>NW_026974140.1:0-1325000 GCF_037042905.1 Lytechinus pictus | reverse complement strand
AGCTTTGCAATTGATTGCAAATCGAGCATAACTTATGTAAGATTTTGGAGGACGCGCACAATTTCAACCGGCGATTGAGATATATTTTCATCTTTTTCAAAATAAAAAAAATGCTCTGAAAAATAAATATTTTTTCCTTACTCTCTTCCAGAATCAGGATAATCGCAAGCCATTACTTTGCTTCATCAGCTAGTCTTATGCTGCAGATCCTACATGTATTTGTAGCTGCAAAATAATGCAGATCGTTTGCAAATCAGCTCCAAATTATGTTCAGTCGCAAGCCTTTTTCTTGCATCACAAATTGGCGATTGATTGCTAGTTGCAGTCGATCGGGATCGGCTGCAAATTTGCAGTCGATTTGAAATCAATTGCAACTCAACTTTCTAACGCCCCATTAGAGTCATGCTGAAATGTCAGCATGCTCATGACCTTTAACATGTAATGTGAATGATGGATATGCGGTAGTACACATGATCTAACCAATGCAGTGATGCATTACACACGCTACTGGAATTTTAAGTGCGACTGACCTCTCACTTAACTGAAGCACCCATCAGGAAGCTCAAGGATCTGGCTAAGAATTTTCACATTGAACGAGCATTAAATATTACTTGGATAGTACTTTTGATGTTCCTGAGTGAATTGTTTTGCCCTATCTTGTCTGTCAAAAAAAGAAGATCATCTTTAAGAGTATGAAGATAGATTCAATTCAAGTTTTTGATCTGTGAATAAACCAAGTAAGTCAGTGTGAAGGAATGGTTGATGTTGATTTTTTTTTCCGATGATGTTTGTAAAGATGTTGCTGATGTGTAATAAGGGATAAAAGACATCATTTTATACTTATCATGTTTTGTTTTTTCCATTGGCCGAGTGTTGTGAGGTCTGTGTCAAATAATGATTTTTTTTGCCCGATGTTTGCATATGTGAAATGCTAATTTCTAAAAGATATATTAATGGTGCTATCCCTAACCATCCACCAATGACTATCTCTGATATACGAAACATTACATCAATTCAAGAAAATAATTATTTGTCAGGTCCCATATTTATCTGAGCTGAGATACATGTATTCAAAGTGCTTATGTGGGGGAAACAATTTAAAGAATATTGTACTGAATAGTATAGGTCCCAATGCTCGTTTGATTTTCAGTTCATAATCAAGTTATTTATACTCCATCATGCATTCATTTTGAACCTGTGCATTTCAACCAATAATTATCATGACATTCCAGGTTCAACAAAGAATGAGACTATCACTCAGTTTCTACAGCTGTGTGTCTTCCCACGTTGCTGCTTCTCAGCCAGTGATGCCCTCTATTGTGCAAAGTTTGTTCTGACTGTTCACAAGCTAAAGACACCAAATTTCTCTACTCTTTTGTGCTATGATCGGGTAAGAAATCCGCCTTTTTTTTCAAGACAATAATGCAGAGTAATTTTAGAACGTCTTATTTGTCAAATATCCGATTCAATGAGATTTCTTTCATATGCCAGGTACAAATTGGCACCATTTTAAGGTGGCATATTTGCAAATTATCTGATAGGCTACTTTCCTTCTTTGCCAATTTTAAAGAAACATCAGACATATATAAATGTCAATATAAAATGTTGCTTTTGTCTTACTGTTTTTCCATGTTATTATGTAAGGTGATGTTGTTTGTAAGAGCCCTACAAAAATAATAAGTTTAGTTCTTCATTTGGAGTATGTGTTTTATAGCTCCTTATCTACATCTTATCTTGTATTTTGACAGGTATTTCAGGATATCACCTACACTGTAGCTAGCTGTACAGAGCATGAAGCCAGTCGGTATGGCAGGTTCCTATGTGCAATGATGGAAACAGTCATGAGATGGCATAGGGATAAGGAAATATATGAGAAGGTTAGATTTCAGTATTTCGTAAATTTGACAGGTTTTTTTCTTCTTTTTTTTCGATCGATCGAGATTAAAGAAATCCTGGTCTCGGCACCAAGAAAATGTCACATGGGCGGACTCCAAATAAAATTCAAGTGAAACTCAATGTGTACCAAATCACAATTTACAAGAAATAACTCCATTGTTATTGTCTTGAGTTGTTTTGTTTCTTAATTTCTAATCAATATACCCATGTGACTGCGAGAGGTCCTATAAATTACCTAAGAAAATACTCTCCCGGACAAGCCCCCAGAAAATGTCACATGGGCGGACTCCAAATAAAATTCAAGTAAAACTCAATGTGTACCAAATCACAATTTACAATTTATTTCAGTATACAAAACTCCAATATCAAAACATCTCTCTTCGAAGTTCAATATTGTCCAACGTATGAAGTTTAAAAGGGAAATAAAACTGTAACACCTCTAAATGATAAAGTATTCTGAAAAGTACTCTAATTCACAAGTTTACAATCAAAGGATCCTGCATTGTTCCAAGCTATAACATTCAACTCTCGATCTGTCTCTAACTCCAATATAACTGAAGAGATCCTGCACTGATCTAATCACCAACTTCAACGTTCAGTGTATTACATTTTCACCTGCAAAATTACCTCCAAAAATATCAATTAAACCTTTAACTTTGTTTCATTTTGTTTTCACAATAACGACTACCAAAAATTCCTATGAAAGGATCCTGCATTAATCCACCTTCATAGAATTCCATTCTCACCACTTGGTATCTCTTATTACAACATTTTTGTGATTACATTTCAAAATCCTTGTAACTCCTGAACTTGAGCTTAAAAAAAAATTATGCACCTAAATTCTAGCTCAAAACTCTGTTAATCGACATCATATCTTACACGGATTCAAATTCGAATAAACTCTTCTCACTTTCAAACTGTTCATATTCAGTCATCTTCATAATCAATGTCTATTTTCTGAAATGTCAATTTGCAAGACTTTCTGGTATTTAGAAAGCTAGTTCCAAATTTAACGAAAAGTCTCCTGCTTTCTCTATCACTGCTATTTACAACTTATCTGTCAGGCGACATGTTGACCGAAAACCTTCAGAATCAGCACTTTATAATGTTCAGCTTAAAACAATTCACCAGTCTTCAAAGCGACCCGGTCTTGGGAAATGTCCCGATCTTAGAACCATCTAAAATTAAAGACAAAACCAAGAATCTCTCTACGATATATCCTAACAGTAACATCAACTGGAGGTTATTTTCATGTCATACTATAATTAATAAAATTAGTTTGAACATTTACTCTGAGGGTTAAATCACATTCAAGAATATTATTCTATAAAGTATGAATTCACTGTCACATAAACTTATATTCTTCCTCACAAGTGTTTAACTATTTCATAAGGTTTATAAAGATTAACATCTACATTTCAAATCATCTCTGAAGTCTTTCAATCTTTTTGTTTTTGTTTTGTTTTTATAAAAGAATTAAGAAGAAATCACAGATTAACTTACCGATGGCTTCTTCAATACAGGCATAAAAATAACAGCATAAATTCAGCTAAATCTGACCTCATACAGGTATCTAAAAATTCCAGCCAATATCAAACAAGAAAGGCTGCTTTTCTGTTTAAAGTTGAAATTAAAAAATTATCAAGATGGCAGCTAAAATGGCGACTGCCCCAAAATTGCATAGGTGTGTGTTACACAAAGTCTCCAAGATGCAATGCCAGAAAAACTAGTGGAAAGCTACTGGGGTCTCCTCCCAATTTTACAATTTCCCCAAAAGTATCTTAAGCAGCTGTTAAAAACAAAAGGCTCACTGAGCTCACTAAAAGGGACCTATACAAGTCTACCACCCTGGACACAACACACAATAGATATGCAAATTATCTCAATTCAATTCTAGCAAAAAGAATCTCACACACACTTCTTTCATCTCCTACTCACTCTTGCATAAGATCTACTCCTTGTCTCTTAGCAACCTGGCTGAGGAGTGAAACTTAGATAAAATAAGCAAGCTTTGCTGAAGAAAATAAATAAAATAAAATAAATTCATTTTCAATGTGACAAGTGCCATAAAGATGTGTTTACACTGTAATTTTTACATAAATTTTACTTAATGGGAGAAACAAGTATAAAAAGAGTGACGCACCTACATTTATGAATATGATATAGGCTTTGGCACATGACTTCAAAGAAAATGTGGCTTGTTTTCCAAAAGTCACAAAGTTTGGACAAGGGGTAAAATAGTTCCCTGGCCCCCTTTAAAATATTTATTCATATGACCCAAATTATGTAAATATTTCTCTAAGAAGAATATTTTATACATTTTCTCTGCTGCATCTTTAAGTAGAAATCCTACTCAGCATCTTTTGTATTGCTTTCCCCTTTATTCCACATGAAATAAGAGAATCTTCGCTGGAAATACATTTTTAAATTTTCTGCGGAAAGATAGGTCTCTGACCTATTCTCTTTATTTTTTACACCGTGTTCACAAAAACACTTTTAGTTAAGTTTGGTAATTATTTGTATTCTTTTAGGAATGTGGCAACTTTCCTGGCTTTGTAACGGTGCTTAGAGCAAGCGGTACAGAGTCAAGTAACAAGGCTGATCAGTTGGACTATGAAAACTTCAGACATGTCTGTCATAAATGGCAGTACAAACTGACAAAGGTAAAAACAATGACAAACTCCCCGGTATACTTTTCAAATTTTAATGGAAAACCTCCTTATTTTTTTAATTATTCAATCTACCTTTGATGCTTTCAATCCTCTACTGAGTGTATTTTAGTTATGCATTGATTTTCCATATTTTTGTTCCTATGGGATTTCTCCATAGTGACATAAATAGTAAATAACATGTTCAATGTTGTTGCTACAGAACATTGTTTCTTAAAACACTCAATGTTTAGAAGAGTGAATTAATACAGCAAACACATAATACTAAGTCTAATGAAATATTTTTTTTTCACTTTGAAATCGTCCAATGGCTATATATTCTTTTAAAATATCTGGCATTCGAGGGGTTTTCAATAAAAAAACAAATTATTGTGATGCTAGATCATGTAACCTCAGACACTCTGGAAAAAATGAGATTAGAGTGTTTATTTACTACATGAAATGCTGATAAAAATGGGAGAAAACCACAGTATACACTGTAGTTAATTGTAAAGTAAAAGTTAATTGATTTGTCAGTGAGTATAATAGATGTGCCTCAGAATAATTGGACCATAAAGATGGCACAATGTTAATGCATTACATTGTATATCATAATTGCTGTCATTATGAAATATCTTCTAAAACATTATGAGAATGATGTTCACTCGAGAGAAAGGGAAGGCGGTAAGAGAATCCTGACCAGACATTCCAATAAAATACTGTAGCCAAATTTTCGCAGGGGATTTTCCTTATTTTCTGTGTCCAATATATACAGTTTGATAATATTGCCATTGCTGCACATAATGCATTTGATTTCTGTTACACCATTATAGTTTTGGGTTAATGCTCAAGGTCCTAAAAAGGTACATGTAGTATTACAAATTAGACTGTAAGCAGAGCTTCCAAGTCTCCCGGATCCTGCGGGAGAATACTGGATTTCGATCGAATCTCCCGTTCTCCCGACCCCATGCTAAAATCTCCCGGATAATCGTGATTTTTAGCTGTTAAATTGTAAAAATTCATACAAACGGCTGTTTTACAAGTCTAGCATGTTCAACTCCCTTTACACCCACGTGGAACCTCCGAATCACATTTTCATTTTATCCAGTAACTTTTACCAGTTTTTGTATAATCGTACATTGATTTCCAATGTTAATGAAGATAATTCTACAAAACGACTGGTGAATTAGTCTAACAAGCCATTTTATTTCCGGGTTCTGCAATGTGTTGCATGGAAACACTTTAGCGGCACTCCATGCACATGCCCCCCGATGCGCCCCGGCGCGGCCCTGCCTGGTCTCCGGTCGGCTACGCCGCGCCAGGAGGCTACGAGAAGGGAAGTCCATGAGCATTGCGGGGCATTTTTCGTAAGCTTTTGTGCGCTTTATTCGAGCTGAAACTGTGGATCAATCATGGGATTAACAAGTGGATTACTTTCAGGAATAATTTTATTGACAATCCTGAAGAACAGAAGCAAAGTGGATATTTTTTTGCCTACTAAAGTTTCACTTGGGTTGATCGGATTCAAACATTTTCTCTTTCGTGAGTGAGCTAGCTTAAGCTTGGCGCATGGCGCTGGTTGGCTGAGCTGTGCAGTGCGAAGCACGCCCCGTCCCGATTCATCCACACTACAATTGCATTGTCAGTGACCATGGAGATCATGGAGATGGAGTCATGCAAGACCAAGACGACAAAATGTTTTTCGAAGTTTAAAGAATTTTCAAGCGGAATGGGACTGTGTGACAATTTTCACAGGAATCACTCAGACAGAGACTTTAATTACAGGCCACATAGACTAGAGTCTATAAAGTCTTTACAGGGCCAGGCAAGCTCATGTACCATGTTTACCACTAAAGTTACTGAAGCCCCTTCCCCTCTGGACAATTAAAGGTATTTTCATGTTCAATGCATTCTTTTATGAATTATTGAAAATATCAAATGTTGTTTCTTAATGTGTTTTGCTATCCAACTCCCATCCATGGGACAGCGTTCCGCCGCGCCGCTCCCTCATAAAACCATAGTACATGTACCTCCGCGAAATCTACTGGATTCTATCTTCCCAATGTTGGCAGCTCTGCTGTAAGAGGTATGCAAACAATACCATAAAGTAACACCAAAATCTTGGAAATAAGTTTTGCATATCACTACCAACCTCATCCATACTGGTGTAACTGTTTAACATGTGTTCATTTGGTATGCAAACATCTGTGGACTTTGTTTGGTAAAGTATGGCAGAAGTAGTGATTTGATGTAAAATAATTCGTCCATACTTTTGTTGTGATCCCAGTGTCCTTTAGTTGTAGGAATGGCAGTGTATAAAAGTTGGAGATTGGTAGTAGATTACAGCATGGATTTACTTTTTACCATCATTTCCTGTGTCATCTGAAGTTCGCAATATTCTTCTCCTACTATCCATCTTCTTTCTTCACAAACTTCATGTCTCCTGTTCTGTGTCTCTTCATAAATTCTTAATATTGGTCCGGTAAATACATATATTCCATTGGACTCAAGAAATGTCCAAAGAAGTGAAGGGATCAGCTAAAGAGTGAGAGAAGTGTTTGTGGTTGAGTAATACACAATGTTCATGTCCTGTTATTGCTTGATCCACCAGGATCTTGCCTAGAAGAGGTTCCATTGTTATGCAATGTCTGTTATTCATGCCAGTTATTCGTCTATTGCTCGTGGCTGCTTCCATCATCTCCATCTTCAAACACCCTCAAAACCGCTACTTTTTCTTACTATACCACACAAAGCCCACAGATTTTTGTTCAACAAATTTAAACATGAAAAACCACTATGATTAAAGGTTGCTAATATATGATAAATTAGTGTAAAACGTTCTTTCCCTCGGTCGCATTTGCTCTACGGCAGGTGTACAGCGAGTCGAAAACGGCCATTTTATTCATTTTTATTTCAAACCAGCTATTTGTAGCTGGTACAAAAAATGCTAAAACGACTGTCGAGCAAAGGTGACCGAGGTATTAATAGTATCATGTATGGCATACAAGTAATATTGGCTTGTTATATGTAAATGTTGGTGGTGTGTGTGATCTTCCTTTTCAGGCAGTGGTTGCTTGTCTGGAATCCAAGGAGTATACTCAAATCAGGAATACTCTTATACTTCTAACAAAGGTATAGTAATATTTTTCTCAGTGGGGGGGGGGGGGGGGATTGGCAGAGGTACCATTTACATGTAATGTAACTTCTAATAGCTTCTAAAGTTAAATGCAACTTCAATTCAAACAATCAGGAACATGTATTTTTTACTTTCGAAAAATATTTTATTAGTTTCATCTTAACACAACCATTTTCTAACAGGTCTTGTGCAATTTGATTTGTACCCCAGTAATAAGGCAACTCTTCAAAAGTCTGTTCCATGTGTTTTAGCAGGAATATCGCCTAAGAAAGGCCCTTTTTTTTTATAACCCCCCCCCCCACACACACACATCCCCAGTTGTTTGTCTATAATAAAATATGATAATTGGTCAGGATAAAAGTGGTTGAGGGCAAGGAGAAAACACACTTATAAAACATTATTATACTGTACACATTTTTAGGAGCAAAGAATATTTTTGTCTGTATTTACTATAAAATAGTAATTCAACATGAGGATGAATTAGATTGACTATCATATGACTTACATGATTGTATAATATAACTGTCATGAGGATCATGTTCATAATGATAATGATTAATAAAGATATCTGTCAAATGGACAGATTGCCCAATTATTTGAACTACAGTCATACTTTCTTTAAATGTGTAGAATAAATTTTAGCTCTCATATTGGTATGTAATGGTTTTACAAAATGCATTCCCGCTTTGATACATCTTCCTATTTCAGATCTTGCCATACTTCCCATTGGTGCAGAACCTTGGTCAGGTACTTGAGAAGAGAGTTGACAAGATCAGAACAGAGGAGAAGGAAAAAAGACCTGATATTTATGCTTTAGCAATGGGGTAGGTACCTGACAGAAGTACCCCCACCTCTCTTTGTTTCTTTCTCTAATACTCTCTCTTCTTCCATTGCCTAAGATATTTCAATATTTTTATCAAATCTTTGTCAATGTCAGCAATCCTCGAAAACCAGGGTGCTGATTCACCCCTCAACGTATTTCAGAGAGGCCAGTCTTCAGGCGTTTGCCTGATTTTAAGGCCCTGACAACTTCCCATTCCAGGATGTTTCCGGCATCACATATGAGGTTTTAACATGTTCTGGGTTCTTTTCTGGCCCCAGTGAGTAAATCTGACTGGCATCAATGATATGTATGATAACTTTTTGATTTTTGTCATTAAAACTAAAAGTTTGTTTCAATCCAGACAATGAATGGCCAAGATCCTTAGAGGGGTTCCAGTCTTTCTTGAAGTTAAAGAGAATTTATGAAATTATCCTTGACCCTGTAACACGAAGCAGTAATATCGATATATTTACTCCATTGTAAATTTTGATGTACTACTAGGTATATTTCTTTTGAAATACCCTTTTTCGTCATTTTAATTGCATTAGGGTCTTTATATTTTGGTAGGAGGTGAATAGGGAAAATGAAGGACTAACACATTACACAACCAAATTTCAGCAAATCAGTCAACTGGCCTTTGTATTTACTGTTTTTTTGTTTAACTCGGACACTGGATAACCCCAACAAGGTTTTTGTCTCACCTGCATAGCAGAGTGAGACTATAGGCGCCGCTTTTCCGACGGCGACGGCGACGGCGGCGTCAACACCAAATCTTAACCTGAGGTTAAGTTTTTGAAATGACAGCATAACTTAGAAAGTATATGGACCTAGTTCATGAAACTTGGCCATAAGGTTAATCAAGTATTACTGAACATCCTGCCTGAGTTTCATGTCACATGACCAAGGTCAAAGGTCATTTAGGGTCAATGAACTTAGACCATGTTGGGGGAATCAACATCAAAATCTTAACCTAAGGTTAAGTTTTTGAAATGTCATCATAACTTAGAAAATATATGGACCTAGTTCATGAAACTTATACATAAGGTTAATCAAGTATCACTGAACATCCTGCATGAGTTTCACGTCACATGACCAAGGTCAAAGGTCATTTAGGGTCAATGAACTTTGGCCGAATTGGGGGTATCTGTTGAATTACCATCATAACTTTGAAAGTTTATGGATCTGATTCATGAAACTTGGACATAATAGTAATCAAGTATTACTGAACATCCTGTGCAAGTTTCAGGTCACATGATCAAGGTCAAAGGTCATTTAGGGTCAATGAACTTTGGCCGAATTGGGGGTATCTGTTGAATTACCATCATAACTTTGAAAGTTTATGGATCTGATTCATGAAACTTGGACATAATAGTAATCAAGTATTACTGAACATCCTGTGCAAGTTTCAGGTCACATGATCAAGGTCAAAGGTCATTTAGGGTCAATGAACTTTGGCCAAATTGGGGTATTTGTTGAATTACAGCCATAAATTTGAATGTGTGTTGGTCTAGTTCATAAAACTTGGACATAATAGTAATCAAGTATCACTGAACATCCTGTGCGAGTTTCAGGTCACATGATCAAGGTCAAAGGTCATGTAAGGTCAAAGAACTTTGGCCACGTTGGGGGTATTTGTTGAATTGCCATCATATCTCTATAAGTGTATTGGTCTAGTTCATAAAACGTGGAAATAAGAGTAACCAAGTATCACTGAACATCTTGTGCGAGTTATAGTAGTTTTCAAAATCAGCACTGCTGCTATATTGAATCGCGTGATGCAGGTGAGACGGCCAGAGGCATTCCACTTGTTATTATAACTATCCAATTTGGAAACAATAGGGTTATTTTATATTTTGTTTGTTATATCGTTTCATCTTTGTGTTTGTGACTAATTTTTAAAGGATGGTAAACAAATTAATTGAATTGAATATTGTTGATATCTATCAACTCTGGTATGGCTATGAGCATGGATTGATATGGTATGATAACGATGATTACCTTGTAGTTACTCTGGCCAACTCAAAACAAGGAAACAGCACATGATCCCAGAGGACAAGTTTCATTTGAAAGATGTGAGTATAAAATTTATTTTTCCTATTACAGAGGAAGTCTATCTATTATTCTTGTCAAGTTGGTTTCAATGAAAGCAAAATAATAATAATAATAGGGATTTGTAATAGCGCCATCTATCTCGAAGCAATCTATTCCGAGGCGCATTGTTATGACTATTATTACCTAGGCTTTAGCTCAAGCTGCCTTTCAGCTCTCTCGCATTCAAAGAATTAATCCTGCATGCTACCCATTCACCTCACCTGGGTTGAGTGCAGCACAGTGTGGATAAATTTCTTGCTGAAGGAAAACACGCCATGGCTAGGATTCAAACCCACGACCCTCTATTTGAAAGGCGAGAATCAGAACCACTAGACCACGACGCGCCCATATACATATACGGCCAAATACATTTACATATACCGGTACGCACAAATAAATTTTTGTCTCGCCTACATGTACATAGCAGAGCGAGACTATAGTCGCCACGTTTCCGACGGAGATGGCGGCGCCGTCAACATTGAAATCTTATAAACCAAGGTTAAGTTTTTTTAATTGTCATTATAACTTAAAAAGTATCGTTAGGATACTGCAACAAATAACAATGAAAATTTAGTTTTAAATTTGATTCCTTTTTTTTTATTACAGGAAATAGATCAATCATACAGTAAACAAAACAAAAATAAACATCTTACATGTCTTGAAGAGTTAGATGTGCAATCAAAAGTTATGATAGTCCTGTATTAAATCCAGATAGAATCCAAGTTGGTTGGCGAAGATTCGTTAACCCTAAATAGACTGTGCTATTTTTACGCCTAAGAAGACGGGGGGGCTGATTCAGCCCCCCTTATGATCTCGGCCGTCGATAACGCGATCGCGACGAAAATTTGCACGCGCGTTACTATCAAATTCTGCGAAAAATCTCATTGCTTATTAATTATGCTAATTTATACGTAAAATCATAAGTTTGCTCTAATTAATAAAATAATGCCCCTAAAATGCTAATTTTTGTTTCACATACTCTAGATTGACATCTGATCAAATTTATTTAAAAGAAATTTCAACATCACATTTATTTTCTTATATATTCTATTGTTTTCTAAATTTCTTATGTATTTCTTTGTTTTTCGACTTTTGTTTTTTCAATGGAAATCGTCTGGGACTTTATTTTGACCATAAACAAGATAAAATAAATTGATTTTAAGCAGTGAAAGGAAAAATAATGATACATTATATGAATTTTGGCTAAAAAACTATTTGCATTGGATTTGGACACAAATTCATGTTTTTGAGTAATTTTGGGTCTGCATGCACTTATGAAATGTTGCGTAATGTCGGAACCTGGGCGTCACAATTTTGGTCTCAAAAGTTGCGCGAGAGTTGCAAGTAAAAAGTCAGCGAGCGACGCGGTCAAAAAATCTCAAGCGGCAGATTTATCATGAAAAATGACGAGGAGGGGGCTGAATCAGCCAGAATTCCTCTCAAAGTAACTGCAAAGAGTTCATTTATGGCGTGCAAATAATTCCACAGAAGATAAATGTTGTATTCCAGTTGGAAATAAACTGTGCTCTGACATAAAGTCTGGTGTGAAACTCTGAGTTTTCATCTGATATAACGAAGAGCCTTTCAGTTCATATATATATAAAGAAATAGATGAAGAGAACAATGGTAGGCGAAGCTTAAATCAAGGTTCCCCAGAGCTATCTACCCTTTTGGAAAAATTGGTGATGCCGAAAAAATGTCTCTGCCGGGAATCGAACCCGGGCCCCCAGCTTTGAACGCCGGTGCCTTAACCACTAGGTCACAGAGACGGGTTTGTGGCTAGGGCGACCCCGATCCGATTGACCGTCAGACAGATTTTCGACACTAGACCAATTATAATTTCCTTTGTCGGGTGAAGGTGGGTTTTTGAACAATGACAAGCCGCCATGCCTCAGCTGGATCAAAGGTATTGCTTTGATACAGTACACGTATGGGAGAAAGTGTACAAATGTGTGAAGTTATACAAGTACAACAGCTTTGGCAACTCTTATTTGATATTGTGTGAAAGAATATATATATACACTCCCCTCCAAAAGTTTGGGAACACCTGCCTTCAGTGTGTGTTTTTCGAACTTTGGTAGACTTTACTGAAGTTATGCCTCATAGTACAGCTGTATTTTTGTTTTAAAGTGAAGGCTATACACCAGTGTACATTTTATCATTGATTCAAACAAATTCAAAGCTCTTTAAGAGACGTGCAGCTGCCAAAGAGGGCAGGCTACCAGTCAAGATGGCATTCTCTAAAAAATGCTAACTTCTTTTAACATTGTTCTGTTTGGGGTTCTTTTCTGAAATTCTTCCCATTATTTTGTGAATGTTACAGCAGATGTCCTCAAAGTTTGTTGCTAAGTATCGTTCATAAAGACAGTTAATTTATGGAAATCTGCATCTTTATCATGGAAAACATCAACATGGGGACAGGAGACGAAGTGGTAGGCCAAAAACAACATATCCTGCTGAAGATAAATACATTCGGGTGAGCAGTCTGTGCAACCGTTGTCTGACTTGCCCACAGATTACAGCTGACCTCAACAACACCCGTGAGATGCCTGTATGTTCTTCAACTGTTAGAAGACGTCTCTGTGGAGCAGGGCTGATGGGCAGTGTGGCTTCAATGAAACCACTCCTCAAAGAAAAGGCTTGCTTGGGCTAGGAAGCATAAAGACTGGTCTTTGGAGCAGTGGCAGAAGGTTCTTTGGTCTGACAAATCAAAGTTCGAGGTGTTTGGCAGCAAGCAACGTACATGTACCTATGTGAGACGGCGAAAGGGAAAGAAGATGCTACCCCAGTGCATCAAGCCAACTGTGAAACATGGTGGTGGTATAATGTCATGGTTTGGGGTTGCTTTGATGCACAAAAGGTAGGTAGCTTGCACAGAGGGAATCCTCAACCAGCACGGCTATCATTCAATACTACAGCGGAAGGCCATCCCTTCAGGGAAACGCCTGATTGGAGAAGGATTCGTTTTCCAGCAGGACAATGACCCAAAACACACGTCAAGACTATGCAAAGACTACTTGAAGAAAAAGGAAGAGAAACAAGTCCTGGAAATCATGGATTGGCCGCCCCAGTCCCCAGATCTCAATCCCATCGAGCTGCTTTGGGAAGAACTAGACAGGAAGGTTCGAGAAACTTGCCCAACAAGTGAGACTCATCTGTGGGAGATACTACAGAAGGCATGGCAGGGCATTTCAAGTGAATCCCTCAACAAGTTGACCAACAGGATGCCGAGAGTGTGTCGTGCTGTTATTGCTGTCAAAGGAGGATTCTTTGATGAGAAGGCAGTCTAATTGGAACACTTTGAAAAAGAAAGACATGCCTTTATTAAAGGCATGTCTTTCTTTTTCAAAGTGTTCCAATTAGACTGCCTTAAGTTAAAATTCATTCTAAATTTTATTTTGTTTGTTACAGTATCACAAAAACAAAGAATAAACTGTGAAGTCTTTTGCAATAGATGAGTTTCCATGATCAAGAAAAAAACTGATGCCCTTTTGATTGTTATTGTGGTTATTTAAAAGAAATATTTTTATTGTCTTTTAATGTTTATTCAATAAAATTTATAAAAAAAGTTTTCCATATCAATTATCAGTGAAACACTGAGTATTGTTACATTTTATTTTTGTGTCTGACTTCTGACTAGGAAAAGGAAAAATGAATGAAGTTGCACATGTATTAGTGTAAAAGCTCTGAATAACTGCAATAACTGCATGTAATAAAAGAAGTTAGCATTTTGAGAGAATGCCTTCTTGACTGGTAGCCAGCCATTTAAGAGAGTATAAATTTGTTTGAATCAATAACAAAATTTACACTGCTGTATAATTCACTTTAAAACAAAAATTCAACTGTGCTATGAGCCTGAATATCAAAAAAGTCTACCAAGTATAGAAAAACACACAATGAATGCAGGTGTTCCCAAACTTTTGGAGGGGAGTGTATATATATATATATATATATATATATATATATATATCCACTATTCTGGAAGCTTCTAGTATTGTCTTTAAAAAGAACATTCACCTTCTTTCTAAAGCAGTTCAATTCTAGAAGACTCTTGAATGACCTCAGTGAAATTAACAATGTAACCAAAATAGCTTATCCTATTGTGATTTTCCATTGCTGGCAGGCTCTTTTGTTTAGCAGTCTTTTTATTGTCTCTTGTACATTCCAGAAATAGCAAAGATTACTCCATTTCATTTAATGAGACATTCTGGAATATTCTTAATCATTATGCTAATAATATCCTTAAAGAGGAAATACCTAAATAAATGAATGTAATTGATCTCACAATTCATATATAAAACAGTATATGGACCTAGTTCATGAAACTTGGACGTCAGGGTAATCAAGTATTACTGAACATCCTGCATGAGGTTTAGGTCAAATGACCAAGGTCAAAGGTCATTTATGGTCAATGAATTTAGACCATGTTGGACGAATTAATATCGAAATCTTAACCAAGGTTAAGTTTTTGAAATGTCATCATAACTTTGACATTTTATGGATCTAGTTTATGAAACTTAGACATAAGAGCAGTTAAGTATCCCTAAACATCCTGTGCGAGTTTCAGGTCACATGACCTAGGTCAAAAGTCATTTAGGGTCAACAAACTTATAATGTTGGGGGTGTTTGTAGCATTGTCATCATAACTTTTAAGTTTATAGATCTAGTTTATGAAACTTGGGACATAAGAGTAACCATGTATACCTGAATATCTTGTGCTTGTTTCTGGTCACATGACCAAAATCAATGGTCATTTAGGGTCAATGAACTTTGGCCGTGTTGGGGGTATTTGTTGAATTGGCATCATAATTTAGAAAGATTATGGATCTACACATGTAGTTCATGAAACATAGACATAAGGGTAATCAAGTATGAATGATTCTTTTGCACATGTCTTAGGTCACATGAACAGGGTCAAAGGTAATGTTGGGTCAATGGACATAGTATTTTATTATCATATGAATGTTTTCTTTTGTGAATAATTATTTAATAACTGTTTTCAAAGTCAGCACTACTGCTATATCAAATCACGTAATGCAGGCAAAACTGAACATCCTGTGCAGTTTCAGGCCACATGACCAAGGTCAAAGGTCATTTAGGGTCAATAAACTGGTAATGTTGTGGATATTTGTGGAATTGTCATCATAACTTAGAAAGTTTATGGATCTAATTGTGGATCTAGTTAATGAAACATATATACAATGGTAATTAAATATGATTAATTGTCTTGCACAAGTCACAGTTTTGAGGCTGGAGAAAGGCATGGAAAGCCTATATTGTCCAAATCCCCCGCAAAAACCTGTTAATTTTAGTTTTTTTTAAGCACAATACTCAGCTTTAAAGTGTTGAATATGAATTTGTCAATTGCACTTTTAGCTCTGGTCTGGGTCTTTCAAAAGACAAGATGATTCATAAGAAATCAATGTTGGTGACAGAATCTTTTTCATTTGCAATTGTTTGGAATGTGCTATGAAGAATATATCCACAAAAAATAGCTTTAGAGGAACTTTATTAAGCAAATTAGAACAAAAATTATGATTTCATGAATAAGTTAGAAGATTATGTAATGTTCTACCTGCATGTTAATTGTCGTCGTGATTGCGCAATACATGACCGAGATCTAGAGGGGGCCATAATGCCCTTCCCCCCCAAAAAAAGATAAATAAGTAAATAAAAAGCCCAGGTAGGCTAGGGTTAAAGATGAAAGTTTCAAGAAGTAAACTTTATATTTTATATGAAGTTTGGCATAGTGCTGGGAATAATAAAGTCAGAATTTGCTTTGTTGCATACCTTGTGGTTGGAGTAAAGTTCAAATCGGCTTTAAGTCCCAGCTGAAACTATTACGATGTGGAATTGAATTTGCTCTTTTTTTCTACCATGAGGCTAAAAAAAGACTGAAATGTAGATTATACTAATCATGTCATATCAAACACTTTCTTTGGATCACAACGGATCTTGTACTTTGCACAGGGCTTTATAATTTTCTCTTTATCTTCTGTAATGTGATTTGATATTGGTTAATCAGAAGCCAGTGTCAAGCTCCCAGTCTACTACCCAATCCTCAGAGTCTTCAAGTAAGAAGGCCACATCTAGCAGTTCAACATCAGTCAGTAGCACCAGTAATGCTATTCTCAATGGTGTAGGCAAGGAACATCTTAGCAAAGGTTTGTTTCTTATGCAGTCTTGCAGGCTATTTAGGGATCATGCAACTAGTCCCAATTTTTCCATTCTAAGTGTCATTTCTTAGCATTCACATTCGAGGCACAATGTTTCCCTATTTAAATCTCATATATGAATTGAATCTGTCACACTTACAATCACATTCATCGGTTAGCTGAATTTTAGCATGAATTTCCATTTTGTTTCTTGGACAGACTGTAGGCCTATTTTGATCTCCTGTGTAGTTTTGCTATTAATTGAAGTTAATAACAGTCAAGATTTACACAATCAAAATTTCCTCTCAAATGCATTAAGACACTGCAATAAAGTTTGCTTAAAAGTTGATTGTTATCTTCACTCTGTAGCAAAAGAGTATATGAGTCCATCTCAGCGTTTATATTGACATCAGAGTTGATATAGTGATCATTCCAGATCATATTACTTGTCCATGGTTTGAATAAAGACATTTTATTCTGCAATGAATTTGACCATATTATTACCATCTTGATTATTGAAAATCATTCCATGGTTCTCACCCACATTTCAACCTGCTTTGAAAGTGTTTCATCAGCAAGGTGATATATATTATATTTTTCCAAGGTTGTGATTGATTTGAAAGCATAAATGTGAGACCGTCACTATGGTAACTGTTGGATAATGATGACTTGTCAGTGCTGACAATTTTCATGAATAAGTCCCCTGTTTAATGCAAATGTACCTGCAAAGCGTAGTGTTCATAAAACTTTTGATTAAACTATTGAATAGAAGCTGATACTGAAAAAGTTCATGGAGCAAGCAGTAAGTCATCCAATAGAGAATCGTCATCTACAACGAAATCATCATCCACATCAAAGTCCTCTGTCAAGTCATCGTCTCAATTGCAGGGCAAGTCATCGACGTCGTCATCATCATCATCCAAGTCTAGTAGTAATTCATCAAAGACGTCTGCATCCTCATCCAGTGTCAGTGCCAGCACATCATCAGGATCTAAGAAATCAGATTCAAAGTAAGTGAAAGATAAAGGGCCAGGGGCCTGTTTCAAGTTTCCAATGATGGTAACTTTGCTATTATAGCACCTACCATCATTAGTCTGGTCTGTTAGCGAAATTATATGGACACGGTGGACAAAAGCATGATTTTTTCTCCAGACCTTTGTTTATGTATAAGAATTAAAAATGGGGTATGCTCCAAAAAATCTGGCTGCAGGAACAGTGAAAAAATGGGTGAAAATGTCAGAATTTATGAGTTTAGATTGGTCTGATATATAGACTAGCGCTCGTGCAAAACTCAATTGCAGTGCATTATTTTGCATTGGTTTAGTTCTTGAATTCAGAACAGATTTTGAACAGATGTTCTGTTTGTCCTCACATCTCAATGCACCAAATATCTGAATGCAGATCCTAAACAAGCTGAAGGGTGGCGGTGGAGGAGGTGGAATGTTGGTGTGTATGTACATATTTTGGTCTTGGGGTAAAGATGTGCAAGACACATTTTTTGCATGTGTTGGAAATTGTGTTGCCATGGTAACAGTGTATTATGGCAACAATAAGGTAAAAATCTTGCTGTTAGAACTACTTCCTCTGTTTTCATCCGATTCTTATGAAATTTGGCACACACATTGGTCTTGAGGTGAAGATGTCTAAGACACATTTTTGTGTGTCTTTCAGAAATCTTGTTGCCATGGTAACAACATATCATTTGGTGAAAATTGGGAAAAAACTTACAATTCAAACTGCTTCATCAGTTTTCAATCAATTCTCATGAAATTTGGAACACACATTGGTATTAAAGTAAAGATGTGTCTTTTTGTGTGTGTTTCAGAAATTGTGTTGCCATGGTAACAACATATTATATGTCAAAACTTAGGTAAAAACCTTGCAATTTGAACTACTTCATCAGTTTTGAACCAATTCTCATGAAATTTGGCTCACATATTTGCCTTGAGGTAAAGATGTGCAAGAACCATTGTTTTTGTATGCATTTGTCACCCGGGGGGCGACTTACATTGAAGAGTGGATACAATGCGCGACCAAAAAAACATGTAAAAGGGATGTCTTTTTCAAGATAGGGCACGTTACATACGTAACGTGAAAGGGTGTCAAAAACACAAAAATAATGAAAGAAGGGTATCTATTTCGCTAGGAAAGCTACGTGTTTAGGGTCAAATTTGCGGGATGATAAAAAAAAATTAAAATGTTTTATAAAGGATGTCCTTTTTGCCCCAACACTACATGTTTAGAGTTCGATTTGCGCGAGGTGTGAAAGCTGGGGCCGTACTAAAACCAAATGGTGTGTAAAGGTAAATCCGACGACCGACGGACCCGTGACATGACAATAAAATATATGTACTTGTTTAGGGGTTCATTTCAGGGAATACTTGCCAAGAGTATATTGTTTTGTTTCCAATACTTTTTAAGGGTAGGGTTTCAGACGCCAATACTTGTTAAGGGGTGCATTTTCAGAATATGGAAAATACGTGTTTAGGGTGCTTTTCGAGACCCCATGGTCGCGCATGGTATCCACTCGTCAATGGAAGTGCACCCCCCCCCCCCCGATTTGTCAGAGAGTATATTGCCATGGTAACCACATATGATAGCCAGAAATGCAGGAAAACTCATTGTGGATCAAACTACTTCCCCTGTTTTTAGTCAGTGCTCATAAAAGTTGGAAGAAATATTCATCTTGGGGTAAAGATTCATATTAAATTCTAAACTGCATTAAAATGTTCACGCCAGAGTGTGGGGGTATTAATCACTTTCATTAATATTTCTAGGTTTTGAGGGAGGGGCCATAAAGGCGGTGGCCATTAGGAACATAAACATGATAAACACTCTTAAAATAAGCATCCCTCAAGGGCATAGGCTGGGGGTACACTGGGTGAATGTGAAACCTTCAGCTGTGGCAGAGGAGTTCAAACACTTGCAAGCAAAACGAAATGTGTACCCCTTCTACTTTCAACAGCTGATTTTCCAAACCTTAGTTCCACCTCCCCAAGATGTGCACCCCTCCCCATACCACTGTTAGTTCTACCTCCCCATGCTCAAACTAAAGTTTACGAGTTTATGCACACTTTAACTTCATGAAACAATGGAATTTATGCTGAATACCCACACCTGAAGCTAATCAATGTGGATAAGCACATGTGGGAACATAGTTATTAAAATTATTATCATTGCTTTGAAAAGGGCCAGTCATTTGATAAAGAGATGCTTGCTCATATTCCTTGTTTCTTGGCAGTTGCCGGTACACAGGTTCGCATGATTTGGCACACAATACATACAGAGCAAGTGGTTATTTTAATCCTTAAAATCACCCATGGTCATCTTGTTTTGTTTTGTTTGTTTAGATCATCCAGCGATGGGACTAAATCCAAGAGAGAAAAAGACGAGCACAAAGAGAGCAGTGTGAGTAGATCAAGCAAGGAAGATAAAGCTTCTAAAGAACACAGAGTCCTCAAGGACGAGAAGGTTGTCAAGGAAGTTAAAGTTCAAAGGTCATCAGAAGGCAAAAGGTCTGGCAGCAGTGAGAAGTCACACCGAGAAGATGGAAAAGGTGAGTATTTATCCTTCAAAATTGGACAGGTGCATGTTCCAGAAGACTGATAAACATCTGAAATGGAGTCTTTGGTTGTGTGATGATATTGACTTGGAACAGATTGAATATAACCTTAGAATACCCAATTCGAACACAGAAATAATAAAAACAGATCTCATTATTGTGTGAGGAGATCTGGGATCTGTCTTACAAAGAGTTGCGATTGATCTGATCAATCGCAACTATGGAAAACCAGCAAAGTCAACATAAAAAAATGCATGTTTGTTAAAAAAAATATGAGATATGAATGTATATCCATAAATTAATTGATTTTTTGACAATATGGTGTATTCTCCTTTGTTTACAAAGGACATGTTGCAATTTCCTGCAGAAAAAATTATGACACTGATGGATTTCCATAAAGTTATGATTGAGTGGATCAATCATAACTCTTTGTATGATGGGGCCCGATATTCATCTACAAGTTTCAATTGCATATTTACCTGAACTAGGGAAATTGACCATCACATTTTGATGCGGGTGACTCTCCCACTCCCCTAAACATTTTTTTGTGAAAAATCTGAAATATGTTTGTGATTTCCTTTTTTATTGATCTTGATCATCATTTAGACCAACTTTGTGATGCCTGATTCCAATGTTATATACCTACGCAACAGCCCCAAAATTACCCAAAGGTGGCCAGTCTTAAAAGGTCACAGGCAACAGTTAAAGCACATGCTAATTTGTACTTCAATTATGCTGTCTGAGATACCCCCCCGTCCATATTTCAGGCATCAAATTATGTTAGCCTTTTGAGGGCTAAGTGAAAATTAACTGCCGTGAGTGCTCAATTTATAACTTGTTGAACTCCACAGCATCTAGCAGTAAGAGTTACAGCAGTGATAACTGGGGTGGGGCACCGTCAACAGAGCTTGATAGCTGGCCAGAGGAAGGAGAGAGGGTAAGGAAGATGGAGAAGAAAGCCACCCACCGAGATAAATCCAAGGAGAAGGAAGAGCGTGGTGACGGGGGTCAAAGGTCATCTAAGGAGAGGTCACAGAGGGAAGAAAGTGTTGCATCTAACTCCAGCCAGGGGTCAGTAGGCTCAGCGTCTAAAAAGGAATCACCAGCAACCAGCTCTTCAGACAGAGGTCAGTACAATAGAATATAGGGCAAGATCCTTTTGGTGATTTCTTTTTCCAATATAATTTTGCTCATTATAACGATAATAATTGATAAATGAAATAAGTAAAAATAACAAGTAATGAAATAATAATGATAATATTAAATGAATTAAAATGACATGAAGTGAAATAAATAAATAGATGAACAAATTATTGAATAAAAAAGTGAATTGACAGTCAAAATACATTTTGCCATACTTTTTATTCACTGAAAATTCGTTTTATAGTCATCACACATTTTTTAAAGATGGAATGATTTAGTCCCATTCAAATTACAATGTTGAATCTGTACCAAGGCTTAATACTGTTTATTTCTATTTTGATTTTTAGTGGAGCACAAGAGGAGAAAAGTAGATGCATCAGCTATACTTGTGAGTATATTAGCTTGTATTCTTAGGTCATTATTATAAGCCTATTGTGCAGGAGAAAACATTTTTTTTTTCTGGGGTTACCTTTTTAGCTCACAACCCTATTTTTTCTACATTGTATTAGATTACATTGTACCCTATGGGAATTTCATGGGCTCTTTAGGGCATTTTGGGGGCATCTTGTCTGATGTTTTTCACTGTTCCAAAATGTGTATGAGGTCAATGCAAATTGATTTTTCTTATCTTATTCATAAAGATATGATTATTTTTTTAATTCTTAGCAGCAGAAATTAATTGATTTTAGCATAGTTATGCTGTAAAAAAAAATTTGCAATAATTTTTTGCCATCGATATGTGATCGATATCGATATGTCATTTGCATACAATAATGTTTAGAAAAAGATCAAAGTTATGTGGTACTGTATCTTAATATAACACTGCATTTTATGAGGGAAAAAGAACCATCTGGTAGTTCCAGACTTTCACAATTATTTAATATCTTTTTCAAGCACATGAAGCTTTTGATCAGATGTGGCTTCAATTCATTTATTTGACATCCTTTGAAAGTATTCAAAGACATGTATGATAGGATGGTATAATAAATGGATTAATAGGATGCAGGGCCATACTGTTCTTTCTTACCTAGTTACCAAGGCTGTTTTTTATCTTTAAGAATAATTTTTTTAAGAAAACAAATAAATCATAAATAATCATTGACAGTACTACCTTTACATTATTTCTGCAGAATTAGGAATTATTTCATAAGAGTTTTCTTGACGAACACTGTCTGTAAAATGTTGCTTGTAATTAAATAACTATTAACATACCTGCCAACCATTCCGATTTTGGCGGAATTATACTGATTTTTTTACCTCCATTCCGAATTCCGAATTTTAAAACCAAAATTCCGATTTTTGGGTTACCCGGTAATCAATTTAGTGTTGAAATGATTGAAACAGCTGTATGATGGGACTAACGCATGCACGGCTGTAAGATGCGACTAACGCATAAACGACTGGAGCGCACGGCTACGCAAATACACAGTAAATGGCGCGCAAACACTGCTAAATGCGCAGTTCCATTGCAAATGCATGTGAAAATAACGAGCGTACACGCTATTCTTCGATGTTTGACTTGCGGAAAAAAATGGCGGCTGATATCGGCTCGCGAAAGTGCTAGTTTTTAGTGAGGACATGTTTTCACAATCCACGAACATCGGAAAAACCGTGAAAATTTCACCTTTTTAGACCCCTTGTTTCCTAACTACGATGTTAAGAATCACCGTTGGTGATATTTTTTATGCGAAATATGGTGATTTAGGTAAGAAGAAATCACTTTATTTGAAGTATTGCCCATGTCGCCGGATGATTTTGTAGTGTGGGAGTGAGTAAGAGAATGGCCGCACACCGACGCAGTTACTCTAACTTTTAGATCTATCCCAATGCAATTTTAACATTGATCTGTACTTTATTTTCTCAAATAATTGTCAAATTTTCGAGGAAGAAAGGAGATTTTCAACTTTTGATCTCAATTTAGCCTTCGAAGTCAAACACCAAATCTACTTGCTTCGCTTGCCTAAACTCCCGGCGCCCGCCGAGTTGCTGCGCCTCAGCCTTCCCGTCTCGCCGGCGCACCGCAAGTGCTGTGGTGGGTGCGGGTCGGGCGCATGCAGCCGTTAGTTTCAGCTCCGTTTTTATCATGGTTGAAAATCTGCTTTCTTATACCAACAAACACTTATCCATTGTAGTTTATGATAGAACCTTGTCCTCGGTTAGTAACCCCTGTGTGGTGAAATAAGATTGTCAATGTTTGGCTATTTCCTCTTGACTTGATGCATGATTGCATTGATGATGTAGGTTGGATAAATAGATGTTTGATTTTTTGGCACATCAATTTTTAATAAAATAGGGCTAACTTAAATCTAAATTTATCATAAAAAATATGCCCTGGCCCAAAATTCAATTGAATTCTTGAAATAATTTTTTTTCTAATTGAAAAGAGAATCTGCACCAATAGAGGGCCTCACAAAAATATGCTTAAAATTAAAGTTTTTGAGAGATCTGGTGAACAAGAAAAATTATTCCTTACAGATTTAGATGAAAACAAATCACACCTGAATGAAATTAGGTGGGTTTTTGTCACAAAAGTGATATTTTAAATACCTTTTCTAAATTTTTAATTGATAAATTAAGGTCGACTACATGTAGGTCATCCTCTGGTGAGGTAATGAGGGTAAATTTGCTTTAAAAGGTGTAGGGAAATGCTACTTTTACATGGTGTAAATGCAAAGAGTCCTTACCGTTGGAGCGGGCCGGACACCCGCTCGGTGCCGTCGTAGCTTTGATACTGATTTTTTATTATCAAAGGTTGGCAGGTATGTATTATTATCGAAAAAGAAGATAGTGTTGCCATTATTTTTAAAGGTCAAGCCCGCCTCAGTTTTGTTGGGATGGACTTGTCCTTTAAATAAATCCCTATAAAGACGCATTTAGTGTGGAGTGCAAGTGCATTTAAATTTAATAAATTGACACAATCTCACTCCTTTGCCACACTTGTTTGAAAATATTTTCATTGGTTGAATGACATGAGAGTGCTCTAAACCAGCCTTTTTTCATGGGTTATTTGCTCAAAAAATAGATGTGTCTTACAGAGATAATTTGAAGATGAAATGGTTCTCAGAATACCTATTTGAAAAAAATCTAAGGGTATTTCACAGATAGAGTATTTTATTTTATCGGAATATCACCCCATATCTTAAAATCTTTGTTATCTTTGTTTGCTTTTTCCAGGTGTCTAGCTCTAGCTCTCCTGACCTAGCAAGGGAGACATCTTCTAGCAAACACAGGAGAAGTAAGGTGAGATACAACGCTCTTCTAAGAGTGGAATTTCATGATAGGCCAAATGTATTTCTTCACACAACGCATTAAGGGGAAGTTCACCCTGAAGAAAAGTTTGTTGTAAAAATAGAAGAAAAGTTTGTTGTAAAAATAGAAGAAAAAATGATAAAAGATATCGGTGAAGGTTTGAGTAAAATCTGCTAAAGATTGAGAGAGTTATGAGAATATCAAGTTTTGGATTTGTGACATCATAAACAAGCAGCTGCCCCATATTTCATGTTATATAAAATGCATGAATTTCATTTTTTGTCTCACCTGCATAGCAGAGTGAGACTATAGGCGCCGCTTTTGCGACGGCAGCGGCGTCAACATCAAATCTTAACCGAAGGTTAAGTTTTTGAAATGACAGCATAACTTAGAAATTATATGGACCTAGTTCATGAAACTTGGCCATAAGGGTAAACAAGTATTACTGAACATCCTGCCTGAGTTTCAGGTCACATGACCAAGGTCAAAGGTCATTTAAGGTCAATGAAATTTTGCCATGTTGGGGGTATTTGTTGAATTACCATTACAACTCTGAGAGTGTATTGGTCTATTTCATGAAACTTGGACATAAGAGTAATCAAGTATCACTGAACATCCTGTGTGAGTTTCAGGTCACATGACAAGGTCAACGGTCACTGAACTTTGGCCATGTAGGGGGTATTTGTTGAATTACCATCGTAACTTTCAAAGTTTATAGATATAGTTTATGAAATATTGATATAGGGGTAATCAAGTATCACTGACAAGTCTTAGGTCACATGATCAAGATCAAATGTCATTTATTGTCAATGAACGTAGTATTGTATCATTAAATATGAATTGTGTTTTTTGTGAATAATGATGTTATAGTAGTTTTCAAAGTCAGCACTGCTGCTATATTGAATCGCGTGATGCAGGTGTGACTGCCAGAGGCGCTCCAATTGTTTAATGTTTCCTGATGACTTACTTTTGTTTTCTTTTCATGATCGGGTGTGAGATGATTTGTCTATTGATATACAAAAGGTACATTAAAACGATTTAAAATTTTGAAAAAATGACATTTCATTGACTGTTTACCATTCGCTATGTAGAAATGCTGCTCACATGTGACTTCACAAATCAAGTAATTAAAATTTTAATATTTTTTTAATGCTTTGATGGATTTTTCTCAAATCTTCACCAATAGTTTGTATGATTTTTTCTGCTATTTTTACAATAAACTTATTGTCAGGATGAATTTCCCCTTTACTGCTTACTCTTGACTGTATTCTTGTTGTCTCACCTGCATAGCAGAGTGAGACTATAGGCGCCGCTTTTCCGACGGCGGCGGCGGCGTCAACACCAAATCTTAACCTGAGGTTAAGTTTTTGAAATGACAGCATAACTTAGAAAGTATATGGACCTAGTTCATGAAACTTGGCCATAAGGTTAATCAAGTATTACTGAACATCCTGCCTGAGTTTCATGTCACATGACCAAGGTCAAAGGTCATTTAGGGTCAATGAACTTAGACCATGTTGGGGGAATCAACATCAAAATCTTAACCTAAGGTTAAGTTTTTGAAATGTCATCATAACTTAGAAAATATATGGACCTAGTTCATGAAACTTATACATAAGGTTAATCAAGTATCACTGAACATCCTGCATGAGTTTCACATCACATGACCAAGGTCAAAGGTCATTTAGGGTCAATGAACTTTGGCCGAATTGGGGGTATCTGTTGAATTACCATCATAACTTTGAAAGTTTATGGATCTGATTCATGAAACTTGGACATAATAGTAATCAAGTATTACTGAACATCCTGTGCAAGTTTCAGGTCACATGATCAAGGTCAAAGGTCATTTAGGGTCAATGAACTTTGGCCAAATTGGGGTATTTGTTGAATTACAGCCATAAATTTGAAAGTGTGTTGGTCTAGTTCATAAAACTTGGACATAATAGTAATCAAGTATCACTGAACATCCTGTGCGAGTTTCAGGTCACATGATCAAGGTCAAAGGTCATGTAAGGTCAAAGAACTTTGGCCACGTTGGAGGTATTTGTTGAATTGCCATCATATCTCTATAAGTGTATTGGTCTAGTTCATAAAACGTGGAAATAAGAGTAACCAAGTATCACTGAACATCTTGTGCGAGTTATAGTAGTTTTCAAAATCAGCACTGCTGCTATATTGAATCGCGTAATGCAGGTGAGACGGCCAGAGGCATTCCACTTGTTAAAGGACAAGTCCACCTCAACAAAAAGTTGATTTGAATAAAAGGAGAAATATCCCACAAGCATAACACTGAAAATTTCATTAAAATCTGATGTAAAATAAGAAAGTTATGACATTTTAAAATTTTGCGTAATTTCACCAAATAGTTATATGCACATCCCGGTCGGTATGCAAATGAGGGAACTGATGACATCACTCACTATTTCTGTTGTATTTTATTATGTGAAATATGAAATATTCTAATTTTCTCCTCATTGTCCAGTGAAACAAAGTTGTATTTCTCCCTGAACATGTGGAATTACTATTGTTTGAGATTTTATGGTTCAGTCAAGTTGGTCCTTACCGTCAAATCTGTAAAAATTGAAAGATTGTATAATTCAAACAATAAAAAATGAAAGATATAGTGAGTGAAGGACATCGACTCTCTCTTCTGCATGTGACTAAATTGTGCATATAACTATTTTGTGAAAAATAAGCGAAACTTTAAAATGTTATAACTTTCTTATTTTACATCTGATTTTGATGAAATTTTCAGTATCATGCTTATCTGATTTTTCTCTATTGATTTAAATCAACATTTTACTGAGATGGACTTGTCCTTTAAGCAGATATCACAGTAAATGCAAACTCCAGAAGAATGAATCAATCATTCATGTTCCACAAAAACTATATTGGGTCCCTGTCCAGTTCCGTCTAAAGCTTTTTTAAATTAGATTTTCCACATGAATGCTTTTACAATTATGAACTGGATGTACATATTACTTCTTGTTTGTAAAATCCTATTTCTTACTTTATACCTTTCCTATACCTTGAGCTCTTGGGGACATACAATCTGCTATGTGTGATGTGCTATTGTGTCCGAGCAAGAATGCCCTTAACACCACACTTGAGCGCATCTCATGCATGCAAAAACACCCTTAGCAGCACGAATAAGTGCACTGCGTAAGGGTGTTTCTGTAGTACTGATCGGGTGCAGAAATGTTTTGCTAAGGGCGTTGTTGCACCGACACGACGTATTATTCTTAAGTTTAGGTGAGTTTGATTTAACCAGCATCTCAATTTTTACTCTCTACTCTCCCCACTTCTGTTCCATATTCCAGAGCAAGGAGCGTCACAGGGAAAGAGAAGTTCTTGAAGCCCCTGAGCCAGAGAGAGAAAGAAGTAGAGAGAAAGATAAGAAGAGTGAGAAGAAGAGGGATCATTCAGCCGGTGATGTCAATCATGAATCTAAGAGACATAAAGCCAGTGATTCAGGTATGAGGTTTGTAACGTAAAGCATGGCAATGTTATAAGATGTGTTCATCTGACTCCTAAATATGGGACTTTTTTGTTTTCTCTAATTCACCATGCCCTCAAATGATCAAGGTTTAAACATGAAGGAAGTAAAAATGAAGACTTATGGGTCAGACTTACAAAAAAGTTAATTATTGTATGGGATTGCCAAGCTAGTGGTCAGAGGTTTGTGATATGAAAAATAACTAAAATCATACAATGGCCTGAATGTACAAGTAAGGTGACTATTCAAACCAGGGTGTGTGCAGAATGCTTGAATCAAGTGGACTTCATTTAAAGTTGAATTAAGAAGGGGGTGAGTTTCCATAAATATAGGTTCTACATACAATATATAGTATATATAAGTTGTTCAAACACATAGCATGTCACAATAATCCTCTGCCTTCTCGATATTTTGCTTTGAAAGTCTATGAAATTAGCCACCTGTCAGAGCCCGAGAGACGAGTGTACAGAAAAGTCACTCGGAGTGTGACGTCACCGGGGGGAATTTAGTATAAGAGGTGCCTGAATGTCATACAGAAATGCTATGCAGAGAGAAAAAGATATTTTACAATTTTTTTTCAAAGCAACTCAAATCAAACAAATAGGACTGATATGTACAAATCTTTACTTTCCCTGTATAAAAAACAGTATGAATAACCACCATGAACTCTTCAATCATGATGTAAGATAGCAAACAGTGAGTTATTGAATGATATTTTCACTATTTCTCATTTATTTTATCACGATGTTCAATCAAGTGAGTAGCTGGAAAGTAATTCCGGCGGCTAGCTCAGCGCGCGCTGAACGCATAATACTAGTACACACAATACCCAGGCATTGAGTGTACTGTATTGGTCTGGTATGTCGACTTAGTTCATGGCCGTGCAGCGATCCCCTGGCGTTTTTTCTTCTTTTCTTTTGTCTTTGACTCCCTTGACTCCACTTTTATATCCTCTGGATCATTTCCACTCATAGCTCATTCCACAGAACAATCTTGAACCAAACGTATAGTATTCTTTCTCGGCCTTCTGAGTTGTTTTCTATATTTAATTACGCTAGGGGTCACCGTCACACATACAAACGCAATTCGGAAGTGAGTTGAAGACAGAAAGATATATAGTAATTAGTATACATCTCTATGGTTGAAGACAACAAGAACGGTACGGTAGCTCGACAGCTAGCTGCGCCGGAGCGGGCGGCCGGTCGGCACAAAGCAATTCCGCAACCAACTGTGTTTTTTTGCAAGAGCCGCGTCACACGCGGATAAATATGTCATAATAACACGTCTGCTACGTTATCGACTGGTGAGAAGATCTCGATCAAATTTCATATTATTCACCTTGAAATTATTCCTTTAGGGTCTATGGTATCATTCTGAGGGAATTCACATATTTGGAATAATAGTACGGCCACAAATATTTTAATCATTTCCTCTTTGCAAGTTTTATGGCTCGCAGATACAACTTCAACTGCAGTTATTCCATAGTAGTACACAAAACGGCACTGCCTTGTTTACTAAACCGGGACCGAATACCCCCCGGTGACGTCACACTCAAAGAACACCCGTCTCGGTAGGCATTGCAGGAGCGAACTCGGGGAAAATGGGTAGGGATAAATCGTTCAAATTCACTATTTTGAAAAAAGAAAATGGGGGGTCGAATCACCTATTAGTGTTTGGGGGGTTGTAAGGTTGCTATTAATGTAAATATCTCAATATTTGGAATCGTCTTCTTAATTCAACTTTAACCCTATGTAGGCTGGGGAGGGGGCCTCCGAGGCCCCCCCAGCCAACATAAATATTTGCGCAATATATTCGCCACTCCAAATTTTTTTACCGCGCCACTCAATAACTTTTTACTTTTAAGTCTTGCGCATCTTTTGAGACCAAATTTGCGACACCCGGGTAAACGGTTACGAAATTAAGCAACATTTTGTAAGTGTATGTCAGACCAATACTGTTCAAAAACGTGATTTCATGTACATAGTCCATGCTAACTGTATTTTCAACCAAAAATCATAAATGAATGATTATGTTTGTTTTGCTGGTCTAAATGGATTTATTTTATGCCGTTTATGATCTCAAGAGTTCCCGACAAAGTTCATCTAAAAAACAATGAAAGAGCAAAAGTTCCATAAAACGAAGAAATACATGAGAAATTGCAAAAACAATATAATACATGAGAAATTGATCTGATATTGCAATTTTTGTCACGTTCATTTTTGTTTTTTCGACTTTCTGTTTTTTATTTTTATTTTTTCAATGGAAATTGTTGGGAACTTTATTTTGACGATAAATAAGATGGAATTAATTAATTTCAATCAGTAAAAGGAAAAAATAATGATACATTTATGAATTTTGGCTAAAAACACTATTTGCATTGGATTTGTACACAAATTCACTCTTTTGAGCAATTTTGGGTCTGCATGCACTTACGAAATGTTGCGTAATTTCAGAATTGCATACCCAGGGGTCGCAATTTTGGTCTCATAAGTTGCACGAGACTTGAATGTAAAAAGTCAGTGAGCGACGCGGACAAAACATTTTGCGCGGCTGATTTATCACGAAAAATGTCAAGGGGGGGGGGGCAGAATCAGCACTTCCCCCTGTGCAAGATTTTTTTACCATGTCGCATGCTGACTGGAAGTGCATGCAGACCCAAAATTGCTCAAAAAAGTGTATTTGTGTACAAATCCAATGCAAATAGTGTTTTTAGCCAAAATTCATAAATGTTTAATTATTTTTCCTTTTACTCATTAAAATCAATTAAATCCATCTTATTTATGGTCAAAATAAAGTTCCCGACAATTTCCATTGAAAAAACAATAAAAAACAAGAAGTAGAAAAACAACGAAATATATAAGAAATTCAGAAAACGATAACATACATAAGAAAATAAATGTGATTTTGAAATTTTTGTAAGAACATTTGATCAGATTCATATAAAGTGTCTGTGTACCAAAAATTTGCATTTTAGGGGCATTACATGTATCTAGTTAATTAGGCGAAACTTTTGATTTTATGCATAAATTAGCATAAATAATTGGCAATGAGATTTTTCGCAGAATTTGATTTTATAGTTTTGTAGATCAAGCCATGGGTATTAATGCGCCTGTCAATTTTCATCGCGATCTACGCCTAAGAATCAGCCCCCCCCCCGTCTTTTTAGGCGTCGAAATAGCACAGTCAAGCAGTATCTTTTATTAATAAACTCTCATTATCAGGAATGTCATAATGTGGGTGAAACAATCTTTCTGTTTTCTTGATGTTGAATGGATATTGTTCTTGGTCTTCTGTGCATACACAAGCTGCACAAACTGATATGATCTCTTTATTATCATTTTCAGGTCATGAGGGTAAAAGTAGTAAAAGGTCATCATTAGGTGATGGAGCTAGCTCAAGCAGTAGTATGAATGGAGAGAGGATGGTGAGTGGTCCCATACATCTTGTTTAACTAAACCAATTTATCAAAGCTTGATTTGAGTGGAAAGAGAAAAATCAAACCAGCATATCTTTGAAAATTTATTTGAGATCAGATGTTAGATAACGAGGTTATGACATTTTAGAGTTTTGCTTATTTTTCACAAAACACAGTCATATGCAAATGAGAGAGTTGGTGATGTCACTCACTATTTGTTTTGTATTTTATTGTTTGAATTATTCAATATTGTTTTTAATATTTCTATTAATAAAGTACACAAGAAATAGAAAAAAAATGACAATGAATGAGACAGTTTACAGATATGATGTGCAAAGATTGGCAGTGCCATGCACGCAAAATCTAAGTAATTAAAAATCTGTTAAATGTTCTCTCAGTAGCATTCTTTTTCTGTAAAGTTTTGGGGAGCTCAGCATATTTTATAAGCTAAATATATAGTGTTAGTATTGATGAATTCTGAGGTCATTTTATCTTTAAAATATTTTATTTTATCTCTTAAAATGAAATTGGTATTCTGATATGACATTTTATCTCTTTTTATTTTTTTTCAAAGTCAGCACTGCTGCTATATTGGATTACGTAATGCAAGTGAGACTGCCAGAGGCGCTCCTCTTGTTATTTAATGAAATGAGCTTTTAAAGTGATGGGAATTATTGTGGTTGTAAAGGAGAACAAACTGCAATACAGGAGACAGGATCATGATTTATACACATTTTTGTCTTGCTTGCACAGCTGAGCAAGACTATAGGCGCTGTTTTACGACTGCGGCGGCATCGTCAACATTGAAAACTTAACCAAGATGAACTTTTTGAAATGTCATCAGAACTTAGAAAGTACATAGACCTAGTTCATGAAACTTAGACATAAGGGTTATCAAGTATTACTGAACATTCTGCCTGAGTTTCAGGTCACGTGATTAAGGTCAAAGGTCATTTAGTCGCAATGAACTTAGACCAATATCAAAATCTTAACCAAGGTTAAGTTTTTGAAATGTTGTCATAACTTAGAAAGTATATGAACCTAGTTCATGAAACTTGAACATATAGTGTATCACTGCCTGAGTTTCAGGTCACATAACCAAGGTCAAAGGTCACTTTGGGTCAACAAACTTTGGCCATGATGGGGGTATTTGTGTAATCGTCATCATAACTTACAAACAGGATTTGTACGGGTCATGGAAAACCTGGAAAGTCTACCGTGTAAATAAAAGGTGTAAAAGTCATGGAAAGGTTATGGAATTCTTGCTAAAAAGGTCATGAAAAGTCATGGAATCTAATTTATGAAAAAGAGTATGAACCCTGTACAAATATGAATTTAGTTCATGAAACTTGGATATACATTAAGACCAAGGTCAAAGGTCATTTAGGGTCAGTGAACTTTGGTAATGGGGGGGGGGGGGGGAATTTGTGGGATCTAGTTTATTAAACTTGGACATAAGAGCAACCATGCATCCCTGAATATCCTGAGCGTGTTTCAGGTCCAATGACCAAGTTCAAAGGCCATTTAAGGTCATTGAACTTTGGCCTTGTTGGGGATATTTGTTGAATCGGCATCATAACTTAGAAAGTTCATGGATCTAGTTCATGAATCATGGTTATCAAATATGAATTATTGTTTTGCACATGTTTTAGGTCACATGATCATGGTCAAATGCCATTTTGGGTCAATGGACAAGTATTTTATTAAATGTTTTGTTTTGTGAATAATTATTCAATAGCTGTTTTCAAAGTTAGCACTGTTGCTTTATCAAATTGCGCAATGCAGGTGAGACTGCCAGAGGCCTTCCACATGTTTGTAATGTAAATACATGTAGGAAAAAAAGGTATACTGCTTCAGAAAATACAGAAACGGTATTAACAGTGTAATATTAAAGTTTAATACTTTGCTATACTCTCATACCCCGAGAAGGGGGGGTTCCATAGAGTTAAGAAATCTGATCCAATTTTTTTATACTGAAACAGAGCTTCCAAGTCTCCCGGATCCTGCGGGAGAATACTGGATTGCGATCCAATTTTCTGTTCTCCCGACCCCATTCCAAAATCTCCCGGATAATCAGGATTTTTAGCTGTTAAATTGTAAAATTCATACAAACGACTGTTTTACGAGTCTAGCATGTTCAACTCCCTAACACCCACGTGGAACCTCCTTATCACATTTTCATTTTACCCAGTAACTTTTACCAGTTTTTGTATAATCGTACATTGATTTCCAATGTAAATGAAGATAATTTTACTGAACGGCTGGTGAAGTAGTCTAACAAGCCATTCTATTTCCGGGTTCTGCAATGTGTGTGATGAAAACACTTCAGCGGTACTCCATGCACATGGCCCCCGATGCGCCCCGGCGCGGCTCCAGCCGGCCGCGCTGCGCCAGGAAGCTCCGAGAAGGGAAGTTCGTTCACGAGCACTGCGAGGCATTTTTCGTAAGCTAGTGTGCGCTTTATTGGAGCTGAAACTGGATCAACGATGGGATTAACAAGTGAATTACTTTTACACCCTGACTTTCAGTTTCAGGAATAATTTTATTGACAATCCTGAAGAACCAGAAGCAAAGTGGAGATTTTTTCGCCTACTTTCACTTTGGTTGATCGGATTCGAACATTTTCTCTTTCGTGAGTGAGCTAGCGTGGCGCTGGCTGGCTGAGCTGTGCGAAGAACGCCCCTTCCCGATTCATCCACACTACAATCATGACAATCGCATCGTCAGTGACCATGGAGATCATGAAGATGGAGTCATCCAAGACCAAGACGAAAAAATACTTTTCGAAGTATAAAGATAATTTTCAAGCGGAATGGGACTGTGTAACAATTTTCACAGGAATCCCTCAGAGACTTTAAACAGTTCACATAATTTATATAAAGCTCATTTACCATGTTTACCACTACTGCAGCCCCTTCCCCCTCTGGCCAATTAAAGGTATTTTCATGTTGAATGCATTCTTTTATGAATTATTTAAAAAATCTACTGTATTGCCTGAAGTGTATATTTAGTCAATGACAATTCATGAATTCTCTCTAATGTGCATTAATCTATCAGAAATCTTTTGATGGTTTAGACAGCTGTCAGTTACTATCAAATGTTGTTTCTTAATGTGTTTTGCTACCCAAAACTCCCATCCGTGGGACAACGTTCCGCCGCTCCCTCACAAAATCTACTGGATTCTGTCTTTTCAATATTGGCAGCTCTGCTGAAATTTGCCCATCCGGATTAAACCCACTTTCGATAGCCTCTATTCACATTCACACATTGCAGCCTTTTGTGAATTTTGTGGTGCCTCATCATCACACATATCAACTGACCTTGATTGACTACTTTTGTTATCTTTTAGGATGAGAGGGATCGAGATAGAGAGATGATGAAAGAAGAAAAGTCATCAAGAAGAGAATCAGATGTGAGGGATAAACCTGCGAAGGAAAAGAAAATCAAGCGAGAACCAGTCGATGATGATAAAGATGATGACAGACAATATCCTTTATAGAGATAACCATTTGACTAGTTCTCTGAAGATAGTGTTTCTCATTTGTTTCATATTGCTTGGGAAATTCTTGATAGCCAGGGAATTTGAAATAATTATTTTTTGGCAAGCATATAAATTCAAAGAATTTTTAGATTTCCGTTAGAGAGCCAAGGAAGAGTATTGTTATTAAATTTTGCACTGCCTCTTTTCTGCTCTAATAACATAGCAATCTGGTGGCCGCTGATCCTTGAATACCGGGGGAAGAACAAAAAAGAAGAGGAAGAAGGTTGTTTCATAAAGCTGTTAATAAAGTTACGCAAAACTTTACGAGCAACTGGAATATGTTCTTAAATGTTAGTCAGCTATGTAGGGATGTATCATTAAGCACAAGAAAGGCTCACCAGTTGTTTGTAAATTCATTTGAAACTTACGAACATGAAACCATCCAAAATGCCGATTGAGAGCTGTGCAACACGTGCATCTACGTCAGCCAAGGCGAGCAAGCAATGTGTGTTTGTGAAGTTTGTTTACAATCACATACGAGCTACGCATGTTGGGGATGATCTTTTACATCTAATTCTAATTTACCTCAACTTTTTGCTTCAAAAAAGGTTTTATCGTAATTTAAAAATAGTACGAAGTGTCACTATATTTTTATATAGATAAATAATTCCCAGAGTTTCGTAATTTTGTCAAAATAATGAGGTAGAAACATAGAGATGTATACTAATTACGCTAGAGTGCGGAGTCGCCATAGGCGCGCGTACTTAACGTCTGTGATTGCGCGGAGCGTGGTCGGCCATTGCTCGATAGGTCTAGATTCGCCAAAGTACTTGGATGTACCCATAGCTCGTACGATGTAACGCTGTGGAAAAGGGATGCTGTCTCCGGCTTTTATCTTGAAGAAAAGAATCCAACCTAATTACAATTGAAAATATGAATGACAATTTTTGCATCTCAATAAACTATTAGTGTGATTACATAGGATTATGCTATTAATTTGTCTTTTTATCTGAATTCTCGGGATGAAATTCTCCTAAATAATTTGCATAAAATTATATATGATTGCCTGTCCGTTTACAGGCCTATTAGAGATAATAATAGATAGCAATATTGATAATATCACATACATAAATAGAAAAAATAAAACATACAACATTAAAAGTAATTTTTTACAATCAATTAAAAAGACAGTGAATTGGTCCATCTTCTCTGGATTTCCCTCGTCCTTTAATTGGCACAAGAATTCATTATCCATAATGATTCCATGTTCTCATGACCAATTTGTTTATGACCAGGATATAATTTTGTAATTTTAATTCAATTCAATTCCATTCATTTCACTTCACTTCACTTCACTTCAATTCATTTTTAAAATTTCATTTCCATTCAAACATAATACAAAGTAATATAAATCGGATAGCTAGGCCCCACAATTTTACAGATGAACATTATTATCTCGTAAAAAACCTAAAACAGTAGGCCTATAAATTTGAGCATAAATGGCCAACTAGGACCTATATGTAACTTGCCTTAATTGGTATGAAATGTATACTAGTTTTTTTTAATGTACAATAATTTGTATAAGTTAGTGTTTGATCTTTGATTACTCTTTTATTAGCATGCAAGTATAGAATATTTAAAGGGCATCTCATTATTTTTTCTTGGTGAGCCTCCCGTTACACAATAGATGTATCTCTTTCAGGATATTATTATCAGTTGGTTTTATACACTCAGTTGTAGTAATAATATTCTTTGTATAGTATAATACAAATTATAATATCCAACCCCCGCTCTGTTTCTTCTCCTCTCCTCCTTCTTCCTCTCCTTAATTATTATTTGATCCTTGATTTGTTCACATATTATTGGTCCAATCAAAGGATCATAAACACACCAGCGGATATGTCAGCAGAATATTTCAGCCGGTTTGCCGATCAGCATATTATTTCAGCTGGGGGGGGGGGGAGGTGAATCAAGTCTAGATTTTCCAGAAAATCTTTTATGTTGCATTAAACACGCATTGTAATTTGTTTATCATGTTTGCAAGGCAATACTGTAAACATAATTTCCCCCATTAGGCCTCGATCCTGTACATTGCAAAATTGTACGACTGCATGCATGCGCGCATTAAAATGCAAATTTTGCTGTCAACACACTTTTTTACATTGATTTGCACGTAAGAAAGTAATCAAAGTGATCGGATGGTTGCCAACATTGGAAATCTAAATCATAAACTTATAGATTCATCAATTAAATGGACCAATGAGTAAATCATTTTAATATTATCAATAAAAAATCATTTTATAGATTATGATGACGGTTACATCGACGTTTAAAACCATGGGAAAAAGGAGTTATGCCCTATTCTGATTTCTATGTGTAGATCTATAGTGTATGGAAAATAAATTAAAACAATTATTTTTTTTTAAATAAAGAAATAAATTATCAGCATCATGGTTATGCATAGGCCTACATATTATTTCTAATATTCATCCCTTCCAAATCATTAGAAAATAAAAGTCATATTAATGTATCGAAATGGTTAATATGACCTAAGCAAAAGCATTGGGGATGTATCATTGGCCTGTATATTATGTGCTTTTGATATTCCTATATAGGCATTTTTGTCCTCAGTTTTGTTAGATTTTGTGTTAATCTAAACTTTAATTCAGTACATTCAATACTATTTAACTTTTCAATTTGCTTTCGCGCTCATATGTCATCATTTTGTTCCGTTTCTCTGCTATCACTGTACATGCCCCATAGGTACTGTATGCGCATGGCAGACTGCGAAGACCTATCGAGTAATGGCGGCCGGTCTCCGCATAATCACAGCGATTTGACGAAGTACGCCCTCTAGCGTTATTAGTATATATCTCTATGGGTAGAAATTATACATGTATCTAACAGAACGAGTGACAATTGATCCCAGCCACGTGAACCCGGCGCGTGAAGTTTATCGTCGGTGAATATCGTCTGCTGCTATTTGTTGAGTTGATTTGCCTTCAGATTCGGATATATTCACTTGTTTGTAAGTACAGAGTTATATCATTATTTTCCTTTAGAGCCTTGACAGAGGGAAGAGACTCTGTATGGATGGTCAGGCTGGAATTTTCATGGATTTATTTTGGCCCGCGGTAGGCCTACGTGCAGCTAGCACTAGCAGCTGCATGAGTTGGTAGCGAATCGGCATGCAAGTTGAATTGTCCGACTCATCATCATAGACGTAATTCCCCTAATTTACCTCCATCCACGTCACTATAGAGCTAGAAACTTCATCATCATTCTCTTCATCTTCAAAATCATCAATTTGAAAATCCAAAATCTAGATAAACTTCTGGGTTTTCTTTCATTTCGTGATCGAAGTATTCAGTGACAGTGTGGAAGAAACGTACCCTCGCAACAGGTTTTGCATGCAAGTGGAGCTTGACGTGGGAGAGCCAATCACGTCTCTCGTACACTCATACACGTCATAAAATTCGAGTCAATTCAGAGACCGATGGGAGGCGTATTTCGGAGAGGCATTTTAACGCTTTTTAATTGGCGATTTCCACCTTCTGTATTACTTTCGTTATTTTTGAATGACCAAATGATAATCCCCACACCATGACCTTTCCACTGATATATAATAAGGTCATATTCATAATCAATATATTTCTCCTTTAAATATAATAAAGAAAAAGGAACAATATTGTTAGTTCAGGTATGGATCTTCATTCTTGTCATATGGGGTGTTGCAAGAAACTTGCGATTGAACGCAAATCGAACGCAACTCCCAAAATTGAGCGTAAGTCCTCCGATTAAACGCAAATCTGCAATTGAACGCAAGTTACGTTCAATCCTGTTGCAAGAAGAAGTTGCGTTTGATCAATTGAACGTAGATCAAGCGCAAGCTTTGCGATTGATTGCAAATCGAACGTAACTTATGTAAGATTTTGGAGGATGCGCAAAATTTGCGTTCGATTTACGTTCAATTGATTGTCCATAGGCTTGTGTACTAAAAATTCTGCAAAATTTTTTTTTTTGTATTTTGTTTTGAAAACTTGTGTAAATTATGCCATTTTCAATTTTCCATGGGTTTTTTTCAAGAAAAACTTGAAATAATGTTATTTTCAATCTTTATAGGCCTCTTCAGCAATTATGCCATTATTTTCACACAATTTCAGTACATTCTCTCCTAATATCATTTTAAAGTGTGTCAATCACCAAAAATATTCTGCTCTTGTTATCAGAGGTCATGGAATATTCAAATTGTGATTTCTGAAATAATTTGTATGAAGAAATGTTGAAGAAATAATAACTCTCCATAGGCACAAAAGCCACTCTTTATTAAAACACTTCATGCACTGGCAAATGCTTATCAATATTTCTGAGCGTTTGCAGTAAATACAACTCAGAATATGTTTTGCAAGAGCACTAAATTGCTTAAATGCTTTCATTCATACATATCATAATGAATAACATGCCCAATTAAGTTTTTCAAATAAAACATACATTTCAGGAGATTGCTACACTTCAAAATCTGAAGCTCTCTTGTTTCTCTCTCTTTAATCATGAGATTGCATCGTAGATATATATCACGCTTGCATACAGGGATGAGGTCGAGGCTGATTCTTCCGAGTCATGAGGCAGCTTGAGAGAACTTCCCATAGATTCTGTACAGTGACTCGGACCAAGGCCAGCAAAATGATGCCTCGAGGTCAGCATTGACTACATCCCTGCTTGGACTTGAAAAGATCCATTGATCTGTGCACAAAAAAGAACACTGCTCAAGACATTCATTATTGATGGACCTTTTATTTTTATTTTTCATTATTTCTTGCTCCCAAGGAATCACTTCTGAGATTCAGTAATAAAATTTCATTTCATCTGCATCAAGTGTTTCACCACAGAATGTCTTGTTTGAAATTGATGTGTATCATGTAGAAGACCACAGTTCTTAAGGTTGGCATGAAGAATCCATAGAAGTCCAGTCAGGAAAGCCACAAGCATCTCTGCTTGAAGGAACAAATCTGGTTTCCAGAAGCAGTCTAATTTGCGATGAATTTGGAGAGCTCCATGGAGTGAAGTTTTTAAACAAGCAACGCCCTCATTCTGTAGTCCACTCTTATAATGATGTTACTACAGACAGGAGCAGCTCTGAATTCAGTTCTGATAATCAACCTGTTCATAAAAAAATAATATGGGAAATAATGCAAGCCCATAACTATACATAGCTTGGGTTAGTTCAAATTTTGTCCTTTCAGTGCAAGAACGCCCTTAGCAAACCATTTTTGTGCACCCATCGGTGCAGAAATGCCCCTATGTCTGCTGGTAAGGGCGTTGTTTGCACCCAAATGATGATATGATAGAGGGATAGTGGCTTACTCCTGAGACCATAGTAATTGGCAATTTGCCATGATGTAATCTAAAAAAGTGTGAACTTATTGTTTTTCCCCAAATAAAAGAATCATGGAAATCAAAATATGCAATAAATTAAATCAATGAAAGCAAAATACACACTTTCATACAGTACACCTTGGATGAGCACAACCACCCCCCCCCATCAATGGGATGTCTTCATTGCTGAGAAGTCCAGTCAAGATAGAGATTTGTGTTAGCCTTTTTCATTTTGCATTATCCTTGGGTCAATGTGTACAGATTTCACCCCCATCCGCATCATGGTGAATTATTAATAATAATACAGTTTACATGTAACCTACCATTCAAGAGTTGATAAAATGAATCAATCAGCTGGTTGCAAGAACACACATTGTAGCAGACACAGTTATGGTGGTTCTGAGGTTCCAGACTTCTTTGTCATAACTGTAGTAAGCAATTAAAATCAAAAAGCAAAGAGATAAAACATATTCATTAAATTAATATACAAGTTAAGCTCAGTTGCCAGTGTGTTAATCATTATAGTAGTCCAAGGGTGTTTTGATTAAAGTCACTTCTGGCCTGGGGAGGGGCACTATGGTTCCTCAGCCATGGGCGGCGCAATTAAAAAAATTATGAAATCATACCTTTTGCTTTAATTTACTAAAAAAAGCTCGTAATAGAATGCCAAACTTTGGTGTACATATTCCTTTCTAGAGCAATCCTAACAACTTTACTTTAAAAAATCTGGTATCAAAATAAATTCCTTTCAATTCATGTTTTTTTTTTTTTTTTCTTTCTTTCTTAACTTCTTGATTTTTTTTTTAATTATTATTATTTTCAAGACAAAGTTCATCAGTGACAGTAAATTACTATTGTCAATAAAAAACAAATTACCCAGTTATGAATATTGACTTTTTACATGTAATCATGTTTTTGTCTGACATGTACTTAAACAAACATAATGTTGCAAAATTTCCTGACCCTGTACCTGGGAATGGCAAATTTAGTACCAAAAGTTGTGTGAGACTTGAAAGTAAAACGTCAGTCAGTGGTGCGGTAATAAAATTTTGAGTGGCAGATTTATTCTGAAAAATGTCAAGGGGGACCATATGCCCCCCCCCCCCCCAAGTATTGTGCTTGATGTAAAAGGATGTAAAAAAAAATCATGATTATGCATTCAATATTAATACTGATGCACCATATGAGACACCCTTTAACTGAAAGCACCTGGAAAAGCATTGTAATCATCCATTAAACAATTTAAAGTGAAAAAAAAGTCTGTCATCTATTTACATGTGCTTGCATAAAAATCAAGAGTCAGCTACATAGTAGCCCGGGGGGGGGGGGGGGGGGGTACTCACGAGATAAGGCATATGGGGATATGCCGCAGGAATGGGTCGCCTTTTTTGAAGAAATCCCTAAACATGGCGTATGGTTTTATGCTGGAAAATCCCTAAGCATGGCCCAATTTTTAGATAATGTCCTTAAACATGGGTCCATATTCTACTCCAATGTCTTAGGTGCAAATACAAAATGACCTTACATTTTGGGTGATAACCTTTTTTTCTTTTTTTTTGCTTGTCAAGTTTTTCCAGGCGAAAATGTGCCCCCCCCCTTTTTTGGAAATCCTGGATCCGCCCCTGTAATGAATCCCTAATAATGGGTACCTTTTTAGCCAAAATGACCTGTAAATATGGGTACGGGTTTCAAACTTTCAGCCACACACCTTTGTCCAAACCAAATCTAAGTACCTCCCCCCCGGCATAGTAGATCTACATATTGAATCTAAAAAATAAAATGCATTTACATGTATATCTTTTTATATTTATATGAGATGGATATTAAAAATGTGACGGCACATCATTACAAATCAACGACACAAATAGACTGTCCTTGCAAAGAACCTCTTGTGCAATCTGCCCGTAAGAAATTTAAAAGGGCCCTGGCCTGGGCAGGCAACATCCTATTCAATGTTAAAACTTTCCCAAGAATGTGGCAGATGTGGCCAATAGATTCTGAAAAGTAGCCCAACACATGTAGACCCCCTATACCTTTGTTTTTTTTCTTGTCTGGCGAGATGTACGGAGTCTGGAGAACCTCCCCCCCCCCCAAATAGAAAAAAAATAATAATAAATAATTTTTTTTTTAATCCTCCAAGTCCAAAGACCAAAGTCGAAACAGCAAAATTTTCACTTTATCCCAGGCCAGGCCAAGGAAAGTCATAAAAAGGGAGGTTAACGGTAGACTACCTCGAGCGAAGTTTGTGCAGGCTCCACTCCACTTCACTACCGCTACACTACGCTCCACCTACCCGAACTTCGAGACCGTGAACTCTATCGTATAAATAATTCACTGCCGATTTCAAAACATTGCATGCACGCGCGATACGGCAGCAAATTATTTATTTGTGTAAGGAACTTCATGTTGGCTCTAAATCACCAATTTTGAGACTGATAGAAGCATGAAAAAGTGAAACTTGGTGTAAAGTAAGAATATTAGTTTTAATTGTTTTTAAAGATCGTGATGTTGCATGAATTTTATATTTTTCCCCCATAAAATCCCACCTTTGTCACTCGGAATATCAGATAGAGTTCAGTCTCGAAGTTCGGTAGGTGGAGCGTAGTGTAGCGGTAGTGAAGTGGAGTAGGGCCTGCACGAACTTCGCTCGAGGTAACGTTAGACAGACTCTTAAAAAAAGAGAGACAAATGGAGAGGAATTTTTTTTTTTTGGAAATGTCTAGACTGTAAATTTGTAATGGAAGTCTTTAATTTTTATTTACTGGATGGCTATTCTCCGTTGAAACCGATATAACTTAAAAAATCATTTCAAATAGGAACAAAAATAATCTTTGAAGGTCACTTTCGATGTTTCATACATAATTAGAGCCTACACATTTACTTGCTTCTGTTCTGGGTGATTTTTAACAGCACTGCACCGGCAATGACCTGCCGTGTTGTTGATACAACCGTGCATTACCGACACAAAAAGTCAAGTGTGGGACTGGGATTGAAATTGTACGGTAGAAAATTTGTTGAAGGTGAAATTTCGACCGGCGATAAAGATACAGTTTCACTTTTTTCAAAATAATTTTTTCCCTGGCATAGGTCTAAAATATATAAATTCTCTAAAAACATACATAATGGAGAAAGAATTGTCTGAAAAATGAATATTTTCTACTTACTCTCTTCCACAAACAGGATTGTTGCAAGCCATCATTTTGCTTTTTCGACTAGTCTTGTGCTGCAGACCCTGTTTACAGCTGCAAATCGTCTGCAGATCAGCTGCAACTTGCGTTCAATCGCAAGCCTTTTTCTTGCAACGCAAATTGGCGATTGATTGCTAGTTGCAGTCGATCGGAATCGGCTGCAAAGTTGCAGTCGATTTGCAATCAATTGCAACATAACTTTCTTGCAACGCCCCAATAGTCTTTTACATGATGGATGCATAAGAAATGTGTGGATGTGAAAATAACGCATTAAGTTCGGACTGGGGTAATTTGAGCCAGCCAACACAGGGCAAGTTGGGCCATGGTAATTCTTGTGGTAATGTATAAAAAAAAAAAAAAAAAACCTTAAAAAGCCATTGATATGCAGGCAGAAAGGATCAAATTCACATGACAGTTCTTTTACTTTTAGAGGATGTTGGTATCTATAGAGAATTAGCAAGTGAAAAGACTTAAGGACGTTCCACAGTTAAAGTGAAATCCATGTCATTTTCACCAAACTTTGCACATAGATACTTTAGAACCTTAATATTCGAAATATGCAAAAGTTAACATAGGTCCATGTGCTTGATTTTTTGCTATAGAGCTTCAAAGTTCACCCAAATTGATGTTCTTAAGAATTGCGCATTCAAAAGAATTTGGCATTTTTAGACCGCCCAAGATTACTACAATGAGTTTAAAGCTCCATTACTCATTCAAAATACATGAAAAAGTCATCAAATTTCGCAAGAGAGTTAATAATTGTATCGTTAGAATGGAGAATCTATTAATAGTGCTATTTGTTTGCAATTTTAAGTTAAACAGCACTGTCAGTTCTTAAAAATGGCGTAAAAGATAACAAAATCCCAATCTAAAAAATGTAAAATTTCAGTAACAAACTACAAACGTACAATAAATGCTGCACTTTATTCAAAATCCATGTCATTTTCACCAAAATTTGCAGGGTTGTAGAGGAAGGTATACCTAAGAGGTACAAACATTAAAAAATAGGGGTTCATGTGCTTGTTTTTAAACTATCAGCATTTTTATTAGAGCAAATGTGCTTTTTAAAACACCAAAAATGGGCCGAATGCTTAGTATCTATGTGAAGAAAAAATCAAAACCACTCTACCATTTATTCAAACTCGGGCTAATATTCGTGATTCTTGGCAGCACTGCAGAGTAAAGTATTTTGAAATTGAAGAGAATACTTTTTTGAATGGTCCATGGAATAATTCAATTTTTTAGCTTCATGAAATAACGCATCAGATCCGCAGTTAAAGTGCAGAAGATGAGAAAAATCAGCTCATACCCGCAGCTAATTAATCACCTGTTCTTCCATTGTGACGTCAGCGCGCAGAGTGTAAACTATGCGCAGATCATAATGCGCACAAATATAACTGTGGAACGTCCTTAAGATAAAAAATGACATGCTGGTTCTTCCTGCATAAAATGTACATTTTGTACATACATGTAGTGTTTGTGGCTCAGCTTACCCCAGAAGGTGGCACCATTTACCCCACAGATGGGGTAAGTTGAGCCATTTGACATCGTTTATTTTCATAGGTCACAAACATGCTAAATGCAAAAAGTGTCACAACTTACCCCGCCTTCCCCTACTCACGAAAGTGTAAAGATGCACCAACCCAGTAGCTTGTTCTGTATCAAGGACTCATTGGGAATTAACATATTTTTCTGATTGATTAAAATCAGAATTTCATTTTAAAGGGTGAAAGTGTACTAACCCTATGATATTTTTAGAGAAAAAAAAAAGTATTCCAGAAATCAATGTGAAGTTCAGGGATAGCATATCTTGACTAGGAAATGTCTTGAAAGTTTCAGAGTTAGAAATAAGGTTTCATGATAAGTATATGCAGGGGCGCCGGAACACTTTCAGTTTTAGGGGGGCAAATTCCCGAAGGGGGCACAATATTTTCGAGAGCATGAGATACCGAAGCGATCGAGCGGGAGAGGGTGTGGCCCCCCACGGAAAGGACTTTGTGTAAAAATGGAGTATAAAAGTTTCGTTTCTAAGAGCATTAAAAAATAAATTTCTTGAGAATTAAACATGGAATTCACTACGAAAGACTATACTCATAATTTATGAGAACCTATGAAATCTACGCGCAAAACGATCGCTTCGGAATGTGGTTTTCATGTCTGATCAATTAAATTACGTATTACGCTTATATTGACTCAAAATACCAGAAATTACATTTTTCATGCAATATCCTTTCAGAAACATTTATTTATGTACATTTACATACACGGACGACGCGAGAGAGCAAAATCATATATAAGTTTCAAGTAATTCCTGTCAGAACAAGGAGCGTATTAAGCAGAAGCGTAACAACAGAAACAAAAGAAATTCTAATGAATGTCTTTTCAAATTCAAAATGTCATACTGTTCTGACGTGGCAGACGTCGATAAGCACTTAAATCCCCATTTTATGCAAATCATTTCTGACATCAGCATTGGAGATAATCCCTGATTATCCATGCATGAGCAATACGTTTCATATTTTGTAACTGGAGGAAAAAGAAATATGACAAGCTTAATTGTCTAACAATTTCAAACTTTTCTGAAAATCATTAAAGTTTAAAACATTTCCCGATTTATGTGTTTCCTTTTGCATATTTTGTATGGCTGGGAAGCAAAACAAGAATTTTATTTGGGGGGCAAGTGCCCCCCCCCCCCTGCCCCCCCCCCCCCCCCCCCCCCCGCTTCCGGCCCCCTTGAGTATATGTAACATGGGTCACGTAGCAATTTTGAAAGTTTGATGGGGTGGGGAAACATGCATTAATTCACAATTTCATGGTCATTTTCATGTTTTATACATGGTTACTGAAAAAAGAGCAGGGTTTAAGCTTCCTGGTTCAGCAGCCCCTGAGTTCATTTTCAAGGAAAATAATGTAGAAAATCAGTGTACAGGAGAAGCAGATTTTGTATTGCCATACTTCAGAAACACAAGGCTTCACAAGCTTGTTTTAAGATTGTCAGACACATATTGAGATATGCTTTGATTTTGATCCTTAACTCCTGTGTACTAAATCCAGCAGCTCAAGAAAAAGAAGACCTTGACGACACATTCTTACATGGACAAGAAGGAGGTGGAAAGATTCATCTCAAAATTGTCTGTATTTTCAACTGAATCTTGTCATTCAGGAGTGAAGAAAGATAGCAACGTGATTGTATATATTATTTTTTTTGTAATTATTCATGTATTTTCTCTCTGCCCATTTTCTGAAGCTATCATGATAAAGGTGTATCTTTTTAGTTGTTGTTATTGTATGGTTTGAATAGACACACAACAATGGTTAATGTTATCATGAGCCCCACAACACTGAAGCTTAGTGTTTGATCATAGGGCTGATTTTATGCTTGATTGTATTGATCATTATGTGCAATCAATCGTACAAATCAATTCTATGATTATTTACTTAGCTTTGTGCTACAGGATCCTAGTGGGTGACTGTCTTTTGATGACTTGTTGGTGATTATTTCTTGCAAATTAATCTCGGTCAATCGGTTGCTAAAATTTTAGGAGCTAATAACGATTGTCAATAAAATTGCTTGGTGAAATGATCCCAGTTCCATCATCTAAAGATTTGAATATTATAATTCTTCCAAAATCAGAACTGAGAAAACTAATGCCACTCACTGATGTTATTTACCATTATTCTGCCAACAAAATATGAAGATAAATTCCCATTACTCCCATTACAATATGGCTTTGTCACTGAACCACCAACAACCCAAGGTAGAAGACAGGTAAAGTTTAACATTCTTCTGTTTGGGGGATTGGTTCTGCTTCTATTTATTCTCAATAACTTGTATATTCTCTCAGATTTTTGGTGTTGCAAATACCAAGAAGATTCTATGACTGGAGTTCCAACAGGCAAAAAATTTATTCAAGCAGCTGTTCATTTCTAAAGAAGCACAATAGAAAGAACGGCAATAAGGACCTTTTGATGTCCGTCTTCGAAGCCGCCAGTTTCAGTGAAGAAAGCAGAGGGGTGAAATTTTACGAATATACATTTGTACAGTATCAGTTCTCCATCTTTCATATTAATAAACAAACTGAAATTTGAATGCATGACAAAACATCAATAACCAGCACTATAAGCCAGTTCACGGTTAGCTCATGATCAACTTTTCTCAAATGACCTTTGTGATTTTTCATTAGGATAAGCACTATCATTTTCAAATGTAGATGTTGCGTAAGCTTTACCGGTTGAGTATTCAAATTCTAAGAACAAAAGGCATTGTATAGACCAGGTGACTAGAATAGTACATCAGGGATAAAGTTTGGAAATCTGTTTTTGTCTGCCTTTGGCACATTTGACTATTGTTTAGGCTAATGTCAAATACCAGTGATTATGAAGGATCTATTTATTACTCTTAAGCTTGGATGTGATAAATATTTTAAAAAGGAATACATGAATAATCATCCAATCACAAATGCCTATGTCAGTGAATTTGAAAGCCACCTTCATGGTTGTCTCCAATGACCTTTTTCTGCTCGTGCGCAGTTTACAACCGTGAACAGGCTTATTACGACGAGATATTTGCCCACATTATATCAATAAATCTGTAATTAGTGAAAAAGGAAAGAATTTGACCTTTACTGAAACTAGATTTTAAAACTTTTCCGATTGTTTGCGGCGAATGAAAATTTCAAATGTGGTCTGTAGAATATCGTTGTTCATTACTGTACATGTATATGCCAGATGAGTGCCCGCACATGCCCAGTCAAGCAAATTTGAGTCATATTTCAGGACATACATGTATTGCATAGTTTATTTTCGCATGCCTCCGAATTATGTACTACACATATAACCAGACCAAGATGCGGCGAAAAAGTAATTATCACAAAAGCATATTTCTTTTTATGTATGACCTATAGCTGCGGAGTCATGCGGGAATCATTTGTCTACACAATTGCAAGAGATGTTGAGCAAAGTGCATGCCTGACATACTTTCTGCTGGCGGCTTTTAACCTTGTTCAAAGAGATTTTATTTGCTGTTACTCCATCTCATTTGAAACCTCCTTGCAAATACAGTGTGACCTTTGATAGGGGAGATCGGGGTTAGTTGGAATATTTTTGACAAAAATGGCTGTAAAATCGAAATGGATTTTATTTGAGAAACAATATATATCAGCTTGAAGCATATATCTAAGGGCTTCAAATGTACCCCATACAATTTTTAACTCTATGATGATTACTGAAAAAAATCCATCTTGAACAAGACCATCGCAAGCGTTCCAACTTACCTCGTATACGGGTAAGTTGGAACATGGTATGGGGTAAGTTGGAAGACTGCATGATCAATTAAGAATTACATGTAACTACTTACATGGACAACCGTAATATTACATGGTTAGCCTATTTGCTTTATTTTTTTTCAAGTTCAAAATATCAAACGTGGATTTGTTGAACTTTGTTTTCTATTATACAGCCACTCACGCAAGCCGACTTTGTAGTAGAATTCTGCTTATTTGTGTGTGTTCGATTTTACGTGCAATTAAGTGTACTATCAGCAATTTCATGTACTTCTGCATCAAATTTACATGACAAAAATTGTTTATATTTTGAATTAATTAATTATGCAAACAAGCATATGAAATTTGCCCTAATTTTTTTTTTGGGGTATGTTTTTGCATTTAACTCTATTTATTAAGCTAGTAGAATGCTAATTTTTGGTGAGAGTATCAATTTTTATCTTCATAACAAATATCCACAAAAAATTACAAAAAATATAATTTCATATGTATTTTTTGTTTTTGGAAATTTGTATTTCTTTGTTTTTTGAACCTTTGTTTTTTATTGCTTTTTCCGAAGAACTTTGTCGGGGACTCTTTTGCGATCATAAATATAAAATAAATTTGAACCAACAAAAGTAGAAATAATCCTACATTTATGATTTTGGGTGGAAAAAAATAATTTGCATTGACCTTGTACATGGAATCACGTTTTTCAGCAATTTTGGGTCCAACATGCACATACAAAATGTTGTGTAATTTCGAAACCGTGCACCCAGGCATTGCAAATTTGGTCTCAAAAGATGCGCAAGACTTGAAAGTAAAAAGTCAGTGAGCGATGTGGTCAAAAAAATTTGCGCGACGGCGTAGTGACGAATTTGTCCGGGGGTGGGGGGGGGGGCTCAAATTGACCCCCTAGTTTGATAAGGGTTAATATTGCTTTAGGGCCTATAATAAGCCTTAAATGCACACTCAGACCTAACTGAGAAACAAAACAAGCATGGTATACAATACATGTTCAGAAGAGTGTGAAATACTGTACACATTTTTTTCTCATATCCAATGTTTTTATTCATAATTATGTTGGGGGTAAGTTGGAACATGTTCCAACTAGCCCCTTCAATTTTTTTCCAACTACATGTAACACCAGAGGCCCATTTGACATTTCTAAGCTTACAGCACAAAAAGGGACTTCACCGTGGCATGTTAATGACCTTATTTTGTAGCTTGATACAAGTTTCCATTATACCCCCAAACAGGCCAACTTGATCTATAAACTTCTCTGAGATAATAAAAAAATTCTGAAAGAGAAAAAAAATTATCAAAAGGTGAAAAAACAAAAATTCCTTTTTAACTTCTACAGGCTTGTTGCACATGTATTGTCTGTGATATGGTGGATGGCTGTTGATAATAGCAAGAAATTGAGGGCACTATTGCATAAATTTATGTAAAGGCGTTTAAGAAAATTACAATGTTTCAACTTACCCCGCGTTCCAACTGACCCAAATCTCCCCTATAAAACAGGCTCTGTCATCCATGGTTAATGATTGATGATGATGATCCAAGGTGGATTCATTTTTCAAAACTTGAGCTGGGACTTCTACAGAAGATTGCTTGATAACATTTGTAGTCACAAGAAGGTGGGATGGGGATATCCCAAGGTATGAGGTACCTGGTACAGTCGCCCAAGTGACATTCCAATAACGATTGAAATCGGTATCTTTTTGAGATTTTTCTGAATCTTTTTCAAGTCTTTGTAAGATAACCCCCAGGTGGAATATTATGTATTACAGTACAATAACTTGGAAGTTGGTTGATATGTCTGCCCGGGGGGCCACTTACATTGACGAGTGGATACCATTCGCGACCCCAAAAACATGTAAAAAGGATGTCTTTTTCAAGATAGGGCACGTTACGTACGTAACGTGATAAGGGTGTCAAAAACACAAAAATATTGAAAAAAGGGTATCTACTTCGCTCGGAAAAATATACGTGTTTAGGGTCAAATTATGTGGGGATGATAAAACAAAATCAAAATGTTTTATAAAGGATGTCCTTTTTGCCCCAACACTACGTGTTTAGAGTCCGATTTGCGCGAGGTGTGGATGGTGGGGTCGTACTAAACCAAAATAATGGTGTGTAAAGGTACAACCGACGACCAACGGACCCGTGACATAACAATAAAATATCGCTATACTTGTTTGGGGGTTCATTTCATGGAATACTTGCCTATAGTATCGTTTTGTTTCCAATACTTGTTAAGGGGTGCATTTTCAGAATAAGGAAAATACATCGCTGTACTTGTTAAGGGGCTCAATTATGGGAATACTTGCCAATAGCATTTGTTTCCAATACTTGTTAAGGGTAGGGTTTCACACGCCAATACTTGTTAAGGGGTGCATTTTCAGAATATGGAAAATACGTGTTTAGGGTGCTTTTCAAGACCCCGTGGTCGCGCATGGTATCCACTCGTCAATGGAAGTGGCCCCCCCCCCCCCCGGGTATGTCTGATATTTTCATTTGTCATTATGTGGTGACAGAGTTTTCATAATTTTGCTTATGTTATTTAGCATACGAACGTGTTGTCAGTCATGCAAAAGTCATGATTATTAAACTTACAAACAGCTTTACAAAATGGCCCCAGGGCAGATTGGCTACCCAAGTACATCTGATTACAACAACTTGACTGGTGATAGTTGTCAAATAGTTTTGCATTGAAAAATCACAAAATATACATGTATTGTTTGAGTTTAATTCTGTATTGCCATGGAATTCTAGATGATGGAGATACAAAAATGCAAAATATTAGCCAGCCCCCCCCCCCCAATCATTTGTGAGAGCTTTAATGGTATTTTCATGCAATAACCAAGGAAGTTTTCTTGGGAGGAAAAACAAGGAGAATGTTTCTCTCCATTAATTCAATAGGAAGAGGGAGAGAAAAACGGTGATAAAAACTTCATTGTAAAATGATCTTTATTCATGTTATTTTGAGAGTTCTTTTGTCAAAATCTTATTTTTCACAATTTTGGAATGATTGTGGTATGATATCCCTGCTTTTCACTTATATCGTACATTTTTAATGTAGTAATAAACAGTCACTTGTACAGTTCGTATTTTTTTCTCCCAACTTTGTTATTGTGTTGCCGAGAAGTTTGTATACTGTTCCAGCACATTGCCGAACAACACATGTTCACTATCGTATAGTATTGATCAGTGCTTTTGTGTTTTTACAGTGCTCAATATTTTAAATGTCACAGAGGTCATAAAAGGAATGCTCAGGCTTGGTGGGTGTTTCATAAAGCTGTTTTTATAAAGTTAAGAGTAACTTTACAAATGACTGTTCATCCTTTCTTAGGTGCTAAATCAACATGAATGAAACTTTGTGGAGTAACATGATTACCACGTAGAGAGGGGGACCAGTCTTTTGTAAGGTAGCTCAAACACCCACCTGGTGGGTGTTACATGAAGTGATTTGTAAGATACAAATAAATTTAAGCACAAATGGAACATGATCATAGGTGCCATGAAGTCAGCGACATAAGAATCAGTTAGCACAAGAAAGGGTCACCAGTCATGTACAGTGTCTACTAGAATCATTTGTACACTTCATACACCAATGCAAAATGAGAAGATAAACTATGTTGGAACCCCAAAATTCCTAGGTTGGCCATCAGAAGATACAATGAATTATATGCCATATGAAAGAGGGAAGTATAGCAATTGTTTTGCACCTAGTTGGAAATTGTGATCGGTCACACATGAGCGATTATGAATTATGAAATGCAATAATGCATATTTTAAGACCTTGCTGTGATTATTTAAGCGTAGCGCCCAACGATTCATTGATCATGACTTATTTCCTTGTTTTCACAAGAGATGAGATGATATACTTTCATTTGATATACAGTGCGTCCGTCAGTACGTGATTAAGTTATGATAAATCATCTCTAAACCTCGGTTTCGTTTTTTGTGGGACGCACTGTACAGGTCTTAATATTTCAGTTGGTATTACAGATTTCATAAACGATTTTAAACGAATTGATGCCTGACTGCTGTTGCCCCATTGACTTTTGTACAGGGGTGTAATTAGATTCATTTCTGATAGTCAATTTCCTGTCAAAATAGATAAAACATGTGTAAAGGATCTGAATTTTACATGAAATGAAAGCATGTCATCTCATCTCTCTGAAAAAATAAGAAATAAGTCATGATCATTGAAGCTTTACGAGTTACACTTCAATGATCACAAAAATATGAAAATATGCTTTATCACACATAATGAATTATAATCATTTATGCTTGACTGATAACAATTTGCAACTAGATGGAAAACAAAGACTACTTTTCTCATTCATATGATATATTATTCATTAGAGTTTATGAAAACCAGGTTACAAATTTTTTTATTTTTATCATAGTCCATCCACTCATTTTTCAGTGTTTTTAATGTACATTGTACAAATAATTCTTGTAGACACTGTATGAAATCATTTGTAACATACAAACGGGTGTATGAAACACCCACCAAAATGACAAAACTCAACACTATGGGTAGCAACTTAATTGGATATGAGGCATCCAACAAAAATGTTGCAGAGGCAACATAGAATTTGTTTGTTTTTGCCTAGTGACAAAAATTGTGGACCAATGAAAGAATTTGAAGTGTTTGCATTTATATTTGTCCAAGGCTTGTAGGTTGACTCATTATGCAATACCATATTTAACACTCTGTGTGACCATTATGTCTTTAATACAGTGGCACTTATGAAAATCTTTTAATAATCTAATGTAGATTTATTAACATGGGATGATTTGTCTCAAATGTCTGGACACTGTCTATGAACTTGACAAACCGTATCTGAAGATGCTTGACTATCTGTGATACATCATGCAAGTGTGTGTCAATGTCATTCGATCTCGTAGATTGATGAAACTCCTTTACAGGTGAACTGTATTCAATTAAACTTTTTTTCTGTTAAATGTCAAGTACACAAGTTCTAAATTGTACACTTGAAAAATGGAAGTGCTAAGATTTTCAGGTTTATTTTTTATTTCAAAATACATGGGCCAAGGAGACTGATTGTTTGTGAAATGATGGTTTGTAAAAGTGCAGAACTACTACTGGTGATGATAAATTGGTTTGAACCTCAAACCCACTTGTATAAATCATTTTCACTTTACATGAACATGTACTGTGTAAGTAAATAAAGTGTAATGAAGTTCAAAATAGTATATGTTTACTTAGTTTTCATGGTCTAAGTCATGTCTGTCTCAAAGCCCCCTACAAGTAAATTAATCAAGAGTAAGGTCATGAATACAGGAAACAGCATATCAATTTGATCCATCAAAATATTTAGAATATTGGTACTTTGGAATAAATGTCCATATGTTACATTATATTGACCAAAAAGAGTATCAAGGATTACACTTTCATTTTGAGAGAAAGTTTGAATAAATCCATCATCCTATGATAGTCAGGTCCAGATTTTTAAAAATGTGCTCAGAAAAAGTGCTTCTGGCATTTTGTGTTAATGCTGATTTATTAGTTGTTTATAGGTAATTCAAGTGTGCTGAATCCAAAAATGCTGTTTGCCGAACTTGATTCCGACAATTTCATTCTCAAATCGGCAAAAAACAAAATGGCGGCATTTTTAATGCAGTTTCCCATATTAAAGATTTTTATGGGTGATTGTGTTTCAGAAATTGGGATCTATGCATTATTTTTGATAGGCCCAGGGTTGCAAACATAATGTGTCCGATTGATTCGTCAGCCATCTTTAATTCCAAGATGGCTGCCATGATTCACAGCTGCTGATTGATAAATGATATGGCCAAATGTTTGATAAGTTTTTGGCGATGCTGGCATAATCACATTGTGATATCTTTAACGTGTCCGCCATTTATTCCTCACCTGCATAGCAGAAGGAAGAATGGACGTCGCTTTCCCGACGGTGGCGATGACCATGGCGGCGGCGAAGTCAACATAAAATCTTAACCGAGGTTAAGTTTTTGAAATGTCATAACTTTTAGGGTATAGATGTCTATTTCATGAAACTTAGGCATGTTAGAATTTAAAAAATCTATTAAGACAGGTTATAGTTACAAAAGTCGTCAAGGTTACCTGGAAATCCAAAATAGCGTCCATAACGGCAGTCGTTGTACCATCAACTCCAAAAATAAAGTAAATCATCAAAAAGATTTCAAGGCAAATAATGAATCAGGACATGTTTACAAGATAGCTAGTGAGTGTGTCAGAGAATCCAAGATGACCTTCCAAAATGGCATCTATAATGGACGTTGCATCTTTGAAATGGTCCAAATTCATAATATCCACCTGGTAGAAATAACTTTTGGTCGACCGAGAATAAAATAAAGCATGAAAAATCATGGTTCCGAAGGAAAAAATTGCAATCGAAAAATTTTGAGGTTTATCAGTGATGCAATTTGAAAAGTAGTTGCTATTTCTTAAAAATGTGGCTGCAAAGTTAATATACACTGTACTATCTACCTAGAAACATTTTTGTGTCTTTCTCATGATTTCAGGGGTCAAATGATATAAGTGAAGAGGAATTACAGGGATAAAAATGTCCATTTTGTCAAAAAAATTGAAGAACGCTCCAAAAATTACATTCGAATTGGCCACCATTGATACAAAACTGACAATACTATCCCATTTAATGTCACTATTTTGGTGTCTCAGTTTTTAAAGTACACACACGAAGAAAATTCACGAAAGTGATGATTATAGACAAATTATATATGGATGGAAAGGTCTTGTCTTTTTATACACAAATATGTCACTAAAATGTCTTATAGATGTTGTGGAAATGCAAGAAATGAAATTATTAGAGACCCTTTTCAGCCCCCCAGCCGCCCCCAGACCACTGATCTCTCCCCTAACTGGATATGCTGGGACGGTCCTTTGTTTGAAGCCTGCGAGTTCTATTGTCCGCCATACCAGTTCCCCCAGAAGGAACGCGATCGCTCCACTGCATGTGCATTGGAGCGGTACGCTAGCTGTCTGCACACTGAATCTCTCCTTGCTTTTCATATAAAACTTCATATTTTTAAGGTGCCAGAATTCTCAATTTTCTTGAAACCATGGTACTGTCCCAGTACATTTTGGAAACATAATTTTGATGGGGTTGGTGTTTTTCTCACCTGAGGAAGAATGGATGAAATCCTTGACTTGCCTAGGCCTAGGGGTATTTTGGAGGCATTGCCAAATAACATCTTAGGGATAGGGCGAGGTCTTTCTAGGTTATGGTTATGCAGGCTTATAACACTGGGCTTGAAACCCCCTTTTATTTAAATAACAAGTCCACCCCTGAAGAAAGTTGATTTGAATAAATAGAGAAAAAACAAACAAGCATAACACTGAAAATTTGGTTACAGCCCGATAGACCGCGGGTCCGATAGACCGCGGGTCCGATAGACCGCGGGTCCGATAGACCGCGGGTCCGATAGTCCGCGGGTCCGATAGACCGCGGGTCCGATAGACCGCGGGTCCGATAGTCCGCGGGTCCGATAGTCCGCGGTGTGTGTAAAATTATGATCAGGATATAGTGAGATCCAATGTCATCAAGAGGTCAAAAGGCCAATGATACGAGTCCATGGGGTTCTATAACGATGACCCATTGGACGATCGCCCCCTGACATCTACTTCAAGGAAAATATTATCCCCATATTTGTATCGTCAGGGATTGTTACCCCCCCCCCACCCCCGGAAATTAACCCTCTAGGCGCCATACGGAGCCTCTTAAAGTTGAATTAAGAAGACGATTCCAAATATTGAGATATTTACATTAATAGCAACCTTACAACCCCCCAAACACTAATAGGTGATTCGACCCCCCATTTTCTTTTTTCAAAATAGTGAATTTGAACGATTTATCCCTACCCATTTTCCCTGAGTTCGCTCCTGCAATGCCTACCGAGACGGGTGTTCTTTGAGTGTGACGTCACCGGGGGGTATTTGTGTACTTTGTACGTACGCCTTCATATGGAATAACTGCAGTTGAAGTTGTATCTGCGAGCCATAGAACTTGCAAAGAGGAAATGATTAAAATATTTGTGGCCGTACTATTATTCCAAATATGTAAATTCCCTCAGAATGATACCATAGACCCTAAAGGAATAATTTCAAGGTGAATAATATGAAATTTGATCGAGATCTTCTCACCAGTCGATAACGTAGCAGACGTGTTATTATGACATATTTATCCGCGTGTGACGCGGCCCTTGCAAAAAAACACAGTTGGTTGCGGAATTGCTTTGTGCCGACCGGCCGCCCGCTCCGGCGCAGCTAGCTGTCGAGCTACCGTACCGCATACCTTTCTTGTTGTCTTCAACCATAGATATGTATACTAATTACTATAATATCTCTCTGTCTTCAACTCACTTGCGAATTGCGTTTGTATGTGTGACGGTGACCCCTAGCGTAATTAAATATAGAAAACAACTCAGAAGGCCGAGAAAGAATAATACGTTTGGTTCAAGATTGTTCTGTGGAATGAGCTATGAGTGGAAATGATCCAGAGGATATAAAAGTGGAGTCAAAGACAAAAGAAAAGAAGAAAAAACGCCAGGGGATCGCTGCACGGCCATGAACTAAGTCGACATACCAGACCATAACAGTACACTCAATGCCTGGGTGTTGTGTGTACTAGTATTATGCGTTCAGCGCGCGCTGAGCGAGAGCTGAGCTAGCCGCCGGAATTACTTTCCAGCTATTCACTTGATTGAACATCGTGATAAAATAAATGAGAAATAGTGAAAATATCATTCAATAACTCACTGTTTGCTATCTTACATCATGATTGAAGAGTTCATGATGGTTATTCATACTGTTTTTTATACAGGGAAAGTAAAGATTTGTACATATCAGTCCTATTTGTTTGATTTGAGTTGCTTTGAAAAAAAATTGTAAAATATCTTTCTCTCTCTGCATAGCATTTCTGTATGACATTCAGGCACCTCTTATACTAAATTCCCCCCGGTGACGTCACACTCCGAGTGGCTTTTCTGTACACTCGTCTCTCGGGCTCTGACAGGTGGCTAATTTCATAGACTTTCAAAGCAAAATATCGAGAAGGCAGAGGATTTTTGTGACTTGCTATCTGTTTGAACAACTTATATATACTATATATTGTGTGTAGAACCTATATTTATGGAAACTCACCCCCTTCTTAATTCAACTTTAAATGCCATCGACTTGACGACATACTTTATCTTGCCTTGTCGACTAAATAAGCTTATTATGTCCGTATGGCGCGATACGTTATCCTGCCAAGTCAGTCCACTTATAAAAAGTTATATGTCAACATGGCGAGATATTTTATCTTGCCAAGTCGACTTAAATAAGTTACATGTCAACATGGCGATATATCGGGACTTGTATACTTCATATCTCGCCATGTGGACATATCGACTTGACAAGATAGAATATATCGCTATGTCGAAATAATAAGCGTATTAATTACTTAGGCGGTGGAAGCGGGGGGGGGGGGGGGATCTTTCCCCCCTAAATTTGAGGTGGGGGACGGTCCCCCCTAGATTTTTAGTTGAGAACCTTTTTTTGGTTGTCAATTTGTTTTCTACGCCCCCCCCCCTAAATTGAGGTGGACCCCCACTAAAATCTTTTTGTCCCCCCCCCCCTAATTTTGGTTGATAACCTTTTTTTTCTTGTCAAAAAATTTTGGTGGTCCCTCCTATAAATTTTGGTTGATTTGCTTGTTAAATTTTTTACCTGTGTCCATCCCAAAATTTCAGGTGGACCCCCCTAAATTTTTTTTCTTCCGCCGATAATGATTAATTAAGACATGGCAAGATAAAGTACCACGCCATGTCGTCACGTTGATGGCATTTATAAGGCTCCGTACTAGGGGTAATTATCCGGGGTAATTGTCTGGAGGGTAAATTTCCGGGGGAGGGGGGTAACAGTCCCCGGCGGTAAAAATATGGGGATAATATTTTCCTTGAAGTAGTTGTCAGGGGGTGATTGCCCTAATTGGGTTATTGTTATAGAACCCAGGCGCGGATCCAGGATTTCGTGGGAGGGAGGGGGGGATTTGACCTGATTTTTGGCGCCCATGTGTACTTTTCGAAAAATGGCGCCCACTCCCTCCTGGCCAGGCTAACTTAAGTGCCTTAAATGGATTTTGAATTATCTTATAATCACATTTAAAAAAAAAAAAAGACCACTTTTTCATCTGTTCTTAAAAAAAAAAAAATCCATGAAATGTAATATAAATGGGAGCGCGAAGCACGAGCGATTTTTTTATTATTATTATTTTTTTTTTTTTTGGGGGGGGGGGGTTCAATTTGGTTTAACTTCTAACCAGAGTAGGCCCTACTAGAATATTGTGTGAACGGGAGCTGTTTCTGTACTGTTGTTTTAGAATACCCTTCAATAATATTAATGATAACCTCTTGGGAATAATGCAATCTCGAAGCAATCGACTAATTCTCCTAATCAGCGGCGTATTTATTCAGCATGGGTGCACGGGGGGGGGGGGGGGGGGGGGGGTGGCGACGGCACCAAGTTAAAAAAAAAATGAAGTGGGAGGGGGGTAGACGTTAAAGACAATCTGAGATTTCATTCTTAAAAACACATTGAGGTATCTCAAAAGGCCTAAATAAATAATGAGAACGCGAAGCGCGATCTGATTTTTTTTTAAATAGATTTTTCAAGTATTATATCCTGAAAGCCTAAGTCAGGGGCGGACCCAGCTTCCGCCAATAGGGGGAGGGGTCATTTTTTCACCCATATTTTCCCCGATCGGCCGCTCAAAGTTGATTTTTTGTTTGTTTCTTTGAAGGGGTTGTCCCAGTGCCGTAATGAGCCAACAATTTCGAGGGGGCTCGATATGGTGTATCGCATAAAATTGATAAGAAGTTGCCAGTGAGCGAAGCGAGCAAGCAAATATTATGACATTTTTATTACAAAAATACAAGGTTGTGATAGATTTTGACATAATATTTGGAAAATAATATTATATTTCATCCTAATCCCTTTCCTTTTCTCTCTATTTTTTCTTAGTCTTGATTCTCTCTTTTTTTTTTTTGGGGGGGGGGGGCAAAACGCCCATGTCCTAACAGTCATTTCCTAGCTTTACTTTATAAGCAACATAAATGTGTAATAATCTCTTAAGCCCTATGTAATCTAAAAATGAAATTTCATGTATTTTGTCCTGAAAATTGAACATTTTGGGCAATGTTTGTGAACCTGAACAGGACGCGTATGTAACTAGATAATTACCACGAGCGCGAAGCGCGAGCAGAAATGTTAAATATTCGTTCTGACCTGGTCGAAAAGGGACCTGTTAAGGATGTTTTGCAGTTAGCCATTAAGATGATACATATTTCAACGATTAAATAATGCGAGCGCGAAGCGCGAGCTGAATATTTTTGATATTCCAACCTAAAAAGATGAGATTTCAAATCCCCCAATGGGACATTCGATTCATGTTTGTCAATCATGAAAAAGCATGGATAATTTTTGATATCTTCCTACAATAATAATGCGAGCGCAAAAAAAACATGCGTGCGCGTGTTTTAGAGTTAGACAGAATCCTGGCAATCTGAATACATTTCATTTTTCATCATAAAAATCAATAATGCGAGCGCAGAGCCCGAGCTGAAAATAATATTTGAAATTCCGATGTGAAAATTAAGGGTCAAATTTGATAGCACTATATAAATAATGCGAGCGCGAAGCGCGAGCTGATATTTTATTATTATTTTGACCTAGGATCGAGACATTTTAGGCCTAAGGACATTTTGTCATCATATAAGAATGATGACTATCTTCTATTTCTTTTCCTAAAACTTGTCAATATTTATTTCTGAAAAAGGGACAATTTAGTTATTAGGAATTCATACAAATTTTATTTCATATTTATTAATCTGTTTAGCCTAATGAGTGTGTGAAATTTGTTGACAGTGCATGAGGCCTGAAAACCTGATATTTTAAGTATTTTTGTAATCATGAATAGGATTCATTGGTTGATATATTTTTAGCAAATAATGCGAGCGCAAATCGCGATCCGGAATTTTTTAATGGGGGAATTTAAGAAGTTTAATTGTTAGAGAATTGATAAGAAGGTATACATAACTCACCAATCAAAATGCGAGCGCACAGCGCTAGCTCATAGGCCTTTATTATTTTTTTTTACAATCGAGACACCTGAAAAAGTATATTTAGAGTATCTTATATGAAATAAAAAAAGACAATATGTAGGTCTACTTGGCAAATAGTGCGAGCGCACAAAATGTTGTAAATGTTGATTCAAACTTTAAAACGGACATTTTCCAGAGCACTTAAAAACATAAATTGGTAAATAAAACAATATAATGAAAGATCGATGTCCGAGCTGAATTATGTTTTGTATATTGATATCAAAACTTGATATTTTAAACTACATATCATCATATTGAGCAAGATATGTATCTCATCGAACAGGCAATGCGAGCGCGATGCGCGAGCGAAACTTCAATACAGTGACATTAAATATTTTCAAAAATTGTTTTCCAAGTCTTCTCCTGACCTTATTTTATTCACTCGTCTTCCTCCTTTTATGTTTCGTCTTCTTTTTTTCTCATTTCTTTCCCCCTTTTTTCTTTCCCCGTTTTTCCCAATTTATTTGCTCTGTCAATAGGGGGGAGGGGGGGGGGGTTGCCCTCGGGCCGCCTGGATCCGCCTATGTTAGTAGTTGTTATGATGAACACGATGCATATCTATTAAGAAATGAATGCGACCGCGAAGCGCTAGCTGAAAACTTTTATAATGATGAAATGAAAAATACATTTTCAGTTGTCAGGTTAGAATATCAAATATTTTCAGCTTGTGCTTCTCGTTCGCATAAAAAAACTGTAAGGTCGGGATGCGTATATAACTTAACAATTTATTTTTGCCAGCGCGAAGCGCGAGCTCAATTTTTTTATATACTGACTTAAGAAGGACTAAGGTATAATTCCTATTCTAATTGCTTGTCCTTTTTCTCTTCTTTGTTTTCTGTTTCTTACCCCTTTTTTGCGCCACCATGGGGGGGGGGGGGGCAAAATCTTTGCCCCCTGGATCGGCCTATGTATGTTGACTTGAAAAAAACTAACACTTACACTTACTAACACTGGGATTGATGCAGAGGATGTATACGTCATTAATCAAATATTGCGAGCGCGTAGCGCGAGCTGAATTTTATAATAACCCCTTTTTGTGACCCTCAACAGGGTATCTATCTCGCTAAACAGACTTAAAACTCGAAAACATTGTTTTTGTCTGTTATCGTAAAAACAGGATATATTTTAATTCAGTCGCATTTAATTTAAGTTTTTTGGGCAGGACATATATTTTACTATAAACAGGCAATACGAGCAATGTTGCGCCCCCGGTCGAAACTGAATTTGCATGAAGCCCCCTAAGTTCAAGGTCGATTTGGCGCCCTCGGTTAAACATAAACTTGGCGCCCCCATGTGAAATATAACTTTGCCCTCCCTCCCCCTCTCTGAAACATGTATTTGTCGCATTATGGTCAAAATTCAAATTAGCGCTCCCCTAGTTCGAACATCAATTTGGCGCCCCCCTCCCAGTTCAAACATCAGTTCGGCGCCCCATAGTTCGAACGTCATTTTGGCGCCATCAAATCGACGTCCAGGGGGGCGTTTCATCAAACAATTAGTCGGTGGTTTTCTCCGACTAAATGTGATTTTCACCGACTAATTTCATTTTCACCGACAATTTTGCCATCACCGACTAAATTCCATTTCATGAAAATTTGTCGGTGATTTTCTCCGACAAATTATTGGAAACCACCGACTAATTTTGTCGGTGGCCTTCACCTACCGACAAAACTTATTTTCACCGACTAATCAGCCTTTTGAGGGCCTTTGCAGCTAAAATCGATCAATTTCAGTTGATTTTGAATGTAACATTTTAATAAATTGCTTATTTTTCATTTCATTGAGAAAATTCAAAGAAAATGTATTTATTTTTAGTCAATGACAAATAAAAAGTAGACATTTCAAGAATAATATTTTCATCTTTAAAACTATATTATATCAATCAATACATAGGAAACATCTTCAAATGTACACATTTTTTCAAACATAATTTTCTTTAACCCAAATAAATCATTGTGCATTTTTTAATCAATAATGTCTGATAATGTCTGAAAAATGCGACCTCATTGACTTTTGTACAAGTTTTTTCAATGTTCATTAGTGTTGTTGGTGTTGCTGCTGCTGTTGTCATCGTGATTGCTGGAATTGCTGTTTGTTTTTGCTGCTCTTGGTGTTGTGGGTGTGGTTGTTGCATCTCCTGGTGCAATTAGTTATTTTTGCTACTGATGTTGCTCAAGGTGGTGCCTGTGTGGTTGCTGTTGTCATCGCTGCTACTGCTGCTGTTTACGAGTGTGGCTGTTGCATCTCCTGAGGCATCTATTGATGTTGTCGCTTGTGTTGTTGCTTGTATGATTGCTTGTTAGAATCCTTGCTGTTTGCTTTGTTTCTACTGTCGTTGTTGCTACTGCTGTTGATGTTTACCACTGTGGTTGTTGCATCTCTTGATGAAGTTATTTATGTTGCGCCCGATGTTCCCTGCATGATTGTTGGAGCTCCTGCTGCTGTTGATGTTGTCGGTGTGGTTGTTGCATCTCTTACTGCAGTTGTAGTTTCAGCTGCTGATGCTGTTGTTGCTCCTGCTGCTGTCCATGTTCATGGAAGTAACTGAAATGGATTTAATTTATAGAGCATGTGATATTTTATTAATAAAGATATCAATTTCCATCATTATTGATATCAGTCATTTATTCTTAATTTAATTATCATTGTTAAAACATTTTTTTATTTCTAATGTTTGAAATAAGAACTTTAAGTTCTAAATGGTTAAAATATTGTCACCAAAGCCTTATTAAACAATGAAAACAAAAAAGTTAATAACAAAGAAATGCATACACAATTGATTTTAATGACTTGGGTTTTTGTCATTGGTTTACCAAAGAAAGGGAGTCAAAATCCAAAATTATCACATTTGGTCTTTATTTCTTGAGCCAAATGCTGATTTCATGCAAGAGTCATGTTATCATATTAAATTTAAAAAAAAACAACATCAGGAACAGCAGCATGATTTCTGAAGCGAGTGCACAATCAACAGGCAAGATCCTGAGGCACCCCCCCCCCTACCAAGATCATTTGAATTAATGAGGTTTCATGACTGCTTTTGTAGGCATTACATTTATACAGGCCTACAAGAGATATAATTTTTTTTTTTTTTTTTTTGGGGGGGTAATCTTCCAGTGTTACTCCCATACAAAGCAGATGGTGATGGGGCGGGGGGGGGGGGGGGGTCTAATAGGAATGCAGAACAATGGAACATTCATTTACTACTTTGGCAATAGAAAGCAAGTCACACCATCTAGCATTGATTGATATTGGTTGTTTTACAACTGTCCAATAAATATCACCATTAATCAATTAAGCATCTAAGCACTTATAGATGTCATTGTTTTCAAATATTTGAGTAGAACAAATAAAGAAGAGAGCAGTACCAGTAATTTGATATTTTTTTTAATGTGACTTTACTTTCTTCGCCAAAGTGAGGCAGTCATAATTAAGAGTGTTTTAACTTACAAGTGACATCACATTTCCTGCCTTCTTGTCTGGCTCTCCTAAACCTTCAACCATTTATACTTGTGTAACTTTGTATCTCATGTCTGTCTGAAAAGTTTGGTTGAAGCCTCCACCTGAAGGAAAAATAGTATTGAAATAACTAATTAAAATATTTGCCATAATCTGGTATTTCTTCTCACATGTATATGTACATGTCTAAAAACAGGAAATAAAACATCTTTTGATTACCAGGTTTCATATAGAAGGGGGTAAATAAAGGGTTCAAGTTTTTATTATGTTAATAAAAAATACAAACAATAGTAAAAATGACATATGCTCTGGCTGAGAAACTTAAAAAGTGAAATTATTCCTCACAATGTAGCTTGTATGTACATACACATGAGCAAGTAGTGCTAAATGGATTGAGGGGTGAGAGCAGGGGCTCCGGAAACCGGCGGGGGGGGGGGGGGGGGGGGGGGGTGCATGTTAGCTGCAGGGTCAGCGGAACGGTTTTTACAGTGAACGGGCTGACCATGCAAAAAATCGTAACCAGATGGTCATTTCATATTTTTCAGCCCCCGCACTGTTTTCCAAAACCATGTACAAAAATGTAAAATTGACCATCTGCTTATGATTTTTTGCATTGGTCAGCCCCCCCCCCCCCCCACTTTCGGCTCAGCCCCCTCACTTTCAAAACCGTTCTGCTGACCCTGCAGCTAACATGCAAAATATATTGAATCTATTATGTCTTTCATGCTTATGTAATGTTTGCATTTCAAACTGACTTTAAATAGAAAATCCGGTCACAGTCCGATTTCATTGTCATTGATGTGGGTTTTTATGATTTTACATTCTGCAACCAAAACAATATCCTTCATTATTTTTTAATCATTATCGCATTTTACTAGTCTACATGTTACCTGTGGTTGCATTTCAATCTCAGTATTTCTTCACCCATTGCCAAATCTTCTGTCACATGTTCATCAAATTGGCCGCTGGCACATTCCTTGCTGTAGTAGACCAGTCAGAGCCTTGCTTTCTAGTTCCAGATCCGTCTTCTTCTGCATACTGTTCAAATGTCCATAGTCTGAAATTAAAATATTAATAATATCACATTGTTATACATGTAGCAAAGAAAATATGTAGATTTACAGTGATCATTGAAAAATACTGCACTTTCAATGAATATTGTTGACATTTCATAAAGGGGAATGATCGAATATACCAATCATTTTTCTTCTTTTATTATCCTGAAATTTATAGAATTTACCAACAATCGGTCAACAATTTATCCTTGTTAATTCATATAATTTTCACTTGATTATAAACAAGACGGTAATTAACACATTAACCATACAAAATAGTAAAACAGCTTTTTCAATAATTTTTTTTTTTAATTAAAAAATAAAAATAAAAGTTTTTTTCTAACTCAATAGCGCTTGGATACCTTGCCGGTTAAAAGCCACAATCAAATTAATAAAAAATATGAATAGGCTCCTAATTCATAACTGCAGCAAATTGCATCCCCATCAAACCATCAAACTGTCAACTATTTCTGGACTGTGACCTTTGTTCAATGGAACTTTAATATGAGATTCAAGGCAGAAAAATACTTGGGATTGATGAGATCCATTCCATATTCTCCTATGTTTTTTTCTAATGAAGAGACCTTTAACCTTTACATGCTATTTAAGGTTAGGTATGACTAGACTCTAACTTTATGTGGTACGACAGTATTTTTCAAAAAATAGATTAAGAGACATTATCAACAATAATTTAATTTATTTACCCCAATAACACCGATGCTATTGCAGATTCATGCTAAATAGTAATTTGTCTAAAAAATTGACTTAGAAAAATATAAAAGCCAAACAAACTTCATAATCGCACACAAATGAAGAGCATTATTTCGTCTCCCCCAAATTGGACGATCAATATTTCTTTTTAAAGGGAGCTATGAAATGGCTCATTTCACTTGGGTGCGCAAAGTCAAAGATAATTTAAGATAGATCTAGGCCTATAAGCTATACCAGTACGGCCACGGGCCGGTTGCACTATTTAAAACTTAGATCTAATAATTTTTTTATATCTAGATTTTAATTTTTATTGGGTGTGAACGCACCTCTGCCACAATCGCATCACCCCCCCCCCCCCCCCGCCCGAATCCTCGACAGCTGTCGAGAGCCTTCACTTCATTCGACTTGTGACTTGCTAAGGCTAAGCCTACATTAATAGTTGAGAACATCCACTTTACAAATTTACCACTCACACTATTACCATGTGATTTAGCTCCTGTTCAATTCCAATTTCTGTAACACAGAATTAGGATGGCCCCATTGGATATGTGTACATTTACAATTGCACACGCTGGTTTGCCTGGTGATCAAGCCAATCTCCGACTACACCGAGCAACAAAATTATTACAAAACCAAAGGAAATGAAAAAATATGATTTGCAACATAGAATGACATAAAGGTAGAACAATATAAAGAATTCTCTTTGCAAAATTTATAACATTGCAGCCATGTGCGGATCATAAAAACGTGACAGCCGTGAGCCGTGTCGTTAGTTTGGACCTGAGATAGTTCTACAGACACAGAAACACGGGTATGGGACTAGACTGGATTTTGTACTGTTGTAGCGGTCGCGCCCCCAGCTTGACCACTAGGTTGATACCTGAAGCTAGAATATAAGGAATAAGTCACTAACCAGTATTTTCCTGGAGTGATGTCCTAGTTCCTGTCTATTCCGTGTGAGTTCAGCTTCAAATACAATGATCCAAGGGATCCAACGTCCTCCAGCGTCTAAAAGGGGTCCAGCGCCATCTCCCGGTGGAAGACCTATATGGGGGGTGGGGTGACTTACTACAACAGTCCCCCCCGTTCTATAAAACTCGGTCCCTCGAGTTTCCACCCCAAATGGACGCTATCCAAACCAGACACCAGGCAGAGGGAGGAAAAAATTCTCCACTCCCTAGGCACCCCAACCAGGAGACCTTATCTCCCGGCTGGGCATGAGTAAATACAAGCCCATTTAAAAATTCCCTTTGGTCTTTTATGTACACAATGCTCCTTAAAATTTGGCAAAAAGTACTTATGCAGCATTGTTCTGTCCCAAGTCTGCATTCCCAAAATTAATTATAATTTGCTACCCGTAATCAGCCATAAACATATTCCGTTCTTTTATAAATAAAAACTCCAAAACTATCCAAAACACTTGGCACAACTGTGCTAAAAACTTGTTCAACACTTTAAAAACCCGTAACATGAAAACGGTAAAAACCCGTAATAACACCTAAAAACCTAGAGTTTTGAGGTTCTTTAAAAAACCCATACAAAACATATAGAACAATGGTATATATATATAAAAATATAAAACCCATACAAAAACCCATATCCCAGGAGGGTCCCCCCTTCCCAGAAAGCTCCACTTTCCCATAGCAGTGGGCTGCCGCTGGCCCTCCCCTGTCGAGGCACCATCTTACCCGGGCTGTGCAACACATAGCATTCCCGTTCGGTTGAGAGACTGGAGCACCAGTACCCAACCTAGGTCCCCCAGGTGCAGGAAGGGGGCGTCAGCGCTGCCATTATGCGAAAAGGGCCATTTAAAACACTCCCCTCCAAAGCGGACCATGAAGCATTTCCTACATGGCCTAAATATACAAAAAAGATAGACGAAAACAACGAACACAACAGACACAAAGAGGAGGCGACTCGGCTGGTCCCTCCCGTACAGAAAAACATATAGGGTCCTAAACGCGCTAAGCTAACCCAAAAATGCAAAGGGAATCGAAATCCCTTCGTGACAAATGGAGGACAGATCTCCTCCAGTCCCTTTTTTTCCTCACTACACCCCATAGAGTGCCAGGTGGTTAATCCTAGCTCGCTCCATGAGGGTGAGAAACCTTATCCGCCAGGCTGAGGTGACAAGCTCTCCCACCTCGCTAGTGAACCCAGGGTAGGATCCTTCTCCTGTTCCACCCGTAACGGGTCGATGGGCAGCTGCCCATCGGTAACGCCCACTGGCCTCACCCTGACCGACTTGTACTGGACTGGCTCCACCTACAAGCTGAACCATTAGCCCCAATAGTACGGCTGCTTGCCTGTAATTCGGTAGAGGAACCGCGATCCAGGTGAACCCATTTTTCAACAGGGAGCGATCCCATCTCCCTTCCCTTCAATTTTTTTCAGTTTCCCCCAGCACCTCGGAGCAGGTTACCTTAAGGTGCCTATCAGATGGGTTCTGTTTTCCCAGCCCTGTAAACCGAACCGGGAACTAGGAGCAGTAAGCCATCCTAAGGGTTAAACATGAAATCCTCTAAACGTTGGTCTATAATGCCGGTGATCCGCTTGACTGCATTCGGAGGAACAATTACCCGCTTGTGCAAATGAACCCGGGCAATCTGCCGCCCAGGGTCATCACTATACCAAAGTGGAATCCTCTGACCTCCCAACTGCATATGCGGATCTAGGAGGTGAATCGCAGCCTTGCGCTTGCTGAGGAAATCTAATCCCAGGAGCATATGATCAGCTATAGGGGCTACATATACTTCCTCCGAGAACGTCTGGTTCCCAAGCTCTATTGAAAGGGGACCGACAATTGTCCCTCTCATCTTCATATCCCGTCCCGCTGCATGTAGGATCACTTCTCTCAGTTTAGGGGGCTGGGGGTCCAGTGACTGCAGGAGCCTATCCGAGATGATGGACACCTCGGCTGCGGTATCTACAACTGCGCTTACTGGCTGCCCCCCTATAACAACTGAGACCTTGAGAGTAGAGCGCGACTCCAACCTACACACCACTACCTCTTCAATCTCGCTTGCACACCCAAGCCCAGGGAGAGCATCTGGAACTGATTCCAGAATGGCTTCACCCAGGTCTGATATTCGGGTGTTCGAGGGAACTGGATCCCTCGCCGCAGCCTCTACATAAGTAGCTATTCCGGTTACATTATTCCCTGGGACTATCAGGCGCTCTGACACGCCCTCTGTTATTCCTTCAGATGAGCCTACAGATGGCCCCTCTGAGCTGCTTGCTAGCTTGGAACCCTCTATTTGGCCTCTGGCGGTGGGGGCCGGGGGCTGGCCAGCTCCTCCGACCCGCTGGAGTTTTCCTCCTCCTGGTCCCCTACAAAGGAAACTTGTACCTTGGCCCTGTTTTCCTGGACCGAAGGACAATTGTTCCTGTAGTGGCCAATCCCGCCGCACTCATAGCACCGGTCCCGACCGGGTGACCTCCCGCGTTCACGCGCTGGTTGGGGCCTAGTCTGGATAGCCTCCAGGACCTTCTTGAGGTCCCGTTCCAAACCACCCAGACGCTGCAGATCCCGCTCGATGTGGCCCAAGCGTTCATCGGTCTTGCGTTCTAGGTTCACCAACCTTTGCTCAAGGGCTGCATTGTTCCCTTGGGGTAGTTCCACCTTACGGACCTCCCCTTCATTAGCCTTAGACACTGCCTTGGGACGCCCGTACATTGCGCGGTGCACGTGTTGGTGCCACTCAATATACTTAAGCGCCTCATTCACGGTAGATGGATTCCGCGTAAGCGCGTGGCACCCCGCCTCTCGGTTGAGGGCGCCCTGGCACAGGCGAAGGACCGCCTGTCTATTCGGGTAGGACCCATTGACCCCTGGAAAAGCACGCGCTGCTAGCTGGAGCACCCGGTCTGCCCAGTCTGGCAGGGATTCAGTGGGTCCCTGCTTGGCTGCCACAAACTCCAGCTGAGCAGATTCAGAGAGCCCTTCCTCCCCGAACCTGTGCTGCAGCCGGGCCACTAGACCTGCATATGGCATATTTGGCTCTTGGTCCAAGACCATTAGCAAATAATCTTCAGCCTTCCCTTTCAGGCCCCAGTATAGCTGGCTTACGCGCTCCATTGCAGTCCAATTATGGTGATCAGCAAAGGCGGAGAACTTTCTGAAGAAAGCCCTCCAGTTACCCTTGCCGTTGAAAGTGAGGGACTTTGGCAGCGTGTAATATGGTAATCCACCACCAGTCCCCCTTCCTGAGGAACCACTAGAATTCGCAGGTGACGCAGCCGGGCTACTAAGCGGCGAAGATGAACTGTACTGGGCTGGGCGTGTCATACCCGCCCGCACATTCCTTGCGCTGTAATCTGGGGTAGGGGGTGGGGCTGAGGAGCCCCTCCCTTCACCTACCTTGGACCTCATGGCTACCGCTTGCTTGGTGGTGGGGTCATCGCCCCCAGACCATTCGCTTGAATCGCCACTCGCCTGCATAAATCTATTGACAGAGGCACCATTAGCCTCCTCGCCAACTAGATTCCTGAGCCTAAACCTAGGCTCTACACCACTCCCCATATCTCCCCCTCTGGTGCTTGGGGGCTCATGCCCCCGCTCCTCCCAGAAGTGAGATGAGCTGGTGCCCCAGGACCCACTAGACTGGTTACATTGACTTGACCTAGGGGGCTGGTGTTGGTCATAGGGGTAAACACCCCTGGAACCTGCCACCCCATTCAGGTCAGACTTGCTACGGGTGCCCGCAGTGATGCGCCCCCTAGGGGTAATAAAAATACTGCCCTCTACCCCCTGGGTGCCCCCCGAAAAGTCTACTCTTTGTGCTAGCTCCCTATTGCTGCATAGCGCTGGGCTGCTTTCGAAAAGCTCGGGGGTTATCTCCCCATGATCAAGTCTAATCCCCTGGATTATCCCTGCTAGAGCTGGACTTAGCCCTAGCAACCTAAACTCCTCAAAGGAGCACACATTAATGGGGATTTTCTCTTCCCCGTCCATGTTGTGCTTACCCTAATTGGTGTTATCCTAGCAAGGTTCAGTTAGGCCCAATACTGAGCCCAACCAAACCCCTGTTGAAATTATCCAAAAGCTATTCTAAAACTAGGTCTCAACCTATCTTATTAAATTCTTTCTTTTATTTCCTTTTGGCAACTAAATTACGAAAAGGTCAAAATGTATACCCCAATCAGTTTATGGTTAGGCACAATAATAAGCCCGACCAAAAACCTACTTAAATTTATCTGAAAGTGGTCCCAATAAATTCTTTTATTTTTTAGCAACTAAAATTATAAAAACCGGTAAAAAGTCCAAAATTATACCTTTAACAGTCAATGGTTAGGCACAGTGATAAGCCCGACCAAAAACCTGCTAAAGTTATCCAAAAAAGCTATCCCAAAAAATTAGGTCCAAATGCCAACCCAATTTATTTTATAACAATTCTTTTATTTTTAGCAACTAAAATTATAAAACCGGTATAAGTCCAAAATTATACCTTTAACAGTCAATGGTTAGGCACAGTGATAAGCCCGACCAAAAACCTGCTAAAGTTATCCAAAAAGCTATCCCAAAAAATTAGGTCCAAATGCAGACCCAATTTATTTTATAACAATTCTTTTATTTTTAGCAACTAAAATTATAAAACCGGTAAAAGTCCAAAAATATACCTTTAACAGTTAATGGTTAGGCACAGAAATTAGCCCGACCAAAAAACCTGCTAAAGTTATCCAAAAAGCTATCCCAAAAGATTAGGTCCAAAAGCAAACCAAATTTATGGTATAAAATTCGTTTTATTTTCTTTTTAGCAACTAACAACCGGTAAAGAGTCCAAAATTGTACCTTTAACAGTCAATGGTTAGGCACAGCGATAAGCCCGACCAAAAACCTGCTAAAGTTATCCAAAAAAGCTATCCCAAAAATTAGGTCCAAATGCAGACCCAATTTATTTTATAACAATTCTTTTATTTTTAGCAACTAAAATTATAAAACCGGTAAAAAGTCCAAAATTATACCTTTAACAGTCAATGGTTAGGCACAGTAATAAGCCCGACCTAAAACCTGCTAAAGTTATCCAAAAAAGCTATCCCAAAAAATTAGGTCCAAATGCAAACCCAATTTATGGTATAAAATTCTAGCTTTTATTATTAATTAGATTAGTTTAGTCCGGTTGTTGCTAATAGTTTGCACAAGCACTGCCAAAAAGAATAATTGTAGCTCTAAAAATATTTATATTAACCTCTAACGTTAAGCCTAACTTGTCTTTTATTAATTTACCTAGGCTATTTATTTTATTAATCCTCGAAGCTGGTTCTGTCCTCAATCACGCTAGTGACTAGTGCCCGCTCACACCACAGACAAATTACATGTACTTATTCACATACACAGTCACCCCACACTCTCTCCAAAAAAAAAAATGTTTTATTTCTTTTATTTATTTGGCAACGGACTCCCCGCTACAACGAGTGGGTGGGTCCACACGCAACACAACACTACACACTGGCACCAAAAACCAACCTATTAGGTATGCAATACACAACCAATGGTCGTGCACAGTTGCACTGGACCTAACGTCAAACCCGGAAATGATCGGGCGGTCTAACTGGTTAGATCTCGATAATTACCGTGAATTCTACCCAGCTTCGAGTACTAAACGTTCCCCCAAAATTTGGACAAAACACCCTAAAACACCACACAAAATTCAAAATATCCGAAATAGGCAGGCGAGAGAGGATTGGGATAATGCCCTACCTTTGTTGGTCAGTCTGGCTTCCCGTCCTACTCGCCCAAATAATCGCCGTTGTTTACCCGTATACGTGCGATGGATTGGTCCGGCCTGACGTCAGTTCGGATCTCAAACTAGACCCAAACGTTGAGCCGACGATGTAAAACAAGATGGCGCCGGTCGGTGGCAGAGAGAACCAATAATATCTCTCCGCCAATAGATCGCCGTGAAATCTTGGATCGGGCCGCGCGCTTTTACCTAGCCGGAACACACACACTCTTACGCACCTCTCACCCCAACAAAAATAGTTCACTCACAAATCACTCGCAAAACGACACAAAAATCATCCAAACACCCAAAATCACAAGCAAATCACACAATCACACCAACGTGAAACACAGTCCACAACTAAAAACGGATATTAAAGCACAAAACTAAAACAAACTCACAACACAACAACACGTGTGTTCTCCCCCCTTTTCTGGAAATTTCCGTCACGGGACCGGAACTACCATCAGTCCCCGCGACGAAAACCTTACCAAAAAAGACAGGGGACGATTGCCTAAATATGTCCCAAATCAAGATTTAACCTCTCAATTCAGGACAATCGCAAACATGAAACAAGGGACAATATTCATAGAATATACGCAATACGACAAGGCTCTGAATCTAGCCTTATCAACTGTAATTAGCCCAATCTAAAACTGATTTCTCTTACTCGAGCGGCGACCATTTCCCCCCACGCAGCGGGGCATAGGGATTTGCTCGTCCGATGCGCAATAGGGGGCCGTTAGCTCGCCGCGAGACAATTATACCCCAATTAATTTCAATAATTTGGCCTAAAATGCCCACAAAAGCAGGCACAGTCAGGCTCGCAGCGCCACTGTAGCGGTCGCGCCCCCAGCTTGACCACTAGGTTGATACCTGAAGCTAGAATATAAGGAATAAGTCACTAACCAGTATTTTCCTGGAGTGATGTCCTAGTTCCTGTCTATTCCGTGTGAGTTCAGCTTCAAATACAATGATCCAAGGGATCCAACGTCCTCCAGCGTCTAAAAGGGGTCCAGCGCCATCTCCCGGTGGAAGACCTATATGGGGGGTGGGGTGACTTACTACAACACTGTCAAGTTCACCGATCGTATCGACAGGGGTCCTGCCAGAAGATCCTCTTTTCTTGTAATTCATTTGATAATCACGCACAACGAATAATTCAATCACCTTACATACAATATGAACGACATTTTGAAGGGTTTTACTTACGGTAAAATCCTCATTCACCTCTACGAGGACCTTCGCTTCTTCTCATTTCTTCGTTTCATTTCGAATCGTGGCGAAAACATCAATCAATTTTACATCTTTTTCACGACTTTGGGAGTGGGCGTGGCCTAATTAGTCAGCGAACCTCGTTCAAGACGATTCAAATAAAAATTCTCTGACAATAGTCAGAGGAGCTCCGAGAGTTTGATGAAACGAATTTTTGTCAGCGCTGACTAAATTGTCAGCACTGACAATTTTAGTCAGCGCTGACATTTGTCGGACGAAAATATTGATGAAACACCCCCCAGGTCAACATCCCTCTTCCGTTTCCCATCTCCTTTTCTTTCTTTTTTTTCTTTCTCTTATCCTCATTCCCCTTCCTTCCTTTCTCTTTTTTTCTTTCTCTCTCTCTTTCTTTCCCCCTCTTCCTCTCCCCTTTTCTTCTTCTCTTTTTTTCCTGCTCTCTCTCTCTTTTTCTTCTCTTTATTTTCCCCTTTTCTTCTCTCATTTGTTGTCTTCCTTTCCCCCTTTTCTTCTCCTTTTCCCCCATCTTTTATTTCCCCCTTTTCTTCTCCTTTTCCCCCATCTTTTCTTTCCCCCTTTTCTTCTCTTTTTTTGTCTTTTCTTCCCCTCTTTTCCTCTCTCTTTTTTCGTTTTTCTTCTCTTCCTCCCCCTTACTCTCTCCTTTTTTCTTCTCTTTTCCCATCTTCCTCTCTCTTTAAATATTATTCTCTTCCTTCCTCTTTTTTTCTTCTTCTTTTCCCCCTTTTCCTTACTCCGTTCTTTTCTTTTCTTTCTTTTCCCTCATCCACTTTTTTTTCTCTTCCCCCCTTTACTTCTCCCTTTTTCTTTTTCTTTCCTTTCCCCCTTTTTTTCTTTTAATTTTTTTTTCTTTTTCTCTCCCTCCCCCTTCCTCTCTCTCTCTCTTTCTTCTCTTCTTTTCCCCTCTTCCTCTCTCTCTCTTTTCTTATCTTTCTTCCCATCTTCCTCTATTTAAATATTCATCTCTTCCTTCCTCTTTTTTTTCTTCTTTTTCCTCCTTTTCCTTTCTCCTTTCTTTTCTTCTCTTCCTTTCTCCTTTCTTTTCTTCTCTTCCTTTTCCCTCCTCTCTTTTTTCTCTTCTTTCCCCTTTTCTTCTCCCATTTTCTTTGTCTTTCCTTACCCCTTTTTCTTCTCTTTTTTTCTTCTCTTCCTTTCTCCTTCTTACTCTCTTTTCTATTCTCTTCTTTTCCCATCTTCCTCTTTCTTTTTTTATTATTTTCCTTTTCCCCTCTTCCCCCCTCTTTTTTTGAGCTGGGGGTTGGGGGTGAGGCAGTTCCCCCTCGCCCCCCCCCCATGGATCCGCACCTGATATAACCCCATGGCCTTGTATCATTTGACCTTTGGACCTCTCGATGACATTTGATATATCTGATCATAATTTTACACACACTGCGGACTATCAGACCCGCGGTCTATCGGACCCGCGGACTATCGGACCCGCGGTCTATCGGACCCGCGGTCTAACGGACCCGCGGTCTATCGGACCCGCGGTCTATCGGGATGTCCCCGAAAATTTCATCGCTAAAGTGAAACTTTAAAATGTCATAACTTTCATATTTTACTTCCAATTTTGATTAAATTTTCAGTATTATTGTGTGGTTTTTCTCTATTCAAATCATCTTTTCCATGAGGTGGACTCGCCCTTTTAAGAGTGTCTCTCTCTCCCTCCATCACACCCACCCTCTTCAATTATCAGTTTGTTCATAGCATAGGCGGGGGGCCTGTCCGCCCTAAATTTTAGGCCGGATGGACCGGTCCCCCCTAAAATTTATGTTGATAACCTTTTTTTTTTTGCTTGTCAATTTTGTTTCCTGCGTCCCCCCCCTAAATTCAGGTGGATCCCCCCCTAAAATTGTTGTCACCTAAATTTCTTTTTTTTTGCTTGTCAGATTATTTCGTTTGTTTTGCATGCTACCCTAAAAATTGGGTTGATAACCTATTTTTGTTTTTGCTTGTCCGATTATTTTTCTTGCGTCCCCCCTATGATTTTTGGTTGATAACCCCCCCCCCCTTTTTTTGCTTAATTGTCAAATTGTTTTCCTTTGTCAATTTCAGGTGGACCCCCATCTTCCCTAAATTTTTGGGCTTCCGCCGCCAATGGTTCATAGTTAAATCAGTGCCCCAGACCGACAGTTCACGCAGTGAAAACAGTCGAGAATAATGACGTCACACAATCGTCGAGCTCATCGTCCCTCTGTGCATAATATTAATACACTGAATCACCTTACTGACCTGTTCAATATCTTCCGAATTTACCGTTTTCTTCGTGTAATAAATGTGATATCCGATTTTTGTTTTCGACAACTTCAGATCAAAAGTGACATCACTAAGGTCGAAATACATTCATGACTATGGTGGTCAACTGGTCAAGAGCTTTGAGCCATAATTCAAAGCAGTGGCGTACCGTGGGTCACGGCATTGGGGGGTACCAGCAAAAAATTTGAGTCACCTAGTGAGCGCGCGAAGCGCGCTCAGTTGCTAGGTATGCTGACCTAATAGAGACTTTTAAGGACAGTACCATTAAACGGATATGTATGTCACTGATCACATGATGCGAGCGCGAAGCGCGAGCTGAAAATTTTTGAAGTTCAGACCTAAAAAGGGACATTATGAGCAAATTTTTGTAATCATGATACGTCCCTTTCTCGCGAAACAAACAATGCGAAGCGCGAGCTGAAATTTTTGTATATATTGACCCCAAACGGACATTTTAAGGACTATATTTTAGGAATCCATTAAGAGTATACATATCTCACCATAGTCATCTAATGCGAGTGCCAAGTGCTTGCTGATTTTGTTAGAATTATATACATCTAAACACATGCATGAAGCAAAAAAATTAGGAATAAATTAGGAAATTTACACCTGAAGAGGGGCATTCTAAGGCTTGTTTGTAGGAATTCACGTAGACCATGCGCATGTCACTGCATAAAACAGTAATAATTCGAAGTGCGAGGAAATATATTTGGTGTATATTGACTTGAAAACGGGAGGTTTTAGTAAAATAGGATTATATATCTCGTTAAACAGACAATGCGAGCATCAGGAACAATGAAGACATAGGCCCTGAGCAAATTATGTTTCATAAAGTTATATTTTTTTATTTTTATGTAATATAACATAACGTAATTATAATATAACATTTTCTTTCCTCCTCTTCCTCTTTTTTTCTTCTCGTCCTTCCCCCTCTTCCTCTCCCCTTTTCTTCTTTTCTTCCCCCCCTCTCTCTCTCTGTTTTTCTCTTCTTTCTTCCCTCTTCCTCTCTCTTTTCCCCCCTCTTCCTCTTTTTCTCCCCTCCCCCTCCCTTTTCTTCTCTTCCTTCCCCTCTTCCTCTTTTTTCTCTTTCTTTCCCCTCTTCTCTTTTTTTCTTCTTTTCTTTCCCCTCTTCTTTTTTCTTCTTTTTTTTCCCCTCTCTTTTTTTCCTCTTCTTTCCTCCCTCTTCCTCTCTCTCCTTTTCTTTCCCCTCTTCCTCTTTTTTCTTCCCCCTCCCTTTTCTTCTCTTCCTTTCCCCTTTTCTTCTTTTCTCCCCCTCTTCTCTCTCTTTTTCTTCTCTTTCTTTCCCCTCTTCCCCTCTCTTTTTTTTCTCCTTTTCCTTTCCCTCTCTTTTTCCTTCTCTTTCTTTCCCCTTTTCCTTCACTTCCTTCCCCCTCTTCCCTTTTTCTTCCCCCCTTTCCTCTCTCTTTTTTCTCCTCTTCCTCTTTCTTTTCCCCTTTCTCTCTCCTCTTCTTTCCTCCTTCTTCCTCTCTCTTTTTTCTCCTTTTCCTTTCCCCCTCTCCCCTCTCTCGTTCTTTTCCCCCCTTTTCCTCTCGCTTTTTTCTTCCCTTCTCCCCCCTCTTCTTTTTCTTCTTTTATTTCCCCTCCTTTTCTCTTTCTTTCCCTCTCTTCTTTTTTTAGCCGAAGGGGGGGGGGGGGGGGGGGGCAAGGCCCCCTCGGCCCCCCATGGATCCGCGCCTGCCCTGATGCAACCAAATGTTACCTAACCCTGCATTTTGAAAAATATCTTTGATACATTTTAGCCAGAGTGATGTGAAAGATGATTCATTGACAGTGTGCATATGATTTAGCAGGTTATAGAAAATATTCGAATACTTTTGTTGTTTTCCCTCAATTATTCTTAACCAATATCCAACCATTCTATATTTAACTTGGTTCAATAGATTGAGGGATCAAAATCAATTTAAGGACATTCATCACCTGAAGTGAAGCCCATAGTGTAAGCCTCTGTAAAGCCTCACGATTTCACATCTGGTCAGAATGCACTTTCTGTCAATTTCAAATCAATGGAAGATTTATTGGCATTTAAAATATACATAGCAAAGCAATCTTTATTCGCTCAGAAAATGTACATTTTTTATTTTATTAATATTAAGGGTACATCAATTACTCACTAACGGCATAAAATCGTAGAACTGTCAAAACCTGAAGACTGACAGGTAGAGGATTGTTCCTCTGCGTGTTCCTCTTCAAATCTGCTTGAAACATGTTGATGTAGATCACGCTCTCCTTGGAAAAACGATATCGTATCCTAAATGCTTTTTCATCGTATGTTACCGTCTTAAACTATAAACTGCTGCTATAGAGTAACTCGCTCCCTAGCTTATTGAAAATGTGTCCAGTGTGTGCGCGCACTGCCTCTGTGCTGTTTGGTACCATTGTTTGTTTGTACACAAACGCACCGGATGCTCGCATAGGATCCACTGCATGGACACGTACACGATCGCCTATGATTTGCTCTACATGAAAATATGCTGCACTTTTTTACCAGGTTATATGTCTTAAATCTCTGTTATTTAAAAAAGCATATACCCCCCACAAAAAAAAACATACAGAGTGTTTGTGCGTGAATATTTTACAAATTAGAATAACATGGATTTAAAAACTAAAAGCATGAGCGGCGCTGAACATATTTTCGTTTTTTTTTTTTTTTTGGGGGGGGAGGCAAAGACAAAAAGAGTACTTAATAGTTTGCCAAGATTTGCATTTTTGGTGCAAACGTACATTTCACCATTACACTACCATCTGCATGAAGTAGTTGGGTGTTTTGTAGCAATTTATAGGTTGAGGAGAGTCTTTTTGAACTGATTTCTAAAATGTACCCTTATAAAAAATTCCTGTAGTACTTGTGATAAGTACTACAGGATGTATCACAGGAAAGTACTACAGGAATTACGTGCACGTAATTTGGGACGGTTCCACAGAACTGTACAACAGGAGTACAACAGGTCCGTGTCCTGTGATACTTCCTGTGGTAATAACCGCAAAAGTATGACAGGAAGTATCACAGGACATGAACACCACAACCGCTACAGCCACTACCACACTACTATTAGTACTACAGGACAGTATTACAGGACAGTACTACCACAGGAATATCACAGGACAGTATCACAGGACTGTTATACAGGAGAGTATCACAGGAGAGTATCACAGGACAGTACTACAGGAATACCACATACCAGTATCACAGGACAGAAGCACAGTACAGTACTACAGAACAGTACAACAGGACAGTATCACAGGACAGTACTACAGAAATACCATATGCCTGTAACATAGTACCACAGGAAACTTGTACAAGAATATTACAGGCCAGTACTGCAGGAATACCAAGAGACCGTACCGCAGGGCAATTCCTGCAGTACTGTCCTGTGGTATTCCTGTGATACTGTTTTTTGATATCTTGTGTGGCATTATTGGTCTTGTCCTGCAGCTGTGATACTTTACTGTGATAATCCTGCAAAACTGTCTTGTCGTATTCTTGCGGTACTGTCCTGGGATAGTTTGGTTGGTATTCCTGTGGTCCCGAGGCATTGTTGTGATACTATACTGTGGTAATCCTGCTTAACTGTCCAGGGGTATTCTTGTGGATTTCCTGTGACGATTCTATGTTGTTGTCGTGTGGTAGTCTGTGCGATTTTCTCATGACACCGTCCTGCACTGGTTTGTTAGGCCTAGTAGTTTGTAAGAATTTCCTGTGGTCCAGCACAACAACCTTGGCATCTTGACTAATGAAAAGAGGGGTGAAAAAAACACGCAAATTTGTAGACGTTAAAAACATTTTTACATATCTTTATTATATGAGTTGTACTATGCACAATCTAACACATCTTTGATATAAATGACAGCTAGAATAATGCAGCAACATTTCATCTTTGGGATAATACATGTAAAAAGATTTATATCCACCAACATTGTGATGCCAAATGAATTACTTTCACTATTCATACATTGCTGCCATTTTGAGATTACATAAAGAAAGCTAGATTCGACCCAGAATCCTTCCCTCTAACACAACAATAAGCAAGTATTATATATACCTCGGTCACATTCGCTGACCGGTTGCCTCACGGCGAGACAAAATCAGCAGTTTTACGTATTACTATACAAACCACCTACATAGCTGGTACAAGGATGATTAAAACGACTAATTTCAACTTGCCGTAAGGCCACCGGCTGGCGAATGTAACCAAGGCTTAACCAGTATTATGGTTGTAAGTCTTAAAGGAAAAAACCTGTACTAGCTGAGCAATTGCATTTTCCCCTTTTTGTCAACATCCAATTGGCTAAATACTATAAGCAGATCATCCTTTACTCAACCATGTTATGAAACAATGGATAACCACTTGTGCATGTACAGATAATGCATGGTGCACATACGGTAAGTGATGAAATTATGATGTGGTGATCACCAGTATAAATTTAAAGTACATGACGATGTAATCATAATCACTTCATTATGCACAGAATTCACAAAAGTCCATAAATAATGGAAGACATTTTTGAATAAATTTCACATGATTTAGAATGTTCACCATAGGTTAGAAAAAATATGAATGCATATCAAATCTATTGAGATATCAATCTTTTTGACATTGAATATGCAATTATGCATATCAATGTTTTGCAGTCTTCTTGTCTAAGAATTTCTCCAACTACGGATCGAAGGTTATACAAATTTACGTCATGTATGAATGTAAGCGTGAGCCCGTCATGAACACGAAATTGCGGCATGTTAATTTTATTTGCTACATGTCATAATTAATAACTACATGACGTTCAATACTTGATGTTGCTACATAAAATAATTAAGGTCATGTGGCAACTTGAATTCATACCTACACGAGTCATTTAGTAATTTCAATTAGTATATGACCTAAACAATTACGACATGTAGCTCAGAATTGACTTGAATAATTATGACCAATTTGATTGACCTCAATTATTTGAAGTAGCAACATCAATTATTTAACGTAAGCACGCTCAATCGATGCAGGGTAATTCTTATTAAGGTCATGTTACTATTCGAATTGGAACATGTCATTATGTAGGTCATGTAGCAATTCATATTACCAGCTCAAGTAAAAAATAACAATTGTAATATCCCACAAAAGGAATTAGCTGTACATGACATAATTCTGGTTTTGAAGGGCTTTTGCTTCCATAAGTTAAGTAAATAGCTTTATTTTTTAAGGATTATCCAAAAATACAAATACATGAAATAAACCAATATCCAAAGTAATCACTAGTTCACCCAATGTTACAGTATAAAAATAGAAAGTTGAATTTTTAATGTACTTTCACACACATTATACATGTACACTGTATGTCACTTGACCCTGATAAAGTTATTTTTTCTGGCAGACAATAGAATTGACAAGCAGTGAGTCCTACATGTACATGTAGCTGCACGGTTTGCTGTTTATACACTTAATGGAGGGATCTTGTCATAATGTCATGTCAATTGAAAACTGAATAAAATCCCAATTATCCTGAATAGACTAGCCCCCTAGCAATGGACATTGTGATCTTGTGTTTTCTTATACCTTTCATTCTTTTTGAAAATTCTTATACAACTCTTTGGTGTTTTTTCACTTTATTAAAGCTTTTATGATTATAAATGTAATTAAATAAGTTGACTTTAATCTTAAAAAATTAATATTATACTGGTTGTGAATTTTTAGCAAGAAACAGCATATGTGTTGGATAAGTACATAAACATGTTGCGTAATTTCGGAACAGCATACCCAGGCATCGCAAATTTGATCTCAAAAGATGTGCAAGACTTGAAAGTAAAAAGTCAGCAAACAGCCTCCCAGTTATTAACCCTTAGTTAAATTGGACCAATTTGACCCCCACAAATTTTGCGACCATGCCGCCGCACATTTTTTTTAACATGCCTCTTTCTAGTCTTGCATATCTTTCGAGACCAATCTTGTGTCATCCGGGTACATGGTTCTGAAATTATGCAACATTATGTAAGTGCATGTCAGACCAAAAATTTCTAAAAAACGTGATTTTCTGTACAAAGTCGATGCAAATTGTGTTTTCAACCAAATATCATAAATGTATGATTGTTTTTAGTTTTGCTGGTCTAAATGTATTTATTTAAATGCTTTTTATGATCGCAGAAGAGTCCCCAACAAATTTCATTGAAGAGACGAAAGATAAAAAAAACAGAGAAATACATAAGAAATTTCAAAAAATAATATAATACATAGAAAATGATTTGATATCGCAATTTTGTTCATGTACACTTGCTAAAAACACCACAAAGAGTTTCTCTACCAACAATTAGAACATTTGGAGCTTTATTTAGGGAGTTAGAGGAAAAGTAATTACGCATAATTTAGCATTATCACTTAATAGCAATTTGCGTAAAATAAATAACAATCTAATTCTGTAAATTATGTCCCAGACAACTTGTGTGCCAATCTTCAGCGTGATCGTGTGGTCGAGATCTCAAGGGGGGGGGGGGGGGGGGCTCCCCCCTGGCCATATGAACTCCCAAAATTACCCCGGCCTAGATAACTTTAAACCTTAATCGGCTTTCTGGCTCCTCTTGAGTAGTCACCATTCATTGGACAGCTTGTTTTGGCAGCCTCAAGTAGTTTTTATCCACGTCTGTATAGCATGAGGCAGCTTTATCTGTAGAAAAAACACACACACGTACCATTACAACATGAACAACATTAAATTAAAAGAAATCAGGTCTTTTGCCACCATCTAGATCTCTTTGTACAAGTACATACCTGTCGGACCATGAGGTCCTTGCGGCTATCTTTCTTAGCATATTCTTGCTCATAAAGCAAAGTAAGTCGAATATTCAAGAATGGCAAACAATTTGTAATGCAAACAAATTGTTATAAGCACATATTGAAACTTTTGAATAAAAATATGAAGAATGAATTTACTTCTCCTGACAAGGTTTTTCAACTACACTGTATGCCACTGCATGAATACAATCTGCTGAATTTTGCAATTATAATATCTACTGAAATGAATGCCTAAATAATCACCTTTTATGAACTCCAACCGTGTCTTGTACATGAACATGGGCTTTTCTGTGTACACCTGTAGTATCTTTCCCAGATAATGCTGGACCTGCTCCTCGATCATCCAGAGATCCCTCTTTGAATCTTTAATCAAATGAAAAAAAATTGAGTGACATTGTAAAATTATATTTGCAGATTAATAAAAATACGTGATAGTAAAACTTCTTCAGTTCCATATTTCAGTGGTACAATTCAGGTGCAACGAGTCATATTTTCAAATAATATTAAACATGAAATGAATGAAAACATTAAAAGTAGAGGAGCGTTTTAACTTTACTCAGTCTGTTATTGTCGCCAAAGTCTTTACGATAAAAAGATTGGACACTTTGCCGACTTTGCGTAACGCTTTGCATCAATTTACATGCAAAATAGTCTTTGTGCCTAGTCTTTTCTATGTAGTGTCTTTAATATGAAGATAAATCATGCGCCCTTTAGCTAATTAGGCAAAAAAAATCAGAAATTAAAAGACGGATCCATATTTTATCAACAAGAAGAAAAATCTGCACTTAAATGACGCTATTTGAGGGATATTGATGATATTTAGGGGGAATTGACTTCACATCTTTTCATAAGTTTCGTCATGTTCATAGAAGGCCAGACTCGATTTTATAAAACCTCTTAAATTTGCGGGATTGCCATGCAATTGTTGCGATTGTAGACGGCGGCATGTAATAATCTTGAGGACTCCGTAAGCATTTTTTTTAATGATTTTGATATTGTCATTTACTCACGGAGTCTTGACAGGGCAGCCTATCTGAGTGTAGAGAAGATACTAGTCCAGAAGGAAATTCCCTTCATATTTAACATTAGAGCTAGTGGTCCATATATAGACCCCAATTTTATTAAATTGCATAGCTTTGTACTCCTAATGCGTGTAAAGGTATCATAGTTTCCCCCCAAAAATAAGAAAAATTAGCGTTTTCTTACCATACCGATGTCATGTATGATGTATCCATATTGTAAACACTGCGATACAATAGACCTGACCCTTGAACCCGCTTCGATATGACGTACACGTACGTAGCGGCATTAGGAAGTGCCGTTTTGAAGAAAAAGTCATAGATTAAAAATGTTTTGTATTAAATAATAAAATGTAAATATTGATTGTAAATAATTCTTATTATGAAAATAATTATTTACAATCAATATTTACATTTTATTATTTATTAAACACATTTTTAATCTATGAATTTTTCTTCAAAACGGCACTTCCTAATGCTGCTACGTACGTGTACGTCATATCGAAGCGGGTTCAAGGGTCAGGTCTATTGTATCGCAGAGTTTACATTTATGGAAACATGAATTCGGTCTGATAAGAAAACTCTAATTTTTCTTATTTGGGGGGGGGGGGGAACTATGATACCTTTACACGCATTAGAGCATGATAGGTTAAGGGTTAGCATTGAGGTGAATTTTTTTTTTTTAGGTATTTCTATCAAAATTGCTTTTAAAATAATCTTTGATATCTCAGGTTTCAAAGAACTTAGTTTCATGAAGATTGATGATTCCGAAAGTACTGGAACAGTCCATTTTATTCACGGGGGTGCTGTTACTTCTCATCACGGACGGACATTTTTACTTAAATTAAATTCACTCTAGTTTTATGGTTTTTAAAGTTACTCTTATTTGGTTTGGATGTTCTTACACTCTGAACAGTAATCTATTATCAAACATAAATCAGTAGAAAAAAATATTAGGAAGTAATTTTTTTGGTAGGTGTTAACATTTCCATTTTGAAATTTCCGTCCGTGATTAAAAAAAAGATGAAGAGTTTTTTTTATTTTTTATCAGAATAGAAATTAAAAATAAAAAGGTGTAGAGGTATCTCACTAAACACTGTACATCATTTTACTTGAACATAGCTGAAATCCATACATTTTATCCATATCATAAACTTATTTCATCACGGACGGACAAAGTAAATTCACTCAAATTCAATTCACTCTAGTTTTATTGTTTTCAAAGTTACTCTAATTTGGTTTGGATGTTCTTGCACTCTAAACATTAATCTATCATCAAACATAAATACGGAGAAAAAAAATATATGAAGTAAATTTTTCTGGTAGATTTTGAAATTTCCGTCCGTGATGAAATTAATGTCCGTCCGTGATCATTTTTTATTGAGTTCATGATATGGATAATATGTATGGATTTAGTTTTTTATTCTTTATCAGAATAGAAACAAAAATAAAAGTGTGTAGAAGTATGTCACTATACACTGTATATCATTTTATTTGAACATAGCTAAAATCCATACATTTTATGCATATCATAAATCAATCAAAAATGATCACGGACGGACATTAATTTCATCATGGACGGACAAGTGAGCAATATAAGCTAATACTGTGGAAAGATCCATACACGCAAATGAGAAACTTTGCTGAGCAGATTACAAGTTTAATTTTAGTTTCAATTTTCAGTGAAAAATGGCACTGAGAATTATTCAGAAGTCAAATGGATGGAAACTTACAACTCTTCACAATTTTTGGGATATCTTTGTTTGGCTGTTATTTGGGGATTTGGGGCTAAATTGTTGTCAGGAAAAATTGTTAAACATAATTGGAATGCAGAATTGCAGATAGAGTTGGAAAGCTACATGTATGCCAAAAAAGCAGGAAATAAAAAATGGCAAGAACAAGTCCAAAACTGTAGATTTCATCAATACAAGCTTGCAGAAAGTGATGTAAAAGAAGAAAGTAGAATGCATAATCTGATAAGCAGAAAAATCATCAATTTTTTCCATGTATACACCTATGGATTCTAACAGAACATGACACCACAGTCTTTAGGCTTGTGAAAAGTACAAGAATACTTTTTTTCAAAGTCCATTTTGGAGCTATTTTTAAGCAAATTGCTTTATATCTGGTAAACTGAAAATGCATACTATTTATAAAGCTTGCACTACATTCTTTAGAAGTTTAGTAAGCTTTTGATTGTTATATGATTTATCAATTTCAATTTTGGATTCTGCCAGCGCCTAAATACATGAGGGTTGTTGATGTTATGGGATGTTTCCCCTTTAATATGGGCAAAAGATGACTTTATAGAAGAAAGCCTCTGACAAGTGTTGATCCACCAAACAAGCATAAGGATCAGCAACCTGTGAATCTTTTGGATTTTAATAGTTAATGGACCTAAAAAACATCTTTGCTCTTGGAAAATTAATGCCTAAAAATGTTTTAACATGTATCATCATGATATCATAAAATGCTTGTACCAAGATTCAACATGTCATTGATCAACTAGATGTTGATTTGGTACCTACCAGTATTCTATATTTTGAAAAGAAGACAATGTGCATTAGGACATTCTTTACATTTGATTTTGACAAGAAATGTGTTTAAAGCAATCATATGTGTGGATTATACTGTGCATCTAGCATAGAAATCAAGTTGCTACAACTTAAATCAAGTTGTAGCAACTTGATTGAAGTTGTAGCAACTTGATTGTGCAACTAATACTGTTTAATCATATTGAAAAATGTACAAATCATCAATACAATAGCATTTGTTCCCCAAAAATGTAATAAGAACTTCTTACAAGGTACTTTCAATGTATTTTAGTTGTGTCCGTCCGTGATGTCCGTCCGAGATGTCCGTCCGTGATGGAAAATATTTGCAATTCTCTCAAGAGTTTGATATTGGTTAAGAATTCAATATGCTAAACATAAAAGCTAACATACCTGAGTATTAGTTGCATTAACAATTATTGGTCAATGTTAAGCTATTTAGATAGAAACAATAAAAATGTACAAACATTCTGAAAACCACATTTTTATCATGTCCGTCCGTGATATGGCACATTTAGTGGATACCTATGTTTGTAGGTAACCATGGCAACAAACTTTTTTCATCATTCAGCATACTTTGTCCTACCCTTCACTATAAAACCCAAAGGAACCTTGTTCATCTTATTCCTAATTTGTTACAAGCCTTCAAAATTTTCAAAATCTATCAAATTAGGAGTATAAAGGTATGCAATTTAATAAAATTTTGGTCTATGCAATTATATGGACCACTAGTTCTAATGTTGAATATGAAGGGAATTCTCTCCTGGACTAGTAATACTCAGATCAGTGGCAAATTGTCCATAAACTGTGTACAACGTGTATAGACCGTCTCGGCTCAGCGAATCGGAGACCGCTGATTGGCCAATCGCGCAGATCACGTCATGACTACGTGGTCACCAAAATAATTCCTTCGGACTGCGTGCGTAAGTATCGATAGCAATAACGATATCCGGTCACATTGTCTATGCGGGAAATGGTCTTGGTTCGTGATCGGATCGCTCCAGTATTGATCAAAAATTATCGAGATTCAGCAATTTCATGCATATTCATGCGACGCTCCGAAACCCGGAAATCAATTGACTTTGTACGATTCTAGGACATCTACCCCCTGGACATCCACCCCCCGGACATCTACCACCCGGACATCCACCCCCCGGACATTCACCCCCTTAGGACAAGTACCCCCTTGAACAAGTACCCCCTTGGACATCTACCCCCCGGATATCTACCCCCCGGACAAGTACCCCCCGGACATCTACCCCCGGACATCTACCCCCCGGACAAGTACCCCCCGGACATCTACCCCCCGGACATCTACCCCCCGGACATCTACCCCTTGGACATCTACCCCCCGGACATCTACCCCCCGGACATCTACCCCCCGGACATTTACCCCCCGGACATTTACCCCCGGACATCTACCCCCCGGACATCTACCCCTTGGACATCTACCCCCCCCCGGACAGTTACCCCCGTATCCAAAATATCCGTGAGTAGATGCCCGGGGGTAGCCTGTCTGGGGGGGGGGGGGGGGGTAAATGTCCGGGGGGTAGATGTCCGGGGGGTAAATGTCCGGGGGGTAAATGTCTGGGGGGTAAATATCCGGGGGGTAGATGTCCGGGGGGTAGATGTCCGGGGGGTAGATGTCTGGGGGGTAGTTGTCCGGGGGGGGTAGATGTCCGGGGGGTAGATGTCCGGGGGGTAGATGTCCGGGGGGTACTTGTCCGGGGGGTAGATGTCCGGGGGGTAGATGTCCGGGGGGTAGATGTCCGGGGGGTACTTGTCCGGGGGGTAAATGTCCTAGGGGGTACTTGTCCTAGGGGGTAGATGTCCTAAGGGGGTGGATGTCCGGGGGGTGGATGTCCGGGTGGTGGATGTCCGGGGGGTGGATGTCCAGGGGGTAGATGTCCGGATACGCTTTGTACACGTTACGATAGACTCTACAAACTCCAACGAACACGATGCCATATCGACGCTAATTCGTAAGATTTTGACCGAAAAGCAAGAAGTAATCGAAATTCACTTACCTGTGCACAGTGGCAAATCGTCCATAGACTGTGTACAACGTATAGACCGTCTCGGCTCAGCGAATCGGAGACCGCTGATTGGCCAATCGCGCAGATCACGTCATGACTACGTGGTCTCCAAAATAATTCCTTCGGACTGCGTGCGTAAGTATCGATAGCAATAACGATATCCGGTCACATTGTCTATGCGGGAAATGGTCTTGGTTCGTGATCGGATCGCTCCAGTATCGATCGAAAATTATCGAGACTTGGCAATTTCATGCATATTCACGCGACGCTCCGAAACCTGGAAATCAATTGACTTTGTGCACGTTGTGATAAACTCTACAAACTCCAACGAACACGATGTCATAACGACGCTAATTCGTAAGATTTTGACAGAAAAGCAAGAAGTAATCGAAATTCGCTTACCTGTGCGGTATCGTTGAGAAAATAGATCCTCCGAGAATACCTTTCATAATTCATATAAATTATAGGAAAGTGAAATTCTTGGTCGATTTGGTACGAGGTGATAGAGAATTGCACACTTCTTTTGGTGGAATACTGTGTGGGGCCATGGAAGCCCTTCACTGCGCATGCTTACTATATTTTCATTCATAAATTGGCTCTCGGCAGTAGCTGGATGACGTCATGTAATAAGCAAAATATACATGCCGCTAGCGTTGAACGCACCGCTATCCGTTCTATACAATTTGCCACTGTGCAGATAGGCTGCCCTGACTCTGCCAAGAATCCGTGAGTAAATGACAATATCAAAATCATAAAAAATATGCTCACAGAGTCCTCAAGACTAGGCACGTAATGCACCCATGGGTGCTCTCTGGGAGTCTGCTGGCTTTCCATGTGATGCCACTACCGTATATCATTAAGAAAGAAGTTGACAGGTTGAAGGTTTGGAGGTGTCAAATATTTCGTTAAGACGTTAGGCATGTTACTGTTAGGTTGTTGTCCCCGATCTTGCCTTTCTTGGCAAAGAGGGCTTCGTGAAACGGTTAGGAGACAAGTAGCTCACTATCTTCGATTTAGTCAAGAAGTTATACCTACGACGGTGTACAGAAACGGGCCCCTGCCCTGGCTATAATAGCCAATAATAGCCAATGATCGGCCATTTTTTTTATGAATCGTAACAAAATGGCCGATCGAGACTGGGGTAGAAGGAGAGAACTTTTTGTTTGTTTGAAGTTCCAGTCTGTGCCTCGATGTCAGGAAACTGCCACTCGTTAGACCTTCATCCATATAATCGTGGTAAGTGCATAATTTCTGTTTTCACAATTCATTTGGAGAAATATTTAGGCCATAAATCACGCTAGTCCCGTGAGTATGGTCAAATACACGGTAAGCCCCTGGGCTCCCGCCCGCGCAGCGGGCGGGAGTTCCCTGAGTTACCTTCAGCGGAGCGGTTACGAAAGTTTTTTCAAATGGCGGAATCGGAAATACGTATATGCAAAGATAGCCGCAATCCGTGCGTTTGAGCGTATTTTTTTTGTTTATTTATTTTTTACAAACACACATTTTATCCTGTTATGCGATCGAAGGAAAGTAGTTCCCTTTATAATTTTCAATTGGTAAAAGAAAAGAAACTTAGATCAAGTGCCGGCAGTGTATTTTGATAAGGGGTGGGGGAGCGACAAGCAAATATAGTGATATCATTTTGAAGCGAAACATAAGAAAAGATAATAAACTTTGAAAAAGTAGGTTAAAAAATAACATGACATCGTGACACTTTGAGGAAGGAAAATAGTTTGAAAATATATAGATACAAACTTCATACAAATTGGAAAAAAGAAACAAAATAAACTGGCATCATGATACAAAATAAGAACAGAGATAAAAGATCGTTCTTGCAATTAAAAAAAAATAGATACAAAATAGCTAGCCTCGCATCATGACAATATAGATAAGAAAAATAGATTGAAAATATACAAATTTATTTGATTTAAAAAGAAATATATATAAAACATTGCTAACATGGCAAGCTAGCAAAGATATAAAGCAAAAATTAGAAGACCTAAAAATGGAAATTAAATATCCTATTTTTAGTTTATTTCACCTGTACAAATAGGAGCAAAAAATTGAAGAAATTTCATTTGTAAAAATAGTAAGAAAAAAGTCCCTTTTTACTAAAAAATATTTTTTGAAATAGATAGAAAATTGAAAAATGTATTTTCTCACAACAAAAACTGCAAGGGGCTGGTATCTCATTAAAACTTGGTTATCAAACAGGTAAAACAAAAATCCCAGATGGCATTTTAACATATTTATTTTTTATCAACATTCAAAGCTGAATTCCTGATGTTAATTGTTATTTCATGAACCTTAAGGGATGGTCCGGTCTGAAATATTTATTTCTAAATAAATAGAGTAAAATTCACAAAGCAAAATATGACAATTTCATCAAAATCGGATAACAAATAACGAAGTTATTGAACTAAGTTTATCAATATTTTGTGAAAATAGATATGTGGACATCGTCATGAATATTCATTTGGTGGGCTGATGATGTGACATCCCCATTTTCCTTTTTTATGTTAAACATGAAATTATAATTGTTTCATTTTTTCAATACATGTGTCTCCAATGTGATGAAATAAGTTGCTGCATTAGATAACTAATGCAATATCAGTTTTCAATCCAATTGTTTAAGTTCTTGGTAGAAATATGTTGAATAAACCTAATTTCATATAATATACAAAAGAAAATGGGGATATGACATCATCATCCAACCTAATGAATATTCATGAAGACATGCCTAAATAAAACTGTTTCGTCGGAATATTGCAAATCTTTAAAATTCAACTTAACTTCGTTATTTGTCATCCGATTTTGATCAAATTTTCAGCATTTTGCTCTGTGAATTTTACTCTATTTATTGAGATATAAATATCTCTAGCCTGGATGACCCTCCCTTTAATTCTTTTCTTGTATCGTTAGAAAGAGATGAAGTAGAATAATACGTTCATGTTTATGTTTTTATTCATTACAATATCGTTTGAAATGTAACCCGGCCTCCTCGCAACCAAGCTCTAAGGGTGTTAGGTGTGTCCTGTTTATTTTAACACGTACCCTTTTAAATGTCACTTTTTATTCTTTATCCTGATTTTTGATGAAAAATAAGTGGCGAACAAACATAACCAATAATTTTAAAAGAGTGCATGATAGAGAAATAACCCTGAAAACGGACAAGAGTCCTCAAAAGCTGCTCATTTTGGGGTCAATTTATTTTCAGTTCACGCTTTGCTCCTCAGTTTTGATCTAGTACGTAATACCCTTTCTTGAAGAAAGCTATCAAACTTAAAACTTCCGAGTCTCAGTACTACAACCATCCCCCTCGCTGCATGCAGGCCTACACATGGGACTTACCGTTGGGGGCCATGGACCCCAACACAGTTTCACAACAAAGGTGCCGTGGCCGAGTGGTCTAGGGCGCCTGGCTATACATGAAAAAGTCCGGGGTTCGATCCCCGGCCGCGGCAGCTATGCCAGTGAGCAAGGCATTTAATCTACAATGCTCTTTTACCCTGCTTTCAAATAAATGGAAATGTTATATGCATTATTGGTAACTAGGTGTGAACTTGTTAACAAAAAAAAAAACAAAACAACAACAACAAAGAGAGGAGAAAATAGGGAAAAGAAAAAACATGGTGAAACATATAATTTTTAAATAAGTGAAAATCTAGCTATCACAAAATTAAATTTTTATATTTAAAAATTGTACTTTTCAAAATGAATGGTGCCCTTTAAGCCATGGCCTAATAAAAAAATAAGACTCATTACGCTACTGACCTCTCGCGAAACTGAAAAAAAGATAAATCCCTAACTGAAAATAAAACTTTTTTTAAATCTGTGGTACAACAGGGCTTCCATACAAGTACTGAAGGAAACTAAATTTTTCATGTACCACAGAAAATACTACAGAACGTCTGTGATACAGTTTCAGTCATATTTCTGGGATGGCTGCCTGATAAGTACCGTAGGATATTTTGAAAATACAGCAGGAATTTTTGAATTTAAAGTATCACATGGTTGCCATAGAATTTTAGAAGTGCCTTTAAGTAGTACTACAGGAAATTTTAAAATTTTCATGTATCACAGAAGTATCGCAGGGTTTCCATAAAAGTACTGCAGGATATTTTGGAATTTTCATGTACAACAGAAGTATGACAGAACTATCACAGAGTGATACCACAGAACGTCTGTCGTTATTATTTATACCGTTATGTACAATCACACAGGTACAACAGAGTACCATTAATGTACGGCAGGAATGTTTGAAACTTTCATGTACCACAGAAATATGACAGAACTATCACAGAGTGATACCACAGAACATCTTTCGTCATTCTGTGGTACCGTCATGTACAACAGAAGTATCACACAGATACAACAGAGTATACCATTATTAAGGTACTGCAGGAAATTTTCAAATTGTCATGTACCACAGAAGTATGACAGAACATCACAGTGATACCACAGAACGCCTGTCGTCATTCTGTGGTACCGTCATGTACAACAGAAGTATCACACATGTAGAACAGAGTACCACTAAAGTACTGCAGGAATTTTTTGTAAGGGTATAGGCTCTTTTCCGCGAGAGTATAGCATGCAAGCGCTTTGGAAAAAATTCAAATCCGAAGTTGCACAACTCGCTTTATGGTGCTAATCACTGTTTAAATTTCGTCACGGACTGACTTTATTACATTTCCTGCTAAAAAATCATCTTTTTATCGCCTTTCGCCAACTTTGATACCAGATATTAATATGTGAACTTTAGATTTAACAACCATCTATCAGGAGTACATCTATATTTCTATTCTGCTTTGGATTTATACATTATATTCAAGATTTGCCTCGTTTCTTGCCACGTATAGCCATTACTGCATTTCTTCTCTACGGTCCCGCACCTTCATTCTGTTGATGCAATTGTGACTTGTGAGTAGATTTACTACTTTTCGCAAACTCCATTCATTTTCGAACAACGTTGTCGTTTGATTTTGTCTTCTTACTTTACTGTTCAATCCATCTTCTCTTATCAACAACTATTATACTAATCTTCAATGGCTGATGCAACTCGAGGAAAAGAGAAAGTATCTGCAATAATAAAGGACATTGTAAATGACCCTAGATTCCTAGGTGTCATTGAATCTCAACTGGCTAAACATATGTCTGAGATGAGGGAGACCCTTGAAAAGCAGGAAGGAAGCATCTTGGAACTGGAATCTACACTAAAGAGTAAGGATAAGGAAATTCAACATCTTCAATCCCAAGTAGAGAAACAAAACAACAACATTGAGCGTCTACAACATCGTCTCAACCACCAGTAGCAATATGAAAGGAGAAACAGTCTACGTTTCTTCGGAATCCAGGAAATCGCAGGGGAAAATACTGACGACTTAGTCATTCAAGTAGCATCGCACATTGGAGTTGATTTATCTAAAGCTGATCTTGAAAGAAGTCATCGGGTGGGTAAACCGAGAAACAACAAGCCCCGTGCAATAATTGTGAAATTCATCTCGTATCGGAAGCGTGCAGAAGTTATGCGTGTACGTCGTAAACTTGCCGGCTCAGGGAAGTCAATCATTCATTCATTCATTTATTTATTTCCATTAAAAATACATATATATATACACAAGTAAAAGTGGAAATATCAAATTGATTAAAACGATACAAATAGGAAATGTAATATACATAGCATACAAAAAATAAAGTACGAAATATAATTAGAAATAATGGAAAGGGTGCATCCGTAAAAGCCAATAAGGCTTGATGAATTGGATGCACCAAAACGCACAACAATCATGATTACATGTTATTGTATACAGGCTTTACAATGAACAACGCCCGGACATAGTGTCTCCATCCACCCGCCGGGAGCCAATGCACATACCAGGCAGTATGCAGAACGCACATAAAAGCCGTTACTACGTCAAGCATAAGACACCCGACGCAGCAACAGCCAAACGCGCGATCCACACACCACCATAGAAATATGCAGCCGCTCCCGGCGGGTGAAGAGATTCACCTGCGCAATAGCGCCAAACAAAGGTCCGAGTATTGAATCCACGGAAAAACCGGTATAGTACTCTCTGCAATGTATATAATTGATGACATTTAAACTGAGAAAGGAAAGTGATATTAACAATTAAACGTATTTACAATTAGGCATCATAAAAAGAGAGAAGATGTCTTTTATAGAGCCTCTTAAAGGCATTATTAAAACGTACAGACTGTAAAGAAGAAGGTAAAGTATTCCAAAGTATTGGACCAACATAACGGAGAGAACAGTGTAACAAATGTGACGAAACTCTCCACTGATGGAACATATTAGAGCTTCGTGTATTATAACTGTAGATAGAGCTGTTAAGACTGAATATAAGTTGGAGGTTAGGAGGCAGTGAATCTGAAAAGAAACGCTGCATCAGGGAGGCAATTTGTAATTTATTGATGTCATAAATATTTAAAGTATTGAATTTTAAAAATAAAGGTTGTGAAGGAGCAAGATAAGAAGAGTTTGAACAGAGTCTTAATGCCCTTTTCTGAAGTCTATGTAACTTGGTTAGTTTAGAAGGATGTTTCATTGCCCAGACTGAATTACAGTACATAATGTATGGCAAGATGAAAGCATTGTATAACATAAACAAAATGCGAAGAGGGAGAACAAATTTTAAATGGTTAATTATACCAACACATTGAGAAACTTTTTTTGTGATATAACATATATGAGAATCCCAAGACAGGTTGTCGTCTAAATGAATACCAAGGTAATTAAACACTGTGCATTGTTCTATTCTAATATTGTTGATAGAAATAGAAACATTGTTATACATAGGAGTTGATTTTCTATTACTTTTAAATACAATAAATTTGGTTTTCGATATATTTAAAGAAAGTTTATTACAGACCAACCATTCATACACGTATTTCAGATTCAAATTCATTTTTTCCGTCAAAATTTCAAAATTCTTATCAGAGGCAAGAATGGTGGTATCATCTGCAAAAAATGTGAATTTACAGAAAGATGAGCAGTTACCAAAGTCATTCATGTAAAGTAGGAACAACAGAGGCCCCAAGATAGAACCTTGGGGCACACCATGTAATATAGTTTTATTAGAAGAATTATGAGAATTTATTGATGTATACTGTTTTCTGTCAGACAGATAACTATGAAACCAGGCAAGAGGCAGATCTCTGACGCCGTAAAAACGTAATTTAGCTAACAATATATCATGAGGTATGGTATCGAAGGCTTTCGAAAGATCAATGAAAACACATATTGCATGATTATTGACATCAACATAACGTAGTATCTTATCATATAAATCAAGAATTGCAGACCCTGTTGAAAAATCTTTACGAAATCCATATTGGTCAGAACATAATACATTAAAATCATGTAAAAAACTAGAGAGTCTATTAAAAACCAGCCTTTCAAGAATCTTAGAAAATGAAGGTAAAATTGAAATCGGCCGATAATTGTCAATGTTATCTGCATCACCCTTTTTAAACACAGGGATAATTTTTGCGATTTTCATAACAGATGGAAAAACTCCAGTATGCAATGACAAATTGAAAATATGAGTTAATGGAACGAGCAAAGATTTAATTACTGACTTTAAAAGACGTGTGCTAACATTATCATATCCAGAACTGTTCCCATTGTGCATCTTGTTAATGATGACCAAGATTTCATTCACAGTGACTGGTTTGAAAAAGAAACTTTGGATAAAGTCTCCTCGCAAAAAAGAAGAAAATGATAAATCAGAAACCGGAATCGAGTCAACAAGATTAGCGCCAACATTTACAAAATGGTTATTGAAAACATTTGCAATCTCATTTGGATCATTAATAGAGCAACCATTATAATTAATTGATTGAATAAAGGAATGTTTATTCTTATTCAAAATGTTGTTAACGACACTCCATGTTTTGCGTAAATCGGATTTTACAGCTCTGAATTTTTCAAAATAGTATTTTCTCTTCGCACTCCTATTCATAATGTTAACTTTATTACGGTAATGTTTATATTTGCGTTCATTTCCAGGAGATGGATTTAGTTTTAATTTACCATACAAAATGTTTCTGAATTTTATAGATTTCATGATATGAGAAGTTATCCAAGGCTTTTTAATTTTGGTACGATTGCTCCTTTTATTCTTAAGAGGAGGCATATGTTTATCACAAAGAGATATAAACTTAGAGAGAAACATATCATAAGCAGAATTAACGTCTTCTGACTGTAGAACCGTGTTCCAGTCAACTGTATTCAGATCATTAGTTAAAGAAGTGACAGAGGAAGGAGTAATGTTGCGTTGTAAACTCTTGGTATAAAATTCCTCTGTAGATTCAAATGAAGAAGAAATATGAAAAATTGGAAAATGATCACTAATGTCAGAAACACAAATACCAGAGAGAACAGATTCATTTGTTACATTAGTAAAGATGTTATCGAGAAGAGTAGCTGTGCTACCGGATATACGGGTAGGTTTATCAAATAAGGGGAAAAATCCGAAGGAGAAAAACATATTCAAGAAATTATTAACGTTTGAAACGCTTTTAACATTCAAAAGATTCAAATTAAAATCACCCATGATATAACATGACTTGTGAGTTAATAACGGAGAGTGTAATATATTTTCGAAGTTATGAAATCGGCAATGCTGCTTGAAGGTTTACGATACACAACTCCGATGACTTTGGTATGAGAAATTTCAATGAATAACGATTCTACACCATCAATATCAAAATCTAAATTGTCTAAAATTCGAAATTTTAGTTTACTATTTATAAAAAATGCCACTCCTCCACCTTTTCCAGATAAACGAGCCGATTGACAAAATGTATATCCAGGAAGAGAAAATATATCAGGTCTGTTATTCATCCAAGTTTCGGTTATTCCAATCAAGGAGAAAGGATAATTTAAAGAAATTAAATATGCACATATGCTATCAAAATTTTTATATAGACTTCTTGCATAAAAGTGGACGAGACTAAATTGTCTCAATGAGACAGTACGAATGCTCTTATGAAAAAGATCTTCATTAAAATATTTACAGTGTGTATTTTGAACAAAGACAAAGTCACAGTCATCTTCTTCTTCTTCGGTTACAGGCGAGAAATCCCTCTCATTAAGTTGTTTGATGGGTGACCCGACAATTGCTCCGCCGACATCTGCTCCGCCTACAATTGCTACGCAAAATAAGACAATTGCTCCGGACAATTGCTCCGCCGACAGTTGCTCCGTCGACACTTGCTCCGCCGATATGTGCTCCGTCGACACTTGCTCCGCCGATATTTGCTCCGCCGATATTTGCTCCGCCGACATGTGCTCCGCCGACATCTGCTCCGCCGAAAATTGCTCCGCCGACAATTGCTCCGCCGATAATTGCTCCGCCGACATCTGCTCCGATTATACGACAATTGCTCCGCCGATATTTGCTCCGCCGAAAATTGCTCCGACTATACGACAATTGCTCCGCGACAATTGCTCCGCCGATATTTGCTCCGCCGACATCTGCTCCGATTATACGACAATTGCATGAACATCTTATTTCTCCAAGTTGGTCTAGGTTAAATGATAAGAAATTCATCCTGATACAAATTGTTTTGTCGTTGTTTTGTTCTTGTTATTCGTTAATGTTTTATTTATTTTATTCTCTCCCTATCATCGCAGCTTTCTGCTTAAAAAACAAAACAAATTGTTTTCCCTGCCGCTGCCACTTGACAAATTGTAACGGAGAAGGGGAATGACACACTCCCCATTGAAATTGTGAATCTGGATTTTTGTTTTAATATATTATATTATTATCATTGGTTTCACTCCGGTCTTGAGCGGGGAGAGAATTTGGGGGGGGGGGGGTGTTGGACACAATATCTCTTCTGCTTTCCAGCAAATTATACACCATACACTCGCGCGGGCTCTTTCTCGTTTTGTTCTTTCACGTTGTTTATTTTTATTGGTGACCGCTTGATTTATTGTATATTTATCAGTATTATAATCATTAATATTTTTATCAATAATTTTTATTTACGTCTTCGGCCTTATCTACCCTTGCACTTTTTTCCTTCAATTTGTTTCAAACGAAAGTATGATCCTCACTGGCGTACAGATGGGGGAGGGGCGTGCTAGGGGTCACGGATCCCCCCATTCTCCCTACCAATGAAAAAAAAAAGAATAAAGGAAAGGAAAATAAATGTCATCCTTGTCTCGCCCCCTCCATTTTTTGTTGTTGGCTCATTACGCTACTGGTGAGTTACTATTAAACTAGACTTCGGTTGTATTTTTGTTCTATTCTGTGCAATAGCGACAATATAAATATATTATAATAAATGCATATATGTATGTATCTCTCTCATTACGTCTAAACAAATAATGTTATTTTTAAAAGACAGTAATATATATACCAGCAATAATATAGTTACAAATTCATGAAACCCAATACGCATCTCACTGAATTTATAATGCGAGCACAAAGCACGAGCTGTTATTGACATGGAAAGGGGACATTTATACGCCTTTTTTAAAATTGTAAACATGAAGCATATCTCGGGGGGGAGGGGGAGATATCTCGTAAAAGAAATGAGAGCACGATGCGTTAATTGAATATTTTTGATATATTTACCAGAGTTACAATTCTATATATTTCTTTTTCTTTGTTTGTGTTATTTCTTTCGACAAACTGTAATTGAAGTATTGAAGAGTATATAGGCTGTTATGCCTGCTGATCATGATAGAATGTGGATTATTTAGCTGATTCATTAGATCTTAACATGTGTTCTTTAAATTTGGTAATTTGGGTACATGTTAAAAACACAGGCATTGTGCATTCAGATGCACATTGTGGAAATGAGATTCAGTATTCCTTGCAGCTAAGAAAGGTTTTGAAAATGACACTACTCTCAATTACATGTATACTGTGTCCATAGTTGCGAGTGTGTGAAAATGAAGGTGTTTGCAGTCATTAAAGTGTAGTTTTGGTTGGAAAACGTTAATAAAACTGTCGAGAACGTACAGTCTTCATGATTTCATTTCATGATCTCATGTTCTGATCAGTAAATCAAATAAAAAAATGATAATGACAAGAACTTGTTAAGTTTATCCTTCTATTTCAATCCCATGAATAAACAGAAATCGCGATATTCAGAAATAATAAGTCATACACCTCCTTTTTTCCTCAAGCTCTCACTCACTCCCCCTCTTTCTCTCTCTCTCTCTCTTTCCCTCCATAACCCTTTTCACAATCATTTTTGTTTGATTTCCGCATAAGCAAAACGACGACGACAATGATAATGATGATGAAGATGCTGATGATGATAATGGTGGTACAATGATAATGATAATAAGTACATGAACACACGTTTTCTTCTTATATAGTTCATTTTTGGAAAATACATAGGCTGCCATATACACATGAAGGTATATCATTTATAGAAGAAAATCTTGTTTGATTGATTTTTTTTATTTTTTGAAACTACGTGTAAAATTATATCCCCCATCAACAACAAATTGTTACTTACATTATAACATCATAATGAATATAATTCGACTATTGGCGGACCATATTTAGATTTAGATTAAGATTTATTCATTTTCCGTTCACAAAGCACAACATAATCAAAGTAACAATACATAGTCAAATTTAAAGTACAATATCAATCGGAATAATGCATAGGAATTAGAACGTATAAACAATGAGAACTAATGCGAACTAAAGTAACCTTGACTAATAACTATATAAAACAGAACATATGGATTTTATTTTTGGATTATTTAAAAAAAAATAATTATCCTTTTTCTATCAGTGAAGAAAACAATCATGATCAACATAAAACAAAAAAGCAACTCACTATTATATACAATATTATCATAATCTAAAACCTACGGTGTGTATGACATGATGTGGATGTGGAGACCAGACTGAGAGCACTGTGTGTACGAGAGGATATGGAAACCAGAGTGGAGGGGTGTGCCGAGAAGGTGACACGACATGTAGCCTTTCACAAGTTGGTATTTTCTTGAATATTAATTTTTACTTACTGAATGTCTTGGTCATGTTTGTGTGGCACAAAATTTGCCGACAGTAAACATTTTGCGTGACTACAGTACAGGTTTTCGACAAAATAAGGTGGGGTATACCGTTGAATTTCACCTGGAGCATATTTCGCCAGTCTGAGCGACTTTGACGCTAAGAATGGGGTATGTCTAATTTGTTTCTACTGTTATAACATGGAGCTATATGGTTATAATAATTACATGAAAACGCGTTTTTTTTCTTCATTTTAATCGCCAGGCACGTAATAAAATTTACACAAATGCTCCCCCCCCACCATGAATAAGCATTAAGAATATCTCTCCCTCCTTTGTGCTTACCCCGTTTTTTCTATTTCTTTCTATATGCATGTATCAGGGGCCGCGGAGCCGGGGGGCTTTAGCCCCCCAATTTTCCAAAGCCGTGTACCAAAAAACGTAAGAATGACCATATATGATTGTGATTTTTAGCATGGACAGCCCCCCCCCCCACTTTTGACTCAGCCCTCACTTTGAAAACCGTCCCGCGGCCCCTGTGTATGACATGTAATATATCATGCAAGCATAGTTTAAGTTTGGAGCAAATATCGGCGGAGCAATTGTCGCGGAGCAATTGTCGTATAATCGGAGCAATTTTCGGCGGAGCAATTATCGGCGGAGCAATTGTCGTATAATCGGAGCAGATGTCGGCGGAGCAATTATCGGCGGAGCAATTGTCGGCGGAGCAATTTTCGGCGGAGCAGATGTCGGCGGAGCAGATGTCGGCGGAGCAAATATCGGCGGAGCAAATATCGGCGGAGCAAGTGTCGACGGAGCACATATCGGCGGAGCAAGTGTCGACGGAGCAACTGTCGGCGGAGCAACTGTCCGGAGCAATTGTCGGCGGAGCAGTTGTCGTATTTTGCGTAGCAATTGTCGGCGGAGCAGATGTCGGCGGAGCAATTGTCATGGAACCGTTTGATGATATCTAACGTGTCCATGTAAGAAGGAAAAATCACTAACAACTAAATATTCAAGTCTGAGATGGATCTACGTACCAAGACGTTCAATGTCGGAGGCATTCCTTATTGACATCTTCTGGCCAGTCTTGGTGAGCGAGAAGATTCTACCATCATTAGACCATGTGTATTTCGTGTTCGGATGCTTCATAGCTTTGGAGAAAAGGTCCTGTCGACGTGATGTGAGATCCTCTCTGATAACTATACCGGAGTTTTTCAATCTAGACTTCGAGCTATACATGACTTGACGGGCGTTATATCTCGAGAACTTTACTATGATTGGTTTCGGACGATGTTCAGGCGTAGCAGACGACGTTGCGGACTGGTAGGTAGGTTGATTTCCAAATCTGGAGCGGATGCGATGACTTCTATCGATGTCACGCGTGTCAATAGCAACGTTGATCCTTTTAGCTATGTCGAGGACAAGGTCATCGGTATTTACATTAACTCTTTCTTTCACGCCATATATCCGTAGACACTGCCTTCTTGTGTATTGCTCCTGGTCTTCAATCAGTGATTCCATGTCTGCAATCCTTTTTTTCAAAGAGTCAGAAGAGGCTGATAAGCATGCTATTTTCTCTTCGGTCTTCTTCATATCAAGTTGAAATGACCGATGAAGTTCATTTGCAATCTTTTCGTAGATTGTTGTGTATATCGCGTCAACGATCTCCTTGACTACAGTTGGGGAGCGTAGGGCAATAATCACTTTGTTAGTCAAATCACTCTTCATACCATCAGGTGAATTTGAATTTGAAAGCGTTGATAGGGTTGGGTGAGCAGCCGAATTGCCCTCCGAATCGTCGCAATCACTGATACAAACTTCCCCCGAAGCTCCGGTTAGCGGTTGATAGGGATTGTCGACCACAGTCTTCTTTTTTGCAGCAGCTTTCCTTTTCCCTGTAGTACTGTTAGGCATGATGTCCAAATGGCAGAGAAATTGATCCAAAAACTGATCAAGGGAGTATAGTATTCGACGGCGAATTCTCAAGACCTTTGAAATTATTGAAATGATGACTTAAAAAGCAATATTAATCCAGAAAATTCCGAGCTAAGAAATCGTATCCTGTGCGCGTTCGGATGGAGGACCTCACTGCACCAAATGCAGAACTTCTCAACTATGCCCTAAGTAGCAACACTGTCAAAGCAGCTTGGTCGCTTGATGGTAGACTCTTCGCCATAGGGAAAGCTCCAGGATGCCAGAAGATAATCATAAAGTCCAAAGCAGACGTTGATAAAATATAGTTGAATGAAATGAAGTACTCCTACCACTGTCTCACAAACTTTTAGCCATTTTTAACCTTATGGACATTTTTAAATCTCCTTGATGTTCTGTGTTGATTGTAACTGTGCAGCACTCATATATTGTCCTTTTTGTAAAGACTCAACTTTCATTGACGTAGAATTATGCAATTGTACGTTTTCAAGATGTGTACATTCTGTATTTCCTTTTAGTAGTATTGACGATAGCGAATTTAAACTTTTTTTCAGCGATACTAAAGCTTTATTAAACCATCAACATATCAATGATTTGAATAACTTAAACAGTAGCTTTACCAATGATTTTGATGAGTTTGATGTGCAATATGACCTTGATTTTAATTGTAAATACTACCTTGAAAGTGAATTTAAAGACTTTTATAGGGATAAGTGCTCGGATAACCATTTTAGTATGTTACACTTTAACTCACGCAGTCTCTCTAAAAACTTTCAAGCTATTTCTGACTTTATACGTACATTACCTTTGAGTTTCACTTTTTATGGTTTCTCTGAGACTTGGCTCAATGATAGCACTCCCATTTTGTTTAATATCACAGGTTATAATTTTATCAATAAAGACCGTAAACATGGAAGAGGTGGTGGTGTGGCCTTGTTGGTTGATGATAAGTTAGATATTACAATCAGAAACGATATACTTGCCAATGAAGATGATTATGAATCCCTATTTATTGAAGTTAATTTGAATAAGAGAAAAAATATATTGGTCGGTATTATTAATAGAAAGCCACAATCTAGTATTGCTCATTTTAACGACATATTTCAGAATTGTTTAGATAAAATTGATAGTGAAAATAAACCTTGTTATATCATGGGAGATTTTAATATCGATCTTATTAAATCAACCAGTGTGGGTTCAAACCATTTTCTTAATATCTTATATGCCAATAATTTTCTTCCTTTAATTGACAAACCTTCTAGAATTTCAAACACCTCATATACTCTTATAGACAATATATTTACCAATAACCTAAATTGCAATATATCATCTGGCTTATTTTATAATGACATTTCAGACCATTTACCAGTTTTTCAGATCACCAAAGAATATAGCCTCAATACTAAAGATGATGTTTGTGCGAAACGACTCATTAATAAAAATACTATAAAGGAATTTCAAGAAAAGTTGTTATCAATTGATTGGAATGTATTATTTGATTATGACAATGCCAATAAAGCATATGATATTTTCTTAAATAAATTTCATTATATAATGCAACTTTTAAAAAGGTAAAGTCAAGAAAAAAAGTATGTTCGTTAGAAAAAGACATATTCATTTTGAAAACGGCCTCAACTTTGGGTAAAGGATTAGTTTCCTACGGTTATTTATTTATTTATTATTATTATTATTATTATCTTTTTTTTTTGGGGGGGGGGGGCAAGGGGGCACTTGGGGGCATGTGCCTCCTGCTCCCTGTGATATAGTGATTTCTCAAAGTGGGACTAAATATCATAAAACACTGAATTATCAATAAAAATATGACTTGGCCAATATATTATTTCATGGAAAAAACAAATGATAAGGATAAGGAAGTATTAAAGAGGAGAAAGTTATCCAATTATTTTCTTTGTGTATCTTAACGATGAAATGACAATATTGTTTGGACAATTAAGATATTTTCGTTTATTGGGATTAAATTCTGGATTTCATTAGATGATAGCTTAAAGGTTCCCAAAGCTTGCACAGCTTTAAACAAAATTTGAAAAGCAAATTGTTTTCCAAATACATAAAACTCAACAGTGACTGACTTGAAGAATCATTTTTTTCTCTCTCCCTCTCTCTCTTTCTTTTACTCTTACATCAGCTTTTACATTTTATTTATTTTTGAACGAATATTTTTTGGCACAATTATATAACTTTTAATTTGTCCGTGTTATTTGTATTTACATCCTATATGTACCATTGGAATTGTTCAATATGCAGTCATCAAAACAGTGTTGGGCTAATTACGTGAATTATGTGAATGTTGTGTGCTGTTGTGTGATGGTTCATCATTTTTGTTATAAGACTGAAAGCCTGGTGGATGTGAGGAAGTGGCCTGGATGAAAGAAAAGTGAACATGTGTCCAATTACTGATTTGCATATTCTAAGACAATTTTGTTTCTGGATAAATTTTGCTATGCATTCCCTACATTAAGAGTAAAGGAGAAGTCCACGCAATCAAAAATTCATTTGAATTTAAAGAAAAATAACAAGATATTGCAGGAAATTTCATAAAAACTTTGATTCAAATTTATATAATTGATATTTTAACAGTTCCGTAAATATAACCTATTGTGATCAGATGAAGAGTTTCCTATCGTCAAATCTGCAAAGAATAAAAAACAAAATGCCACAAAAAATAGAAACGAATGTGATGTGAGTGACAACTCTAATTTGCATATCATTGTTTTGTGTATATGACTGTTTTGAGTAAAAACAACAAGGGAAATTACTCTATTCAAATAATTTTTAGTTGATGTGGACTTGACTTTTAACTCTACCCCTCCCATCCCAAATAAGAGTAGAAATAATCTAATCAAGAACTTGAAAATCAAAAGCAGCAATTAAGAAGCACGATTTGATAAATACAGGTCTGAATAGAATTTCACAAGAAAATAAAAAGAGAAAAAAGATGGGTAGGGACGGGGAAGGAATTAAAAAAAAAAAAAAAAAAAAAAAAATATCCGAGTTTCGAATCAGGGTCCTCGCACATGACAAAACAATGGCCAACGCAATTGGCCACAGACCACTGCCCTACCGGAGAGGCATTTTTAAGATATATAAAATAAAGTCCGCTTGCCGCTGTTGCCTAATAATGCTTCGGCAATTCAACTGCAATTTCAGTCATTTCGCGATGGATATTGCCGTGTTTTTTTTGTGGTTCCTGACTTTGCTACTTAATGAAATTTCATAATTTTTGTTCATATCATTCATAAAGAAGAATGTCTATGCTTTATATTGATTATAATATTAATGTGACGCAAGTGTGATTTCTACGTGAAAATATGCTTTGTTTATTCACATATATTTCTTGAAAAAAAAATAATTTCTAAGCTAAATATCGGTTACCAAAATACGTTAAATGTGCACTTTTTTCACTGTTCAGTAAATTCAAACTTTTATCTATATAACAAGACCAATCTTAAGAGGAATAAACAATTCTAAGAGCACAAAACGCTGATTGGAAAGATCGTCTCCAATGGGCTGCTCTCAGCTCAGCTGCTCACTGCTCATTGTGTGCCGTCACTCAGCTGGAGCTCGCAAGAGGACCGGTGGAAGGCAGAATATGGCATGAAAATAATTCATTTTTGAGAGCTGATTTCTGCAAACTCTGATCACTATTTTGAAAAGTGAAGTTATATATCTGATTAGTTATACTTCCCCTTTACAATGATGACCACATAAAGTCATTATAAAATACTTTTGATTCTTCGGGTGTATACTTTAAGTATTTGGGTTGTGAAACCCTACAAGTATTGGAAATATATCCCGTTTTTCAGTATTTTAATCATCGTTTTTGACACCCTTATAACGCCACATAGGCCTATACGTAACGTACTTACCCACTCTTTCCCTTTTTACGTATGGTCGCGCCTGGTATCCACTATTCAATGGAAGTGGGCCCCCGCGGGCGGCCTCTCGAGCTCTGGGAGGAACCAAAAGTGGATTTGGAAAGTCGTCCTACATCGGATGAAACTGATATGTGATTCATTATAGTTCGTGGATACTTCTGGACAATTTCTGAGGAGTTTTTTGTAGTTTTCTTCAAATTCACTCTGCCTCAAGTATTTTGCAGACTTGCCTACCGAGAATGCATCGTAGAAGCCATGATATGGGGCTAACTTGCTAACTTGCTCTTGGACCTATTGTTAGGTAAGCTGCTCAATGACATTCACAATGGATTTGCCCAGGGTAGTCCCCTTTGTGCTGATTTGTCTTCTTTTGTGCTGTGAACCCTAAACGAAATAACCCAGGTAAAAAGCCAACGTTGGCTCAACGTTGGAAACTTGAAAGTCGTTGGACGTTGGAAAAACTTGATGGATAATTTACGTTGAATCGACGTTGGAAACTAGTTTGATGGAAAGATGATGGACAATCAACAATGACACGACGTTGGCAACGTTGGAAACTTGTTAGTTGGAGAGTTGTTGGACAGTCGACAATGTCACAATGTTGGAAACACGTTTGATTGGATAGTTGTTGAACAGCCAGTAAAGGCACAACGTTGGCGACGTTGGAAACTAGTTCGATGGAAAGTTGTTGAACAACCAACAATGGCACAATGTTGACAAAGTTGAAAACTTGTTTGTTGGAGATTTGTTGGACGGTCGACAATGGCACAACGTTGGAAACTAGTAAGTTGGAGATTACTTGGATCGTCGACAATGACACAACGTTGGAAACTAGTGTGTTGGAGATTTGTTCCCTTACAAAAATGTCGTGTGGTATAACTGTGTGGTACCCGGCTTTACCACACAAATTACCACATGAATGTAGGTTACCACATGGTTACCACATGAACATCTGTGGTAATTTTCCATATCCTTGTGTGGTAACGTCAGCTGGTAGCTGTGGTAATTTGTTGTCTATGTGGTACTTCTGTGGTAAATCAAAATTACCACATGAATGCATGTTACCTCATGATGCCATTGTGTGGTAATATAAATTCAAATATGTGGTATTTGTGTGGTATCGTTATATTTCTGTGGTAAATCAAAATTACCACAGGAATGCATGTTACCACATGATGCCATTGTGTGGTAATGTAACTTCAAATATGTGGTATTTGTGTGGTATTGTATACTTCTGTGGTAAATCAAAATTACCACATGAATGCATGTACCTCATGATGCCATTGTGTGGTAATGTAAATTCAAATATGTGGTATTTGTGTGGTATTGTTATACTGCTGTGGTAAATCAAAATTACCACATGAAAGCATGTTACCGCATTAGCCCATTGTGTGGTAATGTAAATTCAAATATGTGGTATATTTGTGGTGTTATGCTCTGCGGTAAATCAAACTTACCGCATGAATGCAATACCACATGATGCTATTGTGTGGTTATGTATGTCAATTCAAATATGTGGTATTTGTGTGGTATTGTTATACTGCTGTGGTAAATCAAAATTACCACAGGAATGCATGTTACCACATGATGCCATTGTGTGGTAATGTAAATTCAAATATGTGGTATTTGTGTGGTATTGTATACTTCTGTGGTAAATCAAAATTACCACATGAATGCATGTACCTCATGATGCCATTGTGTGGTAATGTAAATTCAAATATGTGGTATTTGTGTGGTATTGTTATACTGCTGTGGTAAATCAAAATTACCACATGAAAGTACCGCATTATATAGCCCATTGTGTGGTAATGTAAATTCAAATATGTGGTATTTTTGTGGTGTTATGCTCTGCGGTAAATCAAACTTACCGCATGAATGCAATACCACATGATGCTATTGTGTGGTAATGTCTATTCAAATATGTGGTATTTGTGTGGTATTGTTATATACTGCTGTGGTAAATCAAAATTACCACATGAAAGCAACCACATTAGCCCATTGTGTGGTAATGTCAATTCAAATATGTGGTATTTGTGTGTTATTGCCCTTCTGTTGAAAATCAGAAATACCACACAAAAAAGTTATCACACCCATAACTTAGACCCCCCTCAGCTCACCCCCTATCAGAATTAAAAATTGATTCGCCGGGGGGGGGGGGGGCGGTGACAGGCTTGCGCATGCGCACTTACCGCCAACATTTGAAAAGAATTCCGTTGCGTTGCAGTTTATTGAACTCCATCGAGAAGTGTGACGAAGAAGGCCGTTAATAATTCAACTACTTAAAGAATACGGGTTAGATATGGACAACGACTTCGAAGACATTTGCAGTAGGCTAAACAGTAAGTTAGATAACCATTTTCTATGATTTTCTTTTCGTAGTTTGTTAAATGCCCCGGCTTGCAACTAGCTAAAGATTTCGTCAATGAAAATGACATGACACTGGCAATCCCATCCTGTCTAACCGGGCGCTCGCCCGGCCCCGAGCGCCTGCTCGCTGCTGTGAGTGTGATGTGGACCACTGGCTGGTGGTCTCAAACTTAGTCTGCACACAGCACACCTAACGATTTGAGTTTAGATTTAACGTGAATTTCCTATTTTACAAAATCTTTCAATTGATGATGTTCCTTGTATTCTTATGAGTAAGTGTGCAAAAAGTTTCATAAAAAATTGAGAGAAATAATTGATTTTCTTGGGAAAAAATCTCGGCCAGTCATGGTCATTTTGAAATTTGATTGAACAAAATGATTAGTGCCATAGTGGTAGGATGGGGGTCGGGTGTCCGGACAGTTTATCTTTTTGAATCCTTCTTTTTTGTCTTTGGATTACACTAAAAATATGAATTCAATACTTTTAATCATCTTCTATTTTGTTCCTTATAATATTTCCTAACATTTTGTACTAAAAATTGATGGAACTTCGCTTGTAATTTTTTCCAAATGCCTTTCTAAAATTGATCGTCCGGACACACAACCTGTCCGGACACACAACAACTGGGTAATACTAATAGTGGCCGATGTCTGCGCACCTATTCACTTTACACAGACCTATTACACATGATGCGAAGATTTCGATAAGAAAGCAGTCACAGAGACAGAGGCTGCATTTTGAGACCGTCACATGAAATGCCCAGCAAAGAGTTCCATATGCAATTCCAATGCACCCCCCACCAACATGATAAAAAATAAGATTGTTGAGACTTAATTCCATTCCAGTTCGTTCATTTCAGATTTTTCTATAATTTTTTTTTACCGTTGTGTTGGCACCTAAGTTGGGACTTGAGATCACCTCGTTTTATTTGCAGTCAAGACCTGTTCCTGCTATGCTAGCGAGAAGTGCTGATACCGGAAGGGGTATTTTAACGATTATCAGCCAATAGTTCGACTAGACTTGACTCACAGAGTGACACAGACCCTTGAGTAAATAAACCGATGTCTATGGACAATTACACACACTAGATACATGGATCCATACATGCTCAAAATTTGACGGAATAAAGCCATATTTTAGTATGTATTTCCACTCCTAGTACTATCCACTCCCCCATCATATATATGTTCTATATTGTGCTAGATATATTATTCTGAACCTTCTTCATGTTTTTCAATTTTAGGGGAGTGCATATGGAACTCTTGCCAATGCCCTAAATTCATTATTTTCCCACCATTTTGAGTCAGATTTTTTATGAATAGATCTGTTTATGACATTTCAGGAGAAAGAGAGGGAGACCCAAAACTACCTGTCCTGGCATCACATTTGAGGAGAAGAAGTCGGTGAATATGACTTAGCCCGGGGGAGTTTCCAGAAGAAGGCCCAGAACCACCGGCCGCCAGGAGTGGAGGTCCTTTGTTGTTGCTCTACATGTCAGGAGGCATCGGGCAGTAGGTAAGACTAAGTAAGTACAGTAGGCTCTTTCAGGTGTAAAGTTTATTTTTTGTTTGGAGTCGTTGCGTATCTTCCATTATCAGAATCGCGCAGATTCGGATGTGCGCAATCTTGGGGCACCTTATCTGTCAATGGTCCTAACTGTACTTAGAGGACTTTGTGATGATGTTTTTATCATTTTTACATTGTACCAGGGGTATTTTTATTCACGGAGCCTAGACAAGTCTCTGTTGCCTGTAGAACTTGGTACATAAAGATGATTTCCGTAAAAAATCCACCTTTCCCACAATAATTTTTGGGCAAACATTTAATTTGTCCAATTTGTAAGCCTTTGTAATCTAAATATAAAAAATTAAGGCTTAAGAAATGTTAATTGTAAGCAGGTAAACATTTCGAAGGATCACTTGCTTGCAATTCCCAAGCTATATAACACAATGACATGACCTTTAACTGGAGTGACGTCCATATGCAAGAAAATACAGAGAGAATTGGTGCAAATGCATAGCTGGTTGTGCTAGTATTAGATTCCAGGCTGACGTGTATCGGTTTGGACGTTCTAATGACAAGTTTAGAGTGTAATTTGGCGCTAATAGAGTTTCGCAAAGGTTGATCTGGCGATGCCAGAAAACTAATTTCACCTCAAAATTTGTCAGATTTTTTGGCCAAATATCTATTCAATTTAATGTGTTCTAAAACTACTAAAGATTAAGTATAAGAATAATAATATATTCATAGGCCTACCGATAGTAAAATTAAAAAAAATAATGAAAGGCCTAACTTAACCACATTTAGGGCCTATTACTATTGTATATTTAAAGCTTTTATACAGATTGTCTTTAATTTGTGGAAGTTAAAAATCAAGATGATGATTAGATCTAGAATTCTCAGATCTGAAAGTTAGACCATAACTTACCTTAAAAATCCTGCAAAATTTTCTAAATGCCTCATTTTGCCAGCCACATTTGAAAGGGTTCCTGCCCATTACGAAAACTATGCACTTTAAAAGATTCATATTATTATTGTTAAAAAGACAAAAATTGAAGTGACAAGTAAGCTGCAAACAGTTGCTGGATACTCTTTGCATTAATATGTTCCTCACACTGACACTGCTGTTACAGTTCCATGTAAAAATTGAACATTGAAATTGCATGCACATTAATGAGTGGCACATGCGAAGAATTACTTGTAGGACCCTTAGGCTTACTACACCATATATTTTGCGTCTTACCTACTGTGCATGTGCCATGGCTGGGACATGTACTTGTAGATTTTGCAATTTCTTGGCATGATTGAGGTTAACATTTTTTTTCTCTCTCTCTCTTTTTTGCAGCCCTGGTAGAAGCACCATCTTGATACTATCATTCAAACTCTCATCAGCTGTATCATTATAGGTGGACTAAAAGAACAATATTCATGCAGATATAATGGTGAGTACAAATTTATCCTTTTTGGAAGGTATTTTTTATTATTATTGTGTTATTTTGATTATTTACATGTGCATGAACATGAGATGCAGTTAAATAATTTTGATTTTGTAACCACTCTGATACAAAGCTTGTGTAATGCTCTTACAAGGTTCATGCTGTTGTCAATTCAAACGTAATAGATAGGCATAAGTGAAACATCAACACCTAATGTGCATTTATGATCACATCAGAATTGATCTTCGTTATGTGAAATTGGCAACTTGTAATTTCTTATTCAAACTGATGGAATTATCCCATAACCATTAAAAACACATTAAAAAAAAGCATGAATTAAAATCATGTTTAATTAAAATAAATATTTTTTTTTTAAATAATTTTACTCTAAAATGTCCTTCCCTATACAGAGATGGTTTGGAGGTGCAGCAGATCTTGAGGGCATCAAGCCCCCTCCCCGGACTTGACTTTACATGTTAATATTTTAAGTATAAATATGTAACAAACCCCACATTGTTTTTTAATCATTTTTTAAAAAGTTTGGAAATTGATATTGAAACCATGTAGTTTTTAATGAATATTAAATAGTTAATGCAGGAAAGGCTTTTATGTTTATCTTCTTCTGTTATTTTTGCAGATGCCTTAAGTTGAAATGGAAGGTGTCCTGAATCAGCATCCATTCATCTGGTTTCGTAACTCCTTTCATAGTGCTATTGGAACCTGCTCCCTACCAGTATAACATCAAACAGATTGGAAGAATAAAGGCCAATGGGAAGTGCCTTTTATATTTCTACTTGCCACAAAGCAGTCCATGGTTTAGCGCAATCTAAACTGGACTATTGTAATGCTCTTCGTGCTTGAATTAGGGCGATCTGGACTGACTGCAGATAGTACAGAATGCTGCATCTATTGTGCCATTTGCCATACGCCAACTTCGCTGGCTGCAAGTCAAGTAAAGGATATACATGAACATCAGTGTCCGTCTCCTGATTTTCAAAGTCAATGACAGAGATCCAGATTACATGTATTATAAGGAATCCCTTGTGCGTCATTTTCATTCTAGGCGCACTTGCCTTTTTATTTTTGTGATCATTACGCACCTACAAATTAGCTACTGGTGATGCAACTTTCTCCACTACTGCTCCAAGGCCATGGAATTAGCTCCTTCCTCTCCTCCAGTTGTCAACAACCTTGGATCAATCCAAATACAATTTGAGAAGACCTACCATATTCCTGATCTTTGCTCTGTACTTACAACAATACTGTCACTGCCTGGTAATTTGAATTTTTTAAAATCTCGTGCTGACTAGGATGGCGTCTCAATTCATCCAAATTAGACAAGGGATAATAAAGTAATGTATGACATTCTAACCTCTGCATTATTTTGGTGAAAGAGCTCTAAGCATATGCAAGTAGCAAGCTGATGATGTCATACTGACGTACATTGTACATGTACACGTATCCCCAACTTATTATTTTGTATATAAAATTGTGCATTTAATTTTGTTTACCAAGAATGAAACAAATCGGATTGTAAACTGTATTGATGTGACTTACCTGTATTGATTATTGCTGGAAGTTCTTTTGCTACATGGGATTGGAAGACATACTTATTACACACATGAAGTAAATTATTATTTTATCTGGTAACATGAGAACAAAAAAAATGTGGGCATGATATCATAAACTTACATGTATCTACTTGCATGTGTTGATGACCAATATTTTTGTAATTGTTTTTTTTTAAATTTTATCTGATTTTGATAAAATTTTCACTATTTTGCATGGTAAAAATTACTTTATTTTAGATTATGTTGAGCCCGTATCATATACAAGTACAACTTTACAGATAAATTACCAGTTGTAGTAACAATCTTAAAATGAGTTCGAACAGAATCCAATAGAATTACCAGCAAAATATAAAAGATATGTGCCATAATTATAGCTCGGGAAGAAAATGTGTAATTGCTGAGAAATGAGCAAAATAAGCATGTAATTCTATCAAATGTCAGGTATTTTTCAAATCAATCATACATGTAATACACTGTCCTGTCCCACATATGCTTTTCTGTGTTAGTGATCATCAGAATAATTGATTTTAAGTTCAAAATTAGTAATTTTACAAAGATACAAGTTTACATTACTGTACCAGATCTAGAGATTATGTACAATATTTTGACAATTTCTCATGAAATAATTGTTTGCTGCAACTGCTGTCTTTTTAATACCTCTAAGTGATAGTGTAATACAACCACAAACTTTTCTTAAGAATTAATGTACATGTATGATTCTTTCACCCAAATTTACATGCATTGATACTGTTGACTACTTGCCAAAAGTTCCTGCCAAAAGCCTTTTTTTTTTTTACGATGTACATGCTTTTATAGACGACCTGCCAAAACATTGTATTGTATATATATTCAAGGACCAACCAAAAAGAGATGAATAAAATGTTTGAAGGAAATTGAAATTAACTTTAAAATTGATAGCTGTCAATGCAGTATTATTACAGGGTTCCCACAGTCATGGAAAATCCTGGAAAAAATTGGTCATGGAAAGTCAGAGATATGTGAAAAGTCATGGAATTGCATTTACCTCTTGGCTATGACAGCTTTCTAGTTTTTTATGTCTCACAACTCTCATACTCTGTGATTGTACTCTACTTTTATAATTGGTGTTCATGATCATAACATGTCTGATTTTGTAAACTGTGCCAGAAAGGAATTAAGTCATGGAAAGCAGCAATTTAGTCATGGAGAGGTCATGGAATTCTGTTTTCAAATTTCTGTGGGAACCCTGAATAGGTTTGTGCACTTGACACAGTGTGCACTACAGATGAACTTTGTAATGCCATGATATAAACCAGTACAATATCTTAAAGGAAAATAAAACCCAAAATATAATACCACATGATACCATTGATAAATACAGGACAATGAAAATGAATCCACTCATATACCCCCAATCCAATTTCCCAGTATGGAGTACCACCTTTTCAAAGTTGGCATCTTCTGGTTCGAAGTCTATGGATGGAGATTATTCCGTCAGCGACGAACTACATCTCTAAACGTTTGGGCATTATATATTCTATTTCATCGATAATAAATCAAATGTACAGATAAAACTCATAAAATATTAATTAAAATATGTTTAATATTATATGATAGGTTCAAATTAAGACTTGATGAGTTTTAATGATAAAAATTACACCCTAATCTACGATTTACAAATTGGCAGCGAAAATCAATCAGAAATTGGGGTGTAAATCTTATCATTAAAACTCATCAAATTGTATTTTGAACCTACCATATATTAAACAAATTTTAACTAATATTTTTATGAGTTTTATCTGTACATTTGATTTGTTATTGATAAAATAAAATATATAATGCCTAAACTTTTACAGATGTAGTTCGTCGCTGATGTAATAATTTTCTAACTAACCCCGCGAAAATGGCGACCTCCATCCAGAAACTTCGAACCATACTGTAAGAGGCCAACTTTGAAAAGGTGGTACTCCGTAATTGGATTAGGGTATGAGTGGATTCATTTTGATTGTCCTGTATTTATCAATGAGATCATGTGGTATTATGTTTTGGGTGTTATTTTCCTTTAATTCAGATATTACATGCCAGGGTATTGTCCTAGTTTTCATTTTTGGTGCGTAAATTGATCAAATTATTCGTTTCTTTGAACACTACTCTAAACTGAGTGGACTCCAAATATATATTATCATCTCTCGTCTATTTCTACTTGCCCTTCGGCCTTGAAGTAAACTTGGGATAATTATGCATTTTGTTATACGCAATTTTGAGTACAGTGCACTTTGCCGCAGCTACTTATATGATATTACCTATTGTAGACACATCCTTATGTTTTGTTCATTTTCTTAAAAACGATTAAGAGTTTAATCATTTTTGTCTTTAAGCATAAAACAAAGAGTAATCAGTCCATTCTGTATGTGTGACCTGCAAAAAAAAATACAATGGTCGTTAATTTGGTTTGCTGAAAAGCCTGATAGCCTTTGAGGTAACTTTTTAAAGTATTTAGAAGAAATGTATCTTTTTTTAAAGTATTTATATGCACTGTAATTTCTTTGATAGTTACTGTTATGTTACACTGTTTGTACAGTAAAGCAGCTGTTATACATTTTTTGTCAATAGCAAATGTAAACCAGTATTGTAAATTAATGACTCTATGAGCTAAATACCAGTACTTTCTATATCACTTGTAAAATCATTTGTTGTTTGTTCATTGAAGGTGTTGTATTTTCTTAATCTTATAAAAGTCCATAGGGTCATGAACACATTCTACTGCTACCAAAATCATACCCATGATCTGTGATGTATCTAACCAGTTACCACACACATTGCAACACACCAGTTGCTACATACATTATCATGCATCAGTTATCACACATACCATCACACTAGTTACCACACACATTTTGGGTAATGACTCTGATGCATGGTATTATGTGTAGTATGTACAATATGTGTGGTAACGTGTGTGGTAATTGTAATGCATGTGGTAACTGGTGAGTGTTTACCACACACCATTTACCACACAAATTACCTCATATTTTACCACACACCAGTTACGTAACTGGTGTGTGGTAGTGTATGTGGTAACGCGTGTGGTAAATCGTGTGTAGTAATGCATGTGGTAACCGGTGTGTGGTAAAATGTGACGTAATTTGTGTGGTAAGGCGTGTGGTAAAATGTGAGGTAATTCGTGTGGTAAATGATGTGTGGTAACGCGTGTGGTAACTGGTGTGTGGTAAAATGTGAGGTAATTTGTGTGGTAATGCATGTGGTAACTGGTGTGTGGTAAATGGTGTGGTAACTGGTGTGTGGTAACTGTCATGTGGTAAATGGTGTGTGGTAATCTATGTGGTAAATGGTGTATGGTAATGCTTGTGGTGACTGGTGTGTAGTAACCATCGTGTGGTAAATTGTGTGGTAACCGGTATGTGGTAAAAATTGTTACCGTAAATTAATCCCTTGTGTGGTAAATGTTACCGTATATTAATCCATTCATGTGGTATTCCTGTGGTAATGTTGTGTGGTAAATGTTCCAATTTACCACATGAAAATACCACACGACATTACCACACATTACCACAGGACATTAAGACAGCATTACCACACAACAATATATGTGGTAATCGTGTGGTAAAGTCCTATGGTAATTATATGGTATTACCACAGGACATTTTTGTAAGGGTTGGATAATTGACACTGGCACAATGTTGGAAACTGGTAGGTTGGAGATCAGTTGGATAGTCGATGATGACACAACGTTGGCAAGGTTGGAAACTAGTTCGATGGAAAGTTGTTGATCAACCGACAATGGCACAACGTTGACAAAGTTGGAAACTGGTTTGTTGGATAGTCGATGATGGCACAACGTTGGAAACTTGTGGTTTGGGAGATTTGTTGGACGGTCGACAATGGCACAATGTTGGAAAATGGTAGGTTGGAGATTAGTTGGATAGTCGACAATGACACAACGTTGACAAAGCTGGAAACTAGTTAGATGGAAAGTTGTTGAACAACTGACATTGGCACAATGTTAGAAAATGGTAGGTTGGAGATTACTTGGATAGTCGACAATGACACAACGTTGACAAAGCTGGAAACTAGTTTATTGGAGATTTGTTGGACAGTCGATAATGGCACAACGTTGGAAACATGTTTGATTAGATAGTTACTGAACAGCCGACATTGGCACAATGTTGACAATGTTGGAAACTAGTTCGATGGAGAGTTGTTGAAAAACCGACAATGGCACAACGTTGACAACATTGGAAACTAGTTTATTGGAGAGTTGTTGACAGTTAACATTGACACAATGTTGGAAACTATAGTTTGGTGGATATTTGTTTGACAGTCAACATAATATCCCGGCATAATATACACAGTGTTGAGAACAGAACTGGTTCATTTGAGAATTGATATACAGACGACAACTACTCGCATAAAATCCAAAGGGGGGGGGGGGTATAAAGTAACGGTTTGCTTGTCTATCCATGTCACCATTGTATCCTCCCAGCAATAAGGGGAAAAGAAATCGAGAAAGAAGGAAAATAATGGGAAGGGAAATAGGAATTTAAAGGGGAAAACAAAAATAAAGATGGGATAGAATAGATCAGGCCACCGGGGGCTGCAAATGTGTCGATTAATATATAGAAAATAAAGGAGAAAAACAAGAAAACAAATGCAGTTCAAGACCAGAATTTCCAGAAACGCCCTCGTCCTTTGCAGCTGGCTAGGCCTCTCACAGTAAGTACGAGATATAGGCCTACCGTCACATAGCTAGAAGAAATTGAAGAAGGAAATACAAGCATCAAATTTACCTATTTAAAAATACCATACTATTCTAATGGCAGAATTAGTCGCGACGCGTCGACGTCAGACTCATTCTTCTGTGTAGTCTGCTTCCTTCAATTTTGAACTTGAAGAATCTTGCAGAATTTGAACTGGATCTAGACAATTAAATTCCCGAATATCTAGTGATCATTTTTCATTAATGCTTACTTACGTCTTTTTTTGTTCTTTTCAATGTTTTCACAAGTCCCAAGGGCGGGCCAATAATTTTCCAAGGGTGGGGGGGGGGGCATTTTGTAAGGAAAAATTTGACAACCCCCCAAAATCACGGTCATTTGTTCAAGGAAAAATTTGACAAGCCACCCCCCCCCCCGAAAAAAAAAAAAAAAAGATCCCCAATCGCCTAGAAAGACACATTCCAGTTAAAAAAAAAGTGCCTCTCGAAAGTGGTTCCGCCACTGCCATGTCCCTTTCACAAATATTTTCAACTTATGCATGGAGTGTGTGCACTGCGGTTGCCCCTCCATTTAGCTCTGAAGTATATTGGAGCTTGTTCGATTATATGATACTTTCCATAACTTCTGAAACTGATATGTGATTCATTATAGTTTGTGGATACTTCTGGACAATTTCTGAGGAGTTTTTTTTCTAGTTTTCTTCAAATACACTCTGCCTCAAGTATTTTGCAGACTTGCCTACCGAGAATGCATCGTAGAAGCCATGATATGGGGCTAACTTGCTAACTTGCTCTTGGACCTATTGTTAGGTAAGCTGCTCAATGACATTCACAATAAATTTGCCCAGGGTAGTCCCCTTTGTGCTGATTTGTCTTCTTTTGTGCTGTGAACCCTAAACGAAATAACCCAGGTAAAAAGCCAACGTTGGCTCAACGTTGGAAACTTGAAAGTCGTTGGACGTTGGAAAAACTAGATGGATTTACGTTGAATCGACGTTGGAAACTAGTTTGATTGAAAGATGATGGACAATCAACAATGACACGACGTTGGCAACGTTGGAAACTTGTTAGTTGGAGAGTTGTTGGACAGTCGACAATGTCACAATGTTGGAAACACGTTTGATTGGATAGTTGTTGAACAGCCAGTAAAGGCACAACGTTGGCGACGTTGGAAACTAGTTCGATGGAAAGTTGTTGAACAACCAACAATGGCACAATGTTGACAAAGTTGAAAACTTGTTTGTTGGAGATTTGTTGGACGGTCGACAATGGCACAACGTTGGAAACTAGTAAGTTGGAGATTACTTGGATCGTCGACAATGACACAACGTTGGAAACTAGTGTGTTGGAGATTTGTTGGATAATTGACACTGGCACAACGTTGGAAACTGGTAGGTTGGAGATCAGTTGGATAGTCGATGATGACACAACGTTGGCAAGGTTGGAAACTAGCTCGATGGAAAGTTGTTGATCAACCGACAATGGCACAACGTTGACAAAGTTGGAAACTGGTTTGATGGAGATTTGTTGGATAGTCGACGATGGCACAACGTTGGAAACACGTTTGATTGGATAGTTGTTGGACGGTCGACAATGGAACAACGTTGGAAACTAGTAAAGCCAAAAAGTTGCACTTATATGCCAAAACAGGCATCTTGGTGCAAACGGATATTTTCACCATCAGATTATCATCTGTGTAAAGAATTTGTGTGTTTTGTAGTAAATAAGTTGAGCAAAGTTATTTTAATTGATTTCTGATTAATAAGATATATATTTAGGTTTTATTTTTCGCGAGGAGGCGTAGCGAGCAAGCGGTTTGGAAAAAAAGAAATCAAATCTGAATTTGTAAAACTCGCTTTTTGGTCAATTATGGACCTAATTACTGTTAAAAGGGCATTTTTGTGAGCGAATCACGAGCTCAAACTTTTGGGAATTTGATATAGGCCTATTAAGACATAATAATAATAATAATATCAATAATAATAATATTGGTATCAAAGGGAAGCCACTTCAGTTCTGAAAACTGTTCTTGCAGCAGGCCCTTCTATTACTATTACCCCGGCTTTGGCTAGGCTGCCTAGGCGCCCAAAGGAAGGCATCCTACCGGGTACCCATTCACCTCACATGGGTTGAGTGCAGCACAGTGCGGATAAATTTCTTGCTGAAGGAAATTACGCCATGGCTGGGATTCGAACCTACGACCCTCTGTTTCACAGTCAGAAGACTAATCCACTGGGCCACAACGCCCCACATAAAAATAAACATTCCGAGCATTTTTTGTAATCATGAACAAAAAATTGGCATTTTCGGATTAACGAACCTCATTTCGCTTTCGGAGTAACAAACCTTCGGAATTACGAACCTCATTTCGTTTTCGGACTAACGAACCTTCGGAATTACGAACCTCATTTCGTTTTCGGACTAACGAACCTTCGGAATTACGAACCTCATTTCGTTTTCGGATTAACGAACCTTCGGAATTACGAACCTCATTTGGTTTTCGGACTAACGAACCTTCGGAAATCTGAACCTTTGGAAATACGAACCTTCGGAATATCCGAACCTTTGGAATAACGTAGCTTCGGAATAACGAATGTGTGCGGGAACACATATACCTTACTGTGGAAATACATCGGCAACCTTTCAGGTATCATTCCCAGGTAACAAGCCAACGTTGGCTCTACGTTGAAAACTGGAAAGTCGTTGGACGTTGGAAAAACTTGATGGATTAACGTTGAATCGACGTTGGAAACTAGTTTGATGGAAAGATGATGGACAATCAACAATGACACGACGTTGGCAACGTTGGAAACTTGTTAGTTGGAGAGTTGTTGGACAGTCGAAAATGTCACAACGTTGGAAACACGTTTGATTGGATAGTTGTTGAACAGCCAGCAAAGGCACAACGTTGGAAACTAGTTCGCTGGAAAGTTGTTGAAAAACCGACAATGGCACAACGTTGATAAAGTTGGAAACTAGTTTGTTGGAGATTTGTTGGACGGTCGACAATGGCACAACGTTGGAAACTAGTAAAGCCAAAAAGGTGCACTTATATGCCAAAACGGGCATTTTGGTGCAAACGGATATTTTCACCATCAGATTATCATCTGTGTAAAGAATTTGTGTGTTTTGTAGTAAATAAGTTGAGCAAAGTTATTTTAATTGATTTCTGATTAATAAGATATATATTTAGGTTTTATTTTTCGCGAGGAGGCGTAGCGAGCAAGCGGTTTGGAAAAAAAAAAGAAATCAAATCTGAATTTGTAAAACTCGCTTTTTGGTCAATTATGGACCTGATTACTGTTAAAAGGGCATTTTTGTGAGCGAATCACGAGCTCAAACTTTTGGGAATTTGATATAAGCCTATTAAGACATAATAATAATAATAATATCAATAATAATAATATTGGTATTAAAGGGAAGCCACTTCAGTTCTGAAAACTGTTCTCGCAGCAGGCCCTTCTATTACTATTACCCCGGCTTTGGCTAGGCTGCCTAGGCGCCCAAAGGAAGGCATCCTACCGGGTACCCATTCACCTCACATGGGTTGAGTGCAGCACAGTGCGGATAAATTTCTTGCTGAAGGAAATTACGCCATGGCTGGGATTCGAACCTACGACCCTCTGTTTCACAGTCAGAAGACTAATCCACTGGGCCACAACGCCCCACATAAAAATAAACATTCCGAGCATTTTTTGTAATCATGAAAACAAATTGGCATTGTTAACACTAGGCGTAACGATCAACAAAATTGTATTAACATTTATTTTCTTTATTACCATTTTCATTATGATCATCGTTTGGATTATTATGATCATCATTAGTATTATTTTTATTTTTATTAGCAGCAGAAGCTCTTATTAAAAATGACATCCCCTCCAATACGAATCCTATTATCTAAAGGTTACTCGAAGGCGACCAACTTACTTAATCCCCTGCATCTTTAAACCATTTTCTTAGGCAGCAATTGCTCAGATAAAATCGAAATGAAGCCTATGCTTGATCCTGGCGCCTATTCTTAATGCAATACATGCTTTGGCCACAATACACACATGTATCATCGTTTGTTATTACTTCTATTGCATAATATCATGTTATCTTCTAAGGAAAACACGATTCTTGTTACCAAAATGAATTAATTTCATTTTCGGAAATATGAACCTTATTTAATTTTCGGATTAACGAACCTCATTTCGCTTTCGGAGTAACAAACCTTCGGAATTACGAACCTCATTTCGTTTTCGGACTAACGAACCTTCGGAATTACGAACCTCATTTCGTTTTCGGACTAACGAACCTTCGGAATTACGAACCTCATTTCGTTTTCGGATTAACGAACCTTCGGAATTACGAACCTCATTTCGTTTTCGGACTAACGAACCTTCGGAAATCTGAACCTTTGGAAATACGAACCTTCGGAATATCCGAACCTTTGGAATAACGTAGCTTCGGAATAACGAATGTGTGCGGGAACACATATACCTTACTGTGGAAATACATCGGCAACCTTTCAGGTATCATTCCCAGGTAACAAGCCAACGTTGGCTCTACGTTGGAAACTGGAAAGTCGTTGGACGTTGGAAAAACTTGATAGATTAACGTTGAATCGACGTTGGAAACTAGTTTGATGGAAAGATGATGGACAATCAACAATGACACGACGTTGGCAACGTTGGAAACTTGTTAGTTGGAGAGTTGTTGGACAGTCGAAAATGTCACAACGTTGGAAACACGTTTGATTGGATAGTTGTTGAACAGCCAGCAAAGGCACAACGTTGGAAACTAGTTCGCTGGAAAGTTGTTGAACAACCGACAATGGCAAAACGTTGATAAAGTTGGAAACTAGTTTGTTGGAGATTTGTTGGACGGTCGACAATGGCACAACGTTGGAAACTAGTAAAGCCAAAAAGGTGCACTTATATGCCAAAACGGGCATTTTGGTGCAAACGGATATTTTCACCATCAGATTATCATCTGTGTAAAGAATTTGTGTGTTTTGTAGTAAATAAGTTGAGCAAAGTTATTTTAATTGATTTCTGATTAATAAGATATATATTTAGGTTTTATTTTTCGCGAGGAGGCGTAGCGAGCAAGCGGTTTGGAAAAAAAAGAAATCAAATCTGAATTTGTAAAACTCGCTTTTTGGTCAATTATGGACCTGATTACTGTTAAAAGGGCATTTTTGTGAGCGAATCACGAGCTCAAACTTTTGGGAATTTGATATAGGCCTATTAAGACATAATAATAATAATAATAATAATAATAATATCAATAATAATAATATCGGTATTAAAGGGAAGCCACTTCAGTTCTGAAAACTGTTCTCGCAGCAGGCCCTTCTATTACTATTACCCCGGCTTTGGCTAGGCTGCCTAGGCGCCCAAAGGAAGGCATCCTACCGGGTACCCATTCACCTCACATGGGTTGAGTGCAGCACAGTGCGGATAAATTTCTTGCTGAAGGAAATTACGCCATGGCTGGGATTCGAACCTACGACCTTCTGTTTCACAGTCAGAAGACTATTCCACTGGGCCACAACGCCCCACATAGGTCTAAGCTATTATTGTCAAGAAAAGTAATTATAGAAGAAAAGGGGGAAAATAAATAAAAAGACATGTAGAACTTACCAGAAAAGTCTTCATGCTCTGCACATTTGGCCGGTATCACGTGTGCGCGCAAGCAATTAACGCGAGATCCGAGTAAAAGTACTTGGATGCATGATCTCAACACCCCAAAACTCACATACAAGAGTCATATACTACTCTTTTTCTCAGCGCAGTTAATCGTCAGATTATCGCTTTACCTGGCTGTGAGTTTTTTCACCCGTTCTGCTATCATACCTTACAAACTTGAAGAAAAACTCATTTGTACGGATTGTTTTACATACTTTCACTGACAGGGATACTCAAGAAAAGTAGTTAATAAGTAATGTCCTTGAAAAAAAGATCAGGTGTAACAGAAACCCAGATTCTCGAGTAAAAACACATACGTTACGAATTTTTGCACTTAATTCTTTATGTAAAAAACAATTTTACTCATGGAAAATAGTTCTCGTTTTTTGTGTGCATGTGGCGTGGATCGAGAACTTTCTTTCAGAGCGCAATCAAAGGGTGAAATATAAAGAAGCTCTGTCGAATTGGTGTATCACTTCAGCGGGCGTACCCCAGGGCACGAAATAAGGCACGGTTGTGTTTCTGGCCTTGGTAAGCGACGCTGCAGCCAATGAACTCAGTTTTGTAAGGACCAATGACATGTGTAGATCATTTCAAATACGTTGATGACCTCACCTTTGGTGAGACCCGTCCTGTGAGAGCACCGTCAACACTCTTGTCTGCACTTACTGAACTACATGAATGGTCAACCGCAAATGGAATGCGTTTGAATTTACAAAAGTGTTCCACAATGGACGTAAGTTTTTATAGAAATGTACCAAACCCGAGGGTGCTCTCACTACAGGATGTGTCTCTGCATCGTAGCAATACTTTGAAATTACTTGGCGTCTATATCCAGTCGGATTTGAAATGGTCTACACATGTTGAATATAATTTGTGGTCAAGCGCGCAAATAGTCGTTTATATGTTCTTCGCACTTTGAAATATCATAGTCTGTCATTTCAGGACCTTATAGTTGTATATACTAGTTTCGTAAGACCAGTTGTTGAATATGCTGTACCTGTATGGTCAGCAGCTCTAACAAAACAACGAGCACACAAGTCATCGAACGTATTCAGAAACGTGCCCTTAGAATCATTCTTGGGGCAGCATATTCTTCATATGAACATGCTTTACGCAAGTCAAAACTGATGTCTCTTGAAGATAGACGGGTCAAACTCTGTCTTGCGTTTGCGAAGTCTATGAATATCACCACGTCTAAACTGTATCATCTTCTACCTCACAATAGGATTTGTCAATATCAGACTAGAAGCTCGACCGGAATAGTAAAGATGCGATGTCGAACTTCACGATATAGAAATAGCCCTTTCCCTCGTTGATTCGGCACCTTAACTCTAAAAGAATTGATTACAAGGAGTAGTTTTTTTTGGTATATATCTTCCCCTATCGTTACATGCATTATAATATAAACATAGGTATGGCTGAGAAGTCAAGAACTCATCATTCATTGGACTCTTTAAATGTAATATAATTAAAAGATTGTTGTTTTTGTAAAATGCAGATTACATAATAATTCTAATGTTGAGTTTTTTTTATGTTGGCGAACTCAAATTTCATTTGATTTTACTTTGTTAATCAAAATATTTTTCGTTCATATGAGCAATTATTCACTGATCCATAAACTTAAAGTTTTAATTGAAATCACAAAAATTGCCCAAAAATGTATTATTGCAGTATGTATGAAACAATTTGACCTAATTGCTTCTTCGCCCTTTTCTCTCTGGTTCCCTTCCACCATCAATTTATTCTCTTCTCTCCCTCTCTCTCTGCCTCTCTTCCACTATTTCTATTCCTATCTGCTTTCCAATTCATTTCCTGTATCCACTCATATCAGTTTGGATGAATTTATTCTTATCTAATAAATGTGAACATTATATGCATGTAATTTTTATAATTCTAAGTTATCATGCCTTGCCATTTGTCACACAAATCATTAGCACATTATTCAGCATAGCCGGGTGTGATCCCTCCTCTCTCCCTCTCTCCTTCTCCCTATTCTCTTTCGCTTTTTTTCTTCTATCTCCCGCTCCCTTCCTTTTTCTTGCTTTTCTCTTTTACTTCTACATATCAAATTCCATCTCTCAGTTCTGTCTGTCTCTCTTTACAAACACACTCACTTAACTCACATTCTTGTATTATTTTCTACAATCTAATATCAGGTTTAAATTGACATATTTCTTACAAACGAGAAAATCTATAATGATCATTGTAACACATTAGGTTTATTCACATATATTTTGCATATTTTCATATTTGATCAGTGTGTATCGATTTGAATTTATTTATGATATACTTTGTTACATATATGCCTATATTGAAATTAGTTCGTAGTACAATAAGTTAATTTTACCTTGTTATTAATGATTTTGTTTGAAATGTAAACTTTTGCAATTCGGCTTTTGCCGCAAAAAAGTATTTTTAAGAAACCATTTTGAATTGAATTGAATTGAATTATGATTCATGGGCGATCCTCTGTATGCCAAGCATGGCGGATTTGGAAGGGTTAGCTCCATCAGCCGGTGCTTTATCGAAAAAAATATTCCATTTCATTTCAGAACATTATTTCAAATAATACTAACATGAAAAGTAGGTCTGTACATAAAATGCAATCGCCGAATAATCACCATGATTTCAAATTAGTTGTCGCTAAACATCTAAAATTAAATTTACTAATCATTTAAATCATGCTTACCTATACGCGAATTCATTTTACTAAACAGCTGCCACGCATTGCAACATCTGATTTTGAATGCCATTTCTCAAATTGCATGTTCTTTGTAAAAAAATCAAGTGATTCACTTGAAGAAGGTTTTTGCGGAAATAATGATTAGGAAAAATATTATCTTTTCGAATTAATGAAAGTGCATGCTGTTTATCTGAATTCTAGTGACTTGTTTGATAATTAAATGTGTATTGCGCGGAAAATACGTTCAAGTGACAAATTATTAAATACAATGACAAATTGCCTTAGCGATCATGGTATCGCGATTCGCGAAATCAAATGATCATAACAATAAATTAAATGATTTGAATCTGAAATTGAGCGGGAAAACCTATATTATCATCTTATGGGGGTACACGCCTTCCTCCGGGGTACTGCACCTACTTGTACCAAGTGGTACCTTGCGCACATATGAAAAAAAGAAATGACTAATTGAACCCTTTCTCTTCTCAATTTCTTTTTCTTTCTTTCTAATTTGATTTTTTTCTTCAGGTTTTTGAACTTTGAAGGGACTAGAGCCAGAGTCCCCTTTTTACGCCATTGGCTTGAAATCATTAATAAACTGACCATTTTTTTCTAAATAGTAAACAGAGTAGGATTACACATATGTTATAAACGTGGGCATTTATTGCTGTGTCAGAAATGAAAGTGAGCATTTCAAATAGTCGAAACACAAATTTCATTAAAAGGATGGTCCGGGCTGAAAACATTTATATCTAAATAGAGTAAAATTCACAGAGCAAAAAGCTGAAAATATTATCAAAATCGGATAACATATATCGAAGTTTTTGAATTTTAAATAAAATATCAATATTTTGTGAAAACAGTCATATGCACATCGTCATGAATATTCATTAGGTTATTTGGACGTTATTACGTGAAGTCATACATGTATAATAAGTTGCGGCAGTAAATAACTAATGCACTTAATCGGTTGTCAATCCAATTTTTTTTTAATAAACCCAATTTCATACATGTATACGCGTCGGCATTTAAGGACGTTCCACAGTTATGTTTGTGCGCATCATGGTCTGCGCGCTGACGTCAACAATGGATGAACTTGTGATTTAATCAGCTGTAGGTAATGCGAGCTGATTTTTTCCTTATCTGCACTAAATGCAGATCTGGGGCCCGTTGCAGAAAGAGTTGCAATCAATCGCAACTCTAAAAATCACGCGCAACTTGATATTCAACCAAATAATTTTTTTTTTTTTTTTTTTTTTTCATATACAACTAATATTGAAGTTGGAGAAAATTTTTGCTCAAATCATATCATAGAAGGATATATTTCAAATATGTTACCCCGTTTGGATTGTCAGTGCAGTTCTACGTGGTAGTCCCAGCTGTGTACCTGAATGTCATGATCTCACTTCACACTCCAACGAGGAGCCCGTCATACTTTGGTAACGTACTGATTGCGATATCCTACTCTATTTGAGCGGTTTTATAACACTTAAACTGCCTAAGATCTTTTTGACTGATCATATTACATCCCATAAACTCATTATTACGTTATCATGAAAACAAATGAATGCTCAGAAACGCCGGGTACAAACAACTTTCGTTACAAGTTACCAAAATATGTCACAAAGACCAGTCTGGAAAGAACAGTGAAATACTTTGAAAATGCTTTCCGACATACTGTTGAGAATGAGAGTGTTGGAAAATCTCAATACATTTATGAAACTTTATGTTCTACATTTCCACATTTGAATAAAGACATATGTCATCATTTCGCAAAACATGAGATTGAGAGCCGCCATGTTGAATCATCTGAAAATGCTTTGGATCAACGACCAGATAATGATATATCTACTCCCAATAGAGTTTGTCATTGCTCTGAACTAAATACGAAGCTGAGAGAATTGCAAAGTCAAGTTAAATCCCTGTCCTCATGTATTGACTCATTATTATCTGCTCATTCATCTCTTGACAATGAACGTATTAACAACATTGCCGACGAAGCTGATAAAGACAATCAAAATCAAGATCCCATCAAATCTCCTACCTATGTACCCGGTGGAGATGTCAATAACCCCTTTCATCTACTCTTAGAGGACAATGGAGATGATCTCTTGATTGTTAGTACAAAGTCCCAATCAGATCAACTATCTGACTACAGAGAAAAGCATCAGAAAGAATGTCTACGACTAAAGCACATTGAACAAAACAAGGAGAGAATGAAAGCCAACACACTAATTATCGGTGACTCAATGCTAAAACCAATCAAACCATCAAACTTGTCCAGTTCCATAAAGGTCATCTGTAAAACTATTAGTGGAGCTAAGATCGATGACCTTTTTGTTCCAACAGAATCCCTTGCTAACAAGCATAATGTAAAAAAAGTTATCCTCCATATTGGTGGTAATAACATTCCTATTAACGATGCTATGTGCATTGCAACGAAGGTAGAATCTTTGGGTTCACAAATACTTTCGAAACGCCCAATGGTTACCACAATTACCATCAGCTCTATCATAAATAGAAGGCTAAATCAACGTGAAACTATGGAGAAGATTAACCTTGCAAATAGTCTTCTACTTAAAGTAGCTGAAAATAATGGTTGGAATTACATCAACAATGATAATATTGATGAGTCAAATCATTTAAGTATAGATGGAGTGCATCTAAATGCGAAAGGTGCTTCTGTATTTGCCGGAAATCTGTTTCAACATGTCAATGGAATCTCATCTTCAGATATAACAGTACCACTGAAAAGCACCTATGTTAAAACTTCTACTGATAATCCTAATTACGCTGATATTGCTGTGATCGGAAACCCTATGTCTCGTAACGATCGGATGCGTTCCGGGATACCACCGTTGCCTTATGTGCCACGCCCACTTGAGTTTGACAAGCGACCCACCGAACCATGGCAACGTACACAACGCTCGATGCAACACAATGGCGAATACTCTGGGTGCTACTTCTGCGGTGAAAGAAACCATAAGAAAGAAAACTGCCGCTTCGGTCAAGAAATCGAATGCTTTAACTGCCATAAACTTGGACATAAAGCTAAACTCTGTAGATGGAATAATTCATAGAACATCGGCCAAGATGACATTGCCGATCAAAGTTTAGACTCCAAAGAGACAAGTACACTTAATATTTCATCTGACTCTTACAAAAATGAGTATGATCGTTGTGCTGTTCTCTTAAATCAAACTAAAGGATTGAGAATCGCCCATCTAAATACCTGCAGCTTGATTGATAAAATGGATGAACTGAAATTTTTAATCAACAAACTTAATCTTGATGTATTTTGTATAACTGAAACTTGGTTAACTCCGTTTATTCCAAACAGTTCAATTTTGATAGATGGGTACTCCATATTCCGCCGTGACCGCGCTGACGGTCGCCGTGGAGGGGGTGTGTGCATTTTCGCCAAAAACTCATTGTCAATCGACGAACGAAATGATTTAAATGATAGTACTGTTGAAAGTATTTGGGTGAACTTAAAAGCACCATCATCTGAAAACATACTTATATGTTGTTTATACAGACCTCCAGATGCAAACAATGATTATTTTGAAAGAATGGTCGATACATTTGAAAAGGCTTCATCTGAATCGAAAGAAATGTTAATACTTGGAGATCTAAATATTGACTATCCTACCACACATGATATCAATGACAGTGTTAACCCTATTAATCTCATTGAAGATCTTTTTGCTCTTACTCAAATGATAGACAAACCTACTCGGGTGACGTCTTCATCATCCAAATGTATCGATCATATCTCATCCTCCATGCCTGAAAAACATGTCATTAGTGATGTTGCCAAAATAAGTGTAAGTGATCATTATCTTGTATTTACTTGTATTAGTTTTAAGTCTACCATTAATGAACACAAAACCAAACGTTCTCGTAATTATAAACACTTCGATGAAGAAAAATTTATCTCAGCCGTTCAAAAATCGGATATTCTTAGGAAAAATGAATATCAGAATCAATCTGTAACTGATGCATGGCACGAATGGAAGGTTGAATTTATCAATATTTGTAATGAGTATGCTCCTATCAAGACAATTCGCGTAAAGAATAAAACATGCCCTTGGATCACACCTGATATTGTGAAGATGATTTATAAAAGAGACTACTTAAAAAATAAATCTAATCTACAATATTCAAATGAAATTAATAAAGAATATCGTATAATGAGAAATCGTATTACTAATCTCATTAGAAAAAATAAACAGAAGCATTTTAATGATATCATGCATAAATATAAGTCAGACTCAAAAACACTTTGGAAAGAATTGCAAAAAGTTACAAATAAAAATGTTAACTCGGAAAGTTGTAATATTGACTGCAATGTTATAAATGATTATTTCACTAATATAGGCAAAGAAATATCTAAGAGTTTTGATAATTCATACATTCTAGATTGGAAACACCCCAAATGTATTCGAACTTTTGAAATTGAACAAATTAAATCTAAGAAAATACTTAACTATTTGAGTTGTCTTGATACTAGCAGTCATCTCGACATACTGAATTTCGATACTAAGTTACTAAGACTTGCTGCTCCCTATATATTTGAATCTCTATGTTCTATTTTTAATGCTAGTCTGTTCACAGGTGACATACCCTGTGATTGGAAGATTGCCCGCACTACCCCTGTATACAAGGGCAAGGGGAACAAAGATGACATTTCAAACTATCGACCTATATCTGTAGTATGCCACATATCTAAAATGATAGAAAAAGAAGTTCAATTGCAATTATTAAACTATCTTAAAGAGAACGATATGATCAATGTCGATCAATATGCATTTCTCCCTCACCATTCTACTATCAACTGCCTTCACAGGGTAATTGATGATTTTCACGAGGCTCTTAACAATAAAGAACTAATTGGTTCATGCTTTCTTGACATTTCTAAATGTTTCGACTGTGTTAATCATGAAATACTCTTGCTTAAACTAGAGAAATATGGTATTTATGACAAAGAATTAAAATGGTTTTCTAACTATATTACTGAAAGAAAACAACTTGTTTCTTCAAAAGGTAAAAACTCCTCTATAAAGGAATTACCAGTAGGGGTACCACAGGGCAGTGTACTTGCTCCTGTTCTATTTTTATTATTTATTAATGATATATCAGAAGGCCTTAATAATGCTGTATGTTCTATTTATGCTGATGATGTAGTTATCTATGTTACTGGCGATAATATAAATAATGTTACTGTAAATTTACAAAATACGATAAACACACTAGACAACTGGTATAAGAGGAATCGTCTTAAGATAAATGTTAGTAAAACGAAGACAATGTTAATTTCTACAAAGTCAACAGAAAATCTTAATATCTACATTGATAATGTACTCATAGAGCAAGTTCATTCTATCAGGTATTTGGGCATTATTATACATGAAAATTTAAAGTGGAATGACTATTTAAGACACTTATGCAAATCAACTGCTTACAAGATTTACTACCTTGGCAAATTAGCAAAATTTTTAAACAAAACTTTACTTAATACTTTATACATATCGTCCATACAACCATGCCTTGATTATGGTGTCTCAGTATGGGGCAACTGCCCCAACAAACTGAAATTACCCTTATTGAGACTTCAAAAAAGAGCGGCCCGCCATGTAACCTTTAACTATGATTATAATACAAATTCAGGTCTTCATTTAATGGACAAACTTTCCTGGCAAACGATTGATGATCGCCGTGACTACTTTCTATCAACCCTAATGTACCAATGTGTTCACGGTCTTGCCCCATCCCGATTATGCAATGAAATAGAAATGTACTTCGACAGGCATGGATTAAACACTCGTAATGCTAACTCCCTTAATGTTGTACCACCAAAACCTAATATTCAACTCTTTTGTCAATCTTTTAAATATGCCGGTGCCAAAGTATGGAATAAATTACCGATAAATTTCCAAAATGCTCAATCCTTAGATGTATTTAAGTCTCTATACAAAAAATCTAAATCTAATATGTCATAATAATCCCATCCCTGAACTTATATATTCAGTAATTTACATTACAATTTTATTCTGTCTATCATTATTCAAAACTCTCAGCCCCTACTTATTTTTGCAATTTGTTTATATACTGTAGTTGATAAGGTCATACGTATACCTACCCTTCTTTCATGTAGGCCGATCTATTTTTTTACCACTAATAATAAGGTGATCTATAATGTTTTCATGTTTTTGTATTACGCTGATACTTTTATGTCTTACCCTGTTTTTCGATATATGCCTATTGTTATATGCCTATTATTGTCATTACTATTTTATCATGTTTTTTATACACCAGGACCAAGATGAAAAACAGTAATTTTATCTCTGATCTTGTGAACCTGTTTAAATATGTGTGAATAAATAAATAAATAAATAAATAAATAAATTAACAGCGCGCATTTGGGACTTGCGATTGATTTTTTAGGACTTGCGTTTAAACGCAACTCTTTCTGCAACGGACCCCTGGGGGGCGTTTCATGAACATTTCCCGTCTGACATCTTGTCAGATCCGACAACTACGTCATCGTCTGACATCTTGTCAGAACTGACCAAAAAACCGTTTCATGAAGCTCGCAGCGGCCGTCTGACATCTTGTCAGACGGTTTTAATTATTACATCGTAGTGAACGAGCCTACTGACCAATTAGGCTCCGCCCCAAACTAGCGGCAAAGAAAAACATTAAAAATTCTCGCGATCGTACCCTTCTGCTGCTGCTGCTGTCTGAGCAAAGATGGACACGAACACTCTAGGCGACACCCCAATACTTACCCGTGCTAATAAACTGGGACTCCACTCACGCGCGTTTGGGCCTCCCTAGCTTAGAACTAAGCACTAATATCACCTTAAAAACTAAATCTACAAGGTATGTATAATCTATTTATAACTTTAATAATGTTTAATCGGTACTCACCGGTTCTTTTGTTGCATTTTCAGACCATTTCTCACAATTCTTCGTAAATATTTGCGGCAAATTTTGTCGCCATAGACAGCTTAGCGTCCATCTTTATTGATAAATGGAGCGCCCTTTACGATAGTTGTTAATGCCGCGGATAAATCGTTAGGCATTTTGGCCTGTGTTCAAGGCGTTCTTTCTGTTTTATTTTTTATATTGAAGATTGTGCATTTGTTGAATAGCGCCGTCTACGTCAGGTATGAGATCGAGTGTATAAATACACTCTTCCCAAATAATTATGATTCCGACCTGGCGCTGTTTAACTCTAATCTCTTTCACCTAAATTAGCGATGAATGCTAGCATTATAAAATATATATTATTAACGTCTGACGAAAAGAATAACCAACCGATCAGCTGACGAGAACGCGAATCACGTGATCTTCATATCAGCTTCGATCGCGAGTCAGAAGAGAAGAGCAGCTGCCCAGAAAATCAGGAAAAAGCCGTGAAAATGTAAGTTCCCCTTCATTTCTTTCATTTTTTGTTGTTGCTAACGATGCATTTACACTATAAAATTATAATTTAAATAAGAGAAAGGAATAGAGCTTGTACTTGTGATATAATTGCCTAAATATCCTGTTCTCAGAGATTTCTAACCAAAAATACTACTGATGTCGCCTATGAGGTCCATACATGTAATGTTGGACCTCATTGGTACTAGGAGTGGACACGAACACAGAAGAACCGACGGTAAGTACAGTTTTTGAAAGTATTTGAGCCGATGAAATGAAAATAATGATATTACTTTTGCATATTGGCCTGAATATTTAGATTGCCTTGATACGGAATGGTATTGGAGCAACAGTTTAGAGGCATGAAATTGGTGCGAGAAGACTCATTGTGGTCCCACCAATGCCTTTCTGTGTTTTTTTTTACTTTCGCGAAAATGATGGTACGCGAGCTCGACAATTCTAACTTGTACTTGTAACTTGTTAGTTGTAGTTGTACTAGATCTAGACTAAAGCTATACTTAGTCTAGGTCACTTATCCAATGTACAAGGTTATGATATAACCTTGTCCTGAGTTAGTAACCCCTGTGTGGTGAAATAAAGTGGGAATAATGTTTGGTTTTTTTTCTCTTGACTTCTTGTTTGGGGGGGGGGGGGGATAAATCAAATGCGTGATTTGTTTTGACATTGAATGTAGTACTAGTAGAATGCATTCTTTTAATTATTTTTTCTGAATTAAAAAGAGAGTCTGTGACTATCTATGGAGATGGAGATTGCCATCAATCTCAGTTTTCCACCAAAAGAAGTTGTCATAAATATCTGCCTAAAATTAAAGAGGTTTTTTTAGCGCTCTGGTGAATAAAAAAAAAATTATTCCCCAAAGACCCAAGTCTAGAAAATCAGAACTTAATCAATGGCAACTGATTTTTTTATTGTCACAAAGGGTATTTTAAAGACTTTTTGAGTGTGTGTTGTATGATGCATAGATTCATCACATACAGGGTGGTTGCAGAGTGCACATGGTCTAGGCCTAGACATAAAAAGCCTTCAGATTCTGGGGATTTATTAATAATTTCTGACATTTAACTATCATCCCCACAGAGTTTTCCAAACTCGATCGCACTTTATCTTTATGGAGCACCTCGTCCTTGAATGTAATACATTGGATAAATGCTCTACGTGAGATCTATTAGTATTACTAATAGATGTAACGTAGACCACTTATCCAATGTTCACCCATAAATATTATGATAATCTTGTCCTCAGTTAGAAACCCATGTGTGTTAAACTTACATAAATCCAAGATAAATCCATGATAAATCCATAATTTATTGTTCGAAAATAGACATGAAATGAAATTGAACATGAATAAGATTGTCAATGTTTGACTTATTTTTCTTGATCTAGAATGGATAAATGCTTGATTTCTTGGCACATTTTATTTTAGTTCAGTAGATTCTAATTCATCATAAAAAAATATGTCTTGGCCCAAAACTAAATTGGATTCTTTAAAATTTTTTTTTCTAATTAGCCTCTAAACTCTAAAGAGAGTCTGTGGAGATGAAGATCTGCATCAATCTCAGTTTTCCACCCATAGAGGTCACCAAAATATGCTCAAAATTAAAGCTTTTGAGCACTCTGGACTTTCTGGTGAATAAAAATATGATTCCTAAGACTGGAACTGGGTGTTTTTTTTTTTTTTTCTTCACAAAACTCAAAAGTGATATTTTAAAGACTTATTTTAATGTATGTTAAATGTTTAATGTATGACCCACCACAGACAGGGTGGTTGCAGAGTGCAAGTGACGTAGACTTGGTCTTGGGAATCATTTTTTTTTTCATTCACCAGAGTGCTAAAATCTTTAATTTTGTCATTTCGAGCATATTTTTGAGACAATTACCATTGTTATAAATTTAACTTCAACCTTGGAAAAATTACATGATTTTTTTTAGCAGGATGCTGAATGAGCACTTCATCATTGATATTTTTTGTAACATGAACTTTAGTGAAATTAGGTCTGATTTTGATGTATAAAATGGGCCAGTGTTCATTGTAAATTCCATCCATTCTTTATTTTTAAATTTTCCATTGTTTTGAAACAGGATGGACCGAGAGTAACATATAACGACGCCCAAGTACAGGCGATATGTTCATATGTGAGAGAGAATTACACTGAATTATTTCCGTGTAGTGACAAGCCAAATGTAAGTACCACTTTATTGTAGAAACCATGACATTGTTTAATCCAAGTACCAGTTTAATTCATATGCAGACAATAGTTATTACAGGATTCTTATTTCTGTAACTTGTATCGCAATCTTCCCAATATTTCAAATAAATTTTATTATTGCTATCAATTTTATAATGTCAAAATTAAAGAAATAATCATCCAGAATCGAGTTTTGTTTTATGAAGGTCCCTGCAACATTCAATAGTATGCATGCAAATTATCCTATAATCCTATTCAGCTTCATCTTTTTAAATGCAAGTTATCATTTTTAATTTGTCTTTCTCAACCCTCTTTTCACCTCTTGCCATTTTCTCCATATCCTCCCAATCTTCCTCACAAAATATGTTTTGTTTCATTCAATGTTCCCAAATTGTTTTACTTGATAAATTGTATAATTGATCTTGTTTAAATTTCATTTCATATGCTTCATTAAATGAATGAATCTTGATTTGATTTTGAACTTTTAAAGTGTTTCTTGTGGTCATCAGCACAGACTTTTTATTGTTAAAAAATATTGACATACACCTTTTTACATTTACAACATACAATGAACTAAATCTGTTTAATAAATAAAGAAATTATTAGTCTAGTAATGAAAATGGTAAAATTTATGTTCAAAATATCTAGAACATTTCATAATTTTTGTCTCGCCTGCATAGCATAGCGAGACTATAGGCGCCGCTTTTCCGATGGTGACGATAGCAGCGGCGACGATGGCAGCGTCAACAATGAAATCTTGACCAAGGTTAATTTTATGAAATGTCATAACTTAGAACGTATATGGACCTACTTCATGAAACTTGGACATAAGGGTAACCAAGTATCACTGCTCATTCTGCACAAATTTCCAGGTCACATTATGAAGGTCAAAGGTCATTTAAGGTCAATGAACTTGGACCATGGTTAAGTTTTTTTGAAATGTCAACATAACTTTAAAAGTTTAAAGGCCTTTTTCATGATACTTGAACAAAGGATTAAACAAGTATTGCTGATTATCTTGCATCAGTGTCAGGTCACATGATCAAGGTCAAAGGTCATTTAGGGTAAATGAACGAACGTTAACCATCAGCACTGCTGCTGTATTGAATTGCGTAATGCAGGCGAGACTGCCAGGGGCGTTCCACTTGTTATTGAGTGTGTGTCATTCAGAACAAAACATCAAATTTGATAAACAAAACACAGATTTAATGCATTTTTTCGTCTACCTTTCAGACCAAAGGACGGGTTGCAGAGGCATGGGACAGGGCAGCCACCACATTGATGAGTGGTGGTCTGCCCATTTCTAATGCCAAGAAGGCCCCTGGTGTGCACCTCCGTGACCTATGGCACAAGATGGTGTCGAGGGCCAAAAAGTACCGTGATGACCGTTCACGTACAGGTAAGATTGAGACATATTTCACGAACCTTGGTTACATTTTGAAATTATTGTATGTTCTACATTTGAACACTTTGAATGCCCGTCGACAATGGGTGATTTCAAGTTCGGTGTTGGCCTTGGTGTTGGTGTTAGTGTTGAAATTTCGATTGCTTCCCCTAGCTCCAAAACTTATTCAGAGTTTGTAAAACTGATCCAGATCACATTATTGACATCTCAACAACTAGTGAGTGACTTTTCGGGACCATCCTCATTTTATGTTTGGACTTATAATTGTGTAAAAATTGACCCAACACCAACACCAAAAGGTCAACACTGAACTTGAAATCACCCAATATGTGTCCTGTTGTAACAATTTGTTTTTTCCTTGTGAATTTATTCATCGTAGGATTTTAACAATTATTGGTTCATATAATATAGAATAAGATGCATGAAATACAAAAATTCCATGCTTGTTGATGAAATTGATTGATCATTGGAACCTTTGTAATGTTGTATCCTGTGCAAATTTGATTACTGTTTGTGCCAATTAGAATGCTGTTCATGTTTAATTGAATTCGATTTTCCTAAAAGTCAATCACATGTTGAAATCAAATGGACCTTAAATATTTGCTAAATAATTTTGATAGACATTGACAATTGATTTCACATCATAATGAAGGAACTTTCATTTATCCCAACGATAAGTTCATGAAGTTAGCAGGAAAATCCTTTAAACACATTAACTCATCTTAATAGGTGGTGGCCCTCGACCCAGATTCCATCAGCGCCATGAAATGGTCATGGAGGTGCTACCTAAACCTGCATGCATGGGCTTTCTTGGCCAAGATAGTGAAGGAGGGAATTTAATTGCCTTAGTGAGTAATCATTTCTAATGCTTCATTTGCAACTCTTCTGTCATTCATATATTTCATGTATCCTCTGTATATTTCTTCTTCTCTTCTTACAATGGAAACAGAAACTTTGTCTGCAAACATACACCACCAGTTCTTGTGAAAACAATTACATAAGAATGCAAGAGTGGTGCCAAAGCACACCTGTGAATCTTGTACTACTTATTCTTCTCTTTCTCCTTTTCAAATCTACCTTTTGCTCTTGTTCATCTCCTAGATCTTCAATATTTACATTTCTATATTTGTTATAAAAATGAGGAAAATTGCCCGCTTTTTTTGGAAGGGGGGGTACCTTTTAATAAGCCTAGATTCCCTCCCCCCTAAATAAAACAAAAATTATGCATGTTGTAAATTGTAGTTTTACCATTTGATAAAACTAGTAAATTTTATGATCTGTGCAATCTCCCCTCCCAATTTCTCTCTTTCTCTCTTTCTTTTTTTTGAAATTTTCCAATAGAAAGGGCATATTATCGCTTTACACTAGAGACACCATTTTTTCAGTTTTCTAAAATGCAAATCTTGATGTTCTAAACATCAAAGTTTACATTTTCATTAGACATTTTATGAACATGTCACCCGGTATACAGATACTTTTTTACTTGAAGAATAGATAGTGAAAGCAGCGTTAATTCGTAGATACTGCTTTGAACTGATTTTTTTTTTTTAGATTTGGAAATGATTTTCAGGATTATACAGATTTTTTTTCTGTTTACTTTCTTAAATTGCAAAAGAATTAGATTTGCATGTTCTTTTTATGTTCCTCAAACTCTTTCATTTTATTCATCACAGAAAAATGGAGTCTCTACAGCTTTCTTACTTAAAAAGGATGTAATGAAATTAGACCTTAAATGACACACAAAAAAATGATATTTGTAATATTCTTATGAAAATATCAATTTAATGATACATGCACTATTAACGATGATCTACAGTAATAAATCTTTTTTTGGATTAATAAAAAATATTTACAAAGTCTAAATGAGTTTTTGTTTTTTCATTGCTGATTAAAAAGTCTCTGTATTTCAAAGGTAAAAATTTTAACATTTTACTGTATTTAAATTTCAGCTAACGAATACGGAAGACTTTGATAACATGGAAGAGCAATATCAGACAACACGGCAGCATCAACAGCAGCAGCAGTTGCAGCAACAACACCAGACACAGCAACAACAGCAACAACACCAGACACAGCACCATACCCAACAACAACACCAGTCACTCCAGACCCAGCAACAGCAAGTGCAACCTTTGCAAGAACACCATCAACAAGATCGACGGCAAAAACCACAGCATTCTAACCTTCGACAAGTGCGAAAAAGGAAAGCAGATTATCAGTGGGAGTTGCTGGAGTGTGAAAAGGAAAAGCTAGGTGTAATGAGGCAGAGACTAGAGGTTGAGAGAGAAAAAGTTCAATTATTGAAGCAAATATTTAACAAACTTAGTGGCAATGTGTCAGAGAATGAATCATAATTCCATAAACAATTTTGATAGAGTAAAGAAAGTAATAACTATAAAGACCAATTGTGGAATAGTTAGAACAATCACGGTTTGAAAGAAAGTGATTGGAAATAATTGCATTTATCATTAAATGCACACAAAGGTACTGTGTTCTAATTTGTTTCATTAGATATGGTTTCAAATGAAAACTTACAATTGATGATTAGGAATTTTATAGCAACCAGACAATAGTAAAGGACTTTTTCTTCAAAAGTTTGGTATTAAAACCGATGACAGATAAATTTTTGGTACAAGTAAATTTAAAGGATGACAAACTGACAGTTGATTTATGCAAAAAAACTACGAATGATGTCATCTCTAACTTGTTTTCCTGTCATGGCATCCCCCTCTTCATTGAGGTCGTTGGCTTCATCACCAGCGTCGTCGTCAACCCTCTCCTGTTCAACCTCTGGCTGCTTCATCTGCTTGCTTATGTTATGAAGGCAGGCACATGCCGTTATCACATCGCTCGCTCGTTCTGGAATCATGTTGAGCCCTCCACCAATCAGGCAACGGAATTTAGACTTCAATTGTCCGTTGACTTGTTCTATCACAACTCTGGTGCAACTGTGAGCTCTGTTTGAAAATGAGAGAGAGAGAAGATTAATAGGACTACTTATTTCCTTCTCAGAGGTCTTTTAACCCTAACTAGGCCTGGCTTTTTTGGTTGTTCTGTGGCCGTAGGGGGTTGATTCACCCCCCCCCGGCCGTTTTTTGTCTTAAGGAAGAAACAATGTTATCTATGATGATCTCAGGATTTTTTTTTCTTGCTCCTTTACTCTTACACATGATTATTGTGAGTGAAGTTTCAAATGCCATGTTATCTGTTGTAAGATAAATATGATATATTATTGGTATACAGTGGACAGGTAATGCAGTAGGTATTATTAACTAAGAAAATGGTGGCATTGATTGTTACATACTGATTGTATCTTCTCTCTCCTCGTGTTCTTGGCAGTGGAACCGGTGTCATTAGCCATGATTGGAGGCCGTAGCCAGAGTCCCCCAGCAACAATCCATTTAGTGCTCCTTCTCTGAAGGCCTGGGCAATTACGCTGGTCTGTTGAAATGAGAGCAAGACATTTCCTATGAAAATTTCCCCCTCAGTTCTTCTGGCATTTGTATAAAGAGTGACTAACATTGTAACTTTAGCTTCATTATTGCTCTAGACCACAATTTGCTTCCTTCTGGCTTGAATTAGCAGTGGTTGTTATTGACAAAATCCCCAATCTATAGCTATGAGGTACATTTACATTTTATAGTATTCATTGTACTGAAAATTTCTTTTTGTTCAGTATAATGTTTCCAAATTCCTAGTTATGGCTCCAGGTTCATTTTATAGCCCTACTTATGAATTCATCTAACTTAAAATAATAACAATAATATACAACATTTATAAAGCACTTTATACAGTTCAAGAATACTAACTGAGTCATGTTGATTTTTTTTTTCATGTTATCTATTTTTTTTGGGGGGGGGGGAGGGGGAAGGGAGGATAAAAAACCTTCAAATCTTACCCTGCAAATCCTGCTATCGTGCGTAGATCCAGGCCATCGAGCAGAAATGCTCGTTATCTCATACCGGGCATTGCATGTTAGTTGGACATTTATACTGTAGAAGCCCTTTCTGTTTACAAAGAGATGTTCGGCTGCTCCTAGGGGGACTCCATTGATCCGAACATGAGTACCGTCAATAGCCCCAACCACGTTGGGAAAGCTTGCCAGAAGGAAGAAACGTCTTTGGGTATCACGCACTTCTTCTTGTGTGCAGGGAAATTTAATGGACTGTAGAAAAATGATTGATAAAAAAAGAATTGTTTGAATATTCAGACTCTCTTCATTTGAGATTAAGGCTAATGAAGCTTGCCTGCAAGGAATAAGAACTTGCTTTGTTGTTTTAACCAAGTATCCGATATATTGTGTTAACAAATGAAATAATATATGTACATATATATATAGATATTGATTAACTCAATCGTATGCTCATATTGTACAACATCCAGTTAGCAGGTCAATATTTGTACATAAAATTACACATGTGCTAAATGTCCAGCAAGTAAGAAATGTCTTTAAATTATTTGTAAATATGCATGATTTAGAATAATTATCAAGATGATAAACTTGAACAGAAGATATGAATATTATTTCAATGAAAATATTAACAGCAAAATTCCACACTAACACTCATGTGTATTTCTTTGATGTATTTTCTTGAAATTTGAAATAATTTATTAACTGCATGCTTACTTTCACATATTGTATTTTCTACAGAAAAGTAAAACAATTGTTGTACAAACATATTTATTTGATGCAGGATACAAATGAATATTGTTATAATGAATATTATTATATTGGATATTTTTATTGAAAAATATATATTTGAATTTAACACAGTATTGTTTAAAATAGCAATATATAGTACAAGTAATATATGAAAATAAGATACATGTTTGATGATTATTTATTAATAAATTCCAATCCCAGAATTAAAGCAATTGCCTCCCTATATTTCTTTACTTTTTGGATGTTGTCTCTGTTTTGCATATGTTCCAGGTAACTAACAATTGCTGTAAATACATATTTTATGTGGTAGGTAATTATAAATGATAATATTTATGAATGAATTTTATAATACCTGTATTTGTGAATTTAAAGAAAATATTTAAAATAACTGCCAGTAGTAATTAATGAAAACATGAAGTGTAAAATGATATTGATTAATTAATATTAGCAATAAAATTGTATGCTGTAAATTATAATAGATAACTTGCTTGCTTCTATTCCTTTACTTTTTGCAGATGGATTAGCAATGAGCTGCCTTTATTTTTCCATCTTTCATAAAAATGTTCACATCTTCTACAGTTGATATGTTCATCTTTTTATAAGTTTTGAAATAAGAAAAAAATCATTGAGTTTTTTTAAGAACATAATTAACTTGTAACATGTAGATTTACATATCTAACAAACCATATAAATATGAATAATAACTTTCCAAGATATAGAGAATGCAGCTTTTTGATCCACCAATGTTGGATCTTTTTCATAAAGGGCTATTGAGAATATTTCTCCCCACTGCCTGTTCACTAATTTCTTTAGTTATCTTGCTTCTACCTTCTCTAATTATAACTGCATCAGTATTTCTCATTTCATATTAGAAATAACTGCTTTATTCGAGAATTAGCATCGTTAACCATTAAACAAATATTTTTTGTTTAATTATCCAACATATCAAAATTGATTTAAAATTGAGGGTGGGATAGGATTATAATCAATCAACATCAATCATGATCATCACTGTCGCCATCATAGGTGTCGATCCAGAGGGAGATATGGAGATATTGGCCTAAATATAAGGTCTTGGGGCCATGGACCCCAGAAGTTTCATGATCAAAAGGAGGGTAGAAAAAAGAGAAGGAAGAAGGGTGAATATGATGGTTTTTTAAATGTAAAAATGCATCAAAAATTTTATTTATATCGAAATGTCAAAATTTTTGCTAGTTCGCTTTGCGGGTTCAATTTTTTTTTACCCCATAGGCCTACACAAATCGGGCCCCTCAAATTTGGCTAACTGTGCCACCCCACCCCGTCTAAATTAAAAAGAAAGGGAAAAGAAAATTGTGAGAACCCCCACCCCCCCCAGAAGGGGGTCTTCATATTCATAGAATAAAGTTGATTTCTGTCAACTTAAAAAAAAATTGACAAGCCAAAAAGAAAAAAGAAGGAAAAGTGGTATTTAATGACTACCAAATGAAGGTGATTTTTAATCTTCCCAAAAGTAGCATACCCAACAAAAATTTACGGGGGTTCACCCCTGCTTGCAAGGGTTGTGGATTTAGTTGTTCATGAGAAATAAATGCTGTATTTCAATTTGTTTTGTCTTATGAGAAACCAGTTATACAAATGCTTTGTAGAGAAATATGCATTTGTTTGAGATATGTCGTCATTAAAACACAAGATCAAAAGGCATGCAGGTACAAAATTAGGTGTATCAACCTCCCAGGATTTGTTTAAAATATAATTTTTATCATTATTTCTGAAGTATTCCACTGCGGCCCGAAACGACATTGAAATATTCTTCGAAATGCCGCCAGCTTTCGACCATGTGTAAACAACCCTGGACAAAATGTTAACAGTACGGTATAGGTGTCACGCGCGTAAAACGTTCCCCATAGACTTGTGTGTTAAAATGGCACTTTTGAAAAATTCATAAAAAATAAATGTGAAATTAGAGGGTGGAATGTTTACTACCAATGGATAGGATATATATCTGACATTCCAAATCTGACCAGGAAAGGGTACCGTAGCCAGCTCATTTTAAAAATAAATCGCCATTTATGAAGATAACTATGAATCGATCGAATTCATCAACTGAAACAGTAAAATAGTCCTAATTATTCCGCCAGTCAAAAAATAGTTCCAAATTACTTATTTATCTTCCCAATTTGGGCGAAGTAAGTCCAGTAGTTACCATTTCTAGAATCAGTGTTAGATTTTGAATCACATTCATACATTTTTGTCAATCAGCAATATCAAATTGACAAAAATTCGAATGGGTTGGGTCGAACGAATATCTTTAGCCCTCCTGATGTAATTAGGCTCGTGGAACCTATATTATGTGACTTATGTATTTTATTTTTTTGAATAGCTACTTTTCTATTCTTTTATATCTGTACACTCACACTAGCACAAAGAAATACATTGAAAATTCCTATTTTCTATGCAATGACCCATTTTAATGTGTTACCCATACATGTTATTTTCACTATTTATGGATGTATACAAATCCTACCTGCATATAGCCCAACAGTGAATGCAATGACAATATAGGTCCCTATCAATTGTAATATAAAAGTGTATGTAAATTCTGTGTAGATATCAGGATACCAGAACTGTCCCAAACATAATTACCAAATATACATGAGATTGGATGAGGAAACAATAAAAGAATGAGATACTACTTTAGTATATTTGCATTTGACCTATTCAAAATCTTCCTAGGGCTGTTGCCTCTCAGATGTAAGAAGGAAGAGATACATAGAGAGAGAGAGAGAGAGAGAGAGAAAGAAAAATAATTTTATAGATGGCATGGCTTAATAAAGAGGGGGGGGGGGCTATACTAAGATTGCAGCACACAGCCCCCCCTCCCTCCTTAGTTGAGCACTATTAGATACCTTACCTTACTCTGTGCCCCTTTCTAAATACCTTCTTGAAGGCACCACTCTAGTTCTCTTTAGTAAAGTTCTCAAAGTTCTATCTCCTCTCTACCTACCCCCTTCCTAAGAACAATTTTAACATGATGAATTTCTAAAGGTCTTTCTAATGCTAAGTAGGTGATGTACACTAACACAAAACAATGATAAATCAGAACATAAAGAGGCCTTGACTCTATACATTGACCAATATACATATACATTCCTAGGCTACACAGACCTACTAACTTTACCTGATGTAGCCCTGCTAGCCATTAAATCCATTTTTTTGCACCACTTCTGATGACTAAACATATTGATATCAGTGAGAAATTGTTTGCTACTGAAGAGTTTGGCCAGGTATTCCATCCACTACTAGGGATTTCCCATATTACTTACAGGTGTCACGCGCGTAAAACGTTCCCCATAGACTTGTGTGTTAAAATGGCACTTTTGAAAAATTCATAAAAAATAAATGTGAAATTAGAGGGTGGAATGTTTACTACCAATGGATAGGATATATATCTGACATTCCAAATCTGACCAGGAAAGGGTACCGTAGCCAGCTCATTTTAAAATTAAATCGCCATTTATGAAGATAACTATGAATCGATCGAATTCATCAACTGAAACAGTAAAATAGCCCTAATTATTCCGCCAGTCAAAAAATAGTTCCAAATTACTTATTTATCTTCCCAATTTGGGCGAAGTAAGTCCAGTAGTTACCATTTCTAGAATCAGTGTTAGATTTTGAATCACATTCATACATTTTGGTCAATCAGCAATATCAAATTGACAAAAATTCGAATGGGTTGGGTCGAACGAATATCTTTAGCCCTCCTGATGTAATTAGGCTCGTGGAACCTATACAGTTGTGGTCACGACAGTCTTCCGTTCTCTGAGAACTGTTAGAACTTCGGCTTAATTGAAGAATGACCTTCCAAAATGTTCATAAACTGATGTAAGTAATACAGATCTCTAGGCATATCAACTGTTTTTATCTAACTTGAAATATTTGGAGTTTTTGGACGCAAACAGCTGCAGTCTTGCAGACATGGACGTACAGTAATTACGAGTGAGCGAGTTGTATTGACAATACTATTGACTTTTGTGTTTGCAGACGACATACAATCGCCAACAATATTTGGTATGTATGGGACTGAAGTGAAGGCTGTGCGGTGCAACGAGAAGTGAGTGCGATCGATCGATGACGATGGTCAATCGCACTCTTCTTTCCCCCATATCGACTTGAAAGAAAAAGAAATAAAATGAACGAAATACATTAGGCCCTATATCAATCTTGCTCTCAGGATCATGACTTTTCAATATTTTAGGACCCCACTATATAACTTACTTAGTGTATTCTAGAGACTAGATCTAAGTAAAAAAAACTTTTTTATTCATGATGGCCAAAGTTAGACTGTCTCTACGTACGACGTAGTAGAACTAGATCCAAATTAATAGAAAAGGACAATTAAGAACTTACCTCATCTCTTTTAGAGCACAAAGCAAGTGTCACCCTTCTTATGACTCTTGATGCTGTTGATCTACTGCAGCCGTGGATAGTGGCTGAACTATCCATCACATATCCCGTGGCATAGAACCTCAGTGCTACAAAAATTTGCAGTGCTGGGGTCAGTGCATTACTCCTTTTAGTATTGTGTTTCAATTCATCTCCAATATAATCAATGATGAAGCTTACACCATCTCTGGTGAATCGGTATTTTCTGAACATATCTCTGTCATCGTACAGTTCAAAAGGATTGGATCTGTCGCGAAAAACACGCTCCCTATGCAGAGCGGCTCCAACCATAGCATTCACTAACGCTATCTTGGTTGTCATAGGCAGTGGACTTGTCGGATGAAATTTTGACTTGTCGGATGAAATTGGCATTTGTCGGTAGGTAAAGGGTGACCGACCAAATTCAAGATACTTGTCGGATCAAATTAGAGCACTTGTCGGATTTTTCATCCGACAAAGTTTCATGAAATGGAAAGTTGTCGGACGAATAAAAGTTGTCGGATAAAATGGGACTTGTCGGATAAAACGTCCGACAAGTCCTTTCATAAAACTCCCCCCTGATGTCTTATTTTATGAAGCTAATACACTAGAAATATTCCATGGACCATTTTTTTTTATTCCTCTACAATTTCAAAATAGTTTCTCTGTAGTGCTGCAAAGTATGATGAATATGACCCCGAGTATGAATAAATGAAAAAGTGGTTCGGAATTTTTCCTCACATGTAAGATACTGCTTTTGGCGCGTTTTCGGGTGTTTTAAGAAGCAAATTTGCTCTAATAAGAGTGCTGATAGTTTAAAAACAAGCACATGAACCCATATTTTTTAATGTTGCATACACTCCTCTACAACTTTGCAAAGTTTTGTGAAAATGACACAGATTTTGAATAAAGTGCAGCATTTTTTTGACTTCTCAAGTTTGTTATTGAAATTTGAAATTTTTGAGGTTGATCATCTTTCTCGCAATTTCTAAGAACTGAGAAAGTTGTTAGACTTAAATGAGCAAACAATTGACAGCAATATAGATCAATTATCCATCTCACGGATGCAATTATTAATCATATTGCAAAATTTGATGAAATTTTCATGGATTTTGACTGAGTAATAGGGCTTTAAACTCAATGCTGTGATCTCGTGAGGTCTAAAAATGCCAAATTCTTTTGGATGCGCAATACTTAAGAAGAACATCATCCATTTTGGGTTAACTTTTAAGCTCTATAGCAAAAAATCAAGCATATGGACCCATGTTAATTTTTGCATATTTGGAATATTCAGGTGCTAAAGTATCTATGTGCAAAGTATGATGAAAACGACATGGATTTTCAATATTTGGGAGCAAGACTGCGGAACCACTTGCATTTTAAACTGTATTAACAGACTTTTGCTTGTTTTCAGCGCATTTTGGGCTGTTTCAAGCCAACTCGCAATACTTTGGACACTGATAGTTTAAAAACGAGCGCATGGACCCCATATTTTAATATTTTAACGTCTTCAGAATATATTCCTCTACAAATCTAGAGAGTATGATGAAAATTACATGGATTTTGAATGCTTGGGAGCAGAACTACGGAACCATTCGTATTGTAGACATTTTGGACGGTATTATCAGACTTTTACTTGTTTCCGGCGCATTTTGGGCTGTTTCAAGCCAATTCGAAAAGTTTAGACACTAATAGCTTAAAAACGAGCACATGGACCCCATGTTTGTTATATCTTAACGTCATCAGAATATATTCCTCTGTAAATCTAGAGAGTATGATGAAAATGACATGGATTTTGAATGTTTGGGAGCAAAACTACGGAACTATTCGCATTTTAGACGGTATTAATAGACTTTTGCACGTTTTCGGTGCATTTTAGGTGGATTTCAATATTTTCAAGCCAACTCGCAACATTTTGGACACTGATAGTTTAAGAACGAGCACATGAACCCCATATTTTTAAGATTTTAATGCCTTTAAAATATATTCTTCTACAAATCTAGAGAGTATGATGAAAATGACATAGATTTTAAATGTTTGGGAGCGAAATATGGAACCATATGCATTTTAGAGGGTATTAAGAGACTTTTGCATGTTTTCGGCGCTTTTTAGGCGATTTTCAAGCCAACTTGCAACATTTGGGACATCAATAGTTTAAAAACGAGCACATGGACCCCACATTTTTAGTATTTTAATGTCCTCAAAATATATTCTTCTACAAATCTAGAGAGTATGATGAAAATGACATGGATTTTGAATGTTTGGGGGGCAAAACTAAGGAACCATTCGCATTTTAGTCCGCATTATTAGTTTTTTGCACGTTTTGGGCGCATTTTTGGCTGTTTCAAGCCAACTCGCATCACTTTGGACACTCATAGTTAAAAAACGAGCACATTGACTCAAAATTGTTAACTTCCCTACACCTTTAATATGCATTCCTCTACAATTTAGCCGAATTTGATGAAAATGACATGGATTTTGAAAAAAGTGCAGCTTACAAAATACTTTTTTAATTTTTGAGTAGATTTGACGTCTTTGAAGATTTGTTTTTTCCGAGTTTTTGCACCATTCTTGCCAAACGAGGGCGCTGCTGACTCCAAATAGATATAGTTAATAATAATGATAATATTGATAAAACATTGCTTATATAGCGCATATAACGATGATATAATCATGTCTCTATGCGCTTTAGAAAGAATGGAGAAGAAAGAAAAGCCTTTTACAGAGGAGCAAATATATAATCAATTAGTATGTACATAAATATCTTTTTTTACGAAAAGGAATGTCTTCAAAAGGGACTTAAAGGTAAATTGTGTCATTGGTTTATTTCAAAACTTTCTTTTAAATTTCACTCTTTGCTTTCCACAATATTCATAAACAAGTTCTGAGTCCATACAATGTATTGCATTGGCCAGAAAGAACTGTTTTTATTCTCAAAAAAATATATAAAGATGAGAAGATTTGCCGAGTGAGCTTTTTTTATATTTATTTTTTGAACTAACATAAAAAATGAAGAGCGCCACCTTGAGACCAAATGACATCAATAACTGCTCATGAATATTCATATCTCTAGCTCTCGCCTCTGCGCGAGTCTCAATCAAGTGCAGTGCCGATGCACGGTACGGACGCATGGACGGGTACGGAGTCTGTACACCGTGAATGCACGGGTTTCTTTCCCGGTTTCTATTGCATTTCGTAGAAAGCGTGTACATTGAAAACAAAGTCTGACGGCTTTTTCCTTGCTTTTATCTTTGCTTCGTTGATCTGTATTGTTTCTCTATTTCTCCAGGGTATGGAGGGAGGGGAGAACGGTGCTTGCGAAAGGGAGAGAAAGGGCTATATTCTTATTTATTATATTTTTCTAGTTTTTTATATGTATTTTTGTTTTGTTTCCGATTCACTGAATTGTTATCATTTTCTTCAGGTTCTGTATTTTGATTTGTTCATTATTATCACGTGTAGTAATATACGTTGTAATTTCTTAATTGTTTAAATAATAGGCCTATGCTACATTTTTTTTTAAGGAAAAATTAGAAATCATTTTGTATTGAACTAGCTTGGCCACCAATTTCGTTATTTGCTTTGTGTGTCATATAGCTCTCCACCACTGAATTCGTCAATATACTGCCTCGACGTATTTATCAATTAAATTGGACAAATACCGCGTGGCCTATAGTGTTTTTTTTTTACAATATCCAGGGGCGGATCCAGCTTTCACTAATAAAGAGGGAGGGGGTTGAAAAATATTTTCCCCGATCGATCCGCAGCTCAAAGCTATTTGTTTGTATCTATATAGTCGTAACAGTTACTCATAAGCCCTATAAAAAATGCGAGCGCGAGGTAAAATTTTCGGAAATCGTGTATTGTGTCCTGAAAATTGACGGATCCATGCAGCACGGGCCGGCTGTGCCCCCCGCCCCCCCCCCCTTCAGAGGCACAATCAATATTTCTTATGTAAAAATCTATCGTTCTAACCATTTTTTTTTTTTTTGTTAAATTTTCCTCGGGAAAATGTGCCCCCCCCCTTTGGAAAATCCTAGATCTGCCTCTGAAGATTAATCATAATAAAACAAAATAATCATAACGGTACGTAGGGCCTATGGTGCACTGGGTAGCCACTTCAGTTCCGTAAACTGTTCTCCCAGCGGGCCATGCTAATACCCCGGCTTTAGCTTGGCTACCTAGTAGGCGCTCAAGCATTTGAATTAGTAAATGGTAGTTCCCTTGTTTGTTTTACCATGGACCTATAATAGGTCCATGGTTTTACTAAGGCCTGTTTTTGTTTACATTGATCAGCTGATATTTCTTTAATTTGATATGAATAATACCTTTTTATTGTAATCGCTATTTTACTATGTTTTATTATAAAAGGACCAAGATGAAAAAAACAGTAATTACAACTCTGATCTTGCGAACCTTTTTAAATATGACTGAATGAATAAATAAATTAATAGGTAGGCCTATTGATATAATGATAAATAGATATTCCATCGAAACTGAGGCAATGCGAACACGAAGCGCGGGCTAGATTGTTTTATGCAGTGACATGGTTCCCCCCCCCCAAAGTCTGAATTACCCTCACCTTATTTTATTCATTCTTCCCCCTTATATTTTTTCTTCTCTCCCCACCCTCTGCTTTCCATTCTATTACTTGTTTCCCTTTCTTTCCCCCTATTATGCGCCGCCAATAGGGTGGGGCGCCCCGTTGGCCTCCTGGATCCGCCTATGATACCGGTACGTCAGGCCTGTATATTATAAGCAATTGATGTTTATGTAACATCGATTATCCCCCCCCCCCGAAAGTTTTTCTTTGTATTTTTCTTTTCAACTTGTTATGGTAGTATATACTAAACAAGTATCACGTTTGACTTTGTCCAACTTTGTGACCAAAACTTTAGTACGGTTTTCTCAGTGAAATTGATGATGACGTCTCCTGGGTGCCTCCCCCTTCACCCCACTCCTCCTTGGTCCTCTGGGCTTGGCGAATAAAATTGCGTACGTATCATGGAGAGATATATCGAGGACATACAGCTAGGCGGAATTATTTGGGGAAGGGGTCTTCCATTTCTTTGTTATTCAGCGATGGTTCAGCGAATGTGCTCTATGCAAAATCACGTTTTGGCACGACTTCTAAGCGCTGGGCATGTCAACGGACAATAACAAAATAAATGCAAACATGTCATGGATCGAAATGGTAAAAAATATATATTTTAAAGAAAACCATCGTTATCAAAATTTGATGCAGTCAAACCAAATTTTTTTGTTAATACCAGTTTCAACTTACATTAAAAATTATAACCCGAGGCCATATTAGCACCGGGGGGGGGGGGGGGGGGGGGGCAGAGAGCACTTGCACCCCCCAAAAAAAAATCCCAGTAGGAATTTTTTTTTTTTTTCAAAATGGAAAGTGCCCTTCTTTCAAAATGATGTGTGCCCCTTTTCAAAATAAAATACCTTTTTTGAAGTCAAACAATACATTTTAGGTTAGAAAATCACAAAATTTTTGGCTCGCGCTTCGCACTCACATCATTTTGAAAGAAGGGCACTTTCCATTTTTTCCCTACTGGGATTTTTTTTGGGAGAGGGGTGCAAGTGTTTTGGTTACAACTTCTGCTTACAATGTTCAATTTTCAAGTTTGAATATCACAAATTTTCAGCTCGCGCTTTCCGCTTGCATCATTTATTGTTTATTCTTGGTTTCAAAACTTAGAATGTCCATCAGGTTAAAATATCACAAATTTTCGACTCGCGCTCGCATCAATTATTATTTATTGGTTTCAAAAAGTGCTTAGATTGTCCAGTTTTCAGGTTGGAATATCGCACTCGCGTCCATTATTCAGTTAGATACCCATCTTTTTCATGATAACAAAAACAATTGCTCGGAATGTTTGATTTTCAGGTCTTATTAGTACATGCAATGTCCAAAATTTTGAGCCCGCGATTTGCGCTCACACCATCTCGCAAGGATGCTCTTTTAACAATAATTTGCGCGGTAATAATTGACCAAAAAGCGAGTTTCACAACTTCAGATTTGAAAATTTTTCCAAACCGCTTGCTTGCTACGCTCGCTCCCGGGAAAAATAAAGCCTGATTACATATTTAATCAATCAGAAAAGACTTCAAAAAGGCTTTGCTCACCTTAATTACTATAAAACGCACAACTATTTAACGCAGATGATAATCTCATGGTGAAAATTTCAATTGCATAAAAAATACATATAAGTGCCCTCTTTTGCCCCCCAAATGAAATACGTTCCGCCGCCCCTGATTATCACCCATCGCACTTGCTGGTATTTCTATTTATCGTCATTCCCCCCTCTCAAAGAAAAAACTTATGCTTTTGCCCTTTATTTAGCCTGCAATGGAACTTGTCGGAAATTTTATTTAAACGCGAGCATATCAAACAGGATGCAAATGGAGGTCTATTCAGCCGGGCATTATTTATACGCTTTGGATTCTTGTTTGCCTAGAAAATGTAAAATATTTCAAGAGTTCTTATATTTTCATTACATCTTTGTCCTTATTTCTCTATATCTGTAGCTCCACCATGCGCGTATTCGAGGGCCCTTGGGGCACACCCCCCCCCTGGGTAGGCGAAAAAGGGGCGCCAAAAATAGGGAGAAAAGGGGAGAAAAAATGAGGGAAAGAAGAAGAGAAAGAGAAAAGGGGGAAAGAAAGAGAGGAGGAAAACAAAAGAGCGAAAGGGGAGCGCCGAATTAATGTTCGCCCTAGGGAGGGGGGGCGCCCAATTGATAATCGACCCATAGGGGCGCCGAATTTAAGTCCAACATAGATAGGGGAGCCGAATAGTTATTCGACCTAGGGGGTGCCAATTGATGTTCAGCCTAGGTGGGGGGGCGAATTAATGTTTTACCTCGGGGCGCCGTATAGATGTTCCACATAGGAGGGGCCGCATTGAAGTTCGACATAGGGGCACCGAGGGGGCGCCGAATTGATGTTCAAACTAGGGGCTGGGGCGCCGAATCGATATTTTCCATAGTGTTGCCGAATTGATGTTTGACATAGGGGGGCGCCGAATTGATGTTCAACCTAGGGGGTGGCAAATTGATGTTCAACCTAGGTGGAGGGGGGGGGGGCGAATTAATGTTTTACCCCAGGGCGCCGTATAGATGCTCGACATAAGAGGGGGCCGCATTGAAGTTCGACATAGGGGCACCGAGGGGGCGCCGAATTGATGTTCAAACTAGGGGCTGGGGCGCCGAATCGATATTTTCCATAGTGTTGCCGAATTGATGTTTGACATAGGGGGGCGCCGAATTGATGTTCAACCTAGGGGGTGGCAAATTGATGTTCAACCTAGGTGGAGGGGGGGGGGGGCGAATTAATGTTTTACCTCAGGGCGCCGTATAGATGCTAAGATGCTAAGATGTTAAGTTCGACATAGGACATAGGGGCACCGAGGGGGCGCCGAATCGATATTTTTCATAGGGTTGCCGAATCGATGTTTGACATAGGGGGGTGCCGAATTGATGTTCAACCTAGGGGGTGCCTAATGGATGTTCACCACACGCGGGCGCCTATTTTATTTTTGTCCTGGTGCGCCAAATTCAGGTTCAATTAACCAAGGGAGGGGGGTGGGCGCCAAATTCATGTTTGCTCGCATCAAATACTCATCCTGTTCATGATTACCAAAAGTGCCTATAATTTTAGATCAGAATACAAAAAAAAAATCATCCTACTCTACGCACTAGCATTAATTGTTTAGTAAAGTGACGATCCTGTTCATGGTTAGATAAGTGCTTAGAATGTCCAACTTTGGATCGAAATATATAAAAAAAAATCAGCTCGCGCTTCACGCTCGCATAAACTGTTTTGTTAGTGCTCATCTTGTTCATGATAATCGAAAATGCTTACTCGAATGTCCAAATATTAGGTAAGAATATGAAAAAATTTCATCTCGCTCTTTGCGCTCGCATCAATATTGTTTAGTTAGATGACAATCCTGTTCATGATTACCAAAAGTGCTTAGTCAATGTCAAAATTTTAGGTCAGAATATCAATAACTTTTTAAGCTCGCGCTCCGCGCTCGCACAATTGTTTAATTAGATACCCATCCTTTCCATGGCTATAAAATATGCTTAGAATTTCCAGTTTTGGGTCGGAATACTAAAAATTTTACGCTCACGCCTCTCGCTCGCATTAAATGATTTGTTAGATACCCATCCTTTTCATGATTACCCAATAATGCTTAGAATGTCCAAATTTTAGATCAGAATATCAAAAATTTTCAAGGCGCGCTTCGCGCTCGCATTAATTATTTAGCTAGATACCTATTCTGTTCATGCTTATAAAAAGTGCTTATCATGTCCAGTGTTGGGTTGGAAATTCAAAAATTGTCAGCTCGCACTTCGCGATCGCATAAAATGTTGACAGATACCCACCCTGTTCTTGATTACCAAAAGTGCTCATAGATTTTTCCAAATTTTAGGTAAGAATATGAAAAATTTTCATCTCGCTCTTTGCGCTCGCATCAATATTGTTTAGTTAGATGACAATCCTGTTCATGATTACCAAAAGTGCTTAGTCAATGTCAAAATTTTAGTTCAGAATATCAATCACTTTTAAGCTCGCGCCTCGCGCTCGCACAAACAATTGTTTAAATAGATACCCATCCTTTCCATGATTACAAAACATGCTTAGAATGTCCAGTTTTGTCTTGGAATATCAAAAAATTAAGCTCGCGCCTCGCGCTCGTATTAAATGATTTGTTAGATACCCATCATGTTCATGATTACCCAATAGTGCTTAGAATGTCCAAATTTTATGTCAGAAAATCAAAAATTTTCAACTCGCGCTTCGCGCTCGCATTAATTATTTAGTTAGATACCCATCCTGTTCATGATTATAAAACACATGTGAAAAGTGCTTATAATGTCCAGTGTTGGGTTGGAAATTAAAAAATTGCCAGCTTCCACTTCGCAATCGCATAAAATGTTGATAGATACCCACCCTGTTCTTGATTACCAAAAGTGCTCATAGATTTTTCCAAATTCTAGGTAAGAATATGAAAAATTTTCATATTGCTCTTTTCGCTCGCATCAATATTGTTTAGATAATACATATACCCATCATGTTCACGGTTGCATTAAAACTCAGGATCCGCCCCCGGTTAAGAAATTACAGCTCCCGCACATAATTTTAGTATGGTCTACCACTCTGATGAGAAGTTGAACTAAATTGAAACCCCAAAATGCTTAAAATTCTGTGCTTTCTGGTCGCATTTATTTTTTTCAAAAGGTGGTTACAACATATTCATGGATGTTTTTTTTTTCATGAACACATTGAAAAGTGGTCTTCGATGCCTTTTTCCCGTGATTATGAAATACGATCATTCAAACTGCATTTAAGGCACCTATGATTGCCGTGCTGGGCGCGCGCGCGGGTCGGGGTGCCATTTTCCGAAAAGTTCACAGGGGCGCCAAAATAGTCGGGCTCAATCATGGATCCTGGATACGCGCATGTCCGTGGGCATCGTTTCCAACACTACCTCCTTATCTATACCGGCGTGATACTAGGCGCTAGTCCATGGATCGGATCGGTTTACTTCCATTTCGTCTGATGCCAACTCGTCCAAATGCCAACTCGTCTACTATCATTATTTGGTCTACCATCAGTTCGTTCACTATCCACATGCATGCATTCCGTCTAATAACCATCTGATCCAATAGTCATTTAGTCCATATACAATTTGGTTATTGAACGTGTTATTGTGCAAAATGAATTGGATACTGGACTAACTGGACCAAATGGTTGTTCGATGAAATGTTGATGGACGGATTGGCATTGCATGGACTAAATGAAAGTAGACCATGTGATGAATGGACGAGTTGGCAGTTGACGAATTGGCAATTTACCAATGGACCTACTAGTACTAGGCCACTGAATTGAACTTGTCATGTGCCATAACACCTAAACTGCTTCCTTATATCCGATACCCCCCTCCATCCTAGCTCGGCCGCCCCAATAAAGGGAAGGAGGAGAGAGAAGAAAGGAAGAGAGAGATAGATTGTTGAAAGGGAATCAAAAGAACGATCAAAAGGGAATTTGAACGCAACATAATATTATACTCTGTTATTGTTTGAATCGTTTCTCTCTCATGAAATCTATATTTTTAATATATATCGTTTCAGTCATTCTCATTATTTTACTGCATAGCGAATTACAAAACGTCCTATCCTCGTTTCCACTGACCACACATGACATTATTTATCATTTTATTATTATCATGCAATGAAATTCATACTGTTTTTACACGCTGCGTCGGCTGCCACTTGACTACCTTGTAAATATTTTTCTGATGATATTCAGTTTAAATCAGTGGCGTTCAAAATAAGGCTTGGGGCTGTATGGATTCCCAAATTTGTCACGGCCAAGAAAAAAAAAGGAAAGAGAGAAGGGAAACTATTATCTGAATATCATGTCAAAATCTATCATAGATTACAAAAAAAAAATCAAGATTTGTGCCCTATATGTATATCTGGCCCCTTCATTTTTGTTATGTTAATTATTTACGCCACTGGTTAAAATTAAATTCAACTTAAAACATTTTCCCTTTATCATTGCATTATACATTCATGAATAGTGGAAGCATGTTCATAACATCTTTCTGTATTTTTCGCTGTTTATACAATTCCTAACCTTAGGTTGTGTGTATTCCTTATGTTCGCATTCTCAATGTTATTTTTCTCTTTATTTCAATATTATTCTCACAAACTTTATTATGGTATGCCTATTCAAGAAAGTATTACTTGTTTGCTTGCCCCATGACAGCTTTGCCTTCACGTTTGCAGATCGGAGTGTCTCTCAGTCAGTATTCAGAGCTATTACTGTATTCTCCTTGACCCCCCCCTGTGAGTTGTAAAACACCCATAAAGGCAAAATATCATATTTTTATCGGCAACATATTTGCGTCACATCACCATAAATTAAGTACATCAGAATAGGCGTATACCCATTGAACCTCGCCAGAATGGGCTTGCCCAAAAATTTCAAACACAAATTTCTTTTTTTCCCCGAAAGTCATCACCGCTTGGAAGTAGGCGACCTTCCCGCCCCAAAATATTCTTATTCATACAATAGTGCAATCCGTCACGAACACCATGCACGATTGGCCTTTCATAATTAACTGATCTCCAAAATAGTTGAACCATATTCCAACACTTTCTACGATCAATACGATCGCCTTGACTGATCTGATACTTTCTGATACGATTAATTATTCCGCGATTATATGCCTCTTGGAAGCGGGGGGGGGGGGTGAGCTGGGGATGCGGCATGTATTATTTTCCATGGGCAGCACCCCCTGGAATTCTGATAGGTGTCAAATTTGAGAAATGTATGGAATGACCAACATTTCGTGTTAGAACCTTTATGTTTTTCTTTTGCTTTGTCAATTTTTTTTCAGCAGGTAACCCCACCCAAAAAAAATCGTGACAGTGTGAACTGAGCACATTTTTTTTTCAATCATCAAAAATGATTATTATATTATTTTCCCCATGAGTTGTGAAATGTTGACACGCCGAGATCTCCTTGGTCCCAATCCCAATGAAGAATACATTTCCTCGGCTATATAAAACAACAGTTATCATTCGTTTTTCCTATATTTATAGCAGGAAAATGGGAGTCCCAATTCCCGGTTCCACTTTCATTGCTAAATAAGTCTACGTTATGCCAATCAAGATGTGAGTGATGTCTTTGTGTCCTGCTCACGTCGCCACGCACCACAGTCATTCACATTTTTTTCAACAGTTGAACTGCTCGTGCACACACTGTATGCGTAGGCCTATATCCCGGAGGCCTATCTTCCTCTCATTTGTTGCAATAAAAGTTCATCTTTCCATCTATTTTTATTTGTTTATTGTTTATTTAATAAGGGGTAGCCCATTCAACAACAGCTCCCATGGGGCGCCCCTATCTATTATTCGTCATTGGTATCCATTTGTCTTTGTCCATCCATTCTTGGAGTTATACATTCATCGGATGATCCATTCATATATATGCCTATTCATCCATCTATTCATTCTTTCAGTCATCCATCCATCCATCCACTGATGGATTTGATTAGGCATATAGGCTATACCCCCACCCTCCCCATACTGGAGAAATACTCTGCGACCCATTCTCTGGAAATCCTTATTGATACACGTTTCAAAGCAGACGTAAATTACTATCCCCTCGGACGTTGCTTCTCCAAGTCTACTTAGTCTTCTTTCACGTACTTCGTTGCCCTGTTTCACACGGCATGACTTGTAAAGTTCTGTTGTAAAACATGCCGGTCGGCCCCCGGGGTCGGCTCCGAAATTCACCCCTCTGCATACCTAGAGCGGTTCTACCATAGACCACAGCGCCGCGCAATATTGAATATACTCAACTTCTCATTACTCCATATCTAGCTACAAGCTTTCTTGTGTGGCTGCAAGAATAAGAGTTTTCCGAGAAATCTTGCCCCTTACGTCTACCCCCCCTAATTTTATTTGCTTTTGCTCATGACGCCTCTGCTCTGCTTGTGAAGATTGACCAAATAACACTTTATTCTAAATTTGCAACTTGATGCATGGTCGCATACACACACTGTCACGGTCTACACGATGTAGACTACGCTACATACTTCGCATCAACAGGTTTCTCAGCTCACCTTTTGACCTCGCAAGTTTAGTCTAAACAACGAAGAATAATCCTACTTTCATGTCAATACTGTGTGTCCTCCATGGTCCCATCAACTTTTATCTTCCTTTTATGTTTTACTATTTTGCATCCCGCCCTGAAAATAATCGATTTTCTCTTCGCCCTTCCCTTTCTTCATACTCGGCCCTAGACAGAATGGGGGTGGCCGTCTATATACATATATATACATATGAAAATTTTTCATCTCGCTCGCTTCAATATTGTTTAGTTAAAATTAGATGACAATCCTGTTCATGATTACCAAATGTGCTTAGAATGTCAAAATTTTAGGTCAGAATATCAATCACTTGGGCTTAAAAAGTGATTGATATTCTGAACTAAAATTCTGACATTCTAAGCACTTTTGGTAATCATGAACAGGATTGTCATCATAGATATCTCTGATTGTCATCTACCTAACAATATTGATGCGAGCGCAAAGAGCGAGGTGGCCGTCTAATCAAACTCAGCCCTTGCCCTTCTCTGGGATTCTCGTATCTCTTTTAGTCTTGGAGTACTTTCAGATTCATGACATAAGATTCCGAAAGTAAGCAGTATTGGGCAATCCTTTGCTTCGTCATTCACGTCCGATAATCCACGTGTCTGAATCCTTATTCACGTACGATACAATCATGGAGCTATAGCTCCATATAATATGCTTGTAATTGTCCTGTGTGTGCTATCGCTAATAGTAGAGTATGTCTAAAGTAAACGTGCATGCAGAGCGCAAGCATATCGCTATAGCTAGTCCACCTCCTGGACTGTTGGTATTTTGTACGATACGACTACCAAACACAACACACTACATCCCCATAACACGCATACACACACCCCCTGAATAGTCACACGAAACAACATTTTTTTTCGGGGAAAGTGAATCAGTGGGTTAGGTGAATCACTGGGGGTAAGTGAATCAGTGGAGGGCGTGTGTGTGTTGGTTATGTGTGCGCGCGGGGGTACCTGTACAGTCCGATAAGGTTTGCCCCTGGTTTGCCCAATCAATAAAAATCGTCCAGGACGTGGACCAATCGCTAGCCGGCTAGCATCGGCTCATTGAGCTTGCACGCAACGTTCGGTGTTTGCTTCTACTCGACTCAGCTACTTCTGCACACAGCGCTGCACTTTGTTGATACGGGGATTTCTTGATACCGCGCATGCGCCATGACGTATTTCATCGATATGCATGAGGTTGTAATGAATATGCATGATTCGAACGGTGTTCTAATATCAATTTATTTGTTAACTCGAGAGGGCGGAAACAAAATATATAGGTTAACCGACATATTATAATATATATTTCACCCCTCAATATCATGAAAACAGAAGAGTTATACCAATTTCTTTTGAGTGATAAAGTAGAGCATTGATATAGATATTTAATGAAAATAATATCTTTACAATTGATTCACTGACCTTGTCTAAGATTAACCAATCATACACTATACCTTTAAAGGATTCTACATTATTAGCTTGTTTAACAATATCGGGTAATTTATTCCAAAGTTCAGCAGAGGACATTTTGAATGAACGAGCGCCGTAGAATTGAGTGTTAATTTTGGGAACTACTAGGAGAGATTTGTTGTTTGACCTTAATTTTCTTTGGGGTACATACTGTTCAATGAGTTCTTTCAGATAGAATGGCGATTGACCTTGTAAGCATTGGTATGTTAGGAGTAATATCTTGTATTCAATACGGGATTTTACAGGAAGCCAGTGTAATTCTTGAAGTATGGGTGTTATGTGTTCGCTGCGCCTCGTTCTTGTTATGAGTCTCGCTGCCGAATTTTGGATCCTTTGAAGTTTATGAACTTGATTATCAGGGAGGCGATACAAAAGGCTATTACAAAAGTCAATGCGTGATATTACAAGAGCGTGAACCAATTTCTTTGTGGCTTCTGTTGTTAGAAACTTGCGAATTCTCCCAATGTAATACAAGGCAAATGAACTAGTTTAACATACATTGTTTATTTGAGCTTTCATACTTAGTTGTACACCAAGATTTCTTGCAGTTTCTACACATTTTACATAGGTATTATCAAGTTCTATTCCTTCTATCTGTCTACTATTTCTAAATATACTAGTGAGATGAAGCACTGCAGTTTTATTACAATTAAGTTTCAGTCCATTATCAGTTGACCAAATAATCACATCTCGGACACACCTCTGTAGTCTTGTAGTGGCATCTTGCTGCTCACTGTTTTTTTTAGGATTATGTACATTTGCGTATCATCAGCATACATCATGCAGCTTATCTTATGGTGAGTGGTGACATCCTGAAGAGGAGCAGCATATAAACTAAAGGCCAAAGGTCCGACAACTGAGCCTTGTGGTACTCTATGACTGGTATAGCAGGTACGTGAATTTGATTCTCCAATCAAAACAGAATGTCTTCTATTTTGGAAATAAGATTGAAACCACCTCAAAGCATCTTCACAAATTTCGTAGCGTGTCTGGAGACGGGAGAATAAAGTCTCGTGGTGAATGGTGTCAAACGCCGATGAATAATCTAACAGTAGCAACACCGCTTCATCCCCTGTATCAAGAGCTAGTAATATATCATTTACTACTCGAAGAACTGCAGTCACCATCCGTTCAATGACTTTCCCAAGAAACTGGATATGAGCAACAGGCCTGAAATTCTGTAGATCATCAGTATCTAACTTGCCTCCTTTAAATGTTGGAACACTATTTGCATGTTTTAGCACATCTGGGAAGCAACCATCACGAAGAGACATGTAATCAATACGAGTGATAACTGGACATAATTAATTTACACATGTCTAAACAAGAAATGTGGGTAAAGGATCCAAGCTGCAAGTAGTAGGACGTGATCCAGTAATTAGCTTTGTCACTTGACTCTGTAGAACACAGTTAAATTCACTAAACTTCTGATCAGTCGTCTGATAGGTGATATGTGTTAGATCGTCCCTGGGAACATCATTGAGCATCTTGATAATACTTTCAGTTTTGGCAGCAAAATAGTCACAGAATCGGTCAGCCAAACTGTTTTCAGAATCATCATCACCTGGAAGACACTTTGTTGTCTCAGCATGTATCAAGTGATTGACCTTCTGGAAAAACCCTTTGGGCTTGCAGTCCTTTAGTTGTAAGGAGTAGTACTCTTTCTTTGCTTGAACAAGTGCTATTTCATATTTTCTTGATTCATTGCTAAAGATTTGTCGATCAACTTCTAATCTGGAAGTACGCCAGCGTCGTTCTAATCGGCGGAGTTCCCTTTTCAACACTTGTAATTCAGCAGTGAACCAAGGTGAATGAGGGCGAGATTGAATAGTCCTTGTGATTACTGGAGCATGCTTATTACAGTGGCGGATCCAGGGGGGTGGCGCAGAGGGCGCGCACCCCCTAATATTTGAGCGGCGCCGCTTAAAAAAATTATACACTGATATAATATTAGCAACAGTAAGGAAAGACTATCCCCCAGCAAAGCACAATCATATCATCTTCCTTATCTTTTCTTTCAATTACCCTTTTCCCAACAACTTCGCCGGTTAAAAATAATCAGCAGTGCGCTGCCTGCATATAACTGGCGCCAATCAAGAATAATCAGCGCCACCTTAATCTAAATCGGGGCCGGACAAGAATAATCAGCGCCAATTGGTTATAAATCGGCACCAGTCGAGAAAAATCGGCACTGCCAGAGTCTTAACCGGCGCCGATCAAGGATAATCTGCGCCACCTAAATCTAAATCGGCACCAGATAAAAATAATCGGCGCCATCTGGTTATAAATCGGCGCCGGTACAGAAAAATCGACGCTGCCTGAGTTCTTAACCGGCGCCGATCAAGGATAATCAGCGCCACCTAAATCTAAATCGGGGCCGGACAAGAATAATCAGCGCCATCTGGTTATAAATCGGCGCTGCCAGTATCTTAACCGGCGCCGATCAAGAATAATCAGTCAGCTCCACCTAAATCTAAATCGGCGCCGGGCAAGAATAAACGGCGCCATCTGGTTATAAATCGGCGCCGGTAAAGAAAAATCGGCGCTGCCTGAGTTCGTAACCGGCGCCGATCAAGGATAATCAGCGCCACCTATATCTAAATCGGGGCTGGTCAAGAATAATCAGCGCCATCTGGTTATAAATCGGCGCTGCCTGAGTCTTAACCGGCGCCGGACAAGAATAATCAGCGTCCCCTGGTTCCAATAAATAGGCGCGCCGGTAGAATAATGAAGAAGGGCCTATTGCCAACCAAATCTGCGCCGGTCAAGAATGATCAGCGGCACCTGGTTATACATTTTATTGTTGAATTGTCATAACAAAGCTTATCGCATGCCCTTACAGAGTGGACTGGGGCGGGGCAGTTGCCCACAGAATGACAGATGTCATGAAATCTTTAATTTATTAAAAAAATCCCAGAATCATACAAAAGCGTAGAGCAAATCCTTTAATTTTGATCTTATTTTCCAATGCTTTAATAAAAAGAAGGTCAGTCACTTTTCTTCTTTACACATTCCACATTGTGCCACCTCTATGGCCTTTAGTTTAAGACAGCTAGTATAGTGTTTTATGAAGATGATTCGATATTTTAGCCCAAAACTTTGCTAAAACCCGTTGCTAGTACCGGGAGTGTATAATTACGCAACCAGTCGTATATTGAGATTGAGCTACACAACTCGTTCTTTATTTAAAATCGTGCTTAAATTATCCGCTTCTCAGATTGGAATATACAAATTTTCAGCTCGCGCTTCGCGCTCGCATCATTTCTGTAACAAACCCCATACTTTTCATGATTAAATAGGTGAATAGAATGTCCCTTTTTCAGGACTAAACGTCGAAAGAACTCCCGCTTTGATTTACAATAATCTTTTGCTGGATATAATCTTGTTCTTTATTACAAACGTCAATTAAACTGTCATTTTTTTCAGATCGAAATATCAAAATTTTAAGCTCGCGCTTCGCACTCGCATCTATTGTTTTTTAGATACCCATCTTAATCATTGGTACCAAAAATGCATAGAATATCAAGCTTTCTGGTCAGAATATAAAGTAATTTCAGCTCGCCCTCGGCACTCGCATTATCTGTGTAGTGAGATATGTATCCTCCTCATGAGTTACTACAAACAGTCCTAAACAGGCACCTTTTTCCTGTTTTCAGGTCAGTATAATAAACAATTTCAGCTCGCGCTTCGCGCTGGCATTAATTTGTTGGTGAGATATGTGTTTCTATCTCATGAGTCATATTAATATGTATATATGCATATGTGTGTGTGTGTTTGTGTGAGTTTGTTTGTTTTGTGTGATATCGAGCGCCTTTGGAAAGTTGATTCATGATTTTGCCCCCCAAAATCTTAAAAAAAGGATCGACGCCCCTGTGTATATATTTATATACATATAGTAAAAAAAACTTGTATCTCTATTAATATACAAAAGTATTGGCCTCATCGCAATAAAAGGGTTAATACACGAGATTTGGAAGTCGCACATAACATGCATAATTTGTGTTACTTTTTGCTTGTTTCTTTCTTTAATAAGTTTTTCAATCTCTCTCTATAATTATGTTTTAGAAAGATTATATGTTTAAATTGATGTATATTTCTGTTATAATGAGATATGTTTAAGTGGACTTCAGGGCATGGTCGTACGCAGCAAGGGGGAAGGGGGGGGGGGCACATTCGCGATCTGCTGTTGCGAAAAACAATTTTTTTCCCTTAACATTTCATGAAAACTATGAAAAATGTGCAAATGTGAGATGTGCACCAAATTTTCGAGTCTTGCCCCCCCGAAAATATTATCTGCGTGTGGTCATGCAAAATGGCATGACTGGAAATCCTACATTTTGAAAAGAGTATTTGACAGGGTCAGACTTTACCCCTTTTTCAACATTTTCTTTTATGGCGCCGGTGAAGTGCAAAAATATGTGCGCCGCTCGGCAGTGCGCCCCCCCCCCTTTCGCCAAAAGCTGGATCCGCCTATGTAATTAAGTAGAGTTGTCAGAATAGTGCTATACTGAAGGACCAATTCATCAACCTTATCTGAAGGAGATTTGTACAGGTCTGACTCAAGAATATCTGTACGAAACTTATCTAAACCTCTCAAAAAAAGTTTGGAAATCTGTGTTTGGCCATTAATTTCTCCTTATTTCAAATTTCAAACAATGCATATTTTACATCAATCAAAAGATAATTTAATTCTCTTTAAAATGATATCATGCTTGTTATGATCATGTCATCACAAAAAGAGCAGGATTCAAATGTGTTGGATGAGATCTGAATTGAAAAGCTGCAAAACGAGCAAAAAGGGTTTGGAAATCTGAGTTTGACCATTCCTTTCTCCCAACTTCCAATATTGCACAATGCATATCTTATATCATTCAAAAGATCATTTAATTCTCTTTAAGATGATACCATGCTTGTTATGATCATGTCATTACGAAAAAAGCAGGATTCAAAAGTGTTGGATGAGGTCTGAATCGAAAAGCTGCAAAACGAGCAGAAATAGTCATGAAGGGTCAATACAAAACATGGTTCTTTTGTCTGTGTCAGTAGAGATGAAAATCCATTCAAACCAAGCCCCTGCTTCTCTAGTGATGGTTCTGTGAGATAACATGGTTTGTGTCGTTGTTTGAAATACCCATGCATGTTTGTTTGTTATGTTTTTGCTTGTGCAGAGGTGTGTTTGATTACATGTTAATGTTGATGTTAAGGTGCATGAAAACAATTAAAAGAAATTAATTAAAAACTCACTCATCACCACGGAAAAAAGAACAGTGACTTTCAATATTGCGTCATTTTGCAACTTTTGAATTTTGACCTTGCCCCACATTTTAAGGCACTGCACCTCCATATGAATGATAATCATATCATATAGGGTATCATTTTAAAGAAAATTAAATGATTTATTCATTGGTATTAATTACACATTGATATTTACTAGAACCGATGAGGAATTATCGGTCAAAGTAAAAACAAAACCGCTGAGAAACTCACTCATCACCACGGAAAAAGAACAGTGACTTTCAATATTGTGCCATTTTGCAGCTTTTGAATTTTGACCTTGCCCCACATTTCAAGGCACTGTACCTCCATGTGAACCGTAATCATATCATGTAGGGTATCATCTTAAAGATAATTAAATACTCTATTTATTAATATTAATTACACATTGATATTTACTAAAACCGAAGAGGGATTATCGATCAAAGTCAGATTTCCAAACTTTTTTTGAGGAGTTTATGTTGATATCAGACACCTTCCTATACTTGATAACAGTCTTCACATAAGCAGGTTTTCCGATGCTAAAATTGCATTTGACTACATCATGGTCAGATGGTAGATAACGACTGGAAGTGATGCCAGATACAATGTAATCCTCCATACGTGTAGCAATGATGTCAAGAGTATGTCCTCTCCGATGGGTAGACCCTTCAACATGCTGTACTAGATTCACAGACGACATGATATCAATGAAGGTGATGGCATCACGATTTGTCTTGTCATCTAAATGGAAATTAAGATCACCCGCAATTAAGAGGTAGTGTGGGTCAACCATCAAACTTTCAAGAAAGTTAGAAAACTCTTTGAAAAATATAGGAGCTGTAGGTTTACGGTCTCTTGTAAGTTGAGGACGATACATGACTACAATACGAATAGGCTTCTGGTGATTGGTAGAGATCAAAATATTCATGTATTCAAAGGACTCCAAAGAATTAATATCCTTTTCATGGACATGAAAACTTTTCCGAAGACACACCCCAAGTCCACCACCTGGTCTATCCCTTCTAGGAGAATGAAAAAACTGATAAGATGGTAACGACGATCTCAAATCCGCTAAGGAATGGTCATCCCTTTCATCTCCGCAGAGCCAGGTCTCTGTTATAGCAAAAATATCTATGTGATCTGATATAACTAGATCACATATCATATGTGTCTTGTTCCTAATCGATCTGGCATTCCACAAAGCAAAATGTGCATCATTACCTTGTGATTCTTTATCTTTATCTTTCTGTTTCTTCAATACATGGCTCACCGGTGATGGGGAAGTTCAAACACTATCTTTCTTACGTCTTTGAATACGTCTACCACCCTTAATCCCTCGATGAGTTGGATGTCTTGCACTGATTCCAAGGGATTTAATCGTAGCCCAGACGTCATCACGAACACGACCAGAAAAATCACAGTGAGATCGAATCCGGTATAGTTCACTTGCAGTATACAGACCATGGTATTTTGGTGTCTTCTGCTGAATTTCCAAAGCATGTTCCCCTGCTGTTGACTCCAAATGTTGAGACGTGGATTTTGGTCTTTCACACGGGCCTGGATTAGGATGAATGTCTCCATCTTGAACATGCTCAATATGAAAAGTACTTGTAGCATTGCTGTAGTATGAGACTGCCTTCCCTTTTTAACCATCTTTACACTTAAAATCCTTGGGTTGATTAGTCTTGCCTTCTAGTCCATTAAATGTTTTGACCAAAAAAGGAGTGTCAGTGAAAGAAGGATGATAAACCTCAGAGACTCCATTGTATCTATTCAGTGATGCACATGCTTGGGTGATCGACAATTACCCTGAAGTCCATGTAGAAATCAAGTGTACAAGTATGGCCCCTGATGACCAAAATAAATATATGCTTGTAGAAAATTCTGAGTCAAAATCAGCAATAATATAGAACCAAATGTCATCAAATTTTGCTAGTGGACTCAGGATGATAACAGTAATAAGATGATATAAACATTAGATGTAAACTCCAAGTAAATCAGGCAAAATAATAAGAGATTGGGAGAGCACATAAATAGTGTTGGCGGCTGTTAGGCGCACAACTCAATAGTTTTACTAATTGAAAGACTTTTTCTTACTTAGGTATACACTTTGTTATATATCTTGACAATTTGATGAAGTTTGATGCGGTATCCTATGAGTAAAGGTGATTTAAACTCATTTGGTGAATTCATGAGGTCTAAGAGAGGCATAATTCACTTGATTGCGCAAGATTGCATATCATTCAAATACATGTACGGCAACTTTGAAGACCCGTAGAAAAAAATAAGCTATTGTTATTTTTTGCATTTTCATAATGCATATATATCAGAGTAACTCTCTGCAAAATTTGGTGAAAATGACATGGACTTTAATTTAACTGTGGAACGTCCTTAAGTGCGACTTCAGTAATAATAATGCTAATAATAATAATGTGTGTTATTTGTTATGCGCCAAATCCACGCGGCAGAGTGTCCAAGGCGCAGTGAAAGAAAAAAACAACAAATATAATAGTAATTGATTCATGAAAAATTAAGAGTAGGAAGCATTTTATAGACGAGTCTTAAGGTTACGTTTAAATGTGTCAATGGAAGTGCGTTCACGGATTACCAGGGAAAGATCATTCCAGAAAACAGGGCCAGCACGAGGAAAAGCCCGAACCCTTATGTTTTAACAGATTTGGAAATAACTAGGGAACCAGGGTTGGATGAACGTAGAGACCTGACAGGAGTGTATTTATTGATAAGATTGATATTGTACTGTGGAACAGAGAGCCGTTAATTGCATGGAATGCAAGGAGAAGGATTTTTAAGATGATGCAATCGTTGACCTTTAACCAATGAAGAGATTTCAGAATGGGTGTGATATGAACATGTTTTTTTTTAAGGATGACCAAACGTGCTGCAGCGTTCTGGAGCTTTTGGAGTTTAGACAACTGGGTGTTGGGTAAATTTTAAAGCAAGGCATTTCCAAAATCAAGTCGTGAAGAAATCAGTGCATGAACTAATATTTCAGTAGCATATTTTGACAAATATTTTCTGATGAACCCAATATTGCGGAGCTGATACATTACAGATCTACAGATGTTGGTAACTTGATTTGACATAGACATTCCACAATCTAACATGACCATAGGTTACGACACATCTGGGACACATTAATGGTACATCGCGAAAAAAAGAGACGGATGACAACTTGACCATACTAAGTTGAGCCCTTGAACCAAATAGAAGGAACTCAGTTTTGGAGGGATTCAATTTCAATGAATGACTATCCAGCCAGGATTGAATGTCAGCTAAACAATTATCAAGAAAGGTGATTGCATATATTGCATCAGCCTGTTTTGGTTTGAAAGAGAGATGGAGATGGATGTCACATCATAGATATGATAATTGATATTATGGCGGCGTAAGATATGTCCCATACTAATCAAGTAAATCGAAAATAAAGTTGGCCCACCCATAGTTAAAGTGTGATATCCGTGCTTATTGTGTAACCTGGCCTTACAGTTTAACCTGCTTTAAAGAGATACCTTCTTTAAAGCGTAACCAGGCTTTAAAGTGTAACCTGGCCTTAGAATTTATCCTGATCTAAAAGAGTAATCTGGGTATACTTGCGTGCAGTATAAAAGACATCACCGCATTGGTCAGATCATGCCGAGAGGACGTGCACTTCTGCGTACGGTATTGATAAATAAGATTGCGCGCAACATGTCGTGTACAAGTCAAACTAAAATGTTTGTGAACCACCCCTCCCCCGCCCCCATATAGTGTAACCTTTCTTATGTTATATGGTATAACATGGCCTAATAATGTAGCCTGGCCTTGCATGTGAGCTAGCATTAAAGAGTAGCTTGGCATAAAATTGAAACAACTTATAGTGTAACCTGGACTTACAATATAATCAGGGTGGTGTTTCACAAAGATTTAAGTATGACTTATAGGTGAGCGGCCAGAAGCCAAAAAGTGCCTTATTTCTTGACTTTAATCCCCCCGGCTGGATCAAAGCAAAATCATATATCAAATTAAAGGAAATTTTCTGAATTTTTCGGAATTGGGCATTAAAAATGCCATAATGTGTAGCATCACCATATAAACCAGCCTTGAATAAGCCACGCCCATTTTAAATACTTATTGAATATTTATCGTGAATTCTGATTTTTTACTCATTGATTTAAATTATCAGGTATTTTTTCTTACTTTCAAAGGATAGATCCACTATATATTGTAAGAAGAATTACTGAAAAACATTTAAGCATGAATTTTATGAACATTTTCTCAGAAAATGATGCCTAGCAACATAACTTACCAACCATTTCCTTACCAACCATTTAGCTCCTTAAGTAAACCACTTATTGTTCCATTTGAAACCTAACTTTTAACTTTTTAACTAGGTTAAATTAAACCAAAAAGTTACACCAATGAAATTCTATAAAGTATTATTGAAAAATAATAAAATGAACTGAAAACCCCCATTTTAACTATTGCGAACCTCAAATAAATTTGCTAAGCTCTATCTGACATACCCATCCACATCGAACAAATCGCCATATTTTTGTGATTATTGTTCATTTTGACTACATTGATATACGTACGTACAAGACGTACTTTATACTATTTTGTGGTGAAAAAGTTGATTGAGTTAATAATACATGGCCCTGTTGCAAAAAAGTTTATGTATTGATTTATGTCATGATTTATGTGACGATTTATGTCATACAGCATAAATCATGACATAAACACAAATATTGACATAAATCCGTTGCATAAAGCTTTATGTCACAAATCACGACACAAAATCATGACATAAATCCATTTGAATGACATAAATTTATGTCTTGATTAAAATCAAGACATAAACGGCGGCTTTCCGCAAAGAGTGACTTATGGGGAATTTTAAGATTTTTTTTAAATTATGCCCTTTGTAATTTGATGATATTTTGAGTTTTACTTGGAGTTTCGAAATAATTTGTGTGTCATTGGATAGTCTATGATGTATTCTTTCAATATCTTAAAAAAATAATAATCGTAAATATTTTTTATTTTTATAAGCAGAGCTAGGCCTAAGCATAATAGTTAATGTGCTTGCTTAATCGAGGATAGGACATTTTCTTCAGAATTATATCATAATTTATATCAACGTCACATATTTTTCAGGCACCACCCTCCCTCCCAAAATAATGATAATAACTTTGACTTTCAGTCTAAAATCGCCCCTTTTGTGCTTAATTCAGATGTGATTATAAAAGAAATTTGGTACACACATTGGATGATTTCGAGTCCGGTGTTGGAATTTGGATTGCTCCCCCCCCCGGTGCTTCCCCTAGCTCCAAAATCTATTTTGTGTGTCAGAAATCATGTTGCCATGGTAACGGCATATGATATGACAAAAAATTGTTTAAAAAATGAGTTGTAATTACTTCATCGATTTTTAACCAATTCTCGTAAAATTTGGTTCACACTTTGAGCATGTTGAGTTAGAAGTAAAGGTGTGAGAGAGACATATTTTGTGTGTGTCGGAAATCGTGTTGCCATGGTTACAACATATTACAGGCCCAAAATTTGGTAAAAATCTATTGGTTCCAACTACTTGATTAGTTTCCAACCAATTCTCATTAAATTTGGCTCACACATTGGTCTCGAGGTAAAGATGTACAGGACATATTTTTTGCATGTGTCGGAAATCGTGTTGCCATGGTAACACTATATATTATGTCAAAAATTTGGCAAAAATCTTGCGGTTCAAAATACTTCATCAGTAATTATCATGACTTGCTCACACATACATGTAGGTCTTGGGTAAAGATGGGCAAGACATTTTTTTCCACTTGTTGGAAACTGTTGCCATGGTAAAGGCATAGGGCAAGGGTATTAATCACCTTCATTGATAATTCTAGTTTAATTTACCCTTCACCCAACCAAGTGCATATGGGGCTTGCCTCGATTATTTCACCATCCTTTTTAATATCGCCTCATTTTTATTAATTTTCTTTATTCAGGTTCATGGTCTAAAATAGGCACTAGGCCTAGAGAACATACAAAAAAAATGCGAATTGTAATTTAAAAGAGGAAAGAAAAGGGAAATATCAAAAAGTCATCAAATGGATATATAAGAGCTTATCCCATTCTTATCGAAAATCTCAGCTCGAGCTTCGCGCTTGCATCATTAATCTAGTTATCATAGTAGTCTTGTGGAAGAAAGAAAGGTATAATTATCATGAAAAATTCGGTCTGAAAAAAGAAAGGAAAAGAAAGAGTGAAATATGATATATTTTATGAAATATCATATCAACATCAATCACAAAATTATAATTTGTATAAAATATTCAAAATGTTTGCTCGCTCGCAGTTTTAATAAATTTTGCCCTTTACACCATGTCTACCCCATAAAAATATGAGTTCCTAAAGCCACCCCTTTAAACTAAAAAAAAACTCATTCACAGAGAACAATTTTGTGTCAGTCATCCCCAAACCACGAACACCGATTGACAACCATGCATAATCCCTGTAATGATTTGTTCATTATTTCATTTCTTTATAATTTCAATTGTGTATTTTATAAGCGTGTCATGGAACCCTCTTGCCTGTGCAGTTGGGGCGAGGGTTACAAATTTGGAAGCACAACGGGGCAATTTCGTCAAGAAAATAATTGACAGAGAAAATAAACAAATAAATAGGCCTAAATGAAAATGTTCCTCAATTCCGAACAAAGGTCTAATCAGATGGCTTGGTTTTTTTTAGCCAGGAAAAAAAAGAGACGCGGGGTTTTCCTTGCCCAAAACTTGCAACTGGAGATGGTGCGAGTGGAGGGGGGTCCACTTATAAAAAATCCCACTTATTGCCCAAATCCAAGGAGGAGTGCACACGAGGGGCCACTACTCATCACAGCTTTGTGCCTAAATTGGGACACGTTCATGCATCTTTATCCCTTGATCCATACCTCTGTCACCCATCATTTATATTTTTAAATCTTTGAGCACCTGGCCATTTTCTTTCTATCTCTCTTTCATCAAATGCAACCCCCCAAAAAACTGCTTTATCCTCGTTATCCCTTTCATTATCTTCCTACCTCCGAGATTGGCCCACTATCATTCACGAAATTTATCTTTCCAATTCTCTATACATCTCTCTATATCTCCGTTTGATAATGACTCCACATTTCTACTTTTTCCTTTCCCTTCTCCCATTCTAATTAACCTCGTCCCCTCTCTCTCTCATCATTCCTTATACATTGAAATCTTTGAATCTCTGGATCTTTCTCATTTTTATATGACATTTCCTGTTCATTTCTCGCCATTGCTACTTCAAATCTTCATTTTTAATCAATTATTTTCCCAATTTGACAATTCATGGGAAAATATTTAGCGTTCATAAAAATAATCCTACAATTTTCTACAAATATTACTTACAATCTTTAGTAGGGAAACAAGTGTGTTCTGAGGGGCAAATCATATTTTAACCACACCCCACCCCTCCCGATTCAATGAAAGCAATTAAACAAAGAGATGAAGCAAAAGGAATGACATTTTATGTAAATTTATTACTTTTGAAATAAATGCACACTAAAATTTGTAAAACAATATAATCTTGTCACCTGTCCCATGTCCCTTACTCATGACTGTATAAACATGATTAAAAGAGGTATGTGGATTCAAAATAAAATATATTATTCATATCCTAAATTAATACAATACCTCAATCAAGTGTACAACTACAAACATGACACAATAATACATCTTAAAAAACAAAAATAACTATATCACATTTTATGCTTAAAGGACAAGTCCACCCCAACAAAAAGTTGGTTTAAATAAAAAGAGATAAATCCAACAAGCATAACACTGAAAATTTCATCAAAATCGGATGTAAAATAAGAAAGTTATGGCATTTCGAAGTTTCGCTTAACTTCACAAAACAGTTATATGCACATCCTGGTCGGTATGCAAATGATGAGACTGATGACATCATCCAGTCACTATTTTTTTTGTATTTTATTATATGAAATATTCTAATTTTCTCTTCATTGTCAAGTGAAACAACCATTGATTCCTCTCTGAACATGTGGAATTAGTATTGTTTAATACTATATGGTTCAGTGAAGTTGGTCCTTATTGTCAAATTTTAAAAAAATTAAAAAATATTGTTTAATTGAAACAATAAAAAACAAAAGAAATAGTGAGGGACATCATCGACTTTCTCATTTGCATGTCACTGGGTTGTGCATATCACTGTTTTGTGAAAAATAAGCAAAACTTTAAAATGCCATAACTTTCTTATTTTACATCCGATTTTGATGAAATTTTCAGCGTTATGTTAGTTTGATTTTTCTCTATTTATTCAAATCAACATTTTTCTGGGTTGTACTTGAACTTTAATGAATATTTCCATTTAAAAGAGACGATGATTTCTGTTATATCATGAATTAACTCACAGCGATGCAATTTTTTCTCCTCCTTTTCTCCTCTTCCTTTTATTCTTCATCATCTTCTTCTTCTTTTCCTCCTCCTTCTTCTTTGTCGTCTTCTTTTCTACTTATTTTTCATTTCTATTATTATGACCTATCATCATTAACACTTTAATAATTTTTATGATAACAATCATAAAAAGATATCCACAATGTCAATATAATAATTATTATCTTTGAAAAATGAAAGTTAGTACTAATGTTAATTTCACAAAGCGTTTTGTGAATATTTAAGTGAAGTCATATAGTTCCCTTGCCAGGTGCAACCAGGTCCATGACGTCATGTCTTCAACAGTCTTGACTCTTGAACAATCTGAAATAAGAAGAATCAATGCAAACAACTTTAGCAACTCAACTTGATAAAACCAGTGTTCACATACATGTACGAGTCTCTGAAAGATTATGAAAGAGCCTTTTGAGATTGCAATCACAGGCTTAAATAAAAAAAAAATAATAATGTGAAATAAAAAAATGGGTTAATAGTCTACTATTACCTTTGATACCCTTATATTGTAGTCAGAATATTTTCATTTCAATCAAATCATTGGAGAGAATGTTCATGTGTGGTGTTACTGAAGGAGGGCAAGGGTGCAGGGTAGGCGACTCACCTCTAGTAATGGGGGAAGTATATAAGATAACTTCAAGAGGGGAAGAACAAGGAATGGGGGAAAAATACAAGAACACAAAATTGAGGTCAATGTCATGTTTACGTTACCAACTTCCCACCTGTCCCTTCTACTACTACCACTATCTTATTCTTGAATGCACTTATATTGTGCTTAAGCTTATAAGCTCAAATTGTTTGTCTCTGTTGAAAATCTAATAAAAAATATAAATCAACTGAATCTGAATCTCTTGCAAAAGTAAAGTGGAAAATAATTGTTACAATAGTATGGATCTAATAGTCTACCTAGATTTTGTTTTCGTTTTAAAGAGTTACATTGTTCTTGCTCTTACATATTTTTGAGAATGCATTCCATTATTATGTTGTCATTAATTGAAATATTGAGAGGGCTCAGTTGTCAATTGAAACTTGACTTTCTATAAAAATTTACGAGATTGATATTATCCATTTTTGTGAGTAAATTAAGATGAATACAAGATGTGATTTAATTGTAGAAGAGATTCATATTTGAAAATTAATATAACAGTACATTACATGTACAAGCGCTCTTAAGAACAATAACATAATAAATATTACTGTACAGTTTACTTGTATTTACAAGTAGAATGTTCAATTAACACAACTATAAAAAAAACTTACCTTCATACTAGAAGCTTGACCCCCTGATCCAAAAACAGATTTCTTTTTCAATGGCACACAGTGGCAGAGTGTCTGGAATTCCATCTCCTTCCAGTTGCTGTCCCCCTCTCTCTTTCTACCTCTTCTCACCATTTGTGTGGTTCACCTGTTAGAAAAGTGAATACCAAATTTTTCATAGTTACAGATGAAAATGAATTCATATTTATATTTTGTATAAAGAACAACTGAAGTCCCCTCTTTTAAGAAATACTTCTATCGTTACAGATTTTGTCACATATATTTGACAGGGGTGTTGGTAAAGTTTCACCTTCTATTTTAAGAACTGTGTAAAAATGAATTCTATCCATGAGTGCATTGTGAATACATATCGAAGGCAAGAAGATGTCATCCTCCAAGGCACGATGGCATTTTCTTTTGCCAAAATGAAATAGTTCCTCTTCGCTAATAAGGTCTAGTCATTCAACATTGAAATGGTTTGATCGGGGTTCAAATTTGAACCTTAGGGGTTGGTGCAAAAACAGCACCCCAAGGGGTGCTAATGAGAGCAATTATGCTCATTTGTTCACCTTAAATACGGGTGTAGCAAAAAGCACCTTATACGGCGCAGAGTTAAACCATGTAATAAAGGTTAAAAAATTAGAACATTTTAAGTATTATGCACCTTAAAAAGTAACATGTTGCTCCTTTTATTGAGCAAACAAACATTTCTGGGTACAAACAATAATAAGGTCAATTTTTGAACCTTTTATCACTTAGGGTGCAATATTAAAAGGAAAGTACAAGTGTTTCATTTAGGCTTAAAATTTTCCTTTTTTTTACTGTTAGAAAAATATGTTAGAAAAATGATTTACATACGAAATATATCAATACTCCTAATGAAGATAGTATGAAAAATTTATAATTCTATTATCTATACAAAAATTAGGGATTTTCTTTACTTCAAATTGCAAAAGTTTTTTTACCCCCCAAAATCACCCCTTTAATAATTATCTAAAAAATCCTCTTTACAGTAAATAGGTAAAAGGAATAGAATATATTTTGAGATTTTTTTTATAACAGTCACCAAGAGCATTTCAATTATCATGGTTATTTTTATCCACAGATCAGAAACCAAACCCTATAGTTAATGGAATTGCTTTTTCTTCAAGGATATTGTCTGTGCAATGGTTTAAAAATTAATAGAAAAAACATTTGATAAGGTTTTTATCTCTTTTACATTTTAACCTGTAAAACAAATCAAAGAACAAAAATAGTCTCCAGTCTTTATAAACGCAGTGGCTATCTAAATTATTTTATCACCTTTATTACACACCAATCATTTCGGTTTTTTTTCTTAACGGAGAGGGGACCCCCCAAAAAAAAATCGCTCCTAGGGTCTTATACTCTACATGTTATTGTAATGCACATCTACCACCTGATAAATCTTGACTAGGCCTCTACCCCTGGCACTAGAAAACAATATTATTTATAATAGAGCTAGAATACCCTACTCCATAACTCTATCATGAACCCAGGGGGCTCAAGCCAATTCCCCATCTCCCAAAGGTCTAAGTTAGAACCTACACATGTACATGTACCATGTGTACTAGATTCTATTTGAATTTTAATGTCAGAGTTAAAAATTCAGGCTAAAGATTGGACATAGAATAGCTCTAGAGTAACATTTGTAGTTCTAGTAGATCTATGATATTAGTATTAATATTAGATATATCTAGACCCTATAAATTATTAGCTTACTAATGATGTAAAGACAGTTTCAATTTTGCTCCTTAAATTAGACAAATAAATTAAAAGCTCGCTCGTTCTGCCTGAGCTCTTGTATTGCTAAAGTAGATTAGGTCCCGGATTAGGTTTCAATTTTGATATATGATAAAAGCTTGAATGGAAGAAGCCCAAGCCAGACCCAGTCCAGGGGCAGGGCTGCACCTCCTCATTTCATGGCCAGGACCAAGGTCCCAACCGGGGTAGGCCTAGATCTAGTAAAGTAGTAATGTTAGGGCCAGCTCAGCTAACCAAGACAAATTTAACTTATTTAGAATTTAAAAGACTAGATCTAGACCTGGGAGGTCTAGTCTACTTAACATAGTCTAGAACCTAGATAGAAAACTAGATCAGAATAGATCTAGTGACTACTATGGATCTAGATTAGAACTTAAAAGGGGCCAAGCTAGTACTACTACTAGCTAGGGCCTGGCCCTGCATGGCCATGAATAACTCAGGCGAAGGTTCATATAGCCTAGGCTCCACTACACTTCACTACCGCTACCCTCCGCTCCACCTATCTGATAGTGGAGCGGAGGGTAGTGGTAGTGTCACTAGTGAAGTTTAGCATATATACAAACCCTTGCCTGAGTTTGGCCATGCCTAGACTCTAGCCCTTTTTTAAAATCTCCTATATAGGAGTCATGGCCTAACTTTGTCTTAGGCCTGGGCTAGGACCTAACTTAGACTTAGTTAGGGCTAGGCCTAACGTTAGAAAGTCTAGGGCCTGGCTCTGACGGTCAGTGACAGTGAGTGACAGCTAGAGCTGTATAGGCCCTAACTAGAAAGGGTCTAGTCTAGACTCTAGTCTAATCTAGGCCTAGCTAGACTATATCTAAGACTAAGTTAGAAGTTGTTATTAAAGCTTAGATTAGAAGTTAGATTAGGAATTTTCAAGGGCGGGGTGCTCAAAAAAAAAAACTTAAAATCAATGTACAATGTCATGAAGATTATTAAAACTGTTTTCTGTCGATGTTCATTCCACACATTATTCATGTTTATCCGACACCGGAACCTTAAAACCAATGTCGTGAAGATTATTTAAAACTGGGCAATTCCATAAAATCAAATCAAATCAAATCAAATGATCATGAATTGGTCAGTTTATGAATTGAAGTAAAACTTGAGAAAAATGGGGGTCAGATGTACAAAAAGGTTGATTATTTTACGGAATTGCCCAACTGTTTTCTGTCGGTGTTGATTCCATGCATTATTTGTCTGTATCAGACGCCGGAACCTCCGGCTAGCACTGCCGGCGTTGTACGGCTAAAAGCAGCCGGAGAGTATCCAAGCAATCATTGCATAGAATTTACGGTGATAATAATTCATTTAAACGATCTCTTTATACTTAGAAACTTAGAATTTTGGTCAGAACATGAGATATATCTACTATCTATGATATATAACAATGAAAATTGGATACGTACCAAAATATGCCTCTATCCCGTCAAAATGGGAAGCCGAAGACCCTTTTTCGCAAGAACTTGCTGTGGCTGAAAAATGACAGCTTTTGCCAAGTTTATGTCAACAGGCTCGTTCATGACTATTCAGTTTATGTAATGATGATTAAATCGCGTCATAAGCTAAAACAATACATAAATATTTTTATGCAACGGAATTTATGTCAACGGTATAAGCTATGCATGATTTTATGTCATGATAGAAATTTATGTCATTATGACATACATTTTTTTGCAACAGGGCCCATCAATTAACATGCAGCATCTTGTCTTCAATAGAACAAAAACTAAATGACCATTTCATATTACCCATGTATACCAATTTGTTGCCTAGCAACGACTATTTTCCATAGCAACGACTATGTTAACACTCTTTTCCCTGGACAAATCTGTGGAAAATAGTCCATTATGAGCAATAATACTGACTACTGACACAATTATTATATAGATGCCTACAACCTCGTTTTCAATAATCATTCAACAAACTGACTATTTTATAGCTTCCATGGAGACAAATATGTTGCCTAGAAACAATATTCCCTAGCAACGGCTATGTTACCACTCTTCATCTCGGCCAAATGTGCTGAGGAACTTGTGCCTTAGAGTAAAAATATTGAGAAAATTAACATAATTCCGGAGTTTTACATTTGTTTAATAATATACCTGCCTGCATACTGGCAATGGTAAATTAAAGGACACCACTTCAGTTCTCTTATTTCTAAAAAAAAATCATTTATCCTTGCTTGTATATTGCTTGTCTACCAATTCTGAACAGTACGATGAGCATGATATTTAAACTTTATCATATAAAAAAAAAGAAATTTAAATGTTGTAGATAAAAAGAGAATAATATTGTTAGGAGGATTCATAGCTGGGTACGTAACATTTTTTTTTAGTTTGCTACAGTAGGTATAGCATTGATAATATAATAGAATGGACAACACTACTCTTCAGGTACAGTCCCTGATTAATCCTTTGATCATAAAGTGGGTCTTCACCTAAGGCTTGTACAGATATTTCTTTTTCAATTTCAGGGACCTCCTATATTCAATTAAGTCATTAAGTCATTGGCGGAGGCTTTTGGCTGCATATTCAGATCACTTTCCTCGAGTGAATTTGGAATGGTTAACAAATGGATCTGTTTTGTCAATTATAATACCTAATCATCCATGCATGTCCAACTTCCAAGGTGGTGTCTGTGTGGAGGCTGTAGCCCAAAGATGCCAAAGCTGTGAGTTCGACAAGTTTCTGTTGAAACTTTAATACTATTAATAAGTGTCAGAAGTTTAATCACAGGGAACTTATGATGTCACTTTCAATCTGACAACTGTCCAGAAATCGAAGGGATGAAAGCATGGAAACTTGGGATCTCAAGCCTTAATATGGTTGTTGTTTACCTGATTGCTAAGAAAGTATGAATGCCTGTAAGCAAACAACCAGAGAACCAACAGCTTAATGTCCTCTCCAAAACCTGGTAATGAGGATGCGTCTTACAAAAGAGCACTAATGCACCAAGTTGGAATCAAATCCAGGTCAACGTAATCCGAAACCCCCTCTCTACCGACTGAGCTATCATTCCTGATTAGGCCAAGATAAGGAAAAGAAAACCATTAAAGGACAAGTCCACCCCAACAAAAAATTGATTTGAATAAAAAGAGAAAAATCCAACAAGCACAGCACTGAAAATTTCATCAAAATCGGATGTAAAATAAGAAAGTTATGGCATTTTAAAGTTTCGCTTAATTTCACAAAACAGTTATATGCACATCCTGGTCGATATGCAAATGGGGAGAGTGATGACATCATCCACTCATTATTTCTTTTGTATTTTATTATATTAAATATGAAATATTCTAATTATCTCCTCATTGTCAAGTGAAACAGTGATTAATTCCTCCCTGAACATGTGGAATTAGTATTGTTTCATACTATATGATTCAGTTAAGTCTGTCCCTATGGTCAAATCTGTAAAAAATGAAATATTGTATAATTCAAACAATAAAAAACAAAAGAAATAGTGAGTGATGGACATCATCGACTGACTCATTTTCATGGTACTGAGTTGTGCATATCACTGTTTTGTTAAAAATAAGCGAAAAGTTTAAAATACCATAACTTTCCTATTTTACATCCGATTTTGATGAAATTTTCAGTGTTATGCTAGTTTGATTTTTCTCTATTTATTCAAATCAACATTTTGCTGGGGTGGACTTGACCTTTAAGGGTAGAAAGGCTTACTAAATTGGGAGATGTTTTCTATGTCTAAGTGTCATTATGTAATATGTCATGAGGTTTGCACACATCTGCTGAATAGAGACAACCAGGGAGGGGCATACGATAAAAGTCCCTGAATGTGGAGAGGAGGTATAACAGCTTAAGTAGACTTTGATGTTGTCCTTCAGGTATTTTCGGCTACAGCAATAGTGTCAGTGACTCCGGCTGTTAAAAACTGATGCCTTCAATGCTCAGTTTAAGAAAATTCCTCTCAACATGCATACATTTGTAAAGGACATTGACAAAGGCAAAGCTTTGGAAAACAGGTACACATGTCACTAGTGTAGGGCTTACACTAACGCTACTGTTCGTTCCATGGAGATTTAGATCAATGTAAATCTTTAAAGACATCCATGGTATAACAAATATGTCTGGGAAAATATCTAAAACTGATGTAATTAGGATGATACCCCTACAGTATTGGTAAAACATACTAATCTGTATCTGTGATGATTTGGTCAAATAAGGCTGGAACATCTAAATGCATAAATTTGTATCACTGCTTAAATGGAGTGAGAAAACATTGAATTGTGCAATAATTTCTAAAGTAATAAACACTCCTCGGTGTGCCAAAACGGACTCAGTGATGATCTGGCAAGTCTAACTCCTTACTGTGCTATAAATCATCTCTGAGCCAATTCAGAAACACCCCCAACTTAGTGTATTCCACCTTAAAAACAGAGAGAAGATAAAAACTGAGGGTCAGATGGTTACAAGCTAACCTACCTTGGCGTCATTCTAGACCGTTCTTTTTCATAGAAAGAACATGCTGCCAAAACAAATGCAAAATTTGGAGCAAGAATCAATCTGAAGAAGCTGGGTAACAGATGGGATATTGACAGATACCAAATCTATCTGTACCACAGCTCTTTCTCTATGCTTCTCCACTGCTGAGTACGCAGCTCTTGGTGCTAAATATTGACCCCCAAGTCTTGAATGGAGCATGCAGAGCCATCACTGGCTGTTTTCGACTAACAGAATATTTACCTACTCTGTATCATTGCCCCACCATACGTCAGAAGAGAAGTCATCAGCACAGATGAAAGAAAAAAATCAAGAAGATAGTATTCCACTCGTCAACTATGAACCTGCCAAGAGACTCAAATCTAGACACAGTTTTCTCCGCTTAACAGAATCCCTTGATGACTCTGCACGCATGAAAGCGTCACCCTCTGGTCTAAAAATCTCCAGTCTGTGATGCACAAGCTCACCTATGGACTAAGTACATCACTCTCCAGGTCCAAGTGAAGAATGGCCTACCTGATCCTGTTTGAATCGCCTATGTGTCTACAATAGGAATGGAGAAACTACCTGCAACTGTAAGGATGATCATAGGATACAACACTTTTGTGTCTGCCCCCTCCTACCAGAGCTATGACAGAGCTATGAACTGCCACTGCACTAGAGTCTTTTCACAGGAAAGCTACATGTAGATCTTGTACCATTAACAGGACATGGCATCTTTAATGACCTAAGAAGTGTGTCATTAATTGTCTGACTGGTCGAAGACACCTATTTATGGTAATCTGACATTTGGGGGAAAAATGATTATTTGCTCATGTGTTGTTGGATGGGGAGGGGGCAGAGACTTAATTGGTTCCTCATGGGGTTGTCGGTTAGGCTAAAACTTTGCTGAAAACGGTGTCTATATTCTGATTGTTAGTGTTTGAAGGGAAAATTACAATTTGCCAGTGGAAGAGCAAAGATATTCGATGCTATATATTCGGTGCCTATATTCTGATTGTTAGTGTTTTAAGGTGAAAATTACAATTTGCCAGTGGAAGAGCAAAGATATTCGATGCTAACAATTTTACCCCATATCTACATACCCCCCTTAAAAAGCCACCTTTTGGAGAGAGAGACTCCTGCACACCTAGCCTCCAATTTGGTCATAGTATACTGAATGATTCTAAAGGGCAATATTTGCTCTGTGCCCATCTTCTCGGGTCATTAAACAAGTCCTGTGTAGTAGAGGGTTCAAGCAAGATCTGGTTTTGGGGTTGATCGACTCCAATTCTTTGGCAGCGCACGGCTCTGGTAGGACGGGGGGGGGGGGGCAGACCAAAAGGTGATGCACTGTCTGATCCTCCCCTCAGTCGTAGATAGTGTCTGCATCCCTGCTGTTGCCCCGAACTGCATATTAAGGACTTTGCACCTTCCTGTTCCAGACCATAGGCGATTGAGACATAGCCAGGATGACCATTCGTCACTTGAACCTGGGGGCGTGATTCGCTAGGTCACATGGAAAGCTTTTGCGTCACAGGCTGGATGTGGTTTGACCACAGGGGGATCCTTTGACTGTGTGCATAGCCATCAAAGGATTCAGTCAAGTGAAGGAACCTGTCTTGATTCAAGTCTCTTTTTGGCAGGTTCATAGTTAAAGAGTGGAAGAAGAAGGACATCTTGTTATTGCTTGTTTTCCACCCGTGTTGATATCTCTATGTGTGGGGGACTGTGCCACACAATATGTAACGACCATCTACTCTTTTTGGTAGAAGACAGCCGGAAATTGCTCTGCAAGCAGCATTCAGGACTGGATTAAACTTGTAGCATACAGCAGAGCTGTTGAACGGATGGTTTGGCATCTGCTTCCCATATTGTGTTAGCAATCCTCTTTTTGATGTTGTTCCTTTTTCCAGCTTTTGCCTTTGTCTTGGCAACATGTTCACTGTACGCAAGAGTGACGTCAAGGTAGGTAGGCTTGCTGGTGTGTTTCATTCACTTTCAACACCATCTGACCATCAGTTTCCGGTCTGTCTCTATTGTTAAGGTGGAAGACGCTAAGTTGGGTTTTCACTGGATAGTAAGGAGCCAGATATGCCAGAGCATCACTGAATGTTTTTTCCACCTCTTCAACTGACTGCTTCTGTGAGGCAATGTACAGTTCATCATCATAGGTAGCTCTTGGTGATTGGGTGGATTAGTTGGTTGTTTGTTTAGATGTTAAAGAGGTGTGAGGCAAGGACACTTCTTTGTGAGAGACCATTTTTCTGCCTCCACCATTTTCTGTTGGAAACACTGAGATTCACACACAACCGGTTTGAGAGCATGTTCTGAATTAGCCTTGTCAACATGAAGTCCTTTGTCATCACAATGACTTTCCTCGTAAGTAGGCCTACCCTATGATTAACTGTTTCATAAGCTGCAGAGAAGTCAACAAAGGCTGCTCCAGTTTTCAGACCCTCCTCAAACCATCTGATGTACTGAGTCAGATTCAAACTTTCCTGGCCTGAATCTTGCCGACTGGAATGAGGAACTCAGTCACAAAGGGAGCAATGCGGTAAAAAAGGGAGCCTTTCAAAGGGCGTGTATGTGTGACAGAGTAGAGAGATTGTTCTGTAATTATTTGGGCTGATTCGGTCTTTGCCTGGCTCGAGTTAGGCAACCATACCCTCAATTTCCTCTTGCCATTGTTTTTTTTTTAATGCAAACAGTGGTTTAACATGTCAGCAGCCCTTGGGATGCAACAGGTCCAAGAAGTGTGATCTGCTCACAAAGGACATTATATCTAATGTAGGTGACTTGTTGCTCTTCATTGTTTTCTTTGATAGCATAGCGCAAGCAGACAAGACGTTCATGCTGAATGGTCTTGTGTATTCAAATGACTCTTAGTTGGGATGCTGTCTCTGCACTTTTAGGAAGATTGGCCCTTCGCGGGCAATAAATAGGGTTACCTTGACTGTACACAAGAAGATAGTGGGCCACTTGGTCGGTGGTCACTAAGGGTATAGTTTGAGACTCGCATAGTCTTTTTCAAGGATCCGAATTGCTTTCCCCGGCTTTTATGCTGTTGTGAGTCATATCCATTGATTTATTAAATTACTGTCACTTTCTTTTTTACTATCCAGAATGGCAGTTGTCAATTCCCCCCCCACATTCAAGTGTATCGGCACCAAATGGGTAATTCTCAAAGCTCCTGAAATATGTATTGTACAGCAGCTTCGTCATCCGTCAAGCCCGGAGAATAGTTTGTACGGCATCCTCGTAGAATATTCTTCTGTGATGATTTCTTAAACAGCTTTCCAAATGTGTCGTAATGAGTAGGGAGTGCTGGAAGGTCCTGTGGATAGGTATCCGGATCTATGACAAACTGCTCCCAGATTGGTTTCTTCAGGATGAAATGTCTGTGAAAGGGAACTGTACGTGGAGTGATGGCTGCATTCACCTTCAGCCCAATAGGTCGATGTTGAGTGTGCGGGAGAGGGTCAAGCACAACCTTCTCACATTTTGTTGGGTGATGCAATCTGATTTGCCTCTGACCAGTTCTCCACAAGTTCTCCATCTCATTGGTTTCTCCATACCCCCAGATAATGCTGTGACTGTTGAAATCCCCAATAATTACATTTCCTCGATAGCGGAGGGGGCTTCTCGAGGAAGGGAGAAAAATTGGTTAGGAGGTTTATAGAAAGAACTTAAAGAAATACTCATATTTCAATGGTTAGGACTTTGCCCGTTGGCTTGATGAGACAATAATAGGGCTTATACTCAGCTAATTAACTGCTGGAATCAGTAATGCCCATATTGTACAGGGACTAACCAGTTCTAGTGAGCAACAGGCTCAGATTAGAGTAATTTTTGTTGTCTACTTGATATATGTACGACTGAGGATCTCTTGATCTGTGTTTAAATCACGGCAGGTGATCATTGAAAAGCCTTTTTTCACCAAGTTGTCCAGATAAACTAGCAACCCTGCTTGAAGGTCTGCAAGTAGACTTGTGTTAACTGCCCCATTGCCCATGCATTGGTATAATAAAAAAAGAAGAAAAAAAAACCCCTTAAAACACAGGAAAATTGCCAGAATTGCAGATTAGGAATTATATTTGCCATACTGATAAATAACTTCGTTTCCCATTGCAGACACTTTAAGACTTATTGGTTGATCTTAGATATGTATTAACCTTCCTAAAATGTTATACAATAAACTGTCCAAAGAACAAACTAAATGATATTGTTAATAATACCAATTTCCTCTCCCATTTCCGTACGCAGCGAAAAGTTACATTTTTAAACTGAAAATTTTCACAAAATTCACCAAAAGTGTTCATGATATCCTTTAATTTACTATGAAAAAGCGCCCCTTGCCAAACTCAGTCACTTCACTCCCTCGCTTTGTTTCTTGGAGATTTTTTAGTCGTCTTGCCACCCCAAGGAAAAGTTTTATGCATACAGCCATGCCCTCTCTCGATATGCCGACTGCCTGGCCAGATGGCTGAAATTAATTGCCATCACCACGACAAATGCTTAGAATAGTATAAGATGCATTTTGAGGACCAACAAATGAAATTTTCGGGAAGTTACAGGCTTGAAATATCGCCAAAAAGTGATGGTTGCTAGGGAAAATGCTGTTGCTAGGCAACATAATGGTTTCCATAGGTAACATAAAAATTGATGAATACTCAATTATTTAGATTAGAACAGATAACATGACACAGCAGGGTATCTAAGAATGATTTATAACAATATTATAAAATCCATTAAATGATAATAGACCATACTGATGCGTATAGTCGTAAATACACACAAACATAGTGATATCATGCAGGGGTTAATCAAACATGGCAATAATGTAACTTTTCATGATCATAAATGCATTATACATCCTACTCTTCCTCTTTTATTCATTTTTTCATCAAAATTCACCTTCTTCATTAGTTTTTACAAATGAAAAAAAAAAAAAAAGATAAAATGAATTAATCTGGTAAAAAAAGAGAGAATATTGAAGAGTGAATATGGTTGCTAGGGAAAATAATGTTGCTAGGCAACAGTTTTGAAATCATATATGTATGAAATATATATTTGGTTGCTAGGCGTTATCATATCATTCAATCTGTAGTGATCTTATCCTTGTAAAGTCTATATTTATATATAAATTAGTGTAATTAATTAACAAATATAAAAAATAAGTTACTGCTTTGCATTTATCACAAAAATGGGCGTGGCCTATTCAAGGCTGCTTTCCATGGTGAAGCTACACTCTGCGACACTTTTAATTCTCAGTTTAAAAAAATTCAGAAAGTTTCCTTCAAAATGATGCATGTTTTTGCTTTGATCCAGTCGGGGGGATTAAAGTCCCAAATTTTGGCCTCTCGCCGCTCGCCTATTAGGTCGCACTTAAATGCCGACGAGAAAAGATATACAACATGCTACCATAACGATCTCCGCAGTAGTGCGCTGCCTCTACACATGATCTGACCAATACTGTCATGCCTTTTATATCGCACTTGATGAGGGATTTAAGTGAGACTGTATGTCATACTTAAATATTTGTGGAACACCCCCTGGCCTTATAATATAATGCAACCTCTGGCTTTGATAGGCTTTAAAGTGTTATATCCGTGCTTATTGTGTAACCTGGCCGTACAGTTTAACCCGCTTTAAAGAGTTGCCTTCTTTAAGACGTAAGTAGGCTTTAAAGTGTAACCTGGCTTTAAAATGTAAACTGGCCTTAAATTGTATCCTGATCTACAAGTGCAATATGGGTCTACTTGCGTGCAGTATAAAACCAGTGGTGGTGTGGGGGGGGGGGGGGGGGGTGGTTCACAACCAATAAAAAAAAAAAACCCCTTAAAACACAGGAAAATTGCCAGAATTGCAGATTAGGAATTATATTTGCCATACTGATAAATAATTTCGTTTCCCATTGCAGACACTTTAAGACTTATTGGTTGATCTTAGATATGTATTAACCTTCCTAAAATGTTATACAATAAACTGTCCAAAGAACAAACTAAATGATATTGTTAATAATACCAATTTCCTCTCCCATTTCCGTACGCAGCGAAATGCGCTCCCTCGCTTTGTTTCTTGGAGATTTTTTAGTCGTCTTGCCACCCCAAGGAAAAGTTTTATGCATACAGCCATGCCCTCTCTCGATATGCCGACTGCCTGGCCAGATGGCTGAAATTAATTGCCATCACCACGACAAATGCTTAGAATAGTATAAGATGCATTTTGAGGACCAACAAATGAAATTTTCGGGAAGTTACAGGCTTGAAATATCGCCAAAAAGTGATGGTTGCTAGGGAAAATGCTGTTGCTAGGCAACATAATGGTTTCCATAGGTAACATAAAAATTGATGAATACTCAATTATTTAGATTAGAACAGATAACATGACACAGCAGGGTATCTAAGAATGATTTATAACAATATTATAAAATCCATTTAAATGATAATAGACCATACTGATGCGTATAGTCGTAAATACACACAAACATAGTGATATCATGCAGGGGTTAATCAAACATGGCAATAATGTAACTTTTCATGATCATAAATGCATTATACATCCTACTCTTCCTCTTTTATTCATTTTTTCATCAAAATTCACCTTCTTCATTAGTTTTTACAAATGAAAAAAAAAAAAAAAGATAAAATGAATTAATCTGGTAAAAAATGAGAGAATATTGAAGAGTGAATATGGTTGCTAGGGAAAATAATGTTGCTAGGCAACAGTTTTGAAATCATATATGTATGAAATATATATTTGGTTGCTAGGCGTTATCATATCATTCAATCTGTAGTGATCTTATCCTTGTAAAGTCTATATTTATATATAAATTAGTATAATTAATTAACAAATATAAAAAATAAGTTACTGCTTTGCATTTATCACAAAAATGGGCGTGGCCTATTCAAGGCTGCTTTCCATGGTGAAGCTACACTCTGCGACACTTTTAATTCTCAGTTTAAAAAAATTCAGAAAGTTTCCTTCAAAATGATGCATGTTTTTGCTTTGATCCAGTCGGGGGGATTAAAGTCCCAAATTTTGGCCTCTCGCCGCTCGCCTATTAGGTCGCACTTAAATGCCGACGAGAAAAGATATACAACATGCTACCATAATGATCTCCGCAGTAGTGCGCTGCCTCTACACATGATCTGACCAATACTGTCATGCCTTTTATATCGCACTTGATGAGGGATTTAAGTGAGACTGTATGTCATACTTAAATATTTGTGGAACACCCCCTGGCCTTATAATATAATGCAACCTCTGGCTTTGATAGGCTTTAAAGTGTTATATCCGTGCTTATTGTGTAACCTGGCCGTACAGTTTAACCCGCTTTAAAGAGTTGCCTTCTTTAAGACGTAAGTAGGCTTTAAAGTGTAACCTGGCTTTAAAATGTAAACTGGCCTTAAATTGTATCCTGATCTACAAGTGCAATATGGGTCTACTTTCGTGCAGTATAAAACCAGTGGTGGTGTGGGGGGGGGGGGGGGGTGGTTCACAACCAATAAAAACAACCAATAAAAAAAGAAAATGAAAGAGAGAAGAGATAATATTTTCTAAATTTTATTCCAAAAATCTATCACAAAATTTAGATTTTTTGTAATAAAAATTTCAATATTTTTGCTTGCTCACTTCACTCCCTTGCAACATTTTATAAAGCAGCAGTGCCAAATTTGAAAACTAAGATGAATTATCATTCCCCCCAAGCACCATTGATATGATGATAAAATACTAAGTTTATTGAACCTAAATGATCTTTTACCTCTCACGTGACCTGAAACTCATGCAAGATGATCAGTTGTAATTGATTACCGGTACCCCAGTATTAAAGTTTCATGCAAAAGATAAATTTATGCCAACAATAACATTTCAAAAGCTTAATCCTGATTATGACCTTTGACCTTAATCATTGACCTAAAATATGTGACACTCGGTGATCCTTTATTACCCTTGTGTCCAAACTTCATTTCAATAGATCCATAAACATACAAAGTTCTGATGACATTTGAAACATTAGCCCAAACATGGCAAAGTTTGTTGACCCTAAATGACCTTTTGACCTTGGTCATGTGACCAACCTGAATATCATACAATATAATCAGTGCTTCTTGATTACACTTATGATCAGTTTTACGATCTAGGTCCATACATTTTCTAAGTTGTGATGACATATTTCAAAAACTTGGTAAAGATTTCAATGTTGACGCCGTCGCCGCAATCGGAAAAGCAGCGCCTACATGTCTCACTCTGCTATGCAGGTGAGACAAAACAGACTGTGCGACATCATCATCTTCCTCCCTTGCATAATGGGTGTTTTCGGCATAATATAATATTACAACATAAATACTCCAGCAACTTCTACCACTCTTAGTAATAAAATATTGGTTACACTTCGTAATTCCGAAGGTTCGTAATTCCGAAGGTTCTTTATTCCAAAGGTTCGTAATTCCGAAACACGCAAATTGCCTATACCTCGATGTTCGTTAATCCGAAAACGTAAAAGGGTTCGTTAATCCGATCATTTGTGGCGTTATTCCGAAGGTTCGTTATTCCGAAGGTTCGATAATCCGAAAACGAAATAAGGTTCGATGTTCCGAAGGTTCGTTTATCCGAAACAAAATAAGGTTCATTGTTCCGAAGGTTCGTAAGTCCGAAAACTAAATAAGGTTAGTTAATCAGTTAGTTTTCGGACAAACGAACCTTCGGAATTAAGAACCTCATTTCTTTTTCGGATTAACGAACCTTCGGAATTACGAACCTCACTTTGTTTTCGGACTAACGAACCTTCGGAATTACGAACCTCATTTCGTTTTCGGACTACCGAACCTTCGGAATTACGAACCTTCGGAAATACGAACCTTCGGAATAACGAACCTTCGGAATATCCGAACCTTCGGAATAACGAAGCTTCGGAATTACGAATGTATGCGAAAATATTAGATGTCAAAAGTCTGCTGGTCTCAAAGGTGAAACAGGGTTTTACATATATATAATGATCAAGTGGTCTGAACGAGGGAAAAACAAGAATACCTTTATTAAAGCCTTCAATTAATCTCACAGAAAACACATCAAAATTTCATTTTCTTCATGTTAAGTGTGTTACTGTTAAGTTTATTTCCAAGTAATGCATGGAAAATGAAATAAAGTTACTGCTTAGCACAAAAAGGCCAACCATTTTTGTGTGTACAGATGATCATAAAAATAGATTGGCCAGTATTCAATGCAAGAGCTGTATAAGGACGTTCCACAGTTACAGTGAAATCCATGTCATTTTCATCAAACTTTGCACATAGATACTTTAGCACATGAATATTCCAAATAGGCAAAACTAAAATGAGTCCATGTGCTTGATTTTTTGCTATAGAGCTCCACAAGTTCACTCAAATGGAGGTTCTTAAGAATTGCACATTCAAAAGAATTTTGCATTTTTAGACCTTATGAGATCATTACAATGAGTTTAAACCTCTATTGCTCAGTCAGTCCAAATCCATGGAAATTTCATCGAATTTTGCAATATACATTAATAATTCAATTGTATCAGGGCTTATCCTTAGATGGAGAATCTATTGATATTGCTATTGGTTCTATAGTCTAACAGCACTGTCAGTTCTTAAGAATGGTGTGAAAGATAACAAAAACTTAATCCCAACAAGGGAAATACCTCTGGCGGTCTCACCTGCATCATGCGATTCAATATAGCAGCAGTGCTGACTTTGAAAACTACTATAAAATAATTTTTCACAAAAAAAAACCATTCGTATAATGATACAATACTACAATCATTGACATTTGACCTTAATCATGTGACCTAAAACTTGTCAGTGATACTTGATTACCCCTATATCCACATTTTATACACTATATCTATAAACTTTGAAAGTTATGACAGCAATCTAATAATTACCTCGAAAATGGCCAAAGTTCAATGACCTTAAATGACCTTTGACTTTGGTCATGTGACCTGAAACTCGCTGAGATGTTCAGTGATACTTGACGACTCTTATGTCCAAGATTCATGAGTCAGATCCATAATCTTTCAAAGTTATGATGGTAATTCAACAGATACCCCCATTATGGCCAAAGTTCATTGACCTTTGACCTTGGTCATGTGACCTGAAATGCGTACAGGATTTTCAGTGATACTTGATTACTCTTATGTCCAAGATTTATGAACTAGACCAATATACTTTCAAAGTTATGATGGTAATTCAACAAATACCCCCAATTTGGCCAAAGTTCAATGACCTTAAATGACCTTTGACTTTGGTCATGTGACCTGAAACTCGCTGAGATGTTCAGTGATACTTGACGACTCTTATGTCCAAGATTCATGAGTCAGATCCATAAACTTTTAAAGTTATGATGGTAATTCAACAGATACCCCCATTATGGCCAAAGTTCATTGACCTTTGACCTTGGTCATGTGACCTGAAATGCGTACAGGATTTTCAGTGATACTTGATTACTCTTATGTCCAAGATTTATGAACTAGACCAATATACTTTCAAAGTTATGATGGTAATTCAACAAATACCCCCAATTTGGCCAAAGTTCATTGACCCTAAATGACCTTTGACCTTGGTCATGTGATAAGAAACTCAGGCTGGATGTTCAGTAATACTTGATTAACCTTATGTCCAAGTTTCATGAACTAGGTCCATTTATTTTCTAAGTTATGCTGTCATTTAAAAAAACTTAACCTTCGGTTAAGATTTGGTGTTGACGCCGCCGCCGTCGTCACAAAAGCGGCGCCTCTAGTATCATTCTGCTATGCAGGTGAGACAAACATGTGACTTTTTTTTAACAAACATGAGAAGTACAATAAATGCTGCACTTTATTTTAATATTTTTACCAAACTTTGCAAAGTTCTAGAGGAAGGTATTAAAGAGGTGCAAATATAAAAAAGGGGTTCATGTGCTTGTTTTCAAACTAAATGTATCAGCAATTTTATTACAGCAAAATGTGCTTTTTAAAACACACACAAAACAAAAACAAACGTGCCAAGTGCTTTGTATCTATGTGAGGGAAAATTCCTTTTTAAAGATTGGCTTATTTTTCACAAAACAATTATATGCACAACTCAGTGACATGCAAGTGAGTTAGTCGATGATGTCGCTCACTCACTATTTATTTTGTGTTTTATTGTTTGAATAATACAATATTTCATTTTTTACAGATCTGACAATAAGGATCAACCTGATGAATCATTATGGTATTAAACAATGCTAATTCCACATGTTCAGGGAGGAATTAATCCTTTTTTTCACTTGAGAATGAGAAAATTAGAATATTTCATATAATAAAATACAAAAGAAATAGTGAGTGGATGACATCATCAGTCTCTTCAATTGCAAACCGACCAGGATGTGCATATAACTGTTTTGTGAAATTAAGCAAAACTTTTATATGTCATAACTTTCTTATTTTACATCCGATTTAAATGAAATTTTCAGTGTTATGCTTGTTGGATTTTTCTATCTTTATTCAAATCAACTTTTTTGGGGGGTAGACTTGTCCTTTAATCATATTTGATTCTTTATTTAGCATTTGACTTTATAAGTAAATTTTTTTGTCACAATTTTCACCATGAGGCATTGTGAGGTCATAGTAAACATTTAACTGTACTTTGGTATAGTACAACTCAACACAGCTCAGAATAACTGCTTTAATTTTTTTTTACTGCCAATAACATCTTTGGATTGTTTGGCTACTTATCCCCAGTATTGTTTTACTTTTCCAGTAAAATACTTAGCAAAGTTTGTGAACTGACATGTTCAGCCATATACCCAGAGCACTGGGCCTAGGGTCTAGATGTATTATACATAAATCACATTGAGTTCTATTGGTTGATACTGAACTGAATACGGTAATGGGAACTACTACTGTTGATCGAAATTCAGCTCAAGTAGTAATTTGTCAGGGTAGTAGAAAAAAATAGTTACCAGCAAGTTTGTTGATGGCTACTTTCTGCTGGCAAATAGACAGCTACAATCTCAATTTGTGTCCATGGCATTGTCATCAGTTTCTGAGGAAGCATCTTAAACATAAATAGGGGAAACAAACATAAAATATTTTGATAAGTGAATCAACCACAAAATCATGCACCAATTGATCCCTGCTTTTGTCAAAGAAGAAAAAAAATACAGGTCAAGGAGCATATTTTGATTCTTTGCAGGCATATATCAGCAAACAACGAATGCCACGATTTCACATTTGCTCATTTGCACCCTTCTTTTTAAACCGACCACCCGCCACACACTAAGTTTATGGCCGATTCTTGTCGCTGTGGCGAAATATTTCAACACTTCCGAATTTCTATGACGTCACCATGATAAATGATTGTCTTGTTACTTCCACTGCAAGCTCCGGCTTCAACGATTGACAACGTTCAGCAAAATTGTTACCTTTTAATATCTTTCTCCCTTGTAAAATAAATTCTTATCATTCCTATGGACAATTGATGCACCTAACGTTACTCTCCCTTGCGTAGCGTTTGTAATATGCAGTAATCTTAATGCGCATAAGGAGGTCGATATGTGGTGGTTTCACTACTGTGGAACTACCTCATTGAAACTAAAATTTTGGCACACTTTGATGTAATCATTTAGATCTAGATCTACTCACAACATGAAGAACATTCAAGGGAATGTTTTGTAAAATAAAAATAACCCTAGACCCCCTATGTTAAAGGTGTAACGTCGTGAGGCTAGTCTAATCTTAAGTTTTTAGGTGTGCTCATTTGATGGTACCCACTTACACATATTGGCTGATATCGTACTTAATTATGGAAGACTAATTAGTACGCGACTACCTCAGGCGATGGTTCGTATATATGCTCCACTACACGTCACTACCACTGCACTACCCTCCACTCCACCTACATGTATCCGAATCATCGGGGAACAAAAATTTTCTCCTATAAACCAGTGACAAACTGTGGCACTTTATGGTAAAATCGCGGAAGGTAGCGGTAGTGAAATGTAGTGAAGCCTACACTAACCATCGCCTGAGGTAGTAGGTGACTAACATTAGCTAAGAGTCTAAAGTTACAGATTTCTAGACGTATTCATCAATCATTTGCACTTGGGGCCCGTTTCTCAACACCTGGACAAGTTAGTCATATCTTTATCCACCAACCACGAAGTTAGTTCCAATCTTACTAAACCCGTTTCACGAGGAGCTTCCTAACTAGCCTTTTCCTAACTAGAATCCCTTGATATCGATACTATCGGTATAAAGAGCAGATGAGACGTAGCCTTAGTCACAAAACAGCATAATTTTCAAAAAGCAAAATCATTTAAACTGCAAATATTGTGATGAAAATGGGAAATACATCTAATCAAAATAATAGCAGAGGCAAAATATGCACCATACATACTTAAACTATGAAGAATGGAGCATTCAATTGCTGAGAAAATTAAATTATGAATAATTCATTTCATTTGAAAAAATCACTTGTGGATGTTGATAAGGGTACCACCGGGATATCAAATTTTAATAGTGTACGGAAGTAAACCATAAATGTTTTCTTTGTACAAGGATGATAATTATATGTTTTTCATAATTCCAAACATCATCAAAATATAGTGTAACATAAATTGTTTAAATCTTTAGATACCAAACATATAATTCACAAATTCTATGCATAAATTAGAATAAAATTTATCAAAATGTTGATAAGGGTCTGAACACAGCAAATACGAGTCCAGTTATGGATGGCCCTGACGCAGTAGAATCTTTGTCGATTCAATTATTTTACTCTTTTTTAAATGAATGGTTTTGAGGCGTTTTACCAACAGTTTTTATGGTTTCTATGCTACAAAAAATTTATTGAATGATCTATCCCACTTGTTTTGCAATATAATTTCAACTTATATGATTGATTGCGTGAGATTATAATTGTCATTGTTATAATTGTCATTGTTGTAATTGTCAAGATTATAATTGTCATAGTCTACCCACGTGATGCCACTACGTCATTAAGAAAGAAGTTATGACAAATTGAGGTGTAATAAATGGTCAGGTTGTTGTCCGCGATCTTGGCAAAGAGGGCTTCATGAAACGGTTAGCGGTTAAGTAGCTCACTCTCTGATTTAGTCAAGAGGTTACCCTTATGTCGGTGTTGAGAAACGGGCCCCAGGTCGCTAAATTGAGTCTAACACTAACAGCTAGATCTAATGACAACGTACCCTCGGTAGGTCTAACATTAATAATATTATACCCAAGTTAGAGATACATAGGCCTAGAGAGGGAAGTTTTTTAATGTTACGTTAGGCATGTTATGCCTCTGTATATTAGGTTTATCATTAAACAGAACCGCAATGCGTTATGGGATCGAAAAGGGGGCAAGCAAGCTAGCTCGAACCATCGCCTGAGGACAATGATGTAGGTATACCGGGAACAGGGCTTTCGTAGTCATATTTTATTGGCTCGTTTTTTCCATCATCTAGGCTCCTATCAAGAGCAGCTTTAAAACTGTGCACAATTTGGGCAGTGACAACTACGTTATTTAGGCTATTCTATGTCTTATGTATTCCAACATAAAAAAAATTCCTATAACATTCGGGTCTATTTCTGTGTCTTAGTTACTGTTAGTCTTTGTCCTGCCGCTCCTGGCTTGGTGCACTCACTCTAGTACGAAGTACTACATGTATATTTCTAAGTAGTCAGCAAACATCGCTTCATTGCAGAAGTAATATTTGCCGAAACTCATTCTCGCTACTCACCGGGGCTCTTTCCGGTGAGTAGCCATACAATCGTAATTTTAGTTTTAAATTTATAAATCAAAATCATACAAAAAAGAGCAAATTCGCTTACCTCGGCGACTTTGCATGTCTCTTTTACGGAAATTAAAGGAAGCCCGATGGTGGCGCTAATAAATTTCACAGCCTTGATTCAACTCCAGGGTAATTTTATTACTAAACTGTGTCTAGTTCTTTGAATGCGCACTTCTTATGATTACTTGATTAAATATGGGCACCAATAATAAAAAAAACATAGATCGAATTTAAGATTATTATTGGGGATGATAACACTTTTTTGCAAATAGATCGAATTTTAAGCGATGACTAATTCGAAAAAAAATTGAAAAAATCTACGTTCCTTGAACGAAACCAGCAGTACAAGCTTTGTTCAATTGTCAATAATATGGTCTACCAATTAACATGACCAAAGTCTATACAATAAGGGTTGGACACTTAACGGACTTCGCGCAGTGATTTGCATTGATTTGCGTGTAATTAGGTGCCCAGTGACTTCACTTAAAGTTGAATTAAGAAGGGGGTGAGTTTCCATAAATATAGGTTCTACATACAATATATAGTATATATAAGTTGTTCAAACACATAGCATGTCACAATAATCCTCTGCCTTCTCGATATTTTGCTTTGAAAGTCTATGAAATTAGCCACCTGTCAGAGCCCGAGAGACGAGTGTACAGAAAAGTCACTCGGAGTGTGACGTCACCGGGGGGAATTTAGTATAAGAGGTGCCTGAATGTCATACAGAAATGCTATGCAGAGAGAGAAAGCTTTTTTACAATTTTTTTTCAAAGCAACTCAAATCAAACAAATAGGACTGATATGTACAAATCTTTACTTTCCCTGTATAAAAAACAGTATGAATAACCACCATGAACTCTTCAATCATGATGTAAGATAGCAAACAGTGAATTATTGAATGATATTTTCACTATTTCTCATTTATTTTATCACGATGTTCAATCAAGTGAGTAGCTGGAAAGTAATTCCGGCGGCTAGCTCAGCGCGCGCTGAACGCATAATACTAGTACACACAACACCCAGGCATTGAGTGTACTGTTATGGTCTGGAATGTCGACTTAGTTCATGGCCGTGCAGCGATCCCCTGGCGTTTTTTCTTCTTTTCTTTTGTCTTTGACTCCACTTTTATATCCTCTGGATCATTTCCACTCATAGCTCATTCCACAGAACAATCTTGAACCAAACGTATAGTATTCTTTCTCGGCCTTCTGAGTTGTTTTCTATATTTAATTACGCTAGGGGTCACCGTCACACATACAAACGCAATTCGGAAGTGAGTTGAAGACAGAAAGATATATAGTAATTAGTATACATCTCTATGGTTGAAGACAACAAGAACGGTACGGTAGCTCGACAGCTAGCTGCGCCGGAGCGGGCGGCCGGTCGGCACAAAGCAATTCCGCAACCAACTGTGTTTTTTTGCAAGAGCCGCGTCACGCGCGGATAAATATGTCATAATAACACGTCTGCTACGTTATCGACTGGTGAGAATATCTCGATCAAATTTCATATTATTCACCTTGAAATTATTCCTTTAGGGTCTATGGTATCATTCTGAGGGAATTAACATATTTGGAATAATAGTACGGCCACAAATATTTTAATCATTTCCTCTTTGCAAGTTCTATGGCTCGCAGATACAACTTCAACTGCAGTTATTCCATATGAAGGAGTACGTGCATAGTACACAAAACGGCACTGCCACCGGGACCGAATACCCCCCGGTGACGTCACACTCAAAGAACACCCGTCTCGGTAGGCATTGCAGGAGCGAACTCAGGGAAAATGGGTAGGGATAAATCGTTCAAATTCACTATTTTGAAAAAAGAAAATGGGGGGTCGAATCGCCTATTAGTGTTTGGAGGGTTGTAAGGTTGCTATTAATGTAAATATCTCAATATTTGGAATCGTCTTCTTAATTCAACTTTAAGCCTAGTCTTTCCCTTGTCCTTGTTGTTGTGTCTTTGATATGAATATTAATCGCGCGCCCTCTTTAGACTTTAGGCCAAAAATTGATGTTGGCGCGGCATCAAAATGCAGCGACGTCAAGACCAAAAAAAACTTCTCTACCAAAAGAGTGGTAGGTATGTGCCGCGGGCGAGCTTTGGAGCGGGCTTATTGTAATGAAAAAGGAGGGTCATCGGAACAAGCTTCGGAATTACAAATGTTTGTGAAAAAGGGGGTCCTTGGAACGGGTCGCCTGTGTGTGAGTGCGTATGCATCCCTATGGAACGGGCATATGTGCATGCAGCTAGTCCGGCGACACAGGCGCCGTGTGCGCTCGCCCAGAGGCAATGGTCGGACAGCGCTCTAGGGCCGCTTTTCATAAAAAATGCAGCTAACTGTAGCGGATCATTGTGGCCGGAACGGCGTAATGAAAAATATGCAAAGCTTTGGAATGAATTTCTTTCCTCTTCTTTCTAGATAAGAAGAAAATGCTATGCTTTGGAGCGGCTTTCTTAGTTTTTTTCGCAATAAGATAAAAATTCTATGCCTTGGAACAGAAATTTGAGTGGAAAAATGGGGGTCCTCTCTGTGGCACATATCCACTTTTTAATAGACAGCTGGCAGCAGTCTATTTCGAGGAGTTTTTTTAACATTTTAAATTTTTAATATTTCTACTCGTACACAGTCACAGGCGACTCGCTATCGTGCAGCCACCATTAGAAGGTTAACAATGCAAAATCCCCCCGACGGGGCTCATCGATTTTTGTCTTTGTTTCATAAAAATATATAAAAAGAACTGGACCAAAAAAAAAGATTCTTCCGTTTTGGCCTGAAATGCACCAAAACCGGGAAAATAAACTTAGAAAGGGGAAAAAACAGTGACTTACTTTGGCTGTTGTGCAACTTCACTTCCCCGTTTTATCCGAACTCAATACATAAACATACGGTATGGCCATTGTCATTTAGTCCCTGTAGCCTACAGATCGAGCTAGAACTTCGGTCTCTGTACCTATTTGATGAGCACTAACACGTATTGTGAGATTAGTAGTATTTGATGGTAGGCCCCAAGTCTGCGCACCTAACAATTTGAGTTAAGATTTAACATGAATTTCTTATTTCACAAAATCTTTCAGTTAATAATGTTCCTTATATTATTGAAAGTGTACCAAATTTCTCATTAAAAAAAGAAAGAAAATATAGTATTTTCTTGAAAAAACCTCGGGCAGCCATTTTCAGATTGAAAAAAAAATGGTAACCCATGTCTGCGCACTCATTCACTTTGCACACGATTCGGGGATTTTGATGAGAAAGGCTGCATTTGAGGCCGTCACATGAAATGCCCTAAATTCATTATTTTCTTACCAATTTGAGTCAGATTTTTTTATGAATACCTGTGTATGTATTGCATGTGTAAAGTTTGTGCTCGTTGCGTGTCTTCTTTTACTAGAATCGCGCAGATACGCGTGTGCACAGACAAGGGGGACTGCGCAGACTTGGGGCCCGAGACTTGCCATAACCTGTTTGGTGAGTGGAGCCAACGGAGTTCAGCGGAACAACCAACAGAGACCATTCAGCATTTTGGTCTAATACCCACTATTCATTATATATTGTGTCCCCCCGGCATCGTATGTGGATACGATTACAATAACGACGGTTCGGATGGTCGACCGCCGACGATATGACTTGGAAATGGAATAATTTGATTTGAAATGGAACAATTTGATTAGATATTAGATTTCGTAGAAATTATTTATTCCGTGCAATCGCATGGAAGTGGATTCTGGCCTCCAGGAATCTCCAAATTCTGTGGAAGGATCAGATCATAGAGTTGCATGCGTCGTGCCTTGATTTTCCCGTGCACGACGGCATGTAGTATGTACCGTAATGAACCCTTGGCTTGACTGAGTGGGCTCGGTATCTACCGTAAACAATTCTATTTCTTGAAATTCTAGATCTAACTTTTTAGTTTTAGATAGATCATCTAGATTCTAGACACATGCTAAAAACTCCTGTGCATGAAACGAACTCTAACTTAGATTATGAAAAAGCGTGCAACATAATACGTATCGGTACCATTTAGTAAAACCTTAGGATGTTTCGCCATGTTTTGATTTCCTTTTAGAAACCATATTCGTCTTCACTTGTCCCGCGGCCGCGCCGCTGGAAATGGACAAGATTGATACTGAAGCTCCCGGCCGGCGGTGCATGGGCAGCCGGCGCGGCCAGGCCGGGCGGCTGTGCCTTCATATCGAAACAGTACTGATACAGCCGATCCATCCAGCTAGCGTGAGAGTGGGCAAAGTACCGTTAGTCTCATTTGCAGGCTAGCACCTGAGTTGGAAAAAAATAATTAACCCCCCACACACACACAGATAGAAAGAAAAGAAAGGATTGAAATAGGAAGTAAAAGTTATAAAGAAAAGGAAGTAAGAAAAGGAAGGAAGGAAGAAAGAAAGAGTATCGCCTTTCTTTGCCATGTTCCCAGGGGGATCAAGGGGGTGAGAACGAAGGCGGGGTATCCAACTGTATTAATGAAAGACGTTTACCAAGCAGGGACGTGAGATTTGAGAGGGCTCCTTTCTAACTACTTCTTAATTTTGGCAAATAAGTTAATATAAGGAAGAATGTACTTTAGCTGTATTGCTTAATTTAAGAAGGAGACCAGGTTGCAAATTTATTATCAAACATGGTTTTAAATTCAAATAGCGTATTCTACATACATAATTTGTTAAAATAAGAATGTTTTTTCGCTCTCCTGAAATTTTTTTGTTTTGTTTCAAGGTCTTAACAGCACAGCGACGATATGAAACTTCAATAAATATGAGTTTTTAAACACATCACAACTAGCATTTGCTTTTGTATGAACAGGCATGACGATTGTCCTTGTTATAAAGAAAAAAAAAACATTTGTTTTTGTATATATTAGTAGCAAGTGCTTTTTTAGTTAACTACAGCAAGATGTGGTCTGATGCAATACTTCTGGATTAGATTTACCAAAAATTCAGAATTATGTACCAAAAGAAATACTGCAAAACAAAAGCCATAATATATCACATTTAATGTTGCGATGGCCCATGGGATTTTTTTAGGCACAACAATCAGCAAATCCTAAAATCCAAAGATTAAGATCACTATTTAAAATGCAAATTGGCAACTGTAATAGATTGGAAAGGATTGCCAAATGTTCATACTTTGTTTTGGCTGCACAATCATAAAGTATTATTGATTTGTGATAAAAAATAAAGAAATTAATGTTGCAGCTTTGACAATGCAATACAGATTTATTTCCTCTTTTGAATAAATATTTGGGGTCTTATTTCCCAATAACGTACTGATTAAATCATTTACCACATATCATTACATATTATTAATACTACGTTCATTGGATTTTATGACAGCCTTTTCCAGGGGGCCATAATTTTACAGGCACACATTCGTCAGCATGGATATCTATATTTCTACCCACTTTAAAACAGGCTGAATACTAGACTAAGTAATGCATACACTTGTGCTGGGGTGTGTTATATCAAAATGTCTTCGTACAAAAATACAAGTAAACAAATGTCTTGCCCCATTCCATAGTTTTGCATTTCCAGTCATGGGGTACTGGTACAGCTACTAGACAATTGAACTATGAAACTACTAATGTGTATTATAATCATAAATATTCTTTATATTCTCACACATACATGTATATGAATACAGTGATTTCTAAATGAATATTTATTTATCTAGGATAGAGTCATGCTTTTGGCTTAGATACAATAAACTATTATGACACAAAAGAAAACCATTTGGATAGGTAATATATTTACTTTAGAAATGTTCATTCTCCCCAGGTACAAATAAATACATGTGATGTCATGATACACGTATATCTCACAAAGGCAGTCCTCTGGTCGAAAAGCAATCAACTAATTTTTTTGGGAAATAAAAACTGAATTTATTCCCCCAAATTTACTGAATCTTACTTAACATATGGAATGATCATAATATCAATAACATTACAAGAGCTTTATAATGCACTTGTCCTTGTTTGGAGCACAACTAGCAAGACAAAAGTGAATTTGCTACTAACTCTTATTTAAAAAAAAAGCTGTGACCATGTGTTTGTTATTCTGGAATAATTTTTTTTTTGTTATTCCAAAGGTTCGTTATTCAGAAACACGCAAATATATATCAAGCTGTTTGTTGGTCCTAAAATGAAAAAAAGGGTTCATTAATCCAAACATTTCTCGCATTATTCCTAATTGTTTGTTATTTTGAAGATTTGTTAATCAGAAGGTCTGTGAGACCGAAATCGACATAAGGTTTGTTATTCCGAAAGTTTGATAGTCCGAAGCTAAATTAATGTTCATTATTCCCAAGGTTTAATGATCCGAAATAAAAAAGTTTTGTTATTCTGAAACTGAATAACATTGTTGTGAAACCAGGCAAACTGGAGAGGACATGGAGGAAGTGGATTGGGGAAGTAGGCCTAGTTTGTGGAGGACCGTAATATTTGTTACCAAAATATGCTTTGGAATGTTTGAGATATTTTTTTCAAGAGGAGAAGATGCTCTATTGACTAAAGTGATAAGAATATCTGTCTGAACACAGCAAAGTGCTGAAACTGGACCGTTCCGCTTGGGGGGGGGGGGGACACCCGGTATAGGTAAAGATAATATATATCAAGTGCCTGAACATCTCACAGGATAAGTCAGCGTTGTGTGCTTTGCAACAAGATGGTTCTCGAACCACAAGTCTCGCCTGAATCGCGAACGCTGATTTGACAGCTATCGCGTGTATATCACATACTGTAGTACTTATAATAGAAAGTTAATTGACCTTCTGACCTTGGTCAATTTGATCAGTATTCAAACTTGACCCAAGCTTTCATAGGATGTACCCCTGGTGTGAATTTGGCGATTCTACCTCAAACTTATAAAACATTACTGTGCATGTAAATATGATTACAGACAGTGTTTTTTATATGGAAAGTTCAACGATCTTTTTCATATTTGAACTTTGTCGATTTGATCACTATTTGAATTTGACCTGAACATTCATGAGATAAACCTCTGGTATGTAATTGGTGATCTTACCTCAAATTAATGAAAAGCTGTTGTGTGTATAACATACTGTATAGTGCTTATTATGAAAAGTTCATTGACCTTGTTCTATTTGACAAGTACTTGCACTTGACCTGAGCATTCCTGAGATGAATCTCTTGTATGAATTTGGTGATAATACCTCAAACCTATATACAGTTATTGAGTGTACAACACGCTTGTACAGTTTACTCCTATTTAAATGGCTGGGGACCAAGCCTATAACCCTGTTAACATAACATCTCATTCTATCAGTGCTCGATTGTACAGTCTTCTTCATTTGGAACTATGCGTTTTACCAAGTGACTGGTTGACGGCGACAGCATGGCTTAGATTGTGTGGTGCTGGCACTCTCCGTCTACGTGGCAGAGGGAGAACAGCAGAGGACTGATGATTGGGTGTTTGAATAGCCATGCTCAGGAATGTTAGATGATTTTGATGGCCGCCCAGCATGCAGCCTTGCCCCTCCTCTACCCTTGTGACTTCTCCGTCTTTCAGTGGCAGCAGGTTGAACACCAATGTGTTTGCTACCACTCAGGCGAACACGTTTCACATTCCCTGCCTTTTTGCCTCTCTTTTGAAGTGCTCTTGCTGCCCCGGCATATTTACCAAAGGAAGGCATGGCTGATGCAAGACTAGTGTCTGTCTTTATTCTGTTGTAGCGTTGTACCATTGCTGCAATTGCTGGGTGGAATAGATCTGGGGATTTCTCAAATGTGGACTCCATCTCCTGACACATATCCCTGAACTGTCCCATTAGATCATCTGAAATAGAAATAGAGAGCATCAATGTTACAAGTGTAACATTGACACAATCAACACAATCAACATATGATTCTACTGATGAAATAATCTGAAAACTTAACTCACTGCAGAAATGTACAATATATTGCTCTAAAAATAAGAATTTATTATAAGTGAAAATTTTAACGAAACATATATCAAAGACCAGCAATTTGTTGCAGAAATTTATTCCTAGTAATTGACACATACACATGTAATTCATATAATTCAATGATCAAGTTGATGAGCACTAATTTGCACCCGAAGTTGCAGATCCTTGGCGAGCAAGTGCCAAACAAAAACAAACAGACAACAATTGGAACGCCTCTGGCAGTCTCGCCTGCAGTACGCAATTCAATATAGCAGCAGTGCTGACTTTGATGGTCAAAGTTCATTAACCCTAAATGACCTTTGACATTGACCATGTGACCCGCAACTCATGCAAAATTATCAGCAATACTTGAATAACCTTTTGTCCAAGTTTCATGAAATAGGCCCTTATACTTTTTAAAGTAATGCTGACATAAAAAAAACTTACTGTGGTCTAAGTTCACTGTCCCTAAACAATGTTCTTTGACCTAGATCATTTGACAAGGAAACTCATACAAGATGAAGAGTGATACTTGGTTACCCTTATGTCCAAGTTTCATGAACTAGGTCCATATGCTTCCTATGTTATGATGACATTTTAAAACTAGATGGATTTCGACCACCCATGGTCGAAAATTATGCCTCTGCTGAGTGCATGATCAATAACTGTACAAATCTGAATCATTGTTTAAAATAACCACAATTGTTTTGCCCCCCCCCCAAAAAAAAAAAATATGTGAACTGTTATGATGTACCTGCATAACTTTGAAAATGATAAGAATGTATGCATCAAAAAAACATTTTCACTTGCATAATGACCTTCATGATCATTGACCTAACACCTCATGTAACCATATATATTGCTTATTTTTTGCCAAGTTTGAAGTTGGTTACATTTCTCTAAATCCGTAGGCTATGGAATTATTTTAATTCCCATAGACTTTGTACAGGTACCACACGTATCCTGTAGCCAACGGGTTAAATAATAACCAAAATTCCCATATTTCAAATAATGACCTGACCTCAATGCCTTTGACCCAATCATAGAACATAGGGCCACTTTCTTGGTGGAGGCATAACAATTGATATTGAAATATCATTTACCGATATTTATAGCCCTGTAAGAGATCAAATATACATGCAAATGAGTCCTGTGACCTCCGACCTCTGACCCCAAAATACCAGATAATATTTGTCTTGTCATATTCTACCCTCACACCAAGTTACATGTTCATGTCTCATAGTATGTAAAATACTGTACCAGAATTGTTTTTCACAAAATAACCTGTGACCTTTGACCCAGTGACCCTAAAATCAAAACAAAGTATTATACCTTTGCATTGTATCAAGAAAACCTTAAAGAGTTTTTAGATGCTTCCCCATCTATAGCAACTTTCATAAAAAAAAAATTATATAAAAACAACACATATTTTGATATTTTCCTTAAGAATTTTTGTAAATCTGACAATGGAATTTATGGATAATTCATTTTCAGTGAAAACATTAGACTGAGTCTTTGTTACAGCTTGTAATGGTAAAAGTACGCCTTCTTACAGTCTTTAGATCTAGATCTACCGATATAGTGTATTAACTACTATGTATATACCTTTTTTTGATATCCTGTAAAAAATAATTTCTTTTTACTGACCCTGTCTCAATTTTCATCAAATTTTGATACAAATGGTGTCAAATTAATTAGGAAGACAAGCTCTTTCAGCCTTGCCCCTCCTCTACCCATGTGACTTGAAGTTCTCCGTCTTGCAGTGGCAGTAGGTTGAACACCAATGTGTTTGCTACCATTCATGCGAACACGTTTCACATTCCCTGCCTTTTTGCCTCTCTTTTGAAGTACTCTTGCTGCCCCGGCATATTTAGCAAAAGAATGCATGGCTGATGCAAGACTAGTGTCTGTCTTTATTCTGTTGTAGCGTGGTACCATTGCTGCAATTGCTGGGTTGAATAGATCTGGGGAATTTATGGATAATTCATTTTCAGTGAAAACATTAGACCGAGTCTTTGTTACAGCTTGTAAGGGCAAAAGTAAGTCTTCTTACAGTCTTTAGATCTAGATCTACCGATATACTGTATATTAACTACCATGTATATACCTTTTTTTTGATATCCTGTAAAAAATAGCTTCTTTTTGCTGACCCTGTCTCAATTTTCATCAAATATTGATACAAACGGTGTCAAATTAATTAGGAAGACAAACTATTTCAAATAAGATGGTAAACGTACCCTAAAATGAATTCTTAACATCATTTTAGACCCCTCTAAAAGAGCCCTCTAAAAGAGCCCATGTCTAGAGTACTATAGATAGCTATAGCCCAACCTGATCTAGTCCGACCAGACGTAAGTACAGAGATGTGTATATTCAATCCTGGCCCTACTTGTACTAACAGTAAACAGCTAGTATTAACAACATTGACACTTTTGACAGTTACACAACATTAACACTAAGGCTTTACCTGTTCTGCATTCAACTTGCATTGCAGGTGCGTATATTCTAGGCACAACCAACACTTAACAGTAAGTTAAGCACACATCCCTAACGGTACACATTCAATTTATTAACTCATATGACACCCAAAAAATGTATAATTTTGGAATAACAGGGTTTGGAGAAAAACTTCATGCAATACATCAAACCATAAATAAAATCAATTTAACCAATTTCAATGGTTTTAAAGTATACAAACATGTACTTTCACAATTTTAAAGGAATATCTAGCAATTTCACATTGAATTTACATTTAAGTAGAATGAATATCGTACAAGTAAATAAAACTGCAACACTCCTTTCTCTAAATGAAATAATTGACACTTTCTGATCCTGTTTCCTGAGAGTATTTGCATATAAACTATTTTTTGCCCTATTCATTCAACTAATCCAGTCAGCCTGTGCTACTGGTCAATTTTCTATACTACTGAATATACTTGCATGTTCTTAAACAAATTTGACAGCGTGCTTAAGTTTTCTATATTTTGCTTCTAAACTATACAGGGCTCTAATATTGTTACAATTGCTGAACGATCAATTTTTATTTTCTTAGGCAATTCATATAGTGAAAAAAAATAACATCAGTTTATATAACTTTTCATGGAAGAGGGCTCATATCATGGTTTCATTTTTTTCCCCAATAATTTCTCTCATCGTTTGTAGAAAAGAACAAAAAAAGAAAACCAATTCTTGATCACCAAGCCTAGCATTATAATAAGTTAATATCCACTATTAATCACTGTTTTTTTTTACCCCAAAATGGCATGAAGACCTTTAACATCATGGAGCAAAAATATGAGATGAAGAATGCCAATCTAAGTATTAAACTATATCAGACATGCACTCAAATATTTGAGAAGGACTTGTTGCTCTGAAAAAAGAAGGGATTATTGGTGATGGACTACGAGGTTGTAATCTGTTTTCATATTCCATAGATATGTAGATATGTTTAAACATATCAATGATACATTTTGATAACATTTGAAGTTACACACAAAAGTGAAACAATTTTTCAGCTACTTAATCTGTTTTATAGTAATATCTATACAATGTTTGACTTCTCTGCATTGTTGAATTTTCAATAGATATTCATTATTATTATTTGTTTGGCGTCACCTGTGCCTGGGAGGCGAAAAGCGAACCGAATCACTATGACCCGTAGGCCTCTCCTCCCGATATAACTGATTTGGGGGGGGGGGGGGGGGGTTGGAGTGCAGGTGCACCGCTACACCGGGGTTTCCCCCTACTCTTATACGAATAGTGCAGTGGGTTCTTAACGTGCAAAGGTGGTGACTCTCCTATACACGGGGCCTCCATTTAACGTCCTATCCTAGGGACGGAGTGTTTTCCACTGTAACATAGCCTGCGTCTATGAAACATGGGAGAGACGTTTACACACAACGCACTGGCTTCAGTCATCCGCCCGGGGTGGACTCGAACCCACTATTTGACTACATAGACAACCTGGCAACAATATTTCAGTGAAACATCTGCAGTAATATAAACCAGTTTCGACTGATCTCAAACTATGTTAAATACATTCATGTTTAACCTATCAGTTATGAATTAAGGCCCCGTTGATACGTTTTGCCTTGTTCATAACCCTTAAATTTTGCTGTATTCTCTTTTCATTGAAAACTGCCAATTTTAATGGAAGAAGTGATAAATCAAGAACTTCATGACTGTTACAACTTGAAGAGGATCACAGGCAATTTGCATGAGAAAATTTCCTATGAGCCAAAAATATAACAGAGCTGGAAAATAAAAAGGCAGTCCCCATCTCAAAGTCCTTGATTGATCCCGATGTGACATAACCAATACACTCACATTTAGCTATCAGTTTCAGTTTTCAGTTTTATTTTTTCTCATTTCCAACAAAACAGTAGACAAAATCCATCATAAATACAGTTATACCAATTGAAATGCAATAAAGAAACATGAAACACAATATGTATATATATATATTCATCTAAATTATACATTTGAAACTTAATATGGATCATGAAATATTTTTGGCTGAAAATAACATGCTGGAAATGGTGAGGTCCACTGTGAAGCTGTGCTTGTAAATCGTGGACCCCTCAAAACAAATTATTCATTAATATTAAATTACATAATTAAAATAATGATAGTGGCCAAAGAGAGGGAAGAAAAATGTGAAATAAACAATAACATGATGCATGAAATGAGTAATTTACGAAGAATAACAAGGAGAGACGATGAGGAGAACATATCTGCATGTGGACTAAAATAAGAAAATGTTTCACAGGTGATGTATAACGAGTATGAAGTAAACGCGCATAGGAAACGGATCAAAGTGTATTTCTGGTTGAGCAGTGGTGACGAGTTCTTCGATACCAACAATAATAACAATGACAGTAATAAAAGAGATAATAATAATGTTGATGATATTGATAATCACAATAATAATAGTAATCATGATACTAATAACAAAAATAATCATGATAATAGTGATAATAATGATAATATTGACAATAAAAGAAGGGACAATCTAGGTACAACAGGGAGAGCTAGGTTTTATACGTAGCCAATAAAAAATGTCTTTCTTTTGAAGACTGCGAGTGAAGGGGAGTTTTTCAAATCTATGCGCAAATTATTTAAAAATTTAGGACCTTAAAAAATGAATGTATTTTGTGCTGAAAGTGTTTTTAGTAGAGGTAAATGAAATTCTTCAGACTGTCTAGTAGGATATTTATGAATAGTTTGATTCTGTATCACATTTCATTTAACTTTCATCCATAAACAATGCAAACAATGCAACATATAAATAAACAATAGCAAGTTGTTTGTATGTGTGTCAACACATATGTTGCAATTTAGTCCAGATATCCATCCAGATGAGTTTTTGTCATTTTCACATTGATTTTATTTACCAGTCTCCAATACTCTGTCATGGTTTGAAAAAAGGAAGTGACAGCTTTCAACAAATTTTTTTTTTAAAACTTTACGAGACATGCTTAACATGTGAGCAACAAAAGTAATATTTTTTTACTTTTGAATTATGAAATACTGTTTTGTCAAAAGGAAGCAAGTGACAAATTAGTATGGGAACAATTGGGAACAGATAATTCAATGTATCTGCAGAACCTGATTTTCCCCCCATAATTTGGGAGTGCGGTACACAATTGCTCATTTTGTGAAGCAAAACAGAGTAATGACACCTGGCTTTTGAATTATGAGCATTTGTGTTCCGCACCCCCAAATGCTAATTTTGTGAAACAAAACTTGCTTTTCTGTGTTAAGTAGCTTATAAGCTTTCAAATGGTATATGATTTGTCCGTGTCAGTTTTGGTTACGGTCTGAGTCTTTAATCATTAACTAGGAGAACCAAGAGAAATCGCCTATTTACTACAAAACTACTGTCACTTGCTTCCTTTTTATTAGGAGTGGGCTATAAATGGGTGATTTTTGGTTTTACTGTGCCAACAGTTTTTTTGTATTCCTTTTACCTTATCTCAACATGAAATGATAATATTTTTTTTCTCGGGTCCGAGAAAAAAGTGCGCCGGCCAAAATCCAAAATGGCCGCCAAAACCCCCCAAAATTACAGTTTTGGCCACAACTTCTTTATTTGGTGGTCTTTTTCTCTGGTTTTGGAGTCTATTCATATGTTTTAGGGGACAGGCAATTTGTTTTTCCTAAAATTAGTACTTTAAACCATTATTTGTATAGTTATAAGGTGATATTACTTAAATTTACTAATTATTAGACCCTTTTTTCAGCAAAAAATTAGGTTTCATTGTCTCATGGTTCTTGGATATTAGACGATACCAGTTGACCAGTAGTAAGCAGCTTCATATAGATATAGAGTTTTTATATCTTTAAATTGGGGTTGACGGATATTTGCGAAATATATATTTTCAAATAAAGGAAAATGTCATTTGTCAATAGGGGCTGTATGGTATACAATGTACTGTATATACCACATGTACACTGCATATATCCATACATTGACCATCATGACATATCCTGTATATAAACTATAGTGTCATAGAAGTGAGCTCCTGAGGTTTAGAATTAGGTTGTGACTTGTAAATTTGATTGCTTGTTAGCTGATATACATGATGGAAATATGTAACCCGATGATAACCATAAATTGCACATAACAGTGTAAACATCATGTACATGTACGCACATAATAGCCATACATGTATCTTCCTCTTCTGGAGGCTTGTTTTTACCTGGTTGTGTCTAACCCTATGTTTATGTTGTCAGTTAACTACCATGGTAATGCTGATCAACGGCCAATCAGAATCAAGGATTCCATGCAAGTTACAATTGAATGGCAAAGTTACCATAATGGTAGCAGAATAGCCACAGTGTAAATGCCATAATGTGGGGTTGACTATAGTCTATTGTTAATTATATTTTTCCCTCTCCGCCCCCTGAATGAGCATATATGACAAAAAATGTCTTCAATTTCTGAGACAAAGTATACAGTATCTTTAATTTCTGAGGCATCTAATTCAAGAGGTCATTTCTATGACACTATAGTTAATATAGACCTACCTGTAGACCTGTCCATGGTGGTCAATGCATGGACATACATGCAGTGCAGTACAGTGTATGTACAATACATAGTATACTGTATGGCCCCTATTGATAAAGGTGAATTATCGGATGGTCTAATATCACATGGTCTACTTATCAGTTCGTCCAACTTCACATAGTCTAAACTCATTTCGTCTACAACCAGTTACAACGTCTAATATTCAATTCGTCTAATTCCCACTTGGTCTAATATCCAATTCGTCTAATTTCCATTTAGGCTAATAACCAGTTGGGCTAATTTCCACTTGGTCTAATATCCAATTCGTCTAATTTCCACTTGGTCTAATATCCAGTTCGGCTAATGAGCAGTTGGGCTAAAACCATTAAGTCTAATTTCCAGTTGGTCTAACACCACTTGGTCTAATTTCCACTTCGGCTAATTTCCACTTGGTCTAATTATCATTTTGTCTAATTGCCACATGGTCTATTGACCGTTTGTTCTAATTTCCACTTGGTCTAATTTCCATTTAGTCTAATGTCCACTTGGTCTAATATCCAATTGGTCTAATGACCACTTGGTCTTATAGCCAAATGGTCTAATGACCACTTGGTCTAATCGCCAATTGGTCTAATGACTAGTTGGGCTACTCGCCACTAGGTCTAATTTTCATTTTGTCTAATTCATACTTGGTCTAATGTCCATTTATTCTAGTATAGCATCATTCATTATTATTTATTTTATCTAGAATGAGCAAATATGGTATGTAATGGATAAATACCATCAGTTAATACATATCGCCAGGATCCGGAGGGGTAGAGCCGGGGTAGGGCTGGTGGGCGCAAAACCTCACCGTGAAGGACTATCGATGATGAGATAGTCGCTCATCAAATGAATTATTCTTATCAAATAATTCTTATAATTAGGCCTGTATATCGATTGTAAGATGATGATGAAAATTAAATCATACTCATAATCATTACATCACCGCATGCACATTTACAGAACAATAAGTTGGGGACCTTGTAGCTTATAATGGTCGAATGGCGGGGTTTCATGAGAATAAAATTATTATGAAGAAAGGAACGAAAATATAATGTAATTGATTGTGTGGATACGTATTTGGTAAACATGTTTATGCCTCTTTTAAATCATTGTGATGCACCATTACGGACGATACTTGAACTTGATGGCCTAGTTATGCAGTTTGGGGTATCCCAAAACTACAAGCCATTAGATCATGTAATTTTGTTATGAATATTTTGTTTAGTTATTTCAATAGTTAGTTTGGAGGCAAATAACTGACCAATTAGATATAGTTTGATAACACTATAGGCCTACAGGTCTATCGGGTTAGCTCCAACAACATCACTGCGACCATCTTGGTAGCAGCCACATCATTCTGACGTGTAATAACACAATATAGTCTACGCTTGCAGACCTTTATCAGTTATCACCACAGTAGTCATTCATCTTATATATCTTCTCATTCTGTTTTTTGTTCTACTTCTTCGCCTCCTCCTTAAAATGGATTGGCAAGGTTCCCACCCCATCAGGGAAATCAAGGAAGTCAGGGATTTTTTTACGGTTTCTCCAGTCAGGGATTGCCTCAAAACCGGGGAAAATGCCTCAATTGAGGGCAAAATCAGGGAATTTTGATCGGCCCAAAAGTCGAAAGCACGACAGTCATTCAGACTCTGTTATATTTTGTTGTATATTAAAACAGCATTCATTGAATGACATGTTATGGTGTTTTTTTTAGTGTAGCCTCTTTTACTATACAATACAAGTATAGGCCTACTGGTACATTATACATGCATAACAAAAAAATAATAATACATGTAATTTACTGCAAACTTAGAAAACATGAGAAACTGGGAATGGGTTTAAATAATTCGGGAATTTTTTTACTTCATCAGAGAAAAATCAGGGATTTTTGATTTCTTGAAAACTTGGGAACCATGATTGGGTAATTAAGTCAGCGTTAACTATCTACAGTAGATCGTATACATAGAGGTGGATAAATAAATAATATCGTATTTTTTTCCACCTCTATATTATAGCGTTATTTTACAGAAAAATAGCAAATTTGATTGTTTTTCACCAAAACCTTCAAAAATCCCCTGAAACAGACAAAAAATCCCCAAAGTTTGTTTAATCTCCATATTTTTTTCGTCCCCACAGGCTTTCGAAAATCCCCATATTTTCAAAATTCAGTTGGGGACGAAATATACGTCACTCTAACTGTACTCCAATATCGAGGGGCGCGCGGAAAGTAACTTAAAAATTTCACCAAAAATTTGAAAACAAGTCACCATGCAGACTTTACAAATTAGACCATGGGCATGTAGACGAAATGAATGTTAGACTATCTGGAAATTAGACCAAGTGGAAATTGGCCGAAATGGAAATTAGACCAACTGCACATTGGACCAACTGAATAATGACCAAGTGAGGATTAGACCAACTGCAATATAGACCAAGTGAGGATTAGACCAACTGGTATTAGACCAACTAGTATTAGACCATCCGAATATTAGCCGAACTGGTATTAGACCAAATGCAATTAGACCAAGTGACAATAAAATACATTAGACGAAATGGCAATTAGACCAAATGAAAATTAGACCAAGTGACGAGTAGCCCAACTAGGCATTAGACCAAGTGGCTATTAGACCAAGTGGTCATTAGACCAATTGGCTATTAGACCAAGTGGTCATTAGACCAAGTGGCTATTAGACCAAGTGGTCATTAGACTAATTGGTTATTAGACCAAGTGGTCATTAGACCAAAAGAGAATTGGACTAAGTGGGTTTAGCCCGAATGTTGTTAGCCCATCTGATGATTAGACCAAGTGATAATAGACCATCCGTCAGTAAACCTTGATAAATAACATTGTTTTTATTTAATAAGACATATTTCGAAAATATCCGTAGAACCCAGAGTAGAGGAATATGAGCAATATAGTTTTATCAAACTACTTGCTATTATAGAACTCGTATCGTCCAATATCCAAGAACCACAAGACGATGAAACCTAATTGTTGGCTGAAAAATTGGTAAATTTAGGTAAATAACCCTTTAACTCTACAAATAATGTTTTTTAAGTACTAATTTCAGGTAAAACGGATTGCCTGCCCCCCAAAACATATGAATAGACACCAAAACCAGAGAAAAAGACCACCAAATAAAGAAGTTGTGGCCAAAACTGTGATTTTGGGGGGTTTTGGCGGCCATTTTGGATTTTGGCCCGGCACAATTTTTTCTCGGACCCGAGAAAAAAAATATTGTCATTTCATGTTGAGATACATTACAAGGAATAGATAAAAACTGTTGGCATATTAAATTGACAAAAAAAAGTATTTTTGACCCATGTATAGCCCACTCCTATTTTTATCTAAGTACTGAATGCTGCCTACTCAGACTAAAATTCCTTCTTGACGTTGCCCAGCCAAGTTCAAAGCTGAGCAGGGCAACATCACTCAAAGCACCGGGAGGCAATTCATACACCAAGTGCTGGAGCATTTTCCATGCAGGAAAACACTGGGTCTGGTAGTCAACATCCAGCATATAGGTTAATTTAAAGCAGACATCTATAGCTTGCGTGATGGAAGTACACTGGATGGTGTTACGCTCGACAATGACAAAAACCTGGCTCGGTTTCCACCGGGTGCCTCCAAGGATCAACAAGAAAGGCTGTGGTCGATCCTTTGCATCAAGATTGGCCAAATAATATTCAATGGATGTTCCTTCCTGTATTGAACAGATGAGATTCAAGGGAAAGTTGACTAAGTGCAGGCAATTTACTCTGTCATTATCAAAATGTTCTTGTTTTTATAAAATAATATATATTCAGCTTCTCAATAAATGACACATATGTATGAGAATAAACTAACATTCTACAAACACAGAAAATTAAAATATGTCATATTGGATTGCACCCCCAATAGGTGGTTTAGTTACATTTTGTGCTTGAATTTGAAGTAAACTATTTGTTCCTTGTTAACAGAACTATTGAAACTACCATGACATGTTTAGTATCAATTTGCAACTGTGTTGGCAAGCTATTAGCCTGCAATGTTTCAATCATAAAGTCACATTGCCCCCCCCCCCACAATAAAAAATAATAAAGTAGTAAATGAATAAATAAATACATAAATTAAAAAAAATATATAACAAATTGATGAATCTTGAAAATAATTTCACCGATTGAAATCATTTGAACACTCTGAGAATATTCTCACACATACAATGAGTGGTATTTGTTTTTTTTATATCTATTTTACAAATTGTACTGTAGAATGTAATTAATGAAATGTATAATTGTGTAATTACACATATTTTCAGTTTGTTAACTGCGATATGTGAAGAATTTTAATAAATACCATTTTTCCATCTATCTACAATTCGTCTTTATGCATTTTGATTACAAAATATGTAGAGAATGTTGCCTCTTTGCGATTTGCGCAAGATGGTACACATACATGCAGATAATCACACTATGCAATGAGAAGGATTTTGAAACAGAAGAGGTTGAGGAGATAGATATGATGACCAGAATGAAAAAAAAAAAATAAAAAAATAATGCTCCATAAGGACTTGGGTAATGAGAAAACAAAGCCCAAACCAGTTGGACTGGAGAATGAAGAAATTTTAGGACATGTACCCAAAGATGGTGACTAGGTTGAATCAGATGAAAAGGGAATGATCATAGAAACAATTGATGGAATTGAAGAAAAAATGTCTTTATTACTCTCTATCTTGTTTTCTTAACAGATGTAGATGGATGAAAAACAGAAATGATTTGATATTATTTGCCATTGGTGGTGCACAGCTGTGACAGTGTAACGCATGATATCAAATTATATTCCACAGAGACATCTGTCTCCATTCCCCCTGTTCAACACCTTACCAGTTTCAAAACACACAAATATAAAACTTACAGGTTTCAAATCTATGAATGAAGTAACTGCCTCTTTTGCCGCACATCTGCCCTTCATTCCTCTGCCTCTTCCCACAAACAATATTGGTAGCAAGCTAAAGGCCAGCGTCCGATATTGATCTGTTAATTAGAATGTAAATCAAACAAATGAATGTCCTCAGTCCAACAGTACCAGTATTTGTGATTTTTATCAATGACCTGCCAGAGATAGTTACAAGCATAGAGTGAATATATGCAGGTGATATATTAAAACATGGCATGATAACAGGGCATAATAAAACCCAATTGCATAATATAAAAACTGCAAATATGGGATATGAAGAGCAAGATATATGTACAAAATATGGTGAAATTAAAACAAGCTGGTCTTCCTCATGTTTGATAAAGAAAAACGGTTCCATTCCAACAGCACTGCATATACAAAAACTGCTGGTTACCCACAGGATCTGCACTTTCTCAGTGAAGGGATAATTATTCTGAGGAGATCTATTAAATGCTATCGGGTGAAGGGTTTTCTTTTTTGTCATATACAGGAATTTGGCTGATTAGGTAGTAAATTTTGAACAAATTACCGGACAGGAAATGTTCCTTATGAACAAAAACATTATCAGATGCTATATATCTCGCTGGAAATAAGGATAAGTGACTTTTGGGGCCATCTTGTACGGGGTTCAACCTGTCCTGAACACTGTCTTTAAGAGGAAAATCTTCCTTCAATTGACAAACATTTTTACTCAAATCTTCAGTCAATGCTGAGTTAGTTTTAGGTCCCTTACCATCTGACAACTCTTGTAAATCCACCTCTCCAAGGTGCTCTTTCCATCCTTTTCCGATCTGCAATGCATACTGGAAAACACGTTTTGACATAATTGGCCATTTTGCATAAAGCCGATCAGTTTCATGAGATATCACGAGCCGAAAGCCTTCTTGAACCTGAAATCAATTTAACAACAGTAAACACTTATGTTCAATTCAACATTCAACATAAATGGTCATAAATGTACAATACATGGGGGCGGCACATGTCGAATTTTGGCACACTTAGATTGAAACTGAGTGACAGTGTAGAAACAATCAAGGCTTCAAGCATTTAGAGTCTATCCCCCAAAACAAGAGAAAATAAGCCAAACATTACCCACATTATTTCACCACACAGGGGTTACTAACTCAGGACAAGGTTATTCATAACCTTGTACATTGGATAAGTGGTCCAACCATGCGGTAGGTAGAATACCGCACCGCTGGATTCGCATCGCCGACCAGCTGCGGACTGAGAAGGCCAGGCCAGGTACCGGTGCCTGTAATAACGGTATCCAATCAATCGCACGCAAATGAGATTAGGCTCCGCCTACCGCGATCATTTGAAGACAAAAATAAGCCCTCATTGACGTTCATGAGCATGAAGATATTCATAATCCGGCCTTTTCATTGGCTAAGAGCGTTATTGATACGCGATTTCCCCGATTCTTTGTCATCGATACTTATGGTATCGTGTTACAGAATTAATTATTCATTTGACCTCATTACGTCATCTAATTTATTTATTCTGAAACTTTTCTTTCCACACGAAAAATGGACATACGGCTACGATCACTCCGGTGAGTACGTATAAATTGATATAACCACATGAATTTAGTGGACTATTTACACATTTCACACTGTATTTTGTGATGTTAGGTTATTTCTTTAACTAATTAGAGAGTTTGCTATTATTCTTCTGTTAAAGAAAAGCAGAATTTGGTCTTTGAAATTGAAGTTAGATTGTCATCGTCGCCAAGTGCAGCCTGTATGTTGCATGCCGTGTTGTGGTTATGCCGCTGTGTTAACCACATGTATTTTGTACGGGCTCCTAGCCGGCTGGCCCGGGCATCGAGAGAAAATCGGGCCGGTAGCCCACGATTGATTAAAACAAGAAGAATAAAATATTAGTTTCTTTTTGTACACTGTAACGTTAGATCTAGATGGAGATCTGCATCTATCTTCAGTAGATCGAGACTCAGTCATGAATAAACTGTGAAGCGGAGTGTGGAAGAAGATACGCCTGTCATTGTATCAATCAATCCTCACTTTCAGTTTCAGATATCACATTTATTTTGCATAGGCCTAGGCCTAAGCCATAATTTCATAACTTCATCAGGCTTCTTCTGCATTTAGCCCCCACACATTTTAACTCTTAAAAGTCTTATTGTTATTTATACATTTAGTTAGACTCGGTCTTAGAAATAACATGCTGCGCTGCATGTTTGTCTTATTATCAATAGATCTAGAACTAATTTCTAAATTGGTTAACATATGATCTAGACTTGCTTTTTAATCTTACTTTATTATTAGGCCTACTTACTTTTTACTTTTATCCATCGATGTAGATCTAGGCCTACCTAATTCAAATATAGTAATCTAACTTATTCTTTCCCAACCCTTGACACGTACCCCCAGGGCTTAGGATCTTGGTCTATAATTTAGATCTAGATCTAGGTCTGGGCCTAAACTTCTCCAATTACATGTATGAGTACGACTGTCAGTCACTCAGTGTCAGTGGACCAAGGACAAATCTAGATCTACTCTCGGTCAATAATGGCAATGAAGGTTTAGCCAGGAACAAAAGTCAGACATCAACAATTTCTAAATCAATATAGTCATAGATCTAGGTTTAGAACCGAAGTTTTACTTTCTTGAATTATAGCATTATAGTTAGTGTCGTTTTTATTCGCAGATCACAATATTCTGTGCAACACAACACATCAACTTTAATTCTGACTATTATATATAATGTATATATGTTACTTTATATATTTATGAGAAATCTCTGACATTTTTTTTAATATAGAGTACATGTAGTTATAATGGAGAGTGGGTTGTAAACTGCATAGAACATTTTTAAGTGATATGCTTTATAGAAGTACAAGTTTATAATTAGTAGAAGTAAGATTTCCTATGTTATGCGTTGAAGAAATATATATATGTATAGTCTCACTTTTCTTTTACAAATCATGACAATTTTAATTTAAATTCATTGATTTTCTTTCTCTATTTTTTCAATCTGCAGGACTGGTGTAACAGATGTTTTCATTTAAGAAATCCAACAATTCAAAATTGAAGAGTCTGACTTACGGAGTACGTGATGAAGATGGAATTTTTTTTCAAGTCTATTTAAAAAAACACGAACAAAACTATTATCACAACCCCAAATTCATGACGTATGGAATTTCTTGTTGATTTTCATTAAAACTGGTTGCAAAAGGAGATGCTATAAACATACAAATAAGAGCGGCGGAGCAAAGTTGAAAGGGGGGGGGGGGGCACACGGAAAATGCTGTATTACATGAAATTTTTAAGAAGTTCCGAGCGAGCAAAATTTTGACATTTTAAAAAAGAAAATCCAATTTTGTGATAGATTTCGACAAAACATTCATAATGATATATTTCACCATTTTCTTGGTCGTGAGTTTTTTTTTTATTTTTTTATTTTCGGGGGGGGGGGGGGGGAGAGTCCTTCAAGCCCCCCTCCATCTGTACGAAACTGCTTATCTACCCCCACCCAAATGAATTATTATACTTAATGCACAAAGGATTTCCTTCGTAAATATATTATAGAAATTATAATGTTTTCTTGTTTCAAAGGGCGCTCGTCATGGTGAACATAAAACGGGTCCTTCTCAGTTGAAAGAGGCACAGAACTAGTTCTTTAGGAGCACTTTTCTTGGGTAAAAAGGGGCAGTGATTCGAGAAAGGGCACTTACAAGGAGGCGAGGGGCATTTTTTCTACCACATAAAACGGCCTTCAGATGAAAGGGCACAGAACACGCTCGGGGGGGGGGGGCATTTTGGGGTAAAAAGTTGCACACAAGGAAGAGCACTTCGTAACACCTAAAACAGCTTCTCGTCAGGTGAAAGGCATGGACTTATCCACGGAGGATTAGCTATTTTTAACGGGGGTGTTGTGACAATGCTCAGCACGCCCAGTAACAATAGAATAATCCTCCGTGGATAGGTCCATGGTGAAAGGGACACAGTACACGTTCCTGAGGGGGCATTTTTCTTACATAAAAAAGGCACTTTTTCAGTGCTTCAGAAAGTAGGGGGAACTGTGTCCCCCGGATCGCTGCCCCTGCATACAAAAACCATTTTCTTTCGGTTAAAAGTATTAACATACGCTTAAGCCAAAAGTAAAGCTAACTCCTCTGATAATGTGATATTTTTTCTGGCTAATTAATAAAATTCACCACTAACCAGAGAATGCCTTCATGTCTTTCATTTGTATTCATATAGTATTTGTACAGAGCTAAAATGAAAGTGGTTGGAATTGGCAAAATTCAAAATGAAATGGAGATCGAGAGAGGGAAAGAATGACTAGAAGGGGGTTGAAAAGAGATGAGAAAGAAATGGAGGGGCACATATGAAGAGATAATTTAGAGGGGGAGGGGGGGGGGTAAGAGAGCTAGAATTGTGTATAGTAGGAACAATGGGGTCGAAGAGAAATAAGACGAGATTTATGGAAACCAGGAGACAGATAAGTGGGAAAAGAAGAAGAAAATATATGATATATGCAGGAGAAAGGCGGCACAAACGAACTTTAGTGGGAAAATAATTTAAATGTAAAAACAGTAAGAAATGCTGGAGAATAAAGGGGACAGGAAACGCATTAAACATGATAAACTGCGACCCGCTTCATCATGAGTTACAAATATGGTAACTACGATGGTAACGGCTATAACCAATCATAAATCTAGGTTACCACGGTAATCACAATAACAGCGATGTTTAACTAGCTGTAATTCATTATGAAACGGACGCCAGATGAAGAGAGCAGGTACGGCGATACATGAAGGGGCCGGCCCCGGCCGAACGTTATACCTTGACCAAAATATCTTTAATTTTTTTTTTGCTTCTCGAAATTTGTAACAAGAATTTTTTTTCAGTAACCATACTCAACCAGTGAAAATTACCATCATAACCATGTTCTGCCCCCCCCCCTAAAAAAAAGAGAAAAACTTTGGGTCAGCTAGTGCACGTGCAACAGCCCCCTTTCATCTTTCCGCGGCCTCTGCCAGCTATTTAGAGTCGAGATTCTTTACATTTGTTAAACACTAAGATTGCTTTATATCTTAACATGTGACACTTTTGGAATGGCCAAAGCACTGGAGACCTCTTTACCTAATCACGACTTGATCTACTTATTTCATCTTCCCTTTTAGAATTAGCATAGGCCTATAAGACGCAATACAATCAATGCTTTGTTTTTAAGTGATATCGATATTTTATAGCGCGCAGCGTATCGTCTCAGATTTGCGCTTGCTGATTCGCTGAATTGTCATGAGCGCGTAACAAAATGAATACATTAATGAATTTGCCAAGTTGACCTTGTCATTGCGCTGATGTGCGTATTGTCTAATACACGTACAAAACCACAGTTGACGAGAGAGCATCGTACGAAATTAATATTAATGAGGGCTTATTTTAGCTTCTAATGGATTAAACAAAATGGCGGTAGCTTCGGGGGCCTGCTGCGCAGTCCCCCTTGTCTGCGCACACGCGTATCTGCGCGATTCTAGTAAAAGAAGATACGCAACGACTACAAACCTTACACATCTACATAGAAAGATAATCATTAAAAAATCTGACTGGAAAAATAATGAAATTGGGGCATTTCAAATTTTCTTCTGACGGCCTCAAAGTGCAGCTTTTCTCATCAAAATCCCCGAATCGTGTGTAAAGTTAATGGTGCGCAGACATGGGACACCATTTTTTGTTCAATCTGAAAATGACAGGCTGAGCCTTTTTCAAGAAAATCATCTTTCTTGCAAATTTTTATGAAATTTTTGGCACACTTACTCAAAAGAATATAAAAAAACATGATCGACTGATACCAGCATTTATAAGTGAGTTCAACCATTCATGAATGTTTCAAAGCAGTTTTTGCCCATTGTTAATCTACTCTGTACTGGATAAATCTGTAACACTAACAGTACAGTCTTTAACCAGGGGGCCTTCCTCACTAGGTCAATATATTAAACTAGCCAGTCTTATACTATGCAGCCTTCTAATTAATAAATCTTTGTTCTAACTGTTAGTGAGGAAGGCCGCCTGGTTATCTCTTTTCTAGAGATTAGAGAAATGAGCTGGGCTTGTGTACTTCGGCATGTTAAGAGTCGATAGAGACAGAAAAGTCTAGATATAGAGATACATGTAGATCTACCTGAATGGCTGCAGGAATTGTTACCCCTTCACCACATTCACAGTTTCTCGACGTAGACGTCATTATGGCTACGACAAGCTTCAAGTGATAATCGTAGGCCTACTGATCGAAGACGTAACCGTAGTCGAACTCGAAGATAGGCCTACATGTAGCTAGATATAAGGTACGGTACTTTTGTATAGCACGCGCGCGAGATCGAGATAGCTGAGACATTCGAAGACAGATACGGTCTCTGCTCAAGTCGCTCTTTGGCATTAAATTAGAGAATATGACACGTAAGCGGTACGGAAAAAAACACGCGACCCGGCCGCGGTCGGAAACGGAGCAAGCTAACGTGAGTCGAGCCGAGGTATAGATCCAACCTACGTTATACAGTGCCAGTCAGTCCGCAACCCGTCCGAAAGTATTTGATTCAGCGGTATGCATAGACATTCGTGGTTTAATGCATTATCCCGACCTTTCATTGGAGAACGCGAACGCTTATTTGCGACGGTAGTTGACGGATGTAGTCGACGGATGTAGACATGACGAGATCCAAAATCTTGTCATCTGATCATCTCCTCCACAGGATGTAGACATGGCGAGATCCAAGATCTTGTCATTTGATCATCGCCTCCACAGGATATAGACATGACGAGATCCAAGATGTTGTCATCTCCCTTACAAAAAAATCCTGTATTACCTGTGATAAGTACTACAGGAACTATCACAAGAAAGTATCACAGGAAAGTACTACAGGAATTACGTGCACGTAATTTTTGGACGGTACCACAGAACTGTACAGCAGGAGTACAACAGGTCTGTGTCCTTTGATACTTCCTGTAGTAATAACCGCATAAGTATGGCAGGAAGTATCACAGGACATGAACACTACAACCGCTACAACCACTACCACACTACTACTAGTACTACAAGACAGTATCACAGGACAGTACTACCACAGGAATATCACAGGATAGTATCACAGAAGAGTATCGCAGGACAGTACAGCAGGAGAGTATCACAGGACAGTACAACAGGAAAGTATCACAGGACAGTACTACAGGAATACCACATGATAGTACTACAGGACAGTATCGCAGGACAGTATCACAGGACAGTACTACATGAATACCACAGGCCAGTATCAAAGGACAGTACTACAGAACAGTACTACAGGACAGTATCACAGGACAGTACTACAGGAATACCATATGCCTGTAACATAGTACCACAGGAAACTTGTACAAGAATATTGCAGGCCAGTACTGCAGGAATACCAAGAGACCGTACCGCAGGACAAGTCCTGCAGTACTGTCCTGTGGTATTCCTGTGATACTGTTCTTTGATATCTTGTGTGGCATTATTGGTCTTGTCCTGCAGCTCTGATACTTTACTGTGATAACCCTGCAGAACTGTCTTGTCGTATTCTTGCGGTACTGTCCTGTGATAGTTTGTGTGGTATTCCTGTGGTCCGGAGGCTTTCTTGTGATACTATACTGTGGTAATCCTGCTTAACTGTCTAGGGGTATTCTTGTGGATTTCCTGTGACGATCCTATGTTGTTGTCCTGTGGTAGTCTGTGCAATTTTCTCATGACACCGTCCTGCACTGGTTTGTTAGGCCTAGTAGTTTGAGGCCTAGTAGTTTGTAAGAATTTCCTGTGGTCCAGCACAACAACCTTGGCATCTTGACTAATGAAAAGAGGGGTGAAAAAACACGCAAATTTGCAGACGTTAAAAACATTTTTACATATCTTTATTATATGAGTTGTACTATGCACAATATAAAACATCTTTGATATAAATGACAGCTAGAATAATGCAGCAACATTTCATCTTTGGGATAATACATGTAAAAAGATTTATATCCACCAACATTGTGATGCCAAATGAATTACTTTCACTATTCATACATTGCTGCCATTTTGGGATCACATAAAGAAAGCTAGATTCGACCCAGAATCCTTCCCTCTAACACAACAATAAGCAAGTATTATTAATACCTCGGTCACATTCGTTGACCGGTTGCCTCACGGCGAGACAAAATCAGCAGTTTTGTGTATTACTATACAAACCACCTACATAGCTGGTAGTAGCTGGTACAAGGATGATTAAAACTACTAATTTCAACTTGCCGTAAGGCCACCGGCCGGCGAATGTAACCAAGGCTTAACCAGTATTATGGTTGTAAGTCTTAAAGGAAAAAAACCTGTACGAGCTGAGCAATTGCATTTTCCCCTTTTTGTCAACACCCAATTGGCTAAATACTATAAGCAGATCATCCTTTACTCAACCATGTTATGAAACAATGGAAAACCACTTGTGCATGTACAGATAATGCATGGTGCACATACGATATGGGATGTAATTATGTGGAAATCGCCAGTATAAATTTAAAGTAAATGAAGATCTATGTAATCATAATCACTTCATTTTGCACAGAATTCACAAAAGTCCATAAATAATGAAAGACAATTTTGAATAAATTTCACATAATTTAGAATGTTCACCATAGGTTAGAAAAAATATGAATATAAGATTACTTTGCCGAAATGCATATCAAATCTATTGAGACATCAATCTTTTTGACATTGAATATGCATATCATTGTTTTGCAGTCTTCTTGTCTAAGAATTGCTCCAACTACGGAGTGAAGGGTTATACAAATTTATGTCATGTATGAATGTAAGCGTGAGCCCATCATGAACACGAAATTGCGGCATGTTAATTTGATTTGCTACATGTCATAATTAATAACTACATGACGTTCAATACTTGATGTTGCTACATAAAATAATTAAGGTCATGTGGCAACTTGAATTCATACCTTCTTGAGTCATTTAGTAATTTCAATTAGTATATGACCTAAACAACTACGACATGTAGCTCAGAATTGACTTGAATAATTATGACCAATTTGATTGACCTCAATTATTTGAAGTAGCAACATCAATTATTTAACGTAAGCACGCTCAATCGATGCAGGGTAATTCTTATTAAGGTCATGTTACTATTCGAATTGGAACATGTCATTATGTAGGTCATGCAGCAATTCATATTACCAGCTCAAGTAAAAAATTACAATTGTAATATCACACAGAAGGAATTAGCTGTACATGACATAATTCTGGTTTTGAAGGCTTATGCTTCCATAAGTTAAGTAAATAGCTTTATTTCTTAATGACTATCCAAAAATACATATACATAAAATAAACCAATATGAAGTGCATCATATCCAAAGTAATCACTAGTTCACCCAATGTTACAGTATAAAAATAGAAAGTTGAATTTTTTATGTACTTTCACACACATTATACATGTACACTGTATGTCACTTGATCCTGAGAAAGTTATTTTATTCTGACAATAGAATTGCCAAGCAGTGAGTCCTACAGTACATTGTGATCTTGTGTTTTCTTATACCTTTCATTCTTTTTGAAAATTGTTATACAACTCTTTGGTTTTTTTTAACTTTATTAAAGCTTTTATGATTATAAATGTAATTAAATAAGTTGACTTTAATCTCGAAAAATGAATATTATACTGGCTGTGAATTTTTAGCAAGAAACAGCATTTGTGTTGGATAAGTACATAAAAATGTTGCGTAATTTCGGAACAGCTTACCCAGGCATCGCAAATTTGAACTCAAAAGATGTGCAAGACTTGAAAGTAAAAAGTCAGCAAACAGCCTCCCAGTTATTAACCCTTAGTTAAATTGGACCAATTTGATACCCCCTCCACAAATTTTGCGACCATGCCGCCGCACATTTTTTTTAACATGCCTCTTTTTGGTCTTGCGCATCTTTTGAGACCAATCTTGTGTCACCCGGGTACGTTGTTCTGAAATTATGCAACATTATGCATGGGCGGATCCAGCCTTCGCCAATAGGGGGGGGGGGGGGGGCGGAATTTTTTTCTAGCTATATTTTCCCCGATCGGCCGCTCGAAGATGATTTTAGTTACCTTGAAGGGGTAGTCCTAATAGTTACTTCTTAGTTTTATTCTTATAAATCAACATAAATATGTGATATCATAATCCTTTTTTATATAATAATTTCGAACATTCTGGACAATGTTTGTTATCCTGAAAAAACGTTACATATTTTAAAAGTCAAATAATGCAAGCGCGAAGCGCGAGCTGAAATTATTTGACATTTTTACCTAAAAAATGGAAATTCTAAGCATATTTTGTAACTTAAACAGAATAGGTATATAACTAAACATTTTATGCGAGCGCGAAGCGCGAGCGGAACATTTCGACCTACTGAACGAGACACTCTATTCATGTTTTATAAATCATGCAAAGGATGAGTAATTGGGGATTTTCCTTACATTAATAATGGGAGCGCAAAGCGCGAGCAGACAATTTTTATATACGTTTTGAACTGATCGAAAAAGACTGCTTGCACTAAAGCAATGAAGACGTAACATATCTCAACAATCAAATAATGCAAGCGAAAAGCGCAAGCTGAAAATTTTTAACATAAAGAATGGAAAATTTTAACAAGATAGCTATATCACTAAACAAACTTTCATCTGAACGGCTGACAGAAAATTTGTCAGTGAAAATTCACTTTCAAGATTATCCATGAAACGATTTTCAATATACCGAGCGGAAAAAAAAATCGAGATTTAGATCTAAAAATTGAACATTCTATTCATGTTTTGTAAATCATAAAAAGAATGAGTAAAAGGCGATCTTCCTACATTAATAATACGACCAGTGGCGTAACTACGGGGGGGGGGGGGGGCACGTGCCCCCACATCGGCTGGCCAAAAAAAAGGGGGAAAAGCAGAAAAAGAGGGAGAAAGGAAGAAAAATTTAATGTGAAAGAAGAATTTATTGTTCATTAAAATTATAATTATGTTATGTAATATTACAATTATGTTATTTATATTACATAAGAAACATTTTTTTCATAACTTTATGAAACATAACTTGCTCAGGGCCTATGTCTTTATTGTTCCTGGTGCTCGCATTGTCTGTTTAACGAGATATACACTGTTGGTCATAAAGGTGGAATAACATATTTTTGAATAAAAATCGACAGTTTTGTTGGTATTTGAAAGGCTACGCGTAGACAAAATGGTAATTGAGTGATTACATAATGTTTCCCCATTACACAGGTGACATTATAACATGAGAAATTTGGATTACGAAATAAATTATTTTGTTGTAGACTATAAAAGCATATGCATATGATATTATGCCCCTTTCCCTGATTTAGCACTGTGTATAAGAAGGTTGCATTTTTTCGAGTTCCTTGAACCGTTTGGAATAAAAATCTGTAGAGACGTTCCCTGGACTATGCTTGGTCCAACGGCAACAGCAACACACGAGAGAGTGGTAGCACTGCGACAGGAGGGCTACAAGCAGACTGATATCGCAGAAGTCCTAGGGATATCACAGAGTGCAGTCTCTAAGATCCTGAAACGTCAACGTGAGGCGGGGAATGTGCGGCCACGGAAATCTACAGGACGTCCCAGATTGACCACAAGAAGAGATGATCGCCTACTGTTGAATTTCAGCCGCAGAAACCGGAAATTGCCCAAGAGCCGTCTTCATCGCTTGTGGAGGAGATTTCATGGGATCAACGTTTCCCGGTCAACCGTTAATCGCAGATTGCTCCAACATGGTTACCGAGCACGACGGTTGACCAAATGTCCACGCCTGTCTGTTCGCCACAGAGTAGCTCGTCTTCTTTGGGCTAGGGAGCACAGAAGGCTTCATCCAGGACATTGGCAACATGTAGTCTTCACGGACGAGAGCCGGTCCATCCTTGACCGAAAGGATGGGAGACAACGAGTTCGTCGATTAGCCGGGGAAAACCTTCGCGATGAATGTATCCACGAGACGACTCAAGGCGGAGGCGGCTCAGTGATGATATGGGCCGGCATCCATTATGGAGGGAAAATGCCACTGGTGGTTCCGGACGGAAACGTCAACGCCGCCGCCTACAGGGATATCTTGGAGTTCCACTGTCTTCCATATGCAAGACGAGTGTATGGGCACAATTTCCGACTGCAGGATGACAACGCTAGACCGCACAGGGCTGCTGCAGTAAGGGAATTCCTGGAGGCAGAGGGCGTCGTACAGTTGCCATGGCCAGCTTGTTCGCCGGATATGAACCCCATATGCATGCATGGGATGCCCTCGGCCGAGCCATCAACGACAGAGAGGTCATTCCTCAAAATCTGCAGGAGTTGGCATATGCTCTGAGGGGAGAATGGGACGATATGCCTGTTGACGTCATCAACAAGCTAGTGGACAGCATGCCACGGCGTCTGTATGCGCTGGTTCGTGCCAGGGGTGGACATACCCGATACTAGTGACTGAGTAAGAACAATGACTCAAGTTTGATGCAAATTTGTCCATTAAATCACAAAAAAGAAGTCATCTGGAAAACTGAGAGAGATTGAAAATAAATATATCATGATCCTTTAATTTACTGTATATTGTCGTCATTGTTGTTCTATGCTCATGACATCCATCGCTTAGGACATAAACTTGTAAAATATCACTGTCAAACGTGTGTAAAAGGCAGAATAATAAAATAAAGTGGTTATCATGCACCATAAATGCCATATTCAAATCATGTTGTAATAATTACGCTGTGAAAATTTTGTGAAAAAAAATAGTCCACCTTTATGACCAACAGTGTATAATCCTGTTGTACTAAAACCTCCGGTTTTCAAGTCAATATACACCAAATAAATTTCCTCGCACTTCGAGTTATAATTGTTTTATGTAGTGACATAATGCTTATTTTTCATGACTACTTAAAGTGATTGCCCCATTTTAAGTTCTTAATATAAAACATTTCCTGTCCGTGCTTACGTTCGCATGAGTGGATTGGTGAAATATGTCTGCTCTTCATCAATTCCTGAAATCAGTCCCTAAAATGTCCCTTTTTCTAATCTGAATATCAAAAATGTTCAGCTCGCGCTCGCATCATTCGGTTAGTGAAATACGTATGGTCTTAGTAAATTCCTACAAACAAGCCTTAGAATGCCCCTCTTCAGGTCTGAATTTCCTAAATTTTCAGCTCGCGCTTCGCGCTCGCACTATTTAATTAGTGAGATGCGTATGTTAATCATGATTTCAATGACTACAAAAAGTGCTTCGTGTGTTTAGATGTAATTCTAACAAACTCATGACATTCGCATTAGATGACTTTGATGAGATTTGTATATAAAGGATTCCTTTAAAAATAGTCCTTAAAATGTCACTGTTTGGGATCAATATATATGAAAATTTTAGCTCGCGATTTGCGCTCGCGTGCTGTTTAGCGAGACAGGTACGTATCATGATTACCAAAAATTGCTCGTAATGTCCTTTTTTAGGTCTTAATATCTAACATTTTCAGCTCGCGCTTTGCGCTCGCATTATTTTGATCAGTGACATATATACATATCCGTTTAATGGCACTGTCCATAAAATGTCTCTATTAGGTCAGTATACCTCGCAAAAGCGCGCTCACTAAGTAACTTAATTTTTTTGCTGGTGCCCCCTCCCCCCAATGCCGTGACCCACGGTACGCCACTGAATGCGACCACAAAGCGCGAGCAGAACATTTTTGATATTGTGATCTGAAACTGGATAATGATTTAAATAGAGAACAAGTCGAGAATCTGAATTCGTATTTAGACCTAGAATCTAGGCATTGTAAATACATCCTTTATCATTTAAAATCAACGCGAGCGCGAAGCGCGAGCTTAATCTATTTGATATTCTCATCTGAAAAGAGTAAATTTCAGCTCTATATTTTATACACTTTGCAGGAAAATTGTGAGGTGGATATGGATCGCACTTAATAAAAAGCTAATATGTTTCTTTATAATTACTTTGAGTTTTGATATAGGACCGGGATATCCTTAAGACATGTCATCATATGAAAATGATGACTGTCCTCTTATTCCTCTTGCTAAGCTAGAGATGAAGCAAAAGGGACAATTCAATCATTAAATTGATATCTTATTCATTGATGCCTAATGAGGGCGCGAAATCTAATGATATTTTGGCCTGAAAACTGGACATTACAAGCACTTTTGTAATTATAAATAGGATGCATCAGTTAATATACTTTTGATTTTTATGATCGCAGAAGAGTCCCCAACAAATTTCGTTGAAAAGATGAAAGAAAAAAAAACAGAGAAATTCATAAGAAATTTCAAAAAACAATAAAATACATAGAAAATGATTTGATATCGCAATTTTGTTCATGTTCACTTGCTAAAAACACCACAAAGAGTTTCTCTACCAAAAATTAGAACATTTGGAGCTTTATTTAGGGAGTTAGAGGAAAAAGTAATTACGCATAATTTAACATTATCACTTAGCAATTTGCGTAAAATAAATTACAATCTAATTCTGTAAATTATGTCCCAGACAACCTGTGTGCCAATCTTCAGCGTGATCGCGCGGTCGAGATCTCAAGGGGGGGGGGGGGGGGCCTCCCCCCTGGCCATATGAACTCCCAAAATTACCTCGGCCTAGATAACGTTAAACCTTAATCGGCTTTCTCCCGGGGGGGGGGGGGGGGGGGCACTCAGTATATAATGCATAGTGGGTATGTGCCGCGGAGGGGACCCCCATTTTTACACTCAAATTTCCGTTCCAAGGCATAGCATTTTTGTCTTATTGAGAAAAAGAACAAAGAAAGCCGCTCCAAGGCATAGCATTTTCTTCTTATCGAGAAAAAAAGAAGAAAGAAATCCGCTCCAAAGCTTCGCAGATTTTCCGTTACGCCGTTCCGGTCGCATTGATCTGCTACGATGAGCCGCAATTTTGGTGAAAAGCGGCCGGAGAGCGCTTTCCGACCACCGCCTCTGCGCTGGCGCAGCCGGGGCCCGTGCGCCGTGCTAGCTGCATGCACGTATGCTCGTTCCATTGGGATGCACACGCAGGCGACCCGTTCCAAGGACCCCCGTTTTCACAAACATTTGTAGTTCCGAAGCCCGTTCCGAGGACCCTCCTTTTTACAATAAGCCCGCTCCAAGGCCCCCGTTTTTTGTCTCGCCCGCGGCACACCCCTACCACTTTTTTGGTCGAGTGCCCCCCCCCCGGGGGCTTTCTGGCTCCTCTTGAGTTGTCACCATTCATTGGACAGCTTGTTTTGGCAGCCTCAAGTAGTTTTTATCCACGTCTGTATAGCATGAGGCAGCTTTATCTGTAGAAAAAAAAAACACACACGTACCATTACGATAATATGAACAACATTAAATTAAACGAAATCAGGTGCTTTGCCACGATCTAGATCTCTTTGTACAAGTACATACCTGTCGGACCATGAGGTCCTTGCGGCTATCTTTCTTAGCATATTCTTGTTTATAAAGCAAAGTAAGTCGAATATTCAATAATGGCAAACAATTTTTAATGCAAACAAATTGTTATAAGGAAATATTGAAAATTTTGAAGAAAAAAAAATGAAGAATGAATTTTCCTCTCCTGACAAGGTTTTTCAACTACACTGTATGCCACTGCATGAATACAATCTGCTTAATTTTGCAATTATAATATCTACTGAAGTGAATGCCTAAATAATCACCTTTTATGAACTTAAACCGTGTCTTGTACATGAACATGGGCTTTTCTGTGTACACATAGTATCTTCCCAGATAATGCTGGACCTGCTGCTCGATCATCCAGAGATCCCTCTTTGAATCTTTAATGAAATGAAATAAATTTGATTGACATTGTAAACTTCAATTTGCAGTTTAATAAAAATACATGATAGTAAAACTTCTTCAGTTCCATATTTCAGTGGTACAATTCAGGTGCAAAGAGTCGTATTTTTAAATAATATTAAACAAAAAATGAATGAAAACATTAAAAGTAGAGGAGCGTTTTAATTCTACTCACAGTCTGTTATTGTCGCCAAAGTCTTTACAATAACAAGATTGGACACTTTGCCAACTTTGCGTAACGCTTTGCATCAATTTACATGCAAAATAGTCTTTGTGCCTAGTCTTTTATATGTAGTGTATTTAATATGAAGATAAATCATGCGCCCTTTAGCTAATTAGGCAAAAAAAAATCGGAAATTAGAAGACGGATCCATATTTTATCAACGAGAAGAGAAATCAGCGCTTAAATGACACTATTTGAGAGATATTGATGATATTTAGGGGGAATTGACTTCACATCTTTTCATAAGTTTCGTCATGTTCATAGAAGGCCGGACTTGATTTTATAAAACCTCTTTTAAATTTGCGGGATCGCCATGCAATTGTTGCGATTGTACACGGCGGCACGTAATAGTCTTTAGGACCCCGTGAGCATATTTTTATGATTTTGATATTGTCATTTACAAAGTCTTGACAGGGCAGCATATCTGAGTGTAGAGAAGATACTAGTCCGGAAGGGAATTCCCTTCATATTTAACATTAGAACTAGTGGTCCATATATAGACCATAATTTTTATTAAATTGCATACCTTTATACTCCTAATGCGTGTAAAGGTATCATAGTTTCCTCCAAAAAAGATAAGAAAAATTAGAGTTTACTTACCATACCGATGTCATGTATCCATATTGTAAACACTGCGATACAATAGACCTGACCCTGTCGTACTATTGCTAAATTGTGACGTACGGGACATTGCCTGTTGGACGTCATATCAAAGCGGGTTCAAGGGTCAGGTCTATTGTATCGCAGTGTTTACATTTATGTCTTGTCTTGTCTTGTCTTGTGAATACTGCACTTAAACGCCTCAAAGAGGCTATAGACGTGCAGGCCATTCATGCAATCGCTGCCGCTATATACTTCTTTTAGTTAGCATGTTTTTGCTTAGCTGTTTCTTAAATGCAGCTAGATCAGGTGCATTTTTAGTCGTGGGAGAAAGTGAATTCCACTCTACAATTGTACGAGGGTAGAGGGAATATTTGTAGCAATCCTTATGTGCTCTGATTATATTGAAGTTTAAGTCATGAGACTGTCTGGTTATTCTAGTTGTTGGCCTGGAGGATGCTTTGGAAGTGATTTGATTTATATTTCATGGAGTTATATTGTGTATTTCTTTAAACAAAAATATGAGCCGGCTACTTGTATTCCTGTCTTGGAGAGTATCCCATTTTAGAATACTCATCATTTCAATAACACTACTTGTGCGTTGATACTCGTTAGATACAAATCGTGCTGCTCTTCTTTGAGTTTTTTCAAGTTTATCTTGAAGATTTTTCTGGTGGGGATCCCACACAGAGCTACAATATTCCAGCCTAGGCCGCACAAGAGTCTTGTAGGCGATGTCTTTAGTTTGAGTTGAACAGTTCCATATATTACGTTTCAACAATCCAAGTATACTGTTTGCTTTGTTTACGGTTGTATTAATATGATTAGTCCAAGACAAAATATTTGACAAATTAACACCTAGATAAGGATAGCTGTCAACGATGCCCAGTTCAGAGTTCCCCAGATGGTATTTATAGGGAGTGATTTTCTTCTGCATACATGACATCGGTCTGGTTTTTTTTTTTTTTTTTTGGGGGGGGGGGGGGAACTATGATACCTTTACACGCATTAGGAGTATAAAGGTATGCAATTTAATAAAATTTTGGTCTATATAATTATATGGACCACTAGTTTTAATGTTAAATATCAAGGGAATTCTCTTCTGGACTAGTAATACTCAGATATGCTGCTCTGACTCTGTCAATAATTCGTGAGTAAATGACAATATCAAAATCATAAAAAATATACTCACAGAGTCCTCAAGACTAGGCACGTAATGCACCCATGAGTGCTCTCTAGGAGCCTGCTGGCTTTCCTTGTGATGCCACTACCGTATATCATTAAGAAAGAAGTTGACAGGTTAAAGGTTTGGAGGTGTCAAATATTTCGTTAGGCATGTTAGGTTGTCCTCGATCTTGCCTTTCTTGGCAAAGAGGGCTTCGTGAAACGGTTAGGGGACAAGTAGCTCACTATCTTCGATTTAGTCAAGAAGTTATACTTACGACGGTGTTGAGAAACGGGCCCCTGCCCTGGCTACAATACAAACATCCTCACCGCCGCCATTCATAGCCAACCGTTGGCCGTCCCCGGCCGCGCACACCGCAGATCAGCGCCCACCGCCAGCCCGGTAAGCGAGCGGGATCGGGAACAACGCCAAAGCAGTGCCACTCACTGCCAGTGCCAGTGCAGTGGCGTGGCCGTACGGTATAGATGAAATTTAAGTGCATGCCGCACCAAACTACGAAAGGAAAATGGATCTAACTTACTGTTTAGCCTATTGCGTGAATGTCTTGGAAGTCGTTGTCCGAATCTGATCCGTATTCTGTTAGTTTTTGTTAAATTATTGACGGCCTTCTTAATCAAGCTTCATCCTTTAGCGGAGCGGTTACGAAAGTTTTTTTTCAAATGGCGGAACCGGAAAAACGTATACTTTCTTCTTCTTCTTCTTTCCTTGGATGGCAACCAGTCAGGATTTACTATTTTTGCCACAGCGTTTGTTCATTTTCAACAGCTTATTATTTTTTCCTTCTCTTTTCTTGTTATTTTTCTTTTCTTTTCTTGTTATTTTTCTTTTTTTCTGTTTTCCTCTTATTTTTTCTTATTTTTTATTTTTTCTCATTTTTTCTATTCTTTTTCTTTTCTCTTTTTATTTCTTTTTTCTTTCGTTTCTTTTCTTTTGTTCTCTTTATTTCTTTTCTAGTTTCAATTCTTTCCTGCATTTTTTCTCTTTTCTTCTTCTTCTTTTCTTTTCTTCCTATATAGACATATTGTATTTCTGTCCTTTTAAAATAATAGTTTTCCTTTTTTTCTTTTTTTGTATGCGTTCTGTTTCTTGCAGCACGTTTGATTTTCTTCTGCTACAGTGAGCTGTAACAGAGAAAAAAAAAGTAAACTGGATTTGTGGCCTGATAAAACTTCAGGTTTCGGGACACCGAAAACTTAAGTATGAGATGAAAGTGCAAAAAAAAAGAAAACAAAATGAAAACAAACCAACAAATAAACAACAAAACTTCTGTCTTCATTCTTAACTCCTTTCTGTCCCCCCTGACAAATCACCAAATTAAAGAACTCGGATAATTAGCAAAGGGTAAGGAAGGGAAAAAAGAATAAGGAAAAAAAGAGAGAAAAACAGGATCCACGACGATCTGTTGTCGATGTAGTAAAATGACATATAATCAAAATATATAGGACCATAGGAAAGTGAGTAAAAATCGACCATGTGTCTGCATCTTAATTCTTCTGCTTTGTGTCTCCCTTTCAAAGATTTAACGCTTGTAGAAAAAAAGTAATAATAATGAATAAATAAATAAATGAAAAAAAAAATTAGGGGGCGGAGAAAAATTCAGACTTTATATAGTCGTTTCGTTCTGAGAACGAAACGGACCAGTGCAGATTGGGTTTCTACCTTAGTACTCTTTAAGAGATCCATAATTTTTTTTTTTTTTGGGGGGGGTTGATAGGTTTGTTTCTGTAAGTAGCATGGCTCTCTCTGTTATATATTTGGGACACTCGATTAAAAAATGCTCAACTGTTTCTAATTTGTTAGGCCTACATGTATCACAAAGTCCCGTGGGGTGTATATAAATTTAAATCGTATTTCAATCCTATTACACCAAAACGGAGTCTGCGGATAATGGTTTCGTGGAATCTACTCAGGGAACAAAAAAAAAAAGGAGAATTAACAGTGGGATAGTATAGTTTGAGTAGGCGGTGGGATTCATTCCATCTTTTTTTACATTCTAGAGTGTATCTTTTATTTTTGTTAAAGATAATTTGTTGTTGACTTTTTTCTGCAATGCATTTTTTGCTTTCGTGTCCGCCACCTCGTTTCCACTAATACCGCAGTGGCTGGGGATCCATTCAAAGTTTATGTCTATGCCTAAATATGTTAAATTTGTTAGTAGGGTAAGAATTTCGGAGACAAAAGGTATTTCTTTTTGTTCTGATATTGCTACTAGGGAGCTTAATGAGTCACTAAAATTTACTACTCCTACGTATACATCAAGAGTTTCTAACCAGTTGAGGGCTAAGATGATTGCTGCTAATTCAGCTCTATATGATGAAGTATAATCAGTGAGGCGTTTAGACTGGGAGTAATGGAAAGCTGGAACGTAAAAGGAGGCAGCACATGCTCCAGTGACGGGTTCTTTGGATACATCTGTGTAAATATGGAGTTTATTTGACCATTTTGAATTAATACGATCGAGGCTCTTTTGTTTTTTATATAAAGGATGGTCATGTTTATTCAATTCCTTGTTCAATTGTATTGAAACCTTCGGTTGTTGAAAAAGCCATGGAGGAAAAGCGTATCTATATGATTCTACAGAGTAGTTTATTTTCTCTTCTCTGATTCCAAAGGTTTATTTTTATCAGTTTTGGATAAATCGAATTGCCAGCACGGTTTTTTATTAAGCAAAATTGGATGGTCTTCATGTGTTTCAATCTTTGTTCTGAACTTATCTGTGAGTGCTTTTCTTGTCAGGTCGAGGGGCATTTCCCCGAGTTCAGCCTGCAGGGCTTCTAGTGAGGTAAGAGGGAACCCTCCAACACAAATCCTTAATGCTTGATATTGAACTGCATCTAATTTTGCTTTCATTGTTTGGGACGCACTATCATAATCCTCGCATCCATAATCCATTAGCGATTCCAGTAGGCTTCTGAGAATGTTAAGTTTCCTTTTACACCTTGTCACTATATCCTCGATATGGGCATGCCATGTAAGTCGGTGATCAAAAGTGACACCTTAAAACTATTTAACAGAGTTGAAAGTTAGACGATTTTCTCCTATTTTTATCTCAGAGCAATTATTTTTTGGGCTTTTGTAAATAAAACCAAAAAAGCGGTTTTATCAGAGTAAAGACGGAAACCACATTTATTAAACCATACGTGTAATTTGTTAAGATATTCTTGATTTTTTTTAAGGTAACATCTAATTGATTACCGGACATCCAAACTGCTATATCATCTGCATAAATGGATGTGGTGACTGGATTGATGATAGGGATGTCCCTCATCATGACATTATATTATATGGGACTAAGTGTACTTCCTTGTGGGAGTCCGTTTTGCATTACATATATTTTTGATTCACTCTTTCCAATTGTGACTTGGAATGTTCTATTTGAAAGGTAGTTGGAGAGAAAAATTTGCATTTTACCCTTGATACAACACTGCAAAAGTTTGTAAATTAGACCTTTTATCCATAATCTATCGTATGCATTTTCGACGTCTAAAAATAGAGCCAAAGTATGCTCTCCATTGTAAATAGATTTTTGAATAGTGTTTTCCAAATCAACGATACTATCAGTGGTGTTGTGGTTTTTTCGGAAGCCGCTGATTATTGAAGGCAAAATATTATGTTTTTCAATGTACCATTCAAGTCTTCCTTTAACCATACGTTCAAATATTTTGGAAAAGCATGAAGAAAGAGCTATAGGACTATATGAAGAGACAAGTTTAGGATCTTTCTTTTCCTTAAGAATCGGAACGAGATTAGAATGTTTCATTTCATGGGGTATATCGCCCGAGTCCCAAATTTTGTTCATTATTTTCAACATTACTTTTTTAGGTTTAGGAGGAAGATTTTGATAAACGATATAAGGGATGTTGTCTTTACCTGGGGCTGAATTTTTGCAGGTTTTGAGAACCTTTTCTAGTTCAAAAATTGTGAAAGATTCATTTATTACATGATCTAAACCTTCAGATTGTGCCTGAGAAATCTCCAATTCAAGGTCGGGTAATAGTTTTTTTGTTGGAAAGGTAGATGAGCCCATTTCCTGAAAATGAGTACCAAATAATTCTGATTCGTCTGGAACTTTTGTTATTACCTTATCATTTTCAATAAGTGCCGACATTCTGTTAGATTTCTTGCTAGTTAAGCCGTTCATCCGTTTGATTGTTGCCCATAGTTTGCCTTCGGGGACGAAACGGTTGAGTTTTTTGTAGAATGAATCCCAATATTCCTTTTTCGTTTTACGTATAATTTTTTTGTGCTTCTGCCTTTTTTTCCTGGAAAGAGGCAAGATTTTCTACAGATACATGTCTTGTTAATTTATTTTTAGCTCTATTCCTCGCTTTGATGCTTTTGGTACATTCGGGAGTCCACCAAGGTATAGGATTATGCTGTCTTTTTGTGTTAGAAGGAACTGTCTTCAGGATAGTATCTGTAAGAGTTTTGATGAAAAAAGTAAAAAATTCTTGAGAACTTTCAAAATTAATGAATTCATCCATCAATTCTTCACATTTCTTTGCGAAATCAGCCCATTTTGTATTTTTGAAAGACCAAAATTTCATATGACTAGAATTTTCTTTTTGAGGTGTTGTGTCTTTAGAGATATCCATAAAAAGCTCTATCGATAGAGGGAAATGATCACTGCCAAAGGAATTGTTGAGGACCTCCCAGGAACATCGGTTCGATAAAGCTGGGGAAGTAAAACTAAGATCCAAATTGGACATTTTTCCAGAGAGAGGATCAAGTCTTGTTCCTGAAAGATCGTTTTTATTATAACTAAATGTTGTTCATTAATGAAATCTTCTATGATAAGTCCGTTATGATAATTTTTACACTGCCCCAAAGGCTGTTATGGGCATTAAAATCTCCAAGTATGAGAAACCTATCAGTCCCACAGGCTACAGTTAGTAATTTATTCAAAATATTTTCATCTAATTTTTGACAAAGATTATAAAAGTTGACTATGGCAATATGGGACTCACCAAAATACACTTTTATATGTTGGATTTCATATTCTTCATCAAAATGAGGGGTTAAATAGTCGACCGTGTTATGGATGTATAATGCACACCCTCCTCTACTTTGATTTATACGGTTCCTGGGTAAAAATGTATAATTGGGAATGTTAAAAATATGATCTTCCCCCAACCAAGTTTCTTGTATGCAAATAATGTGATATAATAAGTTGTGAGGGTTACTTAGGTATCTTATAAGTTCACTGCCATGGCAGTGTAGGTCCTGTGCGTTCCACTGCAATATTGCTAGGGACGCCATGATAAGAAAAACACTAGCTACCTCCTTCTGCCTGTGGGGTAGGGGTAGATCCACTTCTAAGCAATCGTCCAGTTACCGATTCGACCAGAGCTAAAACTTCATTCTTTGTTTTTCCTTCCACAAAAATGAATATAAGATAAGTAATGAAATTTATAATCTGTTCATTGTCTGCTGTTGTTAAAAAATTACTTTTCGTTTGAGGCTCGTATCTATGTTCTTCTTTTATTGTTTGTTCATAATTAAAATCCATTGGTACTTCTGTTTGTGGTGCCGTCTTTTTGGGGGAGGGGTTCTTTTGGACGGACCACCGGAAGGGCGGATTTAGTTTGAGCTACATGGGGATCAATTTGGTGCTTGTTGGTAGGGTCTACATTATGAGGCGTGGTCAAGTTATTGTCTGCAGTTTTTTCTTCGTTAGCGAGCATTTTTGCGGCGTTAGTATAGGTTGTGTTCTTTGTTACTTTTATGTGCTGTATTTTCTGTGCCTTTTTAGCCACGGCACAGCCGTCGTATGCTGCAGAATGTCTGCCCCCGCAATTGATACATTTCCTATCTTCTTTCTTTTGACATTCCTCAAAGGTATGTGCTTCTCCGCACCTAACACAACGTATCTTTGCTCTGTTTTGAGCTATGCCGTGGCCAAAACGTTGACATTTGAAGCATCTTGAAGCACGGGGTACAAAGATCTTAACTGGGAAAATTTGAAAACACAAGTTTGCTTGTTGGGGGAGATTTGTTTTATTGAATGTTAGATTTACACTTTTGAGGGGCACCTCTTCGATGGGACCATTTTGATTTTGTTTTGTTTTCTTAGTGATTCTCTTTGCAAAAGAAACTCCTTGGGTCTTAAGCTCCTGCTTGATTTCCTCTTCTGAGATAGTTGTAGATACCCCATAAATAACACCCTTCACGCCGGCTCGCTTTTCTTTTCTATTTTTACTGGGATGTTGCCAATTTGGGTTATTTGTTGAAGAGCGGTCATTTGCTTTTGATTTTTGCACTTGACAATAATGCTGTGAGGGAGAGAAATAATATTGTCAATTGGATTGGGACAAGTGCTTTTAATTGCTCTTGCTATTTCTATGGGATTTACGTTATTGAAATAATGTGTCTCCATTGTGATGAAATAAGTTGCTGCATTAAATAACTAATGCACTATCAGTTTTCAATCCAATTGTTTAAGTTCTTGGTAGAAATATGTTGAATAAACCTAATTACATATAATATACAATATATATACAATATATAATATACATGCCTAAATATAATTGTTTCGTCGGAATATTGCAAATTTTTAAAATTCAACTTAACTTCGTTATTTGTCATCCGATTTTGATCAAATTTTCAGCATTTTGTTCTGTGAATCAGTATACTCTATTTATTGAGATATAAATATCTCTAGCCTGGACTCTCCCTTTAATTCTTTTCTTGTATCGTTAGAAAGAGATGAAGTAGAATAATACGTTCATGTTTATGTTTTTATTCATTACAATATCTTTTTAAAATGTAACCCGGCCTCCTCGCAACGAAGCTCTAAGGGTGTTAGGTATGTCATGTTTATTTTAACACGTACCCTTTTAAATATCACTTTTTATTCTTTATCCTGATTTTTGATGAAAAATAAGTGGCGAACAAACATAACCAATGATAATTGAAATTTAAAAGAGCGCATGAAAGATAAATAACCCTGAAAACGGACAAGAGTCCTCAAAAGTTGCTCATTTTGGGGTCAATTTATTTTCAGTTTACGCTTTGCTCCTAGTTTTGATCTAGTACGTAAAACCCTTTCTTGTAGAAATGGAAGCTATCAAACTTAAAACTTCTGAGTCTCAGAACTACAACCACCCCATCGCTGCAGGCCTACACAATGGGACTTACCGTTGTGGGCCATGGACTCCAAAAAGTATCACAACAAAGAAAGGAGAAAATAGGGAAAAGAAAACAACAGGGTAAAACATATAATTTTCAAATATGTCAAAATCTATAGCTATCACAAAATTAAATTTTCATATTTAAAAATTGTACTTTTCAAAATGAATGGTGCCCTTTAAGCCATGGCCTCATGAAAAATAAGACTCATTACGCTACTGACCTCTCGCGAAACTGAAAAAAAAAGGATAAATCCCTCACTGAAAATATATTTTTTTAAATCTGTGGTACAACAGGGCTTCCATACAAGTACTGAAGGAAACTAAATTTTTCATGTACCACAGAAAATACTACAGAACGTCTGTGATACAGTTTCAGTCATATTTCTGGGGTGGCTGCCTGATAAGTAGCGTAGGAAATTTTGAAAGTACAGCAGGAATTTTTAAATTTAAAGTATCACAGGATTGCCATGGAATTTTAGATGTGCCTTTAAGGAGTACTGCAGGAAATTTTAAAATGTTCATGTATTACAGAAGTATCGCAGGGTTGGCATAGAAGTACTGCAGGATATTTTGGAATTTTCATGTACGACAGAACTATGACAGAACTATATCACAGAGTGATACCACAGAACGTCTGTCGTTATTCTTTATACCAATCACACAGGTACAACAGTGTACCATTAATGTACTGCAGGAATGTTTGAAACTTTCATGTACCACAGAAATATGACAGAACTATCACAGAGTGATACCACAGAACATCTATCGTCAGTCTGTGGTACCGTCATGTACAACAGAAGTATCACACAGATACAACAGAGTACCATTAAGGTACTGCAGGAAATTTTTCAAATTGTCATGTACCACAGAAGTATGACAGAACATCACAGAGTGATACCACAGAACGCCTGTCGTCATTCTGTGGTACCGTCATGTACAACAGAAGTATCACACAGGTACAACAGAGTACCACTAAAGTACTGCAGGAAGTTTTTTGTAAGGGCTGATCATCTCCTCCACAGGATGTAGACATGACGAGATCCAAGATCCTGTCATCTGATCATCTCTACCACAGGATGTCGATATGACGAGATCCAAGATATTGTCATCTGGTCATTTTTATAAGGAATGTAGACATAACAATATTATTATCTGAACATCTGGGTGGCACCTTTAATCTTCCATACATCCCGCCTCTGATCCAGAGTATGTATAAAGATGCAGCAGATACACGAAATCATTGCATCTTTGGCAGAAGAATAAGATATAGAAGTTCAATATGTACCAGAGTATGAACCATCATATGATGTAGTCATGACCTTCGTCTCCCTTCTATATAACTACATCCTAGCCCTCGAGGAAGAGGAGAGACAGGAAGAACAGCAAAGACAAGAGGAGATTGAACTACCAGCAGGAGGCAGAAGACCATTCATCAGGTGTTGCTGGACTAGGTCATGGCTCACTGAAGAAAGAAGACAGCAGTATGGCCAGTACACTATCCTCTTGGACACACAACTGAGGTTAGAGGACCATGTTGCCTTCGCAAACTTCACTAGAGTGACCCCTAAGGTGTTCGATGAGATCCTTGCGAGAGTGGCACCAGTCATCCAGAAGCAAGAGACTAACTACAGGCACCCTTTGTCAGCTGGCCTCAAACTGGCAATCACCTTGAGACATCTGGCCACTGGGGACAAGTACAGATCACTGGCATATGGTTTCAGATGTGGTATCTCAACCATATCAGAGTTGATTCCAGTAGTGTGCAGGGCCATTGTAGAGGCGTATAAAGATGAGGTCTTCAACATACCTACCACCCCTGAAGCATGGAGCACCCTTGCCCAGCAGTTTGAACAGAGATTGAATATCCCCCATGTCATTGGTGCCTTGGATGGAAAGCACTTAGCCATTAAGAAGCCAGCAAACACAGGCTGTCTCTACCACAACTACAGGGGGTTCTTCTCTATACCACTGCTGGCATTGTTAGATGCAGAGTACAAGTTCACAAGGGCGCCGGAAGCGGGGGGGGGGGGGGGGGCACTTGCCCCCAATAAAATTTTTGAGGGGGCAAAAAGAGATTTTGCCCCCCCCCCCAGTGTGCCCCCCCTAAAAGTAGAAAAATGATAAATTATTTAAGGACAAAAGTAAACGATGAAGGCACTTTTCTGTCTAAGAATTGTCATTTCCATTGTCAAAAATGAAAAAAAAATCTTGAATCTCATCATGTCTACATCCTATGGGAGAGATGATCAGATGACAAGATCTTGGATCTCATCATATCTACATCCCATAGATAAGAGGATCAGATGACAAGATCTTGAATCTCATCATGTCTACATCCCATGGGAGAGATGATCAGATGACAAGATCTTGGATCTCGTCATGTCTACATCCTCTGGGAGAGATGATCAGATGACGTCCTCCACAGGATGTAGACATGAAACGATCCAAGATCTTGTCATCTGATCATCTCTACATATCATAGTAAGCCTCGCGTCTTTTGACGAACATGCCCCTCTGTGAAACATACCTTTTATAAGCCCCTTTTCCATCTTAATACAGTGTGATAACGTTTAACCTTTTAATGAATACATTTCAGACTAAAACCGAATAGCAAATTGAAAGTGGTTCACCAATGCATGCTGGCTGTGTCGGCTAACAAACGCGCGGTCGCCCAGAAACGCTCAGACCGGACCCGATATCACTAACGCGCGTGAACGCTAGTTACTCGAGCAACATATGGAATCTATGTCATAGCTGTCAAGCCCAGAAACCATAACATCTCGAGGTCGTCAATATCTCATATTCTTGTTGCCTGTGTAAGTCATCCCTGAAATAATAAGTATAGATTAATAAAGATATAGATTTAAATTATGAAAACTTATTTCAATTATTTCATTTTCAACTAAATATAAATTGAGTTAATACAATGATAACAAGTCAATGCCCTAAAGAAAATACCAAGGTCATTTCAACTCAATAAAGACATGTTATCAGAAAATTACACACAAAATAATTATGTGTAGAGGATTATAATTGATAGGCGAGAAATTGGAAGATTGAGAGTAGGTCCTAGAGTAATATTTCTTGAAAATTTGTGTAGTTCTGAAAATGACTGTAAAACAGAAAAGGTTAAAGAGTTAAAGAGGCTTGAGTAGTTGGATTATTGGATAAATGAGAAGATGCTAGCTTGAGTCGGCGAATGGAGTGCAGAGCAGGAGTACTCATCTATCAACTACTCAAGCCTCTTCAACTCTTCAACCTTTTCCGGTTTACTGTCTTTTTCAGGACTACGCTCATTTAAACAAAAAATTACTCGACTATCAACTATCAACTGTCCACTTCCTCCCCTATCAATTTCACTTCTTCCTCTAGACCCTATCCACTTTTTCGAAAACTCCACATGGTGTACCGTCAACCACATCCGCTATTGGAATGTAATTGCTTTCTTCTAGATAATGTTACATAATGTACATTATGAACTAAGGTAGTTTGTTAAACAGTTCATGATTATTTACAAATGAATATTTCCTGGAATTTGATATTCATCATTTCCTAGTTATGGTCACATTTTCCCCAGAAAATATGTAAAGAAAAAAGAAGAATTTGAAGGAGTCATCCAAAAGTTCTTCCAAGCCATACAAAACGTGCAAAAGGAAACACATAAATCGAGTAATGTTTTAAACTTTAATGATTTTCAGAAAAGTTTTAAATGGTTAGACAATTAAGCTTGTCATATTTCTTTTTCCTCCAGTTACAGAATATGAAACGTATTGCCCATATTGCATGGATAATCAGGGACTATCTCCAATGCTGATGTCAAAAATAATTTGCATAGAATGGGGATTTAAGTGCTTACCGACGTCTGCCACGTCAGAACAGTATGACATTTTGAATTTGAAAAGACATTCATTATAATTTCTTTTGTTTCTGTTGTTACGCTTCTTCTGCTTATACACTCCTTGTTCTGACAGGAATTACTTGAAACTTATGATGATTGTGCTCTCTCACGTCGTGTATGTAAATGTACATAAATAAATGTTTCTGAAAGGATATTGCATGAAAAATGTAATTTCTGGTATTTTGAGTCAATATAAGCGTAATACGTAATTTGATTGATCAGACATGTAAACCACATTCCGAAGCGATCGTTTTGCGCGTAGATTTCATAGGTTCTCATTAATAATGAGTATAGTCTTTCGTAGTGAATTTTATGTTTAATTCTCAAGAAATTTATTTTTGAATGCTCTTATGGGGTGTTGCAAGAAACTTGCGATTGAACGCAAATCGAACGCAACTCCCAAAATTGAGCATAAGTCCTCCGATTAAACGCAAATCTGCAATTGAACGCAAGTTACGTTCAATCCTGTTGCAAGAAGAAGTTGCGTTTGATCAATTGAACGTAGATCAAGCGCAAGCTTTGCGATTGATTGCAAATCGAACGTAACTTATGTGAGATTTTGGAGGATGCGCAAAATTTGCGTTCGATTTACGTTCAATTGATTGTCCATAGGCTTGTGTACTAAAAAAGCAGATTTTTTTTTTTGTATTTTGTTTTGAAAACTTGTGTAAATTATGCCATTTTCAATTTTCCATGGGTTTTTTTCAAGAAAAACTTGAAATAATGTTATTTTCAATCTTTATAGGCCTCTTCAGCAATTATGCCATTATTTTCACACAATTTCAGTACATTCTCTCCTAATATCATTTTAAAGTGTGTCAATCACCAAAAATATTGTGCTCTTGTTATCAGAGGTCATGGAATATTTCAAATTGTGATTTCTGAAATAATTTGTATGAAGAAATGTTGAAGAAATAATAACTCTCCATAGGCACAAAAGCCACTCTTTATTAAAACACTTCATGCACTGGCAAATGCTTATAAATATATCTGAGGGTTTGCAGTAAATACAACTCAGAATTTATTTTGCAAGAGCACTAAATTGCTTAAATGCTTTCATTCATACATATCATAATGAATAACATGCCCAATTAAGTTATTTTAGTTTGATTTTCAAAAAAACATACATTTCAGGAGATTGCTACACTTCAAAATCTGAAGCTCTCTTTAATCATAAGATTGCATCGTAGATATATATCACACTTGCATACAGGGATGAGGTCGAGGCTGATTCTTCCGAGTCATGAGGCAGCTTGAGAGAACTTCCCATAGATTCTGTACAGTGACTCGGACCAAGGCCAGCAAAATGTTGCCTCGAGGTCAGCATTGACTACATCCCTGCTTGGACTTGAAAAGATCCATTGATCTGTGCACAAAAAAAGAACACTGCTCAAGACATTCATTATTGATGGACCTTTTATTTTTATTTTTCAATGTTTCTTGCTCCCGAGGAATTACTTCTGAGATTCAGTTATATGAAATAAAATTTCATATCATCTACATCAAGTGTTTCACCACAGAATGTCTTGTTTGAAATTGACGTATCATGCAGAAGACCACAGTCCTTAAGGTTGGCATGAAGAATCCATAGAAGTCCAGTCAGGAAAGCCACAAGCGTCTCTGCTTGAAGGAACAAATCTGGTTTCCAGAAGCAGTCTAATTTGAGATGAATTTGGAGAGCTTCATGGAGTGAAGATTTTAAACAAGCAACGCCCTCATTCTGAAGTCCACTATAAATGATCTTACTACAGACAGGAGCAGCTCTGAATTCAGTTCTGATAATCAACCTGTCCATAAAAAAATAATAATATAGGAAATAATGCAAGCCCATAACTATACATACATGTAGCTTGGGTTAGTTCAAATTTTGTCCTTTCAGTGTAAAAACGCCCTTAGCAAAACATTTTTGTGCACCCCATTGGTGCAGAAATGCCCCTATGCCTGCTGGTAAGGGCGTTGTTTGCACCGACATGATGATATGATAGAGGGAAAGTGGCTTACTCCTGAGACCATAGTAATTGGCAATTTGCCATGATGTAATCTAAAAAAGTGTGAACTGATTGTTTTTCCCCAAATAAATGAATCATGGAAATTAAAATATGCAATAAATTAAATAAATGAAAGCAAAATACACACTTTCATACAGTACACCTTGGATGAGCACAACAACCGCCCACTCCCCTCCCCCCCCCATCAATGGGATGTCTTCATTGCTGAGAAGTCCAGTCAAGATAGAGATTTGTGTTTGCCTTTTTTTCATTTTGCATTATCCTTTGGTCAATGTGTACAGATTTCACCCCCATCCGCATTACAATCATGGTGAATTATTAATAATAATACAGTTTACATGTAACCTACCATTCAAGAGTTGATAAAATGAATCAATCAGCTGGTTGCAAGAACACACATGGTAGCAGACACAGTTATGGTGGTTCGGTTTATTCCAGACTTCCTTGTCATAACTGTAGTAAGCAATTAAAAGCAAAAAGCAAAGAGATAAAACATGTTCATGAAATTAATATACAAGTTAAGCTCAGTTGCCAGTGTGTTAATCATTATAGTAGTCCCAGGGTGTTTTGATTAAAGTCACTTCTGTCCTGGGGAGGGGTACTATGGTTCCTCAGCTATGGGCGGCGCAATAAAAAAAATTATGAATCATACCTTTTGCTTTAATTTACTAAAAAAAGCTTGTAATAGAATGCTAAACTTTGGTGTACATATTCCTTTCTAGAGCATTCCTAACAACTTTACTTTAAAAAATCTGGTATAAAAAAAAATCCTTTCATGTTTTTTTTTTAAATATTTTTTCTTAACTTCTTAAATGTATTTTTTTTTTTTTTTTTTCAAGACAAAGTTCATCAGTGACATTAAATTACTATTGTCAATAAAAAAAATTACCCAATTAACTTTTTACATGTAATCATGTTTTTGTCTGACATGTACTTAAACAAACACAATGTTGCAACATTTCCTGACCCTGTACCTGGGAATTGCAAATTTGGTCTCAAAAGTTGCGCGAGACTTGAAAGTAAAACGCCAGTCAGTGGTGCGGTAATAAAATTTTGAGTGGCAGATTTATTCTGAAAAATGTGAAGGGGGACCATATGCCCCCCCCCCCGAGTATTGTGCTTGATGTAAAAGGATGTAAAAAAAAAAAATCATGATTATGCATTCAATATTAATAAAATGATAATGATGCACCATATGAGACACCCTTTTACTGTAAGCACCTGGAAAAGCATTGTAATCATCCATTAAACAATTTAAAGTGAAAAAAAATCTGTCATCTATATAGCACCTCATGTGCTTGCATAAAAATCAAGTTAAGACTAGAGTCAGTTAAATAGTAGCCCGGGGGGGGGGGACTCACAAAATAATGCATATGGGGATGTGCCGCTGGAATGGGTCGCCTTTTTGGAAGAAATCCCTAAACATGGGGTATGATTTTATGCTGGAAAATCCCTAAACATGGCCCAATTTTTAGATACTGGCCTTAAACATGGGTCCATATTCTACTCTTGTCTTTGGTGCAAATACAAAATTACCTTACATTTTGGGCGATAACTTTTTTCTTTTTTTTTTTGCTTGTCAAGTTTTCCAGGCGAAAATGTGCCCCCCCCCCTTGTGGAAATCCTGGATCCGCCCCTGTAATGAATCCCTAATAATGGGTACCTTTTTAGCCGAAATGACCTGTAAATATGGGTACGGGTTTCAAACCTTCAGCCGCACACCTTTGTCCAAACCAAATCTAAGTACCTTCCCCCCGGCATAGTAGACCTACATATTGAATCTAAAAAATTGATTTATTTAGGCTTACATGTAGGCCCTATATCTTTTTATATTTATATGTGATGGATATTAAAAATGTGACTCATACGGCACATCATTACAAATCAACGACACAAATAGACTGTCCTTGCAAAGAACCTCTTGTGCAATCTGCCCGTAAGAAAATTTAAAAAGAGCCCCGGGCGGGCAACTCCCTGTTCAATGTTAAAACTTCCCAAAGAATGTGGCAGATGTGGCCAATAGGTTTAATAGCCCAATAACATCTTTAAAAATAATTAATAATACAGGCCCACATGTAGACCCCCTATACCTTTTTTTTTTTTTTTTGGCCTGGCGAAAAATGTGGAGAACCCCCCCCCCCCTCCAAAAAATTAAAAATAAAGGAATAAATAAATAAAATAATATTAAATAAATCTAAACAATTCCTCCAAAGTCAAGAGCAAAATTTTCATTCTATCCCAGGCCAGGCAAAGGAAAGTCATAAAAAGGGAGGTTAGACAGACTCTTAAAAAAGAGAGACTAATGGAGAGGATCTAATAATGGAAGTCTTTGATTTAAAGCCTAACGTTAGATTAAAAATCCTTTAAGTTAAAAACAAAAAATTGCTTTCTGTCGAGTGTTTCTTAAAAGTTGTGGCCATTCGACTGCATTGAATCCATTTACTGGATGATTATTAGCCGTTGAAACTTATATAACTTAAAAATCATTTCAAATATGAACAATAATAATCTTTTAAGGTCATTTTCGATGTTTCATACATAATTAGAGCCTACAAATTTACTTGCTTCAGGGTGATTTTTAACAGCACTGCACCGGGAATGTCCTGCCGTGTTGTTGGTACAACAGTGCATTACCGACACAAAAAGTCAAGTGTGGGACTGGGTTTAAACTGTGTGGTAAAAAAAAATTTGAAGGTGAAATTTCGACTGGCGATAAAGATACATTTTCACATTTTACAAAATAATTTTTTCCCTGGCATAGGTCTAAAACATATAAATTCTCTGAAAACATACATAATGGAGAAAGAAAGCAGTGAAAAATGAATATTTTCTACTTACTCTCTTCCACAATCACGATTATTGCAAGGATTATTTTGCTTCATCAGCTAGTCTTGTGCTGCAGACCCTGTTTACAGCTGCAAATCGTCTGCAAATCAGCTGCAACTTGCGTTCAATCGCAAGCCTTTTTCTTGCAACGCAAATTGGCGATTGATTGCTAGTTGCAGTCGATCGGGATCGGCTGCAAAGTTGCAGTCGATTTGCAATCAATTGCAACGTAACTTTCTTGCAACACCCCATTAGAAACGCAACTTGTATACTCCATTTTTACACAAAGTCCTTTCCGTGGGGGGTCCCACACCCACTCCCGCTCGATCGCTTCGGTATCTCACGCTGTCAAAATATTATGCCCACTTCGAGATTTTGCCCCCCCCCCCTAAAACTGAAAGTGTTCCGGCACGCCTGCAAGTTCATCTGGATTGAGCTGGGAGGTAAAGGAAACATGTCTGACTCCCAGATATTCACAGACTCTGAGCTCCTCGAATGCCTAGAAGATGGGTCCATAGGGCTGCCCCCACCATGCCCTCTCCCTGGAGAAAATCAGCCTGATATTCCCTACTTCATCCTGGGTGACGATGCTTTTGCCCTGAAGAGCTACATGATGAAGCCATACAGTAGAAGAGGGATTACAGATGAACAGAGGATATGCAACTACGGGATCTCCAGGGGGAGAAGAGTGGTGGAGAGTGTCTTTGGCATCATGGCCAACCGGTTCCGGTGCCTGTTAGGAACACTGGAACAGAAGGTAGATAACGTCAGGGATTTGGTGGAGAATGCTGTAGTGCTCCACAACCTGCTGAGGAGGAGGATGGCGCTGGCAGCCAATGCCGTGGACCACGAAGATGAAGAGCACAACTTCGCACCAGGGGCATGGAGAGATGGACCTCACTGGGAAGATGTTCCGCAACCACCTGCAAGGGGGAACATCGCCACTGTGGATGACAGACATCAGAGAGATCATCTCAGAGAATACTTCTCTCCGGTGGGTGCTGTGACTGGCAACAAAGAATGGCTGGGGTGGTACTTCCTGATTGAGTTAAGAAAGGAGTGGCTCAGATATCGTCAGGAGGAAATGATGGAGATAAAGACTTTTGTGTCTGGAAATAAGAACATTCTCCCATATGCAAACTTTGTTTATTTTTAATATTAGTTTGAAATAATTGTTGTATTATGTGTACTTGTGAAGATGTTATTATCATTATTGATGTTATGTATTTCATCTGCTTGTAAAAATATAAATACAGACTTTATTGATTTTTTACCCATGACAAATCAGATAATACTACTATTGTAAATCAGGAGTGAAAATTTAAAGGAATCAAGTTGCAGAATTTGAAATTTAGATATGTGCGATAAAAGATCTTTAAAATACGCATTTTTTTTTAATTGATTATTACAAATTATTACAAATTGATTTTTACTAATTAAAAAATTAGTAAGAAAATCAATTTTATATGTGAGAGCGTACAAAGTGGGTTCACCGCTTTGAACCAAGCTTTCTTAAACTCTGTTAAGCTTTCCTACGACTTTGTTAAGCTTTGTGACGCTTTGATAAGCTTTAATACACTCTCCCCGCTTTACGCAATCCGTGACAGATCGCTTCAAATTTTAAACAGTTTTAAAAAATTTGGCGCTCTTTCCGAGTGTCCCGAATTGCTCAAAGCTTTCTCATGCTCTATTGCGGTCTTTACGCTATAATTAAGTTTTGTTACGCTTTGCCGCCGCTTTGCACGCCGCTTTAAAGCGCCATCAAAGCGCCGTTGGTGTGAACTTATCATATACGTAATCAGCTTTGAAGAGGATCTTTCCGATCGGCGTTTGAAAATGTTGCTCTTAGAATTGTAAATTTCTCATAAAATTGGTCTTATTTTATAGATAAAAGGACCATATCGTGTTTTAAGTAACTGGAGACCTAAACAATTCCCCACTGTCATATCAAGGAGGGAAGCTTAATAAAATACCCTTCCTGGTATGACTATCACAACAACTCCATCAACAATATAAAACAGAAAAGAACGGAAATAGAGACAATAATTCATAAAATTACATTGACACTTCTTTTATTACGCGAAGGCCCCCCCCCCATGCGCTGACAAGAATCGCACATGTACATGACATACCTCCCCCCTTAGAAGAAGAAAGTTATAGCAATTTAACTTTCTTTCATTTAAAGGAGCATGTTGAAATAACATAACATTATAACACTCAGAAGAATGAGGAATATGAAAACAAACACAAAAAATCCATTCAAGTGTATAGTTAAGACGTAGCATCAAAAAACCTTTACAAGAAGAGATGCAGAAAACTTCAGTCAATAACAAGCTTCTTTTTTTTCCTAAGGAATTCCAATATCACATGAAAAAAAAACATATGCCAATACAACAAGGTGACTTAACTCTGCAAGACTTTTTTGTCTTTTATATACATATATATATATGAAACCTTTCCATAGCAACATGAGCCATTTAATCAAAAAAAAATAAAATAAAGCCCTTAAATGCAAGAACTTTGATCCAGCTTCAAGTTTACAAATGCAGAACCTGAAAAGAGAGAAAATATGAAATAAATGAAGAGAGTAAGAGTTAGAATATATAGACTTGTTAGAACAGAATGAATTGTTCCATGTAATTGATAAAACGATTTTGTCATTAAAAGTAAGATAGTTGTTAATAAATTGTAATAGACATTCATTTCGAAACATTGCTTGACCACCTGGATTTTGGAGTAAAAAGAAAATCACATTTTCTTTTAAAATTATTATTGTTATTTAATTTTATTTTTTTATGTGAATACCAGTTAACAAACGGTTTGCAGCTTTTCGGTTTTTTATTTTTTATTTTTATTTTTTATTATTATTGTTCTGTTTGTTGTTTCTAATGAGGTTATTCGGCAATTGACTGTTAGATTAGCCTAAACTCTAGAAAGTGCATCTGCAATAACATTGTCATTTCCCTTGATATGAGTCACGTTAAGCCCATAAGGCTGAAGAAACAGACTCCAACGGAACAATATCTGGTTCTTGTTCCTTAACCTTTCGAGGAAGGTTAGTGGATTGTGATCCGTGAAAACGGTCACATCAGGGCAGCTACTCAAATACACGTCAAAGTTTTGAACTGCCAGCACCAGACCTAGGCACTCCTTCTCTACCGTAGAGTATCTTTGCTAGTGTACATCAAGCTTCTTCGAAAAGTAGCTCACGGGTTTCATGAAACCCTCTTCATCCAACTGAAGGAGAACTGCACCAACTCCTACCTCACGTGCATCAGTGGCTAGTAGGAACGGATGCTCAAAGTTAGGAGCCTTCAACACAGGCTTTGAGATCAGAACAGCTTTCAATTTCTGAAAGGCAATCTCACATGGTTTGGTCCAATCAAACTTGGTCCCCTTCTTGAAAAGATCTGTAAGAGGAACAACAATGTCACTGAAATTCGGAACAAACTTGCGGTAAAACCCACACATGCCCAGAAACCTCATCACCTCCCTCTTTGTGGAAGGGGCAGGGAAATCCACAATAGCTTGGACCTTTGCCTCTCGTGGGGCAACGCGTCCATGCCCTACTACATGACCCAAGTAAGTTACTGTAGCCTGCGCAAAGTCACACTTTGACAAATTCACAACAAGTCCTGCCTTGGTCAATCTGAAAAACACATCTCTCAAGCAAGTTAGATGATCTGACCAGGTATCACTAACTACTAGAATATCATCTAGATACAACATTGTCAAGTCCGGCAATTACACAATTCATGAGCCGTTGAAATGTCGCTGGAGCATTCCTCATGCCAAATGGCATAACCCGACACTGGAATAACCCATGTGGGGTCAGAAATGCAGAGATTTGTTTTGCCCTCTCTGTTAATGGCACCTGCCAATAACCTTTCATCAGATCCAGCTTTGTGATATACCTTGCATTGCCAATCTGATCAATGCAATCCTCAATACGAGGTAGCAGGAAATGAGTCAGGTTTTGTTACAGAATTGACTTTCATGTAGTCAATGCAAAGCGCTGACTCCCATCTGGTTTTGGAACAAGAACTACAGGTGAACACCAGCAGCTCTGACTAGGCTCAATGACACCGCATGCAAGCATATACTCAAGTTCCTTCCGCACCTGGCTCTTCTTTCTTGGATTCAAACGGTAGGGATGTTGTTTAATAGGCAGATGATCGCCTACATCAACATTATGAATAGCCTATCCAGTATATCCCAGCTTATCTCCACATACTTCAGGGTAATCAAGAAGTATTTGCACTACATCCTGCTGTTCAAAATCTGATAGATGACCCGATATCTTTGAGGGATCAGCCATCACATGTGAGTTATTCACCTTTACAGACATCCCTTCACCAATCTCCGCTTCCACTGGGATTTCAAGTTCTCCAGAAATATGTTCTGCTGCCTTTTCACAAACAACAGCAACTGTCGCCACCTCGTCACGATCATAATACTTCTTCAGCATATTAATGTGGCAAACCCTCTTTGTTTTTTTCTTCTGTCTGGAATACTCACAAGATAGGTTTCCTTACCCAAGTTCTTCTCTACCACATATGGACCACTGAACTTGGCTCTAAGAGGTTCACCCTGGATGGTCAGTAACACAAGGACTTTGCTACCAGGCTCGAATGAGCGAGGTTCTGCCTTCTTATCTGCCCGGGCCTTGAGACACCTTGAGACAACCTCAAATGTTCTCCCGCGAGTTCACACGCCCTCAAGAGTCGTTCACGAAATTGTGACACATAATCTAGCACATTCCCACTCTCCACCTCAAACTGTGACAACATATGCTCCTTCACTACCTTGAGAGGACCTCTTGGCTCATGGCCAAACACAAGCTCAAATGGGGTGAATCCCGTAGATTCATTTGGAGTATCACGAGAGGCAAATAAGAGGAAAGGAATACCCTTTTCCCAGTCTCCAGAGTTCTCAGAGCAGTAAGGCTTGATCATTGTCTTTAAGGTCTGATGGTATCTCTTAAGGGCACCCTGCGACTGTGGGTGGTAAGGTGGTGAGTTCACCTGCCTGATTCCTAATTGATGCATCACCTCCTGGAAAACACTAGACGTGAAAATAGAGCCCCGATCTGACTTGATGTCTTGAGGAAGTCCATAGCGTGTGAAGAACACCAAGAGGGCATCAATAACTGTATTAGCCTTAATGTTCCTCAACGGAAAAGCTTCTGGGAAACGTGTCGTTGAATCCATGTCAGTAGGCAAGTACTGATAACCTGCCTTGGTTTTTGGCAAAGGGCAAACACAATCTATCAATACACGGCTAAATGGTTCAGGAAAAACAGGAATTGGAATAAGTGGGGCTGGCTTGATGTGATGTTGTGGCTTGCCCACCACCTGACAGACATTACATGACTTACATTACTCAGATACGCACTTCCTGAGCCCAGGCCAGTAGAAATCCTGGCCACTGTCTTCCTCACACCTGGATGTCCAGCAAGGGGAATATCATGAGCTAACCTAAGAATCTCTGCTCGATACTGGGGCGGGACAACAATCTGATCTACCGCAACCCAATCTTCATCAGCTGGGCGACCAGTACGACACCATTTTCGCATCAACACACCAGACTTGATGCAATAACACTGTGAGACCTTCTCTGCCTCCTCTGCTGTCAGAGCAACATGATACAAACCCTTCGGCCCGAATTCACAAAGGTGGTTTCGTTTGAAACCATGGTTTTTAGAAACCGTGGGTTTTAGAAACCATGGTTTTTCAAAAACCATGGTTTCTAAAACTTGCGATTCACAAACGATGGTTTCTAAAACCCACGGTTTCAACAGTGGTCTCAAATGAAACCATGGATTCAACAGTGGACTCAAATGAAACCATGGTTTAAACCGTGGGTTTTACCTCAAAACCAGGGATTTCCCCTTTTCTAGCGTGTACTGAGCATGCTCAGTTCATTAAAAACTTACATTCAACAAATAGCACTGGTAATATGGTCTGATTCTTCACTTACTACAACTTTTTTTGGTGAAATATTAAAAAAAGGGTGTAATTTTATGCGCTTCTAGCTATCTCGCGATTCCCATGTAGCAGGCCCGCGTTTATTTAGCTGCTGTACCGTATTGGTCGGCCCCGGCTCAAGAACTGACTTAATTTTGTGATCATAATTCATTTTCTTCACTTTTGTCGCAGAAGATAGACTTTCTTGTATTCCCTTAACTCAATTTCTTCATAGAGAGAGTAACATTCACTGTAGATGCACGATTGTTGAGGTTTGTCATATTTTCTCTCTGATCGTGAGTAGCGAAAATCGGATGAACGATTTGGTGCTTTTCATCGCAATACTGCGTAGCTCGGCCCCCGTAGCTGCCCGAATATCCTCAACGGAAGTGGGCGTGTAAAGAGCCGAGCTGAGCTGAGTGAAGCTTAATTTGACATCGTAGGCTCTGCCCTTCTACATTTTTAAATAAATGATTTTGTTTATGTATATTTATTTTCAATGGTGTATAGCTTAGTTTTAAGTAATAATAGGCTTCAATTTCTTTGACTTTTGGATGTTCGATTCAGGCTAAAATTAAATCCCCACTCCTCAGCATGCGTACAGTAATAAATTCACCAGACTAAAACCATAGATGGAGTGACCGGGAATTACAGGCCACCGCCTTCTTCCTATGATGATGATGATGAAATGTAGTACTAATATTTAATAACGTACGCATGCCGAGGGGGGGGGGGGGGGCGTTTTCGCCCCGGCCCCCGAAATATGGTGTGGGCATGCCGGGCCGAAGGAAGCGATCAATAAAATAAAAAAATAGGGGACTTAGCATTTTTTTACAGAATTTAAAATAACATGGATAAATTGATCTAATTTTGCCCCTTTCAATTCCTTGTTTTCCCTTGCAGCTTAATGAATAATATATTGCTTTTTTATATTATTTTTCCCCTGGTGTACAGCTTAGCCTTAGAATGAGTTCTATGCTTATTACGTGGTTGTTTGAGTATTAAGGGAAAATATACATGGGGCCGGCTTGGTACCCAGCAGTTGCCCCCCCCTGGAATTTTTAATAATTTAATTTTACTTAACATTTTCATATCCACTGAAAGTGTGCATGAAAAAATTCAGTTTCACTTTCAAAAATGCAAATTCGGTTAAGTATACAGTGTTTATAGATGTAATTATTCAAATTTATATGGTAAATAATAAAACCCACTTTACTAAGGGATATTATATTTCAAAAGAAGTATTTTGACTGTTGAATTCTATCTTGTGTATAGGCATTTTCCTGAGACAAATGGAGATAAGAAAAATTGAGATGTTGAGAGGGATGGAAATGTTGAGAGGAAAGAGATGGTGATGGAGATAATGGGAGGGATGGAGGTGATGAGGGTGATTGAGACGGGGGTGGAGGGGATCGGAGGATGGAGATGAGAGGATAGAGTAATGGAGATGGTGAGAGGAGGGATGGAGATGGTGAGGAGGAAGGGAGATGATCAGAGGAGGGATGTCGATGAGAGGGATATATATAGATAAGAGTGCTGGAGATAAAAGGCGGATGGAGATGAAAGGGGGATGATCATTACTATCGTCAACATCATTACCATCAACACTAACATCACCATTGCTATACATAAAAAAACAAAAAAAAACATCACCATTGCTATCATCTTATCGTCATCACCAACCTCATCATCATCACCAACCTCATCATCAACACCAACCCATCATCACCACCAACATCATCATTACCATCACATGTATGACCACCACCATCATCACCACCAACTTCATCATCACACCATCAGCAGCAACAACACCATTAAAATCCTCATCACCACCAAAGTCATCTTGATTATCTTCATGATTATTTCGTCCAAATCAGGAAAAGGGAATTAAGACTACTCTTGTATCTTTTCTGTATATCTTTAATTTGCATGAAATCACCTGGTACCTTGGAAAATCACATCAGGAAATTACATAAAAATATAACACACTGAAAATCTAATACTCAATTGGCATTTTATAACATATTGTAAAATTACAAATATTTGTGAAATAAATAAATACTTATTCCAGGTTTTGATATCTTGCCACATTCTTGTATTACAATACAACAATGGCCTATATGAATAATCATTAGTGTTCATTATTAGCTGGTGTTTTTCTGGTTGACCGAGTCAAGCTCTACTCGTTAGGCTGCCTGGTTTCCTCAACTAGGCCATCAGGTTATCCTTGGGGGGTCAATTGAAATTATATTTTTTCCAAGAAAATACATTAATTGCCCTTTTGTTTCATTCATGCCCCCTAAATGTGCATGTGCCAGGCCAAGCTAGTGTTTTCCCAGTTGCCCGAGTCGAGCTCTATTCATAAGGCTCAGATAGGCTGTTGCCCTGTGGACACATGAAAAGAATAAATTTCAACAAAAAACAAGGTGAACCACGTGTCTCGCCTGATATCACGATCAATAAACTATGCAATATGATCTTTTGACCTTGTCATCCTCTTGGACATACATGTACATGTGGTATTTAATACCCAATGGTTATCTGTGCAAAATGTAAACACAACTAATGCAAAAACAAAGATATTAGAGCAATTTAAATTGATGACCCTTGACCTCATCATCCTCATGGACACATATGCATATTTTGGAGCATGCAATAAACTTTCTGGGAGCTATCAAAGTTCTAAACATTTGAAAAATACAATTTGAAATATGTGAGAATATTTTACATGAAAAAGTAAATGAGGAATTTACATTTGATGCTTCGTGATTAAATAGTGTTTTTTTTAACAAACTGTTTAAATTTAAAAATCATTGAAGATACATGTAGTCTGTGAAAGAAACTAAATCTGATAAAAGTTAATTTCAAATACTTAAAAAAGAAATAGATTAGATAATTTCCTTTGTATTCATGTGAAATTCTCAAAAATCATGTGCTATTTCAACCCTAAAACCGCGGGGGGGGGGGGGGGTTGATTCAACCCCCCCACCCTCGACATTTTCCACGACCATTCCACTGTGAGAAATTATACGACCGTGCCGCTCGCCAACATTTTATTTTGAAGTCTTGCACATCTTTTGAGACCAAATTTACGATGCCTGGTATGCGGTTGGAAAATTACTCAACATTACATAAGTGCATGTCAGACCCAAAATTGCTCCAAAATGGGATTTTGTGTAAAAGGTCAATGTTGAGTTTTCTCATCTTCTTAATAAAGAAAACCAAAAGGTTGAACAAGTGGAATGCCTCTGGCCGTCTCACCTGCATCACGCGATTCAATATAGCAGCAGTGCTGATTTTGAAAACTACTATAACTCGCACAAGATGTTCAGTGATACTTGGTTACTCTTATTTCCACGTTTTATGAACTAGACCAATACACTTATAGAGATATGATGGCAATTCAACAAATACCCCCAACGTGGCCAAAGTTCTTTGACCCTAAATGACCTTTGACCTTGATCATGTGACCTGAAACTCGCACAGGATGTTCAGTGATACTTGATTACTATTATGTCCAAGTTTTATGAACTAGATCAACACACTTTCAAATTTATGGCTGTAATTCAACAAATACCCCAATTTGGCCAAAGTTCATTGACCCTAAATGACCTTTGACCTTGATCATGTGACCTGAAACTTGCACAGGATGTTCAGTAATACTTGATTACTATTATGTCCAAGTTTCATGAATCAGATCCATAAACTTTCAAAGTTATGATGGTAATTCAACAGATACCCCCAATTCGGCCAAAGTTCATTGACCCTAAATGACCTTTGACCTTGGTCATGTGACGTGAAACTCATGCAGGATGTTCAGTGATACTTGATTAACCTTATGTATAGGTTTCATGAACTAGGTCCATATATTTTCTAAGTTATGATGACATTTCAAAAACTTAACCTTAGGTTAAGATTTTGATGTTGATTCCCCCAACATGGTCTAAGTTCATTGACCCTAAATGACCTTTGACCTTGGTCATGTGACATGAAACTTAGGCAGGATGTTCAGTAATACTTGATTAACCTTATGGCCAAGTTTCATGAACTAGGTCCATATACTTTCTAAGTTATGCTGTCATTTCAAAAACTTAACCTCAGGTTAAGATTTGGTGTTGACGCCGCCGTCGCCGTTGCCGCCGCCGCCGCCGTCGCCGTCGGAAAAGCGGCACCTATAGTCTCACTCTGCTATGCAGGTGAGACAAAAACAAAGATATACATAGGAAATTCATAAAACAATAAAATACATAAGAAATTCATTTTCAAACTAGGATTTTTTATATATATTTGATTGTTAGCATTTTATAGCAATGGTATAAAAGTATAATTTACACATAAATTAGCATAATTCATATAAAAGATCTGACAATTTCGGAAAAATTAACCATATAATTTCATTGCACATTACATCCCCCACTATTATCATACCAATTTTCAAGGCGTTTACGTGATCATTGGCCAAGATCTCAAGGGAGGTTGCTTCAACCCCCAGTAAAAAAGCGTTAAAAGAAAAGACACAAATAAATAATGAAATTCTTACATGTACATACAAAAATACCTGTTCTAGAGCAAGTCCACTGTACAACAAAAAGTTTATTTGAATGGATAGATAAAAATAAAACATGCATGACACTGACAACATCAAAATATGATGTAAAATAAGTAATGACATATCAAAGATTCACACAAATCACTTATATGCACAAAACAGGTGATATGCAATTAAGTCTATGTCACAGTCTTTCTTTTGCATATCAAGATATGAAATATATTATAAAACTTGAATTTTTACAGAATTCACAATTACAAGTCTTCATTGAATTGAGTTCAGGTTGCCACAATGGCTTTTTACACAAATTTCAGGGAGAAATCAAAGCATACCGGTACACCTGTATTACACATTATGAGGCAAAAAAAAAATCATATTTAATGATATATTTCAAAAGAAACGGTGAATGGAGAACGTCACTTGGTCGTTTATGTGCATAATGACCAGGATGTGCACAGGTGTTTTGTGAAAATAACTTATAAGCAAAACTTCAAAATGTCAGAACTTTCTCATTTTACATCAAATTTTAATGAAAGTTTCAGTGTTATGCTCACTGGACTTTTCTCTATTATATCAAAGAAACTCTTTGTTGGGGTGGACTTGCCCTTCAAAAAAGTACAAAGCTTGTGTTCCTCCAGGAATTCTTATTATCTTATATAGACATGGGTCCCATCGATCACACATATGACTATTGAATTCCTGTAGTACTGGTACTCAAAATAATAATATAGAGTATTTATATTGCGCACATATCCACCTTATTAGGTGCTCAAGGCGCTCCTATATTATTCGGCTAAGCTAGGCGTTCACAGCTTCTTGAGGAATTACTTCCTACCAGTACCCATTTACCTCACCTAGGTCGAGTGCAGCACCGTGTGGATCAGTTTCTTGTTGAAGGAAATTATGCCATGGCTGGGATTCGAACCCACGACCCTCTGTTTCAAGGTCCGTGAGACTAATCCACTGGGCCACAACGCTCATACAGTTGTTGTTGGGTAGCCTCAATCTCATCTCTGGTTGTTGAAGTTCTCACAAAACCTTTCTTCTTGCTATGGCTTGCTAAACATCTTTGATCACTCAACAGCTGATGTCTCATCACCATGTATTCCCTGAAATTATCCTGTAAATGAAGATATATTGCCAGAAGTTGCACATTACTCTCTGATTTTATTTTTTCAGATGACAAAGATAAAACAAGAAATAACTATTTCATCGTCTTTACATTCAAAGATTTAAAAAAAATCATTTTTGATCCCATATGGAATCCTTTAAATATCATAGAACTCAGTTTAACATTACTTTACTGGTCTAAAGGTTAAACTTTTCCCAACCCCATAAACAATTGTGTGACAAACATACATTGAGCAAAGCAGATGCAATACTTTTTTCAAATAACCAAGATAATTATACCACCTAAATGTAAAGTATGGATTTTGGAAGAATCTGTCGACAATGGATGACAAAACTTCTAGTTCTAATTTACATTTCTGATTGTATTTTCTATTTTTTTCAAAAATATAAAATAATAATCATAGGCTCAGTTCATTGTGAATTAAAAACAGGCAGTTGCCAAAATTTATTATCACTTTTTACATTGAGTTCGATTTCTTTTTACAGCAACATCACTAATATTTGCATACACTAGGCTTGTCTTGAGATGTTTATGTCATAACTTTCTTATAAAAGAAATACTTACAGCATACAAACGCAGAATTGTCGATATTTGCAGATACAAAGGTAGTCGATCACTAGGCCCTTTGTCCCTCCTCAGGCTCAGATCATCTTCAAGCATGTTGATAAGGTAGCGTGTGGTGCTTGAAAGCTTCATCCTCGTACAAGTCACAAAGGTTCCTCCTGTCAATGACTCCTAATTGCAGTTCTGGTTGGCATATTCCTAGTGAGTTAGAATAGAGTAAGAAGCAAAAGAAAATATTTAAACAACATTGAATAAACAACAACTATGTATTAACTACCTTTACTGCATATTGTCGAAATTTATTGGCCTACCTTTTGAGAAATCTGCATATTTGGTCAGTTGACTTATGAATTCCTTATTTTGCCAACCTAATCACATTGTCATTCTCATAAATTTAAATTGATCAACTGGATCTACAAAATTTTTGACATTTAGGCATGTACTCTATTAGACAGGAATAACCGTCGTTTCTGGGGATTTCCTTAACAATTTCTGACATTTCACTATAATCCTTTACGCAGTTCAGCGGAACAACCAAAATACAGAGACTGAAGCCTTTGGTCTAGTACTCTATGACCATTGATCATGTGACACAGAATTCAGATTAGTTCAGTAACTGTCAGATGTGTACGTCAACCAAGTTTGAAATTGATCAAAATACATGCTTCTTTATCATGAAACCAATTTTATGATTAATTTTTTTAGATGGTGACAAAGAAAAAAAAAAGAAAATAGACAATAGTCCACATAGAAAAAAAATAAACATACCTCTCTAACAATCCTCCTTCATTCTTCAGGACAGCCTGCACATGTTGTAAGATGTTTTCATCCATTCGAAAATTTACTGCGGAAATAAAAAAAGTACAGACCTGTAGATCTACATGAAATAACTTTTTTTTTTAATATAATGGACATAATTCAACATGTCTCAAATCTGCCAGATTAAATGATAGTATTTCCAACCAAAATGTAAATTCATAATATCATTTGCTAAAATAATGTATTCAATGAATTGTTCTATAGAATGGCGCTCCATAACGTAGCTCATCTTATTGTAGCTACATCATATAAACAAACTGAGTCAAGCCTATGTATTACGCAGGGTGAGCAAGGGATGGCAAGATTTTGCAATGGCCACTAGTCACTAGATCGGTCTGGTAAGAAACCTCTAATTTTTCATGTTTTCATTATTTAGGCCCTACATAATAATTTGTTATTCCTTTTATATGCTTTAGTTTAGGTGGTAAAAAGGTATAAAATTTAAATTAATTCCATTCAGTGTATTCTACCAATTGGCAGTGATGTGGATATTGAAGGGGATTCCATCATTGACAATTTTACCAACTTCTTCGACACACACTGACACAGCCCTAGCTACGCAGGCCTGCCCTAGCCTAGCGCGTGCTCCGGCTCCATAATGATAAGACACTGTCAACTCAAAATTTTAAAAATATCATCACAGAGTCCTCGTCCTCGAGCCGAGGCTAGATCTAGTTCAAACATTTCTCCAGTTGGATCCGATTCTGAATAAGTAAATTTTGAAGAAAAAAAATTGCGAACACTATTATTATAGACAGGATCTACAAACAATTAACAATGACTAGACACAGTTTATAGGAAGTGTTTTCCCATTCACTAAATTTACCCAACAAGGCAATAACAACACAGCCTCACAGGCAACATGCCCATTAATTAACTTATTATTATTAAGTGATGCTGTTTGTGCAGTTACTTTAATTTATACTAAAAAAATCATATCAAACTAAGGTATAAATAAAGAATAAAATTTTCTTGAATTTTGCACAATTGTGGTTGAAAGTCTGACTACTTTGGCGGCTTTGTCATGCATCGCTTCTCCAGAGCTGAGGCTGAGCTAACCAAGGGAGCTCAGGCCTGGAGCTCCCTGGCCTGGTTAGAGCTGAGCGATTCGGTACGGAGAGCTCTTCATAATCTTTTGACAGGACACAAAACTACACGCGTGGGACTAGAAAATAACTTGCGTGCGATAATGCTTTTCCCCATCACGAGTCCACCGTTCCGCTCCTAAATCTGCATGCATTTACAGCATTAATTATAATATTTCTTCACAAACAAATACACACAGACGTAGAAAAAATATTCATCGTCGCTATAAAATGGTAAATTACTCACGATGTTCTCACAGCTCGGCAAATACCGATATTACACGCTTCGCTTCTAGCTTCTTTTCTTTTCATGCAAATCTATTTATCGTCGTCTATCTCCACTTGCTCAGCAATGTACCGAAATACTGTTCTGTGATTGGTCAATGTGCCTAAAAACCATGGTTTTTCTAAAACCCACGGTTTGAAACCACCTAAAACAGTTGACTCAAAATCATGCCGAAAACCCACGGTTGAAACCATGGTTTCATTTGAAACCACCTTTGTGAATCGCAAAATCAGTAAAACCCACGGTTGAAACCATGGTTTCTGCAAAAACCACCTTTGTGAATTCGGGCCTTCAAGTCTGCAGCTGACTGTTGGGCTGCAATCAAGGCAGGCTGGCTGAAAACAGTCCTATCATCACCAGTCTGACTATTCATACTCTCACTCAGATCTCTGAAAATTGTATCCCCTACATCTATGTCACCACCATTTTCAACCTCTCTCTCATCTCTCCCTGCCATAGCCTGCGCTCTAGTAACTGCACACGATGGAAAAATACATGGGATAGCCGTTTTCAAAGCCTCTGTCTTGGAATCCACTACCGGCATGTCACTCAACACAGTAGATGGCTGCACCTTACCCCCAGCCAAACCATTTCCAAGCAGCATTGTGATTCCTTTCATAGGCAATCGAGAAACAATGCCAACTGTCACTCGCCCAGAAACCAGCCCACTACAAAGTTCTACATCATATAGAGGAACAGATTTGAAACCCTCATTCCCATCTTGGATCAGAACTCTCATGCCTGTGAAACAGCAAGATTCCAAGGATGACTGAACAGAGCCAGTATCTCTCAAAATCACAACAGGAAATTTTTCTCCATCAACAGTGAACTTCACCGTGCCATCAGAAATAAATTCATTGTATCCTTCATCCACCCCATCACGAAACTTCTGCTTTACCCCATCACCACACACAGGGTCTCCTATACAAACCGTAGCCGGCCGAACAAACCGCTGGCCTGGACTTTATTCTGACCAGTATTCTTGTCCTTTAGTTTCTGACAATGATAAATAAGGTGCACATCCTTCTTACAGTATGCACAAAACAACATGCCCTCTGGTCTAACACCATTAGCTTGGCTACCACCACTCAACTTACTCTTCGGTGACTTTGACCTCTCTACTTCCTTATGTAACGTCTTGGACCTAATCCAACCAAAACCACTCGCTAACGGACTAGGAGGTTGGAGCTGCGATGCGCTACTTCTATGTGACAACCCATACCCATCTGCCAGCATTGTAGCATTTCTGACACTAACAACAGCATGATCATTCATGTATGTTTTAACATCACGGGACATGCATCTTGTGAACTCATCAATCAAAATAACCTCACGCAGTGATTCATATGTCGTCTCAATTCTCAGAGACCGGATCCATCTATCAAATGCGACCTCTTTGCGACGTGCAAACTCAACACAAGTCTCTGCGGGATCCCTCTTGAGATCACGAAACATCTGACGGTATACCTCTGGGACTAGCTCAAACGCCTGAAGGATGGCATCTTTCATTTTCCAATAGTCAAAAGCGTGATCATAGCTCAATGCAGACACGACAGACTGTGCCTTGCCTGAAATGACTTGCTGAATGAGCAATGCCCAGTCACTTTCAGGCCATTCTATTTTCCTGGCTACTCTCTCAAACAAAAGAAAGAACGAGTCTAAATCAGTCTCATTATACCTTGGAATAAGCTTTACCCTGGCAGAGAACCCAGCTTCAATTGACCTTTTCTCTCTCTCACCCAACTACCCACTCTGAGACACCATTTCACTATGCCGCATCATCTCAAACTCCAGTCGCTTTCTTTCCATTTCCCTCTCATGCTCAGCAGCTCTCAGCCTATCTCTTCTTTCTTCGAGTTCAATACGGGCCAGTGCAAGCCGTACCTCATCACCGTCAAGTTTAGTTCTGTCATCACAATCATTATCAGAATCACCACTCACACTTTCAGGTATCAATTCCGCACGGGCCGCAATAGCAAAAAATAGCTCTGCCTTAGTCTTCAAACCCGAAAGTTCTAGCGACATTTTCTGTCCAACCGCTATCAGATCATCTTTATGCAGCTGACGCAAGCCAACGAGTGTAAGGTCTGCCTTAAAAAACGTATCTACATTAAACTGTGCCATATTTCTCTATCCAGTAAATCGACAGAAAAAAAGAAGAATAAAAAGAAACAAGTATTTAGGAGATCTAACAGAACACTGTCTAAAAAAAATCATTAAAATGTCATGCGCCCATGCCACGGCCCAGGCTATGTCACACGTGCTTCAGTTTCGAAACCAGGCATAAGTTTAGGCCTAATGTCAAAATAGTATGACCCAGTCTAACAAGAGACAAAAAAAGTCACATAAAAAACTCATCTAACTCTAAGGCTCTAGAATGGCATAGGACCTAGATTGACTAAAGAATCAAGGATAGGTCTAAATCACCGAAGAAGACAACGTTACGAAATGAAGTCTGTTCTTGCCGGCCAAACTCATCCAGGCAATGAACAGAGCAGAATCGTGACGAAAAATGTCCTGAAAAGTGTACAGTAAGAATATTAAATAGCACCAGGCAACGACTGAAGTACAAGCTATTTAATAAATAGACATAAATCCTGAAATCGAGATCACAAACAACGCCTACGCTACGTAGCTACATGTAGTACAGATGTCAGAAGTGGCCGAGACTAGTAGGCAAATGCCAAAGCAGAGATAAACCCGACATCAAATTAGATACGTGGGACAATCACGTAAACCAAAGCGAGATCGGACACAACCCGAGCAAGAAAAATGGCTTGTAAAATTATATTTCGGACAAGCCCCCATATGTCATATCAGGGAGGGAATCTTAAGAAAATACCATTCCTGGTATGACTATCACAACAACTCCATCAACAATATAAAACAGAAAAGAACGGAAATAGAGACAATAATTCATAAAATTACCTTGACACTTCTTTTATTACGCGAAGGCCCCCCATGCGCTGACAAGAATCGCACATGTACATGAAACCACCTAAAATTCTCTCTCTCTCTCCTACCTTCCGATATTAAAACAGTCCCTCATACACAGTTTAGACGCAGGACAAATAATGCTCTGACAACCAAAACTAACTTCTCATCAGCATCAGCAAAAATGTGAATGGTCTTTTAAGACTAAAACTAAAATGGATCTTATATTGAACTTAAATCGATTTTGAAATTGATTTTAAATCGTTTTAAAATCAATTTTAAAATCGTAATTATACCTGCCCTAATTATTCCATCAACCCCTCTTTTCCCTTCTCTTCAAAATCACTTTGCCACTTTTAGACAGTTATAATTCTAAAATCGATTTTAAAATTGTATCTTAAATTGATTTTAAAAGCTCAAACATTTTTCAAGACAAGGCGATATCGTGGCTAGCCAACTGTCTTGGAAAATGTTTGAGCTTTTAAAACCAATTTGAAATACGATTTTACAATCGATTGTAAAATTGATTTCAAAATCGATTTTATAATCAATTTTAAATTCGTAATCAACCGAATTTTACCATCAACCCCTCTTTTCCCTCCTCTTCAAAACCACCCTGCCACTTTCAGAAAGTTGGCTAAGCCACGATATCGCCTTGTTAATCCTTATTATTTAGTCCTCCTTTAGGGCTCCGTCTATGGGATTTTAATGTTTTTTTAATACAGGAGAGCCCTAAAGGAGGATTAAATAATAGGGATTGATAAGGCGATATCGTGGCTAGCCGACTGTCTTATATATGTTTGAGCTTTTAAAATCGAATTTTTAAATACGATCTTAAAATCGATTTTAAAATTATAACTGTCTAAAAGTGGCAGAATGGTTTTGAAGAGCAGGGAAAAGAGGGGTTGATGAAATAATTAGGACAGGTACAATTACGATTTTAAAATTGATTTAAAATGGAATTTTAAAATCAATTTTAGCCTGCTCTTTTATCCTGCTTTCAAATAAATGGAAATGCTACATGCATTATTGGTAACTAGGTGTTAACTTGTTTAAACAATAATAAAATCGATCTAAGATCGATTTTAGATCAGTTTTAGTATTAGTTTTAAAAGCCGATTCACATTTTTACTGATGCTGACGAGAAGTTAGTTTAATTGTCAGAGCATTATTTGTCCTGCGTCTAAATAACTGTGTCCGATCGAGGGACTGTTTTAATTTTGCGAAGGTAGGAAAGACAGAGAGAGAGAAAGACTCCCCGTTCAGCTCAACGTATACCTTTCGCACGCGAGCACAAAATAGATCAATCAAGCACATCACCTAATGCAATGTCTCGTGAATTTAGGTAGGGAATATTTTAGGTCTCCAGTTACTTAAAACACGATATGGCCCTTTTATCTATAAAATAAGACCAATTTTATGAGAAATGGACAATAATTAAGAGCAAAATTTTAAAACGCTGATCGGAAAGATCGTCCTCACAGCTTATTACGTATTAGACAGCTGGCAGCCGTCTGTTTCGAGGAGTTTTTAAACATTTTTATTTCTCCTCATACACAGACGGCTCGCTATCGTGCAGCCACCATTAGGGGGTTAGCAATGCAAAATCCCCCAGACGGGGCTCATCGATTTTTGTCTTTATTTCATAAAAATATATGAAAGGAACCGTACCAAAATAAAGATTATTATTCTGTCTTGTCCTAAAATGCACCAAAAACGGGTGAAAATAAACTTAAAAGGGGGAAAAACAGTGACTTACTTCGGCTGTCGCGCAACTTCACTTCCCTGTTTTATTGGAACTTAATACTTAAACATATGGCCATTGAGTCCCTGTACAGATCGAGCTAGAACTTCGGTCTCTGTATTTGGTGAGTGGAGCCAACGGAGTTCAGCGGAACAGCTGGAGCCAAAAACGCGATGTCGACAGAGCGGTAGCACTCTTGAGTGAGCTCCTGAAAACATACTATATTTTGGTGGAAAATTACATGCCTACTTGGATCAAATATTGCCAAAATGGATGTTAGACAGAAAGAGTACAATCTACGGGGGCAACCAGGTAAAAAAGCCAACAATACTGGGTCTAAAAGGAGGGAAACTGGTCAGAAAAACTTGGGAATCGCAAGCCACGATACGCATGACGCCACGTTGCCTCAGGGTGCCACGGCAGGCGCCAATTTCGCCGATACCTCCCGCACGTCCAGCACCAGCACGGTACACGATGTAAATGGACCGCCGACCCCCAACGCGGTACCTTCTGAATTAATGGCATTCATGAGCGACATTAGAGACATGTTTACCAGCTTCACCTCTCAGGTAAATACCAAACTTGATACGGTTGTTAATGAGATAACGAATTTGAAAACTGAAATGGAAGCAACAAAAAAGGTCATTTCTGACATAGAAACTAGCCTAACAAGTACATCTGGTCGTCTACTCGCCATTGAAAAAGATGACCTGCCCCAGCTACGTAATAACATAGACAAGAAGATTGAGGAGCTTAATGAGAAACTAACCCTTGGTGAAATTCATGATCGGAAACTTAATGGCCCGAATTCACAAAGGTGGTTTCGTTTGAAACCATGGTTTTTAGAAACCGTGGGTTTTAGAAACCATGGTTTTTCAAAAACCATGGTTTCTAAAACTTGCTATTCACAAACGATGGTTTCTAAAACCCACGGTTTCAACAGTGGTCTCAAATGAAACCATGGTTTCAACAGTGGACTCAAATGAAACCATGGTTTAAACCGTGGGTTTTACCTCAAAACCAGGGATTTCCCCTTTTTTAGCGTGTACTGAGCATGCTCAGTTCATTGAAAACTTACATTATACAGCTAGCACTGGCAATACGGTCTGATTCTTCACTTACTACAACTTTTTTTCGTTGAAATATCAACAATTGAAAAAAGTGTAATTTTATGCGCTTCTAGCTATCTCGCGATCCCATATTAGCGCGCGTGTACGTGTATTAGCTAGCGATACCGTACCGTAACATTGCACTGTATTGGTGTTCGACTCGGCCCCGGGCCCCCGCTCAACAACTGACTTAATTTTGTGATCATAATTTTCTTCCCTTTTGTCGCGGAAGATAGACTCTCTTGTATTCCCTCAACTCAATTTCTTCATAGAAAGAGTAAAACGCAGTGTAGATGCCCGATTTGTTGAGATTTGTCACCTTTTCTCTCTGATCGTGAGTAGCGAAAAACGGATTAATGATTCGGTGCTTTTCATCGCAATACTACGTAGCTCGGCCCCCGTAGCTGCCGGGGCGCTTCAGACCCGAAGATATCGCCAATGGAAGTGGGCATGTACAGTCAAAGAGCCGAGCTTGGCTGAGTTTAGTTTAGTTTAGTTTACTCCAACGATGTAGGACTAAGCCTGTTTATCGATGAAAGTAGAATGTCTATCGCTGCTCTCCTTTAGACAACATTAGATGAAGCTTGACATCGTAGGATCTGCCTTTCTAAATTCTACTTTTTTAAAATAAATATTTTGTAATTGTATGTAGGCCTATACCGGTATTTATTTTCCATGGTGTATAGCTTGGTTTTAAGTGGTAATAGGCTTCAATTTCTTTGACTTGTAGATGTTCGATTCATGCACAGGCACTGCAGGGGGGGGGGGGGGGATGTGTGGGCATACCGGGCCGAAGGAAGCGATCAATAAAAATAAGGGGCTTAGCATTATTTTTTTACAGAATTTAAAATAACATGGATGAATTATCTTACTTTGCCCCTTTCAATTTCTTGTTTTTCCCCTGATTTATTTTCTTTAACTTCTCTTGCAGCTTACTATGAATAATATGTTTCTTTTTACATTAATTTTCCCTGGTGTACAGCTTAGAATGAGTTCTATGCTTATTACGTGGCTGTTACTTTGAGTATTAAGGGAAAATATACATTGGGGCCGGCTTGGGACGATATAATCCCGGCCCCCAAAATGTACAAAAATCTACGCAGCAGTTGCCCCCTCCCCCTGGAATTTTTGAACATTTTAATTTTACTGAAAATTTTCATATCCACTGAAAGTGTGCATGAAAAATCTCAGTTTCACTTTCAAAAATGCAAATTTTGTTAAGTATACAGTGTTTACTATGTAATTATTCAACTTTATATGGCAAATAATAAAACCCACTTTACAGAGGAATATTATATTTCAAAACAAGTATTTTGACTGTTGAATTCTATCTTGTGTATATGCATTTTCCTGAGATGAATGGAGATGAGAAAAATTGAGATGTTGAGAGGAATGGAAATGAGAGTTGATGAGGGTGATGGAGATAATGGGAGGAATGGAGGTGATTGAGATGAGGGATGGAGGGGATAGGAGGATGGAGATGAGAGATGAAAGTATAGAGTGATGGAGATGGTGAGAGGAGGGATGGAGATGATGAGGAAGGGAGATGATTAGAGATGTAGATGAGAGGGATACATATAGATAAGAGTGATGGAGATGAAAGGGGCATGATCATTACTATCGTCATCACTCAACATTACCATCATCATCAACACTAACATCACCATTGCTATCATCTTTATTGTCATCATCAACCTCATTATCATCAAAACCATCGATACCATCACCACCATTACATGTATGACCATCACCACACTTGTCACCATCAGCAGCACCAACACAATCATCATCCTCATCACCACCAAAGTCATCTTGATCATCTTCATGATTATTTCGTCCAAATCAGAAAAAAAGAGAAAAGACTACTCTTTTATCTTTTTTGTATATCTTTAATTTGCATAAAACCACCTTGCACCTTGGAAAATCACACCAGGAAATTACATAAAAATATAACACACTGAAATCTAATACTCAATTGGCATTTTGAAAACATTGCAAAATTACAAACATTTTGTGAAATAAATACTCAGTCCAAGTTTTGATATATTGCCACATCATAATGGCCCAAATGAATAATTATTGTTAATTATTAGCTGGTGTTTTTCTGTTGCCTGATTCGAGCTCTACTTGTTAGGCTACCTGGTTTCCCAACTAGGCCATGATCAGGTTATCATTTGGGGTCAATTGAAATTATATTTTTTTCCAAGAAAATGCATTAATTGCCCTTTTAATTTGTCTCATTCACGCCCCCTAAATGTGCATGTGCCAGCACTGCCAGGCCAAGCTAGTGTTTTCCTGGTTGCCCGAGTTGAGCTCTATTCATAAGGCTACCTGGTTGCCCCAGCTGGGCTGTTGCCCTGGGGACACTTGAAAAGAATACATTTCAACAAAAAACAAGGTTAACCATCAGTCTCGCCTGATATCACAATCAAACTACAGTGTATGCAATATGATCTTTTGACCTTATTATCCTCCTGGACATGCATATGGTATTTAATCCCCAATGGTTATCTGTACCAAGTGTAAACACAACTGATGCAAAAACAAAGAAATGAGAGCAGTTTAAATTGATGACCCTCATGGACATGCATATTTTGGGGCATGCAATAAACTTTCTGTGAGCTATCAAAGTTCTAATCTTAAGCATTTGAAATAGACAATTTAAAATATGTGAAAATATTTCACATGAAAAAGTAAATGAGGAATTTACATTTGATGCTTCCTGATTAAATAGTGGTTTTTTAGTAAGGACTATTTGAATTAAATAATCATTGAAGATAGTCTGTGAAAGAAACTAAATCTGATAAAAGTTAATTTCAAATACTTGTATTCATGTGAAATTCTTAGTAATAATGTGCTCTTTTAACCCTCATTCTCCCGGGGGGGGGGGGCATAATGGCCCCTCCTTGACAATTTTTGCGATATATCTGCTGCGCAAAATTTTTTGACCTCGCCGCTCACTTACTTTTTACTTTCAAGTCTCGCGCAAATTTTGAGACCAAATTTGTGACGCCCGGATACGCGGTTACGACATTACGCAACATTATGTAAGTGCATGTCAGACCCCAAATTGCTCATAAACGTGATTTCATGTACAAATCCAATGCAGATTGTGTATTAGCCAATATTCATAAATGCATCATTATTTCAACTTTTACTGATTAAACTTAATTAATTTTACCTTAAAAAACAAAGAAATACATAAGAAATTAAAAAACAATAAAATGCATAAGAAATCGGTCTTGGTACCATAATTTTTTTCATTCACAATTGTTAGGAATGCTATAAAGAATATTTTCACCAAAAAATAGCATTCTAGGAGCTTTATTTAGTGAATCAGAGCAAAAAGTATGATTTCATGAATAAATTAGCATAATTAATTCATATAAAATAAAAATATATGAATTCAGTGAAATTTACCAATGCAACTGCGTAGATTACGTCATTCTCTACCATCATGCAAATTTTTGTTTTGATCGCGCAATCCGCGACTGAGGTCTTAAGGGGGGCCCCCCAGAATGACAAGAATCATAATACCCCGGGAGATTCAGGGTTAACCCTATAAAACCCCGGGGGGGGGGGGTGAATGAACCCCCTCCCTCAACATATTCCACAACCATTCCGCTGTGCGAAACTTAACGACCGTGCTGCTCGCCGACTTTTTACTTTGAAGTCTTGCACATCTCTTGAGATCAAATTTACGATGCCTGTGCATGCTGTTGGAAAATTACTCAACATTACAAAAGTGCATGTCAGACCCAAAATTGCTCCAAAATGTGATTTTGTGTACAAAGTCAATATTGAGTTTTCTCATCTTCTTCATATGGACATGATTATTTTTACTTTCATCAGCTGAAATTACTTGATTTCAGCATAATTATGCTTCAAAAAATGTTCTGCTTTAAATTTGGCAAAAAACAAAATCTTGAAAAAAAAGATATACATAAGAAATTCATAAAACAATAAAATACATAAGAAATTCATTTTCAATCTAGGATTTTTTTTTTCATTTTGATTGTTAGCAATGGTATAAAAGTAAGATTTATGCAGAAATTAGCATAATTAATTAATATAAAAGATCTGACAATTTCGGAAAAATTAACCAAACAGCATTGCACATGACATCCCCCACTATTATCATACCAATTTTCAAGGCGTTAATGCGATCATTGGCAGAGATCTCAAGGGAGGTTGATTCAACCCCCCCCCCTCTGTAAAGAAGGTGTTAAAAAGAAGACACAAATGAATAATGAAATTCTTACTTGTACATTACAGAAAATACCTGTTCTAGAGCAAGTCCACTGTACAACAAAAAGTTAATGTGAATGGATAGAGAAAAATAAAACATGCATGACACTGAAAACGTCAAAATAGGATGTAAAATAAGAAATTAATTACCAGTACTCGCAAAACAGGTGATATGCAAACAAGTCTATGACGTCACACACTCACTCTTTCTTCTGTATATCAATATATGAAATATATTATAATACTTGATTTTTTACAGAATTCACAATTGAGTATAGGTTGCCACATTGTCTTTTTACACAAGTTTCAGGGAGAAATCAAACCATACACCTGTATTAGCCATTATAAAAAAAAAAATCATATTTCATGATATATTACAAAAAAGAAACAGTGAGTGGAGAACGTCACTTGGTCACTCATTTGCATAATGACCAGGATGTGCATATATATCTGTTTTGTGAAAATAAGCGAAACTTCAAGATGTCAGAACTTTCTCATTTTACATCAAATTTTCAGTGTTATGCTCATTGGAGTTTTCTCTATTATATCAAAATAAACTTTTTGTTGGGTGGACTTGCCCATCAAGAAAGTACAAAGCTTGTTTCCCTCCAGGATATGTAGACATGGGTCCCATCGAACACACCTATGACTCTTGAATTCCTGTAGTACTGTACTGGTACTCAAACAGTTGTTGTTGGGTAGCCTCAATCTCAAGTTCTCACAAAACCTTTCTTCTGGCTATGGCTTGCGAAACATCTGATCACTCAACAAACAGATGATTGCAACACTGATGCCTCATCACCCTGTATTCCCTGAAATTATCCTGTAAATGAAGATATATTGCCAGAAGTTGCACCTTACTCTGTTACTCTGTTACTTTACTGGTCTAAAGGCTACACCATTCCCAACCCCATAAACATTTGTGTGACAAACATACATTGAGCAAAGCAGATGCAGTACTTTTTTTCAAATAACCAAGATAATGATACAACCTTAATGTAAAGTATGGATTTTGGAAGAATCTGTCCACAATGGATGACAAAACTTCTAGTTCTAATATACATTTCTGATTGTATTTTCTATATTTGAAAAAAAAAAAAAATAATCATATGCTCACTTCATTGTGAATTAAAAACGGGCAGTTGCCACAATCTATTATCACTTTTTACATTGAGTTTGATTTCTTTTTACAGCAACATCACAAATATTTGCATACACTAGGCTTGTCTTGAGATGTTTATGTCATAACTTTCTTATTAAAAAAAATACTTACAGCATACAAACGCAGAATTGTCAATACTTGCAGAAACAAAGGTAGTCGATCACTAGGCCCTTCGTCCCTCCTCAGGCTCAGATCACCTTCAAGCATGATGATGAGGTAGCGTGTGGTCTCTTTGGAAAAGCAATTCTGTGCTTGAAAGCTTCATCTTCGTACAAGTCACAAAGGTTCCTCCTGCCAATGACTCCTAACTGCAGTTCTGGTTGGCATATTCCTGTTGAGTTAGACTAGAGTAAGAAGCAAAAGAAAATATTTAAACAACTGAAAAAAAAACAATGTATTCTTAACTACCTTTACTGCATATTGTCGAAATTTATTGGCCTACCTTTTGAGAAATCTGCATATTTGGTCAGTTGACTTATTAATTCATTATTTTGCCACATCCTAATCACATCATCATTCTCATAAATATAAATTGATCAACTGGATCTACAAAATATTCGACATTTAGGCATGTACTCTATTAGACAGGAATAACCGTCGTTTCTGGGGATTTCCTTAACAATTTCTGACATTTCACTATAATCCTTACTCAGTTCAGTGGAACCAAAATACAGAGACTGAAGCTTTTGGTCTAGTACTCTATGACCATTGATCATGTGACACAGAATTCAGATTAGTTCAGTAACTGTCAGATGTGTACATCAACCAAGTTTGAAATTGATCAAAATAAATGGTTCTTTATCATGTCATGACAACAAATTTTATGATAAAAAATTGTTTAGACGGTGACAAATAATTTTTTTAGAAAATAGACGATAGTCCACATAGAAACAACAAAAATGAACATACCTCTCTAACAATCCTCCTTTCATAGTATCTTAGGACAGCCTGTGCATGTTGTAAGATGTTTTCATCCATTCAAAAATTTACTGCGGAAATAAAAACAAAGTACAGGTAGATCTACATTAAATTACTTTTAAATCTGATGGACATAATATAATTCAACATCTCTCAAATCTGCCAGATTAAACGATAGTATTTCCAACCAAAATGTTAATTCATATTATCATCTTTTTAAATAATTTATTCAATGAATTGTTCTATAGAATGGCGCTTCATAACGTAGCTCATCGTATTGTAGCTACATCATTATAAACAAACCGAGTCAAGCCTAGTATTGTATTACGCAGGGTGAGCAAGGGATGGGAATATTTTGCAATGGCCACTAGATCGGTCTGGTAAGAAACCTCTAATTTCATGAATTTTTTATGTTTTCATTATTTAGGCCCGATAAAATATTTGTTATTCCTTTTAAAAGCTTAGGTAATAAAAAGGTATGAAATTTAAATTAATTCAATTCAGTGTATCTAACCAATTATTGGCAGTGATGTGGATATTGAAGGGGATTCCATGCATCATTGACAATTTTACCAACTTCTTCGACACACACTGACACAGCCCTATGCAGGCCTGCCCTAGCCTAGCGCATGTCTAACAACTTGGGCTCTGGCTCCATGAAGACACTGTCAACTCAAAATTATAAAAATATCATCACAGAGTCCTCGTCCTCGCGAGGCTAGATCTAGTTCCAACATTTCTCCAGTTGGATCTGAATAAGTGAATTTTGAACACTATTATTGGAGACAGGATCTACAAGCAATTAACAATGACTAGACACAGTTAGGAAGTGTTTTCCCATTCACTAAATTGACCCAACAAGGCAACAACATGCAACATGCCCATTAATTAAGTGACTGATGCTGTTTGGTTAATTGTGCAGAACTTTACTTTAATTTACTAAAAATCATATCAAACTAAGGTATAAATTAAGAATACAATTTTCTTGAATTTTGCACAATTGTGGTTGAAAGTCTGACTACTTTGGCGGCTTTGTCATGCATCGCTTCTCCAGAGCTCAGCTTTATGAGCCGAGCTATTATTATTAAACCCAGGCCAGGGAGCTTAGCGATTCGGTACGGAGAGCTCTTCATAATCTTTTGTTTTGACAGGACACAAAACTACACGCGTGGGACTAGAAAATAACTTAAATGCGATAATGCTTTTCCCATCACGAGTCCACCGTTCCGCTCCTAAATCTGCATGCATTTACAGCATTAATTATAATATTTCTTCACAAACAAATACACACAGACGTAGAAAAAATATTCACCGTCGCTATGAAATGGTAAATTACTCACGATGTTCTCACAGCTCGGCAAATACCGATATTCCACGCTTCGCTTCTAGCTTCTTTTCTTTTCGTACAAATCTATTTATCGTCGTCTTACGTCTATATCTCCACTTGCTCAGCAATGTACCGAAATACTGTTCTGTGATTGGTCAATGTGCCTAAAAACCATGTTTTTTCTAAAACCCACGGTTTGAAACCACCTAAAACAGTTGACTCAAAATCATGCCGAAAACCCACGGTTGAAACCATGGTTTCATTTGAAACCACCTTTGTGAATCGCAAAATCAGTAAAACCCACGGTTGAAACCATGGTTTCTGCAAAAACCACCTTTGTGAATTCGGGCCATTTTGTTGGTGTATGGAATGGCCCCCCCAACTGACGAAAACATATATGACACAGTTCATCAAACAATTTGCTTCTTCATGAACATTTCAAAGCAGGAAGCTATGCAGATACCTCTTGTAAATGCCCACCGTCTGCCCTCAACCCCCCGAGGAGATCGTAATTCTAACCGCCAACCCCCTGCGATTATCATCAGATTCGGCCGCATGATGGACAGAGACCGGCTTCTTCAGGCCTACGAACGACGACCACGCCGGCAGCCGGACCCCCCTGGCAGCAGAGCATCGGACTCTCCGTCGCCTTTCAGTCGGGTCTCCATCCGTACGGATTTGCCTCCCAGCATGAAAAGAGAAAGAGGAAGATTGGCAGCAATTGCATACAACATTCGTAAGAACAATAACCTGGCAACCAGGATCAAAGTCACTGGAACCAAGATTTTGCTACAAACACGCAAACCTGTAAGGAATGGAGGCACGCCAGATCGATGGGCTAATTGGTCCGAGTAATCTTCATCCAAGAGCACCCATGTAATGTATTTGATTTGTTTATACATCATAGTCATATTTTATTAACTTACTAATTTGGATGTGAGTAAACTACAATTTTTTCACATGATCATTCGCTAAATTTTGACTTTTTATATGTAGTAAATTGCATACCACGGTTCAACTTATACATCTTGACCTAATTATGCCCAGTGAAAAAAATTCGTCCGTATGAGAAACAGGTTTTACTTCTGGAGTTTACTCAATATTTCGCATTTGTTGATACCAGTTTTCAGTGAAGATTCCAGTAAATGTATACCAGGCACTTACCTGTACTGTATCTATGCTGATGGAAGTAGCAACCAGATAGCATTCTCATTTTCTTTTAAATATCAATCAAAACTTACATCTCCATTTAAAGCATAAGATTTTTTTCTCTGGGGCCTATTAATTTACACAAAAAAAAAATTATAGTAAAACATATGTGCATTTAAAAATTGTGACTCTTTTTTGCTAAAATTTACGGGAATTCTAAGTATTGAACATCCTTAACTTGACTAACTCCTGGCGGTGCTTGTATTCATATAGCATTCTCATTTTCCTTTAAATTTAAGTAAATTTAAGTAAAAATAACCATTGTAAAGAGGTGAATGAGTTTGTAAGATATAACTTAGAATTTTAACGTAGGCCGTAGAGTAAACATTTCCTTATTTTGCTCTTCATGAAAGCATGTATGCGTAATATACAATGGGAGAGAAAGTATATAGTACTATGACTGTATGATCTTTTTTTTTAAGATAGTAGAAGAAAATTTTCATCTAGATCTTTTTTATAAACCCCTCTGAATTAAGATTCAAAACTTCAACTGAGTAAAATTTGGACATGCTTAGTGCCGGTTGAAACTTGGAATTGTTTTTTCACCCTCGTGGTTTTAATTTTTCAAAATAATACTCTATGGGCATGATGGGTTCACAATCCCATAAACGGATGGTCATGTGCATTATAGACTTGCCTTCGATTTTGAATCTTGATTCATTTATATCATCATGTGCATAGAAATGTTTGACCTTTTGTATTACAATTGCTAACAGTTTTATTGACGTAGTCATTCACATGATTAACACAAGCTCTTTTGATAAAAATATAAATTATAATCATGTTAATCATGGTACATTTATTTTAGACCAATGGAGGAAAGAACCTGGTCATTTCAGATGATTTTTTTTTTCTTTGCATTTTTAACTTTTCTGTTTACAAATACGAAGGATGTTAAAGTAATAACCATTCTTTTTGTTGCTAACTGTATTGGACAGAAGATGTAAGCTAGTTCAATGATGAATTGAGTTAGATTTATTTACTAATTCTACAGTATGAAAATGACCTGCAGCCAGTAGAGCATTATTTTTGTCTAAATAATTTATCCGGTAATTGAAACATGATAAACGATGTGTTTTATAGGTGTCGGACAAATTTTGAAATTGGTTCCTAACTTCGTGTTATATATTTATAAATATATCTTTTTTTAGAGTTCAAACAGAAATATAGATTGTAACTCTGGATTTTTTTTTTTTATCTTTGAGTTTTAATTTTGAAGAAGAAAAAAAAATCTTTACTGATCATAATCATAAGTGTACATTGCTGTTTTAAGGTCAAAAGAGGAAAGAACTTTGAAGTTTTGTCATGTAGGTTTACTCTGTTCACTGAGGACGTATATAGGACATGATTATTTGTAAAAGCAGTAACCATTCTACATAAGAAAAAGATAGCTTTAGTTAATTTGTTTTTGACAAATCAACTATGATTAATGTACAGTGTAATATGATCTGGATCTCAGACGATCATTCTTTTTATTCATCAATTCAGCGGTATTTCGATCAAGCCAAACAAATTGTATACCAGGTGTAAGAGTAGAAGTTTTATTTAAATGTACGAACACCATAACTACATTCGAATGCCTTTTCACCTTCTTTCAGTTTTCTGGGAAGCATGCCCTGAATAATTTGAATTTGTGTCATTCCTTATTCTATTCTATATATGGGAGGCTTCCCAGCTTGTTTTATTCACGGGAGCTCACCCAACTCTTTTATGCTTATTTAGTACAAAAAATTTACGATGCAATTGACATCATATATAATTGCCAATGTTTACCTGATTACTTTTCATGTGTTTGTGCTCCTTTTCTTCATAGGAATGTGTATACCGGTAACCAGTTTTTCTTTGTCCAATTATTATTCTCTCCAGGTCCTTGCCTCGCTGACACTCAGAGCACGCGGTCTCGTCGGTCTCTTCAGGAAGCGACTCTTTTGCATTTCGTGTTTTTCTCTTTCAATTCCCAGTGATTGAAAATTTCCCCTTTTCAGTGTTGAATGATGATGAGTTTTACAATTTGTTTTACGAAACCCAAAATACTAACAACAATTCTTCTTTTGAAAATCTCGTATCAATGGAGATGAATTTAGCTGCAGATTTAAATGAAAATAACGACTATAATTATCCAAGTTCGAATTACTTTACAATAAATCAATTTAATTATCTTGATAAATCTACAAATACACTTTCAATAATGCACATGAATATAAGGAGCTTGAGCTCTAATTTCGACAATTTACGCCTTTTATCCGATTCATCTTCACAAACCAAAATGTCCATAATCGCGCTAACTGAGACATGGTTATCACAGGAATCTGATGGTTTAATACTCACTTCCTGGTTACACATTTGTAGAAAACCATAGGGGTAATACACGGGGAGGAGGGGTAGGTATCTATATCAATGAACGACTAGAATATTTTACTCACAATGATCTTAATTGTATGAATGAAATTGCTGAATCTCTTATCATTGAACTTCGGGTACCAAACTCTAAAAACATAATGATCGCAGTATTTTATAGACCTCCTAACTCCAACACAAATAATTTTTTTGAATACTTGCAAGACTTTCTACAAAATCCGGTTTTTTATAATAAAGATTGTTATGTGGTAGGTGACTTTAATATAGACATATCTAAATCTAATCACAATAGGTCACATGAATTTTTGGATTTCATGCTTTCATCATCCTTTTTACCATTGGTAACAAAACCCACTAGGGTTACTAACCAATCTGCAACCCTTATTGATAATATTTTTTGTAATGTTTCTCCTCTACCCGAGTCTGTAATAATCTTATCTGATATTTCTGACCATTTCCCGATATTTTCAAGAACTCCGTTTAGGTTAGCAAAAAAAGATACCCCGCAACATAAATTCCGACGACTAACACCAAATAATTTACAGAGCTTAAAAGATGGTCTTGAAGACGCGGATTGGTCTGAGGCATTCAGTTCTCAAGATACAAATACAGCATATAATATATGTATGAAATTTTTTACTTCAAATTTAGATAGACATGTACCATTGGTCAGTAAATGTAATAATTATAAAAAGAGTCCAAGACTTCCTTGGATATCGAAATCAATATTACGATCAATAAATCGCAAAAATAACTTATACTATGCCGATAAAATTAATCGCTCAGAAAAGTCACATCGTAAATATACTACATATAAAAATACCCTCACTAAATTATTGCGGAGTGAAAAACGAAAATATTTCACAAATCAATTAATTCGTTTCAAACACGACATCAATAAAACATGGAAAACAATAAACACTGCCATAAATAAACAAAGCACAAAAGCACGCATAAAAACAATAAAGCACAATAATGTTGAAATTCATGATTCTTTTCGTATAGCTGATATATTTAATCAATACTTTACACAAATTGGCAAAAGTCTTGCAGACAATATACCATTAACACAAATTTTTTTTACAGATTTCATTCACCAACCAAACCCTAATTCTATATTTTTAGTACCAGTACATAGAAATGAAATAATAGATATAGTGAACAACTTAAAAAACAAAAAAAGCTGTGGTCACGATGGTATTGACAATATTTTATTAAAGAATGTTATAGAATATATTGTTGATCCATTAGTATACATATTCAACCTTTCTTTAAGTAATGGCGTCGTGCCTGACAATATGAAAATATCAAAGATAATACCAGTGCACAAAAAAGGAGAAAAGATTAATGTATGTAACTATAGACCGATAGCTTTATTACCTACTATGTCTAAAGTTATGGAAAGGGTGATCTACACAAGATTATTAAATTTTTTGAAAAAATATAATATAATCTCTGATTTTCAATTTGGATTTCGCCAAAAACATAGTACATCTCATGCCACTCTCTCATTTATTGACAAAATCACAAAAGCTATTGACAACTTTGAACATACAATAGGTGTTTTTCTTGACATCTCCAAGGCCTTTGACACTATAAATCATGAAATACTGCTCTACAAACTTGAAAATTACGGAGTTCGTGGGAAGGCCTTGCAGTGGTTCAGAAACTACCTCGTAAATCGTAAACAATTCGTAAGCATAAATGAACGAAATTCTTCTCTACAAAATGTTAACTGGGGTGTTCCCCAAGGCAGCCTCCTGGGCCTTCTTTTATTCATAATCTATATAAATGACATCCAGAACTCCTCTGAAATATTATCTTATGTCCTTTTTGCAGATGATTCAAATGTACTATACTCTCATCCTAACCCCGATATTTTAATAAATGTACTAAACACTGAACTGGATAAATTGGTACAATGGATTAGGGCTAACAAATTGTCAATTAATGTACAAAAAACGAAATGCATGCTTTTTAGCAATTCTTTAGAACAATTGCCATCTAATATCAAATTGGAAAATAAAGACATTGAAGTTGTTACTACAACAAAATTTTTAGGTCTCATAATAGACAACAAATTATCTTGGAAAACACACATTGACTTTATATGTCGTACAATTTCATGCAATATTGGTGTTATTAACAAAGTCAAATTTTTTCTTCCAACTTCCTCCCTAAAAATGCTTTATTCAACATTAATTTTACCATATTTAAATTATGGATCAATTGTTTGAGGAAATACACACTCAACCTACCTTGATAGAATATTACTTTTACAAAAGAAGGCATTGCGTGTTATTTTCAACTTGTCCTGGAGATCTCACACAGATGAGTTGTTTTTTAACAACAACATTCTAAAAATAAAAACACTGTACCAATATAACTTAGGTCAATTCATGTATCAGTTAAACAATAATATGTTACCATTCATATTTAATTCTTCATTTAACAAAAACAAAACTCTTCACAAATATCCCACACGTCAATCAGATGAATTCCATTTACCACTACCCCGGACCATCCTTGCAAAATCTATTTTTACTTTTGAAGGCCCTAGACTCTGGGGAACTATTAATAAAAACATCAAAAAATCACCAAGCCTTAATTCTTTCAAATATAAGTTCAAAAAATTTCTCCAAGATAACCATTGAATTTAACTCTTCATCACTCAAACTCTTGTATTTTTTTTTTAAATCAAACATGATTATCATGTCACGTACGCTTTTACATCTCTTTCGTTTTCCTGTTGATCAACGAGGTCCGTCTGTGAGTGCTGGGGCTGGATTCTGGAGACCTTTAATCTCTCTTTTTCTGATTTCCTTTTCTATTTTAATTTCCCCTATTTCCTTTTAATTTAACTGGTTCATGCTCTAGTTGTTATTTTGATTTTTATATGTTATGCAACTACAAGAATATTTATTAGGAGGCTGCACTCTACAAGCTCCGCTTTTTAGCAGCCTCCTCCATTTCCAACCTGATATGTAATAATCTTGAATATAATTTTTGTACAGGAATACTTGAAATATGTTTTGTTATTTATAGGTTAAAATGTACAAAATAAACTGTAATTGTTGAAAATGGAAATAAACGAAATGAAATAAAATGAAATGAAACAACGAACATAACAGAGACCGAAGCTTTTTGTCTAATTACGTATATACATATGCCTTAAATCACGGATGGCTGGCTATGCATACCGCTGAATAAAATACTTTCGGACGAGCTGCGGACTGACTGGCACTGTACCGTGGGATCTAACTCGGCTCGACTCACGACTCACTGATGGCTCACGATCTGATCCTACTCTACTCAAATGGGGGGTGCCGCAAGGTTCGGTTATCGGGCCTGAAACTCTTACATGCTAAACGACACCGTTGGAAGATCTTATTAATTCCTATGGTTTCTCGTCTATGATATATGCTGATGACAACAATTACATATCTCATTCAATTCTGGACAAGCTCTCCGAATGTTACAGAAACTGGAAGATTGTCTTGGTGTCATTCGTTCCTGGATGACTGTGAATTATCTATTCCTTAACGATAACAAGATGGAATTCCTGCATATCTCCTCCCATCGTACACTGTTAGAACGGAGATTAAAATTTCTATACTTGTTGGTTAAATTTTTAATCAACCAAAGATTACCCTATGAACCACACATTTGTAGGTTAAAACTTTGATCAACACCCTGTTGATTAAAGTTTAACCTGTAGTTGATTAAAAGTTTTAATCATTTGTTGGTTGATGGTATTTCGCTCAACTTTGGTTAAACTTGTGTTGATTAAACTAAAACAAATTGTTGGTTAAATATTTAACCTTTTGTTGGATAATTTTTTTTTTCGAATTTGCATGATGATGGTTATTTCAAGCCATTGTTGGTAAGTTTTAACCATTTGTTGGTTACAATTTTTTTAGTTCACACGATGTTAGTTAAATTTACAAAAGGTTGTTACTCAGTTTTAACCATTTTGGGGTTCATTTTTCTTTCAATTCACCTGATGTTGATTAAACTTATATGGTTTGTTGGTTAATATCAGTTCAAATTTTTAACCAATTTTGGTCAATTTTGTTTTTAGTTTGCATGATGTTGGTGATTTTTAGTTAAAGATTTCACCAATTGTTGGTTATTCTTATTTTTATTCTTGCTTAAACGAAATGATTTGTGCTGTTGAATTAAGATTAATCATTTGATGATGAACTGAAGTTCCAAACTGCTATCATTCACCATCATACGCTTCACATGATGTTGGTTAAACTTATGCTGCTTAATTGTTCCTTAACGTTTCAATAATTGGTATATATTGTTTTGTTGGTGCATTTTATTACAGAAAAAGGGAGTAAAAATAACCAATTTGATCATTTGATACATATATTTGATATAAAATAGATAAGTATAACTACCGAGATTCTTTGTAAAACTTAAAACAAAGTAAATGAAACGACTTTACACAATACATTTAAATTTGAAGAATGACAATTAACAAATGCTTAATTTGAGATTCATTTCAATGAAAAACCAGATGAATAATGTAGAAATGTCATATTTTAATTCAACATCATCATTCAATAAAGCAATTTATTCAATATTTAAGTCAAATTGCAAATGCCTATACATTTGCTTTAAGTATGGAACTTTAAGAATTACTTTAAGCATTTACATTACTTAAAGTATGGAACAATATGAAACAATATTGAATTTAAGTTTCAAATCACTAAATACATTCCATCCATGATTTCAAAAAGTGTTGGATGGGTGCACAATTGAAAGGAGGTTTGTTCTGACTATTCAAGGACAAGTGTTACAGTGTGCATACTGTCATGAATGTTGAGGATTGAATGTGACTTCGAACAAACCATCCTTCAAATTGTAGCATATCAGTGGGTTTGTCATAACTTCTAGACCTGGGCCCCGTCTTACAAAGAGTTGCGAGTGATCCGATCAATCGCAACTATGGACGACCAGCAATGTCAACATGTGTTATGAATACTTGTTCAAAATATTTTCTAGCTATGATGTATATTCATGCATTAATTGTTTTCTTAAAAATTCACGGTGCTTCTCTTTGTTTACAAAGGACACTGTGCAAATTTCCTGTAGAAAAATTTATGACACTGATGGATTTCCATAGAGCTACGATTGATTGAATCAATCGTAACTCTTTGTAATACGGGCCCCTGATTGCCACTTTGTCAACCTGCATGCTTCTGTTCTGTGCCTAAACAGTGTTATGTAATGCACTCAGTTGAAATAAGATGGATAATAAACTCGGAAGGCCTTTTTGCAATATATACTCAAGAACTTGCAATGCCAATCATTTACTAGTATACCATAAAATCAAAACTGCATGTCAGATGTCTAGGCAAATACCCCTCATGTTCTCTTTTACGTAAAATGACTGAATTTATGTACAATAGTCCAAATGCAAATGTGTTGGTATATTGTATAAAAAAAATCCAATAAACTAACCACAATTCAGAGACCAAAATTTTGAGTGGTATAACTAAATAATTACCTGTTATCAAATTTCTCTGGTACACATTCATACAGCATATTTTGAAATGAATAAGATATTGTCATCATAATAAGTATCATGACCGACAAATAAGTTCATATATCTAATATTCAAATATTGAAGAACCCAACCAGAGCAAAATATGAAACTAACAAGTTGAAAGCTTATGAGCTAAAAAATACCCCAAAGTAAATTACAGGCTTATTCACTGCTTACCAGGTGATTATTTTGCTTTAGAAACACTAAAATAATTGACTTTTGAAAATATGTATTATGGCGCTCCTTGCCTTTGCGTGCCGGCAGCCTGAATACTATGACATCCTATGGGGAGGAAAAAGGGTTGTGATTACATGTGCTTGTAAAAAATAAAAAAAAAGTTATATAATTTTTTTTTCCAGAAAACAAAATTTATATTTTTAACGATTTTTACATGCATGTTACTTTTCAAGTATTCCCTGCTTACATCAATTGATAAAAATACAGGTCTATACAACTGTTTAAATAATTTTTTTTTGCTGCTTATTTAGCACAGCTTTTCATCCATCCAGATCTGCATTCAAATTGTGTGGAAGAGATCTGTGTGATATAACAGTAGTGATAGCCCACAAAACGGCAATAAAAGATGGCCTGCTCAAAACTTGTCTAGACCTGTACTTTTCATGAATTTAGGCAGGAAATACTTGCAAAGTAACATTCATGTGAAAATCATTTTAAAAATTCAAAATCGTATTCTGAAAAAAAAAAAGAATTAGGTTTTTGTGCATACACCACGCACATGTAATCACAACCTTTCATACTTCAGGCCGCTAGCAAGCAAAGGCGAGGAGCGCAATAAAACCTATTTTCGGATGTCAACATTTTGAGTGTTTCTAAAGCAAAATACTCGGCTGGTAGGTAAATATCTTGGATTTTTGACCAGCAACTTTTTTTCCTGGACCTGCATCAAAAATATTGCCATTTCTTGTTGAGAGTAAATAAAACACTTTAAAGGCCAAGTCCACCCAAGGAAAATGTTGATTTAAATTGAGAAAAATCAAACTAGTATAGTGCTGAAAATTTCATCGAAATCTGATGTAAAACAAGTTATGACATTTTAAAGTTTCGCTTATATTTCACAAAACAGTGATATGCAAAACTAGGTGAGTCAGTCGATGATGTCCATCACTCACCATTTCTTTTGTTTTTTTATTGTTTGAATTATACAATATTTCATTTTTCATAGATTTGACAATAAGGACCAACTTGACTGAACCATATAGTAATAAACAATGGTAATTCCACATGTTCAGGGAGGAATTAATCGTATCACTTGACAATGAGAAGAAAATTCTAATATTTCATATAATAAAAAACAAAAGAAATAGTGAGTGGATGACGTCATAGTCTCCTCATTTACATATCAGCCAGGATGTGCAAATAACTGTTTTGTGAAATTAAGCGAAACTTTAAAATGTCATAACTTCCTGATTTTACATCCGATTTTGATGAAATTTTCAATGTTGTGCTTGTTGGATTTTTCTATTTTTATTCAAATCAATTTTGTTCGGGTGGACTTGTCCTTACGCAAATTCAAGCAAAATGTTCCCTAAGCAACCCCCCCAAAAAAAAAAAAAAAAAAACAAGTGGAACGCCTCTGGCAGTCTCGCCTGCAGTATGCGATTAGAAAAGGCAGCAGAGCTAAGCAGACTTCGAAAACGGGTATTGAATAATTATTGAAAAAAGGAAATCTTCATGTGATAAGATAATATTCCATTGACCCAAAATGACTGACCATTATAATGTGATGTAAGATGTGCCGAAAACAATAACTGATACTTGATTACCCTAATGTTTATGCTTTATGAACTAGATCCATAAAAATTCCGAGTTACAATGGAAATTCAACAAATACCCCCAACACGGCTAAAGTTCATTGACCCTACATGATCTTTGACCTTGATCATGTGACCTGAAACTCGCACAGGATATTAAGTGATACTTGATTACTCTTATGTCTAAGTTTTATGAAGTAGGTCCATAAAAATTCTGAGTTACAATGGAAATTCAACAAATACAACCAACATGACCGAAGTACATTGACCCTAATGACCTTTGACCTTGGTTATGTGAACTTAAACTCGCACAGGATATTCAATGATACTTGATTACTCTTATGCCCAAGTTTTAACTATTAATCTTTGCAGAAACTTTGAAAATCTCTAACTGAGCTAGCTGTAGTGATTGTGCCGGTCATGACGTCTGGCAAATCATATATGTTTTTTATGAACTGCCAAGCTGCGAAGCACTGGGGCTGATACTGAAGCGCAGCGGGCGGGAGCCCAGGGCCCGTATTCCATAAACGAGATAAGCCTGCTTTCAAAAATCTAAGCATTTTGTCTTATTTTCTGTCTAAGACAAAATTCTTAGCCAAAACGCGTATTCCATAAAGAATTGGCTAAGAATTTTGTCTTAGAATTTGGCTAAGAGGTTTTGCGCGACTAAGACAGATATAGGATGAATGGCTAAGTAACTTTTCTTAAAACTGCAGAGTCTGTATTTCATAAATACAACATGGCTAAGAATTTAGCCCTAACTTTAAGACAGTTGTGAGTTGTCTTAATTGTTTTAAGACAACCTGGTTTAAATCCAACAAATCATGGCCAATTTTTTTTTTGAATTTATACCTATATTGCATTTCGAGCTACTTCCTCAGTTTTTAACCGATTTTCATGAAATTTGGAACACACATTGGTCTTAAGGTAAGGAGGTGTAATAATTTTTTTTTTGCTTTTTCAGAAATTGTGTTGCCATGGTAACAGTATATTATGGCCAAAATTTAAAGTTTAAATTACTTCATCAGTTTTCTACCAATTCTCATGACAGTTGGCTCACACATTGGATTTGAGGAAAAGATGTGCAAGACACAATTTTGCATGTGTCGGAAATTGTGTTGCCATGGTAACAGTATATTATGGCCAAAATTTAAAGTTTAAATTACTTCATCAGTTTTCTACCAATTCTCATGAAAGTTGGCTCACACATTGGATTTGAGGAAAAGATGTGCAAGACACCATTTTGCATGTGTCGGAAATTGTGTTGCCATGGTAACGGTATATTAGGGCAAAAATTATGTAAAAATCTTGCAGTTCCAACGACTTCTTCAGTTTTTAATCAATTCTCATGAAATGTGGCACAAACATTAGTCTTGATGTGAAGATGTGCAAAGTATATTTTATGCCTTTATAAAAAATTGCGTTGCCATGGCAACAAATAAAATAACAAAAATTAGATGAAAATCTTGTGATTTGAATTACTTTATCAGTTTTCAACTGGTCAATTCTCCTAAAATGTTGGCGCACACAATAGTCTTGAGTTGAAGATTTCTAAGACATACTTTTACCTGTATCAGAATTCGTGTTGCTATGGTAACATATTATATAACGAAAATAAGGTGAAAATCTTGTAGTTCGAACTCCTTCATCTTTTTTCAACCAATGCTCATGAAATTTGGCACACACAATAGTCTTGAGTTGAAGATGTGCAAGACTATTTTTGTCTGTATCAGAAATCGTGTTGCCAAGGTAACAACATATTATATAATGAAATTAGGTGAAAATCTTGTGGTTTGAATCCCTTTATTAGTTTTACCAATTCTTATAAAAGTTGGCTCACACATTGATTTTGAGGTGTAGATCTGCAAGACATATATTGGAAAATGTGTTGCCATGGTAACAGCATATCAGATCAATAAATGTGTAAACAGCATGATGTGTATTGAACTACTTCTTCATTTTATGACATTGGCCTATATGTCCATGAAATGTAGGTTTTGAGCTAAAATAATCTGCAAGACACATTTTCTCATTCATCAAAATATGTGTTTGTATGATAACTACATGTATACGCCAAAAAAAGATTAAGTAATGGTCAATGCTAACTTTTGTTTGGCTACATAGAGAACTACATGTAGCTGAGGGCTTAGTTCTATTTTTTTTTTTTTTTTTTGGGGGGGGGGGGCTAGACCTCAAGATTTCGAACTACAGCCCCTAGTTTAGATCTAAGCATAGATCAAGATCCTTTAGTCCTATAAATAATCCAATGCTAGATCCCTAGCCTACTTCCTTTCTCAGGCCTAACGTTAGATGAGTAGAACTAGACTAGATCTAGCCTACATTTACTATTTTTAGATCTAGAATCTACATTGAGATAGAGTCTACAAGTCTCTAGATCTAGACCTATTACTATGACCCTATGTACACCTTGATTGGTATAGTTCTACTTCTAGATCTAGATAGGGTCTAACTTTTAGTCTAAGTGAGTAAGTCATTTAGTCTAGATCTAGGCCTAGGTTAGAGTCTTATATTTGTAGATCAAACAGTAGACTAGATCAGCCAGTCCTAACGTTAGGGCCAACGGATAGGCTAGAAATAGAATCTAGAATGAATAGAAGAAAGCACAGGCTTGGCCCTAGATCTAAATTCTTATATAAATCTAGGCCCTAGTCTAGACTGAGCTGTTGCCAGTGTTTTCTAGTCCTGGAAACCTAGATCTAAACAAGTCCTCAAAATGTATAAAATAAAAACTCCAAACAGATGGACCTAAAGCAGGAGTAGATCTAGATAGATGTCTAGACTACTACTAGGACTAGATCTAACTTTAGGCATAGTTGGCAAGCAATGCATAGCGATAGATCTAACGTTAACACTGTTGACAGGAATAACCGTCGTTTCTGGGGATTTATTTAAAAGTTTCTGACATTTACTGTCATATAACATTGGTGAGACTAGGCCAACATAACGTTAGACTGTTTAGTGTCGTACTCGTAATAGCGGAACAACCAAAATACAGTCGGAGACTGAAGCTTTTGGTCTAAGTCAGATCTATTCTAGACCTACATGTATACCTAGATAGATCTATCCCTGTCTTAAGGCTAAGCCAGGCTTAGTCCTGCATGTTCTAGGCCTAGACCAATACTAATATAGGCCTAGGTCTATCGTTAGATCTAGGCCTATGTAGCTTCAGTCTCAGTTGCTCCACTACGGCACTAGACTAACAAAGTTACGTTTTGCTTCAGCCTTCAGGAAAGTAAAAAGTAAAGACAATGTTCAATTCTCCTCCAAACAGACGGATATTAGTTGTAGATCTTGGGCCTAGGCTAGATCTAGGCCTAATGTTAGACCCAAGACTATTCTCAAAAGTTACAAATGTTTTCCCTTAGACCCTAGGTCTACTTCAACTAAAGTAGAATAAAGATGTCGAGAGGAATCTATTCCATTTAGATTCTGACAAACAATACATGAAAAGTAATGAATGGGACTGATACATAAAAAACTGTGCAAGTCACTCGGTTTGGGATTGAAATGTTTTGGTACTAACAAAATATAGATAATCTGAATAAAAAATTCTTACCATATATGGGTGATGAATGCTCTTCTTTTACTACAATAGTTGTAATTAATTTCAATAAAATTAAAATTGTTAAGAAAAAACAACTTCAATTACATTTTTGCTATTTTGTTGCAGTCACCCCTGCAGCAGTTTAGAAGGTCATAGAATTTGACTTTGAGACTTTGGCTTAGCCATATCGTCTGACTTGAGACAAATGTCTTAAAGTTTATAGAATATCGTTAAGGGAAGATTTCTTAGACAAGCAAAATGCTAAGACAAATTGCTAAGACTTAAGCAAAAAGCTTATCTCGTTTATGGAATACGGGCCCAGGGGCTTACCGTGTATTTGACCATACTCACGGGACTAGCGTGATTTATGGTATAAATATTTCTCCAAAGGAATTGTGAAAACAGAAATTATGCACTTACCACGATTATATGGATGAAGGTCTAACGAGTGGCAGTTTTCCTGACATCTGGGCACAGACTTGAACCTCAAAAAACGAAAAGTTTTCTCCTTTTACCCCCGTCTCGATCGGCCATTTTTGCTATAAATCGTGACAAAATGGCCTATCGAGACTGGGGTAGGAGAGAACTTTTCGTTTTTTTGAGGTTCCAGTCTGTGCCCAGATGTCAGGAAAACTGCCACTCGTTAGACCTTCATCCATATAATCGTGGTAAGTGCATAATTTCTGTTTTCACAATGTATTTGGATAAATATTTAGACCATAAATCACGCTAGTCCCGTGGGTATGGTCAAATACACGGTAAGCCCCTGGGCTCCCGCCCCTGCGCGGGCGGGAGCTCCATGGGTTAATACTGAAGGTCCAAAATGTATGTTAACTTTCAAGAAGGCAAAGTCGACAGCCTTGACCAACGACTGCATCTGTAGGGCACGGGTTTCAAGAACTTGGTTGGGGTTAACTTACTCCTCACACAACCAGCAGCATGATATAAGGCTTAGCCTTACAACTTGGTTTTTTCCATGATATTACTCGACACTTGTTCCTTCCTGAAAATTCATTTAAAACAATATATGTGACACAGTTGTGAAAATTATCAAATTTTTCTTTTGCGCCTTATATAATCAACAGCTAACAGTGCTTGGTTTTTTTTTTACTTTCCTATACATTCGCCTTCAAAATCCCTCTTCTGATAATATTAATTTCCATTTTGGTGCATTACTTTATTTAAAATTTACATTTTTGTGTGAGTGTCCTCCCCCCCCATACTGACTCAAAGGAGGTTTTTTTTCCAATTATAAAGTTTTCTCACATGTATATTACCATGCACAGGTCTCGAGGATCATGTTTTCAATGCAACTGAATTTAATCATATTTTACCGAGCCTCAATTTTTTTCTATCAGCTTCATAACCCTATAATTATTATTATTATTTAGTCGACCAAATCATAAAAAACATACAAAATGTGCATAATAAAAATCATAAATAACTTAAAATTTCAGAACAAAAAGAAAATTATCAGCACTACATGCTAGTCAGGAGTGATAAAAGCATAATAAATAGCTGTTGCGATCACCCCCACATGTAGTGCTGCACAGAAACATTAAAAATAAATCATAAAACATTAAAGAGTACAAAGCATTTGGTATGAATTAATAAGTAATTAATGAATAGTAAGCAGAGTAGGGGAATACACTCTGATTATTACTGATAGAAAGTTGGTCTACTTGCTGATTATTGAACATTACAGTCGACTGGTAAAATGAGTGTTCTATATTAAGAAATCCAATAATCATGTGATTTAATAATCTTTTCATCTACAAATAAGAAATTAGTAAATTATATTACATAAATAATAACGTGGAAAATTAAGTAAATAAGTGAGAAACTAAATAACTATGATAGATATTGGGTATATAATTAGTGGAGAACTCTCAATTTTTTTTGCTATGAAAAATAATGTCTTCGTTTTTATCCAAAATGTATTACAGAGAAAATTATATGTGTGCAAAACACATTTAGGGTTTTCAACAAGATGGCGTTATCAATAGCTGTCTGGTATTACAAAAGTTTGAACTTTTTATTTGGTGTTTGATTTCCTTTAAAAATTGTTGACCTGTCTTATTTTGCCCTAGCTTTGGTTTGCTTTTTTGCATAAGTCATCATCTATTCCTAAGCTTTCGTGCGTTGAAACTTCTAAATCATATTTCTAATCACATCTTATATTAATTACTGGAAAAAAAATATATGGCATCCAGAGATTCTTGTAACTTGAATTTGCCTTTATTTCCTTTTCCTCTTCCTCTGAAGATAACAGGAAGAACGCTGAGAGCCAGATTCTTTACTTCATCTGGAAAAAATGAATACAAAGAGTACAAAAGGAATATCAAATCCTGTTATTAACCAATGAAGTTTTCATTAAATGCAATTATGCATAATCTTTATGCACAAGCTTGAAAGATACATCATTTCTAAATGCCACACACAATTTCTTACTCTGTTTGGTGTATTGGAAAGATCTGGGTGAAACAATTTATGCAAATTGACTGCCACATGCCTTCCCCTAAAATCAATTAAGTTAATGGTAAATATTGACTATTTTATCTTTCACCAAACAATGTGTGACTTCTTGATTACCTGGAACCTATATATATACTTGGAAGACAAATCCATTTGGTAGATTAGTTGAGGTATCCAAAAAGTGCTTGATGCCCGGGCCAGAGCTATATATATATATATATATATATATATATATATATATATATATATATACATGCACACACAAAAATATCCGCAATGCAATATGATAAAAGAATGTCTCAGACACCACCCTCCACTCTGGCAGATGCAATTAAATATACATCAAGCATACAATATATAATTACCTTCTTTAAGATCTGTGTCATACTTTGAAGACCCAAGTCTGCTCTCCAAGAAGGGTGCACATGATCAGCATATTTAATGACAGCCTGAGATACAGTGGTCCATTTGGTGAACAAGTTGTCTTTCAATTGTTGAACTGTAATCTTCTTCCACCTTAATAAATAAATATTTGTCTTGTTAATAACAGCTAAATTGCACATCATTGAAAAAGGCTCCACTTACTTAGCTTCACTTCTAAAGATAATAACTCCCCTCAAAAATAAAAATAAAGAGATCAGGTTCATTAATTCTCTTTTAAAAAACAAAACTCTTTGATCATGATTCAATCGAATGCCAATAGAGCAACAAAAAATGCATCGAAATGAAGACATGTATAGTTCCTTGCATCTTCTGGTGTTTGAATTAACAATCAGAGGCATATGTAAATTAGATTAAAAAAATGAAGGACCTACCTGTTTTCCCCCAAAATTTTGAATTTATTAATGTAAAGGTAATGAACATCCTTTTTTTATGAATAGCAGTGAAAAATATGATCCAACACAAGGTATAATATCTTACTTTTCCCAGCACAATTTTAGAATAATTGGAAAACCATATTGAACTATTATATTCACTTCTTCCTTTAAATAAAGTCTGACTATGTAAAGAGTGTGGGGGGGGGGGCACTTCTTGTACATCTTTCAACAAAGAGTTAACAAAAATTGGGCATGCCATAACCAAGTAAAGTAACCACCTGTGACCCCCCCCCCCCGGAATTTGGAAAATTGTTTTTCAACCTATTTGAAATGCTGTTTTCCTTTATAACCTACAATTTCATCCCTAAGCCAAAACAATGTCCATTCATATTGGTTCAGATAATTCTCTAGAACAGCGGACTTACCCCCCCCCCCAAAAAAAAAATACACCTTGATGTTAAAAAAACATAAATACATTAAGAAATTATAAAACAAAAGAATATATAAGAATCTTTATCACTTCAAATAATTGTTGTTCATACGAAACCATGTTAAGGTTCAGCTTTTTGAATTATTCCTTTTTCTCTGAGGCAATATATATTTATTTCAATATTGAATAAAGCAAATAATTTATCTAAATAATTTACATAGAAATTTCAATATAAGTTCAAATGGATTTGGGATTCTCAAGGTCTCTGGAAAATCTGATGAAAATCGATCAACTGAGGACATATGGGGACAGGCTCCATGCTACTCAGCACTCCCTTCAAATAAAAAAAGAAAAAAAAAACGGGTAAAACATGGCTTAAAATTATATTTTCAAGAACTTTAGTCAACTGTCACATATAAATTGGAGAATGTCATACACATGAGAATTATTTTTTCACTGTTTACTCCTGGAACAGTAAAAACTGATGAAGTTATATCATTAAAAATCCTTAACAGATTGTACAAGTCAGTCATATTTACATGTTCAAGGAGTCTAGGCCAAGCGTTCTAGAATTTCCGTTGCACTGCTTCTGTTTCCATCTTGCTTCTTTTCGTGAATCCAATGGTACCTAAAGGCAGAAGTTTCATCCATGTACTGTGCAACTTTTGTGCCAGGGGATGTGTTGTGCTTCATCCATTCTATTCTCTCATGTTCAATGGATGAAATAGCTGAAATTTAAATGAAAAGAAGTAAACTAAACAACAAATTATATACAAAACTTTCTTCAAAATTGAAAATTCTATAAATTACATTTTTTTATGTTTAACAATCCATCATGACAGTCAATGTGTTTAACTCAACTTAACATTTAAAGACCTAGTCCGAAGCAAAAACAACTATACACTCCTGAAAGGTTACAAATACTCAGAATATACATCAATGCTAATTTCATTATTTCAACTGCTTACGAAATGAATATTTTGATTTAGAAACACTCAAATTTGCGAACCTCAAAATAAATGGTGCTATTGCACTTGCAAAAGCCTTGATTCTATAACATCATTTCATGGGGAGTATCACTCTGCCCCCCCCCCTGACGAGCCACAACCCATGCAAAGGATGTATCCCTGCCCCCCCTGACGAGCTTGAAAGACCTTTTTTGCCCCCCCCCCTGACGAGCTTGAAAACCTATATTGCCCCCCCCCCTGACGAGCTTGAAGACTTTTTTTTTTTGCTTGTCAATTTTTTTTCTGGTACGAAATCCTTTATTTATGATTAAAGACCTTTTTTTTTTTTTTTTTTGCTTGTCAAATTTTTTGGCGGACGGTTTTGCACCCCCCCCTGTGGAAAATCCTAGGTACGCCACTGGGGAGTATTAATTGCATGCATATGAATGGAGAAATAATATGCTTATACTAATTTCTTATTTTCCATATTTCAAATTTGAAAAAAAAAAAAATGAGATTGCAAAGGGAAGTAACAATAAAGTATTTCCTGCACAAATTAATGAATCATACAACGTTAGAACTTCATATTTGATTTCCTTCTTATGTGTTGCAACTTTTCACCCTTGCGTTTTCATTAGTGTAAAAGCCTTGACTAGCTGGCACAACATTTAAGGCCAAATACACTTGTAAGATGTAAATAATGATGTTTGATATTTCCCAAAAGGGAATGGGAAATAATATCACTCAGATTCAAGTAAATGTTGCAATTATGTCATGATAAGGCTACATAGTGATACTGACAATTGATCATGACAATAAAAGACAGAATTCCATTAAAGAATGCAGGACCAATGCCAGAATTTTATGATGATTCATTCACATTACACACAAGAACTATAGCATTGGCACAAGACTCCTGCTTTGCCAAAAATGACCAATTACTTTTTTTTCTGACAAAATAGCATTTAAGGAAATTCAAATCACCTCCCATTTTTCTTCTAAGGTGCCAATTATCAGAGATATTTCTCCGAAACTATTTTTTTCGGGAAACTATTTTGGGATGTTGCAGATTGACTCGGATTTCGAGATGAATCCACGGCAAAAAACAGTTAAGTACCGTATTAGACTATTACAATCGGCTAGCTTAGACTTGGCCCAGCCAGCGCCAGCCAGCTGGGGCTGCGCGCGCCGGCAAGGCTAGCTAGCTGAGCATGCAAGCGCAAGCTTGGATCGCATATCACTGTACCAGCGGGTTCTGCTAGCAAGCTGTACCCGATCCTCTACCTAAATCATTAAGAAAGTACGGTAAGACCATGTTTACTTTAAGAACTAGATCTTCTGCTAGAAAGCTGTACCCGATCCTCTACCTAAATCATTAAGAAAGTACGGTAAGACCATGTTTACTTTAAGAACTAGATATTCATAAATTAAACTAATAACAATCACATATATGAATAGAGTTTCTCACCTCCAAACACCTTTATGAGCCCTTCTAGCTCCCAATCGCGTAGATACTTGATGACTTCTTCCACTTTTGTCGCAAATATTTTGAGCGAGTTCGCGCAGCAGGCAAATTTGCATGAAATCCAATATGCGCAGGCGCTGTTCGCTCACGTGATCAGTATCTTCATCAACGTTGATCAAACTTTCACCCACGAAAACATCCTCAGACTGCACGATCATTTTGGCGGGAATACAACATTTAATCAACTGTGATCAAACTTTCACCTACAAAAATATCAGTTACCTCGATTGACTTGATGGGGAAAGCCGAGAATACCGTTTTTAATCAATGTTTGTCTGAGAGTAATCAACAAGATTAAAAATAATAATTTTAATCAAAAAAAATTTTAACCCACGCAAGACTAAACAAAATTATTAGCCGACACTCAATTAATAACCAATGTTGAGCGATTTTTAATCCACATTTTTTTAACCCACAGTTTTTTAATACATGTTTTAAGAGTGTAGACATACCCCTGAGCTACCTTCGATTCAAATTGCAAATGATTATACATCCCTCTAAAACGGTTACCAACTTAGGTGTTTTGTTTGATAAAAACTTTTCAATGCGTCCCCATTTCAACACAATCTGTCGTAAAGCATCCTACGCCCTAAGAAAAATTTGTAAAATTCGAAAATATCTCTCAAAGTCATCTACTGAAGTCCTCATTCATGCATTTATTAGTTTACTTCTTGACAGATGTAATAGCCTGCTCCATGGAATTCCAGAAAAGGATATTTCTAAGCTTTCCCTCACTAGAAACATGACCATGTAACACCTACTCTTAAACAATTGCACTGGCTCCCCATTAAATTTGGTATACAATTCAAAATTCTACACCTAACATTCAAATGTCTTCATGGACATGCTCCAAAATATCTCTCCTAATTAATCCAGGCATATACTCCCAGTAGATACCTTCGTTCTGCAAATCAAAATTTCTTAACAGTCAAAAAAATCAAAAACTTAACTTTTTGGTGATAGGTCCTTTTCAAGCTCTGCCCCAAGTCTTTGGAACAGTCTTCCAGCTTCCCTCCGTTGTATCCCAAATATCACTTCCTTTCGATCTAATTTAAAGACGTACCTCATGAAGAAAGCATATTCAACATATCTCCATTTACAGTGTCATTGATTTTATTTTTTTAGTTATATGATTTCTAATTTCACTTTTGTTGTATATTTCGTATGTTCTACATTGTAAAGCGCTTTGTTATAATTTCATGAAAAGCGCTATATAAGACTAAGTTATTATTATTATTATTATTATGTTAGCTTGCTACATGCTACCGATGCACGTCGTGTCCGACCGCGGCCGGGTCCCGCCTTGGGGCCATTGCATGCAGGCATGTCCGCATATGGGAATGACGATGTAATATCGATGTGGCAGATATGGCAAGTTCTGACTCGGAGTCATACTATAAGACACAGTAGAAGTCCGGATATTTTCGAAGTTAGTTGAGCCACGTGGCTGATTTGCTTGTTTGTTATGTTAAAACAGTAGTCGAGTACATTTTATTTAAGGCACTTGCCGGCTTAAAACGAAACTAGAATTTCAATTTCATTTTATTTTCCCAGCGTGTTTGCCCCATTAAAGACACCGTTAGAAAAAAAAAATCGCATCGAAATCCAAAACCCGAGTGATTTCGAACGCGCCCGCGACCCGAGCGATTATCATAAGCCTCCTTGATTATGACCAGCGATCCTACTCTTTGATTGTGACTAGCGACACTCATCGTTGATTATATTATGACTAACGGTCCGTATGAATAGCGGATGGACCCTATTTTGTAGTGACCAAACTAATTGCACAGTTAGATGTTATTTCTGTACCACCATACGACCATTCCGGGTGTGGTAAATTACTTCAAAGATCGTGAAATAACATCACTGTTTTAGCAACGTGCGTCTGGGGTCATTCTTCCGAAAAATTTCTACCCCTTTTTCTCATAATCGTAGATTGTTGAAATGTCGAAAATACATTCAAGAATATTGATATACACACATGCATGCGTATACATATATGGCAATTAATTTTATATTCATAAACAATATAATATTATGAATGTGATGTAATGAAGGCCATCTAGTTAGGTAGCGATATTATACCGCGCACAACATTCAACAAAGTCATCAGGACTCGTCATACGTATGGAAGCTGAAAGGCTACACATTTTCACATTAGCAGCTGAGGCCGTTATTTACAGGCTTCTGGCCGTGGGCGTAGCTGACCAGGACATGCGCATGTAGCTTTATCCCGGGGAATTAATAAACTTGGATTAGTTATTCTAGCAATCAAATATATCAAACTATGCATTTGCTTGAAGTTAGAATAATGGAATATATTTTTTGACCCCCCACCCCTCCATTCCCGATAAATTTTGACGATGAAGATAATATTATCATTTGATATGAATTTTGCATTATTTTTTAACAATAGAGTTGACAATTGATATTTCACATCGATTGTATTTATGATATTATAAAAATGCATGTTTGTACAGAATTCTGAGTATGAATCGTGAAGTTGGAAATTATTATTACCTTATACTCATTTTTTCTCTTATCTTCTATACGATGTAGGATACGAGTTTGTGTTTCTGTTTATCACCACCCTTGTAAAAAAAAACCATGGTTTGATGTTAAGGTAAAACCATGGTTTTGCATTGGATCCATCGTACAGTAATTTCATAGTTTAACCATAGTAAGATATGGTTTAATTATGGTGAAATCATGGTGCACTAGTGCTTAACCATAGTTAAACTATAGCTTTAGCATGGGTAAACCATGGTAACCATGGTTAAAAGGTGTTAAATTGGAACGCACTTACCATGACATTACTATGGCATAACCATGGTCACAACTGTGTTTTTACCATATTTTAACAATGGTTAAGAAAGTATAAAACCATGGTAAAGAGAAGGTGAAACCATGGTTAGAAAAAGGTGAAACCATTGTTTTACAGCTGCCAAACCACATAATTACAACCCGAATCACGGTAAAACCATAATCAATTGTATGGTAGACCCACCTTTTGACCATAGTGCAATATTGTATGATGATGGTTAAACCATGTCAAAGTACTGTCTAGCCATGGTTTAACCATGGTTTACCACGATTAAACTATAGGTTTAGCATGGGTAAACCATGGTGACCATGGTTAAAAGGTGTTAAATTGGAACGCACTTACCATGACATTACTATGGCATAACCATGGTCACAATTATGTTTTTACCATAGTTTAACCATGGTTAAGAAAGTATAAATCCATGGTAAAGAGAAGGTGAAACCATGGTTAGAAAAAGGTGAAACCATTGTTTTACAGCTGCCAAACCACATAATTACAACCCGAATCACGGTAAAACCATAATCAATTGTATGGTAAACCCACCTTTTAACCATAGTGCAATATTGTATGATGATGGTTGAACCATGTCAAAGTACTGTCTAGCCATGGTTTAACTATGGTGTACCACGGTTAAACTATAGGTTTAGCATAGGTAAACCATGGTAACCATGGTTAAAAGGTGTTAAATTGGAACGCACTTACCATGACATTACCATGGCATAACCGTGGTCACAACTGTGTTTTTACCATACTATAACCACGGTTAAGAAAAGGTGAAACTATGGTTAAGAAAGTATAAAACCATGGTAAAGGGTAGGTAAAACCATGGTAAAGCGAAGGTGAAACCATGGTTAGAAAACGGTGAAACCATTGTTTTACAGCAGCCAAACCACATAATTACAACCCAAATCACGGTAAAACCATGATCAATCATACGGTAAAACCACCTTTTAACCATTAGTGCAATATTGTATGATGATGGTTAAACCATGTCAAAGTACTGTCTAACCATGGTTTAACCATTGTATACCACGGTTTAACCATAATGTGCCACAGTTAATCGATGGTTTCATTGTAGATAAACCATGGCTACCATGGTTTAACCGTGGTTACAACCTTGTTTTTATTGTGGTAAATCCATCGTTTCAAAATGTCTTTACTATGGTTAAGAAAAGGTGAAACAATGATTTTAAAACAGAAACAGCGATAATAACATGGTTATGCAATGAATTCCAAAGTATAACCATGGTTTCACTACAAACCAATCATAGAATTACCATGGTCTTGCATCCTCAAAATCATGGTAAAAGCATGGTTAATATTGGATCCATTGTGCGACAGGGCCATGGTTTAACCATGGTGCATGATGGTCTGATGATGGTTAAACCATGGTGCACCTTGGTCTGCCCATGGTTTGGACATCCTTCAACCGTGATCGTACTACAGTTACTGTGATTTAACTATGGTAAATTTGAAAGGATTTACATCAGTATTACCATTTCCATTCATGAATTCATCGTGCATAAATTATCTCGGCACGAGCAGACGACTTAGACTCGAACTATGATCGAAATAAACTTCGAATTAGTGGTGAATAGGCATCATAATTACACAATAGGTGTTATTTTGGGGGCAATGTAGATCAAGTAAGTAGTAGTCAAGTTGGACATTACTGTTTATTTCGATGATTGTGTTAACCAAGCGAATCGGCCGGTCGACGTAATTTTTTTTTCTTTTCGATGCACCGATTTCGCAAAATCTGCACCGGCGCTCGATGACATCGATCAAACACCGATTTTAAAAACGATCAAAGTTATGATATTTCAAAATCTTTGAGTTTTTTATATTGACACCTAAACATGGCCTAAGTTCAGTAACCCCAGATGACCTTTGACCTTGATCATGTGACCTGAAATGTATAGCAGATCGATCAGTGATACTTGGTTACCCTTATACCCAAGTTTCATGAAATAGGACCAAATTCTTCCAAAGTTATTATACCATTTCGAAAACTTAACCAAGGTTAAGATTTGGTGTTGACGCCGCCGCCGGAAAAGCGGCGGCTATGTCTCACTTCTGCTATGCAAGTGAGACAATAAAACCGTGGTTCTCAAGCTCAAACCAAAGTTTAACTGTAGTTTCACAGCCAGAAACGATGACAAATCCCTGGTTCTACAAACCAAACCACAGTAGAGCCATGGTTTTACAACCGACCTCTGGTATAACCATCAACTGCTATACCACCCAAACCAGAGTATAACCATGGTCGTATGGTCATACACAGCATACACGTCATCCAACCTCTATCATATTATCTGCTGAAATGAGATAAAGTGGAAACTCAGTATAAGGAGGACCTTGGGATCATGAACCTTGTTATTATACCTGGAATCTAACTTCACCAGGGCACAAAAACAAAAGGACCTTGGACCAGCAAATTTGACTGTTATATTGGGAATCTCTGTATATTGAGTTTCTAGTGTATCAGCGAAAGAAAAGAGTCAATTAAAATACAGTTACAATGTACACATTCGGCTACATCATCAAAGAGCCACATTGGTGATGGTATAATAAGAAATTACATTTAAAATTGTAGGTCAGTCAGACAGATAATATGACAGAGGTCATATTCCACACTACACATCGCCACTTATTGTATCAATCAGTGAGTGATCACACAATGACCTAAAAAGGGACAAAATGCAAATCAGTGTTAAGAACAACGCAATGAATACTTTTAATAAAAATAAAGTCAAACACATCTAATACAGTACTACATGTACAGCTCTAGAAACATTACCCAAGTTAACTTACAAAAGAGGCAAGTCTCTATACATGGCAGGTTTGAATACATATCTAAAAAAAAAACAACATAAATTTGAATATATTATTTATAAATTCATGTACTTTTCACACACACAGTTAGCACAGATATGGCAAGCTAAACTGAGTAAGGAATGCATACATGTACTCCTGAAAACTGTTTTACTACTGCTGATTTCATACAACCTGATTTGGCCAAGAAGATATGTTAGAAAGACTTTATACAAAAAACAAAAGAAAACACAAGAAAATTACTAAATGGATTCTCGACTGCACACAGTCAAAATTTATGCCTCCGCCATTGCCACTAGATCAGAAATATGTTGCACAGGTAATTTCCCATAAATCTTCAAATTTGTTCTATTCTTTTTATATTAAATAATTTATGCCTTATCCCAACATAAATAAACACTGAATGTTCAATGCATGTTTGAGCTGCTAAGAAAAAATTTCACAGGCCGGCTCGGGTAGGAATCGAACCCACGTCCTTCTGGTTACTAGACAGGCGTCATACCACTTGACCACCGAGAAGCCCGATGGCTGTTAGCTGGTTTGATTCACATAATAGCAGCAGGTACTGTGTTGATATATCACATAATAGCAGCCAATAGCAATCGGGCTTAATTCCTGGTGGTCTAGTGGTATGACACCTGTCTAGTAACCAGGAGATCGTGAGTTCGATTCCTACCATAGCTGGCCTGAACATTAGGTGTTCACTTATATTTGGATAAGGCAAAAATTATTCAATAAAATTAAATCTACCCAACGGAAAACCTTGATTGATATTTTCTATTATCATATTGATCACTCTCATATGCATCCAAGAACCATTAATATTGAATGTACAAGCAATTGTGACAAGAGACATGAACTCTTAGACCTTTGAACTTCTCAAGTCAATGTCATAATGTATGCATTGTCCATATTTGAAATTGATCTATCGAAGTCTTTGGTTTATCACAAGAACAATTTCATGCATACACTGACCTAGAATCAAACTTGATACATGAAAATAATTTTTAGTATTCATAAAAAAAGTTGTAAGTATATGACCTTTATGACCTTTGAACTTTGGCCCTGCAACCCCCCCAAATTACCCCCCCCCCCCCTATATCAAGCATATATGTACCAAGTTTGGAGTTACTTCCTCTAACAGTTCTTTAGTTACACAAGAACAAGATATTTTAAGGCATACTGACCTCTGTGACCTTTGACCATGTGACCCCAAAATCCAATCAGATCATTCTCCCTCTATTATGTATATAAAGAATGTACCAAGTTTGAAGTTATTAGCTCCAATGGTTAAGTTATCACAAGAACAGGACATTTTAAGGTATATAACGACCTCTGTGACCTTTCACCCGTGACCATAAAATCAAAACAAAGTATTATCCCCCCAGGATATACCCTCATACCAAGTTTGATGTAAAACCACTCCACGGTTCTTGAGATTTCGACAAAACAAAACGGGACGGACGTACGGACGACCCGAAAACGTAATGCCTCCGGCCACTTCGTTGGCGGAGGCATAAAAAATCATAAATATTCTAAATAAATTAAGAGTTAGCACAGATATGTCAAGCTTAATTAAGTATGGAATGCAGAATGATGTCACATACTCCTGGAAACTGTTTTATTTTTTTGCTGTTGATCTTATAAGATTTGGTTTGACTGAGAAGACAAGGTAGAAAGACTTTATGTATATACAAAAAAAAAATCCCTGAATAAACTAAATAAATTAATGTACTTTTCACACACAGAGGTAGCACAGATATGGCAAGATTAAAGGACAAGTCCACCCCCCCCCCAAAAAAAAAAAAAAAAAAAAAAACCTTGATTTGAATAAAAAGAGAAAAATTCAACAAGCATAACACTGAAAATTTCATCAAAATCGGATGTAAAATAAGAAAGTTATGACATTTTAAAGTTTTGCTTCATTTCACAAAACGGTTATATGCACACCTCAGTCGGTATGCAAATGAGGGAACTGATGACATCACTCACTCACTATTTCTTTTGTATTTTATTATATGAAGTATGAAATATTTTGATTTTCTCGTCATTGTCATGTGAAATGAAGTTTCATTCGTCCCTGAACACGTGGAATTCCATTATTTTAACATTTTGTGCTTCAGGCAAGGAGGTCCTAATCATCAAATTCGTAAAAATGGAAATATTGTATAATTCAAACAATAAAAAACAAAAGAAATAGTGAGTGACATCATTGGCTCACCTAGTTGTGCATATCACTGTTTTGTTGAAAATATGCGAAACTTTAAAATTTCATGCTAGTTTGATTTTTTTCTATTTATGCAAATCAGCATTTTCCTGGGGTGGACTAGACCTTTAAAGATAAATTCCAGTTTTGGTAACGATCTAAAAATGACTTTTTACAGAATCTAATATAATGACCACCTAAGTGTCTGTTTGTATGAATAAAAAATATGTGCCAAAGGATTCTGGAAGAAATTGTGTGATTGCTGAGAAATAAGCAAAATAAGCGCGGATTCGGTCACTTCCGTCGGGTCTTTATTTTAGCAATAATAATACACTGTCCCACGTGTGCCTATCTGTGTTGGTGATCTTCAGTGTGAACATTTTTCAGCGTAGATTTCAAGATTTCACAAAGTTCAGTTTATGTAACTGTACCAGATATAGATCCTCGATGATATACTGACAATTAAGCCTTGTTTTACAGACTTTCTCATGAAATCAGTGTTTACTGCAAATACTGGAATTTCTCTTTAATTTGAAGATTAGAGACATTGAGTCAAATTTTCAAAAACAGTCAATGAAACATACACTACTCAATGCATCCTCTTCCCAGTGATACATGCTAGCATGTTTTACATCCATATTTCATACTGTTAAGGTGACATTGCATTAACAAAGATATTACCTGAATTTCACAAATTTACTTTCGAGCTACATATTCCAAAATATATCCAGATCATCTCCTATAGTGGTACATGTTAGCACCAAGTTTCACATTTATATTTCAAATTGTTAAGGTGACAATGTGTTTAAACAAATAAATTTCACAAATTGACCTTTGACCTACATATTCCAAAATCCATTCAAATCGTCTTCCTAACGATGGTACATGTTAAACACCAAGTTTTTACATCCATACCTCAAGCTGTTTAGGTGATATTGCTTTGACAATAAAATAACCTGAATTTTACATACAAGGACCACATATGAAGTTCATACCTTACGCAGTCTTGAATAAATTAAGTTTATGAGCAAGTTTGGATAATCCATGTGGAGTTAGAAGTTTCCAATAAATTCTGTAAATCACTGTAATAGGGAAACATTGAGTAAGCAACTCTATCAACGTCCGTCAGCATTCAATCAATCTCGGGATATTTAGTATATTTCAAAATCTGGTGAGAAAACTATAGATAGAAAAACATAGATTACCTGATCCTCATCAAAGAGCCAAGGATACTTCAGTCGGTCATCAGTGATCCTTGGCCGAGGGACAGAATTTATGATCCATGCCCTTCTGTCTGCCAGTGTCTTCTGCATGCAGAACTCAACTCTCTTGAAGTCTGGCTGCCTTTTTTTCAGTGCTCATCCACTCTATGTGCCTTGCAACAGTGTCAGATTTGGAAATAATAAAAAATTATACTTAAAAAAGAAAAAACAAAGAATAAAAAATTATACTTAAAGGAGAATGAAACCCTTGAAACCAGCTGAATCCATATCAAAGAGAAAAATCCAAGAAACATATTGTTGAAAGTTTGAGGAAGATTGAATGAATAATAAGAAAGTTATGAGCATTTGAATATTGAGATCACTAATGCCATGTAGATCCTCCCATTGGCAATGCGACCAAGATCTGTGATGTCACACACGTACAACTCCCTCATTACTTTAGTACTTATTTCACTTATATTCTCACTTTTAGAGAGTCTATCACAAGGTGAGGTGTTCTCTTTATGAGAGGACAAGTACAGAGGTTTCACAACATTATATCATTGATGAATCATTTGTCATATGATTAGAATGAGCAAAAAGAGATGTTTTGGGCTATATTTTCAGTGTCCAAAAGGGGAGAGTTGTTCATCTGTGACATCATAGATCTTGGTCGCATTGCCAATGGGAGGATCTCCATAGCATTAGTGATCTCGACATTCAAATGCTCATAACTCTTCTATTGCTAGTCCTATTTTACTCAAACTTTTGTTGATCTTATTCTTTGATTTTTCTGCTTTCACAAAAGCTAACTTGCTCCAAGAGTTTCATTCTCCTTTAAAAAAGAAAAAAACAAATAGATTTAGAATCCTCATTCATTTAGTTTCTGTCAAATCACTTTTCATCCGAGTCCTTAATAGATATTTACAGCAAATTTTACTATAATAGCAAGTTTTATGCAACGACACGCCAGTCTTGTTGCCAAAGACAAGAACAGAAAAGCTCCACTTGGTCACACTTTGCGACTATCTGTCACAAACACACTGTACCAGTTAACATTTGGTGAAAGACCATAGCAGAACCAATGTACATGCGAATTAGACTAAAAAATAAACTTTAGGTAAAATCTAACAGAGAAATGCATTACAAAATGTAACAACAATGTAGCCACTGTAAGATTCCTGCATCAATAGTGATACTCAAACATTAGTAAGTTATAATGCAAGAAATATTCTCATATTTTATGCATTTACTCACATTTACTTAATTCATCAACTCTTACGGTGCCCCATACACGTTTAAAGCGTTTTTACTGGCCAAGTTCTAATCCTCTTTAATAATATATAACTATGTCATGTGAAAAAGAGAAATGCCTTTAAGTTTGGCCATTATCAAGTAATATATTTATCTAGAAGGATGAATCAATTGCCAAAGAAATTAAATGGCATGCACTTGGGCAAGACTATGGCACATTGAGAGTTAATTGGGGTTTCTGTTTGGTACCAGATACTTACTCTCCACCATTCACCAGTTGCTGTGCACCGAGGACCACAGGTAGTTTGTAATTTTTACTCTCAATGGCCCTGTCACAAATTCGTCCTCTTCCATGTCTGCAAAATCGTTGAATTTGTCTTGCCATGTCTGCAGGAAAAATATCTTCTTCTTTCACTCCAAATGTTGTGCACACCACCCTAAGCAGCTCCCGTTTTGAGGTCTCCTCTGACTTGTTGGTTACCAACACCCTTCTTTGATTTTGGCCATATATCAATAAAAATTTGTACCTGGAATGAAAAGTAATTGATTTTCTTACTAAACCTGAATTTTGAATAAATAATGTATGCAAAGAGCTTTCAGGATTTGTGTGTAATCAAAAGATATTGCATGTACATGGACACAAATATTCAGTTTTTGCCTTGATGCAAGAGGCAAACAGACATATTCCAATGTTTGTCTGGGTTTGGTGATACATATTCCATTCATTTATCTTTTTTTCTAGTATTAGTTTCCTGTCTTCGAATATTAGTAAAATTGAAGGGATGGTCCAGGCTGGAAATATTTATATCTCAATAAATAGAAGAAAATTTACAGAGCAAAATGCTAAAAATTTAATCAAAATCCAATAACAAATAAAGTTTTTGAATTTCAAATGATATTATTCCGGTGAAACAGTTCTAGGCATGTCTTTATGAATATTCATTAGGTTGGCTGGTGATGTCATATCCCCACTTGTTCTTTTGTGTTTTATTATGTGAAATTGGGTTTAATAAAAAAAATTGCTACCAAGAACTAAAACAATTGGATTGACAACTGATAAAGTGGACTAGTTATTTATTGCCTCAACTTATTTCATCATAATGGAGACACATCATTTACACATGAAAAAATGAAACATTTACGATGTCATGTAATGACATAAGAAAAAATGGAGATGTGACATCATCAGCCCACCTAATGAATATTCATGATGATGTGCATATTCCAAAAAATATTGATAAACTTTGAAAATCAATAACTTTGTTATTTGATATCCAATTTTGATGAAATTTTCAGCATTTTACTCTGAATTTTACTCCATTTATATACTTTTAGATATAAATATTTTCAGCCTGGACCATCCCTTTAACTTCCCGCTACCAGGAAAGAAAATTGTATTGTAGTCTATTAAAAATTTTGATTTGAAATTAAGATACAGTACTATTACGACACAACGGTCCAGCGATGGTATTTCCATTTTTCATCACATGAAATTTCATTCATTTCATAATAACCAACCATACTTAAAATTCATACAAATTTCAGACAATTCCACTCTTAGTGACACATATGGAACAACACTTCCTAAATTAATAACTTAACCCATTTGTGACGAAATTCCACATTACGTGGTTTGGCCTCGGATTTTTCATGAATAGTTGGAGGGCCTATATATGAAAATACCAAGGAGACTCGAAAGTAAACACTAGAACTATTGGCATTACTTTTCTTTTGGTAACAATCATCGCCGCTATGGCTAGGGAAATGCGCATATCTTTCAGTTGTGTACAACCGTGTAGATCTACTATCGTAATGTGCATGCATGCTGTAGAAATCGTCGAAACAAGGAGCCAGCCACGTTCCCACAACCACACTCTGAACTTACCAAAAAAAAACAGATTTTCACATGGAAAAACATTTACAGACATATGAATTGTATGAACTTACCAAAAGAAAAAAAAATTCACATGGAAAAACATATACAGACATATGAATTGTACTCCCGCTTAAAAATAAAGGATTTATTAAAACATACTACTTTGCAGCTAGCTGATCCATTGATCAAGTATTACTAATTAAATGAGGACTAATTAACCCGCAGTAGCAGAGTCTGTAGCCTAGGCCTAGAGTCTAGACCTATAAAAAAAAAAAGAATACAGATCAGTGGACTGAATGCTGTTGCCGTTCAAAAGTATAACATTAATTAGGACCACCGACACCGTACTCTAACGTAAACTTTAAAAAGTTAAAGTATAGATCTAGATCTAGACCCTAGTCGATAGTCTCTAACGTTAATTAAGCCAGTAGGAGATCTAAGTTAGTACAATATTTTTCTTCATACTCGATGGCAGCCAACAATTTTTTTTTTCAGGTAGGCCAAGCGCTAGCCTAAGTTAGGCCTGGGCAAGGGCCGGGACTAGGCTACGAGTACGACGTGTTCCACCATAATAATAGATCTAGTCCAAAGGCAAAGTCCAAGGCAAGCTCAAGCCTATTAATATATAGCCATAACTTTTAGGCCCTACATGTAGCCAGCCCCAATGCCTGGCTTCAACTTCAAGTTGAAGTCAGAATACATTTCTAGACCCATGCAACACTCCTAATCAAAATAAATGCAGCAACATTACAGACTAAGGCAAACTCTTGAAATAATCCACTGACAGTGACACTGCCTGCTGCAGAGTGCAGTACCATACGGTACTACTCGGGCTTGGTACGGTATACCGTACGGTACGCGCACAATCCGCTGAGTGTTCAATTTCCGAGTCATGCAAGGCCAAGGCCAAGGAGGTGCCAGGAGTGGACTAATTCACGAGAATGCCCAACAGATTACTGATTAGATTAGCTTACTTACCGTTAACTATCTCTGACAGTTCCATAATTTGTCTGTTCTCCTATAGTTTCAGTTAAAAAATTAGTTGAATGCAGTTAATTGCCTGAATTTCATGAACTTGAAGCTTAGCCCTTGGCCTTCGAAGCATTAAGCTGATTGTATCTGCACGGCGTACGTGTGTACGTGTGTGTGCATTTGTCTATGGTGTGTATATGCATGTGCGGGTTGTGCGTTACACACGTGGTACTAGTACATCGACGCGCATAAAAAAAAGGCGCGAAAATGAGCGGGAGGGGTGGGGGGGGGGGGCAGGCGGGGAATGCGCGAAATCCGTGTTGAACACAATTACAAAGTAGACAGGTTCAAAATGACAATATATGCACTGGCGTAGCTACGGGGGGGGGGGGCCTGGGGGGGCACGTGCCCTCCCTGAGATTTGGTGTGCCCCCCCAGGTGCCCCCCTGAAAAAACTTGGCAGAGCAAAAAAAAAAGGGAGAAAGAAGAAAAGAAAAAAAAAGGAAAAGAAGGAGAAAGACAAGAAAAAGGAAGAAGAGGAAAATAAGAGGAAGACGAGTGAATGAAATAATGTGAGGGGAAGACTTGCAAAAAAAAAAATCTTTCATGTTACTATATCAAATTTTTGCTTGCGCTTCGCGCCAGTATTGCCTGTTCGATGAGATTCATATCTTGCTCAATAGGCTGATGTGGAGCAAGTTTTGAAGTCAATATACAAAACATATTTTAGCTCGGACATCGAGCTTTCATTATTTTTTTTTCATTTACAAATTTAAGTGCTCTGTAAAATGTCCGTTTATGGTCTACATATCAGCATTTTAAGCTCACGCTGCGTGGTCACATTGTTTGATTTGCCAAGTTCCTATTGTCTACGTGTATTCCATAAAGTTCCATTAAACAAATGTATTCATAATGCCCAGATTCTAGGTCTAAATTTAAAACATGCGCGATAGCCTGCATGTTCTTTTTTTTATGTAGTTAAATTATCCAGTTTCACATCAGAATATCAATAATTGTCTGCTCACGCTTCACGATTGCATTATTAATGATACCCAATTAACTATATCCTATTTATGATTTACAAAATATGAATAGAGTGTCCCGCTTTTAGGTCTAAAATCTTAATTTTCTTCCTCTAGCACTTCGCGCTCACATCAATTGTTACATACCTATCCCATTTATTAATACAAAAAGTGCTTAGAATGACAATTTTTTAGGTCGGAATGTCAAAAAAATTTGCTCGCGCTTCGCGCTCCCATTATTGAAATATATACCGTCTTCGTGGGTAACTGTACATAAGCAGTCCTTAACAGCTCCCTTTTTGATAATGCTAGAACAGTTAAATAAATTTCTGCTCGCACTTGGCGTTCGCAGTAAATCATCTAGTTACATACGAATCTTGTTTAGGATCATACATAACATTGCCCAGAATATTACATTTTCAGGACAAAATACATGAAAGTAAAAAAAAAATCGCTCGCGCTTCGCGCTCGCACTTTTTATAAGGCTTTTATGAGATCATTTCATGTATATGTTGTTTTATAAGAATAAAACTAAGAAGTGACTGATCGGGGAAAATAAAGGTGAAGATAATTTCGGGCTCCGGTCCCCTATTGGCGAAAGTCGGATCCGCCCTTGTGACACATACACACACACACCGGAAAAATGGTGCCCCCCTGAAAAAGCAAGGACCCCCCAGTGCCCCCCCAGGAAAAAAATCCTAGCTACGCCAATGTATATATGTACGTAGACAGACAATGTTTAATGACTGGACAGACATATTTTGAAATAATACAAAAAGATAACTAGTCATATAAAAAAAAAAAAAAACACCAGCGGCTACCCCCGGCCCGCGACTACCTTCAAGATCAACAACAACGGCCCTGCTTAGTTAGTAATTCAGGTCGCAGGCCTTTATAATTTTAGTCATGCCTTTGGATGGCCGAAAGTTACTCGTACAATATTATGAGGTGCACGTACGCCTCATTTAGTCAGAAACCCCAAATGGTGTTAGTCAAGCCTGTCTTTTTACGAAATACGAGTAATGAAAAACCTTCGTTAGTCCACAGCTGAGTTAGTCGTGACAAGCTTTATAGGCCCAGACTAACAAAGTTAGTACCAATTGGTAAAACGGGAATTTAATCATGGTTTTGTAACCAATGTTTTTACACTTTCATTAAACCACGGTTAAAACCATGGTTATATAACAATCATTTTCAAACTATCATAAAACCATGGTTAAAATCATGGTGTATAACCGTCGTTTTCAACCATGGTAAAACGGAAATTTAACCATGGTATTGTAACCACTGTTTTTACACTTTCATTAAACCACGGTTAAAACCATGGTTATATAACCATAATTTTCAAACTATCATAAAACCATGGTTAAAGTCATGGTGTATAACCATCGTTTTCAACCATGGTAAAACGGAAATTTAACCATGGTATTGTAACCACTGTTTTTACACTTTCATTAAACCACGGTTTAAACCATGGTTATATAACAATCATTTTCAAACTATCATAAAACCATGGTTAAAATCATGGTGTATAACCGTCGTTTTCAACCTTGGTAAAACGGAAATTTAACCATGGTTTTGTAACCACTGTTTTTACACTTTCATTAAATCACGGTTAAAACCATGGTTATATAACCATCGTTTTCAAACTATCTTAAAACCATAGTTAAAATCATGGTTTATAACCGTCGTTTTCAACCTTGCTAAGACGAATGTTTAACCATGTTCTTGTAACCAATGTTTTTACACTTTCATCAAACCACGGTTAAAACCATGGTTATATAACAATCATTTTCAAACTATCATAAAACCATGGTTAAAATCATGGTTTATAACCGTCGTTTTCAACCTTGCTAAGACAAATGTTTAACCATGGTTTTGTAACCACTGTTTTTACATTTTCATTAAACCACGGTTAAAACCATGTTTATATATATAACCATCGTTTTCAAACTATCATAAAACCATGGTTAAAATCATGGTGTATAACCGTCGTTTTCAACCATGGTAAAACGGAAATTTAACCATGGTATTGTAACCACTGTTTTTACACTTTCATTAAACCACGGTTAAAACCATGGTTATATAACCATCATTTTCAAACTATCATAAAACCATGGTTAAAATCATGGTGTATAACCGTCGTTTTCAACCATGGTAAAACGGAAATTTAACCATGGTATTGTAACCACTGTTTTTACACTTTCATTAAACCACGGTTAAAACCATGGTTATATAACCATCATTTTCGAACTATCTTAAAACCATGGTTAAAATCATGGTGTATAACCGTCGTTTTCAACCTTGGTGAAACGGAATTTTAACCATGGTATTATAAATACTGTTTTTATGCTATCATAAAACCATGGTTTAAATCATGGTTTTATAACACTGATTTCCAACCTTAGTAGAACGGGAGTTAAACCAAGGTTTCCTAACCATTGTTTTTATACTACTGTGAAACCATGGCTACAACCATGGTTAAATGACTATGGTTTTTTTCACCAAAGTAGAACGATGATTTTGTCATGGTTTTATAACTATTGTTTTTTAACTTTCTTAAAACTGTGGTATAATGATGGTTTTTATAACCATGGTTTTAAAATCGTCATAAAATGACATTTGTATCATGTTATTATAACTATGGTATTTTAACAATGGTATTACCACACTTCCGCCACACATTTACCTTGGTTATGAATTTAAAACCATGGACTACCATCGATCCATTGTAAAACCGCCCCTAACCATGGTTATACCATGATTACGGTTGTAAAACCATGTTTTTTTTTTTATAAGGGCAATAATACACGGTATGCAAATCAAATTGATACCTGCATGACCAGGCGCCCTATTTGTTCTTCTCTTTCTCCCCTGGTGTGAACGAATCGTTGTCATATGCTTGGTCCCAGCAAACCCCTTTAGGGCTTACTGCATAAATGAGTGCCATACAGCCATACACATCGGAATGGTCAGTGTCGTAGTTTCTAAAGTTGTCATTTAACCATCTTGTCATCGTTATTACTTTTTTTTCCCTATTTTACATCAATGGATTTCACTACAAGAAACGGTATCCTCATGACATTTGTGATTGCATTGACAATACTTCAAAACTATCTAATTGTCATCAATACAAATGTGCCATACAGTGCAAATAAAAAACTGTGGATTGCCGAAAAACAAGGGCAATGTAGAATGCAACTTAAGGCTTGGCACTCTAATCACACTACCGTTAACGGGGATTGCATGGTCATCCCTTTTGTGAAAACTATTTCGAGCAAGAAAGCAGGCTTCCGGAAAGAACTTACAGAGAACGGTAAGTAAAGCACTGATAAACCAAACCGATTAATCCGATATTGCATTTTTTTTTTAAACGTTCGTTTAAGTTGGTCATTGCTTGATTTCTATTTCATTTCATTTATTCAATACTTTCATAAAAACATATAACAATGTAGATATATACACACATATAAAGGAGTATAGATAAAGAAAACATGTAAAACAAGTAATACAAATGTACAAATGAAAGTATTAGGAGAGGCAGAAAGGCAGAGCCTTATATTAAAAGCCAATATCCATACAGATCAGAAGATTTAAATTTTGAATTGTTGATTAAAAGTAGCAAAGTAAAATTAATTGAAAATAGTACATTTAAATCATACACCCATACATCCACATCAATTAATAACGAATGGTGTATGTGTGTTGATTCAACACACATACACCATTCGTTATCAAACACCCGCAAACACACGCATACATTTTTTATTTAAAATATAAAACTGTTATATTTTAGAGGTACTTATTTGTAGTAGTAAATATTTCATTTTTCTTTTAAAAGTATTCAGCGTTGGACTCTGTCTTATTGTAATTAGTAACTCATTCCAAATTAAAGGACCTTTATAAAAAATTGTATTTTGATAGGTTGAAGTTTTTGTTAAAGGAAAGTGAAAATAATTGGAATGCCTAGTTTGATATTCATGAATATTTCTGTTCAGTTGGAAATATTAAATAATAGATGTTGGTAATAATTTATGGATACATAAATAAATGTATTGCACATTGGCATACATATATATCAGGCATTTTCAGAGTCTTTAGATTGAAAAAAATAGGGTTGGTATGGGCAAGGTATTGGCTGTGATAAACAAGTCTTATAATGTTCTTTTGTAGCACTAAAAGTCTATTAGTATTTTGCATACTAGAGCATGCCCATGTAAGAATACAGTAATACATATGTGGCAATGTTAACGTGTTGTAAAAGATCATTACAGTTTCTTTAGGAAAAGATTTCAGTTTGTAAAATAAACCAATACGTTTGGATATTTTATTGCAGATGACACTAGTGTGTTCATTCCATGTTAGTTTATTGTCAATGGTTACACCTAAAAAATTGTCTGTTTGACTTGACCTACAAAATAGTCCTAATTTTTTTCATTTTATATGGGTTGCATCAATATGTTTTTTTTTTTGGTAAAAGTTATGAAATTTGTTTTTTATGTTAAGTGTACAAGTTTATTATTATTAAGCCAGGCAACCATTTTTTCAAATTCAGTATTAAAGTTATTTGTAGAGTAATGATGTAATGAAGGGACATAAACACACTAGTATCATCCACAAATAATATTGGCTCAAATTGTTCAGAAATATTGCACATGTCATTTACAAATAAAATAAATACTAAAGGGCCTAATATTGAGCACTGGGGCACTCCACAACTTACTGCCATCATCTGAGATTCACATTCATCTAATAATACATACCGTTTACGATTACTTAAATAATTTTTAAACCATTCAAATATAACACCTCTAAATCCATATCTCTCTAACTTTTTAAATAAAATTTTATGGTCCAGGGAATCAAAGGCCTTACGAAGGTCTAAAAACAAAGCAATCATTACTTCTTTTTTTTCAAAGGCAATTGATACTTTGTGTATTAACTCGATAATGGCAGAAGATGTAGAGTGACCTGCACGAAAACCAAACTGCTTTGAAGTAACGATATTGCACTTGTCCAAGAATTTATATACACGTATATACACACATTTCTCTAAGATTTTAGAAATGAAAGGGAGAATAGATATAGGTCTGTAATTAGATATACTTTCTTTTGATCGACTTTTATAAACTGGAGTTACTTTGGCGATTTTTAATTTGTCAGGTACAATATCAGTAATCAGAGATAAAATGATTATCTCACATAAGGAATGACATAAAATATGAACAACACTTTTAACCAATTCACCACGTACTCCATCAAAGCCAGGGCTTTTACCACTCTTAAACTTCAAAACAATATCAGTGATTTTTTTGGGTGTGAATGGAGTAAAAAGCATTGTTGATTCATTTTTATTTACATATTACATAAAGTCCCCAGAATCAGTGAAGGAAGAAGAAAGTAAGTGACCTATGTTTAAAAAATATTTATTAAAAGCATTGCATATTGCACCTGTCCCATTTATTGTTTAATCATTACACTGACTTGCACTAACACATTATTGATGACCTTCCATGTATTTTTCATATCACCTGCAGCATTTTCGAATTTGCTTTTAAAATATACCCTTTTAGCCTTTTTGATCTCGTAATTTACCATATTTCTAATTTCTTTATACTTAACAATTTTTTCTTAAGTTTTTTCTTTTAGATATTTTTTATATAAACAACATTTTTGTACATAGCTTTCGCAATGATTTACTAAAACCATGGGAACCAGTATATGAAAAATGCTTTGACTTCAACAAAGAACGCTTTTGATAGATACCACGTAATCATTTCCTTTTGGGGGAAGTGTTTTGTTGTTAGGCATCTGAATATTCAGTATGTTTTAAAAAATGTAATAAACATGTTTCATTCCTTATATTTAAATATGAATCAACTTTATTTCATTTCACAAAATTCAAAACAAGTGGGAATATGACATTATTAGATAGCTTATTTCATAATAATGAAGACATGAATATAACTGTCACAGAGAAATATTGTTAAAAATGCCACAACATTGTTATTTCTTGCTTCTATTGCGTATCAGGACATCTATCCCCTAGACATCCAACCCCCTTAGGACAAGTACCCCCTGGGACAAGTACCCCTTAGGACATCTGTCCCCCGGACATCTATCCCCCAGCCGGACATCCACACCGGACGCCCACCCCCGGACATCTACCCCGGACGTCTACCCCCGGACATCCAACCTCCGGACATCCATCCCCGGATGTCTACCCCAGGGGCGGAAATCTCTCCCAAAAGGTAGGGGGGACACAGGGGCGGATCCAGCCTTCGCCAATAGGAGGGGGGCGGAAATTTGTTTCAGCCATATTTTCCCCGATCGGCAGCTCAAAGATGATTTGTTTGTTTCTTTGAAGGGGTAGTCCTCATTAGTCACTTCTTAGCTTTATTCTTATAAATTCATATATAATATCATAATCCTTATTTATATGATGCGAGCGCGAGCTTATTTTTTGGAAATTTTATGTATTTTTTCCTAAAATTTGAACATTGTGGCCAATGTTTGTTATCCTGAAAAAAATACTACGAACGCAAAGCGCGAGCAGAAATGAACTGCCAAAAGATACCTGTTAAAGACTGCGTGCAGTTAGCATTTAACAATCAAATAATGCGAGCGCGAAGCGCGAGCTTTTTTTTTAAATACATTTTCACCTAAAGAATATTAATTCTAAGCACTTTTTGTAACTCAAGCAGAATAGGTATATAAGTAGACAATTGATGCGAGCGCGAAGCGCGAGCGGAAAATTTCGAGATTTAGTCCTATAATATATACTGAACGAGACACTCTATTCATGTTTTGCAAATCATGAAAAGGATGAGTATTAATAATGCGTGCGCAAAGCGCGAGCAGAAAATTTTTATATACGATTTGAACTGGTACATGTTGAAAAGGTACCTGTTAAGGACTGCTTGCACTTAGCCATGAAGGTGTTACATACTTCAACAATCAAAAAATGCGAGCGCGAAGCGCGAGCTGAAAAAATTTGAAAATTTCTAAAGAAAGAATGGAAAATTTTTATCAATTTTTGTAATCGTGAACAGGGTAGCTATATAATTCAACAATTGATGCGAGCGCGAAGCGCGAGCAGAATTTTTTTTCTCGAGATTTAGACCTAATAATGGGCCACTCTGTTTATGTTTTGTAAACAGCCATAGGCTGATCGAGGGCTTTTTACCGTGTTTAAATAAAATAAATCAATCAAAATCAATGTTTTGTAAATTATGAAAAGGATGAGTTATAGGGGGTCTTCCTACATTAATAATGCGACCACAAAGCGCGAGCAGAAAATTTTTGATATTGTGATCTGAAACTGGATAATGATTTAAATAAGAGAAAATAAGTTGAGTATTTGAATAAACATGCGCGCGCGTGTTTCATATTTAGACCTAGAATCTAGGCATTCTAAATACATCTTTCATCATGAAAATCATGAAACTTTGATATTCCGATCTGAAAAATTCCGATCTGACAAGGGCGGGAAAATTTGACAAGCAAAAAAAAAGGTTATCATCCCAAAAGTACGGTCATCTCGTCCCAACTCGTCCCAAAATACATGTTTTATTTCGATTTAGAATGATGCATTTCTTACCATCATAAAAGACAAGAAATAGTAGGGGGGACATTTGATATTGTGTCCCCCCTACTATTTAGAGTAGGGGGGACACGTCCCCCCTGTCCCCCTGGGATTTCCGCCCATGATCTACCCCCGGACATCCATCCACCGGACACCTCCCCCCGGACATCTACATGTACCGGACAAAGGAAGGAAAGGAGTAAAACTAAAAGAGGAGGATGAAACGTGAATGAAATAAGAAGGAGAAGGGAATAATTGCAAGAAGAACATTTTTTGGCCATTATTTATAAATGAAAATTTCGCTCGCGCTCCGTGCTTGCAGTGTCAGTTAAGTGAGATAATAGTTTGAACAAGAGGAAAACACTGGGTTTAACAGTATACATTTTCAAATCGAAATGCAAAGATTATTCTGTTCGCGATTCGAGCAAGCAGTATTTTGTATTAGCGTGATAAGCATTATGATCACGAATACAAAATTGCTTAGAAAATCTCAATTTACCTCGCGCTTTGCGCCCGCATTGCCTCTTCGATAAGATAAATATCTTGCTCAAGAGGCTTTATGGAGGAGCCGTAGTGTAGTGGCTCTGATTCTCGCCTTGTAAACAGAGGGTCGTGTGTTCGAATCCCACAGCGGTCTGGCTTCCTTTGGTATATCGTTTATCCACTCTCGACCCAGGTGCTAAATGGGTACCCGGGAGGATGTGAAAGTCATTGTAGCTTGTCCAGTAGTGTAAGCGCCCCATCGGCGACTGACTTGAATACTCACCAGGGAGTGGAGGATGTGCTCACAATGTGTGCGGGAATGACCAATTGAATCCGATGACCGGGTAATGATATATCTGTAATGTTATGTAGTATGTATTTAACTTCCTGTTATCCTTTCAGCCATTCACCTTCACCTTCACTTGTTTACAAACTCCCCCAATTTCATCTAAGAATTCCCAAAACCCCCAATACCATTTAACTCCTAAACATTGACCATAAAAAGACCAACCCTCAGTGACGTCAGCTAACTTCAAGGAAGAAGTATGACTCACTCTTCCAGCCCCAGTCACTTACACAGAGCATCACCACACCCCTATACCAGATAAAGTTTGATAGACAGTTACCTGTAGACCAATCAGATCAAGTTTAGATCACTCCCACCTTAAATTGTTACAACCCCAAACCTAATGATATAAATAAGACTTCTTGATTATTATAGATATAATATACAGAAGAATATTAGACCCACACTCATCCAGATAGACTGACTGATTTCAAGACTTAGACGTCCATCAAATATTATCTTAACTTCACAATCTCAATCTTATACTTCTAAATTATTTTATATTCATCGTCTCCTATTATATCTGAATCTTCAAGTACTTCGAACTGTAGCTGAATATTGATAATTAAATACTTTGTGACTTTGAACTGTATAACTTTCTCAAAAGTTTCTTCATTACGCTTCCCTTCTTATAATTACCGATCCCAACACGACAGTAAAGCGCTTAGACACGTCGTTTCGACGTATTAAGCGCTATATAAAATCGGATTATTATTATTATTAAATGAAATATTCAATTATGATGTATATATACGAATGATATTTCAGCTCGCACTGAGCACTCAAATTATTTGATTTATAAAGTACCTCTCCTCTTTGTGCATACAATAAAGTCCTCAAAACGATGCCTTTTCAGGATCCCTTTTGATTATCCTCTTTTTTATGATGTATTATATTTTATCGAAGACAATGGCTCGTGCTCCGCGCTTGCATTAATTGTAAAAATGTAATAAAACATGCATCTTGTTGTTAGAACAAGTGATCAATATATACCTTATGAGATTGGATATAAAAAAGTTAAACTCGCGCTTTGCGCTGGCATAATTTATTTTAAGTCGGAACATCGACAATATCCAGCTCGCGTTTCGCGTGTGCATTATTTAAATAACGGGAAACGTATCCTTCTGAATCTAGTAGATTTGACATTTTCCGAACCTAGAAATGTTCTTTCCGATGAAGTTTGTTTCTTGAATCATGTTCCTATGGGGTCCTAGAACAAATTCAGCTTGGTTGCCCAAAGTTGCCGTTTGGGCAATTTTGCTAATTTGCATAAATCCAAAATGGCCGCCACATGCCATCTTAAAAAACTAACTTTTGAACCCCTTGCCCTAAAATGATGAGGAAGAACTCATTTTATGGGTTAAGGCGTGTGTAGAATCCGTTTCTATTATTATTTTGCAATATAAGGTCATCTGCAGGTCAAATCCAAAATGGCCGCCAGATGCCATTTTGAAAAATTGAATTTGAACCCCTTGCCCGAGGATGATGAGCAATACCTTTGTTTAGGGGTTTTGGGGTGTGTATAATCTCTTCCTGCTATCTATTTTGCAATATAAGGTCATCTTCAGGTCAAATCCAAGATGGCCGCCAGATGACGCCATCTTGAAATATTAACTTTTGAACCCTTTGCCCCAGAATCATGAATAATAACTTTATTCGTGAGTCATTTGGTATGTTGATTCAATTTCTGATGTAATTTTGCAATAAAGGATAATCTTCAGATCAAATCCAAGATAGCCGCCGAATGCCATCTTGAAAAATTAGTTTTCGAGGCTTATAGTGTAAGAGCTTATGTAAGGGGATTTCATTAAGAATACTCATTTCGTTAACTAATTCTCAATTTTTAGAAGTCAGATCTGAGATGTTGTCAGACGTTCGACATTAATTGCTCACCTTAGAATGAATCCTCGTTAGGTTTGGGCTATGATCAATTTCGCGTGTACTTTTATTTCTTTAAAGTCCATCCATACTTTTGTACTGAAGAGGTTTTAAAGTCTTTTTTTGAATTTGAAAGTATTTTCTCCATATTTTTCCTAAAACAAAGTGTCCAATGATAGGTAGGCATCAGTTCTAGGGTCGCTAGGGTTTACATTTTTGAGAGTGGCTGTAGAGCTTCGCTCTAGAGTGGCAGTCTCTAAAACAAATTTGTACAGATGTAGGAGGATGGCGCTAAGACAGGTACAAATAGTGATGCTGTCCTAGCCTTCCTCCTTGGTCTTTGGCCTGCCAATGTAGCATTCTGATTTTTTTTTGACGTATTGACTCCTGCACTTAGTAGCTCTCCATAGATGGCGACTATCATCTACATCTTCAAAAGCTAGAGTTTATGCCGGCCAAGTTTTATGTCACGGTTGCAGGTGTGCTTATAACAAAGGTGTGATCTATCTGTGGACCAATCACATAGCTCACCTTACATTGGCGAATCCCTTCTAGGATTTGCCAAAGTTTCATGCGGCGAACATGCCCCAACCACTTGAGGCACCTTTCACTAAGGAGCAAGAATAAGCTGGTGATGCCAGCATGCACGTACGCTGAAGGGCCTTATATTTTTCACTCTGTCCTGCCATTTCATGTGCAGTATACGTCCGAGGCAGCTGACAGGGAAGGTGTTTAGCCGCTTTTCTTGATCGGCGTACGTTTTCGAGGACTTATTTCCGTTCAGGAGCTTGGCCATGGCTGTGACAGATATTCCCATCCTGGTGCTTATCTACTTGTCCAGTGAAATGGAACTAGAGACAGATAGTCAATCCAAGGTAGGTGAGGAGTCCACCACAACCAGACGAGTGCATGCTGTTGATAGAGATATATGGAGGACAGTCAGTTTCTTGAGTCTGTCAGGATTTCTATCTTACAGGCTGATGGGTGATCCAAACTCCTTACATGCACAAGACAGGTGGCTGTATTACTAGGTCTTGTAGGCCTACTCCCGCTTCTTTATGAAAGGCAGGGGCGACGCCGTTGCCGTACAACATCTCACGAATGAGGACACCATCGTGACCATTTTTTTGGCACGTAGCCGGTCGATGTTGAAGAGTTTCCCATCTGCTCTGGTACGGAGGAAGCATGGAGAAGGAGATCCCTATGAGTGTTAGGGCCAGGCGCATCATAATTGCTTCACGCCACTGCTAACAGGAACTGAGGTAAGCTACCAGATGTTCCAGCATTGTAGCAAACTGTGCTAATGGAATGATGTGACCAAGGATCAGTCTTGGGGAGCTTATCTTCTACAAGAGGCTAAAAAATGCAATCGTGCTGACCAAGTCAAAGTCCAATGATTATTATAAAGGAAGGTAATAAGTTAACCAATTTTCTGAAAAATACGGATAAATCACTTTTTAATTTAAAAATAATACTTTGAAGTCCTTTCAATAGAAAAATACGGCTAGACATAAAGAAAATGATGATAAATCCCGAAATAGGTCATTGGTTTCATTCTAAGGTGAGCGGTTAATGCCGAAATATATCAACCATCTGACCATCTGAGACCTGACTTGACCACTAAAAATTGAGAAATTCAAGAAATGAATCATTCTTACTGAAATACCATTACATGAGCTCCTACATAACAGTAACACTGATGTTGTTTGAAGGTTTGCATGGTGGCATGTACAATCGCTGATGTGGTTTAAGGTACACCATGTGGAGTGTTATAGAAGCAGTGTAAAGAAGAAGAAAAGACTCCTGAAGACGGACATCAACCTGCCCGAAACGTCGAGTCTCTCTACTGCTTCTACTCATCATCTCTACTCGCCGACTCAATCCAGCAACTCCTCATTCAGCCTACTGCTCAAGCTGTTTCTTTAATTTCATTAATCTCTTTTGGTTTACAGTCCTTTTCAGGGTTATTTTCAAGAAAATAATACTCTACTCTCAAATTTCCACTCTCTCGCCTATCCAATTCCTTTTTCTTCTTTTTTCCACTGTTTCTATAACACTCCACATGGTGTACCGTAAACCACATCAGCAACGGTAACCCTCTTTAGAACAGCGTGTACTTTTTGGGAGAGTACCTCTTCAAGTCTCAAGGTTCAGTAGTCTCGGGAAGTAGTTTTTTTTTATTTGGCGTTTAGCGGCCATCATTTTTTTAATCTGAATGATCATATGTTGCAAAATTATTACAAGAAATGGAATCAACATATAAAATAACTCACGAAAAGAGGTATTATTCATGATTCTTGGACAAAGGGTTCAGAAGTTATTTTTTATCAAAATGGCGTCATCTGGCGGCCATCTTTGATTTGACCTGAAGATGACCTTACATTGCGAAATAGATAGCAGAAATAGATTCTTCATCCCCAAAACTCCGAAACAGATGTGTTACTCGTCATTCTAGGGCAAGGGGATCAATAGTCAATTTTTCAAGATGGCATCTGGCGGCCATCTTGGATTTGACATGAAGATGACCTTATATTGCAAAATTATAAAAAGAAATCGATTCTACACCCCCTAAACCCCTAACAAGAGTCATTACTCATCATTTTGGGGCAAGGAGCTCAAAAGTTAAGTCTTTAAAGGTCAAGTCCACCCCAGGCAAATGCTGACTTGGATAAATAGAGAAAAATCAAACTAGCATAGTGCTGAAAATTTCATCAAAATCGGATGTAAAGTAAGAAAGTTATGACATTTTAAAGTTTCGCTTATTTTTCAAAAAACAGTGATATGCACGGTGAGTCAGTCCATGATGTCCATCACTCACTATTTCTTTTGTTTTTTATTGTTTGAATTATACAATATTTTTTTTTATAGATTTGACAAGGACCAACTTGACTGAACCATATAGTATCAAACAATGGTAATTCAACATGTCCAGGGAGCAATGAAACTTTGTTTCACTTGACAAGGAGGAGAAAATTAGAATATTTCATATTTCATATAATAAAATACAAAAGAAATAGTGAGTGGGTGATGTCATCAGTCTGCCAATTTGCATACCGACCAGGATGTGCATATAACTGTTTTGTGAAATTAAGCGAAACTTTAAAATGTCATAACTTTCTTATTTTACATCCGATTTTAATGAAATTTTCAGTGTTATGCTTGTTGGATTTTTCTCTTTTTATTCAAGTCAACTTTTTGTTGGGGTGGACTTGTCCTTCAAGATGGCACGTGGCGGCCATTTTGGATTTATGCAAATTAGCAAAATTGCCCAAACGGCAACTTTGGGCAACCAAGCGGAATTTGTTCTAGGACCCCATAGGAACACGATTCAAGAAAAAAACTTCATCGGAAAAAACATTTCTAGGTTGGTGTATTGAGCCTTTGGGACAGTCAAATCGACTATATGCTAAAATTTCTTAAGATATTAATATATTATGTCAGGGCAACAGTGCTGTAGTCAGGCTCAAATCTCCAAGGCCAATGCCCAGGCATGGAAACCCAAGGCCAAGGCCTGTAAAACTTGCTAACAGTGATGTAGTCAGGGCTCAAACCTCCAAGGCCAAGGCTTTAATACCCAAGGCCAATGCTTCAATACTCAAGGCCAAGGCATGGAAACCCACACTCTTAAAAAATACCTAGTCAATTGACAACAAAAAATCGTCAAAGCATGGTCTTATTTGACAAACTTTGAATTTGTCAAATAAAGTTGTCATGCAAGCAGATTTCCTTGACAAATTGAATTCGTCAAGTATTTCATTTCATTTCATTTCGTTTATTTCCATTTTCAACAATTACAGTTTATTTTGTACATTTTAACATATAAATAACAAAACATATTTCAAGTATTCCTGTACAAAAATTATATTCAAGATTATTACATATCAGGTTGGAAATGGAGGAGGCTGCTAAAAAGCGAAGCTTGTAGAGTGCAGCCTCCTAATAAATATTCTTGTAGTTGCATAGCATATAAAAATCAAAATAACAACTTGAGCATGAACCAGTTAAATTAAAAAAAAATAGGGGAAATTAAAATAGAAAAGGAAATAAGAAAAAGAGAGATTAAAGGTCTCCAGAATCCAGCCCCAGCACTCACAGACGGACCTCGTTGATCAACAGGAAAACGAAAGAGATGGAAAAGCGTACGTGACATGATAATCATGTTTGATTTTAAAAAAATACAAGAGTTTGAGTGATGAAGAGTTAAATTCAATGGTTATCTTGGAGAAATTTTTTGAACTTATATTTGAAAGAATTAAGGCTTGGTGATTCTTTGATGTTTTTATTAATAGTTCCCCAGAGTCTAGGGCCTTCAAAAGTAAAAATAGATTTTGCAAGGATGGTCCGGGTTAGTGGTAAATGGAATTCATCTGATTGACGAGTGGGATATTTGTGAAGAGTTTTGTTTTTGTTAAATGAAGAATTAAATATGAATGGTAACATATTATTGTTTAACTGATACATTAATTGACCTAAGTTATATTGGTACAGTGTTTTTATTTTTAGAATGTTATTGTTAAAAACAACTCATCTGTGTGAGATCTCCAGGACAAGTTGAAAATAACACGCAATGCCTTCTTTTGTAAAAGTAATATTCTATCAAGGTAGGTTGAGTGTGTATTTCCCCAAACAATTGCTCCATAATTTAAGTATGGTAAAATTAATGTTGAATAACACCAATATTGCGTGAAATTGTACGACATATAAAGTCAATGTGTGTTTTCCAAGATAATTTGTTGTCTATTATGAGACCTAAAAATTTTGTTGTAGTAACAACTTCAATGTCTTTATTGTCCAATTTGATAATAAATGGCAATTGTTCTAAAGAATTGCTAAAAAGCATGCATTTCGTTTTTTGTACATTAATTGACAATTTGTTAGCCCTAATCCATTGTACCAATTTATCTAGTTCAGTGTTCAGTACATTTATTAAAATATCGGGGTTAGGATGAGAGTATAGTACATTTGAATCATCTGCAAAAAAGGACATAAGATAATATTTCAGAGGAGTTCTGGATGTCATTTATATATATTATAAATAAAAGAGGGCCCAGGAGGCTGCCTTGGGGAACACCCCAGTTAACATTTTGTAGAGAAGAATTTTGTTCATTTATGCTTACGAATTGTTTACGATTTACGAGGTAGTTTCTAAACCACTCCAAGGCCTTCCCACGAACTCCGTAATTTTCAAGTTTGTAGAGCAGTATTTCATGATTTATAGTGTCAAAGGCCTTGGAGAGTATTTATGGGACAAGATTTTTCATTATACAAATTTTAGTTGGTAATGAAAAGTGGTCTTACTCTAGCTTCTGATAATGAATTGAGTGACATAATTATTAAGTCTCACATTGAAGACAGAAATCCTAATCTTGACGTTAAAGGAGAATAGATTGAACTGGCCGGCGATGGCAGCATTTCACTAACATAAAAACTCAGTCTAAGAGTCTGTAATTTGATTATAAACTCCTTACCGAATAAGTTAGATGAATTCAAGTTTTTATTTCAATTTGATATAATCGTTCTTACTGAGACCCATTGTGACAATTCTGTAAGTGACAATAAGCTGAAAATTGATGGTTATGACATGCTCAGGAGAGATAGAACTAGACATGGTGGGGGTGTGATGGTTAATGTAAAAAACACTCTCTCATATCAACACTTAAAAGAACTTGACTTTGGATCTTAAACGATTTGGATAAGGACCAAATTGCGGAAGGGAGCATCTCTTCTATTATGTGTTTTATATCGTCCCCAAACTCTCGAGCTGATTTGTCCGATTCAGTGTCTGTGATGATGAGTAAAGCTTTAGGTCTTGATTGTGAACTAGTAGTAATAGGCGATCTCAACTGTGACTTACATTGTGAGAATCTAGATTCTGCATCGCAAATCATTTTATCAGTTATGCAGGGTTCCCTCATGTCGCAGTTAATCAGATCACTTACTCGTGTGACCCAGTATTCTAAAACACTTATAGATCATATGTATTCAACATGTACGGATGAGCACAACTCCACAGGTGTAAAAAGAACCCATATTAGTGATCATTACTTGATCTACACGTGTTTAAATTGTAAGGTCGGTATTCACAAAAGAAATTAACCCCCCATGGGTTTAAACCCCCTCCTGATTCACAAATGGTGGTTTCTTTAAACCATGGTTTAAACCACAGTCTAAATTTAAACCATGGTCTAAATTTAGACCATGGTCTAAACCAGGGTGACCAGATTTCACAAAATGAAATACGGGACAATCGACGCTGCACGAGCTGAACGACCGAGCCAGAATAAAAAAGATCAACAAAGAAGGCTATACACGGTGTTAGACTTGTGAAAAAAATGTAGGGAATTGAAAGGGGGTGAACGAAATGATGAAGGAGAGAAAGAAAAGACGAACAAAAAAGATGAATTGAGAAGAAAGAAAGAAAAAAATGAAGGGGAAAATGAAGGAAATAAGAAAAAAATAAAAAGAAAGTAAGAATAAAAGGCTGAAAGAAAGAATAAAGGTTTCCGTCATTCTTTGAAATGAATATAGAAAGAAAGAAAAAGAAAGGAAGGGAAGATGAATAAATATGTGAAAGAAATAAAGGAGAGAAAGGAAAAAAAAAAGAAAGTAAGAAAAAAGGAGGAGGAAAGAAAAATGAAAGAAAGAAAAGTCCTTCATTCTTTGAAAGAAAGAAAAAAAAAACAGGAAGGAAGGAAGGGAGGGAAAGAAAGGGATAATGGAAAAAAATAGAAGGAAACATAAAATAAAAAATAAAAGAAAGGATGAAGGAGAGGGAGGAAAGAATGAAGGGAGAAGAAAAGAAAAAAAGTAATGGGTGGAGAGAAAGAACGAAAAAAAGGAGAGGAAGGGAGAAGGAATTAGCAAAGAAACGATTAAGGAAAGAAAGAAAAATGAACACAGAGAGAAATGATCAGGAAAGGAAGATGGGAAATAAAGTTAGTTGGAACAAAAAGGGGCAATTAAGCAGGAAGGATAAAAGGATGAGGAAAGAAGGATAGAAAAGAAAGTAAGAACAAAAAAGTTCAAACTTCAAGCAAACAAAAACTCCAATCATTTAACAAAATTCATAATGATATTTGGTGTTTTTTAATGTATTTTTTAAATTTAAAAATACTAAAATGTTTTAGAAATGAATAAAATATCTAAGTCAAACATTGTCAAACTTCAAAATTAGATGAAACATCGCGGCATCATACAGGCATATCTCCCATTCCATTTCAAGTTCGTATCGATCACAACAAGGCCAGGAACAAGACTCAAACGAAAGCCGAAACAACTAGATCTAGTTATGAAAAATTAATCACTTGTTCCTCCGATTACATCTCCAAATCAGTAATCTGAGAATCCATAATACAATTAAAAAAAATTCCCGCCGATTTTGTGATTATTTTGGTGGAAAAACTGTTTATCATGTGAGATTGTTGCACCATTGAGAATCTGCTCCGATCCTACATGCCTAGTTAGTATAGCCTGCCACACACAGGCAGGAGGCCAGTTCATTTGCAATGTAATGTATTGGGTTAGCAAGAAAATCACCGCATGCAGAACTCGCAAAAGTTCACAGTAAATTTTATTGTTGTCTCTGCTTCGTCATCTGTTGATTATTTGATGAAAATTCGTCACTTTTATAATTATGTATATTTTGTTCAATATGCTGAAATACGGGACAAATAGTCGGGACGCCGGGACAAAGGAGCAAAATACGGGACGATCCCGGGAAATACGGGACGTCTGGTCACCCTGGTCTAAACCATGGGTTTTTTTCCTACTGAGCATGCTCAGTAGATCAGATGCTGTCTGCTACATCCCAAATGGTGGAGGTTAGGTGTGTTATAGCTGGAAAGGAAAGAGCCAAGGGAAATTGGAAAACAGCGGAGAGAAACCTCCTCTTCGAGCTAATAACAGAGAGAAAGGAAATTCTTCTTTGTAGGAAGACAGATTACCTAAGTAATGTGAAAAAAAAACAGCTGCATGGAATGAGTTAGCAACAAAATTCCACTTAAAATATGGTGCAAAGTGGAGCACCCATCAGATCAAGGATCAGTGGAAGAGGATGAGGCTCAATGCCAAGAAAGAATATTCAAATTACATTAAATATTCTAGAAAGACTGGCGGAGGTCCACCTCCACCTGAGCCTAGTCATTTTAGCATGGTTGTAAAGGAGCTCTGCCCACTGGATTTTGCGCAATATAGGAACCAATTCGACGACGACAAAGACATCGCAGCCGAAAACATCGCATTTTGATCGCTCAGTGCCATGCTGACAACAGGTCGTGCCACTAACAACATTCATGAGTAAGTCCATTTATGGTTTAAATCAACATTCTCTAGGACTACATGTATCCTCAGCTCAAACAATATGAATGTTTAATAAATATGAAATGCTGTCTGAAATTTCCAAACAAAAAAATAGGGTAAAATCAAATCACGATCGTCTGCTCATCGTCTCTCGTCCGAGTTCAGCCCAATCCATTGCAATCCATGTTATAAATTTTAATACCATCGCTAGCGAACGAGCTTGCCGCCTGGAACTTCGGAATGCACTGACTCAGTTTGTCGAAGGTTGACGATCACTGCAAAATTAGGGTTTATAGTCCCGGGTTCGGTAATCTAATCAATTGGCAAATTTCCTTACAATATCATCACATTTCATTCTAGTTGCTAGTATGAAGAATATGCTCAATGAACTACTTACATTAGCAATGTAGAATTTCGCTCTTTTAAAATATGAAGCCTACAACAAAGTAAGTTAGCAGCCAGCCGGCCGGCCAAAGATGTCAAAGTTAGTAAAAAGCTAAGTTCAACTATTAATTTGCATATATATCCATTGCGCAGATTCAGATTGTTTGATTCAGAGCGTCATGTTTGTTATAAACTTGAAGTAAAATGATAAATTCAAAATAAGATATGAACTTATCACGAAAGCCTATAATGATGTCCATCAAAATTAATGAGAGAGAAAGAGCAAAAATAACCAAATAGGAAAAAAATCACCGTCATAATGAAAGTTATTAACAAACGTCAATTCAACTCCCAAGCATTTATTAAAATAAATAAGGAGGAACGTGTGAACATTACCCATTCCACATTATTGAGAGGCTGAAGTTATAAAAGGTTATATGAATCATCAATAATTTCCTGGGGGGGGGGGGGTATCCAAGTTGGTGGAATACAGATGGTCACCGAGTAAAAGTGATTTCATATTCCTAGCTGATTAGTAAATTTGATTTAAGTGTGTACTTTTAAAATGAATTTATTATAGGTTTTTAAATGCTCACTCCTTTTAATTCACCCTAAAACAGCTTCATGACTCTTATTCCAATGAAGAAAAGGAGAGAGATAGATTATTTGAATTTATTCCCTTGGAGAAGAAGGGAAATGAGGTACGTCCTGTGGGTGAAATTGAACCCCCTGAATTTTTGCGGAAGGACCCCAAAAATATTTGAAAGAAGGATTTTGTCCCAGCTCGATTATCAAAAAAATGCAAGTAGGGGGAAGGGGTGGACTTTGGGGGATTTTTGAATGTTTGATATTTTTTTCAAACGAAAATGGGGTACGTCCTGTGGGTAAAATTGAACCCCCTGAAATTTTGCGGAAGACCCCAAAAAATATTACAAAGAAGGATTTTGTCCCAACTCGAGAATCGAAAAAAATTGCAATGGGAGGGGGTTGGGGGTGGTGAGACCTTTTGCCCAAGGCCGAGCTTGTACAAAAAAAAATCACGAAAAGAAGGGGGCGGTAGGGAAATATTTTGCCCAAGGTCGAGCTTCGAGTCAAAATAAAATCATGAAGGGGGTGACCAACATTTGTAGTGTGCTGCTCGAACCCCATTTAAATCCTAGGGCCACAGGCCTGCATGTATTTGATTAATATCTTAGATATATACAAATATTTTTTTAGTATTGATAAACTTTTTCAATGAGTAGGAGTTCCATTGGTTAATTGCATTCAATGCGATAACGGACATACGCAGAAATTATTCCCGGTGGCAAGACACCGTTACATACATTTTTTTCGTAAAAAACAATTTGAATGCAAGAGAGCGAATTGAGCAAGCTTTTGCATTTTGTAAAAGAATATTAAAGGATTTCGTGCAAATTTTTATTGAATTTTATTTAAATTTTTAGTAAATTTTTCAAACTTTCATTATACCGATTTCATGTACATGTTGCATATAAATTAGTATGTAGAATACAACACATTTTAACAAATTTCAGTTCAACAAATGATTCTGAAACATGAATTATGTTAAATAAAACTCATTCAAGTCAATGTATACATGTATACATATAAATATACATTTTTTATCATTCCTTCTACATCCAAAGATCATGATGATGACCTTTTTCTTTGAATAAACAAGAGGTACATTTCTTAATATGCATTTTGATGTTCTCTCCTAGTCATGAAGAAAGAACTCCAAGACCGCAGCCTCGCGGATTAAAGAGGGGATGTACAACTAATTACCAACACAACACCGGGCCCAAACCAACATCCCGCTCAAGTGAAACAAGATTTGTTGAATTGTCGGAAGAAGAGAACCATGGCAATTGAACATGAATATAAGATGGAAATCAGCAAAGTCAATAAGAAAACGAAAGAAGTTCAGCTCAAGGCAGCTCTTTCCTCCTATAAGGATTGAATCCTCCTAACTGCCTTGTTTCATCTCCGATTTTGATGAACTTTGCAGAGTTTTCATTCTTTTATTTTATTCATATTTCTTCAAAACAACATTTAGTTTATTAGGTGGACTTGCCCCTTACATTGGCATTAATTACAAATTCATTATACCCTTCTTGTTTATTTCACTTTGAGGATGCTCACAATTATTGTATTAGACAAGTGCTTATATATAATCACAAATTACAAAAACCAAGTTTACTTCCCTTTCAAGAATATTTTTGCCTAATCATTTGAATAAATGCTTTTGGACAAAATAATTTGTGAGCACTTTTTCTCTCATTGAAAACTGTTGAGGGAAAATTAACCTGACCCTTCAAGTCATGTCTGACTCAACATGAAACATCAATGCTTTATGGAATGGAAGAATTTATCTTTTCCTTTGAATTGTTTATTTGTTAATGAAATGGGAAAAAAATTATATATAGAGAGATACATTTAATTTTCATACAGGTCATCAGAATGATCAACCTTCATCATTATAGCAATACATATCATTGTAATGATATGTGTTATTATAAAACAGGTTCAAGAATGTAAAATTTGGTGATGTTTTTGGTGAACCAGTCATTTCGGGGTTTTACATACAAAAAACATCGACAAGCGCCTCATGCCTGTCACACATTGTTGATACTTTTGAGTGCGCATCATTGCCACAATAACACTTACAATGTGCATTATTTGTATAATATACATACAAATGATGATAGTATAGTTCAGTTTTTTTTATATTAAAAAAAAAAATATCATAAATGGAATATATAATATGCATAAATAAATCAAGATATGTAAATGCCGAAACAATTGTGATGAGATGTATACTTTGATTGATGGAACTTTCACTAGTCCCTTTTTACATGAAGCTGATTCAAAGAAATCATTGACTCAATCGAGTGTCATACTATAGTCATCTCACTGATCAGTTTTCAATAGATGTTGGTACATTTAATTACTTCAGATCTCAACCTGTAAGAGGTCGTTCCGCCCTTTTGACAAGAATGGCAGTAACTAGTATCCCGTAATTAGTAACCATCTGGAATAAAATTATTGGAAATGGTTTTTTGACTGATTTGAGTAGGTATGGGTGTCAACATTTACCAAAAAAAGTAAGGAGGAATACGGGTTGGGAAAGTGTTTTTTTTTTCAAGGTCAAAGGTCAATGACCTTTATAAATATAGTGTATCATGGTATCTCCCAGATAAAATATTACAGGTTGGTGATCATGGTGTCACAATGCACAGATTCTTACAAGATCAAATAAAACCAAATGAAGTATCTACAATGCTCATTCACCCATGAAATTCAAGGTCAAAGCCTTTCAAAGGTCAATGACATTTTTTACATTATATACCATATACGGCATAATGGTATCTCTGAGATGAAAATGCGCAGGTTGGTGAACCTGGTGTCAAAATGCAGAGGTTCTCACAGGAAGATCAAATAAAATAAAATTAAGTACCCAGAATGCACATTAAACAATAACATTCAAGGTAAAAGCCTTTCAAAGGTCAATGACTTTTTTTACATTATGTATCATACTGTATAATAGTATCTCTGAGATGAAACGGCACAGGTTGGTGATTGTTGTGTCATAATGCACAGATTCTTACAGGAAGGTCAAATAAGATAAAGTTAATCACCTAGAATGCATATTAATTCATAAAGTTTAAGGTCAGAGGTCAATGACCTTTTTACATAGGCTATATATCGTATAATGGTATCTCTGAGATACAACGCTGCATGTTGGTGATTTTGGTGTCAAAAATCAATTTTTTGCAAGAAGATAAAAAGGCACAAACAAATCATAAAGAATAATACTTCACCTTTGATATCTAACGTCAAAGGTCAAAAGTTAATTAACATTTATATATCCATGCATGATTCCCCCCAAAAAAGAAATTAATCCATTATATTCACATTTAATTTGTGAATAATAGAAAGAAAGATAGCTATTTGTAATGAAAACTTGGATGTTTAATAATTTCACTCTGAAATAAGGATAAAAAATGGCCATGGAAAATATATTTAGGGGTAAGAGGTCAATCAACTATGTCAATAACGTCAGGGAATTTAAGTAAATATGTCGACATAACGTGATTGTGGCATGTAGGTATATTGATTCCGATGGGGAAAAGACTGACCTGCGTGGAAAATGAACACAAATTTAATAGTTGTATCCTTGCCCAATGATGATGTCAAAATACAAGTACCAGGTGAAATTGAGATCAAATAGCACTTTTTGATATATAGTGTAGTAATACATTGCCAAAAATGTATAAAAAAATCATGTATGATATAATTTGATATGGTGAAGTTGTCTAGAGTAGCAGCATTTAGATATGCATTTCATGAATCTAAATCAAGTTACTAATTTCTCTGTAGCGATAGGTCACTAACCTCAAATGCTACAATCAATACTATAAAACTGTAAATTAATCTGTAAATGGAAATGATAGGCCTAACTTGTATGGCAAGCATTATCAGAGAACATTTTCATATAGCCAGAGGCAATTTTGAAGAATTAAAATAAGGCAATCATTAGAGCTGCAGCTTTTGTCATAGTAAATGATGTTGTCTCAACTTCAACGAAGAGTAACTAAACTCTTGAAAACCTTCTGACATTTACAGGACTTTGATCTGGCCCATTCAATGAAAGCCTAACGTTCTGTCAAGGGATATCAGACCAGGGTCTATATTATTACTGATATGTTGCACAGCTTGATTCTCAAGAACTGGAAGTGGTGCTGTAGGAGTTTTGTTAGGCCGATGGATGTGTACTTGTAAGCTATTTAAACCCCTTTTGAATTTCATTATTATTTGCCTAATTTGTGCATACAATCAGTTGTTCTAGACCAAATACATGATCCTTGTACAAACTGATACATAGAGAGCAGATATGAAGATTTGTCCTGCAGCATCAGCATCTCAAGAGATTCTGACAGCTCGCAATGATAGGTAATTAATAATAATACGGGTATTCATCTTTGTTGAATTGATATACATGCCATTTACTACATGTATGACAGAAGCTGCAGCTCTAACATGTCTAATGATGGCCTTTATTTCATCTTCATCATCATTCCTCTGCTGTTTGGAAATGCTCTCAGATGATGCTAGCTGTGACATGAGAGTTAGACCTATTCTATCCATTTTCAGAAGATTAAGATAATAGTCTATAGTATTTATAATAGCATTGAGGTGAGTGGCCTATCTCTGGAGGGAAAAATACACATCTTTGATTTAGATATTATGATACATTAAATGCTGCTACTTAAGATAAAAATCATTTCAAATTATATACTTGATTTCATTTTTTTTCATTGCTTTTGGCAACGCAGGCAGTATATGAAGAAGTGTTATTTGGTTATCAACTTTTTGTTAACTTAATTTCCACTGATATTTTGGACAGGGTTCATTGACCTCTGACCCCTAAATACATTCTCCATGACCTTCATTATTTCAGTCTGAAATTATGAAACCTCCATGTTTTCATTGCAAATTAGCCATCTTTATTTACATTATTTACCGTAAATAAAATATGAAAACAAAGGGTAATTTTTTTGTTATTTTTATGTCATACATATTATATATATGTAAATATATATATATATATATATATATATATATATATATAAATATATATATGTTTATATACATATATATATATATATATATATATATATATGTATATTTCTTCTGATCTTGTACAAATCTTTGCATTTTGGCACCAAGATCACCAACCTGCGGTGTTTTATCTCAGAGATACCATTATTATTATCTAATGTTAAAAAGTACATTGACCTTTGGCCTTAAATTTTATGGGTGAATGTGCATTCTAGGTACTTAATTTTATTTGATCTTATGGTAAGAATCTGTGCATTTTGACACCATGATCACCAACCTGTGCCTTTTCATCTCAGAGTTACTATTATACTATTATAATAATTGTCCTTTTAAATATCAATACGGTTTTCGTAGTGACCATTCAACAGAACTGGCTCTCATTGGATTAACAAATAAAATTATTGACTCTTTTGAACGCGATTCATTCGCGATTGGAATATTCATTGACCTGTCAAAAGCGTTTGACACGATTGATCATACTATACTTTTATCAAAACTGAATAACTATGGTATTCGTGGGACTGCCCTTGATCTTTTCTCTAGTATCGTAGTATCTAGTACCTCTTAAATCGTAAGCAATGTACTTTATATAACTCTGTTCAGTCCGAATATAGGACAATTACATGCGGAGTTCCACAGGGGTCATTACTTGGCCCGCTCTTATTTATTTTATTTATCAACGACATATATCGGTCATCAAACTTTTTTTCCTTTATCATGTATGCTGACGATACAAACATAGTTTATTCTGATAAATATCTTTACCACTTGTGTGAAATTGTTAATACCGAATTGAGTAATGTCTGTAAATGGTTCTGTTGAAATAAACTCACAATCAATTATAAAAAATGCAATTACATTATATTCCGTAACTCTACAAGGCATGTAGATTTTAATCATGTAGAAGTTAGGCTTAATAACCAAATTATTCCCAGAGTTGAAAACACAAAATTTCTTGGTATTATCATTGACAGTAATTTAACTTGGTCACATCACATAAATGAAATTGAAAACAAGATAGCGAAAAATATTGGAATTATATATCGCCTAAGCTTTTATCTTCCTAAACCGGTCCTACGTACATTATATTGCTCTCTAATCCTGCCATATTTTTATTATTGTAATTTGGTCTGGGCTAACACATACCAAACCGATCTTAAAAAATTATGTTCCCTTCAAAAAAAAATTGTGCGTATAATTTCTGAGAACGACATCATACCACCAACAGACACGAAATCTTTATTTCATTCCCAGAAACTTCTGAAATTAAACAACATCAATAAACTTCATATAATAAACTTGCGACGGGAGTTCAACTTAAGTCACGCTGGTTCCTGGGTTAGAATTAATTCAAGCGTCCTAAATGGTCAATTTAAAGAATATAGACCAGGGGCCGCGAAAGCGGAAGGGGGGGGGGGTGTCTTCAGCACCACCTTTTTTTGCAAGACCGTGTACAAGAACGTAAAAATGACCATATGATTGTGATTTTTTGCATCCCCCCCACTTTAAAAACCATTTCGCAGCCCCTGTAGACCCTGAATGAATTTGTACGGCAAATTACATAAGGTTACAGGTGTTTACATTTTGTTCGGGGATTTGGCCTTTGGGGTCTTGCCCCCACTCGGAAAGACGTTGTTAAACAGTTAATTTTCTACACATTTTTATCAATAAAAATGATCGAATATGATGACAATTATTTTTGGGAAGAGTATCTTCAACAATATTCATAAGTTCACGGTTCAATGAACATTTCTTGGATTTTTGGACACACCAGACCACTGGCTGCTCTTGTAACTTGTTCCAATGTATTACCTCACCTTTAAAACCATTGAATAAAAACCAAATTAAAGCCACTTAGACGAATTGTGGATTTTCAGTCTACGGCAGCCATTTTGGTCGCCATCTTGGATTTGCCAGGTACACTGGAGGGCTTATGATTCACTTTAGCCTGTATCAACATTTTTTTTACCCCTAGATCATGGATTATGAACCGAAATAGGATTCTAGGGTGGATAATGAGTCTGTTGTATCAATTTTCAGTAAATGGCGGCCATCTTGGACGCCATCTTAAAATAACCATCTTCCCGGATGCAGATTTTGGTAGATTTTTAGTATGTTATTCCTGAGGTCAAATTGTCATGGAGTTGTATACGCTCACGCTCCATCGCCATAGCAACTGCCTTTTGTACAATGGAGTTAATGCGGTCAAGATACGCTGGGCTTTGTAAAAAGCTATCAAAATGGGCAGTGGACTGTGGCGTGCGAGGCTCAGATGAATGAGAACGAGTCCCGGATCTTAGCTTCCGCTCGCTATTAGGCATTACTAGATTGTTACGTAATATATAAATAAGAAGAAAGTGTCATAAAGGCAAATCCTTTACACCGCGGGAATAAGTAGATAACGTACCCAGAACGAAGCAACTCCAAATTGTCCAGGCCGGACTGTAGCAGTATTGTACAACATATATGTCGAAAAAAAAAATTGAACGATTAATCCGAAGTATAAGTCCACATTAGATGGAAAAAATCTCGTGTCCACCAGATTAACGGGTAATTAATTCTAATGTCTACATCACGACAATACACAACACGTAGTTAACAAGTAGACATCAGCAAAAGAGTCATCTAAAAGAGTTCCAAAAGTTCTAGACACTCATTTCTTTAGCACGACTGGGAGGTTGAAAACGTATGTGGTTTACCCGCGTTTTTTTTTTGTCTGAACAATAAATCAATGTCTATCAATGTCTATCAAAAAGCACTCTTATACATGAATGTTTTCAGGTTGCCTTTGAAGGTGGCCACTGAAGTCTGGGTTTTTTAAACTCTGTGGGAGAAAATTCCTGAGGCTAGGCCCTGCATGAGCAAAGACCGGTTCCCTGCATGATTTCTTAGCAACTGGAATTTGTAAGAGATTAGATGATGAGGATCGTAAATTTCTTGAGGGTTGGTATGCGTTCCTTCAAGTGCAATCAGTGAAAAGTTTTCAATACAGGGGTGATGTGGCGGCGCTTGCTAGATAGAGTTTAAATATGAGCAGCTGCATTTTGCAACCTTTGGAGTTTCCCAAGTTGAGAATCTGGTAAGTTGTAAAGGAGGCTATTACCAAATTACTAATCGTAAAGAAATGAGTGAATGTACCAGTTTCTCTGTTGCTAAGCAAGTGAGATATTTCTTATGAAGCCAATATTGCGCAATCAATAACGAACTGATCTGCAAATGTTTGTAATCTGGTTGGACATAAAACATGATAACCCCCCCCCCCCCCGAAACTGCGACATGATTTTGACAAGGGGATGTCATTGCTTGAGATAGAAATGGAATCAATGTTGAATTTGTTAAGTTGAAACTTTGAGCCAAAGACCAAACACTCACATTTACTATGGTTCCAAAGTAACGAGTTTGACTTCAACCAAGTGTCAATGTCCATTACTAGTATGCCGCTTTCAAGATTACAGGGCTTGTGTGGCACTAGTTTGATTGGGTAAAACGGTAAAAAAATCTGAATGTCATCTCCATACAAATGATAGTGAACAGAGTGACGTTTGAAAATATCTCGAAGCCCTGTCGAATAAATGGAAAACAAAGTGGGCCCTCCAAAAGAGCCATGGGGACGCCGCAGACCAATGGCCTAGATGAAGAGGTAACACCATTTAGGAGGACTGACTGTGAATGGAATGAGAGATAAGATTTCGCCATTTTAGGGCCTTTGCCCTGAACACCTAAACTAGTCTGCGTGCTGATAAGTACCCCTTAGACCCTGATTGTGTGTAGGTGTTGTCACCGACTGACAAAGTCCATGGTCGTTGACAAGATCATTGAATCTTTGAGTGTATTGAGACAAGATATTATCTAAATGCATTCAGATATCCAACAATTACAAGAGGAGATGCTTTATACAATCTAGCATATAACAAATCAGAACATTCATTAATGAACATTGAAAAAGATTGATAACAGGTTGGTCTATGAATAACCAACAATTTAAGTGTTTTTTTTTCATTCATTTTTTTATTCAAGAGGCTAAGTGCCTGATCGTTTTGTATTTTGTTGTAAACAAGCAGATTTCTTCTTATGGTATTCTAATCTGTAGGGTAGACACGTTTTTTAATTTATTTTTTAAATATATTTTATACATATTTTTTATATGTATATATATTTGTTTATTTTATATATTATTTTAATCCTACTATGTGGTCCGATATTTCATGGATGTTTTGTTATGTTCATTATAGATAAAAATAATCAACAAATCATGAATTGAAAAAAGGTAATATAACATCCATCTAAAAATTATGTATGAAATTGAGTTGATTGCATTTTTTTTACATTAAGAATCAACTTTTCAACAGATCCTGTAACATTTTAACCGAGTACAAATAAATCTGATCTTTATCACCACCTTTGAATTGTGTGAAATAGACCTGTTTTCCATCTTTCCCAGAAATTCCTGTAGACTTTTTTTATTTTCAGCTTATTGGCTTTGTCTCATATTTCCTTAATTTCTTTTCTTGTATATAGGTCTTGTTTTACCTACCTGCAATGATACACGACTGATGCCAGAAGGAACTTTCTCACCAATAGCTCTGGCTAGCTTCCCCGGTTCTGGAAATACCTTCCTTAGAATTCTCATTCAGAGAGCGACAGGGTATGCTACGGGAAGTATCTTCGGAAGCAAAAGACTTATCAATAGTGGTAAATAACCCTTTTTATTACGTTCAAACAGAATTTAAGTGGAGGGCCAAAGTAAGAACAAGACGCGGAGTAATATCGACCATTCCCACAAACTAGGTAAATAATGCTAGTTTTCAAGCTAAAACAATAAGGACTATGCCAACTTAAAAAAAAAAAAAAAATGCTGGCAAAAAAAGCAATTTCAAGACAGCGTCAAGACAGCGGCCAAAATTGCTGTAATGTTAGTATATTTTTTTACCGAGAATTCACCACTAGCATCAATTGCCGCATAATTAGTACCATATGATTTTTGTTTTTCTTTTATAATTTCATTTTATCAAGGACTGATTATATGATTGTTGGAGAAGTTATTTCGTTTAGGGCAATTCCAAGCAAAAGTGGACATTTTCAAAAAAAATTTATTGGCTCTATTTCAAATCTGGATCACATCTTTCTATCAAAACTCATATGGGAAATCATAAATACAGGGGAATATAATTAGCCACATTTCTTTTTCTTATGCATTTCTTATATGAGAATCCAAACCATACAAAAAATTCTATACAAGGGACTACATATATTGCTTTTTACTTAATTTCAATTTAACAGAAAACTATTGCTTGTTTTGTAAAATTTCTTCTGAAGGTTATCATTTTACATCATATCAAAAGAAAGTTTCATAGTATAAGTTTATTTTAAGTTGCCTGTGTGTGAACATTTCAGATGTCACTCCGTAACCGCGGGTATGGGTTTATGTTTTAAGTTGTAATTAATGAAAAAAATACACCAATTTTTTTAATGTAATGCAGCATTTTAAAGCTAGAAAAACATAGAGTCCAATCAATAACTCAACATTGTGATAGCCATTTAAAGTTCACTGAGTTTGAGCAATATGTTTTTTCCTCAAATATGCATGTCCTTTTTACGTCACTCCGTAACCATGTTTATGAATATTGATATCTCATTAATTCAGTGGATCAAAAAAAACAAATGTTCTTATTTTGAAAAGTGGGTTTCAGCAACTGCTGTCAGGTACCATTTCTTTGTAAATAACCATATTAATACGGGTGATATCTTTGTTTGAATGCTAAAAACTTGTTTCTGAATGTCACTCCGTAACCATGGACCTGCCCTTTACCCTAAATGATTATTCAATTCAGAGGGCGCTATTTTCACTTCATCGAAGCGGTCACGACTTATTCGACGGAGCTAGAAAATCCTCCTTATTTTGATAGTTTTCGATAAAAGTGGATTATACGTATAGACAGTTTTGGATATTAGACCATTTTGGAACTTTTGAGCCGGAAAACTTATATTCTGAGGACGCAAAACAGTGGATGCTGAACGATTTTTAGAGCGAGAATCCGCCCCAACGGAATGCTACAATATGGCGTCCAGTGAAAGTCATGCACCGAACGGTACTAGAGGTAACCCAATCTTCCTCAACAACAAAGATATCCCTGAATGTAGTGTATGCAGATGAACTGTTCAAAAGTCTCACTCATGTCATATCCTCAAGTGAAATCAAAGGGATTAAGAGAATCGGGGGACTTTGGCGTTTGTACATTACGGACCAAAATGCACGAATTAGGCTCATTACCAGTGGACTCAGAAACTGAGAGTAGATGGTCATCTCACATATTGTTTGACTGGAGACCGTATTATATACATAGAACATTTAACTACTCCTCTCCCACGAGCAGTTACGTTTGGACACTTCAAGGGGAGAATTTTCCATCCTGGGCAGACAGATTCATCAAACAAGACATGCTCGAAATGCCTGCAGTCTGGGCATTTGCGTTCGTCATGCGTGAATGAGGTAGTCTGCCGATGTTGTAAACAAACCGGGCACATCGAAGCTCGCTGCCCAACCCACGACACACCCGCCCTTTCGTCCAATCAGCGGCCAGGAAACGTCCAGTCATCGCGATGGTCCCTACAAGCAGACACCCAGCGCGTGTTACAGCGACGCTATGAAGGTCAAGAAACGGATAGCGTCCCTTACGACACAGACTTTCCCCATGTCGCCAGACAACCAGATATACGGCCCAAGCAGAAGCGCAGCAACAGTCAACCCAGGATGACGCAAAGCCGGAGCCGTGCTTTACCTACCACGTCTACTATTCGCCGACATCACGACAACTCTGATACTGATGATAGACGCTTCACCTTCGCAACTGGAGACAACACAGACCAGAGATCTCGCGGTACCAGCATGCGTGCTTCAAACGCAATCCAGCCAGGTGAGCCGGCGCCTACCCCGTCCCGCCCAAGCGAGGTAGCCCCTAATCGACCAGAGCGAAGTTCGGATACAGCTGATCAGATCACACCCCCAAAGTTGACCAATCACCAACAATCGAAGATTACGCAATTCATTGAGAAAGCTCGACTCAACTCAGATCGCGAGAACAACGTAGAGCCAGCTGATCGAAAAGTCAGCGATCGTTGCTCACCAGATGAAAACACATCTTATGACAGCGCGTCTTCTCAAGAAGATGAGTCTGTGTCAGCGGAGTACTCAGAGTGCGAGGAAGACACCATAACTGAACATCAGTGTGACCTCTCGGCAGAGTCTCCAGATCCAGTGACAGCACGGAACAAAATGAGCAATGCATTTAAGCGAAAACAAAAATCAAGAAAGAAAGCCTCAAAGAAAAGATAAACTCTCTCTTCTTTTTGAAGAAACTTTGTATAGTGTGTTTATTTGAAATTCCTTTTACACATTTTTTAATATGTCTAATTCTTCTTGCCACCTATTAAGTTTGAATGTAAGAGGATTAAGGAACAAACTTAAACGCAGTCAGATATATAGATGGTGTAAACAACAAAAAGTTGATATATTGTTTTTGCAAGAAACCTACTGGACTGAAGAACTTGAAACCATTATTAATATGGAATGGAGAGGAAAATTTTTCTTTTCACATGGTACCAATCATTCTTGCGGTGTTGCTGTTCTTATAAGTGACAAAGTTGTTTTAAAAATTAATAAGGTAGATTCACAAAATGATTGAAGAACTTTACTCCTTGATGTAATGATCGAAGGTAACAATTATGTTTTAGTCAATGTCTATGCACCTACTGAAAGAAAAAGGAGAGAACATTTCCTAGTGAAAATGCAAAAGTGGTTATCTCCTTATGATATTTCAGAAAACAAAACCCCTTTTATCTTAGGTGGTGACTGGAATTGTATATTGGATACAAAGAAAGATTTTCAGGGTAGTCAAAGTTTATACTATACAACACCACAAAATCTAACTCAACTTTGCAAACAAAGAAGATTGATAGATATTTGGAGAAAGACCCATTTAAATACGAAACAATTTACGCGGATAAATTTATCTTTGAGAGTTGCATCAAGACTTGATTATTGGTTAATAAGTAAAAGCCTGCAAGCAAAGGTCACATCAACTGATATACGACCCTGCTTTAAAAAGCAGACAATAATGTATTTCTCTCAAATTGACAACATCAAATATTTTAAAAGGAAGAGGATGTTGGAAAATGAATACAGAGGTGTTAAAAGAAAAATGTTATCAAGAAAAAATTAGATTATTAATTGATGATATTTTAGAAAGTACAAATTTATCTCCTATGCAAATATGGGAAAATATAAAGATTAAAGCACGTGAATTCACACAGAGGTATTGTAGAAGCAAGGCCTGCAAAAAGAAAGATACAACAACTATTTTAGAAAAAAGATTCGCTGAACTCCAAAGAAAAATTGATGTTGACATTGATTTCAGTGAACAGAAATGATACATTTGTATTAAAAAAGAATTGGAACAAATATATGAAAGAGAGTGTAAAGGTGCACATTCAAGAGTCAGGTGGTTAGAAAAAGGTGAAAAGTGCACAAGTTATTTTTTAGGTTTAGAGAAATATAATTCAGAAATAATTTGTTTTACCCAATTGCTATCTGTAAACAAAGATAAATATTGTACTAAACAAACAGAGATATTACAAGAAGTCGTAAAGTTTTATTCATTGTCATATAGAAAATCTGATATCGATAAAACTGAGAGAAATAATTACATCAACTCAGTACCTGTTCCAAAGCTGAGTGATGAGGGAAGAAATAAATGTGAAGGATTGTTAACAAGTGCCGAATGCAAACGTGCTGCATTTTCTATGAATAAAAACAAATCACCTGGTCTGGATGGTATTCCCATAGAGCTTTACCAAACCTTTTGGGACGACATCAAAGATATTCTATTGAGCGCTCTTAATGAATGCTTCACAAATGGAGAAATGTCTGAAAGTCAGAAAGCTAGTCTTATTACAATGATTTATAAGAAAGGAGACCATAGAAATCTAGAAAACTGGAGGCCATTCTCGCTTTTAAATTGCGATTATAAAATAATGGCCGCAGTTTTGGCCGCACGATTGCAATCGGTTATTGGACAGATTGTTAACGAAGAACAAACTGGTTATATAAAACATCGCCTGTCTGCCTTCAATATACGTCTTACAATTGATATCATTGAATTTATAAAAAGAAAATACTTAGATGGTGCTATAATGATGGCAGACTTTTCTAAAGCTTTTGATGTAATAGATATCAATTTTGTGTCCTCATGTCTGGAAAAAATGAATTTTGGAAATAATTTCCAGACATGGATAAAAATATTATACACAGATGTTCGAAGCTCTGTATTAGTAAATGGCTGGATATCAGAGTCTTTTTCAATACAAAGGGGAATCAGACAAGGTTGCCCACTTTCAGCATTACTTTTTGTCCTCGCAGCAGAATTTATGTCTAACAAAATAAGAAATAATGAATACATAAGAGGTATACATGTTTTGAAACCAGAAGATAATTTTGAGGTTAAAGTACTACAATATGCTGACGATATAGTATAGACCACTGTGTCAAAAATCTGGCTCCAGCTAGATTTGCTTGCCAAAGTGGATTTTATTGGCTAACTTTGTCAATTTGGGGGTGCTGATTTAAAAAATGTAGGATGCCATTTTTTCCGAGCACGTCTTCAGCCGCCATTTTGAAATTCAAAATGGCCGCCGTTTCAAATTGCATTTTGTCCTATATCTTGACTTGTGGGCTACAAACATGATTAAAAATGGTGGCAATACCCATGTTTGTGATACAATAATCTCATTTAAATCATAAATTTTATTGTAGCTCATCAAATTAGGCCGCCATCTTGAATTTCAACATGGCCGCCATCTTGAAATAGGTTTTGTCCGTTTTCTCGACTTGTGGGCTATGATAATTCTTTAAGAATGGTGGAATGCCCAAGTTTATGACATTAAGTTTGGCTGCCATCTCGAATTTCAATATGACCACCATCTTTGATGTCATTGTGGCCGCCATCTTGAAATAAGTTTTGTCCTTTATCTCAATCATGAGCTATGAAAATCATTTAAAATGGTGGCATTAATCATGTTTGTAAAATAAACTTCATTCAAATGATTAGTTTCATACTATATATTACATTTTGCTGCCATATTGGATTTCAATCAAATTAGGCTGCTATCCTAACTTTCAACAATGCCGCCATTTAGAATTATATTTTATCCTATATCTCAGCTCCTGTGCCATGAAAATAATTGAAATTGATGGCAACACTCTCAATTTTGTTCCGTCTACATATTTTGAGGCCATCTTGAATTTCCAAAAGACTGCCATTCGTAGGTATATGCAACATTTTCCCTATCCCTAAAGTTGAAAGAAAGTTGGATTGTACCAACTGTTCAAACTGCAATGGTGGGTATGGGACCTACATGAGAGAAGTGAAGAAATTACCACTTGTTGAATATTCATGGTGATTCCAATGTTAGTTAATTGTAAATGTTTTACTGTTTTCTGTTTACGGAGAATGGTTGATGCATTATTCGAGTAAGCAAACGGAAAATCTAAATAGATGCATGTACATGATGCATCAATGAGTAATGGAGACATCAGAGATATAGACATATATTCTCCTGACAGAGACGTCTTCAGGACATTTGTTCTAACAGCAACATTCAAGGCAGGCTAATTTCATCACTGGTAAAGGGAAGGCCAAGCATATGCTTGGCATACAAGAAAGATGTGCAGCAACTAGATGTAAGAAAGAGCCCCCTCGGGGGGGGGGGGGGGGGCAATTTCATTGACGAGTCGATACTAGGCGCGACCAAAGAAACGCGTAAAATTGATTTTATTTTTTTCAAGATTAGGCACGTAACGTAAAAAGGGTGTCACAAACACAAAAATACTGAATATCACGCTAGGAGAGCTACGTGTTCCGTGACGTAACAATTAAAATATCACTGTGCTTGTTTAGGGGGTGATTCAGGGAATACTGTCCTGTCAAGGGTATATCTTTCTGTTTCCAATACTTGTGCCAATTCTTGTTAAGGGGTGCATTTTCAGAATATGGAAAATACTTGTTTAGGGTGTTTTACGAAACCCCATGGTCAATGAAAGTGTCCCCCCCCCCTGAAGAAAAGCAAGAGTCAGCTTGGCCTCAATGCCTTCAGTGGAGCTGATTGGGGAGGTAAGTATGCTGGTACATCAAAGAAGTAGATGCATTTACACTTCCCAAAGTTATGCTGTTATTGCTGTCTTCCAGATATTAGGTGGAGGTAGATTCGATTTGGATAGTATCAGTTAACACTTTGTGTGCACACTGTGACTGTATGTCCAAACCAGAGCTTGCAAGTTAGTCAAACACCTCAGATGTAGCTGAAAAAAACTGCCACCAACACTTGGTGCACTCAAACCACACACTCGGTGAGTATGTATCATTCCACCCATCTGAAAAATGCTATGAAGCGCCACTCCATAAATATCACCCCTGTGTTGTAATGGATGGAAAGGTCAGCAAATGGAGCATTTATTGCGAAGAACTGCATTAAACTACCTGCATCTTAAGCTGTAATTGAACTTGTAAAATGTGGATGCTGGGGTGTCATTGTTCCTGATGAAAGAATGAACTGCTATGCACAGCCCTGTGTAAATGTAATGACTGTCAAATCATTGATTACAAAGTGATACGTGAAGAAGACTTTTAGTATGAAGACAGAACAGTCTCAAAGCACACTCCAATAAAGTATTGATTTCCAATCAAGTCCAAAAAAGGGTTACATTAATGGCAGAGAATAATGTAATCTTTGGGTTTGGCTGCCCAGAGAAGATGATAACAATGATCGCCTCTTTCCATGACCGCATGCAAGCCATAGTCAAAGAGAGCGATGACGCTTCTGATTAATTTTCTGTGAGTAATTTATGTGTACTTGCCCTGATCTTGTTCTCTGTTCTGTTTCAAGCGATTTTGCTTGATGCCTTGATTGCCTTCAACGATTGTGACAGAGGTATATACAGTTACGCACTGATGGAAACCTCTTTAATCTGCGAGGACTTCAGGCAAAAACTAAAGTGCTAGAGGTCACACTACATGAATTTCCCTTTGCAGACGACTGTGCACTGTTGCACACTCCCAAAGCAGACTTACCTGACTGATCGCTTTGCAGCTGCATGCATAGGATTTGGACTAATGATCAGTCTTGGAAAAACCGAATCCTTGTCTCAGCCATCATCACAGGCTGCCAATGCACTACTACGTCCTCATATTATCATTAACAAAGATATATATTAAAAGGATGTCGGTAATTAGTTCTGCTACCTGGACCTCGTTGCATTAAAATTACTATTATGGTAACTTTGCCATCCAATGGTAACTACCATGGTAACACTGATCGACAGCCAATCAGAATCAAGGATTCCATGCAAGTTATCATTGGATGGCAAAGTCACCATCATGGTAACTTTTAGGCAACGGGCCCCTGGATATCACCTGTACAGGCATCATGGGATGTTTAAATCATGCAGCATATTGAAGAGGCAGGTGTGGCCTTTGGCCGGCTGACGAATAGACTTTGACAAGTCTACAGCATCCAGCCCACAAGGATTGCCGTGTATCAGTAGCCCTTAATGTACTTCTTTATTGCTGTCAGACATGGACCACTTACTGCCAACACATCAGGATCTCAAGTGGCAGGACAGAGTGTTAGAACATCCATGTCTCTAAAAGTGTGGTCTTCCTGGCATTGAGAGCTTGATTCATCTGAGATGGACTGGACAAATAAACCGTACAGAAGACAAAAGGATTTCAAAGATCAGTTGAAGCAGGAGTAGGCCTACCACAATCAGGGAATAACCATCAAGAGGTACAAGGACACTCTTAGGCAAACCCTCAATACAGACTCTTTCAAAACCTTGTATAAAAACGTAAAAATTGCCATCTGAATGTGATCGTTTGCATGATCAGGTGGCCTCATGCCCTAATTTCGGCTCAACACCCCCACCACTCTTTCAAAACCGTTCTGCGGCCTCTGTCTTGGGAAACAACATCCCACGATAAGGCTCTTTGGAGGCTCCGAAGCACACAAAGCATGAAGGACTTTGAAACAAAAAAGCAGTTGCAATTCAGTCGAAGAAGGAGAAAAGAAAACAAATCCCTCTTTGGATTCCTTCCAAACAGGAAGCTGTGGCCGAATTGGTCTCACCCTCATCATGAGGACCCACATCGGCGATGGCAAATGACTTGTCTGTCTACTCATCTGTCGCATCGTCAGGAGATTCAATAAATACAAACTTGAGCGAAGAGTGCATGACCATACATGTACAATGTGTACGTTATGATTACTGATATTTCAATTGATTTGACATATTGAATGAGAAATTGTTAGTTATTTTCATCAGTTATATAAGTGAGAATTATGCATGTGCTTACAGGTCAAGATAGAAGAGGAAACATCGCAATATGTTAATGGTGGCAATATTGAAATTCATTATTTCATTGCTCACGATCGAGATAAAGGATAAAACCTATTTCAAGATGGCGGCCATATTGAAATTCAAGATGGCAGCCAAGCTTGATAAGTTGAAAGAAGAAAAATCCTGATCTAATTGAACTTTTGTATCACAAACATGGGTATATTTGAACCAAATTTAAGGAATATCATAGCTCACAAGTCGAGAAAACGGACTAACTCCGTTTTAAGATGGCAGCCATATTGAAATTAAAGATGGCGGCCATACGGGAATTCAAGATGACAGTCAAGCTTAATGTGTTGGAAGAAAATTTGTGATCTTATTATGTTTTGGGTACAATAAACAGGTATTTCCACCATTTATTATAAGGATTTGAGTGGCTCACAAGGTCAAGATAAAGGACAAAACCTATTTCAAGATGGCGGCCATGTTGAAATTCACGATGGCAGCCTAATTTGATGAGCTACATAAAATTTATGATTTAAATGAAATTATTGGTATCACAAACATGGGTATTGCCACCATTTTAAATCATTTTTATAGCCCATAAGTCAAGATATAGGACAAATTGCATTTTAAAATGGCGGCCATTTTGAATTTCAAAATGGCAGCTGAAGACGTGCTCGGAAAAACGTGGCACCCTAAATTTTGAAATCAGCACCCCAAAATTGACAAAGTTAGCTAATAAAATCCATTTTGGCACGCAAATCTAGCTGGAGAACATAGTCTCCTAGACTAATACCCTGTTCTTTGTGTTAGATAAAAGATCACTAGAATTGATAAATGAAGAACTTGAGTTATTTGGGAATGTAGCAGGTCCAAAACTTAATAAAACTAAAACAATGATCATGTGAGTGGGGAGAAGTAACTCTAAATGGTCACTCAATGATATTGGTCTATCATGGACAGATATTCCTACAAAATACTTAGGGTTTTACATCTCACCTGATATAGAAAAAGCACGTAAAATGAACTGGGAAAATAAACTAACGAAATTGCAAAGATTATTAGATAATTGGAGAATAAGAAAGCTTACTATTTTTGGAAGAGTAACCATTGTCAAAACTCTAGGTTTAAGTCAGTTAGTACATATTCTCATGGTTTATATTATTCCTGATAAAATGTTAAAAAGACAGAATTCTCTAATATATACTTTTATTTGGCAAACAAAGATTGAAAAAGTGAAAAGAAACATAATGACCAACAAACTAGACAGTGGAGGGGTCAACATGATTGATCTATATACCCAAAAATTGAGCTTTCGACTAAGATGGCTGGGGCGTACTCTTGCGTCAAGTAAAGGAATGTGCTGTAAATTCAGCCTTTATTGGTTTAATATTTTAGGTGGTTTGAAACTACTCCTTAATTCAGACTTTGATGCTTGGAATATAAAACATATATGCAAGCACCATCTTCCAGTCTTTTACATTGAAATATTACAGGCCTGGTTAAAGATAAAGAATAATGCTTGTTTAAAATATCACCCTAAAGTACATGGTCTACAATGCGAAATTTTGTGGCACAATAAAAATGTAACCTTTCGCAACATCACCCTATTTTTTGAAGGATGGTATAAATCTGGGATAGTATTTTTGAAAGATATTCTCAGGAATGGAAATTTCTTACCTACAATGGAAATTCATTCCCTTCTTAAATCGCAGAAGAGTAAGCAAAGATTAATATTCGACTACACATTATTACGTCAGGCTATCCCTAAAATCTGGATAAATTATAATACATTACCTTGTACCAATCGCAATAATAAACCTTCATTAGAGTTTCCCAAAATAGATGTAGGAGCAAAAAATCAAATTAAAAATATTTATGATATTTCAAGTAAACAATTCTATAGACTATTATCCTTAGATTCATCGAGCACTAACATATGCTATTTGTATTGGGAACAGATAATTGGGTCACCATTAGATTGGACAAAAACTTTTAAAAGAAACTTGTGTCACTGTAAAGAAAATAAACTGAAAGAATTCAATTTTAAGGTTATATATAATTTATTGCCAGTAAGAAAGAATTTGTTTAAATGGAATGCTATAACAGATGAGAGATGCCCGCATTGTTACGTGGACAAACATGATGTACATGCTTTCGTTGAGTGTAAACTAAATAAGAGATTCTTTTCTTATTTGACAACAGTAGCTAAGTTTGAATACAATGTCGACCTTTAAATAACAGAATTGCATTTACTTAAAGCCCACAAAGAAACCGGACTAGATTCATTTCTTACAATTGCTTTTTGGTGCATTTATAAATGTATACTTATAAGAAACAAAACAGGAAAAGATTGTCGAGAATTCAATTTGGAATATTTGTTTGAAATAGAAATATGTAAACATGTGATGTGATTTTGAATGTTCAATTATGTATATAATAAATGCCCATGGTGGGTAAAAAAAAAAAATTATTCAATTGCAGACTCGTTAATTATATTTTATTAATATATGAAAATAGTACAAGTTGCATAAGAGGGCAAAACTTATATCTCAATGAAAATAAGTATTATCCTATAAAATAAACGAATAGACCAATTACAATGTTTATATTATAGTGATAGACATTAACAAGAAAACGATGTTAAAACCAAAATGGCTTTAATTTTAAGCGCAATTACAAATTACCTACATAGTTAGGCAACACAAATTTGTCAACTACTTCGATAAATTAACAAAGTTTGATTTTTCTTTCAATTGTATAAGTTCAGGGACATCACAAGGAAACATTTTCTTCGTGGTGTCGAATTTCTAATGGTCATCTTGACCATGCTAGGGATTAAAATTGTGGTCAATGTCTAATAACATTTTGATTGTGTCGAGTAATACAGCAAACTGTTTGTCTTATTTTACCCCCAAAAAACCGTGTACAACACCATATACCCTTGATATCCCATATATAGGTTACGCCCGAAAAAGTCAAAAGATCAAAGATCATTTAATGTCAAGAATATTATTATTAATTTAATTTAATTTTTTTTTTGGGGGGGGGAGGGGGGGGGGGGGCAAGTGCGTAGTTTTATCATTATTTTCGATTTGATTAATTCATATTCAAATGTCCTTATCCAGAAGGTATGAAAGGTCAAAACAATATCAATAGCTATTTTTTAAAGCTAAAATCTATTGCCATTTATGTGTCTTTGTGTGCGTGCGTAACGCTTATCTATATTTGCAAATTCATGATTAAAGGCGATACGTCTTTTAGGCTTATAAGATACAGCGTGTCTCCTAAAAAAAGGTTTATTATATTTTGGATGGCGATGATATTGAAAAATACACAATTTTACTATTCATACCTTCACACCAGTTACATCATTTTCTACAACAGGATGAAATTTAGCTGTGGTATGGTCTAATAATCATTGAAATATGAGCACTTTTTTCCATTACACAATCGGAGCCTCTTCATCCAAGTTTTGAATTAAGCAGTATGGGCAGTCAGGTTAAAAAAAATTCTTATCTATTCACGTTCAGCCACAGGCGTAAAACTGAAGGGAATTTCTTTCTTCGGGACTTCAATATAACCTAATCATTAATCTGTAGAATATAAATTGTTGCATACATGACGAACAACAGATAGATGTATCTATTGAAACAAGGTTCACAAAGTGCAGGTTATCTTGACCAGGATACACCTCATAAGCCAACCTGTTCATTGTATCGTGGCTCAAAGCAACTGCAATGCTCAGTCAATAATAATAACTATAAATGGTAGGGCAGCAGTTCACTCCCAACTAGAAGGGTTCGTGGTTCTAAGATATGCTTAAGCAAGTAGCAATCTGAAGAGGGTACAAGTATATATTCGAGGCAATAAACAATCAACAAGCATCATGCAAGATGACAATACTCAGAAATATGCTCAAATTAGTACAGAACAAAGGGTAAAAGCCACACCCTTAGCAAGGGCAGATCGGGGGGAAGAGCAACAGTTCGAACACAAGAAAACATTGGTTTCATTTCGTAATTCCGAAAATTCTTTATTCCGAAGGTTCGTAATTCCGAAACACGTAAATTGCCTATACCTCGATGTTCATTAATCCGAAAACGAAAAGAATGTTTGTTTATCCGAACATTTGTGGCGTAATTCCGAAGGTTCGTTAATCAGAAAACGAAATAAGGTTCGTTGTTCTGAAGGTTCGTTAATCAGAAAACGAAATAAGGTTCGTTGTTCCGAAGGTTCGATAATCCGAAAACGAAATAAGGTTCGTTTTTCCAAAGGTTCGTTCATCCGAAAACGAAATGAGTTTCGTTTTTCAGAAGGCTAGTTAATCCGAAAACGAAAATAATGTTTGTTTATCCGAACATTTGTGGCGTAATTCCGAAGATTCGTTAATCAGAAAACAAAATAAGGTTCGTTGTTCCGAATGTTCATTAATCCGAAAACGAAATACGGTTCTTTATTCCGAAGGTTCGTTAATCCGAAAAATAAAACTGGGAAAGCAGAGGAAGTGCAAGTGTGGTGGGGGGAGGGGAAAAACACCGTTGCTGTTCAATTGATACGAGGATGGGAAGGCAAGGGCGGCCGAACGAATTTTTGTTTGGGGGGAAAAGCCAAAAACGTCAAAATGGGCACTTTGGTGATATTTTCACCATGAGATTATCATCTGCGTAAAGATGTATATTTAGGCTTTATTTTTCGCGAGAGAGTATAATGAGCGAGCGGTTTGGAAAAAAAAATCAAAGCTGAAGTTGTAAAACTCGTTTTGGGGGTCAATTACTGTTAAAATGGCATTATCGCGAGGTGTTGCGAGCGTGAATCACAAGCTCAAACCTTAGGGCACTTCAATAAGAAATGAAAATGAAAAATTCCGAGCAGGTTTCCGCTATCATTAAAAAGATATGCATCTAACCATGGACCCTAGGGTCCATAATCTAACTAAAAATTAACACGAGCGCAAAGCGCGAGCTTAAATATACTGAGCAAAAAAGGTACCTGTTAATGACTGCATTTAGTGACCTCTTTAGGATACATATTTCACTAATCGAATAATGCGAGTGTGAAGCGTGAGCTGAAAAATTGTCATATTTCAGCCTGAAAATTAATCTAAAATGTATACTTTAGAGTATTTATTTAGAAAAAAGGGGATTTCCCGTTTTGGAAAAATAGCATTTCCCTGTTATTTCTTTTGGGGGTGCAAGTGCCCCTGCCCCCCCCCCGGTGGAACCAACTTTCGCCAATAGGGGGGGGGCGAAATTTTTCATTCATATTTTTCCCAATCGCCATCTCAAAGTTGATTTTTGTTTCTTTCTTTGAAAGGGTAGTCCTAACAGTCAATAATTAGCTTTATTCTTATAAAATAAAGTAGATATGTAATAATATCATAAGCCCTTTTTAAATAATGCGAGCGCGAAGCGCGAACTATATATATTTTTTAAATTATGAAGGACAATATGTTAGAGATCTTCAAAACAAGATGCCTATGTAACTAGATAACAACTGCGGGGGGGGGGGGGGGTGGGGCAAATCCAAAAAGGTGCACTTATTTGCCAAAAAAGGGCATTTGATGCAAACAGTTTTGTTCACCATGAGTGTGTAGAGAAGTTGTGTGTTTTGTAGTAATTAAGTTGAGCAAAGTTTTTTTAATTGATTTCTGATTTTTAAGATATACATTTATGTTTCATTTTTTGCAAGCGTAGCGAGCAAGCGGTTTGGAAAAATATTTAAATCTGAACTGTTCTCCCAGCGGCCGTTTATTACCCCGGCTTTAGCTAGGCTGCCTAGGCGCCCAAAGGAAGGCATATAACGAATTTCTTCCTACCGGGTACCCATTCACCTCACCTGGGTTGAGTGCAGCACAGTGTGGATAAATTTCTTGCTGAAGGAAATTGCGCCATGGTTGGAATTCGAAGCTACGACCCTCTGTTTCATAGTGAGAAGACTTATCCACTGGGCCACAACGCCCCGTATTAAAAAGTAAACATTCCGAGCATTTTTTGTAATCATGAAAAAAGGATTCACATTGCTAACACTAGGCGTAACGATCAATAAAATTTTAATAACATTTATATTCTTTATTACTATTTTTATTATGATCATCGTTTGGATTATTATGATCATCATTAGTTTTATTTTTATTTTTATTACCAGCAGAAGCTCTCATTAAAAATGAAATCTCCTCCAATGCAAATCATATTATCTGGAGGCTAATCGCACGCGTGTTACGGTCTTAAACTGTAAACTCCTGCTATAGCGTAACTCGCTCCCTAGCTCATTGAAAATATGTCCAGTGTGTGCGCGCACTGCCTCTGTGTTGTTTGGTACCATTGTTTGTACACCAACGCATCGGATGCACGCATATGATCCACTGCATGTACACGTACACGATCGATCACCTATGATTTTCTCTAAATGAAAAATATGCTGCACTTTTCTTAATCGCTTATTTTGTGATGAGAAAGATGTTTTTTTTTAATGGACTACAACCCCCCCCCCAAAAAAAAAAAACTTAACCAGTTGAAAAAGCATAACCCATGCAGAGTGTTTGTGCGTGAATATTTTACAAATTAGATTAACATACATTTAAAAAGTAAAAGCAGGGGCGGCTCTGAACATATTTTCGTTTGGAGGGGGGGGGGGGGGCAAAGACAAAAAGGTACTTAGTATGTCAAGATTTGCATTTTGGTGCAAACGTACATGTTACCATGACACTACCCTCTGCATGAAGTAGTTGGATGTTTTGTAGTAATTTATAGGTTGAGGAGAGTCTTTTTGAACTCAGTGATTTCTGAGATATATAGGCTCTTTTCCGCGAGAGAGTATAGCATGCAAGCGCTTTGGAAAAATTTAAAATCTGAAGTTGCAAAATCCGCTTAATGGTGCTTATCAGTTTTAAAATAAAAGGTCATTATTTCGAGTTATTTAAGTGTGAATCGCGACCTCAAATTTTTTTGTCACGAGAAACATGAATACCTTTGATGCTAGCGCGAAACGCGAGAAAAATTTTAAATATTAGAAACTTAGATACTGGACATTCTAAACATTTTGAAAACCGTAAACAGGATAAGTACTACCTTACTGAATAATGATAATTGATGGAGTGCGAAGCACGAGCCAAAAATTTAGTGATTTTTTATCCTAAAATGTATTATTTTACTTCTTAATTGTTAAAAAAGGACATATTTCATTTTAAAAAGGCCTCCATTTTGGAGAAAAAAAATAGTTTCCTACGTTTATTTTTTGGGGGACAAGGGGGGGGGGGGGCGACTGGGGGCATGTGCCTCCTTTTCGCTGTGGGACTAAATGATCAACATAAAACATTGAATTATCAATAAAAATATGAATTGTCCAATATATAGATTATTTCATGAAAATAACAAGTGATAAGGATAAGGAAGTATTAAAGAGGAGAAAATTATCCAATTATTTTCTTTGTGTAAATAAACGATGAAATGACAATATATTTTTACAAATAAGATATTTTCGTTAATTAGGATTAAATTCTGGATTTCATTAGATGATAGTTTAAAGGTTCCCCAAAGCTTGCATAGCTTTAAACAAAAATTGAAAAGCACATTGTTTTCCAAATACATAAACCTCAACAGTGACTGACTTGAAGAATCATTTTCTCTCTCTCTCTCTCTCTCTCTCCCTCTTTATTTTACTCTTACATCAGCTTTTTCATTTTATTTATTATTGCACTAATATGCACAATAATATAATTCAATTTGTGCGTGTCATTTGGATTTACATCCTATATGTAACATTGTAAGTGTTCAATGTATGCAGTCATAAAAACAGTGTTTGGCTGATTATGTATCTTACTTTACGAAAAACAAATTACAGGCCTACTATTCGTCATGTTCATATTTTCGGGATCTAGGGACCTTCTCCCCGACTTACTGCACTTAGTTATTCAATACTTTGCTAATTTTCTATACAATAATCACTTTTTTAAATTGACATTTTAATCCAATTGTTCTTTGTTTATCATGTATGTATGTATGTATTATTGTGAATTATAATTATTCTCCAGTTATTACTATGAATTTGTAAATGAAAATTAAACAATGCAAATCAAATCAAAGTATGGTACCAATAAAGATATTGTAAATCTTTCCTCCTGCGTTGTGCTCGCTTGTTTTATGTTTAGATACATGCAGGTAAGTTTTGTAAAGAAAATGATTTGGCACATTTGGCGAATACGATGACAAAATTGTAATTATGATACCTCATGGCCCATTCTACATTCGATTACAAGAATAAAAAGATACCCCCCCAAAAGAAAACAATCCTGGACTCGCACTTTAGTCTATAACTTGTTTCAAAATTGAAAGTTCCCTTTTTGCAAAATGATATATGCAGCCATTTTCTGTTCTCTTGTTTTTCGCAAAACTTACAAGATACTTACATATTTTAAAATATCAAATGCATATTTCAGTAAGCAACAAATATCACTCCTGAATATATATATATATATATATATATATAACTGCATTCATGAGTGCCTATACAAAAGATACAGGACATTTCATTTTACAAAATGGCCTCGAAATGGAGGAGTCGCCTTTAATAGTTTTCTGAAATTCCGAACAAATTACCTCGCACCAAGTTATGTTGCTACCTTGGGCATGTTAACATTACATCAACAAAACCTACATCCAGTCACAGCAAAGTGTCAAATCAAGTGGTTGGCGGACTTGAACCTGGGGCGGATTAACCCTAGTCTACAAATGTAGACCCACATCTGCAGTGGTGTACCTCAGCTGATTCAACGAGTCTGCATAGTAGACTATGTCTTACTGAGGCTGCAGAACTGGGTCTACAACTTCTTTGAGCAATGTACACGAAACGTGTACACAAGGCGGAGCTTGCTGAAACCCTCCGTTGCCAGTAGATACCATGATTGACAGCAGATTTGTGGAAGTAGGGGCAAGAGAGGGATTAGGATCCAGCTGTTCTGACCATTTCTTATCTTGTGGAATGTATACAAATAGGGCCTTTCTCTTTCACTTTCTGGGCTTGCTATAGGTCCATGACTATACATACATGGGTAGATACATATTATGTGTTATACTTTGAAATATCAAGGAGATAGAGGTGATATCTCTTTGGAAATATCTTCTATTACAGAAAGCATGTAAAAGGTCCATGCAGAGAGGAACGTGTATACAGAATATGAATGTGTAGAAGATCACCCCCGTCATGTAATTGGGCCTAATAAGTAACATAAAATAAACATTGCCTTTTCTTTCTTTCTTTTCCTTTCTTTCCTCTTTTTCGTTTTCCTTTTTTCCCCTTTCATTCTTCTTGATTTTTTCTTTTCCTCTTTCTTTCTTCTCTTCTGTTTTCTTTCTTTTTTCTCTCTTCTTCTTTTCCTCTGACCCCCTTCCTTTCTTTCTTTCTTTCTTTCTTTCTTTCATTCATTCTTTCTTTCCTTCCTTTCTCTTTCCATTTTTTCTCTTTCTCTCTCTCTCTTTTTCTCTTTCATTCTTTCCTTTCCTCCTTTCTTATTTGTTTTCTTTTTTCTTTCACTTGCTCTCTCATTCTTCTTCCCTTCCTTAAATGTCCTGTTTTTAAATGTGTCTTTATAATTTCTACATTATAATGGAACCGATTGATTAATGTACAGAACCGTTTTCTAAAGTACAAAATAAATTACATAAGCGATGACTTGTTCTCCTCTCTTACCCTCTATATTTCTTCCCCTTCCTTTCATTCTTTCTTCTGTTTTCTTTCATTTCTTTCCCTTTCCCTTTGTCTCTTTCTCTTCTTTTCCTTCCTTCTCACATCTTAATAGATTAACTTTTGTTTGCCCTGCCATTAGCATTTAGTTTCACATTTTCTTTATAATTCTATTCTTTCGACTTAAATGTTTTCTGTCTTCATTAAGCCTATATATATTGTGAATGTGTTGATGTTTTGTTTTGTGGCTAATATCAAATAAAGATAAATTGTATACATATTTCTTGAGATGAGATTCAGACATCGCCATTGCACATGAAATACAGAGGCCGCGGAAGCGGGGGGGGGGGGGGGGGCACCCACTTCCAAAGCCGTGTACATAATCGTAAAAATGACCATATATATGATTGTAATTTTTTGCGTCATCAGCCCCCACTTTGAAAACCATTCCACGGACCCTGAAATATACACTGTACATCACATCAAAATCATAGAAACCTGTCGGATATTCCATTCTGAAAAGCAGGCAATTTAGATATTTGGAATTGTTGGAAGTGTTATTATTTTATTCCGGTATATAATAAGGATTGTACGAGTGTGAAACTTGTTGATATTGTGGCCTGAACACTGGACATTTTAAACACATTGTATTATGAATAGGATGCACGGATAATATTTTTAACAATTCATGCAAACGCAAATCGCGAGCCGACTCTTAGTTTTTATGAAATCCCATAAAAAGGGGATTTTAAGTAGTGTGTATTAGAATTATACAGGTATACTGGACCTACCAATAAAAAATGCTAGCACAGAGCGCTAGCTCTTATGCCTACTTTTTCACAATCAGGCACCTCGGAAGGGATATTTTGAAACTTTAATGAAATACACAAAGACAATATGTACAGTACTTGACAAATTAAATAATGCGAACGCACAGCGGAAGCTGAAAATGTTGATATTCACACCATAAAACGGACATTTTACAAAGCACTTATGAAAAAGATCATTTGTAAAACAAAATAATGAAAGCTCGATGTCCGAACTGAAATAAGATATATGTATCTCGTCGAACAGGCAATGTGACCGCGAAGCGGGAGCGAAAATTTTATGTAGATACAAGAAATATTTTTGTTATTTTCCCGGAGTCTTCCCCTGACCTTATCTTATTCTCTCGTCTTTCTTCTCTTATTTTTCTTCTTCCTCCTTTCTTCTCCCTTCTTTTTCTTTCTTTATTTCCGCCTTTTTCCTTCTTTTTGCTCTGCCAATATAGGGGGGGGGGGCGGACACTTCGGGCCCACCCTGGATCCGCCTATGAAATGACATGAAATGCATTAATTTTAGGAGAAATAGCATACACTACAGCCAATATAACTGGTAAGCACATATTTAACAGACAACAAAGAACTGACCTACTTTCCACAATTCAAATCCAACAAATTAATATTTGGAAACAAAATAATTATCCTTCAAACCAATGGGGCACATACATTATGTAAGCAGTTTGCACTAGTAAATGAGTAAAGCATCAAGGCATATACATGTAGCTCCCGGGCATAACTATATGCAACTTTCACATCTTTGGCATCGACATTGCATGTGTTGACAAAGCTAATTGTTTTCATATTCAGTTCAGTCAGCAGGATTGGCTGATTTAAATCACTATGATAATTTTTTCAAATCATTGATTTAAAGGTCATATCCACCCCAGAAAAAAAAAGTTTAATTGAATAAAAATAGAGAAAAATTAAACAAGAATAACACTGGAAACTACATCAAAATCGGATGTAAAATAGAAAAGTTATAACATCTTAAAGTTTCGCTTATTTTTCACAAACCGGTGGGTGTTTAATAAAGCTGTTCGTAAGAGCGACTTTAAGAACGATTGGTGATCCTTTCTTGTGGTAAATAGTATATACATTTGCGATGATTTATTGCGTAAGAAAGGATCATTATAGTCGTTCTTAAAAGTTCTTAAAACTTATGAACAGCTTTAAGAAACGGCCCCCAGTTATATGAAAAATTCAGTGATATGAAAATTAGAGAGTCGATGATGTCAATCACTCACTGTTTCTTTTGTATTTTTACTGTTTGAATTATACAACATTTCAATTTTTACGAATTTAAAAAATAGGACCCTCTTGTTTGAACTACAAAATGTTAAGGTAATCCCACATGTTTTTTTTTTTGTTCATAAAAATATTTCATATTTCACATAATAAAATACAAAATAAATAGTGAGTGAGTGATGTCATCGGTCCCCTCATTTGCATACCGACAAGGATTTGCATATAACCATAACTGTTTTTGAAATTAAGCAAAACTTAAAAATGTCATTACTTTCTTCTTTTAGATTTGATTTTGATGAAATTTTCAGCGTTATGCTTGTCTGATTTTCTCTTACTATTCACAACATGTTCAAAGCAGCTTTTTGTTCGGGTGCATGGCTTGTCCTTTAAATCACTTCCATTGAAACATGTACAAATTTTGGATTTTTTATTGTTTGTGGCAGTTTTACTTTTTAAATTCAAAAGAGAAAGATTTTACCAACTTTATATCATGAGAACAGGAATAAACCCTTCATATCTACTCATAACAATTGAAATCAAATCAATAAAATCAAGTCAATCTTGCCAAACCAAAGATGTACATGTAGCCTATATGGGACCCCTACTCGACTTGTATGTATGAGTGGACTTTGTTGATAGTAAAACAAAGTTCTTATTTCTTTATGTCAAAATTCAGAAGTGTTTTAGAGGACAGTTTTCAAGAAAGTAAAGTACAGGAACTCTGAACTTATTAGGCTGAATCTCAACATAGATTTTCCCAGGATGGGTTATAACCTTGGATCCTACTAGAAAAAGCCTGTTCAGACATTCTGAGTGGGATTGTGCTTCATTCTGCCAGTTCACTGAAAAAGATTCAGTAGAATGTACATTTATATTTTAAAAAAGTATGAATGTTCTTGGCAAAGGGCACTAACATGACTAAATCCAAGGAGCTGTGTTGGAAGCTCCTTGCTAAATCATAGCAACTATAAATTTTAGTGCCCTTTGCCAAAAGGATTTATGTTTGTACATTTTTAAGTGAATGTTTTGAATCGAGTACAATAAAAGTAAAAATCTGCAATGTCCCTGGTGACCCATTACACCCATAGTTTATCATTTTATTCTTTTATATGTCTTATTCAAATAAATAGGCCGACACAGTAGTATAAGGGAATCCGTTTTCTTATTTTTAGCAAAACTGCTAACAACTGCCAAATACTGGTATTCAAGTTTATTGTAAAAGCCCATCATTAAAATCAACTTGCAAGTTTGTCAAAAATGTGCAAGCCAATGCTTTGAAATAGTCAAATAGTTCCAACTATGGCTCAAAGAACTTAAGAAATTTATATCTCACTGATTAATAGAGTAAAATTCAAAATGGAGAAAATTTGATCAAAATCGGATAACAAATAACAAAGTTATTGAATTTTAAAGATTTCTTTTCCATCATTCCGGTGAAACACTTCTAGGCATGTCTTCATGAATATCCATTAGTTGGGCTGATGGTGACATATCTCCACTTGTTCTTTTTATTATAATTATATGAAATTAGGTTTATTAAAAAAGAATTTACCAAGAACTAAAACAATTGATTTGACAACTAATTAAGTACATTAGTTATTTATTGACGCAACTTATTTCATCATAATGGAGACACATTATTTACACATGTATGAAAAAATGAAACAATTATGGTTTCATGTTATAAGAAAAAGGAAAGAGGGGATGTGACATCATCAACCCACCAAATGAATATTCATGACGATGTAAATATAACTGTTTTCACAAAATACTGATAAACTTTAAAATACAATAACTTCGTTATTTGTCATCAAATTTTGGTGAAATTTTCATCATTTTAGTTTTTTACTCTATTTATTTAGATGTGAATATCTTCAGCCCGGTCCATTTCTTTAAGGTTGAATGCAGTCGGTCAAAGTTTTGCAAGCCAATGCTTTGAAACAGTCGTTCCAACTGTGGCTCAAAGAACAACTTGGGGTTGAAACAAACAAAAGATAAGTGCGGTTTTCTTTAACATGTATGATCTTCAATCCTTGGCTTGAAAATAAAATTTAAAAAATGTTTCTCTTTGGAGAATTTGAATCTCTGAGTCATGGAATTCTTCCAAATAAACTGATTCTCATTAAATGTTAAGAGCTTTAAAATGAACACCAACTGTGCAGCATTAGCTGTACCAAGACAGTTCCTTTGAACCAATCAGTAGAAGCTCTCTACATGTACTTTAGACACAACAGAAAATGTCAGCCTATTTATGGCTTTAATATTTTCTATAAATTATATTTTGACTGGATTTGATTATGAAATAGTTAAGAATATTCTTAGTGGTGAAATGTATGATCTTAAAATTGATGTCAGTGTAAAGGGTTAAATTTTGGGTGTTGCGCTTTGTTTAAAAAAATTATGTTAGAAAAAATCAGATTAAAATAAAAAAATCTGATTTAAATCAAATAAATCCGATTTAAGTTTATATAAAAAAATTGCCAACATTGTCATTCAGCATACTTTTGAGTTTGAAAGTACCAGATTTGTCACATACATAACTGTACGTCTTTACCACTGGTATTATATATGGCTGGCATAAAAGCACTTTCAATACAAAGGTGAACAAATGTTGCTGGGCATGACAACTTACACAAGGCTAATTAATATCAAACTGAGCTGTAAACATAATATAACAGTACAACAGGTTGAATACAGTAGCATGGAGAAGTGACTATAATTACAAGGTCCAATCAACAATATGGTTAGAAGTTAATTCCAAACAGGAACAAAATAAGTACAAAATAAAACATAGCTATCCTGTTTGATTTAAAGTATGATAGTTTACAAACTTACAATCTTGAAATTTAAGATTTTCATTTTGTAAACTATTATTCAAGTTCTGAATTTTATGAGAATGGTGTTTTTGAGTTGGATTATATTTCGAGTTTAAGTACCATTATGATAAATGTTTTAAGGAATACTGGTTTAATTTACAAACGCGTATAGTTCGCTTCATAAAAATCTGATAACTTTATACCATTCCATGATTTGCTCTTATTTGAAATATTGCAATAACAATATAACCCCATATGAATTGGACTCAATATTCAAAATTCAAAAGAAATGTTTAAGAATAATTACCAATTCCCATTACCTAGCACCATCCGCACCTTTATTTAAAGGACAAGTCCACCCCAACAAAAAGGTTGATTTGAATAAAAAGAGAAAAATCCAACAAGCATAACACTGAAAATTTCATCAAAATCGGATCTAAAATAAGAGAGTAATGACATTTCAAAGTTTCGCTTAATTTCACAATTACTATAATGATATGATTTTCACAATCACCATAATGATATGAGATTTTGTTTTGTATTAATGTTGTGTTTTTACTATGTTTTGGTGATCCAGCCTCATAGGCTTTTTATTACCTTCATGGGAAGCTACGCAATTTATTTTTATTATCTAATCACATTATTTGATGTTTCCTTGTATTTTTATCCTATTTGCGAAATAAAGATTGAATTGAATTGAATGAGTTTGACATGATGAAAATTTGATAATACCATAATAGAGCTATCCACTACCATACATACACAATAATAATATGAATGTATTGGTTTGGGCCATGGAGCATGGTTTTGGCCATACATGCAGCTGCTCAGTGGAATGTCAAATGTACACACTATCTGATGGCCTGAGCCAAGGCCAGGGTATTATATAATAACCCTCATCATGGCTCTGTGGTTGAAGTAGGGGATTATCTATACTCCTCAGGGGTCCTAAAATTTGGTTTACAGACAGATGAAGTTATCCAATGAAAGCTCTCTGAAATTTTGGGTGGGTGGGACTTATTTTGACCGTGGGAACAAGATTTCCAAAGAAGAAGCAGACTCTGAAATGGCTCGCTTCGCTCGCCCTTTCAGCCTGGTTTGCTTCGCAAACCAGCAGATCCCACCTCACGAGCCATTCAGAGTCTGCATAGCAGACTAGATTAGCCCCACTCTTCCCTATCCGATTTGTTAGATGTATCCTATTCATCAGTCACTAAATGCTCGAGCTTCGCGCTTGTGTAAATTCTTTAGTTAATTTGGTACACATAACAAAAACTGGTAGTAATTTTTAATTTTCTTGTCTTATTACCTAAAATATCCAAACGTTTGAGATGGTGATTCGCGCCTGTAACATCTCGCAAGGATGCTCTTTTGACAGTAATCACCACAATTGACCAAAAATCGAATTTCACATATTCAGGTTTTAAATTTCCCTGACCATTTGCACGCGGAAAAAACAAAGCCTACGTAAAATTATGTAATCAATCACTAGTCCTGAAGGCTTTGCTCAACTTAAGTACCACAAAACTCACAACTACTTCACGCAGATGATAATCTCATGGTGAAAATATCCGTTTGCACCAAATGCCCATTTTGACATATAAGTTCCCTTTTTTACTCCCCCTCCAACTTTCATGGGGTGCACGCCTTTCCCCTGTGTACTGCACTTATACCAAGTGGTAGCTAGCGCATATATAAAAAGGGAAATGACTCATTGAACCCTTTCCCTTCTCAATATCTTTCTCTTTCTTATTTTATTTCTATCTCCAATTTTTGAACTTTTGAGGGACTAGAGCCAGAGTCCCCTTCTTTACGACAGTGGTTTTCATTATTAAAGGACAAGACCACCCCAACAAAAAGTTGATTTGAATAAAAAGATAAAAATCTAGCAAGCATAACACTGAAAATTTCTTCGAATTCGGATGAAAAATAAGAAAGTTATGACATTTAAAACTTTCGCTTAATTTCACAAAACAGTTATATACACATCCTGGTCAGTATGCAAATAAGGGGACTCATGACGTCATCCACTCTTTCTTTTGTATTTTATTATCTGAAATATGAAACATTCTCATTTTCTCCTTATTGTCAAGTGATACGAGGATTAATTCCTCCCTGAACATGTGGAATTAGAATTATTTAATGCTATATTTATTTATTTCAGTTTTTACGCAGGGTAGCCCTTTCAGTTATAGAACTGATTTACAAAGAGGACCTGCAAAATATGGTTCAGTCAAGTCGGTCATTAATGTTAAAACTGTAAAAAATGAAATATTTTATCATTCAAACAATTGAGAACAAAAGAAAAAGTGAGTGATGGACATCATCGACTGTCTTATTAACATGTCACTGAGTTGTGCATATCACTGTTTTGTGAAAAATAAGCGAAACTTAAAAATGTCATAACTTTCTTATTTTACATCCGATTTTGATGAAATTTTCAGTTATGCTAGTTTGATTTTTCTCTACTTATTCAAATCAACGTTTATCTCGGGTGGACTTGACCTTCAATAAGCTAACCATTTTTTCATAAATAGTAAACAAAGCAGGATTACACATATGTTATAAACTTCGGCATTTATTGCCATGTCAGAAATGAAAGTTAGCATTTCAAATAGTCGCGAAACAAATCCTCATTAAAAGGATGATCCGGGCTGAAAATATTTATATCTAAATTAATAGTTAAATTCACTGAGCAAAATGCTGAAAATTTCATCAAAATCGGATAACAAAGAACAAAGTTTTATCAATATTTTGTGAAAACAGTTACATGCACATCGTCATGAATATTCATTAGGTGGGCTGATGTCACATCCTCAATCCCCTTTTCTTATGTTATTACATGAAATCATGTTTCATTTTTTCATACATGTGTAAATGATGTGTCTCCATTATGATGAAATAAGTTGCGGCAGTAAATATCTAATGCACTTAATCAGTTGTCAATCCAATTGTTTTAGTTCTTGGTAGAAATTTTTTGAATAAACCTAATTTCATATCATGAAATACCAAAGAACAAGTGGGATAGGACATCATCAGCCCACCTAATGAATATTCATAAAGACATGCCTAGAACTATTTCACCGGCAAAATGCAAATCTTTAACTCTTAACATGCCATACACACTACTAACCCAACGCCACAGTGCTAATCCGATGCTAATTCCCTGTGCCAGCCACAAAACCCCCCTGTGCCACATTGATTTTGGGATCGCGAGTCGTATTCACTCCTTTCAAAAGTCATGATTACAATTGCTTGTAACTCTCTAACGATTAGTTTATCCACAAACTATTGTGTAGTAAAGTTGTAGGAAATTTCATTACCCTTAATAATGGTGTCCTCTTTATATGGATTGGTTATTATCTTTACCGCTAAAATATGAGTTCCCAGGTAAAAAAACCAGTTGAAACCAGTTGAAATTTTAACTGGTTTCAACTGGTACCAGTTGAAACCAATTGGCACAACTGGTAAACTCCCACCATACCAGTATATTCCAGTTGAAACCCATTGTCCCAACTGGACATGCTGAAAACATACAAGTTTATTCCAGTTGAAACCAATTAATTATACTGGTATAAATTAGTACACCAGTTAATACCAGTTAAAACCTATAGGCCTTGCTGGTTTATCTACCAATAGATTCCAGTTTAAAACCCATTAGCCAAACTGGACCATTTGATGCCAGTTGGAACCCATAGAAACCCAATGGGTGTATATACCAGTTAATGCCACATTAAACCCATAAACCATACTGGTGTATCATTAAACCAATTGATACCAGTTAGAACCAGCATGCATTACTGGTATACCTACCAGTTGATTCCAGTTAAAACCCATAAACCAAACTGGAACAGATTATACCAGTTAGAACCCATAGCCTCCCATGACCCACGTGAAACCCATTAACCATACTGGAATTTCAAACCAATTGATACCAGTTAGAACCAGCATACATTACTGGTATACTACCAGTTGATTCCAGTTAAAACCCATAAACCAAACTGGAACATTTTACCAGTTGGAACCCATAGACCTCGCATAACCCACTTGAAACCCATTAACCATACTGGAATATCAAACCAATTGATACCAGTTAAAATCAACATACATTACTGGTATACTACCAGTTGATTCCAGTTAAAACCCATAAACCAAACTGGAACATATTTTACCAGTTAGAACCCATAGACCTCCCATAACCCACTTGAAACCCATTTACCATACTGGAATATCAAACCAATTGATACCAGTTAGAACCAATAGGCATTACCGGTATATATCTACCAGCTGATTTCAGTTAAAACCCATAAACCAAACTGGAACAGATTATACCAGTTGGAACCCATAGGCCACCCATAACCCACTTGACACCCATAAACCATACTGGAATATCAAACCAAATGATACCAGTTAGAACCAATAGGACTTACCAGTTGATTCTAGTAAAAACCCGTATATACATATACATATATATATTATATATATGTATGTATATAAGAGGCATAGTGGTATTGCATTGTACTTATTTCCAACAGAGTTTATATATATATATATAAGAACTATGTTTTCATACCTTTGTTGTTTTATTTGTCGCTTCTCTTAAACTGTAACTGACTTTTGAAATATTTTTGTAAATTGTTGATATCTGCAGTAATCATTCAAATTTCTTATCCGACAAGTCACTGGCTCAATAAAGCTGTAACCCGCTTTACATTAATATTTATATTTTTGTAAAGATCATCTTACTTCAACGTCCTCTTATCTTTGTTTTTAATTCATTTTGAGATAATTCTTTATGATTATCATTCGTGACTGTGTTTCCTATAACTATTATTATTACCATCAACACAGCGTTACTTTTCTTTAAAAAAAGCAAGTATTATTTCATACAATCCACTCTTTAATCTACATGTATTGTTATTCATTCAACATTGGTTAAATTTATATTTATGTGAAAATGTTCATTATGTTTAAGGTTTAACATTTAGCCTACTCCCAACCTTTGTCCGTTCCTGCTTTTGACATTACTCCCCCCCCCTGTATTCTTTTCTTTTTGTATCCCCTTTCCAATATTATACATTAGTATACTTTGTTATTTTTTGTTGCTTGTTTGTTTACTGAAATTTTGCTCTGTACAAATTCATGTAATTCAGCCTTTTACCACAATAAATGCCATTTATCCATCCATCCTATATATTGTTGTGATTAAAACAGCTCGATTGAGGATAAGAGGAAAAAATATCTACATAATAACTAACTTAATTATTCTTTATGTTAATTTTAATATTTCTACCTTGAAAAGTTTCATTAAAGTATGTGGTTCGATATTACCATATAACTTAAATCGAAACATGTTATTCTCAGTGAAATTTTCTAGTTTACATTAAAAAAATTGTTACCCTAGATATTTGTTGCGAGAAAAAATATTTCTTCCTGTTTAATCCCTTTTTTTCTAATATAAGTTAAAGGGGACTATTTTACACTATTTTTACAAATCATATAAAAATTAGTGTATTTTTTTTTTTAACTCACTGATATTAAAAAAATATTTTTGCAGGTGAATAGAATAGCTATTTTTTCTATTTATAATGCGCATATTTATTGCTAGTTTACAACCTTGCCATGTTAGCAAGGCTATCTTTATATTTCAAAGAAAAAGAAATAAATAAAATAGAAGTAAAGAACAAATATTAAGCTAATTTATTCTTAATCTTTCAAAGAAAAAAAAAGCTCCAAAAGCAGTGGCAAAAATCGTCATTTCTTGACTGGTTGCCAACCAAAACCGAACAAGAAGAAATTTTTATGTCAAGAAGTTCGTATATCTATTTAAAAACTTCTTTCTTGCTTTAGACCCCCCCCCCCTTTCATTATTCCTATTCCTGACTCAGCAGATCTTCCTTCAATCACCGGGCGCGGGCGGGCCTGCGCATGCACACTGAGTGCCACTGATCGCTATCGTCCGTATAATTATGCAAATTAACCAGCCGCCAAACGCAAACCGCCAATTTATGCCCGCCAATTGCAATTTGAAAAAGCCATCTTCGCCGTGCCGTTAACATTTACACAGCACAGTTTTATCGAGTGCGATAAAGAAGGGTAAACTAAAGAAGGCCGTTTTAATAATATCAATTCAACAATTTTAATTCAACCACTGAAATCACACGGACCAGATTTGGACAATGACTTGAAAGCTAAGACATTCGCAGTAGGCTCTACAAGTAAGTTAACAATTTTATATGATTTTCTTTTCGTAGTTTGTTAAATGGCGCGGCTCGCAGCTAGCTGTAGAGTCGGATCGTCAGGACATCCTGACCGCGACGACGGGCGTGGATGTGTGGCTGCATGCCGCTCCAAGTCTGCGCACAAACATCATATTGACCTTACGATTTGTGTTGAGATTTCACATGAATTTTTTATTTCACAAAATCTTTCAGTTGATAATGTTCCATATATTGTTATAAGTAAGTACCGTATGCAAAATAAATCTATTTAGAAAATGAGAGAGATATGTCTTATTATGTGATCGAATGTGAAACTGATTTTCTTGGAAAAAATCTGAGACTCAGCCATGCAGTTATGATTTTCAATTTCAGATTTAACATTATGATACTGATAGTGGCAGTGGCCAGTGCCTTGTGTCTGCGCACCAATCACTTTACACACGATTTGAGGATTTTGATGAGAATCACATGAAATGCCGATTTGAGGATTTTGATGAGAATCGCATGAAATGCCGAAAATCGAAATTCATTATTTTTTCCACCATTTTAAGAGTCAGATTTTTTCATGAATAGCTGTTTATCACTTTTTGACTGTGTGTATTTCAGGAGAGAGGGAGACCCAAAACCACCTGGAGTCATACTGAGGAGATGAAGTCAGTGAACATGACCTGGGGGGGGGGGGGCCGCTGGGGTACCGGTAGTTTCCAGAAGAAGCCCAGCTCAGAAACGCCAGGAGTGGAGATCCGAATATTTCGTTGCTGCCCTCCATGCGAGGAGGCTGTAAGTTAGGTAATTCAGATGTCAAGTTTTCTTTTGGGGTCTTTGTTGGAAAAGAGATGGCGATTTCATGGTTTTAAAGATGTAAAATATGAAATTCTAGCACTTTTTTAGGCCTAATAATTTTTTTTTGAGGAGCGTGATATTTTTGTACATAATGACCCAAGCCTAGTTTCACCACAGATTAATTAATAGCTACACAGCTGTTGTATTTACAATTTTAATAAAAATCTACAATTTAACATTTTATAAATATAAAATTGAGTGTGTCTAGGAAAGCAAATTCTGAGGAGCTCGATTGAGCTCCTCAAAAACATAAGGAGAGCCATTTATTGAGCTCCATGGAATTGACATGAAGGACTGATCTCTGCGACATCGATTTCAGAAGTATTCCCAAGACCAAGTGAACTTACTCATTTTTTAAATAAATATGATGATGTGCTGTTTATCATCATAGTTGAATCATTGATTCACAATCCCATGTATTTTTCTTAATGTGCAATGGAATTTTACAACACTCTGTAGTAACCCTTGCCCGCCTTAGGTGTAGACATGTATTGCTATTCACTGTATATACGTATTTGTTATTCACTGTTGTTCACTGTACTGATTATTCTTCTCTCCATTGTTTAAAAAAAAATTCTTCAGGTACATCGCATCTACCAGCAAAGAACGTGTGCCAGTACAGGAAAGGAATGTACCTGTCGCACGTGAACTCTTCAGAGGCAGTGAGGACAACAAGATCTGCAAGCAAGTGATCCTTTTTGTAAGAAAATTTCCAATTTGTACATTTTACAATTAATTTTTTTTAAGCCTTTGTACACATTTAGAGTATCAAGGCTTACAAAATGTAAAAATTAAATGTTTGCCCAAAATCATTATGGGAAAGGTGGATTTCTGAGGGAAATCCATCTTTGTTTACACAGTTGTACGACCAAACTTATAGGAGGCTTGTCTTGGCTCCGTGATGAAAATACAATGTAAAAATGATAAAATTATCTTCATGGAGTCCTCTAGGCTAGCCAGTGACATGGGCCCATGCCCATCAATTTTAATTCATGCTTTTGCATAACCAACTGGCATGAATTTGGAACTGGAAGTATAATTTCAGATTAAATCTGGAGGCTGGGGTAATTTTTTATCTTTGAAATTAAATTGGTTCTCATTGTTTTTTTACCTCCGACTTACCAGTATGTGTGGGGGTACCGTAGAAGTAGAATTAAAGGGATGGTCCAGGCTGGAAACATGTCTCAATAAATGGAGTAAAATTCACAGAGCAAAATGCTGAAAACTTGATCAAAATCGGATAACTAGTTAAGGTTTTGAATTTTAAAGATTTGCATTATTCCGGTGAAATAGTTCTAGGCATGTCTTTATGAATATTCATTAGGTTGGCTGATGATGTCATATCCCCAATTGCCCTTTTGTATTTTATTATATGAGGTAAGGTTTATTAAAATATTTTCAACCAAGAACTATTGGCAATTGGATTGACAACTGATTAGGTGCATTAGTTATTGACGCAACTTATTTCATTACAATGGAGACGCATCATTTACACATGTATGAAAAAATTAAACATTTATGATTTCATCTAGTAACATAAAAAAAGGAAAGTGGAGATGTGACATCAGCCCACCTAATGAATATTCATGACGAAGTGCATACAACTGTTTTCACAAAATATTGATAAACTTTAAAATTCAATAACTTGTTATCCTATTTTGATGAAATTTTCATCATTTTGCTCTGTGAATTTTACTCTTATTATTTAGACGTAAATATTTTCGGCCCGGACCATCCCTTTAATCCTCGGATAAAATTTTGTATTTCAATTTTTTTTTGTGCTTAGTCTTGCGTTTTTAAACATGTTCTGGGAACTGTTTTTTGAAAGTTGTCAGCATTAACAAGTTGTCTTTTTCCGACAGTTATCAAAAGCAATGATTTCACTGAAATAGTCGGCACTGAAATACCCATCAGATGTTAGCAGATAATGTGCAACATAGACTCCAAGATACATATATGCAAACGTACATAGTCTAAGTCTTTATTATTAAAATAAATGTATAGGTATAAGGTCGAGGCAATTTCATCTCTGTGATGTCAATTTCAGAAGTATTCCCAAGACCATGTGAACTTAATTTACATGTTGTAATAAAAATGATGATGTGCTGTCTATCATTTATAATTGAATCATTAAAATATGGAACTTGGAAGAAGTTTCACTATCCCAGGTATTTTCTTTATGTGCAGATATAATTTTACACCACTGAAATTTTGTATTACGGTATTCACTCTACTTATTATTTTTCATTCCATTGTTTTTTTTCTAATCTTCAGATACATCGCACCTACCAGCAAAGATCAAGTGCCACTACAGGAAAGGAAGGTACCCGTCTCGCGTTTATTCTTCAGCCAGTGAGGGCCCCAAGATCTCAATAAATAATAATTAAAAAGACTCCTTTATCATTCCTTTAAAAATAGTACATATTATTTATTGAAGGTAAATGCTTAGATGCATTATATTCAAATTTTGTCCCCAAGCTAGCTTGTAAAAATTGGATTGACTACATATTTACTGTGTAAGTTAATGATCTTTGTTGACACATAATACAAGAATTATACACAGCATGTTACAGTTTGTAACAATTTTCTTTCATTAAATTCCTAGTTTTGATACCATACAGATATGTTTTTTGTGACTTTTGTCATTCTCTGATGTTATTTTTGTACAGATTTAAAGAGACTGAGGGATTGATTTACTAGAGCAAGTTTACAGTCCAATCCTGTTATATTGTGCATGTGGAAAGTAACAGGTTTCAATTCCATGCGAAAATTTTTCCTTGATTCATTTCATCAGTCCTATGTGCAAGGATAATCATTTCACTTGTCCATGCACATTGTTATAACAGGAGTGGACATTCAATGTAAAGATAATTGAAGATAATTAATTGAAATAACCGCCTGAGGGGGGGGGGTGTTGGTACCAATATTATAATGTGTGTGTGCGCAAAGAAAACGAAGGAGTGATTATACGAGAAGAGTGAAAGATCAGTAATGTACATATCCACATGATTCATTTTTGTTTATGCTATACATTGCAGGGTGTTTCTAACTGGTACCACTTGACAATTTGTGTTTCCAACTGGTCCTAACTGGTGCTTCCAACTTGTTCTAACTGGCACCAGTTGACAACTGGTGTTTCCAAATGGTTTTAACTGGCACCAGTTGACAACTCATGTTTCCAACTGGTCCTAACTGGCACCAGTTGACAATTGGTGTTTCCAACTGGTTTTAACTGGCACCAGTTGACAACTCATGCTTCCAACTGGTCCTAACTGGCACAAGTTGACAATTGCTGTTTCCAACTGGTTTGAACTGGCACCAGTTGACAACTTGTGTTTCCAACTGGTCCTAACTGGCACCAGTTGACAATTGGTGTTTCCAACTGGTTTTAACTGGCACCAGTTGACAACTCATGTTTCCAACTGGTCCTAACTGGTACCAGTTAGGACCAGTTGCCAACTGGTATTTCCAACTGGTACCAGTTACAATTTGTCAACTGGATTCCAGTTGATTCCAGTATTCCAATTTCCATATTGAATCCAGTTCGCTAACTGGAATCAACTGGTACCAGTACCAGTTGGATGAACTGGTCCTTAACTGGTTTTTTGACCTGGGTTGTATCAAGTAGTTCCATTTTGTGGAGTGTTTTGTATGGATAAAAAAACCTTGGTCTCTTCCCTCTCGGAGGCGGAGCCATATCTTGTGAAAAATGTAGAAATACTCGAAAAAGTCGAATGTAAACCGCGTAAGTTGATCTGTCAGAAAGCAGAGTTCGCACTGCACACAATAGTGCTAATTACGGCGTGCATGCGATGCGCAATACAACGCAAAACGGTGTAACAATGATTGTAATTCCGAATGTGCGCAGTCATGCACGAAGCAGGCGAGGGTAGGAAACAATGCAAGCACAAAGCAATCAATAGTAGGCGTGCGAGCACGAGTGTGGCATGTTATAGTAGGATACGTAGCGTGCACGAAGCACTCAATGAGTTAATATTCAATAACTTCGTTATTTGTTATCCGATTTTTATCAAACTTTCAGCATTTTGCTTTGTGAATTTTACTCTATGTATTGATATGTAAATATCTCCAGCCTGGACCATCCCTTCATAAGGTAAACTCTTTGGTAAAAATTATTTATTTGTAAAAGAAAAGCAAGATCTGCAAAGATATCGTTTTCTTAATATCTTTTGATTTTTGGCCTCAGTGCATATCATTTCTCTATAAATTAGCTAAATCGAAGTCCTGGTTAAAAGACAATTTTAGATGTTTCTCAGTCTTCTCATGCTCATCTATTCTCATATTCGTCACATCTTTTCATATTTCCACAATACTTTTACTTGCCTCATACCAGCGCTGGTGCTCACACGCATTATTCATATATTCTGTACTCTTATGGGGTGTTGCAAGAAACTTGCAATTGATCGCAAGTCAATTTCAGGTCCCAAAATCAATTAAAATTCATGCATTTCATTGCAAATTTGCAACTGACTGATGGCCTGCTTCTTGCATCAACAAGTATAAATTGATTTGCTTTAGTTTAAATTGATCTATTACTTGTAAATTTGCATCATAAATTTGCAATTGATCGCAAATATTTTCTTGCAACACCCCAACATTAATATCAAGGCATCTATGAATTTGACATACATCAAGTAACAGAAGCATCACCAGGCTTAAAATTATAAAATGAATGAATGTAAGTCATTATAATAAGCTTAAGATACAGTACATAAAGCACTCAAGAAATACATGTGCATATAAAGTGCTGTTGTAACTGTATTGAAGAAAAAATCAACCAAATACACTGAGATGTGAAGCAAATCTAGTCGTCAATATCCTTCATAAAACTCTTAGATTAAGAAAGACAAAAGTCATGTTATCTGTATGGGTAACAAATACTCTACTCCACAAAACTATTCAAATAATAGTTTAAATTAAACTCCATATATCTCATACCATAAGGAAGACCAAACAATTTAGATTAGAAGGCCATACCCCGATGTGTACAAGACAACCTTTTACTTGAGGTGGAGTGGGCCTGTTTCTATAAAATATATGTACATAAACGAAAGAGCAATCAAAAGAAACAAACGTACTAGCAAAATGGTGCTATATATATTTTGTTAAGGAGAACAAATCAGCAAAATAAAGCAAATGAATACTCTGTGAAACTCCTAAAAACAAAACTAGACAAAAGCATTATCATATACGACATAAAATTCTTAGAATACAAAAAAAAATTCATATACCTGACTTACATGTATTAAAATACAATAATATGGCAAGTCAACTATATATTGTTGTTTGTGGGTGGGGGTGGGACGCAAAGCAAAATCCTCGACCACTAAGCCAAAACCCAATCCTGATACATTCAGAAACCTGAAATTGATGATTGCACAAACATGAATATCCAAAACATTTCTGGGGTGATTCCATACGTGTCGTACGGGACATTTAGAGAACATTTGACAGTTTTTTTACAAGAAAAACAAAAAATATTCCAGTAACTAAAGGTGATCATCAAGTACTACCAGAGTGTTAGAAAAACCAAGACTTAACATGACTTGAATTCACATCCTGTATAATAGAGATTTAAAATAGTAATGTGTCGTACGGACGCAGAAAAGGTGGCTTTTTTCGAAACCTCAAGTTTGTACTCTAAAGTCTGTGAGTTGGTCAGATAATTTTCAAAGAAACTGAACTCAAATTGATATTCAATTACCCAAAAACAAACACATCTATGAAAGAAAGCAAAATAAAACATTCATGAATAAATAAAGCAAATTAACATTTTCGAGAACATTGTGGCGTACGGGACACTCAAAATGTGTCGTACGGGACATCTCTAAATTGAAGCCAAACTTTCTTACTTTATGTCTCTTTGACTTTTTCAATCATTTTATTTGGCTGATGATAATGATAGTCCTATCAAAATAAAGACATTCATTATGTTAGAAACCGCAATTGGCTGAATATTTCTGTCAATATATCATAAACAAAATAATGTGTCGTACGGGACACTTGTGTGTCGTACAGGGCACTTCTGTGTCGTACGGGACACTTGTGTGTCGTACAGGCACTTGCGTGTTGTACTGGACAGTCTGAATAAAATAATGAACTTTAATCAATCAGAAGGGGAGCATTGCCCCTAAATTCTTCCTTTTTAATGAAAAGTCGTTTAATAAGTAGTCATTCAAGACAATATAATTACTAGTAAGTTACCTCAATATATACAATCGGGAGCAATATGTTATCATTTTTTTCACGATGGGAAATGCACAAGGTTTCGCAGCATTTTTACGAGCTGTAAAACTTGAGGTTTTGTGTGAAGTTATATTTCAGTGAATTAATTGATGATTTCCAATACACTATTTAAACAATTTAAACCCAATGAATGAAACTGTTTGTGTAAATTATGGGGCTAAAATGTTATAATTTTTCATATAAAATGTATATATACACGATCTATGTCACAACTGTCACTTGTAATTCCACAAAATATTTTTTTCTAAAGAAATACGGTTCTACTTTTTCAAACCTTTCTGCATTTCATGAAAACATATGGTTTGTCTTATTTTCCAGATTTTTTTTGAACAACATGGTTTGTCTTATTTTCCAGATTTTTTTTACAACTTGAAAAAAGTACGGAGTTTCAGTACTGTATATAAACAAATTGGTGATCATCAAGGGAAGTCCAAATAGTTGATTGATATGTATTTTTTTTTTACATCTTATAATAATTCCACATTAGCATGCAAGAGGAAGTCATCTTCCAGGCTAGGGTGAATCAATTATAAAGGTTTTCTTTTCATGCTCAGTGACAGAGAAATTAACCTGCTCTGACCAGTGAAAATCACCAGTTTAGCTGAAGGGATTCACAAAAGAATACACCTACATGAAATCAATTAAAATGGTTAGAATCACCTCTTTCATGATTGATTGATTGAATGGTTTATTTATTTCAAATATTCACTGAAAATAGCAGCCAAAGGCTGAATTACATTCAGTTTACAGATGGCATATACAGACATATACAAAAATATACAACTTAGAATAAAATACGCAAATATCAAAATGAAATTATATTACAAAATAATTATACATAAATATGAAAGTAATTGACATACCCAGCATATGAGTTGGAAGACTCAGAGGTAGAATGAAGTACATGCAGTGAGAACATTGTTAGAAAGAAAGACAAAATGAAATAAGAGGAAGAGAGGGGGAGAGACAGGAACAGAGTTAAAGAGATTTGGTATTTAACAAAGATGGAAAAAAAATTATCGGAAATAGTAATCATAATGCAACAAATGAAAAACTAAGGAAGAAACAGATCATATTGGGATGCATGTCCCCCTTCTTAAACGCTTTTTGTCTAGCATTTATTAGTGTTTTGATGTATGGCGTCATCCAGCATACACGTTTACCTCGATGTATTTCGTCTCTCTTTGTGGCAGTGATCTACTATTCACAACCGGACAATGAAGTTGCTACTCAATTCATGTTCTATGGAGATAAAAAAAGTATTTTTCAGTTCACTTTATGTCAAATCAATTTCTTGAATTAAAATAGACCTACTATTTATAGTTTCTGAATCCAAATCCTGCAATTAAATGCATTATATATTATGTGTCGTAAGGGACAACTTTTAATAGGACAATTATTGAAAAATAAAGGACAGTGATTAGATCCTTATGGGATAAATCGATCACCCATGGGTCAAAGAAAGAGAAACTGATATTGTGAAATTGCATCATCAAAAATAAAATTGTAGGATAAAATTTTGCACTTTTATGTGTCGTACGGGACATTGCCAAAAATAGGTTCGGAAAAATCAGGGCTGCCCCTATTATGGATCATGAAAATGTTGTAGATATTATTTGGAACCATCAATGATACATTATTCCATTGACCTGCAATATTTTCAATCTTCTCGTGCTTTGCCAATAATTGTTTCAGGCAGTATTTGTACTTGACTATTTAATTAGCAAAATTATTGAAAATTGAAAATTCCATTGTTCCTCCCCCAAAAAATATATCTGATTTCACTTTTGGTTAAAACTCGTAATTTTCATAAAATTTAGGTATCATAGTAAAATATTACACTACTTATGACTTATTGAAAGCATGTTGAAATTTATGATATTTTTGAAGTTCTAGTGTGGAATCGCCCTATGGATCTATATAGCCAAAATAATAACAGTTCCATGTCTTCTGACTCCATAATTACCAGAGGAATACTATATGTTGGATATATACAAATTTGATCAATAAAACTGTAAAAGAGATATTCTAATAAAAAACTTTTGATTTGAGATCCAACGCGCAATGTTCACTTTCCAACAATGAGCAGCTCGCCACCAACAGGAGATAGGTACCAGTGACGCCCTGGAATAGACCGGTTTACTAATATAGTCAAATTTATGGATGTTTCTTCCATCGGGGCCTAGTAACGAGTTATTCTATTAACCTGTACCTATTAATGGTATTTCAATACTTGGAATCCACTTTGCATATATTAGTTGTTGCTATTTTCGGCAAATATCAGGCAAGCTTTCCGGTTGTTAGAAGCAACCTTTGTTAAACTGGTATGCATAAAATCTGAATATGTTAGTAAACCGGTCTATTGATCCTTGTTTAATTCATATAAAATTAGAATGCATATAATTAGAAATGTTTATTTTGCAGGTTTTATTCTTGCCTGCATTCTTTTGCGAAAAAAGTCATGAAATGATCAGCGCGATGTTTTTGTTTAAAAAATCCCCCCAAAAATAAAAGTGAAAAAAATCCTCAAAGTCACAAATGGCTTTTTAGGTATAACATTAAGCATAACTCCCAGACAGTTTTATGACCACTTTATTTTAGTAATCTGAAGACTTTTAATACAAGAACAAAGTCTGATATAGCAGTAGCTTCTGGAATTAAGGTGTAACATGGCCTAATAATGTAGCCTGGCCTTGTAATGTGAGCTAGCATTAAATAATAACTTGGCTTAAAATTGAAACAACTTATAGTGTAACCGGGCCTTACAATATAACCTGAAATTAAAAAGTAATCTAGCTTTGTTAATAGACTTTAAAGTTTGAAACCCGTGCTTATTGGGTAACCTGGCCTAATAGTTTACCTGCAAAGAGTTATCTTCTTAAAACAGTAACCTTGCTTTAAACCTGGCTTTAAAATATATCCTGATCTTTTAGTGTAATCTGGGCCTAGTTGCCTGATAGTGTGATACCTGTGCTTATTGTGTAACCTTGCCTTATAATGTAACCTGCAATTTCAAAGTCATGTGGCTTCCATAGACTTTTAAGTGTGATTCATGTGCTTATTGTGTAACCTGGCCTAATAATTCAACCTGCTTTTAATAAAGAGTTACCTTCTTTAAAGCATAACCAGGCTTTAGAGTTTAACCTGGCTTTAGAATGTATCCTGATCTATAAGTGTAATCTGGGCCTACTTGCGTGCAGTATAAAAGAAACACCGCATTGGTCAGATCATGCTGAGAGGACTCGCACTACTGCGTACGGTATTGGTAACGTGGGGGGTGTTTCACAAAGATTTATATATCACTTAAATCGCACTTAAATCCTGACGCGTATCTGAAATGCAACGCGCAATCTAATTCATCAATACGCAAAAGTGCGCGTCCTCTTTGCATGATCTGACTAATGCGCAATGCGGTCATGGCTTTTATACCGCGCAAAACTAGGCATTTAAGTGCGACTCTAAGTCATAATTAAATCTTTTTGAAGTAATCTGGCTTTGATAGGCTTTAAAGTGTGATACCTGTGCTTATTGTGTAACCTGGCCTTATAATTTAACCTGCAAAGAGTTAACTTCTTAAAACAGTAACATTGCTTTAAACCTGGCTTTAAAATATATCCTGATCTTTTAGTGTAATCTGGGCCTAGTTGCCTGATAGTGTGATACCTGTGCTTATTGTGTAACCTTGCCTTATAATGTAACCTGCAATTAAAAAATCATGTGGCTTCCATAGACATTTTAAGTGTGATTCATGTGCTAATATTGTGTAACCTCTCCTAATAATTCAACCTGCTTTAAAGAGTTACCTTCTTTAAAGCGCAACAAGGCTTTAGAAGGTATCCTGATCTAAAAGTGTAATCTAGGCCTACTTACATGCAGTATAAAAGACATCACCGCATTGGTCAGATCATGCTGAGAGGACTCGAACTACTGCGTACGGTATTGATAAAAAAAGATTCATGTTGCATATCATGTAAGAGTCATATTAAAATCTTTGTGAAACACCACTGACCTTATAGTGTAACCTGACTAAAAGTGTAACATGGCCTGATAATGTAGTCTTGCCTTCTAATGTAACCCAACATTAAATAGTAACTTGGCTTAAAATTGAAACAACTTATAGTGTAACCTGGCTTTACAATGTAACCAGGGTGGTGTTTCACAACGATTTAAGTATGACTTAGGTAGCACTTTAATGCCAACGCAAATAGGCAGTAGTGCGCTGCCTCTACTCATGACCTGACCAATGCGGTCATGCCTTTTATATCGCACGTAATGAGGCATTTAAAGGTAAATGCTAGTTTTGGTAACGATATCAAAATGAGTTCGTACAGAATCCAATGAAATGACCACCAACGTGTCGAATTGTATAAATAAAACGCATGTGCCAAAGGATTCTGGAAGAAATTGTGTAATTGCTGAGAAATCAGCACATAAGCACAGGATTCGGGTAGAGCGTCGGGCCCGACGCTCAAAGCGAATTATACACTGTCCCACGTGCGCTTATCTGTGTTGGGGAAGTTCAGTCTAAACATTTTTCAGCGTAGATTTCAAGATTTCACAAAGTTCAGTTTATGTAACTGTACCAGATCTAGATCCTCGATGATATACTGACAATTAAGCCTGGTTTTACAGACTTTCTCATGAAATCAGTGTTTACTGCAACTACTGGAATTTCTCTTTAAGTACGACTCTAAGTCATACTTAAATCTTTGTGAAACACCCCCTGGCCTTATATTGCATGCATGAGTAGCAGACAGCATGGTAGTCGGATCACAAGGTTTGCAGTGTCGAAGCTTAAATCGCATGGTAGTCATATGCCTCGACACCGCACACCTTGCGATCCGACTTTCATGCTATGCTGTCTGTCACTCACGCATGCTGCGCTTTTTGCCATAGCAACTGAGAAAATAGCGCTTACTACGTACAGCGTATGCATGTTGTATATCATATACGCGTCGTGCAACTCTGCTGTCTGATTGGTTGGAAGTTGGAATGAGCCTGCCGTTCAGTCATAAGGATTTGACATGTCAAATCCTTACGGTTTTCCTTGCGACTTGTCTCTGACCGGTCTGCGACTCTCAAGCTGACAAGAGCTGTGACGCCGAATCGGGTCGTAAGGTGTGCGCTTGCCTCAAAAGACATCACTGCATTGGTCAGATCATGCTGAGAGGACGCGCACTACTGTGTATGGTATTGATAAAAAGGATTACGCGTTGCATGTTGCAAAACTAACAAATATCACAAAGACACTGGGATCTGATGTCACTAATTAGTGGCAATGACTTGTAAACATCATATAAATAAAATCAATAAAAATATACCAGTCAGAGTTTAACTTTAGATACATGTATGAAAGGGATTAAAATTGACTCTCTTCTACGCAGCAATTTCAGCAAAAGTCAGAGATGTGAATAGCTCTTTGCTTTTTAAATTTTACTTGAGTGGATATATAACACACATTCCCGCATTGGTGTCTGCTTTTAACACACTTTTTGACAAAGCAGCAAACTTTCCACAATACGATGACATCCTTTCAAAGGCTCAGTAAACGATACTAAGTTAAAGTTAAACCTAAATCAGGAACAATACATGTATTTGGTGTTCTATTTCCTCCCACTATCAGGAAGGCCGTGGTGCTAAGAGATCTACCTTTTCCTCATCTAAAAATGGGCGGATATGTTTCCATAGGTCCTCTTCCCTCTTCTTGGAAAGTTTCATTGTTGACTTAACTGGGGGCATCTGAAAAAAGTATTGGGATGTCCGCAGAGTTCACCATAAAAGATAATTTTGCTTCCTCTGCATTGCTTGCCTTCATGTTCCAGTCATAATGCCTAGTTCCGATAACTTAAATCTGCATGTTAGATGAAAGCAAATGAAAAGTTTTATAAAAATACTTACATTGCTTAATGATTTGGAGAGCATATCGAGATTAAAGTAACAAGTGAAATGCCTCTGGCGGTCTTACCTGCATCACGCGATTCAATATAGCAGCAGTGCTGACTTTGAAAACTACTATAACTCGCACAAGATGTTCAGTGATACTTGGTTACTCTTATGTCCACTTTTTATGAACTAGACCAATACACTTACAGAGATATGATGGTAATTCAATAAATACCCCCAACATGGCCAAAGTTCATTGACCTTACATGACCTTTGACCTTGAACATGTGACCTAAAACTTGCACAGGATGTTCAGTGATACTTGATTACTCTCATGTCCAAGTTTCGTGAGTCAGATCCATAAACTTTCAAAGTTATGATGGTAATTCAACAGATACCCCCATTATGGCCAAAGTTCATTGACCTTTGACCTTGGTCATGTGACCTGAAATGTGCACAGGATGCTCAGTGATACTTGATTACTCTTATGTCCAAGTTTTATGAACTAGACCAATACACTTACAGATTTATGATGGTGATTCAACAAATACTCCCAACATGGCCAAAGTTCATTGACCTTAAACAGCCTTTAACCTTGATAATGTGACCTGAAGCTCGCACAGGATGTTCAGTGACACTTGATTACTCTTATGTCCAACTTTTATGAATAATTACCATAAACTTTTGAAGCTATGATGGTAATTCAACAAATACTCCCAACTTGGCCAAAGTTCATTGACCTTAAATGACCTTTGACCTTGGCCATGTGACCTGAAAGTCGCACAGGATGTTTAATGATACTTGATCACTCTCATGTTCAAATTATATGAATCAGATCCATAAACTTTTAAAGTTATGATGGTAATTCACCAAATACCCTCAACTTGGTCAAAGTTCATTGACCCTAAATAACATTTGACCTAAGTCCTGCGACTTGAAACTCCGGCAGGATGTTTGGTAATACTTGAGTAAACTTATGTTTAAGTTTCATGAACTAGGTTCATATATTTTTTAAGTTATGATGACATTTCAAAAACTTAATCTTAGGTTAAGATTTTGATGTTGATTCCCCCCAACATGGTATAAGTGAATTGACCCTAAATGACCTTTGACCTTGGTCATTCGAATTACAACTCATGCAGGATGTTCAGTAATACTTGATTAAGCTTATGTTTATTTTTTATGAACTAGGTCCATATACTTTCTAAGTTATGAATGATGTCATTTCAAAAACTTAACCTTCGGTTAAGAAAATTAAACTAGAAATTCGACGTGTCCAAAGGACAAATATGCCCCCGCTGAACGCGATCAGAAATTCATGCAATAAGATTGAATTTAATATCGTGCAGAAACCAATATGCATATAAATAATGAACAAATTGAGACCTTTGAACCAACTTGCATATATAATCTACCTACACACCCATACATTTTTTTAATCTGTTAAATATTCCATAAGTTATCATGCGGAAACAAATTCGTATATTTAATGAGATGTGACCTTTGAACAGCGGTCTCCGAATTCAAACTTTGCCTGTATTTTGGTGTCATCTACCTACATACCAAACAAATTTAATCCATTAAATATTTTTCGATTTATTGCGCGGAAATCAACTCGCATATTTAACGAGCTGGGACCTTTGACCTGCGGACTCCGAATTCAAACTTAGCCTGTATTTTGGTGTCATCTGCCTACACACCAAACATTTTCAAAATCCATTAAATATTTTTCGAGTTTTTGCGTGGAAACCAACTCGCATATTCAATGAGCTGATACCTTTGACCTACATGCAGACTCCAAATTGCATATTTAATGAGCTGCGACCTTTGACCTGCAGACTCCGAATTCGAACTTAGCTTGTATTTTAGTGTCATCTACCTACACACCAAACAGTTTTGAAATCCATTAAATATTTTTTGAGTTATTGCTTGGAAACCAAGTGGGGGGACAGACAGATGGACGGACAAGGGCAACGCTAAATGCCCCCTACGGACTTCGTCTGCGAGGGCATAAAAACCCGGAATTGTCATGTATCACGGGTGCACCATCTCACTATTAATTTTGTATTTTCAACTTGCTACACTGTAAAAACCGTGGTGTTAAACCTGACACCAGTAGGTGTCTATAGAGGACCACAGACTGAAGTGCTAAAATTACATACTAGAGATTTAATGTAACACCACTTTAAATGTAACAACCAAAAATGTAATAACACCTAAATACTGTCAATTTAACACCGGGGTAAAATGACTGGTGTGTTCCTCTATGTACACCGGTTAATACCACAGTTTTGCTGTGTATCAACCAATGAACAAATTGAGACCTTTGAACCAACTTGCATATATAATGAGCTGTGACCTTTGACCTTTGAATTTGAACTTAGCCTGTATTTTGGTGTCATCTACCTACACCCCGTAATCTGTTCAATATTCCATAAGTTATCATGCGGAAACAAACTCGTATATTCAATGAGATGTGACTTTTGAACAGCGGACTCTGAATTCAAACTTAGCCTGTATTTTTGTGTCATCTACCTACACACCAAATATTTTTAAAATTCATTAGATATTTTTCGAGTTATTGCGTGGAAAAAAACTCGCATAGTTAATGAGCTGTGACCTTTGACCTGCGGACTCCAAATTTAAACTTGGCCTGTATTTTGGTGTCATCTACCTTCACACCCAGAAATTTTAAAATCCATTAAATATTTCTCATGTTATAGCGCGGAATCCAATTCGCATATTTAATGAGCTGTGACCTTTGAACTGCAAAATTATCCGTGCATTATTTCTTTCCCTCGCAGTATTATTTTATTCCCTCGAAATTTTATTTCGTTCCCTCGAAATACTATTTCATTCCCACGCAATATTATTTCGTTCCCACAAAATAATATTTCGTTCCCATGAAATATTACTTCGTTCCCACGCAATATTATCCCCCCTCTCTCTCCGATCCGCACCGGCCGTGTATAACACGTGCAGCATAGCAACATGCTTTGGTATGGTATGCGCTGATGTCTGAGGCTGACGATGATGGGGGTGATGATGATGGGGGTGATGATGATGATGGGGGTGATGATGATGGGGATGATGATGATGATGGGGTGATGATGATGGGGGTGATGATGATAGGGGTGATGATGATGATGGGGATGATGATGATGATGGGGTGATGATGATGGGGGTGTATAATGATGATGGGGGTGATAATAATAAATCATCACCCCAATCATCATCATCATCCCTATCATCACCCCCATCATCATCACCCCCATCATCATCGGCAGTTTATAATCACTCGCGTCGCGTGCGGGTTCGTAATCACTCGCGTTTTGAATTTTTGGCGATTTTTTTTTATTTCGGTGCGATTTTTTTTAAACGGTGTCTTCAATGGGACAGACATGCAGGGAAAATAAAATGAAATTTAAATTCGAGTTTCGTTTTAAGCCGGCAATTAAGTGCTTTAAAGTAAAATGTACTCGACTACTGTTTTAACATAACAAACAAGCAAATCAGCCATGTGGCTCAACTAACTTAGAATAGATCCGGACTTCTACTGTGTCTTATACGAGGACTCCGAGTCGGAACTTGCCATATCTGCCACATCGATATTACATCGTATCATTCCCATATGCGGACATGCCTGCATGCAATGGCCCCAAGGCGGCCGGACCCGGCCGCGGTCGGACACGACGTGCATCGGTAGCATGGAGCAAGCTAACGTGAGTCGAGCTGAGTTAGATCCCACGTTATATATGAGGCACCGATTGTACCAATATTATATAGAACAATTATTTGTTATATAATCATTATTCATTAAATAATAACTATTATCACCCGTATCAGACATCTGAGCTGGTCATTTACAAAACCGTATTTCCCTGTATTTTATTATTATCAGGAAGGGATAGGTATATTGTTTGTATTTTCCTCGGTCTCAATGCGTGTATTGACTTTGCATGCAGAGACGACGCAAAATATACCTTTGTATTTTCCCTGGTCTCACATCCGGGCCTTTGAGGATGCGAATGAAGTGATACGCTTCATAATGTTCCGCGCACCAACGATCTACGTCATAATAAAGACAACGCTGGATCTGGGCGCTTGCAAGTACGTCATAATGGTAAAGTGCAGAGCCTAGACACTGATATTATCATGACACAACAGAACTCTATTCTTAAAAGATATCACTGTTATCATGATTTTTGCTCTAGATATCTGATTTGGATGATAATAAAAATATTGACTGCCCTTCTTTCGGGGAACATCAAATATATTGCCCTTAAAAGACCCATATTGCCCTCGTCTAAAGACTCGGGCCAATATGATTCTTTTGCTGGCAATATATTTGATGTTCCCCTCAAGACCAGTGAATATTATATAATTATTTATATATAATTTACATTCTATTTGTAAATAATTACTATTATATAAAATAACATTTCTAATTATTTATATATAATTCCAAGTAATACTTCATTACTTGTAAATAATAATAGTTCGACATTCCATTATTTATAAATAATGATTATTTGTTTTTCATTATCTATAAATAATAATTTTTGTGTTTCATTATTTATAAATAATGAGTTAATGACACTGCATACTTCATTATTTATGAATAATTGCAATTCGTTTTTTTATTATTTATGAATAAGTTTGTCGAGTTTTCTATTATTTGTAAATGATAATTATCTATTAACAATGCCAGTGCACATTTCTTTATTTATAAATAATTTGTTGAGTTTCCCATTATTTACAAATAATGAAAATTTATCGTCTTTCATTATTTATAAATAACATTTTTGTTTGAATATCCCATTATTTATGAATAATCATTATTTATAAATAATAGAATGTCGAACTATTATTATTTACAAATAATGAAGTATTACTTGGAATTATATATAAATAATTAGAAATGTTCTTTTATATAATAGTAATTATTTACAAATAGAATGTAAATTATATATAAATAAAAGTTATTATTTAATGAATAATGATTATATAACAAATAATTGTTCTATATAATATTGGTACAATCGGCGCCTCATATGTAACGTGGGATCTAACTCAGCTCGACTCACGTTAGCTTGCTCCATGCTACCGATGCACGTCGTGTCCGACCGCGGCCGGGTCCGGCCGCCTTGGGGCCATTGCATGCAGGCATGTCCGCACATGGGCACGATACGATGTAATATCGATGTGGCAGATATGGCAAGTTCCGACTCGGAGTCCTCGTATAAGACACAGTAGAAGTCCGGATCTATTCTAAGTTAGTTGAGCCACCTGGCTGATTTGCTTGTTTGTTATGTTAAAACAGTAGTCGAGTACATCTTATTTAAGGCACTTGCCGGCTTAAAACGAAACTCGAATTTCAATTTCATTTTATTTTCCCAGCGTGTTTGTCCCATTGAAGACACCGTTAAAAAAAATCGCACCGAAAAAAAAAAAAAAAAATCGCCAAAAATAAAAAACGCATGTGATTACCAACGCGACGCGAGTGATTACGAACGCGAGTGAATATAATAAGCCCCATTGAAGACTCCATGAAGGTATTTGTTGCATTTCTACTTTGAATGCATATTATAGCATGTTGTACAATATACTTGGCAAATTGCAGTGAAATACCAGTCGTGGACGCATTTTTGTTCTTCGTGGATGCAAATGAAAAACACAATTGAAAAGAATATATGAATAATCAAGACAAAAAAGTTGGTGCTTATCTCATTAAATTTTAAACCACCATGCCACTTTAGTACAAATGACCTTTCTCTGACCATGCGCAGAATCTTCTGATCATGCGCAAAATGGAACTACGAACTGGCTCATTCCGAAACATGGAAAGGTGACCATATATTAATTCCTTTCCAGAATAATTTTGAATATTTCAAGTATAACGGTGTTTCAATGGATAAGTTACAGTAGGCCTCGGTGGGACCTCCAAATAATCACGTGGCGAGTGACTTAAAAGAAAAAAATATTTACCTACTGCTGCTTGACACCAAATAAGGAATACGTAAAACTGATAAATACAGTCATTAAGACTTAATCAAATCTTTTCAATCATCCTGTTGTTTTCTTTTGATTTCTTTTACAATGATTGTACATGAAAATATACATGAATATTGTAACAAAATATAACTTAACTTAACAATAATTGTTGACTTGAGCCCCCGTCATCTCATCTGGCCTGACATGCCCCAATCGGCCCTGGTGGTCGGTCCAGTTCCTGACCTCCGCAGCTTGCGATGTCTCTTCCACTCGGCCTCCGCAGACTGTGTTGTCCCTTGATGAGTAGCCCCCAGATCAGAGAGATGTGGCTTCAACGAATTAGTGGACGAGATCGAGCCCCCAATGATGACATGAATTTTGACCAATCATGTCGGTGGAGAACCGGCGTCAGCTGGGGTCGTTATCTCGTCACCGACGTAGTCCCTCAGACTTAACTTTGACTGACTATACTAACATCGGTGGTCTATTCTAGCTTAGGTGGTTCTCCCTGAATTACTGAAATTAACCTCCTAATATACTCTACCGTTACTAGGACTTACTGTAAAATTTCTATAAAGTAATTCAAAGAATTTCAATAACAGATGAGTGCATTAAGCAACACATTCTATTAATAAAAGACACTTTCTGTGCATCTGTACACCTACTTTCATCAATGCTAAAGCACAGTATTAGCTATTTATGACAACTGTATGAAAATGCTTACCTAATACGAAATATTTCTAACACCTGTACAAAATATGACATAAACCTGGTGCACTTGTACTATAAGGGGGGGGGGGGGGGGGGGGTATCAAACGTTTCCAACGCTTGATTTTGAAATATTCAAAACATATGTACATTTTTACCTAGGTTTAAATATTCACAACACATGAACTATCTTTATAAACTCAGAACACGGGTTTAATCAAAGGAATTAAATTCAATAAACTTCTTCCCTGACAGGCAGTCATTTTGGGGGCTATTTTAGATTTTCCTGGTACCCTGGAGTGCTAATATTCACTCTAACTTGTATCAATAAATTCGCTTACCCACTGAACCATGGAATATTAACCTAAATAGGATTCTAGGGTGGATAATGAGTGAGTTATATCCATTATCAGTGATTGGCGGCCATCTTGGACGCCATCTTGAAAATAACCACTTTCCCATATGCGGATTTTGGTAGATTTTTAGTATGTTATTCCTGAGGTCGAAAAGTCCAAAAACCGTTGAAAAATATTTTGTTGCAATTTGTTTCGGGTCAAACCATATATTGACCCGTCTATATAAAAAGTCAGCTAGCGGTGCGGTCAACAAATAAGTCCCTAGTCCTATTAAGGTTAATAGAGCAATAACAAAAAATGGGTTTATAAGACATTGTTTTCATTTTTGGTCGCGTTATGGGCTTTGTTACCACGGAAAATTGATAAGGGTGCTTGTATCTATTTGGGAAGAGTCATGTCAGTTAATGTATTTTTTCTTTGTCCAATGACTTATAACGGCAGGTTTCATAGGAGAAAGTGCAGAACCATTTTCTGGAAAGGCTCTAACTGTCAAAACCCATCGATATCGTACTGAGGCAGTCGGGGCAATTCTCCTGGTGCGAAATCCATACAAAGCACTTTTGGCTGAATTCAACAGACGAAAGGCAGGCAAGACGGGGCATGCCTCACAAGATGAGTTTAAATCAGACGGTGAATATACTTTTTTTGCGACATCCCGCCCTTTCGATGTTTTTTTATCTGAATTACTTTTTACAATTGTAACTTAAGTTATGAAATTAGTGTGATCTCCTTTTTGATAATAATGGAAACAGCTGGTTTAGATAAAATTATCCGGGTAACAAGCCAATACTTGCACGTTATCGGAAGCTCAAAAATTGTTTGAAAACGTGACGGATCAATGATAAATCGAAGTTGGAATCTGGATTGATAAAACTTTGTTTGACAGTCAACAATGATTACACATGAAACTTTTTTTCCTTTCAAGCCGCTTTAGTTCCTCTTTACAAATGTTATCTTTGATGGGCTTGTTATGAAAGGCCGTGTAAGTGGGGCGGAAGTTTCGGGTATATTTCAATAGGGAGAAATGAGGTTAAAAAAAGAGGCCAGCCAGTTGTTTATATGGGCCCGTATTCTGAAGTCAGGTCTTAAATCTCGGTTTAAGTCTGGTCTAATTCCAGTCAAAATTTCACTTTAGACCGCGGGTTCAAGAAATGCAAGTCGAGTCTAACTTGCACAAAATTTAGACTACGCCAAGGGGTAGTTTAACCATGGTTTAACTTTCAAATGGCTGATCTGCTTGTTGCCTTGCGGCGGGGGGAGCAAATGCTCGAGCTGAATCGGAAACAAAAAGAGATAGAGAGGCCGGACGTTGAAAGACAAAAAACCCTTCCACATTTACGACAATCACGATTTTGTGCAGCGGTATCGGTTCACCAAGGAAACTGCGTTGCATCTCATTGACAAACTGACACCAGTTTTCTTGAGACTCACAAGCCGCACAAATGCGGTGCAGGTGAACCTTCAAGTTCTCCCGCCATGCGTTTTTACGTAGTTGGTTAAGTCGATCGTCATTTACATAATTTTGATCATTACGGTAGATCTAACATCAGTTATTGTCATTTTTTTCCCAGCGTAGGCGGATCCAGGGGGGGGGGGGGGGGCGAGGGGCCCGCCCCCCCTATTGGCGGAGAAAAAAAGGAAATAAAAAAAGGAGGGAAAAGAGAGGAGAAAAAGAAGAGGAGGAAGACGAGTGAATAAGATAAGATAAGGGGAAGACTTGGAAAATAAAAAGAATCTCTCATGTCACTATAAAAAAATTTCGCTCGTGCTTCGCGCTCACATTATCTGTTAGGTGATTTTCATATCTTGTTCAATATATATTTCATCTCGAAAATCTAACTTTCATTATTTTGTGTGATTTACAAATTGATTTAAAAAAGTGCTCTGTAAAAATGTTAGTTTTATGGTCTGAATATTAAAATTTATTTCTGCTCGCGCTGCGCGCTCGCAAATTTTGATTTATCAGGTACCTATTATTGTCATGTATTTCATAAAGTTGTCAAAATATCCCTTTTCAGGTCTGATTGTCAAAACGTATCAGCTAGCGCTGCACACTCGCATTTTGATTGGCCAGTTATGTATGTCTCAATATTGAATAAACAACAAACTACTTAAAATCCTCTTTTCAAAACTTTGTATAAAAAAAATTAGGCTCGCAATTTGCGCTCGCATTAATGGTTGAAAATATATTAACTGATGCATCCTATTTATAATCACAAAATTCCTTGAAATATCAAGTTTTGAGGCCATAATATCATCAGATTTCGTGCCCTCATTAGGCATTAATGAATGAGATATTAATTTAATAATTAAATTGTCCAATTTGTTTCATCTTGCACTTAGCAAGAGGAATAGGAAGAATTTTCATATGATAATATATACTAAATGATGTCCCGGTCAAAACTCAAAGTAATTATAATAAAAAAAAATATCAGCTGTTTATCAAGTGCGATCCATATCCAACTCACAATTTTCCTACAAAGTGCTTGAAATAAAGAGCTGAAACTGACCATTTATTCCGATCGGAATATCAAAAAGTTTAAGCTCGCTCTTCACGCTCGCTTTGATTTTCATGATAAAAGATGTATTTAGAATGACCAGATTCTAGGTCTGAATTATATCACACGCGCGCGCATGTTTATTCATATACTCAACTTTTTTTCTACTTAAATCATTATCTAGTTTCATATCACAATTTCAAAAATGTCTGCTCGTGCTTTGTGCTCGAATTATTAATGTAGGAAGATCCCCTATTACGCATTCTTCTCATGATTTACAAAACATGAATAGACTGTCCCGTGTTTAGGCCTAAATCTCGATTTTTTTCCGCTCGCGCTTTGCGCTCACATCAATTGTTTAGTTTTTATAGCTATCCTGTTCACAATTACAAACAATTTCAGCTCGCGCTTCGCGCTGGCATTAGCTGGTTGTTGATATATGTAACGTCTTTATGGCTAGGTGCAAGCAGTCCTTAACAGGTACCTTTTCCATCAGTTCAAAACGTATATTAAAATTTTCTGCTCGCGCTTTGCGCTCGCATTATTATTGTAGACGGGTCAATATATGGTTTGACCCGGAACAAATTGCAACAAATGATTTTTCAACGGTATTTTGTACTATTTGACCTCAGTAATAACATACTAAAAATCTACCAAAATCCGCATCCGGGAAAGTGGTTATTTTTAAGATGGCGTCCAAGATGGCCGCCATTCACTAAAAATGGATATAACTCACTCATTATCCACCCTAGAATCCTATTTGGATTCATATTCCATGGTCCAATGGGTAAAAGAATTTATTTATACAAGTTAGAGTGAATATTAGCACTCCAGGCTACCAGGAAAATCCAAGATGGCGCCCAAATGGCTGCCCTAGTCTAAAAATTCCACAATTCGTCTTTTACTTACTTAAGTGGCTTTAATTTGGTTTCCATTCGATTGTTTTAATGATGAAGTAGTACGTCGGGACAAGTTACATGGACAGCCAGTGGTCTGGTGGGTCGAAAAATCCAAGATGGCTTCCAAAAATTGAGTTTAAAATGGCTGTTAATCCTTAAAATGGACATAGCTCATATCACATCCACCTGAGAGATATGATGTTGGTGTCTAGACCATGCTTAAATAATACATTGGGACAAGTTACAAGGACAGTCAGTGGTCCGGTTTGTTCAAAAATCCAAGATGGCTTCCAAAAATGGAGTAAAAAATGCTGTTGCTACTTAAAAAAACTCAACATAGTTTGTTCAATATCCGGGAATATGATTTTTGTGCCTATACCATGGTTAAATGGGTCAACTAATAAATTGGGATAGGTTACAAGGACGATTGGTGGTAACGTATGTCCAAAAGTCCACGGTGGCTTAAAAATAGTATCAATTAGCCGCGATGGTATTTAAAAATGGACATAGTTCATGCTTTATTCGTCAAGGGCATATGATTTCGTTGCCTATATCATGGTTTCAAAGGCAAAAAAATAGTTACAAGGACAGTAAGTGGTCCAGTATGTCGAAAATCTAAGAAGGCTTCCAAAATCGGAGTCTAAAATGACTGCTGTTACTTTAAAAATTGACATAATTCATTTAAAATCCACCTAGGAGATATGATTTCGGTGTCCACACTATGGTTTCATGAGTAAAGTAATACGTTTGGACTGGTTACATTGATATGCAGTTGTCCAGTTTGCCTAAAACACAAGAGGGTTTTTAAAAAAGGAATCTAAAACGACTCATTTCATTCAATAGTGGTCAGAGTTCTACAATATTCATCTGCAAGAAATAATGTTGGTGTCCAAATTTTGGTATGAAGGGTCAAATAATACATTCGGACAAGTAACAAGGATGGTTAGTACCCCATTTTGTCAAAGAATCCATGATGGATTCTAAAATTTCATTAAAATTGGTGCTGTTACCAACTCATGAAACGATATGATTACTTGTCCCCATGCATTTAAGTGTAGGCACCAAAATTATTTCTAACAGGTAGATATTTTATGTAACAGTAGTCACTTTAGAACCCATTTTTTAAAGCAAACTTGGATTTTAAGGCAAACTGGATAGCTGCATATCATGGTAACCAGTCCCAAAGTATTGTTTGGCCCTTGAAACCCTAGTGTAGACACCAAAACAATATCCCCAAGGTGTATTTATAATGTTCTACATCCACTTTTAAGTAACAGCAGTCATTTAAGACCCCCATTTTTTAAGCCATCTTTGATTTTTGGACATACCTGACACCTGACTGCCCTTTCAACTTAACCCAATGTATTGCTTGACCCTGTAAACTCTAGTATAGACAGCAAAATCATACCTCTAAGGTGTATTTATAATAAACTATGCAACAGTCAATTTACACCCCATTTAAAAAAGTAATCTTGGATTTTTTAACATACAGACAACTGACTGGTGTTGTAACTTACCCTAGTGTATTACTTGACCCTTCTAAACCATGCTTTTAACACCAAACTCACATTCCCCAGACAGATATTAAACAAACTATGTCCTTATATAAGTAACATCAGACATTTTTTTACTCAATTTTTGGAAGCCATCTTGTAATTTTGGACATACTAGACCACTGACTGCCATTGTCTTGTCCTAATATATAATTTGACCCTTGAAACCATAGTTTAGACACCGAAATCATATCGCACAGGCGGATTTAAAACGAGCTATGCCACTTTTAAGTATCAAAAGCCATTTTAGAATCAAGTTTTGGAAGCCATATTGGATTTTGGTCATACCAGACCACTGACTGGCCTTAAAACCTGTCCTAATGTATTATTTTGGCCCTTAAACCAGTGGTTTAGACACCAAAATCGCATCTCCCATGCCGATATGAAAGAAGCTATGTCCGTTTTAAGTAGCAGCAGTCAATTTAGAATCAATTTTTGGAAGCCAACTTAGGTTTTTTGCCCGACCAGGCCACTGACTGTCCTTGTAACTTGCACTAATGTATTAATTGATCCTTGAAACTAGTGCTTTAGACACCAAAATCACATTTCCAGGCCGATATGAAATGAGCTTTGTCTGCTTTAAGTATCATCAGCATATTTTAAGACCAATTTTGGACGCCATCTTCGATTTTTGGACATATCAGACCATTGACTGTCCTTGTAACGTATCTTAATATATTATTTGACCCTTGAAACCAGTGGTTTAGACATCAAAAAGAAATATCTCAGGCCAAAATTAAATGAACTATGTCCGCTTTATATAATTAGCAGCCATTTCAGAATCAATTTTTAGAATCCATCGAGGATTTTTGCACATGCCAGCCCACTGACTTTCCTTGTAACTTGTCCCAGTGTATTATTTGACCCATTTAACCCATGGTATAGACCAAAAAAAAAATCATATTTCTGGACATTGAGCAAACTATGTCGTTTTTTTAAGTAGCAACAGCAATTTTCGACTCCATTTTTGGAAGCCATCTTGGATTTTTAAACATACTGGACCACTGACTGTCCTTGTAACTTGTCCCAATATCTTATTTGACCATTGAAATCATGGTCTAGACACCAAAATCCTTATGTCCCAGGCGGATATGAAATGAACCATGTCCATTTTAATTATCAACAGCCATTTTAAACTCCATTTTTGGAAGCCATCTTGGATTTTTTGGACACACCAGACCACTGGCTGTCCTTGTAACTTGTTTCTATGTACTATTTCACCCTTAAAACCATTGAATAAAAAAAAAACTTAGATGAATTGTGGATTTTCAGTCCATGGCAGCCATTTGGGCGCCATCTTGGATTTTTCTGGTACCCTGGAGGGCTTATAATTCTTTCTAGCCTAAATCAATTTTTGTACCACCAGACCATGGAATATGGACCGAAAAGGGATCTAAGGTGGATAATGTGTCAGTTGTATCGATTTTCAGTGAATGGCGGCCATCTTGGACGGCATCTTGAAAATAACCACTTTCCCGGATGCGGATTTTGGTAGATTTTTAGTATGTTATTCCTGAGGTCAAATAGTACAAAATACCATTGAAAAATCATTTGTTGCAATTAGTTCCGGGTAAGGCTATTTTTGGTCGTATATTGACCCGTCTATTGTAAGGAAGTTTCCCAATTACTCATCCTTTTTATGATTTACAAAACATGAATAGATTGTCTAGTTCAGTAGGTCGAAATCTCGAAATTTTCCGTCCGTGCTTCGCGCTCGCATCAATTGTTTAGTTATATACCTATTCTGCTTAAGTTACAAAAAGTGCTTAGAATTTCCATTCTCTAGGTAAAAATGTATAATAATTTCAGCTCGCGCTTTGCGCTCGCATTATTTGATTTTTAAAATATGTAACGTCTGCATGGCTAACCGCATGCAGTCTTTAACATGTACCTTTTTCACCATTTCTTTTCTGCTCGCGCTTCGCGTTAGTAGTACTTATTAAGTTGCATACACATCTTTTATTCAGGATAAACATTGCCCAGAATGTTCAAATCTTAGAAAAAAATACATAAGATTTCCAAAAAAAATTAGCTCGCACTTTGCGCTCGCATTATATAAATAAAGATTGTAATATTATATATTGATGTTAATTTATACGAATAAGCCAAGAAGTGTCTATTAGGACTACCCCTTCAAAGAAACCAAAACTCGTCTTCGAGCGGCCGATCAGGGAAAATATGGCTGAAAAAAAATTCCGGCCCCCCCCCCCTTTTAGCGAAGGCTGGATCCGTCCCTGCCCAGCTTAGAATTATGGCATAAAAATGGTAGACCTATCATACATTGTGACGCACAAAATGACTCGCAGAGCTAGCGCAGCGCTCGGATCGATAAACAGCTGATCATCGATCAAAAGCAGTCCAGGCGAGTTAGCCAAACTTTCGGATCGAATACTACTCAAATATGTGATCTGGTAGTTGTAATTGTAAGTTTAAGTATTATAATTCTAAGTGGTGGTGGTGATGATGCTGATGATGATAATAAAATTGAGGCCAAGCTTTCTAAATTGATTTTCATGATTTTCACACGGTATTGCGTGCCGGGATGGCGTGACAATTTGAACCACCTCACCTGCTAATGCACCATGCCATCATGGTGCATTACACTCACACGAGTACGAGGTTGGGTGCATTATGGCTTACTGCAGTACGTAACTCGACAACAACCAGCCCAGGCCTGGCCGTACTGTAGGCCAGCATTCCCTCAAACGACGACAGACAAGCCTATCTACAGCATGCCATAGACCTACAGGCTAGTACAGCTACAGCCATGATCGGGCCGGTCGGGTGCAGCCTGCTGAGTGCAGGTTTGATTTTTTTCGAGCTGCGTGAAAAAAAATTTCACTCCTTATACAGAGAGAGTCAGAAAAAATTTCCCACTTTTGTAAAGTTGAATTGTTTAAAATATGAATATTCAATCATTAGTTTCATGATATGTCTTGATAGATTCAGGTACCTTTTTCATTTGATCCGCTGCACGCATGACTGAACAGCGGACAATCTTTAGAAGACTGTCAGATCTCACTTGCGCCAAGTTACAGGGTGGGGAATAAAACACTCTTTTGAACAAAGACAGTCCGACAGACTGAAACACACACACACACACAAACACAAAAATACACACATGGTAATAACTGGTTCATAATTTTCTCTTTTCTGATTAAGCATTGATTTTTAGCAAGCTCGCTGAATGTTTAAGTGGCAATTCCCGACAATCTTTCCCCTTAAAACACATTCACTACCACCATCATATCATCATCATCATCCTCATTGTCATCCTCTTGATCTTGATCTTAATCTTCATCATCATCATCAAGTGCACATAAATCCAATATGCTGGTTATGTCTTTTGTTGGTTAACAATGAAAATTTACAATGGATGTCTGTGCTTTTGTTGCACTTGCCTATACAAGGGCTTGCCTGATTTGCAGCAGTCACTTGAGCCTCTTTTTACAGTAGCAAAAGTACACGAATCATGGTTCGTCCTCAATTCACACCACAACATTTATGGTCACCGAGTATGCAAGGACTCAGAGTGTAGCAGATGTTTTGCAAGGGTTTCGCCGCCGTTACCCAGATGTTCGGTGTCCCAGCAGAAAGACTGTTCTCCGGAATGTTCAGAAATATCACCGAACAGGAACGAGTACCAACCTCAACGCAGGGCATTGTGTGCTTGTGTGTGTGTGTGTGAGGGTGTGCTTGTGTGTGCATGTTTGGGTGGGTATGCCAGTGCGTGTGCATGTGTGTGTGTGTGTGTATTTGTGTGTGCGTACATGCGTGTGTGTGTGTGTGTGTGTGTGTGTGTGAGCATGCCAGTCTGTCTGTCTGACTGTCTTTGTCTAAAGCACTGTTTTATTCATCACCCAGTAACTTGGCGCAAGTGAGATCTGACAGTCTTCTAAAGATTGTCCGATGTTCAGTAATGCGTGCACGGGATCAAATGAAAATGGTACCTGAATGTACTTGGAGGATACCTCTATCAAGACATATCATGAAACTAATGATTAAATATTCATATTTCAAACAATTCAACTTTACAAAAGTGGGACATTTTTTCTGACTCACTCTGTATTGTGGTTTAAAACTTCTTAATAAGATCTCCAAAAATTCCTAGTCCTTCTAGCATTTTAGGCTAGCCGAGTAATGCTGGCCGGGAGCCGACTCAATTTTAGGGTACAACTTTAGCAGTCAAGGGTTAATTTCATGCCGCCGCGCATAGAAAAATCAAGCCGTAGAAGTCGTTTGTTGTGGACGCCAGAAGCACGCGCGACCCATTATTAGAAATCCACTGCCAACCATGGTTCTTTGTGCAAGGTTAGTAGCCTAGATCTACTAGGCCTATTACTAATAGTAATGTAATACTACCCTTGCACTAATGTGGGCGTCCCGGACTGGAACTCGGACTTAGAGCTCGACGCGCTGCACTCACACGTATTGCGAGGTAAGAATTTGAATATTCGCTTTATTTAAACATCTGATAAAAATTTAGATATTTGAGAGCATTATTTAAAACTAATTTATATGTTATTCATATCCATTGGCACAATGAAAATTTGTAATGTGAAAATGCAGTTAAAACAAGTGTGCCCCCCCCCCTTCTAAAGTGGATACTTTTTTTGCCTGTCAAATTTTGTCGTTGACAAAATCCCGTTATTTGGGGTTGAAACCCTTTTTTTTTGCTTCTCCAATTTTTTGTTTTGCTGGTCAATCTTTTTTCCTAGGGAAAGTGTGCCCTCATTTCAAAAGATATTGGATCCGCCCCTGTTCCCATCATTTAATATTTTATTGCCAAATAAATGCATTTGGGAAGTTATATCAAGAAAGTTTGATATGAACTGGATTAAAAAACTTAAAGTGTAACACTTCGTAATTCCGAAGATTCGTAATTCCGAAACACGTAAATTGTCTATAGCTCGATGTTCGTGAATGCGAACACGAAAAGGATTCATTAATCCGAAAATTTGTCACGATATTCAGAAGGTTCAATAATCCAAAAACGAAATAAAGTTGGTTGTTCCAAAGATTTGTTAATCCAAAAACAAAATAAGGTTATTCTAAAAGTTCGATAATCCGAAAACAAAATAAGGTTCGCTTTGCCGAAGGTTTGATTATCCGTAAATGAAATAAGGTTCGTCGTTCTGAAGGTTGACTTTTTTAAAAACATTAAAGGTCAAGTCCACCCAAGAAAAATGTTGATTTCAATCACAAAAAAATCAAACTAGCTTGATGCTGAAAGTTTCATCAAAACCGAATGTAAAATTTTGTAAGAAAGTTTTGACATTTTAAAGTTTCGCATATTTTTCACAAAACAGTTCTTTGTGCACAAGTCAGTAACATGCAAATGAGACAGTCGCTGATGTCCCTCACTATTTATTTTGTTTTTTATTGTTAAAGGACGTTCCACAGTTAAAATGAAGTCCATGTCATTTTCACCAAATTTTGCAGAGAGTTACTTTGGTGTCTATGCAAAAACAATATAGGTTCAGGTGCTTATTTTTTTTCTACCGGACCTCAAAGTCGACATATTTGAATGATCTGAAATGTTGCGCATTCAAGAGAATTATGCCTCTCTTAGACCTCATGAATTCACCAAATGAGTCTAAATTATCTTTCCTCTGTCGATATCGCACCAAACTTCATTAAAATTGCAGGATATGTAACTAAGTAGATACCAAAATAGGAGAATACCTTTTAAACGGCGAACTGTATCTATTTGGAGTTAGCAGCGCCCTTATTTGACAAAAATGGTGCAAAAACTAAAAAAAAAGGAAACAAATTTTAAACAATGTTCAAGCTGCACTTTATTCAAAATCCATGTCATTTCCATCAAATTCGGCAAAATTGTAGAGGAATGCATGTCGAAGGTTTAGGAACGTTAAAATATGGGGTCCATGTGCTCTTTTTCAAATAATAAGTGTCCAATTTATTGCGTGTTGACTTGAAACAGTCGAAAATGCGCCTAAAACGGGCAAAAGTGTAATACTGTCCAACATGTCTAAAATACGAATGGTCCCATAGTTCTGCTCCCAAACATTGGAAATCCATGTCATTTTCATCAACTCTCCGGATCGTAGAAGAATATATTTTAAAGACGTTACAATTTTTAAAATATGGGGTCCATGTGCTCGTTTTCAATTCATAAGTGTCCAATTTATTGCGAGTTGGCTTGAAACAGTTGAAAATGCGCCTAAAACGGGCAAAAGTCTGATAATACCGTTTGGAATGCGAGGGGTTCCGTAGTCTTGCTCAAAAACATTTTCATCATACTTTGCATATATACACAACAACAAAAGTAAGTCCCCCCTAAATCAAATTGCTGTAACTTTTGAACGGATTTTTTTTGAGATATGATATTTCGTAGGTGGTTATCTATACTCATTAAGCAACTCCGGGGGAAAATGAGATTGATCGGTTGAGTCATGCGTGAGTAATTAAAGGTTGAAATAAAAAAAATGACAATTTTTGAAAGTCACAAGAGCCGTTTTTCAGATTGTGAAAATACAAAATTGGGCATATATTGTTTTTAGGTGAATTGTATGGTGTGGTGTTATGCTGTTTTACTATCCATTATTTAGCCACTCCACACATGATTTTGATATTGTATGTTCATGGTTGAGTGAGCACAATGTATTGCAGGGGCCGCGGAAGCGGGGGGGGGGGGGGGGGCTTCAGCTCCCCCACCACTTTTTCCATAAGCATGTACAAAAATGTAAACATTACCATACGATTGTGATTTTTTGCATGGTCAGCCCCCCCCCCCCCCCCCGTTCCGCGGCCCCTGTATTGTGACGTATCATCATAGGGGTTTATGGTAGTATCCTGTACAACTTGTTAGATCATATTAAAATTTGAAAATGTTGGTGGCTCCGCCGATTATAGGCCCCTCCACCATTTATAAATTCTGGATCCACCACTGACTTGTCCATGAATTAAACTGATTATGAGAAATTGTTAGGAAAACAATACATTTATGCAGTATAAAGAGTATTCATTCCTAAGTTTTCAAATGTGCTCGCTCAACCATGAAAATGTTTAAAGTTCGGAAAGTGTGTGGTGATAGAAATGATGGATGATAAAAATAACTGCAATTAAAGTCACATTTGCATTGAGAGGGCGCTTTCATACGATCGCAGAAATTTCTCTCTGATTTGTATCTTAAATTTCACATTTTCGGAAATCTTATCTTAAAAAACGTATTCGTCTACACCACGATGGAGGTACCAACACGTTCATCAGTGGACATTGAAAATCACTCGAAGGGTGATGGAAGAGATAGAGATGGATTTAGGAGGGATATAGATAGTACCTATGCTGAGAAAGCAACGGCCGATAACCCAAGCCGACGAGATGCCGGTTCGAAACCCGTATTCATGCGTCAAGCAGACATTCCTAATGCGGATTTGAACCAGCCCACAGGAGAGGAGATCTATCTTGCCATTTCTAAGTCGATTGCTCCTGAAAACATCATGGGTATACAAAAGGTGGGTGGATTATGGAGAATTTATTTGAAAGAGAGAGAGAACAGATTACCCTTACTAGCTCAAGGTTTGAGAATGAGAGGTGTAAACATACCCATCTTCGACACAAACCCCTTCTTAAAGGAGAGGAGTGAAAATCTACTGAGAATTACAGTAAAGGACATTCCTCTATCAGTGAGTGACGAGGTGATAGCACAGGAGTTAGAGGAGATGAAATGTAAAGTGAAAGGGAAGATAACGAGGCAAAGATTACGTGTAAATGGTCAGCTTACATCATGTCTAAATGGCGACAGGGTTGTATACGTGGAGAAGCTAAATAATCCGCTTGATCGCCATACCATTCTCGCCTCTTTCAATGCGAGAATTTTCCATGATGGGCAAGCGCAATCAAAGGGAGCGTCCGTAGCAACGTGTTCGAGGTGCCTGGATACTGGTCACCACGCCTCAACTTGCGTCAAGCCATTCGTATGCAAACGATGTAAGCGACCTGGCCACAAAAGCTTCGAATGTGATGAGTCACGTGATCAAACCGATCTTTAAAAATGGCGCCGTTGGTGAAGATATTCCAGGATTGGGGGAACGCCCATTTGGTACCAATGAGAATGATCGTGCGTCAAGTGATCGTGCCAATACAATCAAGGTCAATGCCGTCGTCCATAGAAGTCCGTTGAAGCATACAGACGTAAACACTCGGACCACGCGTGAAGAGCGTTCTACACAACGGAGCTTGCCAGATCTTTGGTTGAGAAGCAGCCACGCTGCTAATGTTAGTCAAAGCTCGGAAGCTGAGAACAGCGACAATACTGATGGCTATGAAACCACTGATTACCGATCAGAAAATGTGAGTGACAAAGAGAAGAAACGTAAAGGCAGACAAGAAAGAAAGAGGAGAAAAAAGGGATCAAATAAGAAATAAATAACAAAAAAAACCGGTACTTTCGCGGACAAATGTATCACACTCCTTTCACATAATGTGCGGGGAATGAGGAACAGTAGAAAAAGAAACATGTTATTTCAATGGCTCAGAAATCAAAATGCAGATATCTTTTTTTTTACAGGAAACCTTTTTAATACAGGATATGGTAGAAAGAATTAAGTTAGAATGGAAGGGACTGCCATTTCATTCATACGGTAGTAATCATGGAAAAGGTATTTTGATACTGTGTAAAGAAAAACTAGACTTTTGTATTGATTCTAGTGCTATAGACAGCAATGGACGAATAATATTGCGTAATATGAGCATTGGTGATAGGAAAATGTGCATGGTAAATGTATATATTCCGATAGAAAAGAAAGAAAAGATAAAGTTTTTGCATCGTCTGAGCAATTTGGTTCAGTGCCGTACGGACATAAAGTCGTATGCCTTAGTGTTTGGAGGTGATGTCAATTGTGTAAACAAGGCTGAGCTGGATACCTTAAGAGCAAAGTCTATTTATAAAAAGCTTCCTGAATATAATCAGTTGATTAAACATTACAAATTAGTCGACATTTGGAGAAAATTACATCCAGAAAGTAGACAATTTACGTACAGAAATACATTTCTTAAAATGGCCTCTATAGAATAGACTTTTGGCTTGTAGCAGATTGTTTATGCAATTACGTCAGGCAGGCATGCATAAAACGAGTAGCTTTATGCCCCGATCATTGTGCAGTTACATTTACACTTATTTGTGAAAATGTCAATCGAGGCAGAGGGTTTTGGAAGTTGAATAATTCCCTTTTAATGAATGAAGAATATAAGTAACTAATTAGAAATATAATACGTGGAATGAAAGAAGAGACGAAAGGTGAAAAGGATGTGTCATATGTTTGGGATTTCTGTAAAATCAAGATAAAAGAAAACTCCCTTCGTTTTGCCAAACGATTAAAAATAAAAGAGAATGTTAATATAAGAACTTTAGAAAAGAAATATGAAGAGTTGATTAAGAGCACTGAAAACGATAACAATGAAAAATATATAGTAGAATTGAGAAGGAAAATAGAACAATTTTACTCAAAACAATGTGCCGGTGCACAAATCAGGTCAAGAGTGCAGTATTATGAAGAAGGGGAGACAAATATGAAATATTTTGTTGAAACAGAAAGGCAGAATGCAGTCAAAAAGACTATCACGTCTTTGAAGATAGGAAGAAAAAATGAGCATAGCATGAGTAAAATTTTGAAATATGTGCATAAATTCTACTCAAAATTATATACTTCGTTAAATAAGAACACATGTGAGGTTAGAGATTACGTTCAAGACATAGATGGACCACAATTGAAAAGTGAAGAAGCGAATACATGTGAAGGTAAAATATCAAAATTAGAAATAACACAGGCACTTAAAAATATGAAACGAAATAAAAAACCGGGCGGAGATGGACTGACTTTAGAATTTTACATCGAATTCTGGGAAGATATACAGGATTTAATTTTGTTTAGTTTGAATGCAGGTTTTGAGAAAGGACGTTTATCGTACACCCAACGACAGGGTATTATAACATTATTGTATAAAAAGGGAGATAAAGAAGATATCAGAAACTGGAGGCCAATAACGTTACTCAACGTTGACTACAAGCTTGCTGCAATGGTCTAAGCTAATAGATTGCAAAATATATTAACATTACTGATAAATGAAGATCAAGTTGGTTATATAAAAGGTAGAATTGGGTATTGTAATGCAAAAGTGATTCAGGATATTATTAACTACACACAACTTGAAAAGGTTAATGGTCGTCTTATATTTGTAGATTTCTACAAAGCATTCGACAGTCTGGAGTGGACTTTTATTGATGAATGTTTAGAAAAATATGGTTTCAAAATAATGTTCAGAAAATGGGTTTCGATTCTATATACACAAATATCGAATTGCGTTCTTTTGAATGGATATTTTACAGAAACATTTTACCCCACTAGAGGGATAAGGCAAGGTTGCCCGTCATCTGCGTTACTTTTTATCTTAGCGGTTGAGTTTGTCAGCAACAAAATCAGAAGTGATAAGGATATAAAGGAAATTTGTGTTGGAGAAAACTCTAAAGAAATTAATTTATGTCAGCTAGCTGACGACCTGACATTTTTTATGCAAAATAATTATTCAGGAAATAAGGCCATAGAGCATATAATAGATCTTGGAAAAGTTTCAGGTGTTATTTTAAACAAGGAAAAAACACAAGTCATGTGGTTGGGAAAAGATAAACCTTTAGAAATGATAAGTAATATTCCATGGGCTGAGAATTATGTTAAAGCCCTCGGTATATTTTTTACCAAACATGAATCTATGAGCTGCGAGCTTAATTGGTCAAAGGACAAAATTAATAAAATAGAAAGTTTGCTTAACATTTGCAAACAACGAAATCTTACATATAAAGGTAAGATAATTATCTTAAAAACATTAATATTGTCTAAATTTGTATGCACTGCTCAAATTATTTTTGTCCAAACGACCTGGTTAAAAAAATAGACAAATTAATTATGAACTTTTTTGGGGATCCAAAATTCACAAAGTAAAAAGAACGATGGTAATTAGTGATTTGTCAAATGGTGAATTAAATATGTTAGATCTAGGTATACAATTAAACAGTTTTAAGCTAAAATGGCTTTATTAATATTTCGATGACACTAAATCAAAATGGAAATGGATGTTTGATTATTGGTTTGATAAATTAGGTGGAAGTTTTATTTTAAGAAATTGTAAGTTTGATCCACAATATATCCTGTCATTGAAAACGATTCCAAAGTTTTATCGTGAAATATTATATGTCTATTTTACTTCTAAAAAAGAAAAATTGCTTAAGGAAAAGAAAAATATAATTTCAAGTGCAGAGATTTGCAAAGAATTGTTATGGTTTAACAATATCAGACATAGTGGTAGGATGTTGTTATTTAGGAACTGGATACGGTCAAATATTTTGTTCATCGGTGATCTGGTATCTAAGAATACCTTTCTTACTGTAAATGAGTTAAAAGAAAAGTTCGTCAATCTTGATGGACAATAGTTGTCAGAATATGCAGTTTGTATAATGTCAATACCAAAAATATGGAGAGAACAACTAAAAGAAAATAACCTTGCTTTGTTTAGAAAATTTAAATATTCAATTTAGAATAATGAGTCCTGTATGCCATCTATAGATACATTGCTTAATTGTAACTCTAGAGTAAAACAAATTTATCAAGAGATGTTGCAATTAAATGTTGAAAGATCAAGGGCCGCATTATTTTGGATGAAGAAAATATGAATTCTTGGTTGTTTACATGGACACTGAAACTCAAAAGTATTCAAGATAATACCATAGCCCATTTTAATTTCAATCTTATGTATAATTTATTACCTACTCTCTGTAACTTAAAAAATGGAATTTAAGAAACACAGATATTTGTAGTGAGTGCACTAAGTTGAGTGATTTATTACATTTGTTTTGGTTCTGTACAGAGGTTGATAAGCTTCGGAAATACGTCGAAGCACTCATAAGAAAATGTCTAATTCAAAATTTTCGTTTGTAGCCTCAGCATATTGTTTACGGTCTAAGAAAATAATAAGGAAAATAAATAAATTTAATGTTGAATTATGCATTATAATCTATTTACAAATGTTACAAGATAACATTAGTTACAATGAAAAAGATGAAGTTTTATGATTTGAAAATTATGTTCATATATGTTCTGGAAAAATATATGATAATGAGAGAGGTAAACGAAAGGAAAATTTGGATATGAATATGAGCAAATGGAGTTTAATACTGAATAACTTGTAAAACTGTTGTTTGTGTACATTATATGTGTGTATATTTTTATTTAAATAAAGAAGACCAGTACTGGTTAAAAAAAAGTCACATTTGAAACCGAATTTGCCGCCAATATTCACTTTATTACCCTTTAAACTGAGTCTGTGACATTGAAAATACCCATTTTCCAAATGTGATGCGTGCTCACTCATCCATAAATAAACAAATTGATTTCCTTTTGGCACAGAATTTGCACATACGTTGGTAAACATTACTGACAAATGACATTGCTAAAGGTAGCCTTGAAAAAAGCTCAACCATATTGAATAAGGGGTTACTTATTCTTAAACATATGGACCCATAATGTACAAAAGTCTATGAGAGAGGAAGTCAAAATTGTAACAAATATGAATTGAGGGTTTGTTTCATGGACGGTTTTTGTTACTTCTGCCAACAGTTATTTCATGAAACTTCACACATGGCTTCAGAGTAAGACTATCCAAAAGGCGCGCCAACTAAAATCACCATTCGATACGGTACAGAATGAGGCCAAGGCCTTGAACTTTCTTCTCATTTGCATAATTTTCGAATATTGTGTGCTCACTGATGCATTAAACATCGGGATTTTCATAAAAATCAAATCAAATGAATTATTCAAGGAGGTTTGTGACAGCTATCCATAGTTACAAATTGCATTTTTTCCAATAACTTAAAAAAGAGCTAATCACATTCCACATGTTCATTCAAGCGTGAATGTTTAATTAAACGTCTTTGAATCATTGAAGCATGTTAATTTAGATTTAGATTTTTAGATTTAGATTTATTCATTTTCCGTTCACAAAGCACAACAAAATCAAACAATACATAGTCAAATATGAAGTACAACATCAATCGGAGTAAGGTATAAACAATGAGAACTAATGCGAACTAAAGTAACTTTGACTATAATGACTATATAAAACAGAACGGAGGGGCTTGCCAAGAAAAGCAAAGCTTGTATGAGAGGCAAGCCCCCGTAACATTACAAAACTATAATATAAAGGAGAGACGGGAGACAGTTTAAAGGGAGGCTATACAAAATATCAAAGGTAACAACGAAAGAGTAACACAAATTAGAATAATTGATAATAGTAATAATAATAATTAAAAATAATAACAATATGGTTACAATATTTGTGATAATGAGGGAGGAACTGAGAAGGAAATGTAAGGAAAGAGGGGGGGGGGGGTGCAGGTACAATTGGAGGTGCAAAGAGGAGCATGGCAGGTGCGGGAAAAGGTCGGCAGGCAAGTTGTATCCTGGGAGGTTAAGAAAAAAGTTTTTGTTGTATATAGTTTTGGTTATATGGTAGATTGACTTGTTTGTGTAAAGTATTGGCTAATAAGCATCTTTTTAAGGTTATGTTTAAAAACTGCGATGCTTGGGGATTCCTTAAAGGCGTCGGGCAAGGAATTCCAATATACGGGACCAGAAAAGACAAAATAATTTTTTGCTAGTAAAGTTCGGGTTGGAGGTAGGTGATATGAGTTTCGTTGTCTTGTAGGATAATCGTGTACAGAGGAGTTTTTGCAGAACATAATTGAAAAAATTGCGGGGAGATCATCTTTATTTAGTTTGTACATAAATTGGCCGAGTTGGAACAAATATGTATCATTAACTTTAAGGATTTTATTTTCAAAAAATCATTTATCTGTGTGACATCTGAAATGTGTATGAAATATTATCCTAGTGCTTTTTTCTGTAACAAAAGTATCCTATGTAATTGTGTTTGGATTGCACAACCCCATGCCAAAATACCGTAATTAATGTATGGTAATATTAAGGTGTGATATAGTGTAAGTAGTGTACGAGATGGAAGAAAAATTTTGAGCTTGTTGATAATTCCAATATTTCTTGAAATTGTTTTGCATATATTGTCGATGTGTGGTTTCCATGATAATTTATTATCAATAAGTACACCCAAGAATTTTGTTTCAGAAACATTTTCAAGGACAGTATTATCAAAAATGAGATTGTCGGGCAAACTATTTATTCTATTACTAAATAGCATGTAATTGGTCTTTTGTAAGTTAAGTGAGAGTTTATTTGCCTTGATCCATTCAGTCACATGCATGAGTTCAGAGTTAACAATCCTAATAAGTTGGTTTATGTTATCATGAGAAAAGAAAATGTTGGAATCATCAGCAAAGAGTATGAATGAAAGTAAATTTGAAGTTTTGTGGATGTCATTAATGTAAGTGATAAAAAGAAGAGGGCCGACTAAGCCACCCTGTGGTACCCCGCATGTAATTGGAAGGTTGGATGAATTGTGATTGTTTATTGATACAAACTGAGTCCTATCTGTAAGGTAGCTCTTGAACCACTCCAAGGCCTTCCCCCTAATACCGTAATGAGATAGTTTATACAAAAGAATTTCGTGTTTAATGGTATCGAAGGCCTTGGAGAAGTCCAGGAAAATACCCACAGTGTGACAACCTTTGTCAGTGGAAGTAGTGATTTTGTTAATGAAAGATAAAATTGCATGCGAGGTGCTGTGATTTTCGCGAAACCCAAATTGAAAGTCCGAAAAGATATAGCTATTTTTAAAGAACGTACTAGTTCGTGTATGGACAAGTTTTTCAAGAATTTTTGATAACGAGGTGAGCAATGATATGGGACGGTAGTTGGAGACGAGCTGATTATCTCCTTTTTTAAAAAGAGGGACTACTTTTGCGATTTTCATAAGACTGGGTATCCTTCCTGTTTTCAAAGAAATATTAAATATATGCACCAAAGGATCGACGATAGCCAAAATAATTTTCTTAAGTAGGAGGTTGGAAATACCGTCAAACCGTCATGAACATAACGAAAAAATTGAGAAAAGATCATTTTCAGTTACCAAAATGAAACAATACTTGCCTATGATATTTGAAAATCGTAATTTTTGTTTTCAATTAATGTTCATTGAACCGTTAAATGATGAATGCTGTTGAAGAAAAAAAAATGTCATTACATTCTATCATTTTTATTGATAGAAGTGGGGTAAAAATTCAATTATAGCAAATTTGGACTTAAGTTTATTCAACCGTGAAATTTAGCCAAAAAATTCTATCGTCTTTTAGAAAGAACCTTTTACAAGCCTTCTGACTATTTTTCATGATGAGAATGTGGAATTAGTTCCAATGAAATGGAATCAAAGTCATGATATTTGGCATGTGACTTTTGAAAAGTGACATGTTTGCCTTTTGACGGTGCTCACTGAAGCATGACGGAAAATACGTCCATAACATTTACTCAGAGGGTAGCGTATAAAATTATCTACACGCTCATGTAAAAATATACTAAAAACCCGCATTGGTTCGGAAATTATTGATGTTTGTTTAAGGGGGGACTTACTTTTTTTGTTGTGTATAGATAATTTCGCACCTGAATATTCCAAACATGTAACAATTAGCATGGGTCCATGTGCTTGATTTTTTGCTAGAGAGCTTCATACTGCACCTAAATGGATGTTAAGAAATGCGTATTCAAAAGAATTTGGCATTTTTAGACCCCACGAGATCACAACAATAATAGTTTAAAGCTTTAGTCAAAATCCATGACAATGTCATCAAATCTCTCAATGTTATATTAATAATTGTATCCTTAAGATGGATAATCTATTTATATTGCTATTGTTTGCTTTTTTAAGTCTAACAGCACTCAGTTCTTAGAAATTGCGCGAAAGATAACAAAAACTCAACCTCAAAAATGTGATATTTCAATAACAAACTTGAAAAGTACAACAAATGCTGCACTTTATTAAAAACCCATGTAATTTTTACCAAACTTTGCAAAGTTGTAGAGGATGGTATACCTAAGAGGTGCAAACATTGAAAAATATGGGTTCATGTGCTTGTTTCCAAACTATCAGTACTTTGATTGGAAAAAAATGTGCTTTTTAAAACAGCCGAAAACGCGCCAAAAGCTTTGTATCTATGTGAGGAAAAATTCCAAACAACTTTGCCATATTTCCAAACTCGGGGTCATATTCGTCATACTTTGCAGCACTACAGAGTAAAGTATTTTGAAATAGAGGTAATTAAAAATGGTCCACGGAATAATTCCAGTTTACTAGCTTCATAAGATAACACATTGGATCTGCAGTTACTGCAGATAAGGAGAAAAATCAGCTCACATCTACAGCTGATTAATAATCTGTTCATCCATTGTGACGTCAGCGCGCAGAGTGTAAATATGCGCAGATCATTATGCGCACAAACATAACTGTGCAACGTCCTTAGATTATACAATTGCCCCCGTCCCCCCGTCCGTCCGTCCGTCCGTCCGTCCCCCACTTCGTTTCTGCGCAATGCCTCTAAAAATATTAAATAGTCTAAAAAAAATTGATGTGTAGGTAGATGACACCAAAATTCAGGCTAAGTTCGAATTTGGAGTCCGCAGGTCAAAGGACACAGCTAATTAAATATGCGAGTTGGTTTCCACATGATAAATTATGGAATAATCAACAGAAACAAAAAATGGTGTGTAGGTAGATGCCACCAAAGTACAGGCTAAGTTCGAATTTGGAGTCCGCAGGTCAAAGGCCACAGCTAATTAAATATGCGAGTTGGTTTCCACATGATAAATTATGGAATAATCAACAGATTGAAAAAAAAAATTGTGTGTAGGTAGATGCCACCAAAATACAGGCTAAGTTCGAATTCAGAGTCCGCAGGTCACATGTCATACCTCATTATATATGTGAATTGGTCTAAATTTGTTTACTATATATATATATATATATATATATATATATATATATATATTTATGCATATTTGTTTTTGCACGATGTTAAGTTCAGTCATATTGAATTGATTTCTGTTCGCGTCCTTTGGACACGTCAAATTTCTAGTTTTTACATATTTGACAATAAGGACTAATTTGTCTGAACCATACAATATTTAACCTTGCTAATTCCACATGTTTAAGGACGAATTATTTAGTTTTTACTGGAAAATAAGGAGAAAATTCGAATATTTCTTAAAATGCAATACAAACAAATAGTGGATGACGCCACCAGCCCCCTCATTTGCATACCGACCAGGAAAATAGGTGCAAAAAACCAGGGCTGTCCCAATAAAGGATCATGAAAATGTTGTAGATATTATTTGGAACCATCAATGATACAATATAATATAATGCTAACCAGATTTCACAAAATCAAAACAATAGTAAGAAAATGTGGAGATGTTTGAGAGAACTTGTGCCCAAGTCATTACCTATTTCTCCCAACACCATAAACGTAGATGGAACAGATGTGTCGGGCAATGCAAATATTGCTGAAGCATTTAATGAATTTTTCATTTCAAATGCTACTAATATTACTAAGGACCTGCAAAGGGATACATCTCAACAGAGAGTTCAAGTAGAAGATGACACAAATGTTGGTTCAATTCACTCTCAATTTGAGCTAGAGTTGATTACTAGAGATTTTGTTTTGAAACAGATTGATAATCTGAGTATAGATAAATCAACTGGGGAAGATCATGTCAGCTGCAAACTTTTAAAGATGACAAAAAATGTTATCGCAGAGTCCCTTTGTGATATTATTAACAAATCCCTTACTACTGGAGTTGTTCCTCGTGAATGGAAAAAAGGCTCGGGTAGTACCAATATTTAAATCTGGTGATATGTCTTCGTTGAATAATTACCGCCCAATTTCTATATTACCAATCGTGAGTAAAATTTTAGAAAGGGCTGTTCTTCCAACAGCTAAGTGAATTCTTGGACGTGAATAATTTATTACACCCAAATCAATCTGGTTTTCGGCCTATGCATTCAACAACTACTGCCCTTGCAAAACTTGTAAATCAGTGGTCGTTAAACATTGATAACAATTTAATTTCTGGAGTTGCGTTCATAGATCTTCGGAAGGCCTTTGATACCGTGGACCATGAGCTGCTTTTAAAGAAATTAACTTGCATTGGTTGTAGTAAGAGGACTATCACTTGGTTCAAATCATATTTATTTGATCGACAACAAGTGACACAATTCAAAGGAGCCAAATCGCACCCTTCATTCGTCAAATTAGGCGTGCCACAAGGGTCAATTCTAAGTCCCCTTTTGTTTTCAATATATGTTAATAGTTTACCTGAATGTATTCATGAAGGTATTATAGATATGTACGCTGACGACACGACACTTACCGTCAGTGCGAATGATGCGACAGTTTTGGAAGAAAAATTAACTGTTGCATTAAACAAGGTCATGGCATGGATTAAAGATAATCAGCTCGTCCTCAACACTGAAAAAACTTGTGTCATGATAATAGGTTCTCGTGCTAATCTCAGGAAAATAGATTCTTTCACGATTTCGTTAAACGGTGATTTGATAAATAGAGTTCAATTCACCAAATGCTTAGGAGTTTTGATAGATGAAGAACTGAAATGGTCAAAACAAATTGAAAATGTATGTAAACTTACTCAGAAAAGCATTGGCATAATAAAGAGAGCGAAAAGTTATTTGCCTGTGCAGTCCTTAAAGTTGCTTTATAACAGTTTGGTGTTGCCAAGATTTGATTACTGTTCTGCTGTATGGTCGAATAGATTTCAATCCCATACAATTAAGCTGCAAAAAATTCAGAAGAGGGCTGCAAGAATTATATTGAACAAGACATACGACACACCGTCGGCTGATTTGTTCACAAGTCTTAAATGGATGACACTAGACAAACGATTTGACCTCAGTCGCGTTTTGATGATATTTAAATGTGTTCATAATTTAGCACCTTCTTACCTTCAGGTAAACTTAACCAATCCAACTGATGTACATGAACATCATACCAGACAGAGAGACAGTGGATATTTACGCGTGCCCAAGTTTCGCACTGATTGTTATAAGTGTAGTCCAATCGTATCTTCAATATTTGAATGGAATAAGCTTGATAATTCAATTAGAACAGCTCCTTCTGTCATTTCATTTAAGAGAATGTTTAAAACAACTTGTAATTTATAAATAACTTGCGGAACATCCACTGTTGTGCTTATTTTGTGTTAGCATGACCTTGATGATTTGGTGTATATTATCAGTATTTTCAAGATGTCCTTCTTAATTAATTTGATTTATTGATATTTTATTATACGTCAAACGAGTGCCCGTCTGCGTTTTGTTTGCTGCTAAGTTTGTTAATGTTTCGTTTTACATTCAAATCCTAATGTGAATCTTAATGCTGTAACGTTCTGTACATACGTTATGCATTTTGTAAATATGTTTATTGTTATTCAGGGCCCCATGGAAGACCACTACTTATTGGTGAATGGGCTACCCTGTCAAAATATCAGAAATAAATAAATAAATAAATGAAATACATTAGTCTATTGACCTGCAATATTTTCAATCTTATTTTGCCTTGCCAATAATGGTTTTAGACAGTGTTTGAACTTTACAATTTAATCAGTAATATTATTAGAAATTGAAAATTCCTTTGTTACGATGGAAATTCAACAAGTGCCCCGATCATGCCCAAAGTTCTTTGGCCCTAAATGACCTTTGACCTTAGTCATGTGACCTAAAACTCGCACAGGATGTTCAGGGATACTTGATTACTCTTCTATCCAAGTTCATGAACTAGGTACATATGAAGAGTTTAGTTGCAAAAGGGGTTAGGACCACTTTAGACCATTTTGAGAAAAAAAAAACTTTTTTAATTCTCCCATATTGCAAAATTCTTATGCGAAACTAGATTATCATGGTATACTACCCTTACATGTGAACATAAAATTGGGTATAAAAATTATACCTGTCTTCATATTTTTTTAAATATTACTTTAGAAAAAATAACTTTGTGGACCTAACCCCTTTTGCAAACAAAATAATTAACAATGAGGAATGCTGGTGACCTATGTGTTATCATCATTGTTGGCAAATTTATTAAAAATGAATACACAAATTTCATTAATGAGCTGACAGACTTGTTCATATTGGGACGGCTTATTTTCATTTGGTCCAATGCCTATTCGTCTAATTGCCAACTCGTCTACCATCAGTTGGTCAAACATCAGATCGTACAATGTTCACATTGTCTAATAAGCCAGTTCGTAGTTACGAACTGCGCATGCGCATGATTCGGGCACGAACTTTTCAATTCTTTTTTTTTGTTCAATTCTTTTATTTCATTTCCATTAAAAAAACATAATACAAAGTAATATAAAGTAATACAAATCAAGTACAATTTTACAGAAGGGCATTCTTACTTCGTAAAAAAAACAAAACAGAAATATTATTAGAAATATTATTAGAAATTTCCAAAGGTCATTGTACATAAAATCGAATCCGAGGCAGCTTAGCTGAGCTAAGCTGAGCAGATCACCACAGTATCCAACAAAAACATCGGAAGTGGTTCTTTATAGTTTATTAACTTTATTTTATACTCGGAATCGGATTTAAACTACTTACTGGTGAAGTGCTGTTTTAAGCATTTTCAATTCGAGAAGTTTTCATATTTTTTTTCTTCTTATTTACGTAGATATTTGAAGTGTTTGTACAAATCTTGGAAAAACCTGGGCGAAACTAGATGCAGTGCCCCATATATTCATATTGGTGTGATGTATGTGGCTGTTGCAAATGACGATTCTTTTTTGTGGTGTGTGTGTGTGGAGGTAAATACCGTTTCAGTTTTGACCTCGTACAATCTGAAAACAAGTTTGAGTCCAAACAAACTAAGCACATTCTTGCAATTCTCTCTATAATTTGGACTAGGAAAAAACCAGCCCAATAAAACCTAGAGGGCTAAGACCTAACCAAAATGTGCAGCTAAATTAGATATTTGAGTGCTCTGGTGATTAAAAAGAAACAACATAAGAGCTTAGATTTTAATGAAAAACACATCATTCATGAATGACAATTTTTTGGTTACAATGAATACTAATATTTCAAGAATATTTCTGTAGTATGTGTTGTGTGCTGCATGATTTTCTACAGACAGGGAGGTTCATCAGTGTGAGTGTGCAACATGAAGCTTAGAATTCTAAATTCATAAACATGATACAATCATGGGCGGAAATCTCTCCATGAAGGTAGGGGGGACACAATTGATTTTTCGTTTTTATGCTCTGACCCGTTGCAGAAAGAGTTGCAATCAAACGCAACTCTAAAAATCGTGCGCAACTTGATTTTCAACCAATGAACAGCGCGCATTTCTCAATGAATAATGCGAGCGCGAAGCGCGAGCCCAAATATGTTGATATTTCATAAATTGTGACCTGGAAATTGAACATTCTGAACATTTTTTTGTGATCATGAACTAGATTCGAACCTACCTAAACCATTAATGCGAGCGCGAGCTGAAAGTTTTTGATTTTCCAACCTAAAAACTAGACATTCGTAACACTTTTTCAAATCATGAACAGAATAGGAATTCAACTAAATAATAGATGAGAGCGCAAGCTGAAAGTTTTTTTGATTTTCCAACCTAAAAACTGGACATTCTTAACAGCTTTATAAAAATCATGAACAGGATATGAATCAACAGTTAATGCAAGCGTGAAGCGCGAGATGATATTTTGTTGTTTTCCTACCTAAAAACTGGACATTCTTAGCACGTAATAATGAACGGAATAGGAATCTAAACAATCAATGCGAGCGCGAAGCGCGAGCTGAAAGTTTTTTATTTTCCAACCTAAAAACTGGACAATCGTAACACTTTTTCAAATCATGAACAGGATAGGAATTTGACTAAACAATATTAGATTCGAGCGTGAAGTGTGTGCTGAAGATATGTTATTTCCGGCCTAAAAATTGGTATTATTAGCATATTTTAAAATCAAGGACAGGGTAGCTATCTAACTAAATTTTAATTAATGTGAGCGCAAGGTGTATCCTGATTTTTTTTCCGACCAAAAAAGTCATCTTCTTTTCACCTTATAGCAATAAACAGGATAGTATCTGACTAAACCATATTACTGATGCGAGCGCAAAGCGCGATATGATTTTTTTCAAGATTTAAACCTACAAATTATGAAAAAGATGGATATATTCCTAAATAAATGATTTGATTTTATATATTTCGATCTAAAAAGTGAAAAAAATTTAAGCACGTTTTGAAATAAAGACTGAGATGGCTGTGTATTAATGCAAAGCGCGAGCGATTTTTTTTTTCTATACTATGAATGACCTGAAAATTTTCTTTTTTCTAATTATCCCCCTCCCATCATTTAATTTACTTCCTCGTCCTATCTTTTTTCTTATTTTTCTCCTCACCTTCCTATTTTGCGCCGCCAATAGGGGGCGGGCCGCCGCTTCGCCCCCTTGATCTACCTATGATGACCCCGGCCTCCCGCGGTATGAATTTTGTGTAAAAATGGAATATAAAAGTCTCGTCAATAGAGTATTTAAAAACAAATTTTGGGGGATTAAACATAGTTAAAATTCACTGTGAAGGATTAATCATAACTCATGAAAACTATTCTTTGTACTGAATACGCGAACAATGAAAATATTTTTATATTCCAAGTCAAGTAAATTTGTAATAAAGGGAAAATGAATTGGTTTAACAAAGGTATGTTTTTACTGGGTATGGAACATTCTCGTCTACCATCTATGCACTAAGTATCCAGAGGCGATTTTTTTTTCATCATTTTTATTAGTTATGAAATTGACAATGGCCATCGATGTCATCACTCTTTGGCTGGCATATAGGGCTATATGCGAGTTCGAGAATAGTCGGGCCAGTATGCCATTTCTTTTCCTATCCAAGTTCTTAACAAAACTATCTGTTTATATATATTTCGAAATTCGAGGATACATGTGTATAATTTCGATTTTGAATTATGTATTTTTTCCATAATAAAATACCACAAATAGTAGGGGGGACATTTGATATTATGTCCCCCTTCCAAAATGGTAGGGGGGACACGGCCCCCCTGTCCCCCTGGGATTTCCGCCCATGGATACAATGTATAAAGGAGAGGATCAGACGGTAGTGGGAACAAAAAGAAAATTGGCATGAAACTGTTTTAATATTGTCTCATACCGTAGGGCTTGCTTACAAAAAAAATATATAAATGCTGAATCGAGTCTTTTTTTCAGTAATATTTTAAACATGTATTTAGCTATTGTGTTTTGTGTTTTTGTTTTTGTGTTATTGGATGTGCAAATAGCATCAACAAGATAGAACGTTGGTATATCAAGCTTTGTGATAAACATAGACGCAAGTTTGGAAGCTGTATCTGCAAGAAGCCTTTTGAGCTATTTCCTTTTCCATCAGAAATAAAGATCCTGATGGTCGACGCAGGTGGACCAAGCTGGTAAATAAAAAAACTAAAGGTGGCCATAATAGGAAGCCGAATTACCAAGAAAGAATATGTTCGCAACACTTCAAAGAGGGGGAACCAACGACATCATGGTCAGATCCTACTAAGAAGCTAGGTTATAGTTCATCAGGTAATTCCTCTGCTAAACCAGCTCGTAGTGCTCCACGAGAAAGGGCAGAATACATTTTAATAGTCCAGTCAATCTAGCCAGAATAGGGGGGTAACCCACCACTAATTGCATCACGAGATATTCCACTGAAATGCTTTCTAGGAAGGTCCCCTAAACAACTTACTAAAAGTCCCAAGAAATCCCAGCAGTGGAATATATGACATTTGCATATTATGCAAATTAGTCATGAAAAATTAGAAAAAGAAGGGAAATTATTCAAAGATTACAAATTAAATGTAAAAAACAATTTAATTTGAAAGGAAATTCATGATGAATAACTGAATTCAATGTTTTCAATCAAAAGTGAAAAAAAATCTACCTCATTTGCATATTATGCAAATAAGCATCCTTATATGGAAAAAAATTTAAGATATTGTGATTTTTCTCATATAGACTGCTTGAAAACATTTCATTAATGTTGACATTGATATGCTACTATATCATAAATTCATAATTCATCCCAATGCCTGAAAATTAATTTGCATATTATGCAAATTAGCCATTTAAAAATAGAAAATGAGGAAATTAATCCAAAGACTAGAAATTAAATGTCCACAGCAAGTAATTTTGAACAAAAGTTCATGATGAATAAATAAGTTCAATGTCTTTATTTAAAAAAGCTAGCAAATCTGCCTCATTTGCATATTATGCAAATAAGTATCATTATATGGAGAATGTCAAGAAATTTTGATTTTTATCACATTGACTGCAGTGAAAACATTTCAGTTTTTCAAATTAATATGCTGAGCACTATCACTAAGCATTCAAATCTATCCTAATGGCCCGAATTTACAAAGGTCGACTAAAGTTATACCGGGGTATAAAACGTGTCATTTGACGTCATTTTAATCCATGGACTAAAGTTAGCACCTAGGGGCTAACTTTTGCGATTCACAAAGGTGGACTAAATTATACCGGGGTATAAAACGCGTCATTTGACGTCACGATTTAGTCAGCTCTTATGGGGTTGACTAAATCGGTGGGTTAAAGTTAGTTCACGATTTTAACCAATAAGAGAGCAGCATTGCGATTGCCGAAAAGTTTGCCGCAATAATTTTTTTTTTTGGACAGAGACCAGATTCGGTGTGATCGGCTTATTTAAAGCTTCAATTTCACGACTTCGAGCGAGATTGTAAGTAAATTATATAATTTATTGGAGCTATCATAACGGAGCCTTCAGTTCCATCTGTAACTATTATTGATAGCTTTAACTTTCCAAAAAAGTATACTCCAAAACTTGATATGGTATCTGAATCATTGTTATCGTCGCGTCTCTAAGCTGGTCAGTCCCAGCCTTGTATTTGTGTGTGTGTTCATATCAGATGAACATTGCAGTGCAGTGCGAGATGCAATTAACGTGCAGGTGGTCTATTAGTCCAGTAGATATGTGAAAAAGATGCTCGAATCTGGCAGAAAGTGTGAAATTTGGCATACAGGGGTATTTTTGGGCGCTGATTTCAAAAATTGCCGGTGTAGCGGCGGATTCGGTTCCACCGGCGGATACCGTATCCGCCGGCAGATATCGTTCTTAATGGCCGATATCGTTTTTAATCGGAACCATATCCGCCGGGTTTGACGCGGCTTGATGTTTGCAGATTTGGTTCCTCGGCGGATTTGGTTCTATTGACGATACGTGTAATATTTATTTGGACAGACGTCCAACCTCGGTAGCGCGCGCATGCGCGGCTCTGGCAATGTCGTTACCAATGGGGGGAGGGGATTTTCGTCCGCCTTTAGACTTTTAGTGAATTTTTATTCAGGGGCGGATCCATACAGCTTTTGACGAAGGGCTCGATGGGGGTGAGGGAATAGGAGAAACAATGACTCGATATATCATGTATACATAGACCTGGCACATGCGCCAAAACTTTGCTATTTATTATTATCAGATTTTGATGATGTCACATCCCCATTTTCCGTTTTCTTATGTTATCACACAAAACCATATTTTTTTTCATTTATTTCATATTTGTGTGAATTATATGTCTCCCTTATAATGAAATAAGTTGCAGCAATAAATATCTAATGCACTAAATCAGTTGTCAATCCAAATTTTCTAGTTCTTGGAGGAAAAAATTTGAATAAACCTAATTTCATATAATAAATTACAAAAGAACAAGTGGAGATGTGACATCATCAGTCCACCTAATGGATATTCATGACGTAACAGGCGGGGGGGGGGAGTTGCCCCCTGGCGGATTTCACCAGGAATAAAAGAAAAACGGTAAAGAAAAAAAAAGGAGGGAGGAAGAAAGGGAAAGGGGAATGAGGGGAAAAGGAAAGGAAAAAGTGAAAAGAAAACGAAGAAAAAAACCCTTTTTAATGGAAAAGGAAGGAAATCGGGAAAATGAACGAAAGAAGAACATTTGAGAAAGAACAAATCATTCCAAAACAGGCATATGTAATACAATAGCACGATGGGAAATAAATAAAAAAATGACAAAATGGCAAACAATAGCGCGAAACGAAGGTAAAACGCAATTAGTCAAAAGCTAATTTTTGGAAAACAAAGAAAAGAGACAAGAAAAAAAAAATAACACGACCGGGCTTCCGATGATTGAAATTAAAGAGCGGGAAGAAAGATGGAGTGCATACAACATTGTGCTATAAGCTAGCTAAATTTTATGTAAATAAGCTACCGGGGCTTTGCCCCAGACCCCACACAGTAGGGGCTCTTCATTTATACTGAACCTCAAATTGCTCTATAACGCTTCCCGTTCACAATCACGTTCAATTATTGCACATGCGCCGGGGGGGGGGGGGGGGGGGTCTTGGTTCCACACCCAAGATAAATAAAATAAATTAAAGGAAACGAGGTATAATGAAATGAATGGAAACAATGAAATTTGTTATTTGCTGAATCTAATGGAAAAATCAATTACATAATTAGAATTTAATTTCAAAAGGCATTTTTTCCAGCTCGATCGCTTTGCGACTTTTTACAGATTTTTCCCACATTACTATGTTTTGCCCCTCAAAATATTTGGTTCATTACGCAACTGGGTTGAATAAATGTGTTGTGTAAAAGCTATATCGTGTACATGCCCGCGATTTGATTAAAATAGCGGCAATCTGCGAGGTTTAAATGGCTTTGATATCAAGAAATTCCGGACCCCAACCGCACAGCACTGCGTATGGAAGGGTTGGGCTATGGTCCCAAAAAGTTCTACAAACAAGAACAAAAAGAAAGGAGGAAAGAAAAGCAAAGGAAAAGTGTAGAATATGATTTTATTTACTGAATATAATGCCAAAAAATAGCTCAAAGTTAGATTCTTCTTTGTGTGCAGTATGTGAATTTTGTTTCATTTATTATAAAGTGCGTAGAGAAACTTTCAGTTTTATGCGCTATATAAGGGAAGTATTATTAGTAGTATTATCATGAAAAGGTGATTTTTTTCTCGCTGGCTTCGTTCGGGACTTATATAAAGCAGCTTTTTAGCTCATGTGCTATACTGCGCCCCTCGTTTTTTTTTTACACTTCACGCTACTGCCGCAGAATCCTGTTCACAGTGGCCTTCAGACCACCAAAAAAAAAAGGAATCTAAAGAGAGAAGAGTGAAAATATTATTCTCTTCGCTTCGCTCACTTTTTTTTAAAGATAAATTATGCCCGATACGCTGCAATATCTGGCCTTTTCAAAATAGTCGCCTCATTACACAAAAATTTTGGCTCTTGCCCCCCCCCCCTGCTACGCCGCTGACTCAAGAGCCCTTCTCTACACATGCCCATCATCCCTCCTCAGCACGTCCCCATACCAACGCACGACGTTCGCCTTTGCCAACTGGTCCTTCGCTTCTTCCAACCCTAACATCTTCATCAAGTCCTCAGTCTTCTTCCTGTCCATCAACTTCATCCCACATCACTCTCACCTTTGCTCTCTCCTTGCCCTCCTTAAGATCCCAATCTTATTTTTGTTCAAACACATGTCTCATTCCCATATAACATCACCGATCTTACACAACTCTTATACACCATTCCTTTCATATTCAAAGGAATTCTTTTCCCACATAGCAGCTCTCCACATTCCCTAAACTTAACTCACGCAAACTTTGCTCTAGCTGTCACAGATGCCTCACACCCACCACACCATAAATGATCATGAAAAATACATTTCCTTAAAAAAAAAGGAGAGATTTGGATCCCTCAATATCGCCTGTACTTCTGTTGCGCGTGCATGCATGACGTGTGAACGTGATGAATGAAGGATATCGCGATAGCGCAAGAACGATATCTTCCGAAGGGAGTGGCCTTTTTTGGTACTGAATCCGCCGGAGGAGAACCATATCCGCCGGCGGATTTGGTGCCTAGAACAGTATCTGCCAGGCGCAGGATCCGCCGGTACACCGGCCCCAAGCGATCTGACCGTTGGGTCGGCCGCCATTTTGAAATCCAAGATGGCCACCATGAAAAATCATTAAATGTCAATTTCTTGAGTTTTACATGACATGTGATACTGAAATTTGGCATATAAGGGCATTTTGAGGCACTGATTTCAAATATTGTCGGCCCCCAGCAATTCGACCATTTGGTCGGCGGCAAAATGGCCGCCATCTTGAAATCCAAGATGGCCGCCATGATATATTATTGCAATCATTTTCTCGAGTTTTATATGATCTGCGGTATTGAAATTTGGCATATAGGCTTAATTTGTGGTGCTGATTTCAAATATTGCCGGCCCCAAGTGATTTGGCCTTCGGGTCGGCCGCCATTTTGAAATCCAAGATGGCCACCATGAAAAATCATTAAATGTCAATTTCTTGAATTTTACATGACATGTGACACTGAAATTTGGCATATAAGGGCATTTTGAGGCACTGATTTCAAATATTGCCAGCCCCAGCCATTTGACCACTTGGTCGGCGGCTAAATGGCCGCCATTTTGAAATCCAAGATGGCCACCATGAAAAATCATTAAATGTCATTTTCTTGAGTTTTAAATAATTTGAGGCACTTAATTTTAGACAAACAGGCAGGTTTCAGAATAATGCTCCAATAATTGCGATATTTTATTACAAATCGACATGAAGAAAACTGCTCCAGACTTGGAGTACTGATGGTTATATAGTGGCATGATGATGATGATGATGATAATAATACATATTTTATTGTTCAAAATAGAATTCAGTAACAGAAATGCTCCGAAAATTTATTTTGCCCATACCCTGTAGATCGAGAGCCCAGCAACAACTTAGCAGCGCCACATCAGACGTTGCTCTATCCCTTAAAAAGGGAAGTTTACCCCGGAGAAAAGTTTGTTGTAAAAACACAAGAAAATATGATATAAAAAATATATTGGTAAATCCATCAAAGATATTAGAATTTTAAGTTTTTTATTTGTGACGTCATATACTGTACGAGCAGCTGCCCCATTATGTTGTGTGATATAAAATGCATAAATGGTTCATCATGGGTATTTTTTTTCTTTCTGGAGCGGGTGTGAAATGATTTGTGTGTTGATATACTGAGGGTTTAATAAAAAAACATTTTCATTTTTTAGGAGGCTACATTTCATTGATTTTTGTACTATAGGAAACATGGGGGAACTGCTTGCATCTGACGTCACAAATACACCAAATGAAATTCCAATAGCTTTTTAAATATTTGATGGAATTTCCTCAAACCTTCAATACTTTTTTCATTATTTATTATGTTATTGTTTCAATTAACTTTTTGTCAGGGTGAACTTCCCCTTTAATTCGTTGACCGCCAAACAGGGTAGAAGCAACTCCTCTCTTTTAACATCTTTTGGTCTGATGCTGTCGGAGCTTGATCTCCCGATTGTGAGGCGAACATGCTCACATTGTCAGATAGTCGAACACACGATGGTTATCAATTAAATCGTTCCAAAGTAATTCCTGGAGATCTGTCTAGCATATAAATGATTGATAGCAATAATAAATGGATTACCATCAGTTATACTATACATGAATTTTGATTCATGCTATCATATTGTACTTATTTTCCCCCACAATAATCAATATTTAGAACTAAGCTAGGTAATCATGTCCTTTGTGTCATGATTGCTCAAATGGGAATTTAAAATGGCATATAAAGTGTGTTATGTGTCATATGTTCATTATCTATCCATGTTTAAAATTAACATACAATACAAGTTTTTGCTTCATAATACCAATTTACAGTGTCACAGGTAATGTAGAATTCAGGAAAACATTTTTGAAAGATATTTCGTAGTAGCCATCTTAGATTTCAAAGTGGCGGTCATTTTCAGCTGACCCGGTGGATCAATTACTAGGGCAGCAATATTCTAAAACCAGCAGGCCAAAACCTGCCTGTGTGTCTAAAATGCAGTGCCTCAAATCATTTAAAACTCAAGAAAATTATTTTAATGAATTTTCATGACAGTCGAGCCTCTCTAGATTTCAAGATGGTGGCCATTTTGCAGCATATCTATTGGACAGATTACTGGGGGGAAATTTCAATACCCGAAGATGCCAAATTTCAAAATAATACCTACGTTATAATTAGGATACTTGACTTTTTGTAATGATTTTTGTTACGGCAGCCATCTTGGATTTAAAGATGGCTGCCATTTTGCAGCTGAGGTATCACGGGCCTAAAACATTTCCCATAGACTCGTGTGTTAAAGAGGCGCTCTAAAAAAAATAAGGATGAAATTCGAGAATTGAATGTTTACTACCTGTCTAGTGGATATGATATATGTCTGACATTCTATATCTGACCAGAAAAGGGTACCTTGACCAGCTCATTTTAAAAATAAATCGGCATTTATAAAGACTACACCTGACAGGATCAAATTCATCACTTGAGACAGTACAATGGCAATACTTCTCCCGCCAGTATAAAAATAATTCCAAAGTGGTGATATATCTTTCCAATTTGAAAAAAGGAAGATTATCAATCATATTCATTAATTTTTGGCAATCAGCAATATCAAAATTAAAAATTGAGAATTAAATGGGTTGGCTCGAATGAATATCTTTGGCCCGTATAACCCTGACTCAGGGGATCAGATAGCTGAGGGGCCAGCAATATTTGAAATAAGCTCCCCACACTACTTCTATATGTCAAAGTGCAATACCGCAGATCTTATAAAACTCAACGAAATAATTGCAATATTTCTATGGCAGCCAGCTTCGAATTCAAGATGATGGCCATTTTTCCGCCGACCAATTGTCAGATTGCTTGGAGCCAGCAATTTTTTTAATGAACTCACCCAAATACCGATATACTACAAATTTCAGTGGCACATACTATGTAAAATTCAAGAAAATTAGTTCAATGATTTTTCATGGAGGCCATCTTGGATTTCGAATGGCGGCTGAACCGATGGTCAGATCGCTTGAGGCCGGCAATATTGGAAATCAGCACCGCGAATTAAGCCAATATGCCAAATTTCAGTGTCACATATAATGTAAAACTCAAGAAAATGACAATTAATGATTTTTCATGGCTGCCATCTTGGATTTCAAGATGGCGGCCATTTTGCCGCCGACTAAATGGTCAAATTGCTGGGAGCCGGCAATATTTGAAATCAGTGCCTCAAAATTCCCCTATATGCCAAATTTCAGTGTCACAAGCCATGTAAAACTCAAGAAATTGACATTTAATGATTTTTCATCTTGGCCATTTTTTGTCACATAACCGCTCCACTATATGTGGACATGATTGAATGGTCGATACTAGTAATTACCAGGCAGTGATTTTCGTGTGTTTTTCATTGAATTTTTGTTGTCTACAATACCCCTGCCAACACAAGTACTACTGGATCTTAGCATCTAATTTTGTCTGAAGGAGAGCAGCAATGTTTAATGAGACTTTGATGAAGATTCATGAAAATGTTTTATTCGAAAGTCACAAGCAATAATCTCTTTTTGTGTAAACAAAGTTCCTTAAAGTGCCTTCCTTATTAAAGCCAATTGAAAGTGATTCAGTTAATTAATTTTCATAGAAGCATCTATAAGACGTGTATGATTTGATCAATGATGAATAATGATCAGCAACAATTAGCAGTTTTTTTTTAACTTTTACAAGTAGGCCAATAGAAAAGCTACTCGTACATGACAATTAGAATTTTTTATCTCCCTATCTTTTTTAAGGATTTCTGTAGAATCTTTGTCATTCTGTTCCTCATTTTAAACACTTTTGAATTAAATGTAATTCAAAGAATAAACTACCCATTCATGGTAACTCTTCAACACAATCTTTCAACTTCCATGCAGATTCAGCAACACCACTGCATGGAATAAGAGACAGTAAGATTTCATTTGAATGCTACGAGGATGAACCTTTCAGAGTCGGGTACCACCAGAGAGGAACGACACATTGCCTGTTAGTTACAGGTTTTGACAGGATTTTGTTTTTATGCCATTGGTGATTTTGCATGTGCCAACTATATAGCAGAAGGTAGTGGGGGGGGGGGGTTCAAATTATGTTCTATGAAAGCGATTCTCCAGGCCAAAAATAATAAGATATTGATAAAGAAATATCTGACTAGCAAAAACCATCAAAATTGGATGGAGAATTATGAACTTATTCAATTTTAAAGTTTTACATTATTTGGGGGAAACGGTTCTGTGTATCCTCATGAATATGCAATATTCATATCCCCACTTGTTCTCTTGTTGTTAGTGATATGAAATTATAATCGTTCTTTTTTTTCCTCCAGGAATGTAAAAATGGGGTTGACTGCAGATTATATATTTATGATAGTTATCGCAAGTTCAGAATAATGTAAAGATCAAGGATTAGGAAGTATCTAGTCATGAAATTAGGTTTTATGTTTTGCTTGGCATGCAGATTTTCCATTAAATAATTGTCGCCAGAGCAAATAAGGAACCCTTGTACACTCACGTATGAAAATTGGAAAAGTTTCATTTAATAACTTGAGAAAAGGAAAAGTGTGGATGTGACATCTACATGACTAAATGCACATGCTTTACAGAAATAATTAGCTTTCATATCAATAAATCAATTACATAACATCACTTATCAATCATAACTAAAGGTACCTTTTAGAATATGCATGCAGAAGAAGCAACTATATCACAGTCATCCGTGTGCAGAATCATCAACGATTTTTCTGAGGCAATAGCAAGAAGTAACAGACAGTTAATGAACGAGAAATTGAAACCACCCAGCGACAATTTGATGATTGCTGCATGTTTCCAAGAGTCTTAGGTGATATCGATTGGGGCCATGTCTACATCAGGAGTCCTGGTGGGGAACAAGCCCTGTACTTAACAGGAAGAACAGGTCCTCTGTAAATGTATAGGTTGGTATATTCACTCAGTTTTCAATTTGATATTCTCTGTATTCAACACCTACTAGAGGTATGTGATAATGAAAAAAAATATATTGTCTCCTACATACTGTATTTCATCCCTTTTCATTCTTGCTGTTAGTCAAATTTTCTTGTAATTTTATACTCTTGATATGTGCAATAAGACAATTTTAAAGAGTTCACTGAAGGAGACAAAAATACTGAGATAATCTGCTAACTTTCCTATTGCAGGAGAAATGAAAAATTGAAAAAAGTGCATTTTGCTTATTCCGGTAATGGAGATATTATGAGGTAATTGTTTAATCAATGAAGATATATTTCCAGAAAGAATACCGAAGAGCACATTTTCTAATATATATTTTGTTTTGATCCTCATTGCAGGTATCCGTTGCTCCCCTCTTTGATGAATTCCTGCCAGCATTCTGTTGTCAATAAAAAAGGACGGTGTGTTACGGGTATTAAGCATTCCATTGGATTATTTATGCATAAAAGTGGATACTTGTGATAAAAAATGGTAGCTTAGTTGATAGGATGTTTTCATGCATTCCAGTTTATTATTAGTGATCAAATGACCATCTTGCTTTTTAAAACCAAAATTCACAATATTTTTCTTGTTTGAAAAAACGTTTGGGACTTCTGGGAATTCCAGGATATAAATGACACACATGGTGGGCTAATGTATAAGCAGGGACGTGAGAGGTATAAGCAACATTTTTCTCATGCTTAACTAAGTTTGGCATGAGATGGACTTGGTAATTCTTATGATTCGTGTCTATTGTATACCCATTTTTTTTTAATCAACAATCAATGTTTGAAGCCTCATGATTTTAATTTCAAAACCTCTTTGTTCATTAAACGGTCATTTTTCTTAGCGTATGCAGCTCCATAATTTATCAAATTTAAATTATATAATATCATTTTTGCTGAATATCTTTTTTCTTTCCACCTATTTCCATAGGCACTAAGTTACATTTTTGTAGTAAGCACTATATACATTGCAAGCTATTATCATTTGTTTAATATTACTATTTTATGATAGAATCATTATTTAATTTCTTTCAGAAATATATTTGACGTATTACTTGTGATATTCATGCTCTAGCTGTAGAGCTTAATACCTTTCATTAAACTTTTTTTTATCCATTATATATCTATTCTTATTCAGAGTTTTTGATGCATTGTTAAGAAAACGTAAACAGTCAATTCAATCTTCGTATCATTATGTAAAGAATTTCAATCTACTCTAAAAAATAATGTACGAAATAAACTGCTCTGTCTACTACACATGTACGGTTACACTTCGTAATTCCGAAGGTTCGTAATTCCGAAGGTTCTTTATTCCGAAGGTTCGTAATTCCGAAACACGCAAATTGCCTATACCTCGATGTTCGTTAATCCGAAAACGTAAAAGGGTTCGTTAATCCGAACATTTGTGGCGTTATTCCGAAGGTTCGTTATTCCGAAGGTTCGATAATCCGAAAACGAAATAAGGTTCGATGTTCCGAAGGTTCGTTAATCCGAAAACGAAATAAGGTTCGTTGTTCCGAAGGTTCGTTAATCCGAATACGAAATAAGGTTCGCTGTTCCGAAGGTTCGTTAGTCCGAAAACGAAATATGGTTAGTTTATCATTTAGTTTTCGGACTAACGAACCTTCGGAATTACGAACCTCATTTCTTTTTCGGATTAACGAACCTTCGGAATTACGAACCTCACTTCGTTTTCGGACTAACGAACCTTCGGAATTACGAAACTCATTTCGTTTTCGGACTAACGAACCTTCGGAATTACGAACCTTCGGTAATACGAACCTTCGGAATAACGAACCTTCGGAATATCCGAACCTTCGGAATAACGAAGCTTCGGAATTACGAATGTATGCGCACATGTACATATAAGTTTTGATTTTAAAGGTCAAGCCTTCTCCAAAAAAAAAATATATTTGAATAAATATAAAAAAAAAACTTGCATAATGCTGAAAATTTCATCAAAATCGGTTGTAAAATAGGAACGTTATGACATTTTTGGGTTTGGCTTATTTTGCACAACACAGTTATGTGCACAACTCAGTGACATGCAAATGAGACAGTCAATGATGTCGGTTGTAAAATAGGAACGTTATGACATTTTTGGGTTTTAACAATATCAGACATAGTGGTAGGATGTTGTTATTTAGGAACTGGATACGGTCAAATATTTTGTTCATCGGTGATCTGGTATCTAAGAATACCTTTCTTACTGTAAATGAGTTAAAAGAAAAGTTCGTCAATCTTGATGGACAATAGTTGTCAGAATATGCAGTTTGTATAATGTCAATACCAAAAATATGGAGAGAACAACTAAAAGAAAATAACCTTGCTTTGTTTAGAAAATTTAAATATTCAATTTAGAATAATGAGTCCTGTATGCCATCTATAGATACATTGCTTAATTGTAACTCTAGAGTAAAACAAATTTATCAAGAGATGTTGCAATTAAATGTTGAAAGATCAAGGGCCGCATTATTTTGGATGAAGAAAATATGAATTCTTGGTTGTTTACATGGACACTGAAACTCAAAAGTATTCAAGATAATACCATAGCCCATTTTAATTTCAATCTTATGTATAATTTATTACCTACTCTCTGTAACTTAAAAAATGGAATTTAAGAAACACAGATATTTGTAGTGAGTGCACTAAGTTGAGTGATTTATTACATTTGTTTTGGTTCTGTACAGAGGTTGATAAGCTTCGGAAATACGTCGAAGCACTCATAAGAAAATGTCTAATTCAAAATTTTCGTTTGTAGCCTCAGCATATTGTTTACGGTCTAAGAAAATAATAAGGAAAATAAATAAATTTAATGTTGAATTATGCATTATAATCTATTTACAAATGTTACAAGATAACATTAGTTACAATGAAAAAGATGAAGTTTTATGATTTGAAAATTATGTTCATATATGTTCTGGAAAAATATATGATAATGAGAGAGGTAAACGAAAGGAAAATTTGGATATGAATATGAGCAAATGGAGTTTAATACTGAATAACTTGTAAAACTGTTGTTTGTGTACATTATATGTGTGTATATTTTTATTTAAATAAAGAAGACCAGTACTGGTTAAAAAAAAGTCACATTTGAAACCGAATTTGCCGCCAATATTCACTTTATTACCCTTTAAACTGAGTCTGTGACATTGAAAATACCCATTTTCCAAATGTGATGCGTGCTCACTCATCCATAAATAAACAAATTGATTTCCTTTTGGCACAGAATTTGCACATACGTTGGTAAACATTACTGACAAATGACATTGCTAAAGGTAGCCTTGAAAAAAGCTCAACCATATTGAATAAGGGGTTACTTATTCTTAAACATATGGACCCATAATGTACAAAAGTCTATGAGAGAGGAAGTCAAAATTGTAACAAATATGAATTGAGGGTTTGTTTCATGGACGGTTTTTGTTACTTCTGCCAACAGTTATTTCATGAAACTTCACACATGGCTTCAGAGTAAGACTATCCAAAAGGCGCGCCAACTAAAATCACCATTCGATACGGTACAGAATGAGGCCAAGGCCTTGAACTTTCTTCTCATTTGCATAATTTTCGAATATTGTGTGCTCACTGATGCATTAAACATCGGGATTTTCATAAAAATCAAATCAAATGAATTATTCAAGGAGGTTTGTGACAGCTATCCATAGTTACAAATTGCATTTTTTCCAATAACTTAAAAAAGAGCTAATCACATTCCACATGTTCATTCAAGCGTGAATGTTTAATTAAACGTCTTTGAATCATTGAAGCATGTTAATTTAGATTTAGATTTTTAGATTTAGATTTATTCATTTTCCGTTCACAAAGCACAACAAAATCAAACAATACATAGTCAAATATGAAGTACAACATCAATCGGAGTAAGGTATAAACAATGAGAACTAATGCGAACTAAAGTAACTTTGACTATAATGACTATATAAAACAGAACGGAGGGGCTTGCCAAGAAAAGCAAAGCTTGTATGAGAGGCAAGCCCCCGTAACATTACAAAACTATAATATAAAGGAGAGACGGGAGACAGTTTAAAGGGAGGCTATACAAAATATCAAAGGTAACAACGAAAGAGTAACACAAATTAGAATAATTGATAATAGTAATAATAATAATTAAAAATAATAACAATATGGTTACAATATTTGTGATAATGAGGGAGGAACTGAGAAGGAAATGTAAGGAAAGAGGGGGGGGGTGCAGGTACAATTGGAGGTGCAAAGAGGAGCATGGCAGGTGCGGGAAAAGGTCGGCAGGCAAGTTGTATCCTGGGAGGTTAAGAAAAAAGTTTTTGTTGTATATAGTTTTGGTTATATGGTAGATTGACTTGTTTGTGTAAAGTATTGGCTAATAAGCATCTTTTTAAGGTTATGTTTAAAAACTGCGATGCTTGGGGATTCCTTAAAGGCGTCGGGCAAGGAATTCCAATATACGGGACCAGAAAAGACAAAATAATTTTTTGCTAGTAAAGTTCGGGTTGGAGGTAGGTGATATGAGTTTCGTTGTCTTGTAGGATAATCGTGTACAGAGGAGTTTTTGCAGAACATAATTGAAAAAATTGCGGGGAGATCATCTTTATTTAGTTTGTACATAAATTGGCCGAGTTGGAACAAATATGTATCATTAACTTTAAGGATTTTATTTTCAAAAAATCATTTATCTGTGTGACATCTGAAATGTGTATGAAATATTATCCTAGTGCTTTTTTCTGTAACAAAAGTATCCTATGTAATTGTGTTTGGATTGCACAACCCCATGCCAAAATACCGTAATTAATGTATGGTAATATTAAGGTGTGATATAGTGTAAGTAGTGTACGAGATGGAAGAAAAATTTTGAGCTTGTTGATAATTCCAATATTTCTTGAAATTGTTTTGCATATATTGTCGATGTGTGGTTTCCATGATAATTTATTATCAATAAGTACACCCAAGAATTTTGTTTCAGAAACATTTTCAAGGACAGTATTATCAAACATGAGATTGTCGGGCAAACTATTTATTCTATTACTAAATAGCATGTAATTGGTCTTTTGTAAGTTAAGTGAGAGTTTATTTGCCTTGATCCATTCAGTCACATGCATGAGTTCAGAGTTAACAATCCTAATAAGTTGGTTTATGTTATCATGAGAAAAGAAAATGTTGGAATCATCAGCAAAGAGTATGAATGAAAGTAAATTTGAAGTTTTGTGGATGTCATTAATGTAAGTGATAAAAAGAAGAGGGCCGACTAAGCCACCCTGTGGTACCCCGCATGTAATTGGAAGGTTGGATGAATTGTGATTGTTTATTGATACAAACTGAGTCCTATCTGTAAGGTAGCTCTTGAACCACTCCAAGGCCTTCCCCCTAATACCGTAATGAGATAGTTTATACAAAAGAATTTCGTGTTTAATGGTATCGAAGGCCTTGGAGAAGTCCAGGAAAATACCCACAGTGTGACAACCTTTGTCAGTGGAAGTAGTGATTTTGTTAATGAAAGATAAAATTGCATGCGAGGTGCTGTGATTTTCGCGAAACCCAAATTGAAAGTCCGAAAAGATATAGCTATTTTTAAAGAACGTACTAGTTCGTGTATGGACAAGTTTTTCAAGAATTTTTGATAACGAGGTGAGCAATGATATGGGACGGTAGTTGGAGACGAGCTGATTATCTCCTTTTTTAAAAAGAGGGACTACTTTTGCGATTTTCATAAGACTGGGTATCCTTCCTGTTTTCAAAGAAATATTAAATATATGCACCAAAGGATCGACGATAGCCAAAATAATTTTCTTAAGTAGGAGGTTGGAAATACCGTCAAACCGTCATGAACATAACGAAAAAATTGAGAAAAGATCATTTTCAGTTACCAAAATGAAACAATACTTGCCTATGATATTTGAAAATCGTAATTTTTGTTTTCAATTAATGTTCATTGAACCGTTAAATGATGAATGCTGTTGAAGAAAAAAAAAATGTCATTACATTCTATCATTTTTATTGATAGAAGTGGGGTAAAAATTCAATTATAGCAAATTTGGACTTAAGTTTATTCAACCGTGAAATTTAGCCAAAAAATTCTATCGTCTTTTAGAAAGAACCTTTTACAAGCCTTCTGACTATTTTTCATGATGAGAATGTGGAATTAGTTCCAATGAAATGGAATCAAAGTCATGATATTTGGCATGTGACTTTTGAAAAGTGACATGTTTGCCTTTTGACGGTGCTCACTGAAGCATGACGGAAAATACGTCCATAACATTTACTCAGAGGGTAGCGTATAAAATTATCTACACGCTCATGTAAAAATATACTAAAAACCCGCATTGGTTCGGAAATTATTGATGTTTGTTTAAGGGGGGACTTACTTTTTTTGTTGTGTATAGATAATTTCGCACCTGAATATTCCAAACATGTAACAATTAGCATGGGTCCATGTGCTTGATTTTTTGCTAGAGAGCTTCATACTGCACCTAAATGGATGTTAAGAAATGCGTATTCAAAAGAATTTGGCATTTTTAGACCCCACGAGATCACAACAATAATAGTTTAAAGCTTTAGTCAAAATCCATGACAATGTCATCAAATCTCTCAATGTTATATTAATAATTGTATCCTTAAGATGGATAATCTATTTATATTGCTATTGTTTGCTTTTTTAAGTCTAACAGCACTCAGTTCTTAGAAATTGCGCGAAAGATAACAAAAACTCAACCTCAAAAATGTGATATTTCAATAACAAACTTGAAAAGTACAACAAATGCTGCACTTTATTAAAAACCCATGTAATTTTTACCAAACTTTGCAAAGTTGTAGAGGATGGTATACCTAAGAGGTGCAAACATTGAAAAATATGGGTTCATGTGCTTGTTTCCAAACTATCAGTACTTTGATTGGAAAAAAATGTGCTTTTTAAAACAGCCGAAAACGCGCCAAAAGCTTTGTATCTATGTGAGGAAAAATTCCAAACAACTTTGCCATATTTCCAAACTCGGGGTCATATTCGTCATACTTTGCAGCACTACAGAGTAAAGTATTTTGAAATAGAGGTAATTAAAAATGGTCCACGGAATAATTCCAGTTTACTAGCTTCATAAGATAACACATTGGATCTGCAGTTACTGCAGATAAGGAGAAAAATCAGCTCACATCTACAGCTGATTAATAATCTGTTCATCCATTGTGACGTCAGCGCGCAGAGTGTAAATATGCGCAGATCATTATGCGCACAAACATAACTGTGCAACGTCCTTAGATTATACAATTGCCCCCGTCCCCCCGTCCGTCCGTCCGTCCGTCCGTCCCCCACTTCGTTTCTGCGCAATGCCTCTAAAAATATTAAATAGTCTAAAAAAAATTGATGTGTAGGTAGATGACACCAAAATTCAGGCTAAGTTCGAATTTGGAGTCCGCAGGTCAAAGGACACAGCTAATTAAATATGCGAGTTGGTTTCCACATGATAAATTATGGAATAATCAACAGAAACAAAAAATGGTGTGTAGGTAGATGCCACCAAAGTACAGGCTAAGTTCGAATTTGGAGTCCGCAGGTCAAAGGCCACAGCTAATTAAATATGCGAGTTGGTTTCCACATGATAAATTATGGAATAATCAACAGATTGAAAAAAAAAATTGTGTGTAGGTAGATGCCACCAAAATACAGGCTAAGTTCGAATTCAGAGTCCGCAGGTCACATGTCATACCTCATTATATATGTGAATTGGTCTAAATTTGTTTACTATATATATATATATATATATATATATATATATATATTTATGCATATTTGTTTTTGCACGATGTTAAGTTCAGTCATATTGAATTGATTTCTGTTCGCGTCCTTTGGACACGTCAAATTTCTAGTTTTTACATATTTGACAATAAGGACTAATTTGTCTGAACCATACAATATTTAACCTTGCTAATTCCACATGTTTAAGGACGAATTATTTAGTTTTTACTGGAAAATAAGGAGAAAATTCGAATATTTCTTAAAATGCAATACAAACAAATAGTGGATGACGCCACCAGCCCCCTCATTTGCATACCGACCAGGAAAATAGGTGCAAAAAACCAGGGCTGTCCCAATAAAGGATCATGAAAATGTTGTAGATATTATTTGGAACCATCAATGATACAATATAATATAATGCTAACCAGATTTCACAAAATCAAAACAATAGTAAGAAAATGTGGAGATGTTTGAGAGAACTTGTGCCCAAGTCATTACCTATTTCTCCCAACACCATAAACGTAGATGGAACAGATGTGTCGGGCAATGCAAATATTGCTGAAGCATTTAATGAATTTTTCATTTCAAATGCTACTAATATTACTAAGGACCTGCAAAGGGATACATCTCAACAGAGAGTTCAAGTAGAAGATGACACAAATGTTGGTTCAATTCACTCTCAATTTGAGCTAGAGTTGATTACTAGAGATTTTGTTTTGAAACAGATTGATAATCTGAGTATAGATAAATCAACTGGGGAAGATCATGTCAGCTGCAAACTTTTAAAGATGACAAAAAATGTTATCGCAGAGTCCCTTTGTGATATTATTAACAAATCCCTTACTACTGGAGTTGTTCCTCGTGAATGGAAAAAAGGCTCGGGTAGTACCAATATTTAAATCTGGTGATATGTCTTCGTTGAATAATTACCGCCCAATTTCTATATTACCAATCGTGAGTAAAATTTTAGAAAGGGCTGTTCTTCCAACAGCTAAGTGAATTCTTGGACGTGAATAATTTATTACACCCAAATCAATCTGGTTTTCGGCCTATGCATTCAACAACTACTGCCCTTGCAAAACTTGTAAATCAGTGGTCGTTAAACATTGATAACAATTTAATTTCTGGAGTTGCGTTCATAGATCTTCGGAAGGCCTTTGATACCGTGGACCATGAGCTGCTTTTAAAGAAATTAACTTGCATTGGTTGTAGTAAGAGGACTATCACTTGGTTCAAATCATATTTATTTGATCGACAACAAGTGACACAATTCAAAGGAGCCAAATCGCACCCTTCATTCGTCAAATTAGGCGTGCCACAAGGGTCAATTCTAAGTCCCCTTTTGTTTTCAATATATGTTAATAGTTTACCTGAATGTATTCATGAAGGTATTATAGATATGTACGCTGACGACACGACACTTACCGTCAGTGCGAATGATGCGACAGTTTTGGAAGAAAAATTAACTGTTGCATTAAACAAGGTCATGGCATGGATTAAAGATAATCAGCTCGTCCTCAACACTGAAAAAACTTGTGTCATGATAATAGGTTCTCGTGCTAATCTCAGGAAAATAGATTCTTTCACGATTTCGTTAAACGGTGATTTGATAAATAGAGTTCAATTCACCAAATGCTTAGGAGTTTTGATAGATGAAGAACTGAAATGGTCAAAACAAATTGAAAATGTATGTAAACTTACTCAGAAAAGCATTGGCATAATAAAGAGAGCGAAAAGTTATTTGCCTGTGCAGTCCTTAAAGTTGCTTTATAACAGTTTGGTGTTGCCAAGATTTGATTACTGTTCTGCTGTATGGTCGAATAGATTTCAATCCCATACAATTAAGCTGCAAAAAATTCAGAAGAGGGCTGCAAGAATTATATTGAACAAGACATACGACACACCGTCGGCTGATTTGTTCACAAGTCTTAAATGGATGACACTAGACAAACGATTTGACCTCAGTCGCGTTTTGATGATATTTAAATGTGTTCATAATTTAGCACCTTCTTACCTTCAGGTAAACTTAACCAATCCAACTGATGTACATGAACATCATACCAGACAGAGAGACAGTGGATATTTACGCGTGCCCAAGTTTCGCACTGATTGTTATAAGTGTAGTCCAATCGTATCTTCAATATTTGAATGGAATAAGCTTGATAATTCAATTAGAACAGCTCCTTCTGTCATTTCATTTAAGAGAATGTTTAAAACAACTTGTAATTTATAAATAACTTGCGGAACATCCACTGTTGTGCTTATTTTGTGTTAGCATGACCTTGATGATTTGGTGTATATTATCAGTATTTTCAAGATGTCCTTCTTAATTAATTTGATTTATTGATATTTTATTATACGTCAAACGAGTGCCCGTCTGCGTTTTGTTTGCTGCTAAGTTTGTTAATGTTTCGTTTTACATTCAAATCCTAATGTGAATCTTAATGCTGTAACGTTCTGTACATACGTTATGCATTTTGTAAATATGTTTATTGTTATTCAGGGCCCCATGGAAGACCACTACTTATTGGTGAATGGGCTACCCTGTCAAAATATCAGAAATAAATAAATAAATAAATGAAATACATTAGTCTATTGACCTGCAATATTTTCAATCTTATTTTGCCTTGCCAATAATGGTTTTAGACAGTGTTTGAACTTTACAATTTAATCAGTAATATTATTAGAAATTGAAAATTCCTTTGTTACGATGGAAATTCAACAAGTGCCCCGATCATGCCCAAAGTTCTTTGGCCCTAAATGACCTTTGACCTTAGTCATGTGACCTAAAACTCGCACAGGATGTTCAGGGATACTTGATTACTCTTCTATCCAAGTTCATGAACTAGGTACATATGAAGAGTTTAGTTGCAAAAGGGGTTAGGACCACTTTAGACCATTTTGAGAAAAAAAAAACTTTTTTAATTCTCCCATATTGCAAAATTCTTATGCGAAACTAGATTATCATGGTATACTACCCTTACATGTGAACATAAAATTGGGTATAAAAATTATACCTGTCTTCATATTTTTTTAAATATTACTTTAGAAAAAATAACTTTGTGGACCTAACCCCTTTTGCAAACAAAATAATTAACAATGAGGAATGCTGGTGACCTATGTGTTATCATCATTGTTGGCAAATTTATTAAAAATGAATACACAAATTTCATTAATGAGCTGACAGACTTGTTCATATTGGGACGGCTTATTTTCATTTGGTCCAATGCCTATTCGTCTAATTGCCAACTCGTCTACCATCAGTTGGTCAAACATCAGATCGTACAATGTTCACATTGTCTAATAAGCCAGTTCGTAGTTACGAACTGCGCATGCGCATGATTCGGGCACGAACTTTTCAATTCTTTTTTTTTGTTCAATTCTTTTATTTCATTTCCATTAAAAAAACATAATACAAAGTAATATAAAGTAATACAAATCAAGTACAATTTTACAGAAGGGCATTCTTACTTCGTAAAAAAAACAAAACAGAAATATTATTAGAAATATTATTAGAAATTTCCAAAGGTCATTGTACATAAAATCGAATCCGAGGCAGCTTAGCTGAGCTAAGCTGAGCAGATCACCACAGTATCCAACAAAAACATCGGAAGTGGTTCTTTATAGTTTATTAACTTTATTTTATACTCGGAATCGGATTTAAACTACTTACTGGTGAAGTGCTGTTTTAAGCATTTTCAATTCGAGAAGTTTTCATATTTTTTTTCTTCTTATTTACGTAGATATTTGAAGTGTTTGTACAAATCTTGGAAAAACCTGGGCGAAACTAGATGCAGTGCCCCATATATTCATATTGGTGTGATGTATGTGGCTGTTGCAAATGACGATTCTTTTTTGTGGTGTGTGTGTGTGGAGGTAAATACCGTTTCAGTTTTGACCTCGTACAATCTGAAAACAAGTTTGAGTCCAAACAAACTAAGCACATTCTTGCAATTCTCTCTATAATTTGGACTAGGAAAAAACCAGCCCAATAAAACCTAGAGGGCTAAGACCTAACCAAAATGTGCAGCTAAATTAGATATTTGAGTGCTCTGGTGATTAAAAAGAAACAACATAAGAGCTTAGATTTTAATGAAAAACACATCATTCATGAATGACAATTTTTTGGTTACAATGAATACTAATATTTCAAGAATATTTCTGTAGTATGTGTTGTGTGCTGCATGATTTTCTACAGACAGGGAGGTTCATCAGTGTGAGTGTGCAACATGAAGCTTAGAATTCTAAATTCATAAACATGATACAATCATGGGCGGAAATCTCTCCATGAAGGTAGGGGGGACACAATTGATTTTTCGTTTTTATGCTCTGACCCGTTGCAGAAAGAGTTGCAATCAAACGCAACTCTAAAAATCGTGCGCAACTTGATTTTCAACCAATGAACAGCGCGCATTTCTCAATGAATAATGCGAGCGCGAAGCGCGAGCCCAAATATGTTGATATTTCATAAATTGTGACCTGGAAATTGAACATTCTGAACATTTTTTTGTGATCATGAACTAGATTCGAACCTACCTAAACCATTAATGCGAGCGCGAGCTGAAAGTTTTTGATTTTCCAACCTAAAAACTAGACATTCGTAACACTTTTTCAAATCATGAACAGAATAGGAATTCAACTAAATAATAGATGAGAGCGCAAGCTGAAAGTTTTTTTGATTTTCCAACCTAAAAACTGGACATTCTTAACAGCTTTATAAAAATCATGAACAGGATATGAATCAACAGTTAATGCAAGCGTGAAGCGCGAGATGATATTTTGTTGTTTTCCTACCTAAAAACTGGACATTCTTAGCACGTAATAATGAACGGAATAGGAATCTAAACAATCAATGCGAGCGCGAAGCGCGAGCTGAAAGTTTTTTATTTTCCAACCTAAAAACTGGACAATCGTAACACTTTTTCAAATCATGAACAGGATAGGAATTTGACTAAACAATATTAGATTCGAGCGTGAAGTGTGTGCTGAAGATATGTTATTTCCGGCCTAAAAATTGGTATTATTAGCATATTTTAAAATCAAGGACAGGGTAGCTATCTAACTAAATTTTAATTAATGTGAGCGCAAGGTGTATCCTGATTTTTTTTCCGACCAAAAAAGTCATCTTCTTTTCACCTTATAGCAATAAACAGGATAGTATCTGACTAAACCATATTACTGATGCGAGCGCAAAGCGCGATATGATTTTTTTCAAGATTTAAACCTACAAATTATGAAAAAGATGGATATATTCCTAAATAAATGATTTGATTTTATATATTTCGATCTAAAAAGTGAAAAAAATTTAAGCACGTTTTGAAATAAAGACTGAGATGGCTGTGTATTAATGCAAAGCGCGAGCGATTTTTTTTTTCTATACTATGAATGACCTGAAAATTTTCTTTTTTCTAATTATCCCCCTCCCATCATTTAATTTACTTCCTCGTCCTATCTTTTTTCTTATTTTTCTCCTCACCTTCCTATTTTGCGCCGCCAATAGGGGGCGGGCCGCCGCTTCGCCCCCTTGATCTACCTATGATGACCCCGGCCTCCCGCGGTATGAATTTTGTGTAAAAATGGAATATAAAAGTCTCGTCAATAGAGTATTTAAAAACAAATTTTGGGGGATTAAACATAGTTAAAATTCACTGTGAAGGATTAATCATAACTCATGAAAACTATTCTTTGTACTGAATACGCGAACAATGAAAATATTTTTATATTCCAAGTCAAGTAAATTTGTAATAAAGGGAAAATGAATTGGTTTAACAAAGGTATGTTTTTACTGGGTATGGAACATTCTCGTCTACCATCTATGCACTAAGTATCCAGAGGCGATTTTTTTTTCATCATTTTTATTAGTTATGAAATTGACAATGGCCATCGATGTCATCACTCTTTGGCTGGCATATAGGGCTATATGCGAGTTCGAGAATAGTCGGGCCAGTATGCCTTTTCTTTTCCTATCCAAGTTCTTAACAAAACTATCTGTTTATATATATTTCGAAATTCGAGGATACATGTGTATAATTTCGATTTTGAATTATGTATTTTTTCCATAATAAAATACCACAAATAGTAGGGGGGACATTTGATATTATGTCCCCCTTCCAAAATGGTAGGGGGGACACGGCCCCCCTGTCCCCCTGGGATTTCCGCCCATGGATACAATGTATAAAGGAGAGGATCAGACGGTAGTGGGAACAAAAAGAAAATTGGCATGAAACTGTTTTAATATTGTCTCATACCGTAGGGCTTGCTTACAAAAAAAATATATAAATGCTGAATCGAGTCTTTTTTTCAGTAATATTTTAAACATGTATTTAGCTATTGTGTTTTGTGTTTTTGTTTTTGTGTTATTGGATGTGCAAATAGCATCAACAAGATAGAACGTTGGTATATCAAGCTTTGTGATAAACATAGACGCAAGTTTGGAAGCTGTATCTGCAAGAAGCCTTTTGAGCTATTTCCTTTTCCATCAGAAATAAAGATCCTGATGGTCGACGCAGGTGGACCAAGCTGGTAAATAAAAAAACTAAAGGTGGCCATAATAGGAAGCCGAATTACCAAGAAAGAATATGTTCGCAACACTTCAAAGAGGGGGAACCAACGACATCATGGTCAGATCCTACTAAGAAGCTAGGTTATAGTTCATCAGGTAATTCCTCTGCTAAACCAGCTCGTAGTGCTCCACGAGAAAGGGCAGAATACATTTTAATAGTCCAGTCAATCTAGCCAGAATAGGGGGGTAACCCACCACTAATTGCATCACGAGATATTCCACTGAAATGCTTTCTAGGAAGGTCCCCTAAACAACTTACTAAAAGTCCCAAGAAATCCCAGCAGTGGAATATATGACATTTGCATATTATGCAAATTAGTCATGAAAAATTAGAAAAAGAAGGGAAATTATTCAAAGATTACAAATTAAATGTAAAAAACAATTTAATTTGAAAGGAAATTCATGATGAATAACTGAATTCAATGTTTTCAATCAAAAGTGAAAAAAAATCTACCTCATTTGCATATTATGCAAATAAGCATCCTTATATGGAAAAAAATTTAAGATATTGTGATTTTTCTCATATAGACTGCTTGAAAACATTTCATTAATGTTGACATTGATATGCTACTATATCATAAATTCATAATTCATCCCAATGCCTGAAAATTAATTTGCATATTATGCAAATTAGCCATTTAAAAATAGAAAATGAGGAAATTAATCCAAAGACTAGAAATTAAATGTCCACAGCAAGTAATTTTGAACAAAAGTTCATGATGAATAAATAAGTTCAATGTCTTTATTTAAAAAAGCTAGCAAATCTGCCTCATTTGCATATTATGCAAATAAGTATCATTATATGGAGAATGTCAAGAAATTTTGATTTTTATCACATTGACTGCAGTGAAAACATTTCAGTTTTTCAAATTAATATGCTGAGCACTATCACTAAGCATTCAAATCTATCCTAATGGCCCGAATTTACAAAGGTCGACTAAAGTTATACCGGGGTATAAAACGTGTCATTTGACGTCATTTTAATCCATGGACTAAAGTTAGCACCTAGGGGCTAACTTTTGCGATTCACAAAGGTGGACTAAATTATACCGGGGTATAAAACGCGTCATTTGACGTCACGATTTAGTCAGCTCTTATGGGGTTGACTAAATCGGTGGGTTAAAGTTAGTTCACGATTTTAACCAATAAGAGAGCAGCATTGCGATTGCCGAAAAGTTTGCCGCAATAATTTTTTTTTTTGGACAGAGACCAGATTCGGTGTGATCGGCTTATTTAAAGCTTCAATTTCACGACTTCGAGCGAGATTGTAAGTAAATTATATAATTTATTGGAGCTATCATAACGGAGCCTTCAGTTCCATCTGTAACTATTATTGATAGCTTTAACTTTCCAAAAAAGTATACTCCAAAACTTGATATGGTATCTGAATCATTGTTATCGTCGCGTCTCTAAGCTGGTCAGTCCCAGCCTTGTATTTGTGTGTGTGTTCATATCAGATGAACATTGCAGTGCAGTGCGAGATGCAATTAACGTGCAGGTGGTCTATTAGTCCAGTAGATATGTGAAAAAGATGCTCGAATCTGGCAGAAAGTGTGAAATTTGGCATACAGGGGTATTTTTGGGCGCTGATTTCAAAAATTGCCGGTGTAGCGGCGGATTCGGTTCCACCGGCGGATACCGTATCCGCCGGCAGATATCGTTCTTAATGGCCGATATCGTTTTTAATCGGAACCATATCCGCCGGGTTTGACGCGGCTTGATGTTTGCAGATTTGGTTCCTCGGCGGATTTGGTTCTATTGACGATACGTGTAATATTTATTTGGACAGACGTCCAACCTCGGTAGCGCGCGCATGCGCGGCTCTGGCAATGTCGTTACCAATGGGGGGAGGGGATTTTCGTCCGCCTTTAGACTTTTAGTGAATTTTTATTCAGGGGCGGATCCATACAGCTTTTGACGAAGGGCTCGATGGGGGTGAGGGAATAGGAGAAACAATGACTCGATATATCATGTATACATAGACCTGGCACATGCGCCAAAACTTTGCTATTTATTATTATCAGATTTTGATGATGTCACATCCCCATTTTCCGTTTTCTTATGTTATCACACAAAACCATATTTTTTTTCATTTATTTCATATTTGTGTGAATTATATGTCTCCCTTATAATGAAATAAGTTGCAGCAATAAATATCTAATGCACTAAATCAGTTGTCAATCCAAATTTTCTAGTTCTTGGAGGAAAAAATTTGAATAAACCTAATTTCATATAATAAATTACAAAAGAACAAGTGGAGATGTGACATCATCAGTCCACCTAATGGATATTCATGACGTAACAGGCGGGGGGGGGGGGAGTTGCCCCCTGGCGGATTTCACCAGGAATAAAAGAAAAACGGTAAAGAAAAAAAAAGGAGGGAGGAAGAAAGGGAAAGGGGAATGAGGGGAAAAGGAAAGGAAAAAGTGAAAAGAAAACGAAGAAAAAAACCCTTTTTAATGGAAAAGGAAGGAAATCGGGAAAATGAACGAAAGAAGAACATTTGAGAAAGAACAAATCATTCCAAAACAGGCATATGTAATACAATAGCACGATGGGAAATAAATAAAAAAATGACAAAATGGCAAACAATAGCGCGAAACGAAGGTAAAACGCAATTAGTCAAAAGCTAATTTTTGGAAAACAAAGAAAAGAGACAAGAAAAAAAAAATAACACGACCGGGCTTCCGATGATTGAAATTAAAGAGCGGGAAGAAAGATGGAGTGCATACAACATTGTGCTATAAGCTAGCTAAATTTTATGTAAATAAGCTACCGGGGCTTTGCCCCAGACCCCACACAGTAGGGGCTCTTCATTTATACTGAACCTCAAATTGCTCTATAACGCTTCCCGTTCACAATCACGTTCAATTATTGCACATGCGCCGGGGGGGGGGGGGGGGGGGGTCTTGGTTCCACACCCAAGATAAATAAAATAAATTAAAGGAAACGAGGTATAATGAAATGAATGGAAACAATGAAATTTGTTATTTGCTGAATCTAATGGAAAAATCAATTACATAATTAGAATTTAATTTCAAAAGGCATTTTTTCCAGCTCGATCGCTTTGCGACTTTTTACAGATTTTTCCCACATTACTATGTTTTGCCCCTCAAAATATTTGGTTCATTACGCAACTGGGTTGAATAAATGTGTTGTGTAAAAGCTATATCGTGTACATGCCCGCGATTTGATTAAAATAGCGGCAATCTGCGAGGTTTAAATGGCTTTGATATCAAGAAATTCCGGACCCCAACCGCACAGCACTGCGTATGGAAGGGTTGGGCTATGGTCCCAAAAAGTTCTACAAACAAGAACAAAAAGAAAGGAGGAAAGAAAAGCAAAGGAAAAGTGTAGAATATGATTTTATTTACTGAATATAATGCCAAAAAATAGCTCAAAGTTAGATTCTTCTTTGTGTGCAGTATGTGAATTTTGTTTCATTTATTATAAAGTGCGTAGAGAAACTTTCAGTTTTATGCGCTATATAAGGGAAGTATTATTAGTAGTATTATCATGAAAAGGTGATTTTTTTTCTCGCTGGCTTCGTTCGGGACTTATATAAAGCAGCTTTTTAGCTCATGTGCTATACTGCGCCCCTCGTTTTTTTTTTACACTTCACGCTACTGCCGCAGAATCCTGTTCACAGTGGCCTTCAGACCACCAAAAAAAAAAGGAATCTAAAGAGAGAAGAGTGAAAATATTATTCTCTTCGCTTCGCTCACTTTTTTTTAAAGATAAATTATGCCCGATACGCTGCAATATCTGGCCTTTTCAAAATAGTCGCCTCATTACACAAAAATTTTGGCTCTTGCCCCCCCCCCCTGCTACGCCGCTGACTCAAGAGCCCTTCTCTACACATGCCCATCATCCCTCCTCAGCACGTCCCCATACCAACGCACGACGTTCGCCTTTGCCAACTGGTCCTTCGCTTCTTCCAACCCTAACATCTTCATCAAGTCCTCAGTCTTCTTCCTGTCCATCAACTTCATCCCACATCACTCTCACCTTTGCTCTCTCCTTGCCCTCCTTAAGATCCCAATCTTATTTTTGTTCAAACACATGTCTCATTCCCATATAACATCACCGATCTTACACAACTCTTATACACCATTCCTTTCATATTCAAAGGAATTCTTTTCCCACATAGCAGCTCTCCACATTCCCTAAACTTAACTCACGCAAACTTTGCTCTAGCTGTCACAGATGCCTCACACCCACCACACCATAAATGATCATGAAAAATACATTTCCTTAAAAAAAAAGGAGAGATTTGGATCCCTCAATATCGCCTGTACTTCTGTTGCGCGTGCATGCATGACGTGTGAACGTGATGAATGAAGGATATCGCGATAGCGCAAGAACGATATCTTCCGAAGGGAGTGGCCTTTTTTGGTACTGAATCCGCCGGAGGAGAACCATATCCGCCGGCGGATTTGGTGCCTAGAACAGTATCTGCCAGGCGCAGGATCCGCCGGTACACCGGCCCCAAGCGATCTGACCGTTGGGTCGGCCGCCATTTTGAAATCCAAGATGGCCACCATGAAAAATCATTAAATGTCAATTTCTTGAGTTTTACATGACATGTGATACTGAAATTTGGCATATAAGGGCATTTTGAGGCACTGATTTCAAATATTGTCGGCCCCCAGCAATTCGACCATTTGGTCGGCGGCAAAATGGCCGCCATCTTGAAATCCAAGATGGCCGCCATGATATATTATTGCAATCATTTTCTCGAGTTTTATATGATCTGCGGTATTGAAATTTGGCATATAGGCTTAATTTGTGGTGCTGATTTCAAATATTGCCGGCCCCAAGTGATTTGGCCTTCGGGTCGGCCGCCATTTTGAAATCCAAGATGGCCACCATGAAAAATCATTAAATGTCAATTTCTTGAATTTTACATGACATGTGACACTGAAATTTGGCATATAAGGGCATTTTGAGGCACTGATTTCAAATATTGCCAGCCCCAGCCATTTGACCACTTGGTCGGCGGCTAAATGGCCGCCATTTTGAAATCCAAGATGGCCACCATGAAAAATCATTAAATGTCATTTTCTTGAGTTTTAAATAATTTGAGGCACTTAATTTTAGACAAACAGGCAGGTTTCAGAATAATGCTCCAATAATTGCGATATTTTATTACAAATCGACATGAAGAAAACTGCTCCAGACTTGGAGTACTGATGGTTATATAGTGGCATGATGATGATGATGATGATAATAATACATATTTTATTGTTCAAAATAGAATTCAGTAACAGAAATGCTCCGAAAATTTATTTTGCCCATACCCTGTAGATCGAGAGCCCAGCAACAACTTAGCAGCGCCACATCAGACGTTGCTCTATCCCTTAAAAAGGGAAGTTTACCCCGGAGAAAAGTTTGTTGTAAAAACACAAGAAAATATGATATAAAAAATATATTGGTAAATCCATCAAAGATATTAGAATTTTAAGTTTTTTATTTGTGACGTCATATACTGTACGAGCAGCTGCCCCATTATGTTGTGTGATATAAAATGCATAAATGGTTCATCATGGGTATTTTTTTTCTTTCTGGAGCGGGTGTGAAATGATTTGTGTGTTGATATACTGAGGGTTTAATAAAAAAACATTTTCATTTTTTAGGAGGCTACATTTCATTGATTTTTGTACTATAGGAAACATGGGGGAACTGCTTGCATCTGACGTCACAAATACACCAAATGAAATTCCAATAGCTTTTTAAATATTTGATGGAATTTCCTCAAACCTTCAATACTTTTTTCATTATTTATTATGTTATTGTTTCAATTAACTTTTTGTCAGGGTGAACTTCCCCTTTAATTCGTTGACCGCCAAACAGGGTAGAAGCAACTCCTCTCTTTTAACATCTTTTGGTCTGATGCTGTCGGAGCTTGATCTCCCGATTGTGAGGCGAACATGCTCACATTGTCAGATAGTCGAACACACGATGGTTATCAATTAAATCGTTCCAAAGTAATTCCTGGAGATCTGTCTAGCATATAAATGATTGATAGCAATAATAAATGGATTACCATCAGTTATACTATACATGAATTTTGATTCATGCTATCATATTGTACTTATTTTCCCCCACAATAATCAATATTTAGAACTAAGCTAGGTAATCATGTCCTTTGTGTCATGATTGCTCAAATGGGAATTTAAAATGGCATATAAAGTGTGTTATGTGTCATATGTTCATTATCTATCCATGTTTAAAATTAACATACAATACAAGTTTTTGCTTCATAATACCAATTTACAGTGTCACAGGTAATGTAGAATTCAGGAAAACATTTTTGAAAGATATTTCGTAGTAGCCATCTTAGATTTCAAAGTGGCGGTCATTTTCAGCTGACCCGGTGGATCAATTACTAGGGCAGCAATATTCTAAAACCAGCAGGCCAAAACCTGCCTGTGTGTCTAAAATGCAGTGCCTCAAATCATTTAAAACTCAAGAAAATTATTTTAATGAATTTTCATGACAGTCGAGCCTCTCTAGATTTCAAGATGGTGGCCATTTTGCAGCATATCTATTGGACAGATTACTGGGGGGAAATTTCAATACCCGAAGATGCCAAATTTCAAAATAATACCTACGTTATAATTAGGATACTTGACTTTTTGTAATGATTTTTGTTACGGCAGCCATCTTGGATTTAAAGATGGCTGCCATTTTGCAGCTGAGGTATTACGGGCCTAAAACATTTCCCATAGACTCGTGTGTTAAAGAGGCGCTCTAAAAAAAATAAGGATGAAATTCGAGAATTGAATGTTTACTACCTGTCTAGTGGATATGATATATGTCTGACATTCTATATCTGACCAGAAAAGGGTACCTTGACCAGCTCATTTTAAAAATAAATCGGCATTTATAAAGACTACACCTGACAGGATCAAATTCATCACTTGAGACAGTACAATGGCAATACTTCTCCCGCCAGTATAAAAATAATTCCAAAGTGGTGATATATCTTTCCAATTTGAAAAAAGGAAGATTATCAATCATATTCATTAATTTTTGGCAATCAGCAATATCAAAATTAAAAATTGAGAATTAAATGGGTTGGCTCGAATGAATATCTTTGGCCCGTATAACCCTGACTCAGGGGATCAGATAGCTGAGGGGCCAGCAATATTTGAAATAAGCTCCCCACACTACTTCTATATGTCAAAGTGCAATACCGCAGATCTTATAAAACTCAACGAAATAATTGCAATATTTCTATGGCAGCCAGCTTCGAATTCAAGATGATGGCCATTTTTCCGCCGACCAATTGTCAGATTGCTTGGAGCCAGCAATTTTTTTAATGAACTCACCCAAATACCGATATACTACAAATTTCAGTGGCACATACTATGTAAAATTCAAGAAAATTAGTTCAATGATTTTTCATGGAGGCCATCTTGGATTTCGAATGGCGGCTGAACCGATGGTCAGATCGCTTGAGGCCGGCAATATTGGAAATCAGCACCGCGAATTAAGCCAATATGCCAAATTTCAGTGTCACATATAATGTAAAACTCAAGAAAATGACAATTAATGATTTTTCATGGCTGCCATCTTGGATTTCAAGATGGCGGCCATTTTGCCGCCGACTAAATGGTCAAATTGCTGGGAGCCGGCAATATTTGAAATCAGTGCCTCAAAATTCCCCTATATGCCAAATTTCAGTGTCACAAGCCATGTAAAACTCAAGAAATTGACATTTAATGATTTTTCATCTTGGCCATTTTTTGTCACATAACCGCTCCACTATATGTGGACATGATTGAATGGTCGATACTAGTAATTACCAGGCAGTGATTTTCGTGTGTTTTTCATTGAATTTTTGTTGTCTACAATACCCCTGCCAACACAAGTACTACTGGATCTTAGCATCTAATTTTGTCTGAAGGAGAGCAGCAATGTTTAATGAGACTTTGATGAAGATTCATGAAAATGTTTTATTCGAAAGTCACAAGCAATAATCTCTTTTTGTGTAAACAAAGTTCCTTAAAGTGCCTTCCTTATTAAAGCCAATTGAAAGTGATTCAGTTAATTAATTTTCATAGAAGCATCTATAAGACGTGTATGATTTGATCAATGATGAATAATGATCAGCAACAATTAGCAGTTTTTTTTTAACTTTTACAAGTAGGCCAATAGAAAAGCTACTCGTACATGACAATTAGAATTTTTTATCTCCCTATCTTTTTTAAGGATTTCTGTAGAATCTTTGTCATTCTGTTCCTCATTTTAAACACTTTTGAATTAAATGTAATTAAAAGAATAAACTACCCATTCATGGTAACTCTTCAACACAATCTTTCAACTTCCATGCAGATTCAGCAACACCACTGCATGGAATAAGAGACAGTAAGATTTCATTTGAATGCTACGAGGATGAACCTTTCAGAGTCGGGTACCACCAGAGAGGAACGACACATTGCCTGTTAGTTACAGGTTTTGACAGGATTTTGTTTTTATGCCATTGGTGATTTTGCATGTGCCAACTATATAGCAGAAGGTAGTGGGGGGGGGGGGGGTTCAAATTATGTTCTATGAAAGCGATTCTCCAGGCCAAAAATAATAAGATATTGATAAAGAAATATCTGACTAGCAAAAACCATCAAAATTGGATGGAGAATTATGAACTTATTCAATTTTAAAGTTTTACATTATTTGGGGGAAACGGTTCTGTGTATCCTCATGAATATGCAATATTCATATCCCCACTTGTTCTCTTGTTGTTAGTGATATGAAATTATAATCGTTCTTTTTTTTCCTCCAGGAATGTAAAAATGGGGTTGACTGCAGATTATATATTTATGATAGTTATCGCAAGTTCAGAATAATGTAAAGATCAAGGATTAGGAAGTATCTAGTCATGAAATTAGGTTTTATGTTTTGCTTGGCATGCAGATTTTCCATTAAATAATTGTCGCCAGAGCAAATAAGGAACCCTTGTACACTCACGTATGAAAATTGGAAAAGTTTCATTTAATAACTTGAGAAAAGGAAAAGTGTGGATGTGACATCTACATGACTAAATGCACATGCTTTACAGAAATAATTAGCTTTCATATCAATAAATCAATTACATAACATCACTTATCAATCATAACTAAAGGTACCTTTTAGAATATGCATGCAGAAGAAGCAACTATATCACAGTCATCCGTGTGCAGAATCATCAACGATTTTTCTGAGGCAATAGCAAGAAGTAACAGACAGTTAATGAACGAGAAATTGAAACCACCCAGCGACAATTTGATGATTGCTGCATGTTTCCAAGAGTCTTAGGTGATATCGATTGGGGCCATGTCTACATCAGGAGTCCTGGTGGGGAACAAGCCCTGTACTTAACAGGAAGAACAGGTCCTCTGTAAATGTATAGGTTGGTATATTCACTCAGTTTTCAATTTGATATTCTCTGTATTCAACACCTACTAGAGGTATGTGATAATGAAAAAAAATATATTGTCTCCTACATACTGTATTTCATCCCTTTTCATTCTTGCTGTTAGTCAAATTTTCTTGTAATTTTATACTCTTGATATGTGCAATAAGACAATTTTAAAGAGTTCACTGAAGGAGACACAAATACTGAGATAATCTGCTAACTTTCCTATTGCAGGAGAAATGAAAAATTGAAAAAAGTGCATTTTGCTTATTCCGGTAATGGAGATATTATGGGGTAATTGTTTAATCAATGAAGATATATTTCCAGAAAGAATACCGAAGAGCACATTTTCTAATATATATTTTGTTTTGATCCTCATTGCAGGTATCCGTTGCTCCCCTCTTTGATGAATTCCTGCCAGCATTCTGTTGTCAATAAAAAAGGACGGTGTGTTACGGGTATTAAGCATTCCATTGGATTATTTATGCATAAAAGTGGATACTTGTGATAAAAAATGGTAGCTTAGTTGATAGGATGTTTTCATGCATTCCAGTTTATTATTAGTGATCAAATGACCATCTTGCTTTTTAAAACCAAAATTCACAATATTTTTCTTGTTTGAAAAAACGTTTGGGACTTCTGGGAATTCCAGGATATAAATGACACACATGGTGGGCTAATGTATAAGCAGGGACGTGAGAGGTATAAGCAACATTTTTCTCATGCTTAACTAAGTTTGGCATGAGATGGACTTGGTAATTCTTATGATTCGTGTCTATTGTATACCCATTTTTTTTTAATCAACAATCAATGTTTGAAGCCTCATGATTTTAATTTCAAAACCTCTTTGTTCATTAAACGGTCATTTTTCTTAGCGTATGCAGCTCCATAATTTATCAAATTTAAATTATATAATATCATTTTTGCTGAATATCTTTTTTCTTTCCACCTATTTCCATAGGCACTAAGTTACATTTTTGTAGTAAGCACTATATACATTGCAAGCTATTATCATTTGTTTAATATTACTATTTTATGATAGAATCATTATTTAATTTCTTTCAGAAATATATTTGACGTATTACTTGTGATATTCATGCTCTAGCTGTAGAGCTTAATACCTTTCATTAAACTTTTTTTTATCCATTATATATCTATTCTTATTCAGAGTTTTTGATGCATTGTTAAGAAAACGTAAACAGTCAATTCAATCTTCGTATCATTATGTAAAGAATTTCAATCTACTCTAAAAAATAATGTACGAAATAAACTGCTCTGTCTACTACACATGTACGGTTACACTTCGTAATTCCGAAGGTTCGTAATTCCGAAGGTTCTTTATTCCGAAGGTTCGTAATTCCGAAACACGCAAATTGCCTATACCTCGATGTTCGTTAATCCGAAAACGTAAAAGGGTTCGTTAATCCGAACATTTGTGGCGTTATTCCGAAGGTTCGTTATTCCGAAGGTTCGATAATCCGAAAACGAAATAAGGTTCGATGTTCCGAAGGTTCGTTAATCCGAAAACGAAATAAGGTTCGTTGTTCCGAAGGTTCGTTAATCCGAATACGAAATAAGGTTCGCTGTTCCGAAGGTTCGTTAGTCCGAAAACGAAATATGGTTAGTTTATCATTTAGTTTTCGGACTAACGAACCTTCGGAATTACGAACCTCATTTCTTTTTCGGATTAACGAACCTTCGGAATTACGAACCTCACTTCGTTTTCGGACTAACGAACCTTCGGAATTACGAAACTCATTTCGTTTTCGGACTAACGAACCTTCGGAATTACGAACCTTCGGTAATACGAACCTTCGGAATAACGAACCTTCGGAATATCCGAACCTTCGGAATAACGAAGCTTCGGAATTACGAATGTATGCGCACATGTACATATAAGTTTTGATTTTAAAGGTCAAGCCTTCTCCAAAAAAAAAATATATTTGAATAAATATAAAAAAAAAACTTGCATAATGCTGAAAATTTCATCAAAATCGGTTGTAAAATAGGAACGTTATGACATTTTTGGGTTTGGCTTATTTTGCACAACACAGTTATGTGCACAACTCAGTGACATGCAAATGAGACAGTCAATGATGTCGGTTGTAAAATAGGAACGTTATGACATTTTTGGGTTTGGCTTATTTTGCACAACACAGTTATGTGCACAACTCAGTGACATGCAAATGAGACAGTCAATGATGTCCCTCACTATTTCTTTTGTTTATATTGTTTCAATTGTACAATGTTTCATTTTTTACAGATTTGACATTGAGGGCCAACTTGACTAAACCAAAACTATAGTATTAAACTAATGCAAATTCCACATGTTCAGGGAGGAATTATTCTTGGTTTCACTTGACAATAAAGATAAAATTTGAATATTTCATATAATAGAATAAAAAAAAAATAGTTTGCACATCGACCGGGATGTACGTATAACTGTTTTGATGGTCAAGCGAAACTTTTAATTTTTTCTCCTTATTCAAATCTAATCTGTTGGGGTGGACTTGTCCTTTTATATCGTTTTCAAGTAACTGTGTCAGGAGAAAACAAAAATGAAATTCTTATATCAATTCTGTCCATATGCTTCATGGTTCATCGTTATTGCAGGAGGCAACAAATAAATTTATATAAGAAACACTTATTTTATTTACTTTCAGATTAAGATTATTGCTAAGGATAGATTAAGGTTATGTGTAAGGCAGGGATGGTGGTAATGGTATGTTGGCTAAGGTTGTGTATGAAGAAAGTCGAGTGATTGCTTATTTGTGCAGGAGGATATACTTCAAGAAATTTGTTGTAGGGTGTACTGCAAAATTATTTATAATAAACCTTTTAATTGGGAGAAAAGTATTTGGCATGTTAAGATGCACGATAAGGTACATGTGATGGAAGCAAATGAGAAATGAAAGGAAAGAAGGTAGCTACATGTATCACTGACATAATGGCCAGTGGTGTTGTTATAATTATCATAAAACTTTGTTTAAAAGTTATTTTTTTAAAGGAAATTTAGTCCCTTCAGTATAGATTTTATTTTTCTTTAAAAGCAGGGGCATTTTAAACAAACATCTTGAATTAAGTAATTGATCTTGGGGAGGGGGCAATGGTTTTTGAAAGTATGGAGGGGGTGACCACTGACCATGGAAAAAAAGTCATGCCCCCCTAAAAAAAAATCTTTATTTCCAAGAAAAAAAGAGAGAAGGGTGAAACATATCATTTTCTGAATATTATGTCAAAGTCTATCACCAAATTGGATTTTTGCAATTAAAATGTTGAATATTTTTGCTTGCTCACAAGTTTTTTTTTATTTTACCCGATACGCCATATTTAGCCCCCTCAAAATTATTTCCCTAATTTCAAATATATTTTGATAATTGGATGGAATACCATTTCCACTTATCCACTCTTTATTTTTCTGATAAGGAAATTGTGTTTCCTTTAAAGAAACAAAAATATTGCAAGCATGGTGAATAGCTTGTCCCCCCCCCCTGCCAACTGGAGTGCAGGTTAAGGTTAGGAATAATGCGATTGTAAGAGTGATCAGTGAGTGTGGAGGAACTACCAATTAGTATCTCAGCTCCTTTTAGAGATGTTGATAGAACTGGCGTACAGAGTGGGGGGGGGGGGGGGGCTTGGGGCTCCTGCCCCCCAAAAAAAAAAATTTAAAAAATTCACAACCAAGCAAAAAAGATAAAAGAAATGAGGGTGAAATAGAATATTTTTTTGAATATTATGACAAAATCTAACACAAACTTGGAAATTTATATTATTTTTTGTGACTTTTGCTCGCTTAATTGTTAACAACTTTCTTTTTTTAATAAATTTATTGAGATACACCATATAAAAAGACAAGAATAAATAAATAAATTGAAAATATATTTTCAAATTTAGGAAAGTCACTTCTGAGGGAAAGAAAAAGGGACACGCTTGCGGGGGGAATCAGATCAAGGTCATGTCGCTTGGCCCCACCACGTACCAACGTACAACCCCCCCCCCCAAAAAAAAAAAAAAAAACAATCAAGATTCAATTCCATTTTCAGTCAAAGCTAGCTCCGGGCAAAGTTCCACCCCGGCACTTCGATAAGGTAGGTAGGATTATACAACAGAATAGGATTGGATATGATTTATTTCAAACAAATGTTCACTTGATCTAGATCATGTAATTGGTGTGTAGATTTAACTTCCGTAGATTTTTATTAGGCCTAACGCAGTAACGGCACGCTACTGTTAAATTTAGGCCTAGATCTAGTACGTCTAGAACTAGTGTTACGATGTCGATCGATCTGGACTTCGTCATACATTAGACCAAAAAGGCAAAACTAAAAAAACTTCGGTCTCTGTTATTGTTCCGCTGGACTCCATTGGCTCCACTCACCAATTGAGACAAAACAAATTGAAGAAAAAAAAATGTTAAAAAAAACCCTCGAAACAGAAGGCTGCCAGCTGTCTATAAAAGGTGAACCTTCTTCACGTTACACCTACAAAAAAATTGCCGTACATTGACTGTGTTGAGCTTGAGCTTCTCGATACGATGCAGGCGAAGCTAACTTGCACGCAGGCAGCGCTAGTCCGAAACTAAGTTGGCCAATATTAACAAATAAGTTATGACAATGTTCGTTGTCAACACCTCATTGTTAAGAAATTCAAGTGCATGCTGCTAATACATGATTTTTTGGTTGAGTTCTGCTTCCTAATTCCTGTGATGGCGACATTTTTAATGGCCCTAGCAGACTAAACTCTCATATATACGGCACAGAGCATGCTCAGTACTGCTTTATTTCACTGAGCATGCTCAGTGCAGTGTTATAATAGTGCGCTAGCTTCAGTTCATGATTTAATCGATGGACTAAGTTAGCACCCGGGTATAACTCAACCGTGGGTTAAATTTAACCCCGTGTGCTAAAGTTAGTCCATGGATTAGTTAGTCCACCGTTTGTGAATAGCGCGGTGGACTAACTTTATACCCGGGTGTTAGTTAACCCCGGGCTAAATTTAACCCCGGTATAACTTTAGTCCACTTTTGTGAATTCGGGCCAATATGATTTGTATTCAAGGAAAAATACTGGAATTATGTTCTTCGCTTCCAAGGCCACGTTGTTAGTCTGACAAGATGATGGGATTGGCAAGAACAAAGCACAGTATTTGAATTGGTGTGTAGTTTGTTAGAGTTAACATTTTCTTATATGGATGGGAACGACTTAGACTTTCTAGAAATTTCACCGTATAAACATAATAAAGGGAGGCCAGGAAAAGCAAACTTATGGTAGGTAAGATCTGATGAGTAGTCTCATTAAGAAGTGTAGCAGAGATTCCGTCTGGCCTAGTAGCTTCATGCAGGTTGTTTAGTTTAACAATTTATTCAGTAATCTGGCTTCACCTGCTTGACTAGACAATATGTCATCTGGCCATATCTGGGTCAGGACTGGGTCCCAGGACTTGTATATCAGCGTCATATCATCATGATCAGTGGTGAATACTAAGACTAAAAATCTTTGCCTCCCTTTAATAATGCTATTCCAATGTAGTCATAGCTATTGATATTAAGGGCTCCCAACATGCTAATTGTTACAGCCTGGATCATTGTCGATCCGGTCAACAAATATGTATTATAGGCTTGTCTACAAACCCTCTTATGGTCCTCTTTAATGCATTGTAGCAAGTCTGAGTTTTACCATACTGATGCTTTTGGAGCTCTCAAATGTGTAGTCTGGCTTCACCTGCTTGACTAGACAATATGTTATCTGGCCATATCTGGGTCAGGACTGGGTCCCAGGACTTGTAGATCAGCGTCATCATCATCATGATCGGTGGTGAATACTAAGACTAAAAATCTTTGCCTCCCTTTAATAATGCTATTCCAATGTAGTCATAGCTATTGATATTAAAGGCTCCCAACATGCTAATTGTTACAGCCTGGATCATTGTCGATCCGGTCAACAAATATGTATTATAGGCTTGTCTACAAACCCTCTTATGGTCCTCTTTAATGCATTGTAGCAATTCTGAGTTTTACCATACTGATGCTTTTGGAGCTCTAAAATGTGCAAGCCTTCCTAGCCTTCCGACACAACTTATGTCCATTGTCTCATTGAGGCAACTTGTGTCGGAAGAAGACAGAGTTAACGGTGTGTTCTTGTTAAAGTCCTCTTGATTGGCATTCAGTCTCCTATGCTCGACTTGTCGGATTTCAGTACAGAGAGTTGTATGATTGTCCAAAGTACATCTGCATGACACTATTAAAGTCAGCATTCCTCTAAAAGAACATCCTTAGTCGTACCATAATTACTAAAAGGTATATTCCTCTGGATAACCTCACAGTATACCCATGAGTAACACATTGTGGCAAATAAATCATGAAAGTGGTACACACTGTCTAATCAATGTTGGATGGTATTTGATGGTGATTTTAAGGGTGTTCCATTTTGTTGTGTCCTCTTGTTGGAAAGGCAATAATCTGGCTTAGTCCTCCGTCTGGTTTGTTCATTGTCTCACTGAGGAATAAATGTTTACCATAAATATCAGGAAATTAATCTTATTATTTGCACATCACTCACTTGGAAACTATAGCTTTAATATTTGGAGATGGTTGCCATAGGAGATTTATCAAAGAGGAAAGAACAGAAAATGGATGCTTAATCATGAAGCAGCAACTGGATTCAGCAAGAACGTCTAATCACGATTCCTGTATCTGAGAAAGATGCCTATAATGCACTTTAAGCCTTCATCATAAATTTATGAATGGGTTTCATGTCGCTCGTATAGGGAAATGCCCATTTTTACTCTTATTAAGCATGCCCAGAGATCTTGTGATCCAAGCAAGTACTCATATTCACCACCAAGACAAGTGATGATGATGATGATGGGTTCTTGTAAAACGCCGGTATCCGCCTCAGCTGGGCGTTCATGGCGCTTGCTCAAAAATAGGAAATATCTCACAACTTTCAATGTCTTCAAACAGTGCTTACGATCATCATTCAATTCAAGTACTGTCCTAGTATATGCGACAATAATAGTTATTCTTGGGATAATATTGGAGTGGGGAACAGAAAGGTATTCAGGTAAGACTCAAAAGTTGATTGGGTCTCTGCTCTCCTGATAAATTGGGGAAGGCTAGCTATTCCACAGCTTTGGTCCAGAGATTTAAAAGGCTCTGTCACCCCAGGCTGTGTGGCTGAGAGATTCCCTCAGCAATGCTTGATCGGCTGATCTGAGACTGCGTGTTGGTCTATGCTGAGATAAGAGCTCTGATAAATTATGTAGGGTGGAGATTTATCGTTGAGCGCTTTAAATACAAGTACCCCAAGTTTATAAGCTAAGTGGTGTGCTACAAGGACCAAATATTCGAAGCTAATGGGCTTCTATTTGTACGGTTGTGACATATTGTGCTGATCACTTGGCAATCCAGGAGCTTGCTAGCGTGGACTATACTCACAAGAAACGCAAAGTCTCTACAAAGTCAAGAAGAGAGCAAGACTTTGATGGAAATTATGAAACATTCAAGTAGTGGGATCCATGTAGAATGAACTCATCATTGTACAATATGAGTGGGGTAACTGCTCGTGACAAAAGTCAATATCAACCAAGCAAGAAGTGTAGGGAAGGTCATCCTGGTAATACACATAATCTACATGGAATCTTAGAGGAAATTATCACGTATGTGTTTCCTTGAATATTTACAACATGTCGGATGCTTATTTGCATAATATGTAAATTACACTTCAGATATTAAGCTAATTATTAATGTATTTGCCATTCTTAGTGGTCACATCATATTGATCTAGACTGAAATGTTTTCATAACTGTTTTTGTGAGAAAAATTAAAATTTCTGATTTTTTTTTCCATATAAAGATGCTCATATATAGGCAAATGAGGTAGATTTATTTACGATTTTTTATTTAAAAATGAATAAATTTGTAAAACTTATCATGGGCTTCAGTTCAATTCGTATTGTTTTCTGCACTTGATTTCCAATATTTTGATTATTTTCCTTATTTGTAATTTTGTTTGTTATTTTGTTTGTTGACGTATGTCTTTACATACGAACGATAAATATACCTGTTATTCATCACGACATACATATTCGAATCTGTCAGTTAGTTTGGTTACTCAACTTCCTGAAATGGCTGCTTTTGCTTACATTTTATACAAAAAAAATTCTTATCCATGCCTGTATTTATCATGATTAAAATATACAGTTGGGTATGCCAAATACTTTGGTTATTCCATTTTCGGAAATTGCAGATGTTTTTCTAAAGTTCCAAGTTTCCTTTACCTTATTTGTTTAAAAATTTATTTAATAAACAACAACAATTTATACAGTCTAACTATTATATGGGTATTTCAAACTCTTTTTGGTCATACATTGGAGTATACCCTGTTGATGTTTTCATTGGTGCTCTCTCGTTGATGTAATCGAGATATTCTGCTTTTTTGCCTATAATCCTATTCTGAATGATTTGTGATTTGTTTCATTATCTGCATGTGCGTCAATCTGACATTAATTCACGTCAGTTCAATAATATACGAAGATTATCTGATTTTAGAAGTTATCCCTTATGTACATGTTCTTACTTTTGAAAAAAAAAATCTTATCATATTAAAATGAACAGATGTATATATGTTCATGTAGACAGAATAAGTCATATCTGAATTCTTTGGTTATTTTAATAGCCTTCACAAACTAGTCAAGCTGTTTCTTAACTCAAATAACTGTATATAGTCAGGGTAAGACATTTCCCTTTTTGATATATTTTATTTTCTTGACTTTTTTTAGGAGTACATCTTTTTTCAATAAAACCGATATGTTTTATATGCTGACAGAATAGATCTACATGTCTTTTCGTCTATACATATACAGCTTTGAATCGTATGTATCATAACTCAATTTGTTTGTGATAATATGACAGTTTACATTATCATGTCAGCTAGTTTAATTTAAACATTTCACCACATTCAAGCCAAAATTATACCAAACTAATAGTATCTGTTTATTATTCTACTATCAGAATTGTCTAGCTAAAACCCTTTTAGATATTCCTCCTTTCACAGGGTCTATCTCTGTCTATTTCAAATAGGATCTTCAGAATCTTTCTAATATGGTCGATGTATTATCAATAAAAAAATAGTTATATTGTGATAGGTTGACAGTGTCAGATCAGTATTATATGAACGTGAATTATAAAAGACGCATTCTCTTGTTTTAAAATCTTGAGATTTTTTATATAGTAATAATAAAAAAATTGCATCTATTAAAGAAACGTTGATCTTTCTGCAGAATCTGTAACCAAATAGGGGGAAAAAAAAGAATTCGAGCTATTTTTTTTCTGTTATGACGATTTGACGATTTCTGAAATGGTTGACTTTTTCAACACATTCATAATAAAATTCAGATTTTATTGAATCGGAGCTATTCTTCCTCGTGTATTATACTCATTTTTGTTTAAAATACGTCCTTGAACATAACTGACATTCTAAAGCTGATGACACTTTTCAAATTCTCAATACAGGACAAATTTTTTTCTCATTCTCCATAAGAATTTTCTGTTGCCACGATATGTAACCCCTGGTATCCTGAATTTATTTAGCAAAAGGACTCTATGACACTAAGCGATTCTTTTCTTGAAATATTCTCAAATGGTCACTTTGTTATCTGTTGAATTGTCTGATTTTTTTGGTTAATACTGTTCTTTTTCCACATTAGAGGTCTATTTTTATTTTAATATGCTAAAAATATCTGACAATCTTTTAGCTTCGCTTGAACTCCTGCACACAGTGTGTAAATCTAAGTGTTGCAACCCATTTTCCTTTGAAGCTTATAATATATGCAAGATTCCATGAAGCTCTATCCACTTCGAATAGTAGTGTGGTACATGTGCATATTACATTTACTGGAATTTTCTCACAATTATTATGTAAATGAGATCCCTTGTCGAAAGTCATTTCTATAGTATCTATGCCTTTGCTGTATTATCTCCCTGCTTGTATAAATCATTTGCATACTTTCTATGTTCCATGTCAACGTTTGCCTATTCATGCTATTTCAATCACCTTGTTCCATTTAGTATCTCGCTTTCACAGCGATTTTTCAATGTCTTTGTAAAGGCTACATGCATGTTAACATAATCGACAGTATATAGGCCTATAATGTAGATTAATGACCTGGACACAATTCTTATGTAAATGAATATCCTCATCGTCAACATACTTCACTTTTGTAAACAAATTGATTTCCTCGCTCTTACATTCCATAATACGCTTGAATGATAGGTAAGTTTTTTTTCGGTTACGATCCTATCCATGAGGTTAAATAGAACATTGTTAGTATTCATTGTATTATGCCAACGTAGATTTCACCTTTTTTATTATTCTAAGACTAAAGAAACTTCGAATTTTATTTCAACCAAATACATGTATTTGTACAGGTTAACAAAATTCCGGAGGATCCCTCCCCCTTTTTTTCTCGTCTTGTTTGTTACTGTGCCGCCCGGAGTCTGTTCGTCACACAATCAAGTACGCTCAAAACATCCGACACACCCTTATTTTTATGTACATACTTCACTTTCACTCTCACCTGCACGCACCTTTCACCCCAAATTCACTACTCCTTATTTCAAACCGAAGTTTATTCAACCTTTTATGAATATAAACGACGTATTCATGAATAACGAAGTCTTTACACCCCAGTGTTAATACTACACTGCAAACAAATTTAATTCAGCTTTCAATACAGCCAAAATTGATAAACCAACCGACTTTAGCCTTATGCACATAAATATCAGATGCTTGCAAAAAATGTTGATATTTTCAGTGAGTTTTTATCTATTTTGAATACATTTCCCTTTTCCTTAATCGCCATATCAGAAACCTGGTTACACTCAACTTCACCAACCATTTTTAATATTGACAATTATACATTCAAACATAGTGATCGTAAACGTGGAATGGGAGGGGGTGTCGCTTTTTACATTCATAATGATTTACATTTCAAAATAAGACATGACATTCAACTTGAAGGTATAGAATCTTTATTCATAGAAATTATTGATGATAACAATAAAAACAAATTAGTCGGTGTAGTCTATAGACCACCAAATAACATCGCTAACATATTTTTCGATAAATTGGAATCCTGTCTTGAAGCAGTATCATACGAAAACAAGGATATTTATCATGGGAGATTTCAACATAGACATATCAATGCCTTACTCTCCTCTTGGCCAACAATTCATTAATTTGTTTTCATCATTTTCCTTTAAACCTCTAATAAATAAATCAACGCGGATAACAAGTACATCACACACAATAATAGACAATATATTTTGCAATGCAAATTTATTAGATAATAATAATAACAACAACGGAATAATTTACTACGACATTTCTGACCATCTACCAATCTTTACGATATGCCGAGATCATAAACATTTACATAAACCACACAATAAAGGAAAAGTCACCCGGCGAAAAGAAACTAAACATAACATAGATGCTCTTAAAACTGATTTGAGTGCAGAGGGCTGGGAAGACGTTTTTTAGAGAAGATAATGTTAACAGATCATATGATATATTTCTAAATAAACTTCTTCATTAGTATGACAAAAATATACCTCTGACGAGAATCAACCCAAGTAAAAAGAAGAATAAACTACCATGGATCACCCAAGGTATAATTAAATCAATATTCACTCGTAATCGATTATATAAGATATCGCTTAAATCTCCCACTCAAGAACATGTACACAAATACAAAAAATATCGAAATAGATTAAAGGTAAATGCTAGTTTTGGTAACGATATCAAAATGAGTTCGTACAGAATCCAATGAAATGACCACCAAAGTGTCTGTTTGTATAAATAAAACGCATGTGCCAAAGGATTCTGGAAGAAATTGTGTAATTGCTGAGAAATCAGCAAATAAGCACAGGATTCGGGTAGAGCGTCGGGCCCGACGCTCAAAGCAATAATTATACACAGTCCCACGTGCGCTTATCTGTGTTGGGGAAGTTCAGTCTGAACATTTTTCAGCGTAGATTTCAAGATTTCACAAAGTTCAGTTTATGTAACTGTACCAGATCTAGATCCTCGATGATATACTGACAATTAAGCCTGGTTATACAGACTTTCTCATGAAATCAGTGTTTACTGCAACTACTGGAATTTCTCTTTAACATCAATAATCCGTTTAGCTCGTAAATCGTATTTTTCGAACAAAATAGAAAACAACAAAGATAATAACAAAACATTATTGAACACAGTCAATTAAATGTTAGGTAAATAAATGCATGATCTTAATAATGTTGATTTCCTTCTTAACGGGCATAAAACCCTAATTGCTAATGCATTCAATTTTTTTTTCACCAATGTTGGCCCTAACCTTTCATCTAAAATAGTAACTAATGCAAACGACTTTACAAAATATTTAGACAACCATACTGAACATTCCTTATGTTTAATTCCCACTAATATTTATGAAATTTTAGAAATAGTTCGATCATTTAAACCTACTAAATCTAGTGGTCATGACGGTATCAGTGTACATTTACTTAATCTAATGATTCATTTTGTGGCTTCTCCACTTTCACATATATTCAATTTATCTCTCACAAATGGAATTTTCCCGGATCAACTTAAAAATGCAAAAATAATTCCCATATACAAAAAAGAAGACCCTTGCCAAATCGCCAACTACCGCCCTATTTCATTATTACCAAGCATATCTAAAATACATGAAATTTTTTTTTACAAACGACTATATTCTTTTTTGGACACAACTAAATTATTTATTCTTAATCAATACGGTTTCAGGTCAAATCATTCAACTGACTATGCAATTTTACAACTATACGACAAAATAACAGATTCACTTAAAAAAAAAAGAGCACACTGTCGGGGTTTTCATGGATCTATCGAAAGCATTCGATACTATCGATCACCATATACTATTGAATAAATTAAAAACATATGGAATCAGAGGGATTGTTTTATCATTGTTTAAAGATTATCTATACAATAGATATCAATATATTAATTTTAACTCTAAATCTTCTGAAGTTTGTAATGTAAAGTGTGGAGTACCACAGGGTTCTATCTTAGGCCCTTTGTTATTTTTAATTTATATGAATGATATAATCAATGCATCACCCTTACTTACTTATGTTCTTTTCGCAGATGATACCAATGTATTTTTTTCACACAGTAACTTAGACACGCTTGTAGCAGGACTCAATAATAAATTAAATAAATTGTCCATGTGGTTTAAATCAAATAAACTCTCCTTAAACATTAACAAAACAAATTTCATGTACTTTAAACACATTAATTCTAAGCATATATTTCGTGGCTCCATTAACATTGATAACATCCATCTTGCTGAAAAACAAGAAACGAAATTCTTGGGCGTATTGATTGACTCTAATTTAACTTGAAATAGCCACATTCGTTATATTAGCACACTTGTTGCCAGAGGTATTGGCATACTATTCAAACTGAAATATTGTCTTTCCCAAAGATCACTATTTATGCTTTACAATTCTTTCATTTTGTCACAAATATCATATTGCAACATATTGTGGGGTAATTGCAACAAAACAAAAATAGACTAAATTCTACGCCTCCAAAAGAAAGCACTACGCATTTGCTCCCACTCGCAATTTTTAGCACATACTGATCCTATTTTTCGGAATCTGAAAACATTAAAAATTCATGATATTCATACTTTCCAAACTGCCATTTTCATGTACAAGTTCTCAACTAAATCTATACTTACACCCTTTCAAGATATTTTTGTTTACAACAGCAACATTCATTCATATCCTACACGCCACTCATCCAACATCCACCTCACAAACCCGATAACAATATTAGCACATAAAACGATCAGACATCATGGCCCAGACATCTGGAATGATTTGCCCAATGATATTAAACTCACTGCATCTATCTTTTCTTTTAAAGCTTCATTAAACAAATTTCTTTTATCGAAGTATTCTCAAATATCACACCTGCACGTTCACCCACTTGCACACACACGCACACTTCATTTCTTAATTTTTCTTCTTTCTCCTTTCTGATGATTTGTGACGTAAGATTTTCTTCCAGACCTAGAACTATAGAATAATTGGTTTCCATGTAGCCCCTTTCCCCATTTGGCTGCTATTACTCAAGCATTTATTTTGCTTATATAGTTTGCCACTGCATTTGTTTTTCACTACTTTGTCTTATCCTTAAATTGTATTCATGTCTAAATTTTGTTATGACACTACTATAAATTTGTCACATTACAATGTTTTTTCATGTCATACTATGATTATGTTTATGTATTGTAAATTTAATTTTGACTTTACAATAAATGCAGAAACTCCTGCAAAAAATAATTATTATGGCTAATTTGCATAAAATGCACATTTTGTGATTTCCCTATATGCTTGTATATTTAAGGACTTTTAATATGGTGTTTAGGAAACCTTCCTGTAAGGTATTGCCATATTCCAATTCCAATAGATAATCTACTTGCAATTTTTGAGGGATGTATCACCAGTGTGTTTTCTTGAATATTTATAACATGTTAGATACTTTTATTTGCATAATATTCAACTTACACTAGACACTAAGCTGAATACAAATGTATTCAACGTCATTAGTGATAGCAGCATGTACATTTCAACATTAATGAAATTTTCAAGCAGTTAATGAGAGAAAAATCACAATACCTTGATATTTTCCATATAAGGATGCTTATTTGCATATTATGCAAATGAGGTAGTTTTTTCGCACTTTTGACAAAAAACATTGAATACAGTTATTCATCATGAATTTTCGCTCAAATTAAATTGTTTTGGACACTCAATTTGTAATCTTTGGGCCATTTCCTCTATTTTTTTAACTTTTTATGGCTAATTTGCATAATATGCAAATTTCATAAATTTCCACTGCTTGGATTTCTTTGGACTTTTAGTATGTTGTTTAGGGGACCTTCCTTGAAAGCATTGGAGTGGAATATCTCGTGTTGCAATTAGTGGTGGGTCAAACCCTATATTGACTGGACTATAATAAATTTTAGCGGTGTTTAATCGCTCAAATGATTTACAGTCGCAATTTGCACATTTTGTCGCGCGGTAGTTGCGCGGAGCGGCAGTTCTTTTTGCGGCTGTGATAAGTACTTGCGGTCACCTAGATCAAACGAAACCGCTCACAAAGCTGCCGCGAGTAGCGGCGCTCCATATAAAGCGGCCGCCTGTTTGTACTGCCGCGATGTTTACAAAACAGAATTCCTCGGGAAGTTACCGCGCATCAGAGGCGTGGGAAAGAAGCCTTTACTTGCATTCAGCATGAGTTACTGAGGGAATATAATCATTTTGAGTTGTGGTTTCGTTGAGAACACTTGTTATGTGTGAATCATCCCAATTTTAATTCCATCTCGGACTCGATATTGGAGCTAAAATCAACAGCAATAGGATTCATCGTATCGCGGCGGCCCCTGCTTCGATTCAAATCAAATTGAATTTCAAATCTTTTGCATGTTACATCGGTTTGACCTGCTAATTCTGGGTCTCAAGTTGAAATTTCGCAAAGGATCTGCATGGTTTCAGCAATACTCGTTGGGGAGCCCGATTTGAGCTGTTTAGAAAAGACTTTTGGGCCCGTTGGATTTATACGAACTGGTGACTGACTAAGCAAGGATATCGAGGTGGAGAGCATCCTAGTTTAAAGCTACAGTTGATGCCGCAAGGATGAGATATGTTCATTCTTCTTCTTCATTAGTTTTGCCTCGCAGATTATAGACAAAAGATTCCTACCTTACTACAAACATATACTGGCCAGATACTATTAAAAATATTTGGCATGCTGCATGTGGTTATAAAGGAATGAAGGTGCAGGCGAGTCGGTATTCGCGGAAAAAGTCGGGGCCGCAGAACTTGACTGCAGTTTGTGCGTGGAGTTCATATAATTGCAATCAGTTGGCAATTATACCTGAAAATGTAACTTCTTTTGTCCAAGTGATGTTCATGACTAGAGGGGTTTTAATCTTTAATGAGCTTGACTGACGGAGTTGATCTGAAACGGACCCTCGAATGCAGTAGACCATGGTTCCTTGGTAGATCAACGAGAGACCAAGGCTAGGATATGCAAGCATCCTGTGAGTATGGTATTGAGTTGGACCTACATGTATTTTTATATATTTTCGGTTGACCGCCGATATACCGCCGCCCAGAGCGGCGCCTCAGTCCGTTGTCTGAAAATGTATAGAAGTAGCAAAACACCCCCCCCCCCAAAAAAAAATAAATAAATAAATAAATGAATAATAATAAATGAAATTAATAAAATGTATATATGTATAAATAAAAGAAAAAAAAAGATGGGTGATTAATTAAAAAGCAAAATAATTGCATTAACTTCCATGGGCGGTAATGCCTTGTTCTTGTTCCGAATTTATATTCCGTAATCCTTTTCTTCTTCCGCCAAGAATCCCATTCATTTAACCATGGACCTATGAAGAGATGGACATCCATCGCTTACTTAATGAATTCACTAACAGGTGACTGTAATTGTCCTCTGAATAACATTCTCTTCATACTAGTCTTCTTTGGTTCAATGATCGTCACCGTGAGAAGGGACGGAAGCAGTTCGTGACTGGACATTTATATTTCACAAATTATATGCGCAATAGACAACAAATCACTTAAATCATGGAAAATCGATGTGCAGTTCTTTTTACATTTGGTAATCTTAGTTCCATGTGTTTTATTTGGGGAAATGTCTTCATATTGTAATATAGAGGCAATATTGTGATTGATTGTTTACCATTTAAAATTTAATTTTCCCAAGTTTCTCCATAATATTCCAGATATACGTGGTACATAACATTTATAGATCGTGTATCTGTCAATGTTATTGAAGTCTTTATGTGTGAGCGGTAGTTAGCGGATCGAATAATATCATATTTTATATCATAAAGATCGTCTGCTTTTCAAGTTTGCTGCTCCAAATATGAAGCATGTTGACTGAAAGGCACATGCTGAAACAGGGTATCAGCCAACAAAAATCAAGACCGGGAAACTGTTCCGTCTTTGGGTGATCAGATACGTCTTGGTAGTCACGATAATTGCTATTGTTACAACACCTGTATGTTCTCATTAAGATGCGCATAACCAGGCGACGGTGTCTATCATTGGACCAAATAATTGCTCGCGTTAATCGTCCATCTCTTCTTAGGTCCATGATTTAACACATAGTTTGTTTACCCTGCCAGGCCACGTCCCTCTTCCAAATCTCTCCAAATTTGGTAGGCATGTTGTCCAGCACCCCCAAACCTCGTGGACCTCGTATTCCATTTTCCAAAATCACCCATGCATTAACCATCCAGGCGACATTTTGTAAATTTCAAGTCCAATTGCATACCATTCCTCATCCCGTCCTCACTCTAGTCTACAAATATAGACCCACATCTGCAGTGTGTGTACATCAGCTGATTCAACGAGTCTGCATAGCAGACTATGTCTACTGAGGCTGCAGAAGTGGCTCGCTTCGCTCGCCCTTTCGGGCTGGTTTGCTTCGCAAACCAGCAGATCCCACCTCACGAGCCATTCAGAGTCTGCATAGCAGACTATCGTCACTCCCTTATCCTGCATACTTCAGACTACTAATAACTGCTGTCGAGTTCCTCTTTCAAAAAAAAAAAAATATATATATATATGACTTGCAAGAATGCCGTCTTCACCCAAATTCAAATCGAATATAGCATACGTTCAAAAACTTCATATTTATAAAGATGCTAAATATCAAATTTGTAAAATGGCAATAACTTCCTTAAGTTTGTTTGCATTTTCGTCTTATATTTTCAGGGTTTACTAATCATGCCATCCCTCAACATTCTAGCACGCATCAGTGATCATTAAGTTAAGATCTAGCACCCTTGATTTAAGAGTTAAAAAAAAAAAAAAAAAAGTGGCCATAACTTCCTTGTTTTCAATTATTTCGGTCTCATATTTGCAGAGTTTGCCTATGGTATCATCCATCATAAATCGAACGGTTTTTACGCATCAGTGACTAATGCCTTACTAAATAGCACCCTCTATTGAAAAAGGGCAAATGTGAACTTGCCATAACTTCCTCGTTTTCATCCATTTTGGTCTCATATTTTCAGAGCTTACTAATTATGACTACATCCTTCATAATTCACCGGTTTGTTACGCATCAGTGACCATTATCTTTAGAAAGAGTGCCCTCTATTGAAAAGTTGATATTAGTAAAATGGCCATAACTTGTTTTTAATTATTTTGGTCTCATATTTTTTTTAGGGTTTGCCTAGGGTATCATCCCTCACAATCCAAACGGGTTTTTCGCATCAGTGACCATCACCTTAATGAATAGCTCCCTCTTATGAAAAGTTGCAAAATGCAAACTTGCCATACTTCCTCTTTTTCATTCAATTTGGTATCATATTTTCAGGGTTTGCTTATGGTATCATTCCCCAAATTCTAATGTTTTTCTTACGCATCGGTGAAAATTAGCTTAATAATAGCGTCCTCTATTTAAAAGTGGAAAGTAGTGAAATGGCTGTAAATTGTTTTCATTCATTTTGGTGAGTTGACAGTACGTAGCTCAAGAGGTCCCTACGGGCACGTTTGTTTTGCTAATACGGGAATATTTTGATTATTACTTCTTCTGGATGATTTCATATTCCGAATAGGCTAGTATGAATATTCACAGGATTACTATTTCAGGCTATTGGGAAAACATAACTCGTACATTAAGTCTTTTTTAATCGGAGGCAGATACTCATTGCTCAAATTTTATGCATTGCGATATGTCTGTGGTGATTAGGATTTACGGGTTCCTGTAATGGATGCAAGATTCTGCCAAAAGCTTCTTTTTATTTTTGCAGCCTCTACGGTCTGATTCACCGGGATTCAATGAAACATACCCGGCAAGCGGAGAAGAGCACATTATGCAGGCTGAGGGGGTTGCCCGGTTCAGCGGAATGGTCCACGAGTTGAAGGTTTGCCAGCTGCCTTGCCAGTAATGGGGCGGTTTGTCGATGGCGAAAACAGCCTATTCCAATGACCGGAGGGCGAACGAGGTGCAGCAATGCAAGAAGATTGATATTAAGAAACACCCACGGCGTATGTGACGGATCATCGGCCCTTCCTAAGCTCTAACATATACCTTGGCGATACTATCGATATAAGGGGCTGTCCCTTAAATGGCAAAAGGCCCTCATCGATTGGAAATGGTGGTTCGATATCATGCTGCAGATCAGAAGGTTCAACAACTACACTTTGTTATGCTTCTATGCAACGACGTATAACTGAGAGAACTAAATCCATGGTTTGGGTAGATCTTTCAGCTACTGACGCCCTCTTAGACGGATATTTGCCACCTTTCGCACACCTCAGGAAAGGTCAGAGTTTTACGACCACGACGACGGGCCCAAAAGTCTTTTCCAAAATCAACTTACGTCGTAAATTATCGTTCGCGTTCTCCAACGAAAGGTCCGGATTATTATTGGACACGTCGGAACGACACAGTGGCAGTTAAGCTGAATATTAATTGCTAGCCTTTCCCCCAAATTGGGTTGGAAAGCTAAGCGTATCGTTTCCGGGACATCCGGTAGGCTCTTGGCTTTTATTATTTTTATCATTCGTAATATTTACGTTTATTATTGATTAGTTTTGTTTCTAATATCGATGCCAAGGGTTGAATATTGAGCTATAGTTTTGTTTACAAACCGTAGAATGAAAATGAAAAAACAAAAACAAAACAAAACAAAACCGGTACTTCTAATTCCTTATGTTTTGCAATGTAAAGTTTAAAGAGTTGAAATTGGCGTAATTAAGCATACGATACGCCTGCATGGTTAAGCCAATTAGCCTACGTACATGTACGTAATGTCCTTATGGACGTTATTTATAGTCAACGTTTAGGTGTAGTTATTCCTAGTTAGTTGCTTTTCTTAATGCTACATGTGTCGTTCTTTGATTGTTATATATTTTTATCACTTATTATACATATTAGTAGAGCGGATTAGCTCCAAAAATCACAACAATTGTGCAAATTTTGACTAAAGCATGAAACTTTCACAAGTATTAGTATATGCCGTAAGATTTATTTTAAAGATGGGAGGTAAATTTTTAAATGCCATTTTCGGCCGTTGCCATGGCAACGGATTAATTTCTCCAAAACAACATACATTCCCATGTAAATGGTAAATAAACATGATATAGATGACCAAAATGATAATTTTCAGGCTCCCGATTGAATACATATGAAATTTAGAAATATTCAAGATCATCAAGATAGTTCCAATTGGTCCGTTGCCATGGCAACAGTTTTTTTTTCCCCAGAAAAATAAAAATATTTGTTTAAAAAACCTTGCAGAATATGATTTAACTTTAATTTCCCCTAATTTTACAGTGCTTAACAAAGATATTTTGGTTGCTAAATGTGTAAATTACATCTCAAGCCATTGCCATGGCAACCAAATATAATCTAGTTTACAAAAATAACATGGTTGACAAGACAATGGACAGGTGGAAAATACAATTGGAATTGACTTTAATCTGTATGCTTAAGTTTTGACCCCCTCATTTGAACAAAATATACAAAAAGTGTTCTGCAGGAGTTCTTTATAAAGATAAAAAATTATGTTCCCTTGGTTATGCTTGAATTAAATTTAAAAAGGAACAATTTTACAAAGGGCCTGTTGCCATGGCAACAGCTTATTTCTCTCTAGATAGGTAAAAATATTGATAAAAATGTAGAATACATGTACGGTATGATCATCATTCCATTTTCCCAAATTTAAAGGTACTAATCGAGATATGTTTGTGACTAAATTTATAAATATAACATCTTAAGCCATTGCCATGGCAACCAAATAACATCTAATTTTTGTTAAAAAGTGGATGATAAGGTTAACAACAGGTGAAAAATACAATGAATATTAACTTAATGTACATGCGTAAAGTTTGATCTACTCAACTAATTTAGGGGAAAATAATACAGTCAGTGTTCTGCATGAACTAATTAAAATGATAAACATTGATGTTGCCTTGGTAATACTTGAATTCAACGATAAATATCAATGTTCCAAATGGCCTGTTGCCATAGCAACGGATCATTTACCCAAGAACAGTACCAGTTTTGATTTAAAAAAGGACTGTATAATCTGATTTTTCTTTCATTTTCCTTAATTTTAGGATTAGAATAGATATGTTTGCTGTTAACATGCAAATAATATCTAAATCCATTGTCATGGCAACCAAATAACATCTGATTTGAAGAAAAAAATATAACATGGTTGACATGATAATGGACAGGTGGAAAATGCAATTTATAACAATTAACTCAAGGTTTGACCCAGTCATTTAATTTTGAACAAAGATTACAGTGTTTCGCATTAGTTCATTAGAATGACGAAATTTGAGATTGCCTTGGTAATGCTTGAATTTAATGATAAATATCAATGTTGCATATGGGCCGTTGCCATGGCAACAACTCTTTTTTCCCCAAGAAAAGCACCAAATTTGATCGAAAAACAGTTTAGAATCTGCATTTTGTCATTAATTTCCCCTAATTATAGGGTGCAAAGCATAGATATGTTTGCTGTAGATGTACAAATAACTTAGGCAATTGCCATCAATGCCATGACAACCAAATAACATCTAATTTAGTGGCTTAATTTGGTTTCTATTCAATGGTTTTCAGGGTGAAGTAGTACACTGGGACATATGGACATATCATATCCGTCTGAGATATATGATTTTGGTGTCTAGACCATGGTTTCAATGGTCAAATAATACACTATGACAAGTTGAACGGACAGTTGTCCAGTATATAAAAAATACAAGATGACTTCCAAGAATGGAGTCTAAAATTGCTGTTGCTGCATTGAAAAACGTAGTTTGTTTGATATCCCGGAATATGTTTATGTCATGGTTGAATGGGTCAAATAATACATTAGGACAAGTTACAAGGACAGTCAGTGGTCAAGTATGTCCAAAAATCCAAGGTGGCTTCCAAAAATGGAAAAGCTCCTGTTACTAACAAATGGACATATTTCGTGTAATATATGCCAAAGGCATATTATTTTGATATCTAAACCATGGTTTGAAAAGTCAGTAAATACATCATGTACATTGGAACAAGTAACAAGGACAGTCAGTAATCCAGTATGTCTAAACATCCAAGATGGCTTCAAACAATTGGAGTCTAATCGGAGTCTGTTACTTTAAAATTGACATAGTTCATTTAAAATCCACCAAGTAAAAATATTTTGGTGTTCACACTTTGGTTTCAAGGTTTAAAAAATATGTTTAGACTGGTTACAATGATATCCAGTTGTCCATTTTTTCTTAAAAAATCCAAGAGGGTTTTCAAAATGGCGTCTAAAATGACTTCTATCACTCAGAAATTATCTGAGTTCATACAACATCAACCTGTGAGAAATATTTTTGGTGTCTACACTGTGGTATGAAGGGTCAACTATTACATTAGGGCAAGTAACAAGAATGATTAGTTATCAATTTTGTCCAAAATCCAAGGTAGATTCTAAAATTACATCAAAATGGGTGCTGTTGCCAACTCATACCTGCTTGCATTTTGAATGTAGGCACCAAAATTATTTCTCACAAGTGGATATTACATCCACTTCAAAGTAACAGTCGTCATTTTAGAATCCATTTAAGGAAGCCATCTTGGATTTTCAGGCAAAATGGACAATTGTAACCAGTCCCAAAGTATATTTTGATCCTTGAAACCCTAGTGTAGACACCAAAATAACATCCCCAGGTGTATTTTTGATGTACTATGTCCAATTTTAAGTAACATTAAAACCCCCATTTTTTAAGCCATCTTTGAATTTTTTGACACAATAATGACACCTGACTGTCGTTTCAACTTGACTAAATGTACAGTATTACTTGATCCTTTTAATACTAGTTTAGACACCAAAATCATATCCCCAATGTATATTATTAATGAACTATATTATGTCCATATTGAAGTGCCAACAGTCAATTTAGACCCCATTTTGAAGGCCATCTTGGATTTTTTAACATACCAGTCCACTGACTGTCCTCGTAACTTGTTCTAATGCATTAAACCATGGGTTTATGATTATGGTTTAGACATCAAAATCATATTCCCCAGACAGATATTGAACAAACTATGTCCTAATTTATTATTTGACTCTTGAAAAAATAGTAACAACAGTCAATTTTAGACCCCATTTTTGGAAGCCATCTTGGAATTTTGGACATACTAGACCACCGACTGTCCGTGTAAGTTTTTCTTAATGTATTATTGGCCTTTGAAATCATAGTTTAGACACCAAAATCATATCTCACAGGTGAATATAAAATGAGCTATTCCACTTTTAAGTATCAGCAGCCATTTTATAATTATTGCCCTTTGAAATCATAGTTTAGACACCAAAATCATATCTCACAGGTGAATATAAAATGAACTATTCCACTTTTAAGTATCAGCAGCCATTTTATAATTATTTTCGGACATACCTGTCTGTCGTTGTAACTTGTCCTAATATTATTAGACTCTTGAAACCAATGATTTAGAGTAAAAATCACTTCCCTAAGGCCAATATGAAATGAGCTACGTCCACTTAAGGTATCAGCAACCATTTTAGATTCAATTTTTTGAAGCCATCTTATGTTTTTGGACATTCCAGACCACTGGCTGTCCCTGTAACTTGGCCCTATGTACTATTTGATCCTTAATAACCAATGAATAAAAAACAAATTAAAGCCATTTTATGAAGTAATGGATGAGTCGTGGATTTTAGCATACGGCAGCCAGTGAGGGCACCATCTTGGATTTTCCTGTTACCCTGGAGTACTTAATTTTTCTTTTCAACCTTTCAACCAGTATAAAGGGTATTTAAATTTTTTAAAATTTTAATAAGTCTACTTGTCATGTAAAATTAGCAGTGAATAGATTATACTTCATGTTGATTCCATTCATAATCATGTTAATCTAAAAATTATCACAGCATTTCAAAATCTTCTTCGTCAAAATCAGTAGCGTAATTTGGAGGGGTCCAGATATGATGTATCGAGTGAAATGTATTTTTAAAAGTTGTCAGCTAGCCCAGCGAAAGGGTAAAACCTTCGAAATTTTTCATTTTTTTTTACAAAAACAAAATTTTGGGTATAGTATTCGGAAAATAATCATATTTTATCCATCTCTCTTTCACTTTCTCTTTATTTTTTTCTTGGTAATGATTTTTTTGGGGTGGAGTAGGATTGCAGAATTCCCGGGAATTTTCTTGATGGAATCTTTTCATGGGTATAAACGGGAATTTTGTGGGAATTTTTGGAATTTTCGGCAATTTTCAAGAAATGATGGGAATTTACAAAAAGTAACAATTGTCTATGCAGAAATTTAAATGCATACCCTAGCAGATGATACTTGATAATTCTTTGCTTTCAAATTTCAAGCCAAGTATTATGCTAAAACAGTCAGACAAAGCAAAATTTTAATGATTTCCATGTAAAAGTTGATTTACTGTATTTACTTTGATTAGGAGCTCAAGACCATGTCAACTCCTCAAATAGACTTAAGATTTTGATTTATCAACGCCTATAATCCCCTAATATATTGATATGATGAACGGCCTTAAAGCACAAATCACACCAAGACGCTTTCTTCAAAATGGCAGCCTGCAAATACTTTGAACGAAATTGACCAGCGTCGAAATTAGAGTTTCGGGAATTTATTTGAGCCAAAAAAAGTCTGATATGATTTTTGTAGGTCTTATTTCGAATGCCATGTATAATGAAATAAATTGGTGCTTATCATTTAGCATATTTATGTTCAGCACCCTCAAATAAGGGAAAAGGAAATAAAAATAAACATATTATTTTCATAAAAATTGGTACTTTTAAGGGACCATTGGCAACATTGATATTTATCATTATGTTCAAGCATTGCCAAATCAACATATCGTAATGAAATCATGCATAACACTTAATGTGATTTTAAAATTAAAAGAGTAGGTCAAACCTTACACATATTAAGTTAATTTTATTGTATTTTCCACCTGTCCATTATCTTGTCAGCCATGTTATTTTTTGGAAAATTAAATGTTATTTTATTGCCATGGTAATGCCTTAAGATGTTATTTATATTTTTAACAACAGAGATGTACGTGTATGTTTGGCACCCTAAACTTAGTAGAATTGAATGAAAAATAAGATTCTACAAGGCATTTTTTAATCAAAGATGGTATTTTAGGGGGAATAAAATGACCCGTTGTCATGGGAACAGAACACACATTTGCAAACATTAATATTAAATTCAAGCATTACCAAGGCAACTGTCAGTTTTATCATGCTAATGAACTCATGCGGAACACTGTATTTTTTTTTTCATTCCACCTGTCCATTATCATTTCAACTGTGTTAGTTTGTTTTAAAAATTATATCTTAAGTGGTTGTCATGGCAATGGCTGAAGATGTTATTTATTTATTAACAGCAAGCATATATATGCTTAGCGCCCTAAAATTGGGGCAAATGAAATAAAAATCAGATTTTACAATTTTGTGTTTTTCAAAGATGATACTTTTCTGGGGGGAATTGAGCTGTTGCCATGGCAACGGTACATTTGAAACACTAATATTTATCATTAAATTCAAGTATTACCAAGGCAACATCATTTTATTATTCTAACATCATTTTATTATTCTAATGAACTCATACAGAACTCTTACTGAAATTTTTGTTAAAAAATTAAATGACTGGCCAAACCTTTCGCATATTGAGTTATTTGTAATTGTATTTTACACCTGTCCATAATCTTGTCATCCCAATTATTTTTTTTTTGTATTAGATATTATCTGGTTGCCATGGCAATAGCTTCAGATGTTATTTATACATTTTGCATCAAACATATCGATGTTTAGCACACTAAGATTAGGGGAAATGCAAGAAAAATCAAATTCTACAGTCCCTTTTTAAAACAAAACTGGTACTAAATGATCCGTTGCTATGGCAACAGGCCATTTGGAACATTGATATTTATTGTTGAATTCAAGTATTACCAAGGCAACATCAATGTTTATCATTCTAATTAGTTCATGAAGAACACTGACTGTATTATTTTCCCCTAAATTATTTGAGTAGGTCAAACGTTACGCGTATGTACACGTTAATTTTTATTATATTGTTCACCTGTTCATAAGCTTATCATCTATGTTGTTGGTTTTTTTTCAAATTAGATATTATCTGGTTGCCATGACAATGGCTTAATATGTTATATTTATAAATTTAGTCACAAACATATCTCGATTAGTACCTTAAAATTAGGGAAAATGGAATGATGATCATACCGTACATGTATTCTACATTTTTTTAAATATTTATACCTTTCTAGAGGGAAATAGGTTGTTGCCATGGCAACGGGCCCTTTGCAAAATTGTTTCTTTTTAAATTTAATTCAAGCTTTACCATGGCAACATGATTTTTTATCTTTATAAAGAACTCCTGCAGAACACTTTCTGTATTTTTTGTTCAAATGAGAGGGGTCAAATCTTAAGCATACAGATTAAGTCAATTCCAATTGTACATGTATTTTCCACCTGTCAATTGTCTTGTCAACCATGTGATTTTTGTAAATAAGATGTTATTTGGTTGCCATGGCAATGGCTTAAGATGTTATATTTATAAATTTAGTCACAAACATATCTCGATTAGTACCTTTAAATTTGGGAAAATGGAATGATGATCATATCGTACATGTATTCTACATTTTTATCAATATTTTTACCTTTCAAGAGGGAAATATTAAAGTTGTTGCCATGGCAACGGGCCCTTTGCAAAATTGTTTCTTTTTAAATTTAATTCAAGCTTTACCAAGGCAACATGATTTTTTATCTTTATAAAGAACTCCTGCAGAACACTTTCTGTATTTTTTGTTCAAATGAGAGGGGTCAAAACTTAAGCATACATATTAAGTAAATTCCACTTGTATTTTCTACCTGTCCATTGTCTTGTCAACCATGTTATTTTTGTAAATTAAATGTTATTTGGTTGCCATGGCAATGGCTTGAGATGTAGTTTACACATTTAGCAACCAAAATATCTCCGATAAGCACTCTAAAGTTAGGGGAAATTAAAGATAAATCATATTCTACAACGTTTTTTTATCAATTTTTTTACTTTGCTGGGGAAAAACAAGCCGTTGCCATGGCAACAGACCAATTGGAACTATCTTGATGATCTTGAATATTTCTAAATATCATATGTATTCAATTGGGAGCCTGAAATTATTATTTTGGTCATCTATACTATGTTTATTTACCATTTACATGGGAATGCATGTTATTTTGGCGAAATTAATCCGTTGCCATGGCAACGGCCGAAAATGGCATTTATAAATTTACCTCCCATCTTTAAAATAAATCTTACGGCATATACTAATACTTGTGAAAGTTTCATGCTTTAGTCATAATTTGCACAATTGTTCGGCTAATCCGCTCTACTATATAGATTAAATATATTTATTTATTTTTTTTTTTTTTCTTTCTCTCAATGCTAGTGAAGAAACTATGAATTCTTCCCACTTTCATCATGATATTTTGTTGGATCTGTTTATTCAGTTATGCGAATTTTCTCTCGCACACATAGAGAATGTTGTTTGTATGCAGCTAAGATGTTAGTTGGTAGATCCTTAGGCTGGTCTTACTGCGTCTCAACCGGGTATTCGTCTTCATTACACGAATACACGAAAGGTTTATTCCTTTCTTTCATTCTGTGTGTATATGGTAAAAACATACTGAAGCCCATTTCATCTGGCATGGGAAAAAACGAGCTTCACGGGATTCGCAGACAATAATATGTGAGCGACAAAGCGATAAGCACAGTGGCGGCGGGCATTGCCCGTGTGGCGGTAAATTGTACAATTTTTGAGCCCCTGTGCCTATCTTACGTAACTTTGGCCGGCTTCACCATACCTCAGCAGGAAGGTGTATTGTTTTCAATTATTTGAGATCGGATGTATTGGCCATTGCGTCTTAATTATGCCCCATTTATTTCATGTTGTGCCCTTGTTTCCTCGTCCATATAGGTTGACACCCTATCATGTGGAGAGGGATTTTGTTCGGGCAGTGTTTGTGCCCTTTGAATGTTTCCTCGTCTGTAGAGGTGGGCACCCTATGCAGAGAGAGAATATTATTGTTTGCGTCATTATGCACCCCGGGTAGGGATATATATGTGCGGACGCGGGGCGGACGCCTTAGTAAATTGTGATTGAATTATCGGATAAAATATACCCGGGTCCTTCCAAGTAGTTATGCTGAAGCCGTCCTCTTTTTAAGTGGTATACCCATTTTATGAAGTTATAACATTGAACTTAGGATGGAGATCTACAGATTTAAGAATCGTAATATTATGTATTCAAATTATTCAAACCAAGTTATTCATGTTGTAATCGTCAAGATTATTAAGCCTATTCACATAATGTATTATGTAATATGTATGAGATTAAAACCACAACCAATGGCACACCTTAGTTTCTTGTGCTTGTGTGAATTGTGAGTGTAATAAATTTTAGCGGTGTTTAATCGCTCAAATGATTTACAGTCGCAATTTGCACATTTTGTCGCGCGGTAGTTGCGCGGAGCGGCAGTTCTTTTTGCGGCTGTGATAAGTACTTGCGGTCACCTAGATCAAACGAAACCGCTCACAAAGCTGCCGCGAGTAGCGGCGCTCCATATAAAGCGGCCGCCTGTTTGTACTGCCGCGATGTTTACAAAACAGAATTCCTCGGGAAGTTACCGCGCATCAGAGGCGTGGGAAAGAAGCCTTTACTTGCATTCAGCATGAGTTACTGAGGGAATATAATCATTTTGAGTTGTGGTTTCGTTGAGAACACTTGTTATGTGTGAATCATCCCAATTTTAATTCCCTCCTCCTCCCCTCTTAGACCACCTGTCATACGTTATCATAATTAAATTACATAATCACGTGTCCGGTAGTGAATTGGCGCAAAATTGATATTGTCTGTAGATTTATTTATAGTCTTAAGGGCGCTACGCCTTCAAATTGAGTACCCATGGAGAACATTCAAATAAGCTATCATGCCTGTGCAATTTGCTGGTGCCTCAGACTGTGTTAGTATTGTTTAGTTGTCGAAGCTTTGCTTGGCAGTAAGGGGCTTTTCTCCTCCTTCGACCATGGAGGTTTTCACCCTTACCTGAGGTTCGCAGCACTTTGCACTCGAGCAGGGGGTGCATTTATATTGCCCCTGCCCGGTCATTTAGGGTACGTGTTCAAGTTCAAGGGGACCATCGATCCCACGGATATAGTTATATAAGGTTAACTTATAAACTTAATGTAAACTTATATATATTATTGCTAGAATGATTTCAGCAGTTGGTTTATGAGTTGGGATGTTGGTATGTCTGATCTATCCGAACATACATTGCACATCTTTTGTGCGGTAAATTGTACAATTTTTGAGCCCCTGTGCCTATCTTACGTAACTTTGGCCGGCTTCACCATACCTCAGCAGGAAGGTGTATTGTTTTCAATTATTTGAGATCGGATGTATTGGCCATTGCGTCTTAATTATGCCCCATTTATTTCATGTTGTGCCCTTGTTTCCTCGTCCATATAGGTTGACACCCTATCATGTGGAGAGGGATTTTGTTCGGGCAGTGTTTGTGCCCTTTGAATGTTTCCTCGTCTGTAGAGGTGGGCACCCTATGCAGAGAGAGAATATTATTGTTTGCGTCATTATGCACCCCGGGTAGGGATATATATGTGCGGACGCGGGGCGGACGCCTTAGTAAATTGTGATTGAATTATCGGATAAAATATACCCGGGTCCTTCCAAGTAGTTATGCTGAAGCCGTCCTCTTTTTAAGTGGTATACCCATTTTATGAAGTTATAACATTGAACTTAGGATGGAGATCTACAGATTTAAGAATCGTAATATTATGTATTCAAATTATTCAAACCAAGTTATTCATGTTGTAATCGTCAAGATTATTAAGCCTATTCACATAATGTATTATGTAATATGTATGAGATTAAAACCACAACCAATGGCACACCTTAGTTTCTTGTGCTTGTGTGAATTGTGAGTGTAATAAATTTTAGCGGTGTTTAATCGCTCAAATGATTTACAGTCGCAATTTGCACATTTTGTCGCGCGGTAGTTGCGCGGAGCGGCAGTTCTTTTTGCGGCTGTGATAAGTACTTGCGGTCACCTAGATCAAACGAAACCGCTCACAAAGCTGCCGCGAGTAGCGGCGCTCCATATAAAGCGGCCGCCTGTTTGTACTGCCGCGATGTTTACAAAACAGAATTCCTCGGGAAGTTACCGCGCATCAGAGGCGTGGGAAAGAAGCCTTTACTTGCATTCAGCATGAGTTACTGAGGGAATATGTGACTCGACACACCGAAATGAGAGACAAGTCGGAATGTTCCAAATCCAATTTTTTTAATGATTATTATTCCCCGTTTATTTACCTTTAATTTGATATATCACTCGACCCTTAAAAGTAAATATTAGTAGAGATATTAGCCTTAGAATGCAAGAAGAATTGGGCTCTTGAAAATAAAAATCAAGAGAAAAACGCCTTCGAAGTTTGACTTCCGTTTTGACCCTGCTCCATGAAAAAATCTATTTTGCCACTGCCGAGCTAACCGAAATGCCCTAGTAACCGCTTGCCAAAAAAGGCGAAACGATTAACCAATGAGGAGGCTGCTTTGAGAACAATAGTCAACTTGCAAGTCACGCGCGACTGCAAGACGAAACAACGTTCCATGTCAATCAATTATCTTCTACACATCAGTGGTTAAACCGGGGTTTTATAATAATCTTCGTGAAAGAAAAAGAATGCCATGATATAAAAGGTTGGACCTAAAACCACGGAGGAGGGAGTATTCCAATTGTGCCATCGGCTTGTTTGAATGTCGATGGCGTTTACTCTCACCCGGACTCTTGACATGTAATCTATCAAGCGAGTCATTATGACCTGAACTTTAACCGCATGTTAAAAAAAAAAATATCCCTTGTTAAAATAATGGTAAGATGGGCCTTCAAAATAATTTGTACCTCACCTTTACTAATGGCTTGTGTGCTCATGTTTTATTAATGCTTATGTTAGATTGAGACAGTGAGAACCAAAACGCGAATAATTTGTTCAATATCGTCTATTACCGATCATTGGGGGGGGGGTATAATTTACAGCATTGGAATGATTTGAAATTAGTACAAAATACATAAAGGTATATTAATGAAAAAAGGCAATAGAAAAAGGTTTATAATGATTCTAAAAGTGGTGCAGAAAAAAAACCTTGACATAAACGTCTTAATTCTACAACAAAAAGAGCGAGGAGGTACCCTGAGTAAAGTCCCGTTATAATTATTTCCAACAGAGGATAGATTAGGGGAGATACGCTTTTTATTTTTTTAAACAAACAAGTGCACACCTAGTTACAAATAATGCGTAAAGCATTTCCATTTATCTGAATGAAGGATATAAGAGCAAAGGTGTCGTAGCCGCGGGGATCGATCCCGGACTCTCCATGTATAGCCAGGCACCTTAGACCACTCGGCCACGGCACCTCCAACATGAATGCTGATTCGGATCGATATCAAGCACAACCAATATTTTATTCTAACACAGTAACAGATAAAGAATTAGAACATGCAAATGCCTTGTGCAACAAGTCTTTGTAAGATTGAATGATTAAATTTGGAGGAGAGAGAACCCCCCTAAAAAGAGAAAAAAACATAATAATAATAAATTCAAAATAAAAAAATAAAACGAAATAAAAGCCCGGTTGTGTTTATAGTTCTCTGTTTTTTTTCTTGTCCGTTTTCTTAATTTTCCAATAGAAGTTTTGACTCATTCCATTCTACCTTAATTTTCCGCTGTTGTTTGCTATTTTGTCATCTTTGTTGTTTATTTCCCTTTCTTACTAATCACGCTAGCATAGTATTTTGGAATGATTTGTTCTTTCTCACATGTTCTTCTTTCCTTCCTTTCCCGCTTTCCTTCCGTTTTCCCTTTGTATGTTTTTCTTACTTTTTTATAGGCGGATCCAGCACTGATAACAGTGCGAGAACTGATTAAAAAGCTACAATAATCCGTCTATAAATGCAGTCTCGACTTTCGACATCGCACTGAACACGCCATTTCTGAGTTGATGATCGACACTTCACACGTTTTGAAATAACAAAAACCCGGACGTTTCGAGTAACAAAACCTAGACTACGGTAGACCCGGCGGTCGCCCGACGAGCGCCGGCGCAGTTTCGTATTAACAATTGATCATTAGCCTTTGTGTTACGGGGTCCTGGCCGCCCAAACTACGATGGATTGTGAGCTTTAGATAATAATGATAATTTTCCAAAGTTACAAAGCGCTGATCTCCTTTGTTTGAACAGTTCTTGTGCTTGGCTTTCATTTCGCCATTATTACGTTATCACCAATCTTGACCAACCTTGTAACTCAGATTTCGCATCCCGTTTGACGGTTAGTAACTCTTTGATAAATAATTAAATATAATTAAAAGACAATTATTAAAATCTCTTTGAAGCACGGGCGGGAATGAAAGGGAAGGGGGAGCCTAGATTTTCATTTCTCTGCCACGGCCCGTTAATTGCTTTTAATTTTATATAGATTAAAAATTATAATCACAAGCCCTTTAAAGCACTTTACTTCAGGGGCGCGGTGGAGCAAATTTGAAGGGGGGGGGGGGGGGCACTGGGAAAAATGGCACCTTCTCGTTAAAAAAGAAAGACTAATCTACAGTAGTGTGGTGAGCGAAAATTTTTGAATTGGCTGCAGTATCGAAGCTTCGAGCGAGCAAAAATGAACATTTTTATAACGAAAATCCAATTTTGTGTTAGATTTTGACATAAATTATAGGCCTATTCAGAAATAATATCATTATCTCTCTTTCCTTCTCTTATATTTTCTTTCTTTTTTCTTGGTTGTGATTTTTTTTTTGGAGGGAGGCAAGAGTCCCCCCATCTGTACGCATCTACCCACTCAACTGACTGATGAAACTTAATGCACGTATGATTATTCTTTTTTTCTTCAGAAGTATATTGCTTTATTTCTTGTTTCAAAGGGGCACTCGTTAACACCGTGACTAAACTGATGGTCCTTACATGTTGGTAAGGGGCACTTTCTTGGGTAAAAAGGGGCACTGATAAGAGAAAGGGCACCGTATAAGAAATCAAAGGGGCCCCTTCTAACGGCATAAAACGGGTCCTTCTTGGGTGTGAAAGCGCTGCACGTACAAAACACGTTCGTGATGGCATTTGGGGGTAAAAATTGGCATACGAAAAATGGCACTTGCTAACACACACAAAAGAGAAGATCAAACTGGCAAAGAACGATAAACCGAAACATAAAGAGGATAAAACAAAGATAAGAACAAGAAGAAAAGGGACATGGAGGAAAAGACGGTGGGTGTGGCAAGGAAGAATAAAGAACGGCTGTGATAAAAAAATAGAAGATCGAATGGGAGAAGAAGGAATAATATAGAACAACAAAAAATAAGAGGGAAAAGGAAGAGGAATAAGACGTTGGGATGAGCAAGAGAGAGAAAGGAGAAGGAAAAGGGGAAGAAATGAGGTAAAAAAAATTAGAGCAGATCGACGAGGTAGGAGAAAAAGAAATGGAGGGGGAGAAATAAGATCGTGGGGATGAGCAGGTGAGAGGAAGAAGGAAAACAGAAATATATTAAAGAGGAACGAAAAAAAGAAAAAAAAGAAGAGGAATAAGGCGGTGGGTGAGGGAGGGAGAAAACAAAGAGGAAAGAAGAAAGAAAACCGGCAAAAAGAGAGAAGATCGAAGGGTGAGAAGAACGAAAACAGAATTATGTAAATAGAAACGAAAAGGGGGAAAATAGGGGAAAATGTAGAGGGTGAACAAAGGGGAGAGAGAAGAAGGAAAGGAGGAGAAAATAATCGACATAGAAAAAAGAGAAGATCGAAAGGGAACAAGAACGGCAAACAAAAGAGGAATTAACGAATTAGAATTAAAGAAGTGAAAGGGGTTGAGGAAGAACAAGAGGGAGATTTAGAAAGAAGAGACCGAATGGCCTGAATGAGAAGAGCGAACGAAAAGGGGGAGAAGGGAAGAAAGGAAGAAATAAAACACAAGAGAGACGAAAGAAGAACTGAAGGTAAGATAATAACAGAGAGGGAAAGAGAGAATATATCTGGACAAAGTCGAAGGGGACAACATGACAATGATTTGTAGGTTAATGTTAATTTCAATAGGTGTATTTTAAATGACTAATATTTTCAATCAATATCGTAAGACCCGTATACCATTATCAAAAAATAAAAAAATGCAGGCCTACTGCATGGTCCTTTCGGGCCATATTTCATTGGTCAAAGTCAGGGGCGGATCCAGGATTTTCCCAAAAAAGGTTTTCAACCATAAATTAAGGATATTTTTGGTACCCGCCAAAAATTGACAAGCAAAAAAAAGAATAGGTCTTCAATTTCAAAAGGGGGGTACATCCCGGGGTATATCTCGGCTTCAATGGCATTTTTACATTACAAAATTTTAATTTTTCTTCTCAAGGGGGGGACGTCCCCCCTGGATCCGCACCTTGTCGAAGTTGATAATTATTCTACTGTCTCTGACTTCCTGTTATTTCTGACAGTTATTTCTTTCTCTATCGTTCATTCAAACATGATAAAAATTGAAGGCAAAAATAATTGGAAATAATGAAGCCCACCAAGCTTTCATGATAAACTTTTTTTCTTTTGTTAATGATACTGCAGATCCATTAACCCACATTCGCGAACATACAATACTTTTATGGATTTTAAACCATTTCTTTTGAAAATAAAGTTTTCTCTTCGAAACATCCCGATCACTTGCAAATAATAAAGATAATCCTCAACATGTCCATGTTATGTTTCATGAAATAAATCCTCGCCAACAAACCGTGTTATGAATTTTGCGTTTACACATGACTTTTTGCGCGATTATAGACAAGCTATACGCTCTAAATCAGGTAGGCCTATTAATCTATCGCTAACGCCCCCGCCTGGTACCAACTACCATTATCACAAAAATAACCCTTTAGAAGTTGAATCCCGTGAACTTTTGTCAAGAAGCCCCCTTTTCAATTTCAGAATACGTATTGAAAGCGATGCTTTTGATCTTTCTTTTGAAGCTCATTGAACCGATCGATCGAGCAGCCGGTCGGACGCCGCCAGCTATACTCTAGTTTAAATGAATAGCCAATCAACAATGGCGTACGTTGCTAGGGGCGGAGCTTAGTATGAAGCGAAATTCGATCAAGTCGAGCGTGCCAAGTATCAGAAAATTTCGAACTGACCGAAAAAAAAACACTCGCAGAAAAACTATTTTTTTATCACTTTCCCGTCATCAAATTCACTCATTTTTTTCACAGAGTAATCATGAAACATGGAAGAATCAGAAAATGGAAAAAAAAAAATCTTCAAAATTTCGACTTTTTTATTAGTTCGTCGAATTTCTAGGAATTTTGATTTGCGACTTCTCTCTCATTTCGGTATGGCCGATCACATATAATCATTTTGAGTTGTGGTTTCGTTGAGAACACTTGTTATGTGTGAATCATCCCAATTTTAATTCCCTCCTCCTCCCCTCTTAGACCACCTGTCATACGTTATCATAATTAAATTACATAATCACGTGTCCGGTAGTGAATTGGCGCAAAATTGATATTGTCTGTAGATTTATGTATAGTCTTAAGGGCGCTACGCCTTCAAATTGAGTACCCATGGAGAACATTCAAATAAGCTATCATGCCTGTGCAATTTGCTGGTGCCTCAGACTGTGTTAGTATTGTTTAGTTGTCGAAGCTTTGCTTGGCAGTAAGGGGCTTTTCTCCTCCTTCGACCATGGAGGTTTTCACCCTTACCTGAGGTTCGCAGCACTTTGCACTCGAGCAGGGGGTGCATTTATATTGCCCCTGCCCGGTCATTTAGGGTACGTGTTCAAGTTCAAGGGGACCATCGATCCCACGGATATAGTTATATAAGGTTAACTTATAAACTTAATGTAAACTTATATATATTATTGCTAGAATGATTTCAGCAGTTGGTTTATGAGTTGGGATGTTGGTATGTCTGATCTATCCGAACATACATTGCACATCTTTCGTGCGGTAAATTGTACAATTTTTGAGCCCCTGTGCCTATCTTACGTAATTTTGGCCGGCTTCACCATACCTCAGCAGGAAGGTGTATTGTTTTCAATTATTTGAGATCGGATGTATTGGCCATTGCGTCTTAATTATGCCCCATTTATTTCATGTTGTGCCCTTGTTTCCTCGTCCATATAGGTTGACACCCTATCATGTGGAGAGGGATTTTGTTCGGGCAGTGTTTGTGCCCTTTGAATGTTTCCTCGTCTGTAGAGGTGGGCACCCTATGCAGAGAGAGAATATTATTGTTTGCGTCATTATGCACCCCGGGTAGGGATATATATGTGCGGACGCGGGGCGGACGCCTTAGTAAATTGTGATTGAATTATCGGATAAAATATACCCGGGTCCTTCCAAGTAGTTATGCTGAAGCCGTCCTCTTTTTAAGTGGTATACCCATTTTATGAAGTTATAACATTGAACTTAGGATGGAGATCTACAGATTTAAGAATCGTAATATTATGTATTCAAATTATTCAAACCAAGTTATTCATGTTGTAATCGTCAAGATTATTAAGCCTATTCACATAATGTATTATGTAATATGTATGAGATTAAAACCACAACCAATGGCACACCTTAGTTTCTTGTGCTTGTGTGAATTGTGAGTGTAATAAATTTTAGCGGTGTTTAATCGCTCAAATGATTTACAGTCGCAATTTGCACATTTTGTCGCGCGGTAGTTGCGCGGAGCGGCAGTTCTTTTTGCGGCTGTGATAAGTACTTGCGGTCACCTAGATCAAACGAAACCGCTCACAAAGCTGCCGCGAGTAGCGGCGCTCCATATAAAGCGGCCGCCTGTTTGTACTGCCGCGATGTTTACAAAACAGAATTCCTCGGGAAGTTACCGCGCATCAGAGGCGTGGGAAAGAAGCCTTTACTTGCATTCAGCATGAGTTACTGAGGGAATATAATCATTTTGAGTTGTGGTTTCGTTGAGAACACTTGTTATGTGTGAATCATCCCAATTTTAATTCCCTCCTCCTCCCCTCTTAGACCACCTGTCATACGTTATCATAATTAAATTACATAATCACGTGTCCGGTAGTGAATTGGCGCAAAATTGATATTGTCTGTAGATTTATTTATAGTCTTAAGGGCGCTACGCCTTCAAATTGAGTACCCATGGAGAACATTCAAATAAGCTATCATGCCTGTGCAATTTGCTGGTGCCTCAGACTGTGTTAGTATTGTTTAGTTGTCGAAGCTTTGCTTGGCAGTAAGGGGCTTTTCTCCTCCTTCGACCATGGAGGTTTTCACCCTTACCTGAGGTTCGCAGCACTTTGCACTCGAGCAGGGGGTGCATTTATATTGCCCCTGCCCGGTCATTTAGGGTACGTGTTCAAGTTCAAGGGGACCATCGATCCCACGGATATAGTTATATAAGGTTAACTTATAAACTTAATGTAAACTTATATATATTATTGCTAGAATGATTTCAGCAGTTGGTTTATGAGTTGGGATGTTGGTATGTCTGATCTATCCGAACATACATTGCACATCTTTCGTGCGGTAAATTGTACAATTTTTGAGCCCCTGTGCCTATCTTACGTAACTTTGGCCGGCTTCACCATACCTCAGCAGGAAGGTGTATTGTTTTCAATTATTTGAGATCGGATGTATTGGCCATTGCGTCTTAATTATGCCCCATTTATTTCATGTTGTGCCCTTGTTTCCTCGTCCATATAGGTTGACACCCTATCATGTGGAGAGGGATTTTGTTCGGGCAGTGTTTGTGCCCTTTGAATGTTTCCTCGTCTGTAGAGGTGGGCACCCTATGCAGAGAGAGAATATTATTGTTTGCGTCATTATGCACCCCGGGTAGGGATATATATGTGCGGACGCGGGGCGGACGCCTTAGTAAATTGTGATTGAATTATCGGATAAAATATACCCGGGTCCTTCCAAGTAGTTATGCTGAAGCCGTCCTCTTTTTAAGTGGTATACCCATTTTATGAAGTTATAACATTGAACTTAGGATGGAGATCTACAGATTTAAGAATCGTAATATTATGTATTCAAATTATTCAAACCAAGTTATTCATGTTGTAATCGTCAAGATTATTAAGCCTATTCACATAATGTATTATGTAATATGTATGAGATTAAAACCACAACCAATGGCACACCTTAGTTTCTTGTGCTTGTGTGAATTGTGAGTGTAATAAATTTTAGCGGTGTTTAATCGCTCAAATGATTTACAGTCGCAATTTGCACATTTTGTCGCGCGGTAGTTGCGCGGAGCGGCAGTTCTTTTTGCGGCTGTGATAAGTACTTGCGGTCACCTAGATCAAACGAAACCGCTCACAAAGCTGCCGCGAGTAGCGGCGCTCCATATAAAGCGGCCGCCTGTTTGTACTGCCGCGATGTTTACAAAACAGAATTCCTCGGGAAGTTACCGCGCATCAGAGGCGTGGGAAAGAAGCCTTTACTTGCATTCAGCATGAGTTACTGAGGGAATATAATCATTTTGAGTTGTGGTTTCGTTGAGAACACTTGTTATGTGTGAATCATCCCAATTTTAATTCCCTCCTCCTCCCCTCTTAGACCACCTGTCATACGTTATCATAATTAAATTACATAATCACGTGTCCGGTAGTGAATTGGCGCAAAATTGATATTGTCTGTAGATTTATTTATAGTCTTAAGGGCGCTACGCCTTCAAATTGAGTACCCATGGAGAACATTCAAATAAGCTATCATGCCTGTGCAATTTGCTGGTGCCTCAGACTGTGTTAGTATTGTTTAGTTGTCGAAGCTTTGCTTGGCAGTAAGGGGCTTTTCTCCTCCTTCGACCATGGAGGTTTTCACCCTTACCTGAGGTTCGCAGCACTTTGCACTCGAGCAGGGGGTGCATTTATATTGCCCCTGCCCGGTCATTTAGGGTACGTGTTCAAGTTCAAGGGGACCATCGATCCCACGGATATAGTTATATAAGGTTAACTTATAAACTTAATGTAAACTTATATATATTATTGCTAGAATGATTTCAGCAGTTGGTTTATGAGTTGGGATGTTGGTATGTCTGATCTATCCGAACATACATTGCACATCTTTCGTGCGGTAAATTGTACAATTTTTGAGCCCCTGTGCCTATCTTACGTAACTTTGGCCGGCTTCACCATACCTCAGCAGGAAGGTGTATTGTTTTCAATTATTTGAGATCGGATGTATTGGCCATTGCGTCTTAATTATGCCCCATTTATTTCATGTTGTGCCCTTGTTTCCTCGTCCATATAGGTTGACACCCTATCATGTGGAGAGGGATTTTGTTCGGGCAGTGTTTGTGCCCTTTGAATGTTTCCTCGTCTGTAGAGGTGGGCACCCTATGCAGAGAGAGAATATTATTGTTTGCGTCATTATGCACCCCGGGTAGGGATATATATGTGCGGACGCGGGGCGGACGCCTTAGTAAATTGTGATTGAATTATCGGATAAAATATACCCGGGTCCTTCCAAGTAGTTATGCTGAAGCCGTCCTCTTTTTAAGTGGTATACCCATTTTATGAAGTTATAACATTGAACTTAGGATGGAGATCTACATATTTAAGAATCGTAATATTATGTATTCAAATTATTCAAACCAAGTTATTCATGTTGTAATCGTCAAGATTATTAAGCCTATTCACATAATGTATTATGTAATATGTATGAGATTAAAACCACAACCAATGGCACACCTTAGTTTCTTGTGCTTGTGTGAATTGTGAGTGTAATAAATTTTAGCGGTGTTTAATCGCTCAAATGATTTACAGTCGCAATTTGCACATTTTGTCGCGCGGTAGTTGCGCGGAGCGGCAGTTCTTTTTGCGGCTGTGATAAGTACTTGCGGTCACCTAGATCAAACGAAACCGCTCACAAAGCTGCCGCGAGTAGCGGCGCTCCATATAAAGCGGCCGCCTGTTTGTACTGCCGCGATGTTTACAAAACAGAATTCCTCGGGAAGTTACCGCGCATCAGAGGCGTGGGAAAGAAGCCTTTACTTGCATTCAGCATGAGTTACTGAGGGAATATAATCATTTTGAGTTGTGGTTTCGTTGAGAACACTTGTTATGTGTGAATCATCCCAATTTTAATTCCCTCCTCCTCCCCTCTTAGACCACCTGTCATACGTTATCATAATTAAATTACATAATCACGTGTCCGGTAGTGAATTGGCGCAAAATTGATATTGTCTGTAGATTTATTTATAGTCTTAAGGGCGCTACGCCTTCAAATTGAGTACCCATGGAGAACATTCAAATAAGCTATCATGCCTGTGCAATTTGCTGGTGCCTCAGACTGTGTTAGTATTGTTTAGTTGTCGAAGCTTTGCTTGGCAGTAAGGGGCTTTTCTCCTCCTTCGACCATGGAGGTTTTCACCCTTACCTGAGGTTCGCAGCACTTTGCACTCGAGCAGGGGGTGCATTTATATTGCCCCTGCCCGGTCATTTAGGGTACGTGTTCAAGTTCAAGGGGACCATCGATCCCACGGATATAGTTATATAAGGTTAACTTATAAACTTAATGTAAACTTATATATATTATTGCTAGAATGATTTCAGCAGTTGGTTTATGAGTTGGGATGTTGGTATGTCTGATCTATCCGAACATACATTGCACATCTTTCGTGCGGTAAATTGTACAATTTTTGAGCCCCTGTGCCTATCTTACGTAACTTTGGCCGGCTTCACCATACCTCAGCAGGAAGGTGTATTGTTTTCAATTATTTGAGATCGGATGTATTGGCCATTGCGTCTTAATTATGCCCCATTTATTTCATGTTGTGCCCTTGTTTCCTCGTCCATATAGGTTGACACCCTATCATGTGGAGAGGGATTTTGTTCGGGCAGTGTTTGTGCCCTTTGAATGTTTCCTCGTCTGTAGAGGTGGGCACCCTATGCAGAGAGAGAATATTATTGTTTGCGTCATTATGCACCCCGGGTAGGGATATATATGTGCGGACGCGGGGCGGACGCCTTAGTAAATTGTGATTGAATTATCGGATAAAATATACCCGGGTCCTTCCAAGTAGTTATGCTGAAGCCGTCCTCTTTTTAAGTGGTATACCCATTTTATGAAGTTATAACATTGAACTTAGGATGGAGATCTACAGATTTAAGAATCGTAATATTATGTATTCAAATTATTCAAACCAAGTTATTCATGTTGTAATCGTCAAGATTATTAAGCCTATTCACATAATGTATTATGTAATATGTATGAGATTAAAACCACAACCAATGGCACACCTTAGTTTCTTGTGCTTGTGTGAATTGTGAGTGTAAAGAAGAGAACTCGCAAAGGAAAAATGGAAGAAACTACAAGCCTATTGGGTGTGGCCGATCTTGCTGAACTTCTGCCAGAGGAAGGTCCAGAAATCAATAATATTTTAGAAGATCCAGAACTTCAACCAGAATCAAAAGACAAGCACTTTGTTGACCACAATTACTGATCTGAATTTGCCGCCTAATGCACTTCTTGTAAAGATAAACAGTCTATTATAGAGAAGCTAAAGCAAAAGAAAGGCTGCAACAAAAATTGAAAGTAACCAGGTTAAAGCGAAGCAAAGACTTCTTTGTGATATCAATTGTAACAAAAAATGATATTTCAGTAAACCGATTTACCGGCATAGCATCCAAACAGAAGTTAAAGAGGGTGGATAGTTTTGGTAATTCCTCAAAATCGGCCTGTCACCATTCTAATTAATTTGTATATTATATGAATGTGTATGTCCTAAAACGGCCATGATGTGGATGATATGAAATGAAAAGGTGTTTTACACGATAAATTATGCTCTTATATGTGTGAATTTTACCCTGTCGGGTTTCCCGAGAAGGTAATTTCAACATTGTAACATACCCCCCTCTATCACCCAAATCCAGTTATCCACCTCTTAGCACAGACACTCACCACCACTATGCCTCTACCACAGTGCGCATCACCGCCGCTGCCGTGCGTGTGCTACGCGAGAACGATAATGTAGTCCGCTGATCACAATTATTGCGTTGTTACTCATACATTGCGTTTTCATGACTTTCCTTGTATCACATTACTACGAACGGCAGAGCGGACTTTAGATCTAAACAGCCTTGATCGATATTAGGAGTACGTACCTCATGCAACGCCACTCCGTTTTCCTACCTTCCTTGAACTTGCCCTTGGCTGGGGAGATTGCGTAATACCGGTACTATTGTCATAAACGAACCTCGATCGTCCCATCGTCCCCATTAAAAAAATCCAACCACGATATGATAGCTGTTGCACACAAGTATCTGCTCTCTAATTGCCAGTATAACACTGGAACAATTTGTAATTCTGAATGAATACAAAGTACAGCACAGAATTGGAAAAAACTTCTTTTTTGGTTGTTCCTCTAACTTCCCGCGTTATAGCCTCAGCTCATGTTGTTTCAAATTGATAAAAAAAGTTTTATTTTACGATTCCAATGATTCAAAAGAAAAGAAAGGAAAATGAAACCAACAGAAAGAACCCTTACATTCAAAGAAAATTCCAAGATTGTGCATCCTGTTTATGTTTTGGAAATGTATTGATTTAATTCTCACTAAAATGATATATAAACCCTCTTTGGGTTAATTGTGTCTGAATTCATAGACTAGTACAGTATGCACGTTGGATGAATGTTCTGCGTATGCAGTAGGCCTGGCCGGGAATTTCATTTACATGTGCGTGGGTGTACGGTATGTGTAAGGGTGTGTGTGTGTGTGTTGAATAGTGCATGTGGAGACTTTACGTAATAATGTCAACATAACCATGGACATTGCACTGATCTTGTATACTAAATACTCGTACATAATGATAGGCCTCCTAACAAAAGGTCATGAAGAGTTCAGTTCACTGGTCATGTACATGGAGAGATCCTGCGTGTCCCGAGATGATTTGATTCAGTCGAGCTCTATAAAACCATGGACCTACTACAGTTCAGCATGCCGAGTTTCAGAAAACTGGCTATCCTATGGAATAAAATTAATAATGAACTAATTTTTTTTGTTATCAATTTATTAGATAACGTTCTGTAAATAATGTTATTCAGTTAGATCGTATATTTTCCATAATTGGATGGCCATTTCACATAGTAATAACCACTATCTCAGTAACTAAATAGGCCTATACCAAAATAACAATTAAAATAATAATGCGAGTCGGGTGTAACGTCGATATAGGGCCTCGATCATCATATTTCCCCATAATTTCACTTTTTCCTGAAAATGTGGAATAGGCCTAACCGCTGTGGATTTTTTATATGGTTCAGTCAATTTGGTCCTTTCAAATCTCTAATTGAAATATAATAAAAAAAAAAAAAAAAGATATAGTGATCGAGGGACATCATCAACTCTCATTTGCATAATACTGAATTGTGCATATAACTATTTTGTGAAAAATTTAGGCTATGCAAAATTTGGAAATGCCATACAGATTTTCTCATTTTACATCCGATTTTGATGAAATTTTTAACTTATGCTTGTTTTTCTATTGATTCAAATCAACATTTTTTTCTGGGGTGGACTTGACCTTTAATTAAACATTGAACTATGGGCGAGATGCAAAAGAACAGGGACAATGATTTACAAGCCAAGCACTGATCGATTTTCAAGTCATTATCAGCACAAGGAGGTGAAATTGAGAACGGGAAGGGACAATAAAATGCAATGAAAGAAAGAAAGAAATTATATAGAAAGACACGGGCAGAACTGAGTGGATGGGGATCGAACTGCATGGGAACGAGTCGTTGGGAATTTGTCTAGTCTGACAAACTTAAATGCAATTCTTTGTTTCTAACTTGACAACCAAACAAACTATATACACGTCCCTCATGAATATCCGGATAAATATTGTCAATCGGACTGTTATGAGTGAGAGAAAAGCAAAAAAACCCAAAACAAACAGGTTGCGATATCGGCCTAAATTAATAGCATCATAAATCATAGTGCATTGAAGTAATATTATTTCTTCATTAAAAGATAACACACTTTCTTGTGAAAATGCCTATTTGTTCAACTGCATGGCTATCCCTTCCCCAATCCCCCCCCCCCCCCCACCTCACTAATCACAGAGGGTGGACAAAATAATACTGAGCAACACTAGCGTACCTACGGGGGGGCAGTCGATCTGCCCCCCCCCCCTGTCGAGCCACAACCCATGCAAAGGACGTATCTCTGCCCCCCCTGACGAGCTTGAAGACCTTTATTGCCCCCCCTGACGAGCTTGAAGACTTTTATTGCCCCCCCCCCCCCTGACGAGCTTGAAGACCTTTTTTTTTTCTTTTTTTGCTTGTCAATTTTTTTTTCTGGTAGAAAATCCTTTTTTGTGATTGAAGACCTTTTTTTTTGGCGCACGGTTTTGCCCCCCCCCCCCTGTGGAAAATCCTAGGTACGCCACTGCTGAGCAAGTATTTAGCCTTCGGCTGTAGGCCTATAAAACGTGTAATAAAAAGATATCTGACTTTATTATATAATAATAACTTATTCACAACATATTTTATGATTGTGAGAAAGACCAGCGGTCGAGAATACATGTATACGCCAGTTTTCCCATAATTTTTCTTTCCACATGTAAATTGGCGGATCAGGCTCGGGGCGCCTCGCAGGTATATTTTGAAAATTGCTCATAGACATACATTTTTATTCATTTACTTTAATAATTGTATGCATTTATTCATGGTCATTTATCACTGTTTCATTTACCCAGTGTAAGAGAGTCTTGCACAATATAGCTAAATGTACGAAAATTGCCATTATAAAATATGGGCCCGTCTGTTTAGCTTTTTCCACCAATTTTTTTTTCAAAATCCAAAATGATACATTTTCTATTGTTCCACGTTAGTTGACATCTAACACGAAACGGGTGACCATTTTCGAACTTTATTCACAACGTAAAATTTTATAAAAATCTTTTTACTATAATTGGTGACCTTGCCTGACACATTCATTCCAATTCGATATTGACTGAACATTGCCATAAACAATACTGATAATTCGTTCTTGTACCATGATTATTGGTACACTCTGGCCAAATGGCACTATGCATGATCAGTTTCAAGTTTCCAATTTGCACCTTTCTAATGAGTCTGAGCAGAAATACAAGTAAAGAACTGTATATAGCTCCTTTATAGAGGCATGTTTACAGATGGTATGTTGGGTACAGGGGCGGATCCAGCCTTCGCTGATAGGGGGGGGGGGGGATGGTATTTTCAGTCATATCTTCCCAAAATCGGCCGCTCGAAGTTAATTTATGTATGTTTATTTGAAGGTGTGAAGGGGTAGTCCATTAGCTTTGTTCCTATAAATCAACATAAATATTTAATAATCTCATAAGCCTTATATAAATAGTTCGAGCGCGAAGCGCGAGCTAATTTTGTATTTGAAATTTTATGTATTTTGTCCTAAAATTTTAACATTCTGGGCAATGTTTGTGAGCTTGAACGAATCGTGTATGCAACTAAATAATTACTGCGAAGCGTGAACAGACATTTTAAATATACGTTTTGAAGAAAATTAACCATGCACCTGTCAAGGACGTCTTGCAGTTAGCCATAAATTCGTTGCATGTTACAACAATCAAACAGAAGTACATTTTTACCTAAAAAAGGGAAATTATAAGCTTTTTTGTAAACGTAAACAGGATATGTATATCACTGAACAATTGATGCGAGGGCGAAGTGCGAGCGTAAAAAATCGAGATTTAGACTAAGACGGGACACATCATTCATGTTTTGTAAATCATGAAAAAGGATGAGTAATTGGGGACCTTTCTAGATTAATAACATGTATAATGCTAGCGATAAACGCAAGCAGAATTTTTTTGAAAATCTGATCTGAAAAGGGTAAATTTAAGCACTCTGTTTCAAGTTCTTTGTAGGAAAATTGCGAGCCGGATATTGATTGCACTTAATAAAAAGCTGATATCGTTCATTATTATTACTATTGAGTTTTGACATGGGACCGTGACATTATGAAAATGATGAATATCTTCCTATTCCTTCCAAAATAATATAGTTAGGCTTACCTAACAAATCAATTTTTATACAGCGCGAGTAGAAAATAGTGATATTCAGACAATTAAAGTGCATGACATTTATACAGAGCACTTAAAAAAAAAATCAGTTTGTAACTCTGACAGAATAAGTTCGATTATATACTGAGTTGAAGTATGTTCTCTATATTGACTTTAAAATTTGATATTTTAAACTCCATATTGAGCAAGATATGTAAATCACCTAATATGCGAGCGCGAACAGCGAGCGAAAATTTTATATAGTGACATGAAAGATTTGTTTTATTTTCCAAGCCTTTCACTCATCTTATTTTATTCATTCGTCTTCCTCCTCTTATTTTTTTCTTCTCTCCCCTATTTTGATTTTTTCTTTCTTTCCCCCTTTTTTCTTTCTTTTTTTGCTCCTCCAAGAAGGGGGGCTGGCCCCTCTGCCCCTCTCCACCCGATCCGCATATGTGGATATTTAAAGTTAAAATGTTCTGTAATGAAGACAGGATCTTTCAGAATAGTGCTAAAGGATGTACATGCATAGGCAAGGCATGCAGATCCATGGGGGCGAAGCAGCTGCTGACACCCCCTTCTATTGGTGGTGGAAAAGGGGGTTAAAGAGAATAAGTGAGGAATGGAAAAAGAAGGAAGAAAGTATAATAAAACTGGGGAGGGGATAATAAGAAAATAAAAAAGAAAACCAAGACATAATGTAAAAAACGTTGCTCACGCTTCGCGCTAGCATCGACTTGAGCGAGATAATAATTTGTTTAACATGTTCAAGATTATATCTGCCCTAGTATATTCATTTTTTCAAGTCTAGTCAATATGCACAAATTATTCTGCTCACGATTTGAATATTAATTATATTCGATTTATTCAGTGATACACATACTCTTAATGATTACAAGAAAAGTTCTAAATTCATATTACAAAAATATCAGCTCGCGCTTTGCGTTCACAAATTTTACTAAGTAAGTGCGATCAATATTCGCTTCACAATTTTCCTATAGTGCTTGCATGCAGCTAAAGGTTTAAGGTAACTTGAATAATAAAAATATTGCACTAACTTTTCTTTTAGAATGAAATAAACAAGCGAAGCCGAAGCGAGAATGCCGATTGTACTGAATAGAAATATAGCAACACATATAAGAAAAAAAGAGCTTTAAGTAGAATCTGTGATAACAATGGCAATATATACAATAACACACACAACACAATATTTTACTTTAAATAACACCTCTTGCGCATAATGTCTATTATTTTTCATAATACCATATTCAGGAATTTCCATTTACATCCATCCTAAAATTACACTACTGTATAAAAAAACCACCTAGAACAAAACATGAATAAACCACTCGCATCCGTTGATATATTGATAACATCTTCCCCCTTTCAAATGCACACTCCTTACTCCCTTTCCCATTTTTTCCCTCTAAATACGAGTCCGGCTCCTTCAATACCCTCCAGGAATTGCTCAGGGCTCGGGGGGGGGGGGGGGGGGGGGGTGTCGATCTCGTGGGATATGGGGATACATTAACTTCCCTTCAAACATCATATTTTTTATGAATCATAATGGCAAATGTACAATTATTATGATCATGATTCTGGTAGCATCTAAACTCGCGCTTCGCGCTTGCATTGCTGATATAGTCTGTATGAGCATATCACTTAGTCTTGGTCTACCCCCTCCTGGTTTTTGTTTTTTGGACCCCCCCTCACTGAAGAGAAAATAATAGTGAAAGAGAAGGGGGAAACATGATATGTTTTTAAGTATCACATCAGACCCACAAAGTTAGATTTTTGTATTGAAGGGTATTGAAGGTTTTTTTTTTTTTTTTTTTTTTTTTTTTTTTTTTTTTTTTTTTTTGGGGGGGGGCAGGACCGCAAATTATTTGTCTACGATTTAAGATGAACTAGGATATAATGCTTGGGTGGTACCTCCGCAACCTCTCTAAAACAGATTCTCACTAAGTTACTCAAAGCAAAATAATTCATGAAAACACTGGAGACTGTCTGGAGACTGTCTGTAAAGAAACAATGGATAAAGTAGTGAATGTTCAATGTGAAAACATGCGTCGCCACATAGAAGAAAATGAATCAACTATCATTCAACTTCAAAATTCTTTGGAGAGTAAAGAGAAAGAAACATATATTCTGGAGAAACAGCTACAGAATGAAATCGAGAAAAGAGAAGACGTGGAGCGCCAATTGAATATTCTCGAGCAGTATACAAGGTGAAACAGCATTAGAATTTTTGGTGTGAAAGATAAAATAGGTGAAGATACCGATCAACTAGCAATTGACATTGCCAAGGATCAGCTTGGGTTCAAGTTGAAAAAACACCACATCGATCGATCTCATCGAGTAGGTCAAAAAGATCCAACCAAGGCTAAACCCATCATCTTTAAATTGTGTTCCTACAAACAGAAGACGCAATTTATGAAAGCGAAAAAGACATTGAAAGGGAGTGGAATTCTATTCAAGAAGATTTGACACTGACAACCCTCAAACTCCTCAAGAAGACAAGCCAACACAAAAATGTACACGCGGCATGGACAAGTGATGGCCGTGTTATCGCCTCGGTTAAAACGACAGATCCTAACACTTCAATGAAGAAACAAATCTTCAGAGAAAGTGACCTTCTTGCCTTATAAACTCTATTAACGCTACAGTTATTTTGTATATTCCCTATGGGCAATTTTAGTAGATCCTGAAAAACTGTGTTATATTAAATACCCTTCTATAATATTCACGAAACTGTTGTTTAAATCAAACCACATTGTATTTGTAACTCAACATTAATATATATATATATATACATAATCATAAAGATTGTAATTTTATATTCTGCATCTGAATAACTCTTTGTATATGTCTCAATACAACTTCAACCCGATAAATTTATGGGTTAAATTACTGTCTATATCCAATGTCTATCAACATATCATTACTTTATGCATATTACATTATTATATTATCATGTGTCTATATATTTGCTGAAGGCAAACCTAAAATTGACGAATTTTCCTCCAGATTATCCGAATTGTTTATGCGCTAAATAATATATAGTAATTATTTTATACTTTTATATTCTATTTCATTATTATACACCATTATATTGTTTAGATCTTTGCTTATAGTGTGTACATATTCTATATTAGATCTTTAATGGGCTTTTGTATATGTTTTCCCCGTGTATTTATTCTCTCAAAGTCATATTGTAACAATTGCCATTTCCACTTTAAGAACATGTCTTTAGATATCAATGCCAGTGTCTTAACGATAGTAGTGTACTGCATAAACGAACAATGTAAATCCTTAGATGGTTGAGTCTTTAAACATGTCTTTTTCTGAAGAAGAACTCAAATCTAATGAATGCCACTATTATTTACCCGATGAGTTTAATTCCTGTCATAATAACAACAAGTCTTATTTCAGCTTACTACATTTAAATGCCCGGAGTTTAAGTCGCAACTTTGACAATGTATCTAATCTACTTAAATCCCTGAACAATTCGCTATCCATCATTGGAGTAAGTGAATCATGGTTAAACCCTAATTCTCCTACTTTATTAAATTTAGAAGGTTATCAGATGTTACGGTCGGACAGATTACATGGACGTGGAGGAGGCGTAGTATTATATGTAAAAGAAGATATTTCCTTTCAATTAACGACCCCTCTGTCCGAATCACCAGACTTTGAGATGCTTTTTGTAGAAATTACAAATGTAAAAATGTAATTGTAGGAGTAGCATATCGTCCTCCCGGTACGAATATTGAATCATTCACTCTTCAATTAGAATCATGTATCAGTAATTTTTCGAAAGGTGGTAAACATATTTATCTAATGGGCGACTTTAATGTAAACTTACTTACAAAAAACGACCAGACTTATAATACATTCATGTCGTTTCTGAATAGTTACGCCCTCTATCCATTCATAGATAAGCCTACCAGAGTATCCCCGACATCCGCAACGCTTTTAGATAACATTTTCACAAATGTTGTAAGAGAAGATTTCCAAAGTGGTATTTTATACTCTGCTATATCAGATCACCTTCCTATTTTTACAATATCAAGAAAAACACAAGGTAAACGATGTGAATCTAATGAATATTTTAATAGACAATATTCAATCGAAAATATAAACTCCCTTAAAATCGACCTTATAAAAGAAACCTGGTCAGATGTATTTCAAGAAACACATGACGTGAACATAGCATATGACCTTTTTCTTCAAAAATTTAAGGAATATTATGATAAAAATATACATTGTTTGCTCCAAAAGAAAATAAAAAATAATATTCATAATCCCTGGATTACTAATGCGATAATGAATTCTATCCGCAAAAAGAACCGATTATATAAGTTGTATATACGCAATCCTAGCAATACCCTCCAACATAACATATTTAAGGCTTATCGTAACAAACTAACAACCGTTATTAGAGCATCACGCAAAATGTATTATACAAATAAACTTAAAAGAGTATCGGGAAATATGTCTGCTACCTGGTCCATCTTAAAAAATATCTTAGGTAGGGGCAAAAGAACAGAATTCACAAAAGAAATATACTCTGAAAAAGAAAAGACACGTGACCCACAGAAAATTGTAAACATCTTAAACAAATATTTTGTAAACATAGGGCCAACGTTATCAAAAACTTTTATAACTAATGAGCACTCTTTTAAAGATTTTTTTCCTGAACGAGCTGAAAACTCGATATTTTTCAAACCCGTAAGACCACACGAAGTTATAACCATAGTAAAATCCCTTAAAAATACCAAAACTTGTGGTCATGACGATATTAACTCACTTATCTTAAAACAAATACTATTTTTTATAGCTGAACCACTATGTCATATTTTCAACTTATCATTGTCTCTTGGATGCTATCCGAATTCTTTCAAATTAGCACGGGTCGCACCAATATTCAAAAAGGGAAATCGTATCCAATGTGAAAATTACCGACCTATATCTATCTTACCCTCTTTATCTAAAATCTTAGAAAGAATAATCCATATCCAGGTATATAATTTTTTAGACAAAAACAAATTACTTTGCACCGCCAAATATGGTTTTAGGAGACAACATTCAACTGAATTAGCAGTTGTGGACTTATATGATAGAATAACCAAATCCCTTGCAAAAAAACAATATATAACTGGATTATTTTTGGACCTTTCAAAAGCGTTCGACACGCTTGATCATTCAATATTAATACATAAACTTGAACGTTATGGTATAAGGAGTACGCCTCTTGCATGGTTCAAAGATTATTTAAAGAACAGAATTCAATACACTGAGGTCGACTTACATAAATCACAAATTTTAGAACTCCAGTGTGGCGTCCCACAAGGATCCATTCTTGGGCCGCTTCTTTTTATAATAAATATGAACGACATTGTAAATTCTTCCGAAATGCTTAGCTATGTGTTATTTGCAGATGATACGACACTGTTATATTCTCATCATGATTTTAATATAATGATCGTCACTATCAATGTAGAATTACGTAAACTAACCAACTGGCTACAATGTAATAAGTTATCTCTAAACCTCAGTAAAACCAATTATATTATATTTCACAACCCAATCAAAAAGATTATGGAAGACCAGTGCCAAATCTTAATAGACAATACCCTAATTGAAAGGAAAACTAATGTTAAATTTCTTGGCGTTGTTCTCGATCAACATTTAAACTGGAATTTGCATTTTCAGCATTTAAGAACTCATATTTCTAGAATTATTGGTATAATGTTTAAACTTAAAGATACGTTAATGCCAAAGTCTATTATATTATTGTACAATTCTTTCATATTATCTTATTTATCTTATGCTAATATTGCTTGGGGTTGGGGAACCAAAAGAAATGTTAATTCCTTATTGCTACTGCAGAAAATAGCCATAAGAATTTGCACAGGTTATCCTTACTTAGCCCATACTGATCCAATTTTAAAAAACTGAACATATTAAAAATATCTGATATCAATATCTTACAAACTGCACATTTTATGTTCAATTATACTAATCACTTGGTTCCAAGCAATTTTAATTCAATGTTTATACGCAATACCCAGGTTCATGAACACAATACCAGAGGTTCTAACAATTTTCATCTTAGTAATCCCAAAACAGTACTTGCTTATAAATCCATTAGACATAGAGGACCTGATGTTTGTGAAATAAAAAAATGTTCTTCGCTTTATTCTTTTAAACGTAAGCTAAAAAAACACATTATATCATCATATGACTCTTTAATCTTCTTAAAGTGTATTTTGATAATTTATATATTGTTACACTGGCTTCCAGTTTCCGATGGGGGAGGGGGGGGGGGTGTTAGGACATTTGTATTTATATTTTTTTCATCCTGTTCATGTTATCACCTATGCCAATATATGTATTGCCATGATGGCACTCGGGGTCTGCCTCGTCAAGACCTTTCGGTCTTTTGCAGTCTCCCAAATTTCATTTTATATTTATGTATGTTTAATTGTTTTGTTACTATGTATTTCTCTGATATTGTATCTTGTATTTTTATTGAATGGAATTTGAATAAATTGAATTGAATTGAATTGAATTGAATTGAATTGAATTGAATTGAATTGAAAATTCAGCAAGGTTTTGCGATCGTTATTACATTAAAAATTAGCAAGCTGTTTCAGACTTACTCATCACATTTTTTTCCTCCTGTTGTGTTCGTTTTATTTTTAACCTCCTCGATCGTCAACCCAGACGTGTTCTTATATGCCTAATTCAACTTTTCCTTAATCCCTTCTCTTCACTTTTCAATTCAGCTTTATTGCTATCTCATAGGTGGATCCAGGGGGCGAAGTTCCCGGGTCTCTCTAGGAGTGGCGTAGCAAAAAAAGGGAAAAGGGAAAGAGAGGAGAAAAAAGGAGGAAAAGAGGAGGAAGATATATATACATAATCATAAAGATTGTAATTTTATATTCTGCATCTGAATAACTCTTTGTATATGTCTCAATACAACTTCAACCCGATAAATTTATGGGTTAAATTACTGTCTATATCCAATGTCTATCAACATATCATTACTTTATGCATATTACATTATTATATTATCATGTGTCTATATATTTGCTGAAGGCAAACCTAAAATTGACGAATTTTCCTCCAGATTATCCGAATTGTTTATGCGCTAAATAATATATAGTAATTATTTTATACTTTTATATTCTATTTCATTATTATACACCATTATATTGTTTAGATCTTTGCTTATAGTGTGTACATATTCTATATTAGATCTTTAATGGGCTTTTGTATATGTTTTCCCCGTGTATTTATTCTCTCAAAGTCATATTGTAACAATTGCCATTTCCACTTTAAGAACATGTCTTTAGATATCAATGCCAGTGTCTTAACGATAGTAGTGTACTGCATAAACGAACAATGTAAATCCTTAGATGGTTGAGTCTTTAAACATGTCTTTTTCTGAAGAAGAACTCAAATCTAATGAATGCCACTATTATTTACCCGATGAGTTTAATTCCTGTCATAATAACAACAAGTCTTATTTCAGCTTACTACATTTAAATGCCCGGAGTTTAAGTCGCAACTTTGACAATGTATCTAATCTACTTAAATCCCTGAACAATTCGCTATCCATCATTGGAGTAAGTGAATCATGGTTAAACCCTAATTCTCCTACTTTATTAAATTTAGAAGGTTATCAGATGTTACGGTCGGACAGATTACATGGACGTGGAGGAGGCGTAGTATTATATGTAAAAGAAGATATTTCCTTTCAATTAACGACCCCTCTGTCCGAATCACCAGACTTTGAGATGCTTTTTGTAGAAATTACAAATGTAAAAATGTAATTGTAGGAGTAGCATATCGTCCTCCCGGTACGAATATTGAATCATTCACTCTTCAATTAGAATCATGTATCAGTAATTTTTCGAAAGGTGGTAAACATATTTATCTAATGGGCGACTTTAATGTAAACTTACTTACAAAAAACGACCAGACTTATAATACATTCATGTCGTTTCTGAATAGTTACGCCCTCTATCCATTCATAGATAAGCCTACCAGAGTATCCCCGACATCCGCAACGCTTTTAGATAACATTTTCACAAATGTTGTAAGAGAAGATTTCCAAAGTGGTATTTTATACTCTGCTATATCAGATCACCTTCCTATTTTTACAATATCAAGAAAAACACAAGGTAAACGATGTGAATCTAATGAATATTTTAATAGACAATATTCAATCGAAAATATAAACTCCCTTAAAATCGACCTTATAAAAGAAACCTGGTCAGATGTATTTCAAGAAACACATGACGTGAACATAGCATATGACCTTTTTCTTCAAAAATTTAAGGAATATTATGATAAAAATATACATTGTTTGCTCCAAAAGAAAAGAAAAAATAATATTCATAATCCCTGGATTACTAATGCGATAATGAATTCTATCCGCAAAAAGAACCGATTATATAAGTTGTATATACGCAATCCTAGCAATACCCTCCAACATAACATATTTAAGGCTTATCGTAACAAACTAACAACCGTTATTAGAGCATCACGCAAAATGTATTATACAAATAAACTTAAAAGAGTATCGGGAAATATGTCTGCTACCTGGTCCATCTTAAAAAATATCTTAGGTAGGGGCAAAAGAACAGAATTCACAAAAGAAATATACTCTGAAAAAGAAAAGACACGTGACCCACAGAAAATTGTAAACATCTTAAACAAATATTTTGTAAACATAGGGCCAACGTTATCAAAAACTTTTATAACTAATGAGCACTCTTTTAAAGATTTTTTTCCTGAACGAGCTGAAAACTCGATATTTTTCAAACCCGTAAGACCACACGAAGTTATAACCATAGTAAAATCCCTTAAAAATACCAAAACTTGTGGTCATGACGATATTAACTCACTTATCTTAAAACAAATACTATTTTTTATAGCTGAACCACTATGTCATATTTTCAACTTATCATTGTCTCTTGGATGCTATCCGAAATCTTTCAAATTAGCACGGGTCGCACCAATATTCAAAAAGGGAAATCGTATCCAATGTGAAAATTACCGACCTATATCTATCTTACCCTCTTTATCTAAAATCTTAGAAAGAATAATCCATATCCAGGTATATAATTTTTTAGACAAAAACAAATTACTTTGCACCGCCAAATATGGTTTTAGGAGACAACATTCAACTGAATTAGCAGTTTTGGACTTATATGATAGAATAACCAAATCCCTTGCAAAAAAACAATATATAACTGGATTATTTTTGGACCTTTCAAAAGCGTTCGACACGCTTGATCATTCAATATTAATACATAAACTTGAACGTTATGGTATAAGGGGTACGCCTCTTGCATGGTTCAAAGATTATTTAAAGAACAGAATTCAATACACTGAGGTCGACTTACATAAATCACAAATTTTAGAACTCCAGTGTGGCGTCCCACAAGGATCCATTCTTGGGCCGCTTCTTTTTATAATAAATATGAACGACATTGTAAATTCTTCCGAAATGCTTAGCTATGTGTTATTTGCAGATGATACGACACTGTTATATTCTCATCATGATTTTAATATAATGATCGTCACTATCAATGTAGAATTACGTAAACTAACCAACTGGCTACAATGTAATAAGTTATCTCTAAACCTCAGTAAAACCAATTATATTATATTTCACAACCCAATCAAAAAGATTATGGAAGACCAGTGCCAAATCTTAATAGACAATACCCTAATTGAAAGGAAAACTAATGTTAAATTTCTTGGCGTTGTTCTCGATCAACATTTAAACTGGAATTTGCATTTTCAGCATTTAAGAACTCATATTTCTAGAATTATTGGTATAATGTTTAAACTTAAAGATACGTTAATGCCAAAGTCTATTATATTATTGTACAATTCTTTCATATTATCTTATTTATCTTATGCTAATATTGCTTGGGGTTGGGGAACCAAAAGAAATGTTAATTCCTTATTGCTACTGCAGAAAATAGCCATAAGAATTTGCACAGGTTATCCTTACTTAGCCCATACTGATCCAATTTTAAAAAACTGAACATATTAAAAATATCTGATATCAATATCTTACAAACTGCACATTTTATGTTCAATTATACTAATCACTTGGTTCCAAGCAATTTTAATTCAATGTTTATACGCAATACCCAGGTTCATGAACACAATACCAGAGGTTCTAACAATTTTCATCTTAGTAATCCCAAAACAGTACTTGCTTATAAATCCATTAGACATAGAGGACCTGATGTTTGTGAAATAAAAAAATGTTCTTCGCTTTATTCTTTTAAACGTAAGCTAAAAAAAAAACATTATATCATCATATGACTCTTTAATCTTCTTAAAGTGTATTTTGATAATTTATATATTGTTACACTGGCTTCCAGTTTCCGATGGGGGAGGGGGGGGGGGGTGTTAGGACATTTGTATTTATATTTTTTTCATCCTGTTCATGTTATCACCTATGCCAATATATGTATTGCCATGATGGCACTCGGGGTCTGCCTCGTCAAGACCTTTCGGTCTTTTGCAGTCTCCCAAATTTCATTTTATATTTATGTATGTTTAATTGTTTTGTTACTATGTATTTCTCTGATATTGTATCTTGTATTTTTATTGAATGGAATTTGAATAAATTGAATTGAATTGAATTGAATTGAATTGAATTGAATTGAATTGAAAATTCAGCAAGGTTTTGCGATCGTTATTACATTAAAAATTAGCAAGCTGTTTCAGACTTACTCATCACATTTTTTTCCTCCTGTTGTGTTCGTTTTATTTTTAACCTCCTCGATCGTCAACCCAGACGTGTTCTTATATGCCTAATTCAACTTTTCCTTAATCCCTTCTCTTCACTTTTCAATTCAGCTTTATTGCTATCTCATAGGTGGATCCAGGGGGCGAAGTTCCCGGGTCTCTCTAGGAGTGGCGTAGCAAAAAAAAGGGAAAAGGGAAAGAGAGGAGAAAAAAGGAGGAAAAGAGGAGGAAGACAAATGAAAAAAATAAGGTGAGGGGAAGACTTGGAAAATACAAAAAAATAAGAATCTTTTTATATCACTATATGAGTTTTTCGCTCGCACTTGCATGTTTGATATCGAAATACAAATATTCCTCAATTGGCTGATATGGAGCTTAAAATATCACGTTGCTTGATTAACAAATTGATTTTTTTTTCATTGTGCAGCGTAGTCCGTTTATGGTCTGATCGAGTATCAATGAAGCTCGCGCTACGCCTTTGCATTATTTGTCAAGTACCCAATCTCTAGTCTTCGTATTTTCAATAAATTCTCAAAATATTCTTATTCAGGTCTGATTGTCAAAACATATCAGCTCTGATTGCCAAAACCTACCAGCTAGCGCTGCGCGCTCACATTTCGATTGGTTAGTTATTTATCTCTATAACAAACTATTTAAAATCCCTTTTTATTACAATTTATTAGAAAAATCGGTTCATGATTTGCGCTCGCATTAATTGTTAAAGATATATCAACCAATGCCTTCTATTCATAAATACAAAAATACTCAGAATATCCAGTTTTCAGAAATTAATATGAACATATTTCTCGCTCTCATTGGGCTTATTAGAGTAATGAATAAGATAATAACAATAACATTTTCATGAATTGCTAATAACTATATTAGAATTGAAAGAATTTTCATCTTGCGCTTGGGGACACTTAGTAGGTAGATAATTACTATTTTCATATGACAAAATGTCCTTAGAATGTTCCCGTCCTAGGTCAGAATAATTTCCGAAAAATATCCGCTCGCGCTTCGCGCTCTATTCATTTTTGAGTGCGATCCACATCCAATTTTCATTTTCAGTATTTGTAATAGTATTCAGATTAGAATATCAAAAATATTCTGCTCGTATTTCGCATTCGCATTACGTAGGAAGATGCCTAATTACCCATTTTCACGAATTACAAAACATGAACTATAGTGTCCCGCTTTTAGCTCTAAATCTTAATTTTTCCCATCGCGCTTAGCGCGCGTACTGTCTAGTTATATACCTACTCAGTTCAGGATGACAAAAAATGCTTAGAATGTCAATTTTCTTGGTTGGAATGTAAAAAATGTTCAGCCCCCACTTCGCGCTCACATTATTCCATTGTTGAAATAGGCCAACATGTATAGGCGTATGTATCGTCTTTATGGCTACAATTAGAACAGGTCCCTTGTTTAACAGGCCAGAATGTATATAAACAAAAATCTGCTCGTGCTTCGAATTTGCAGTATATTAGATGTTTTATTTTCAGGAAAAAAATACGTGTATATGACATTTACGAAAATTTTTAACTCGCGCTTTACTCTCGCACTATATTAAATAGTACGTATAGGATTATACATTTCAGGGGTCGCGGAAGCGAGGGGGGGGGGGGTGGCTCCAGCCCCTGCTTTTTTCCACAACTGTGTTCAAAAACGTAAAAATTACCATTTGATTGTGATTTTTTGCATGGTCACCCCCCAACAAAACCTTTTGACTCAGCCCCCCCCCCCCCCCACTTTGCGGCCCCTGCATGCATTTATGTTATTTTATAAGAATAAAGCCGACTGTTCGGTCTACACCCCTAAAAAAGAAAGAATCAAAAATCAACTCAGAGCGGTCGATCGTGGAAAATAATGGGTGAAAAAATTCTGCCCCCCCCCCTCATATTCGTGGATCTGCAGTGGCGTACCTAGGATTTTCCACAGGGGGGGCAACATCGCCCGCCAAAAAAATTGACAAGCAAAAAAAAAGTCTTCAATCTAAAATAAAGGTTTTCGTACCAGAAAAAATTGACAGGTCTTCAAGCTCGCCAGGGGGGGGGGGGGGGGACAATAAAGGTCTTCAAGCTCGTCGGGGGGGGGGGGGGCAGGGATATGTCTTTTGTATGGGTTGTGGCTCGTCAGGGGGGGCAGACTGCCCCCCCCCCCCCGTATGTACATCGTGAATTTCGTCGCCAATTTCGTCGCGAATTATTCACGACGAAATTCACGACGTCGCCAATTTCGTCGCCAATTTGAATATTGACGACGAAATTCACGACAAATTCGCGACATCGCGACGTCGTGAATTTCGTCGTGAATTTGTGTTGCTTGCCTGGGCGGTATGCGGGTTGGAACCAATTCGTCTGCTGCTAATTCCTCCACTCACAACAGGGTCTACATTCATTTAATCTAATGCAATTCTGTCCATTAACTTTTCGCCTAACAACCATGGTCCAATAACCATTTGGTCCAGTCGATCATCACTTCGTCTCATCACCAGTTTGTCTATGACCATTTCGTCTCATAACTAGTTGGTCTAATATCAATTTTATTTTCCTTAATATCGCCCAATTAACACTTAGTTCAATTAGACCAAATGGCATATGGAATAAATGGCAATTGGACCAACTTGGTTATTAGACGAAACGGCAGTTAGACCATGTGGATAGTGGACGAACTGATGGTAGACCAAATGATAGCAGACGAATACGCGAGTTGGCATTAGACCAATTGAAAATAAACCATTTAAACGACAGAACGATGTCCACTGCTATCCATATGCATATAGGCGGATCCAGGGGGATGAAAGGAAAGAAAGAAAAAAAGGAGGGAAAAGAGAGTAGAAAAAAGGAAGAGGAGGAGACGAGTGAATAAAATAAGATGAGGGAAGACATGGAAATAAAAATGTCAAAAGTTTTTAGCTCGCGCTTCGCGCTCGCATCAATTGTTTATTATATACCTATTCTGTTTAAGTTACAAAAAGTCCTTCGAATTTTCATTTTTTAGGTAAAAAAAAAATTCAGCTCGCGCATCGCGCTCTCATTATTTTATGTTTAAAATATATAACGTCTTCATGACTAACTGCATGCAGTCTTTAACAGGTAACTTTTCCACCAGTTCATTTCTGCTCGCGCTTCGCGTTCGTAGTAATTATTTATTTGCATACACATCTTTTTTAGGAAAACAAACATTGCCCAGAATGTTAAAATTTTAGGAAAAAATACATAAGATTTCCAAAAAGAATTAGCTCGCGCTTCGCGCTCACATTATATAAATAAGGATTATGATATTATATACTTATGTTGATTTATAAGAATAAAGCTAAGAAGACTACCCTTTCACAGAAATCAAAAATCATCTTCGAGCGGCCGATCGGGAAAAATATGGCTGAAAAATGATTCCGCCCCCCCCCCTATTGGCGAATGCTGTTTTGTGTTTAACAAGTCTTTACTATAACACTGTAGTCACAAACACTATACACACATGACTGCTCTCTCTGCTGGTCAAAGAACAAGTGCTTTATTCATACATATGAAACATGTGGTACCACGCAGGGTCCAGGGTATTATATCTACACGGTGGTGAGGGGTAACCATGGGAACAGATGAGATAGGGTAGGGGATGGAATGTGCTGACCCAGGGAAACGTATGCTACTGGGAAATAATGACATGAATGATTATATGCCAATGCTTGCATGGAGGCCTATACAAACACAATAGGCTGGATCCGCCCCTGGAACACCTAACAGGCAATGCGGCGCGAGCGAAAATTTGATATAGTGACATGAAAGATTCTTTTTATTTCCATGTCTTCCCCTCATCTTATTTTTTTCACTCGTCTTCCTCCTCTTCTTTTTTTCTCCTCTATTTACCCTCTTTTTGAATTTCTTTCTTTCTCCCCTTTTCATGTTGTTTGCTCCGCCAATGGAGGGGGGGGGGGGGGGGCCCTCGGCCCCCCTCCCCCTGGATCCGCCTATGCATATGGATAACAGTGGACATCGTTCTGTCGTTTCAATAGTTTATTTTCAATTGGTCTAATGCCAACTCGCGTATTCGTCTGCTATCATTTGGTCTACCATCAGTTCCTCCACTATCAACATGGTCTAACTGCCATTTCGTCTAATAACCAAGTTGGTCCAATTGTCATTTATTCCATATGCCATTTTGTCAAATTGAACTAAGTGTTAATTGGGCGAAATTAAGGAAATTAAAATTGATATTAGACCAACTAGTTATGAGACGAAATGGTCATAGACGAACTGGTGATGAGACGAAGTGATGATCGACTGGACCAAATGGTTATTGGACCATGGTTGTTAGGCGAAAAGTTAATGGACAGAATTGCATTAGACTAAATGAATGTAGACCCTGTTGTGAGTGGAGGAATTAGCAGCAGACGAATTGGTTTCAACCCGCATACCGCCCAGGCAAGCAAAACAAATTCACGACGAAATTGGCGACGAAATTCACGATGTCGCAAATTTCGTCGTGAATTTCGTCGTCAATATTCAAATTGGCGACGAAATTGGCGACGTCGCGAATATCGTCGTGAATAATTCGTGACGAAATTGGCGACGAAATTCACGATGTCGTTAATTTCGTCGTGAATATTCAAATTCACGACGAAATTGGCGACGTCGTGAATTTCGTCGCCAATTTCTTCGTGAATATTCGCGATTTGGTCTATATGCGATGTCCCTTCAGGGCCACCATACAAAATAAACTACTGTAACATGTGAACTACAGATTGGAGGGACAGCATAAGGGTAAGTTAGTCCACATATTTTTTTTTATTCTCTAACCAATCTAACGAAAACGCAACGATTTCCTGTGCTCCTCGCCGAACTCGCTGGGGGAGAAACTCGACGGAGGCAATGCTAAAACCAAGGAACAATGATCGACGAGCGTACACGGAATTAGCAGACTACGCTCACAGGGATATTTTGGTTTGCTAAAAGTGGAACGGCTAGTGATCAACGAACAGGGGGGGGGGGAATCAGTCGAGGACGAAAGTGGGCGCAATATTAGTGCGCATAAATTCAGCGAACTGTCTTATAAATTCAGCCGAGGAGAATGATTTTATTTCTCGGAGTTTATTTAAAATTTAATATTTCCAAGACGAAATTCTGTCAATTTCACATTGAATCATCATCAGCAATTGTTATTCAATAGAAAAGATCAATTCAACTGTAATTTGTGTATCCTTTACCAACACTATCCACGAGCTTTAAAAAGCCTTCACAGTTTTTCACCGTCAATAGAATGAGGTATTGGTTAGAGACAAAGAAGGAATCATCGCTATGTTTAGTTTATGAGATAGGGGGCTTTATTCTGAATTTTTGGTGGGGAAGGTTTGACAAGCTTATCCGGAGTAAAATTGTGCGCTGATTCCAAAAATGTCACTCTTATTGACCGTACTCACGCCATTTTGATGATTTTGGAAAATTTTAAACCAAAAATGACCATTTTGACCACTCTTTGGAAAATGGTCCCTTAACATAATGCTTTTGTAGCCACAAGCAATTAAAGTGGTCTATATTATGTAAAAATGCACCCAGATTTTATAAAAAAGGGTTTCATTTGCCAAATCACAATAGCAGTGGACATTTTAGCCCTGTTTTGGCAAAAAACTTACAATTTTCATGATTTTTTTGTCCGAAATGTGTTTCAAATAATGATCAGAGCTACGATTGGATGTCTTTAGAAATCCACATTTTTTTTCAAAATGTGTGCTGGATCATAATGATCAACCTCATGTAATTAATTCTGTCAGCTTTGACCTATGATGGTAATTTTGGGTACTTTAGACATAACTGACCATTCGCGCAGTTTTGAATTATTAACTGTTCAAATAGGCAGGAAATTGAGGTCTTCACCATGTTTTATCTTCTTCCCTTATAAAATGAGAATGCATTTAAAAGTCCTTCTTGTTAAGAATTTTATGCTGATCCCATATAATATATCAGCCTTAATGACCCTATTCAATAGCTTAAGGCCATTTTGGCCACTAATGGCCCTTAAAATGGCCAATAAAATTAGTTCAATTTATCCCAAAATACTTCGAATGTTACCAGAATCGTAACAAAGGTGTGCTGTGACACCTAACACTGGTGAATGAATCCTTAAACTTGAGCATCCCCAAAGTTGACTACCTCGGTCATTTTGGCCACCTTGACCCCCCGGGATTGAGCCCTGCTCTTTGTGTATGTTAATTCAGGCAATATCGAACGTGATGAGGATACATTAACGATTGCGTTAGCATCAATTATTGTTAAATGGGAAATGGATGTCTTTAGAAATCCACTTTTTTTTTCGAAATGTGCGCTGGATCATAATAATCAACTTAATGCAATTAATTCCGTCAGTTTTGACCTATGAGGGTGATTTTTGGTACTTTAGACATACTTTAGACATTCGCGCAGTTTTGCCTTATTAACTGTTCATATAGGCAGAAAATTGAGGTCTTCAGCATGTTTTATTTTCTTCCCTTATAAAATGAGAATGCATTTAAAAGTCCTTCTTGTTAAGAATTTTATGCTGATCCCATATAATATATCAGCCTTAATGACCCTATTCAATAGCTTAAGGCCATTTTGGCCACTAATGGCCCTTAAAATGGCCAATAAAATTAGTTCAATTTATCCCAAAATACTTCGAATGTTACCAGAATCGTAACAAAGGTGTGCTGTGACACCTAACACTGGTGAATGAATCCTTAAACTTGAGCATCCCCAAAGTTGACTACCTCGGTCATTTTGGCCACCTTGACCCCCCGGGATTGAGCCCTGCTCTTTGTGTATGTTAATTCAGGCAATATCGAACGTGATGAGGATACATTTACGATTGCGTTAGCATCAATTATTGTTAAATGGGAAATGGATGTCTTTAGAAATCCACTTTTTTTTTTCTCGAAATGTGCGCTGGATCATAATAATCAACTTAATGCAATTAATTCCGTCAGTTTTGACCTATGAGGGTGATTTTTGGTACTTTAGACATACTTTAGACATTCGCGCAGTTTTGCCTTATTAATTGTTCATATAGGCAGGAAATTGAGGTCTTCAGAATGTTTTATTTTCTTCCCTTATAAAATGGGAATGCATTTAATGATCCATCTTGTGTAGAATACTATGCTGATTCCAAATATATCAGTCTAAATGACCCTATTTGAAACCTATGTTCATTGCTTTTGTAGCCACATCCAATTAAAAGGGTCTATCTTTAGTGAAAAAATGCACCCAGATTCCAAATAAAGTGGTTTCATTTGCCAAATCACAAAAGCAGTGGTCATTTTCATGATTTTTTTTTCGAAATGTGATACAAATATTGATCAGAGCTACGATTGGATGTCTTTAGAAATCCATTTTTTTTTGAATGTGCGCTGGGTCATATTAATCAACCTCATGCAATTTATTCCATCAGTTTTGACCAATGAGGGTCATTTTGGGTACTTTAGACATAACTGACCATTCGCGCAGTTTTGCATAATAAACTGCTCATGTACATGTAGGCAGGGATTTGAGGTCTTCAGCGTGTTTTATCTTCTTCCCATATAAAATGCGAATGCATTCAAAAGTCAATCTTGTGCAGAATATTACGCTGATTCCAAATATATCAGTCTTAATGACCCTATTCAATAGCTTATGGTCATCTTGGCCACTTATTACCCTCAAAATGGCCAATAACATCAGTTACTTTTACCCCGAAAATACTTCGAATGTTACCAGAATCGTCACAGGGTGTGCTGTGACACCTTACATTGGTGTATTAATCCTTCAAATTTAACATCTCAAAATTATTTTAACCTCATGTAATTTATTCTATGAGTTTTGACATATGAGGGTAATTTAGGGTACTTTAGACATAACTGACCATTCTCGCAGTTTTGCATAATAAACAGCACTTTACACTGGGGAATTTGAGATCTTCAGCGTGTTTTATCTTCATCCCTTTAATGGGAATGTATTTAAAGGTCCATCTTGTATAGAATATTATGCTAATTCCAAATATGTCAGTCTTAATGACCCTAATTAACACCTTATTGTCATTTTGGCCACTTATGGCCTAAAATTACCAATATAAACATAAGTTCCATTTATCGAAAAAAATACTTCAATGTTACCAGAATCGTTACAAGGGTGTGCTGTGACATGTAACATTGCTGTATTAATCCTTTAAAATGAACATTTCAAAAAAAAAATATTTTGACCTCATGTAATTTATTTCATTAGTTTTGACTTTTGACATATGAGGGTCATTTTGGATATTTCAGACATAACTGACCGTTCGTGCATAATAACTGTGTAAATCGGCAGGAATTTGAGGACTTCAGTGTGCTTTATCTTCCTCCTTTATAAAATTGAAATGATGCATAGGTCCTTCTTGTGTAGAATTTCAAGTTGATTCCAAATATGTCAGTCTTAATGACCCCATTTAACAGATTATGGTGATTTCGGCCACTTTTTGCCCCTCCCCCAAATGACCACTACCATCTGTTCAATATTTCAAATTATCCCAAAATACTTTGAATGACAATCGTTAGTATACTACAATGAATAAATCTAAATCTAAATCGTCACACGAGTGTGCTGTGACACCTAAGACTTGTGTATTAATCATTTAAATTGCGCGTCCAAAAATATTTTGACCACCTCGGTAATTTTGGCCACATTGTCCCCTGCCCAATGTGTATACTTAATCAGCCTATAGCAACCATGGTGAGGAGACAATTCAGAATTGTGTTAATATTAGCATCAATTATTGTTAAAAGGGAAAAGTTGAAAGCCTTTGGGTGAAAATCAATGCAATGGTTCATATAAACCAGTGTTATTGGCCGAACTATTGGATCCTGTTGGCATTATGATCACTTTTTCCTCAATAATGTCTAGTGACCACACATTATTTGATTTAAAATGGGCTCAAGTGTTGTTTAATATCATCATCAGCTATACGACACAAAAAATCAAGAGTTTAATGAATGTGATAAAAAACTTCACATCAAGTATACACAAGGTTGTTTGACCACGCACTGTGGTCATTTTCATGATTTTAGGCACATTGACCATTTTGTAAATATTCATGGAAACAAATTCAGGAATGAGATATTATTAGCATCATTTAATGTTCGATAAGACATATCGCAAAACCTTTCTGAATCAGATTAATACAATGATTTCAAATATATCAGTCTTAATGACTATTTAGTGGTCATTTTGGTCACTTTTTGTCCCTAAAATTAGCAATAACAATTGTATGTATCAAAGGTATTCCAATGTTGTTGCTCTGTATTATTGTAAGATTTTTTGTATCAATTATAATCAGTGACAAATTATTTAATTCAATATGATATATCCAATAATACATAATCAACATGTGACAATTTTGGCTACTTTGACCGTTTATCCAATGTGTGAATTTTGAAATAAACATGACTGAGCAGCAATTGTAGGTTTATGAACTTGATGAAATGCATTAAATCCCTTTTGATGGGAAATATAAAAGGCTAACCTTGAGTAAGAATTGTGCCAAATATATTGCGACTGTCTACTGTGGCCCCTTTGGTCACTGTATGGTCCTTAATAGCCAGCATTATCTTCATTCTTTAAAGTCAAATAGTATTGAGAATTTACAAAGCGAAATAGGTCACAGTGAAGTTCTTTTTTTTTTTTTGTACAATGCTTCGCAAACCTCACATTGGCATGGTTGGTGAGCAGCAAATTTACCCTTAATTCTTTTGAAGAAGTACTGGGTAATAAAACACATTCTCTATATGAAATTATTCTCTGTGACGATTTTTGGTCACTCTTTAACAATTTAGGGCAAGTTTTCCACTCTCAACTTTAGCAATCATGCCAATGTGAGGTTTGTGAAACATTATACAAAATGGCAAAAGTAATAAAATTGCATCATGGTCAAATCTATTCGTGATATTCACTTTGACCAATTGCTTTGTAATGACGCACCTTTGAATTGAGGATTAGTGCCTTACTTTAGAACATAGTTCTCTTATAATGTAAATTAAAAAGGAGGGAATGATGCTATGGCTATTCAAGGACCATACATTGACCAATTGGGCCGTATTAGAAAGTGGTGAGGTATTTGGCATAATTTTTTTACTCAGGTGAGCTTTTAATATTTCCAATCGAAAGGGACTGAACGCATTTCTACAATTGCTCCTCAGTCATGTTTATTTAAAAAAGTCATACATGGGATAAATGGTCAAAATGGTTACAACATTTTGATTATGAAATATTAGTAATATCATATTGAAATCAATAATACATCTTATTAACAATACGGAGCGACAACAACATTTAAATCCTTTTTGATACATGCAGATGTGATTGGTCATTGTTGGAACCAAAAGCGACCAAAATGACCACTAGCCCATAAATGGTCGTTAAAACTGATATATTTGGAATCATAAATCTACATCAATCTAGAAAAATGTCTTAACATTACATGTAAATGTTGGTAACATGTGTCTTTCCTGAATTTGCTGCCCCATATATTTGAGGTTTCCAAAAACATTTACTGTGTGGTCAAGGGGCTAAAATAATATAAATGAACACAGTGCGTGGTCAAACAACCTTATGTATGCTCGATGTAAAGGATTTTATCACATTTATCAACACTCTTCACCGATTTATGGTAGCTCATGCTGATAATGATACTGACCAACATTTGAGCCCTTTTTAAATCATCAAAGCATGTGTGGTCACTAGTCAATATGGTCAAAATGACCACAGGATCCAATAGGAATGGAATCGTTCCATTGATTTCCACACAGAAGCTTTCAAACTTTCCCCATTTAACAATAATTGATGCTAAAATTAACGCAATCATAAATTTATCCTCATTACGTTCGATATTGCCTGAATTAACATAAACAAAGAGCAGGGCTCAATCCCGGGAGATCAAGGTGGCCAAAATGACCAAGGTAGTCAACTTTGGGGATGCTCAAGTTTAAGGATTCATTCACCAGTGTTAGGTGTCACAGCACACCCTTGTTACGATTCTGGTAACATTCGAAGTATTTTTGGATAAATTAAACGAATTTTATTGGCCATTTTAAGGGCCATAAGTGGCCAAAATTACCTTAAGCTATTAAATAGGGTCGTTAAGACTGATATATGTGGGATCAGCATAAAATTCTTAACAAGAAGAATTTTGAATGCATTCTCATTTTATAAGGGAAGAAGATAAAACATGGTGAAGACCTCAATTTCCTGCCTATTTGAACAGTTAATAATGCAAAACTGCGCGAATGGTCAGTTATGTCTAAAGTACCCAAAATGACCCTCATAGGTAAAAACCGACGGAATCAATTACTTGAGGTTGATCATTATGATCCAACGCACATTTTGAAAAGAAATGTAGATTTCTAAAGACATCCAATCGTAGCTCTGATCATTAGTTGTAACACATTTCGGACAAAATGAAAATTGTCATTTTGTGCCAAAACATGACCAAAATGACCACTGCTATTGTGATTTGGCAAATGAAACCACTTTATCTGGAATGTGGGTGCATTTTTACTTAAGATAGACCCTTTTAATTGCATGTGGCTACAAAACTATTCTGTTAAAGGACCATTTTCCAAAGAGTGGTCAAAAAGGTCAATTTTGGTTTAAAAAATTGCCAAAATGGCGTGAGTACGGCCAATACGAGTGACATTTTTAGAATCAGCGCACAATTTTACCCTGGATAAGCCTGTCAAACCTTCCCAACCCAAAAATCTGAATAAAGCCCCCTATCTCCTAGACTAGTTCTACACCAAAGCGCAAATGCACACAACAAAATCCAGGACCAGCAAAAACTCTCACATCCAAGCAGGAATTCATACTTGTGCTAATGAGGCTGAGATTAGGATTGACAATTGCATTTTTTTTGTAGCTTGTTTCAGGTATCATCTAGCACAGCTTCTCAGGTATTCAACACCTTGATTCAATTTCTTGCAGAAGAGTTGAAAAGCCTTGTACATTGGACAGATGTTCAAGCAGTGCGAAAAAACATTCCAGCTTATCTTAAAAAGAAATAAAAAAATATAAGGTGTACTGTTGATTGCACATAAATTTTTATAGAACGGCCATTTGCGTCTTCAAGCACAGACATGGTCTGATTACAAGCGTCATAACACTGTCAAATTTATTGAAGCAATAGCACCAAATTGATTAATATGTTTCTTATCAGATGCACGGGGAGGTAGAGCTACAGATGTACATATCACAAGGGAGTCTGGTTTCTTGAATTTGATTGACCCAGGAGATGTGATTCTTGCCGACAGGGGGTTCATAATCAAGGAAGACTTGCTTATTAGACAGGCCAAACTAGAAATTCCTCCACCCAGTAAAGGTTTTGAACAACAAACATCGGAAGATGTTGCAAAAACAAAAAAAAATATTATATTTACTAAATCAAAAAATTAAAGTTGATGCTTATAAAATGCAACAATCAGTTGACAGAATATGTGTTTACATCAACTCATTTTCCTTCAAGTATGCTTTTTAAACACATTTTCAAAGGACAGGACATGAATTGGGTTATTTAATTAGTAGACATACCTATCTTTTAAACCTTATGATTGTATAAAATAATGAACCATATTTACAACATTGATAGGAACATGCAGAAAAAAATGTTTATATGTTTGTATTTTTTTGCTTTAACAATGATGTACATGTATGACTAGTACACTGAATGAACGTACCCTATACAATGATAGTAAATGCAAATGAGACCAAGTGGGGAAAAGATCAAATGTTAAAAGTAATTAAAACACCACCAATTTATCAAACTGCCTCTTGTTGTCGAAAATGGTTTTGGATGTGCAATACAGATGTGATATTGTGGATGTATAACTTAACTGTTTGTAATCTTCAATTTCAAGTCACACAAGAATAACCAAGTTTGCAGATATCATTAATTAAAGTTGATGCTTATAAAATGCAACAATCAGTTGACAGAATATGTGTTTACATCAACTCATTTTCCTTCAAGTATGCTTTTTAAACACATTTTCAAAGGACAGGACATGAATTGGGTTATTTAATTAGTAGACATACATATCTTTTAAACCTTATGATTGTATAAAATAATGAACCATATTTACAACACTGATAGGAACATGCAGAAAAAAATGTTTATATGTTTGTATTTTTTTGCTTTAACAATGATGTACATATATGACTAGTACACTGAATGAATGTACCCTATACAATGATAGTAAATGCAAATGAGACCAAGTGGGGAAAAGATCAAATGTTAAAAGTAATTAAAACACCACCAATTTATCAAACTGCCTCTTGTTGTCGAAAATGGTTTTGGATGTGCAATACAGATGTGATGTTGTGGATGTATAACTTGACTATTTGTAATCTTCAATTTCAAGTCACACAAGAATAACCAAGTTTGCAGATATCATTAAAGAAATGTACAAAAAGAAATTTAATTCATAGGAACATGCATAAAAAAATTGTTTATATTTTTGTATTTTTCGGCTTTAACAATGATGTACATATATGACTAGTACACTGAATGAATGTACCCTATACAATGATAGTAAATGCAAATGAGACCAAGTGGGGAAAAGATCAAATGTTAAAAGTAATTAAAACACCACCAATTTTAATAACAAACTGCCTCTTCTTGTCGAAAATGGCTTTGGATGTGCAATACAGATGTGACATTGTGGATGTATAACTTGACTGTTTGTAATCTTCAATTTCAAGTCACTCAAGAATAACCAAGTTTGCAGATATCATTAAAGAAATGTACAAAAAGAAATTTAATTTGCTAATCACATTTGAAAAAATAATAATTAAAAATATATGGTAAGTGTATCATACATATAATATAAATGTTCCACTCCAACATATTGTCAAATGTTCAAAGGAAAGCTTTACCTTTCAAATATTCTCTGGTCACAAGCCTGCTGGCAAGCTACAATAAGTTTGATAAAAAGTTTGATACAATAGTTTGATACATTGGGTGTACATGTAGGTTTCTATTACTTATAAACACAATATATTTAAAAATTCATAATTTTTAGTTAATGCTTAAAAGATGCAATAATATGTTGACAGAATTTAGGTGATTCTCAACAAATCATTCCTAATTTTTTTTTCGAAGCACAAGATATGAATTAATGTTATTCGATATCATACATGTCTATCTTGTAAACTTTCTGATTGTATGAAATTGATAGAGCACTTTTACATTGATAGGAACATGCAGAAAAAAATGTCCGCATTTTTTGTTCCTTTTGACAAGTATGCAAATGAAGCCGAGTAGAAAAAAGATCAAATGCTAAAAGTAATTAAAACACCACCAATCCTCAGAGTGCCTCTTCCTGTTGAAAAAAGGGTTTTGGATGAGCAATACAGATGTGATATTCTGGATGTATAAATTAACTGTTTGTAATCTTGAATTTAAAATCACATGAAAATTTGGCCAAGTTGGCAAATATAAAAAGAAATGTATGAAGGCAATTCAATTTAATAATAACGCACATGTTCATAGTATGAAAAAATACAACAAATATGGTAAGTTTATCATACATACAATGTACGCAATTAAGTTTTAGGCAAGTAAAAACTCAGGCGATGTATTATTCCAGTATTTTTGCGACTTTGTACTCAATTTCATTTATGTGATGTATGCATGTTAAATTACTATCAATGATAACGCCAAGAAACCTAGTATTTTCAACTCTGGGAACAATTTGGTTGTTAAGCTTCACCACTACATGATCAAGATCAATACGCCTTGTGGAGTTACGGAATATAATGTAATTGCATTTTTTATAGTTAATGGTAAGCTTGTTTGCACAAAACCATTTACAAACATTTGTTAGTTCAGTATTTACAGTTTCACATAAGTGATAAAGATTTTTATCAAAATAAACAATATTGGTATCGTCGGCGTACATAATAAAGGAAAGGAGATTTGACGAACGATAAATGTCATTAATACATAAAATAAACAAAAGTGGGCCAAGTAATGATCCTTGTGGTACTACACATTCAATTTAGTTGAGACTGAACAGAGTCATAAATGGTGCATTGTTTACGATTTGAGAGGTAACTAGAAAAAAGGACGAGGGCAATTCCACGAATACCATAGTTATTTAGTTTTGATAAAAGTATATTATGATTAATTGTGTCAAACGCCTTTGACAAGTCAATAAATATCCCTATTGCGAATGAGTCGTGCTCAAAGGAGTCAATTATCGTATTTGTTAATTCAAGAATAGCTAGTTCTGCTGAGTGGTCACTACGAAATCCGTATTGAGATTCAAAAAGACACTTGTTATTTTTAAGAAAACTATAAGCCCTTTTATAAATGATCTTTTCCAATACTTTAGAAAAATAGAAAGCACTGATTTGGGCCTATAATTACCCAACTGCTCTTTGTCACCAGTTTTAAAAATTGGAGAAACTCGAGCAATTTTCATTTTGTCAGAAAAATACCCCCGAGGTTAACGATAAATTGAATATATGACATAAAGGTTTAACAATCTTGGGTGAGCATTCATCAAGACCCGGGGCTTTATTGTTATCGAAACGCATGACAATGTTACTTATTTCACGTGGGCTTACCGGATTTAAAAACAAAGATTTTGAATTTGGTTAAGATAGATAAGTTTTGGAATCTGTATCATTTGAGGAGTGATATTAGCTAACTTTGGACCTATTTCAACGAAAAAAATATTGAAAGTATTTGCTATTTGGAATGGGTCTGACGACCGACCTTCATCACAAACTATGGTGTTGGAGGTTGATTTTCTTCTTTTATCTAATATTGATTTGATCATTTGCCACGTACGGTTTATATTATTTCTATATTCTTCAAATTTAGATTTCTAATAATGTTTTTAGCCTGCCGTTTCAAATAGTTCACTTGTTTAAGAGAATCCTTGTATTGAATTTCATTTCTAACTGTTGGTTTATGGATATATTTTTAAATAGATTGTTTTTATGTGGAATAAATTGAAGCAAACCATCGGTCATCAAGCATTTCAGTTTAATTTTCTTACTGGGTTTTTTTTTATGGAAAATTGTTATTATACAATGTAGTAAATTTGGTTATGAATATGTCATATGATTGATCAGCATCCTGCATATAAAAAAAAATCATCCCAAATTGAATTTTGATTTAGTTTTTGAATTTCGCAATTTTTTGTGTTGTAAAAGACCTACGGAGTACGTAACGATTTGTCGATTTAGTTTTACTAACATTCATGTAAGTTACATGAAATATTGGCAAGTGATCTGACACGTCAGAGTATATCACTCCACCTTTAGTATCTAAGTCAAATTGATTTGTCAGAAAATTATCTAAAAGGGTGGTACTTGTCTTAGTAATTATTGTGGGCTGTGAATTATAGGGAGACAAAACTTACTGAAAAGACAGTTTACAAAGTTCTTACTTTGAGAATTGAGTTGTGTTTTAAAATATCTATGTTTAAGTCGCCCGTCAAAAATACCCTATTATTTTCCTTGGAAATACGGATCAAAAGGCTATCAAACTCCTCAATAAATGAATTGATGTCCAACGATGGGGCTCTATACAAGGTTCCTACAATTATATTTTTCCCTGAGCACTGTTCCAGTTCGATGAATAAAGAATCGGATGTTGCTTCGCTTAAATTGAGGTCAGTGCATACTAAGAATTTAAAAGAATCATGGATATACATTCCAACTCCACCACCTCTGGAATATTTCCTATTATTGCAAACGAACGAGTATTTGGGCATATAAACAAGGGGACTTTCGAATCTTAGCCAGGTTTCGGATATGGCAATCATATCAAATGTAAATTTCAAAGAGTTAATGCAGCTTGAAATGTCATCAAAATAATTCAAAAGACTTCTAGCATTAAAGTGAATGCTTGAAAATTTACCGCTGCTCGGGACACCAATATTTTCAAAGTTTGTATGAAATTCTTCATAACAATAGTACCGAGAGTCATTTGAACTCTCAGTATAGAACTGGAAATCTGGGTCAACATCGTCATTTGGGACAATGCTTTCATGCGCCAAAAAGGATAAAAATGTAAATGAGAAATTTTATCAAATTATTACATCATCGAGCTCGTTATCATTCAACTGGTTGAAAGGAAATAAGTGTTCAAGACAGTGTTTACAACAAGAAAAATATTCGTTCCAGTCATGGTTCCGACATATTTGCTTACACATGTAACAATATATTCGATTATGTAGTAGTTCACTGAATTCTTGTATAGGTTCACTCGTCATCAAAGTAAAAATTCGTCGCTTTATCATGTAGGAATTTTAATCCAGACTGATACCTAATTTGACAAATGTCATTAAAATATATTAGGTTACATGCTATGTGTATTGCAGCTTTGGCCATTGGAAAGATAACGAAACCTGTGAAAATTGTTGTTGCAAATTGAATGAGTGCAAACAAAATGAATACATATTGAACGTCAATTGCAAGTCGGTTGGTACACACAGTAAAGTCATGCCCACAAGAAGGTTGGAGAAAGAAAATAATGTTGGCAGAAAAGGAAATATGTGAAGAAGAAATTGCTCTTGTAATTAAGGTAATTTGGTACAAAATTATAAACATCGTGGGTATAAAAAAGATATAAAAATCCATCATATAACTTCTATAAGGAGCCAATTATAAGGCAAAAGAATAATTAAGTGGATGCGTCTGCATCAATAAGTAATATCCCTGATAGCAGAAACTGGTAAAAATGACGTTATATTTACGTCATTTTTACGACGAGTCTCACGTCATATTGACGTCGTAACATGAAGTCTTAAAGACGGGATCTTGCACCCGCGAATAACGTCATTATTACGTCGTATATTTACGTCATTATGACGTCTCTAAGAGTGACTACGACGTCCTAATGACGTCATTGCAACGTTTTTACAATTTCCTGACCAGTATCAAGGGTCAGATTGACGTCGTGTATTAACGTAATTATGACGTCTTCGAGAGTCAACCACGACGTCTTAATGACAACTTTGCAACATATTCCTGACCAATTTCAGACGTCATATTGATGTAATTATGACGTCTTTATAAGTCAACTACGACGTCTGAATTACGACTTTGTAGCATATTGCTAGTAATATATGTCATATTGACGTCGCATATTGAAATTAATATGACGACTTTTGGAGTCAACTATTATATCTGAACGTATTCTGACGTAATAATGACCTAAACATTAAATTATACATGCAATGTACATACACACATCACTTCAAAGACCTTTTCATTGAGGATTATCTATATTTGGTGAATACTGAGGTGGTCTGACAATGTCCAGCATTCCCAGTAACAATATAATGATCTTCCATGCTAGGGCCTTGCATAACTTGTCTCAGTCTCAAGAACATGACCCCCACCCCCCCGAAAAAGAATATATACAAAAATGGAAAACGAAATCAAATACATGTACGCATTTCAATTACGAAATCGTAGCGAATATTCTAATGATAAATAAAAGTTGCATAACATGATATTACCAGCAAAAAAAAAAGGAAAACAAAAGGTTGAAAACTCTAAATAGATTGAGAAAAAAACACTTTACTATGAAAATGCAGTATTAGGGTTAAAGGAATGAAATTACAATGTTTGTTATACCAATACATACAATTGTACATGTATAAATACACATTAATACATAACAGAGGCACAATGATCTCCAAGAATAAAGCTTTTTCGTTGAAATTGTAATCAAATATCAAATATAACTTCAACTTTAGACAACTACGTAATGTAGGTAAAAATATACTGCACGTAAAAAAAAAAATACCCGAGTTGGAATAATTTCAGGATTTATGGAAGCTCGCATTTAGGTGAAAGAATCATACATGTACATTAATTCTTATGAAAAGTTTGGGTTGTATTTAATTACAATATCACTTAGGGGTAAAATACAGTAGTTGCAGCAAACAATTATTTCTTCGGAAAGTCTTTTAAATTAAGGTTAATTGTCAAAATATTGTACATAATCTAGATCTGGGCCCCGCCTTACAAAGAGTTACGATTGATCCGATGAATCATAACTCTATGGAAATCCATCAGTGTCATAATTTTTTTCTACGAAAAATTTGCACAATGTACTTTGTATGCAAAGAGAAGCGCAGCGAATTTTTGAGAAAACAATGAATGCAAGAACATACATCATAGCTAGAAAATATTTTGAACAAACATGCTTAATAGATGTTAACGTTGCTGATCGTCCATAGTTGCGATTGATCGGATCAATCATAACTCTTTGTAAGACGGGGCCCTGGTAAATTAATGTAAACTTGTATCTTTGTAAAATTATGAATTTTGAACTTAAAATCAATAATTCTGATGATCACTAACACAGAAAAGCATATGTGGGACAGGACAGTGTATTATGATTGATTCGAAAAATACCCGACATTTGATAGAATTACATGCTTATTTTGCTCATTTCTCAGCAATTACACATTTTCTTCCCGAGCTATTTGGCACACATCTTTTATATATACATACACTTTGCTGGTAATTCTGTTAGATTCTGTTCGAACTCATTTTAAGATAGTTACTACTAGAGGTGGGCTATTAACTTAAGGCAACTATGTAATGTACTACAAAATATACTGTATGTAAAAAAAAATACCTGAGTTGCAAAGTTTTCAGGATTTATGGAAGCTTGCATTTGGGTGAAAGAATTATACATTAATAAGTCTGATGAAAATAGTTTGTGGAACTGTTGTATTACACTATCACTTAAAAGGAAAAGACAGTAGTTGCAGCAAACAATTATTTCTTGAGAAAATATGTAAAATCAAAGTTAATTGTCAATACATTATACATAATCTACATCTGGTACAAACTTGTCTCTTTGTAAAATCATGATTTTTTAAACTAAAAATAGATAATTCTGATGATCGCTATAAACACAGAAGAGCATATGTGGGACAGTGTATTATAATCGATTCGAAAAATACCTGACATTTGATAGAATTACATGCTTATTTTGCTCATTACTCAGTAATTGCGCATTTTCTTCCCTACATGTAGCTACGTAGGCTTTTTATGTGAGCTGAGAGATTTCATACCAGATTTCATACGCTTGATAAAGTTTTTATGATAGTCTGTGTATCAGCATAGCATGTATTTAGTGTTTTGAACCCACTGGAAATTGTGCATCATATCTTTATGTATGGAAGTCATTTTGCTTCTGCGGTCTCCATGTTTTTTTTTTTTGGATCTATGTGTTTACAAGACCAGTCCTATATTGATATTTTCGTACTGTGTAACTTTGGAAGGCCGTCTCAAATTGGTTGACTGGTGAGTTGACAGATGCACAGCCCATCCCACTTTTCAATTATATCATTACGTAATCTCTAACAACATGTCTAAGATATCCACCAGATCAAGAGGCCGCTTGCACTTGGCTAACGCGTGTACACAATCCTCTGTTTCATCATTAACTGGATCTAAACAAAACCCAGCATACCTAGATCATATTGAGACAGTCGTTGAAAGAGCGGTGGTTGTGGCAATGGAACGCGAGAGTCAAAAACTCAATGATGACATGGATAAGCGCGAAAATGAATTGCGTGAAATTCTTGATGAAAAGCTCACTAGTCTACACGTTCTTGAAATATCTATCTATACTAAATTGAAGCAACTCCGTGATTTTGAAAAATCGGTTTCTGATAACATGACTAACACCATAATGCTTTGTCAAATAGGCTTGACCACATCGAGCAGTACTCCTGTCGCAATAATATCCGTATCCGTATGAGATTGTTCGAAATGTAGCAAAGCAGATTGGTATCGATCTTACTCCATGCGACATTGATCGATACCATCATCTCCGCCGACCAACTAGCAGTCATGATGTTCAACCCCAAGGATCATACCCCGGCGTGCCCCTGTAATGCCAACTTAGCAGCTCTACCAATCAATGTGAAATTCACTTCATACAGTCCGAAACGAACGATGATGAAAAATAGAAGAAAATTAAAATGCTCAGGAACAGATGACTGGGTGCAGCAGGCAAGGCAGTTCAGGTGGGATGAAAATTTATTGGCAGGACACCTTCCGTTTCAAATTACAGCATCTGCAAAAATAACAGAAGAGGAGGAACATAAAAACCTTTTCTACATAAACTATTTATTAATCTTTATTAAAAACTAGATGGTTTCAATAATAATTTCCAATTTATTTTAAATGATTAAAAAACGATGTGGGGTTTGTTACATTTTTATACTTAAAATATTAACATGTAAAGTCGAGTGGGGGGGGGGGCATGATGCCATTAAGACCTTTAACCATCTCTGTATAAGGAAGGAAATTTTAGAATCAATTTATTTGACACATAAAACATATTATTTTTTTATAATTACGATTTTAATTTATGCCTTTTGTATGTGTTTTAAATGGTTATGGGTTAACCAGGACTGTCAGGACTGAGAATTTGAACTTCGAGACCGAAATACAGCCATTCCCTATGCCTGATTTGGCCTAAATTCATGTCAAGGATCAATTAAATAAATATTCTGCAAAAAAATCCGACAAATTTTGAGGTGGAATTAGTTTTCTGGCACCGCGAGATAGACCAATGCAAAATTTTATTAGCGCCAATTTACCATCTAAACTTGTCATTGAAATTAGAACGTCCAAACCGATCAACTACGTCAGCCTGGAATCTAGTACCAGTACAAGCACAATCAATCAGCTATGCATGTGCACCAGTTCTGTATTTCTTGCATACGTACGTCACTCGAGTTAAAGTTCATGTCGTTGCGTTATATAGCGTGGGAATTGTAAGTGCTCCTTCAAAATTTTTACCTTCCTACGATTAACATTTTTTTAAAGCCTTTGTATGCATTTAGAGTACAAAAGCTTACAAATTGGACAAATTAAATGTTTGCCCCAATATTATTGTGGGAAAGGTGGATTTTCTAAGGAAATCCATCTTAGTGTACAAAGTTCTACAGGCAACAGAGACTTGTCTAGGCTATGTGAATGAAAATACAATGAAAAAATATCACAGAGTCCTCGAAGTACAGTCAGGACCATTGACAGATTATAAGGTGCCCCGAGTTGGTACACACCCAAATCTGCGTGATTCTGATAATAGAGATTCCCAATGATCCCAAACAAAAAAATAAGCTTTACATCTGAAATAGCCTTCTTACTTACCTACTGCGATTCTAGGACATCTACCCCCTGGACATCTACCCCCCGGACATCCACCCCCCGGACATCAACCCCCCGAACATCCACCCCCTTAGGACAAGTACCCCCTAGGACAAGTACCCTCTAGGACATCCACCCCCCGGACATCCACCCCCTGGACATGTACCCCCCGGACATCTACCCCCCGGATATCCACCCCCGGACATCTACCCCCCGGACATCTACCTCCCGGACATCCACCCCCGGACATCTACCCCCCGGACATCTACCCCCCGGACATTTACCCCCCGGACATCTACCCCCCGGGTGGATGTCCTAGAGGGTACTTGTCCTAAGGGGGTGGATGTCCAGGGGGTGGAAGTCCGGGGGTTGGATATCCGGGGGGTAGATGTCCAGGGGGTAGATGTCCGGATAGGGTAAATGTCCGGGGGGTAGATGTCCGGGGGGTGGATGTCCGGGGGTGGATGTTCGGGGGTTAGATGTCCGGGGGGTGGATGTCCGGGGGGTGGATGTCCGGGGGGTGGATGTCCGGGGGGTGGATGTCCTAGAGGGTACTTGTCCTAAGGGGGTGGATGTCCAGGGGGTGGAAGTCCGGGGGGTGGATGTCCGGGGGGTAGATGTCCAGGGGGCAGATGTCCGGATACGACCTACTGCCCGATGCCTCCTAGCATGTAGGCCAGCAACGAAGGATCTCCACTCCTGGCATCCGGCGATTCTGGGCCTTCTTCTGGAAACTCCCACAGGCAAGGTCATATTCACCGACTTCATCTCCCCCTCAACTCCTCATGTGTGACACCGAGACAGGTGGTTTTGTGTCTCCCTCTCTTTCTCCTGAAACGTCAAACAGATCTATTCATTAAAAATCTTACTCAAAATGGTGCTTTTGGTAGAAATATAATGAATATAGGGCATTTCATGTGACGGCCTTAACCCTTATTAAACTGGGGGGGGGGGGGGGGTCAATTTGACCCCCCTCAACAAATGTCATCACTACGCTGTCGCACAAAATCTTTTGATCGCGCCGCTCACCGACCTTTTACTTTCAAGTCTCGCGCAAATTTTGAGACCAAATTTGTGACGCCCAGGTACGCGGTTACGACATTACGCAACATTATGTAAGTGCATGTCAGACCCAAAATTGCTCATAAACATGATTTCATGTACAAATCCAACGCAAATTGTGTATTTAGCAAAAATTCATAAATTTATCATTATTTCTACTTTTACTGATTAAACTTAATCAATTTTGCCTTGTTTTTTATTAGAATAAAGTCTGGAACGATTTCCATCGAAAATACAATAGAAACAAAAAGTGAAAAAACAAAGAAATACATTAGAAAAAAAAAAAATTAAATACATAAAAAATCGGTCTTGGTACCAGATTTTTTTTTCATTCACGATTGTAAGGAATGCTATAAAGAATATTTTTACCCCCAAAATAGCATTCTAGGAGCTTTATTTAGTGAATCAGAGCAAAAAGTATGATTTCATGAATAAATTAGCATAATTAATTCATGTAAAATGAAAATATATGAATTCAGTGAAATTTACCAATGCAACTACATAGATTACGTCATTCTCTAACATCATGCAAATTTTCGTTGTGATCGCGCAATCCGCGGCTGAGATCTTATAAGGGGGTGGCCCCCCCCCCCCCCCCGGAATGACAAGAATCAAAATACCCCCGGAGATTTAGGGTTAGTTGTCAGTATATCATCGAGGATCTACGTGTACATGTAGATCTGATACAGTTACATAAACTGAACTTTGTGAAATCTTGAAATCTACGCTGAAAAATGTTCACACTGAAAAACACCAACACAGATTAGAGCACGTGGGACAGTGTATTATTATTGCTCTGAATGTCGGCCCGATGCTTGACCCGAATCCTGTGTTTTTTTTTGCTGATTTCTCAGCAATTACACAATTTCTTCCAGAATCCTTTGGCACATATATTATTTATAAATATAGACAGACACTTTGGTGGTCATTTCATTGGATTCTGTACGAACTCATTTTGATATCGTTACCACATTGGGCCCTGAGCCCACCAGCGCAGCCTGTCCTATACAGCATACCGGCGCTCGGGGCAGCCACCGCGGCCGGGCAGTGATCTAACGAAATCTAAAGCCAAATGCAAGCTAGCTACGGTACGTATGTTACGGTCTTAAACTGTAAACTGCTGCTATAGAGTAACTCGCTCCCTAGCTTATTGAAAATGTGTCCAGTGTGTGCGCGCACTGCCTCTGTGTTATTTGGTACCATTATTTGTTGGCGATATTACATGCAGATTGCAGATATATCGACCGAATGAAGTATATAAGATCGTATAAATTCACGCCTGCAATTATATATTTACTCCCTGACATTACATAACCGATATAGTTCGATTCTTTTAATAATAATCACGTATTTATTGAAAATTGGTGGTACCGTTTCACTGACGTGATTTTCTCGCTCCAAGTCCCCATTCAGTGCGGGCGTGTACATTATTATTTGCAATAGAACACTTTTTCGCGAACTTACCCGGCGTTTTGCAGGTTGAGCGCGAGTCGTTTAACAGATCGTAACATACGTAGCTGCAAGCCGCGCTCCGAAAAGAAAATCTTAGAAAATGGTTATCTAACTTACTGTTTGGTCTACTGGGAATGCCTTCGAAGTCGTTGTCCAAATCTGACCCGTGTTTTTAAAGTAGTAGAACTATTATTAAATGCCATCTTCGTCGCACTTCATTCTCGATCCAAAATTAGGCTGCAACATTTAACGGCGAAAAACGGGCGCATACCCTTTTCAGATGATTGCGACTTGCCAGTTGCATGCAGTGCAGCGTGCATGCGCAGGCCCGACGCCCGGCGAATTTATTCTGCGGATCATGATTTTTTTTTATAGGGGGTGAGCCCGGTGGTGGGGGGAGAGTGAGCTAACTAGTTAAGGGGTTTGCATGACACCGGGGCATGACACCAATTACGAAAAATAAGTTTTAAATAGATATAAACTTATTTGACATATAAAGCTTCCTCTTTTTTGGTTTGGTTGGCAACCAGTTAAGAAATTTTTATTTTTGCCACTGCTTTTGAAGCTTTTTTCTTTGAAAAAAAAAAAAAAATGTACTATTTTCTTTTAGTTTTACTTTCCTTTTCTAAGTAGAAATAGCCTTGCTAACATGGCAAGGTTGAACAAATGGCAAAATAGTATGTGGCTTTGAAATTCGTATCATATTGGCATCTGTCTGTCTCGAGAGACAATATAGTTTGTGCTGGTAGTTTCCTTTTAGTTCCTTATTCATAAAGTGCAGCTCCTGCGATGACTAAATAGTCCAATCCGTGAGAGGCAGGTCTTGTTGCAGTTGTTGCATACAAATGTCACTTGTGGCTGAGCTGTTGGAGCCATGGCTAACTGTCGTTTTAGTTGTCTTTCTTGTCTTTTCTCCTCCCATTGTTCTACTCTTCTCTGTTCGCTCCTTTGGATGCCCATCTTCACAGCATGTCTCCATTTGGGGTGATCTGCAGCTAGGGCTTCCCAGTTTGTAGTGTTGATTTTACTGGTCTTCATATCCCTCTTGCACACAACCTTGAAGCGGAGGACAGGTCTTCCAACAGCCCTGGTCCCGGTCGCTAGCTCTCCGTACAATATGTCTTTCGGAATACGGCCGTCGTCCATTCTAGTGACATGCCCAAGCCATCTCAGTCGTCGTTGTGTAAGATAAGCATAGATGGTTGTCATTCCTCCCTTCTTGAGGACATCCTTGTTTGGGATGTGGTCCTGCCATTTGATGTTCAGGATTCGTCTCAGACAGCGGAGATTGAAGACGTTTAGACGACGCTCCTGGCGTGCATACAAGGTCCATGACTCACTGCCATACAGGAGAGTGCTTTGAAATTACACTTGTAAATTTCCTCGTCGTTGATTGACCTGATGTCATAATCACGTCATAATGTGGTCATATGAAAACGCAAATTTCTTTGTCGTTGTTTGGTAAATAAATGATGTCATAATCACGTCATAATGTGGTCATATAAAAATGCAAATTTATTTGTCGCAGATTGGTCAATAAATGACGTCGTAATCACGCCATAATCTGGTCATATAAGAAAGCAAATTTACTTGTCGTAAATTGGTCAGTAAATGACGTCGTAATCACGTCATAATCTGGTCATATAAGAAAGCAAATTTACTTGTCGTAAATTGGTCAGTAAATGACGTCGTAATCACGTCATAATTGCTGTTTGTTTGTTTTATTTCCGTATATAAAATAACAGATACAAAGTACATACAAATACATATAACATGAGATGATGAGGTCAATATTAAGATACAATAATAAAAGGTAACAAATAAAGTAAATTATACGGCTGGTAGTCCATATTTAGCTGCAATAATGCATTGCTGCTGGTCTTCCATGGAGCCAGTTTACTTACAAAAAGGCTATGATTACCATAAGATAAAGAAAGTTGACCATCAGGCATATAAGTGAAATCATTAAAAACAAAGAAAAATCATATAACCTACACCTACCCCCCTCCCCCCGGTACAAATCAGTGGTTTAATTCCATTTAGCACATATATATTTCAAAAATGTATTTTTAAAAGAATTGAAAGTGGTGACATTACGCACGCACAAAGGGATTCTGTTGAATTCAGATGCAGCTCGGTAAGAGAAAGATCTTTTACAACTATTGGTTCTAGGTCTGGGTAAACATATATTATTTTCATTTCTAAGAGGGTAAGGAGTTTCTTTTGTATGAAACAAATTTTTCATATATTCAGTGGACATGTTGTTACAAATCTTATACATGAATAATATCAAGTGAGTATACTGTCTCTTTTGAATAGTGTCCCAACCAAGAATAGAATGAATTTGAGAGGTTGAGGTGTGTGAATAGGGGTCAATTTTCAAGATTATTCTTCCAGCTCTATTTTGAATTTCTTTAAATACAGAAATTATATCATCAATAAATAAAATGAACAGTAAGGGTCCAAGGAGAGATCCCTGGGGTACTCCAAAAAATGTCACTTTCTTCAGATAAAATTCCATTAATGGATGTTCGTATTCTTCTATTAGTCAAATATTTTTTGAACCAATGCAATTCATCACCAGATATACCAATATTTTTAAGTCTGGATAGGAGAATTGCATGATCGACCAGGTCGAAATCCTTTTGAAGGTCTATAAAAAATAGCCCCTGTATACTGCCCATTGTCCATAGAATGAAACCAGTCATCCGTTACCTTAGCAAGAGCAGTAGTGGTAGAGTGTTTCGGACGGAATCCAGATTGAAAAGCAGAAAGTAACGAATGAGTTTGAATATCACGAAGCAATTGCTTTTGCACAATTTTTTCCATTAATTTAGACACACAGGGTAGAATCGATATCGGTCTATAGTTGTTAAATTCAAACTTATCACCTTTCTTGAGAATAGGAACAATTTTGGCTACTTTCCATTTCTCAGGTACAACACCATCACATAAAAATTTATTTATCAAGAAATTAATAGGTTCGATTAAAACCGGAATTGATTCTTTGATTATATATATTGAAATACCATCTAGACCAACAGACCTTGTATTCTTCAAATTATGAACCTCTTTCAAGACATCGTTTTCAGAGACAGGCGAAAATTTAAAGTTTTCATGCTGAGTGGACGCTACATGATCATGGTGTACATTTGTTGACTCGTCAGCAATTTCCAACGCCACATTAGCAAAGTGATTGTTAAAACCATTAGCCACTTCATCTGACATTACTTTGGGAAAAGTGCTATTAGACGAGTTGTTGTTTTTGCCCCTAACGGATTTTAGTATTTTCCAAGAGTCATTTCTATTTGTTACATTTGATAATTTGTCACAATAATATCTACGTTTAGATTTCCGGATAACAAAAGTGACCTTATTTTTCAGAGTTTTATATAATTTCCATAAATCATTATCGTTTTTAGTTTTGGCCTTTCTTTTAGCTTTATCTCTTTCTTTCATTAAAGACAAGATCTCATTATTCATCCAAGGAGAAGATTTTTTACGAATGCGCTTAGATTTTAAGGGCATATGTTTATTAACAACTTTTAATAGCATTATTTCCCACTTATTGACAGCGTCATTAATATCATAAAAATCTTTTCTTATCCTCCAGTTTTGATTACGAAGGTCATTTCTGAAAGACTCCAAATCAACATTTCTGGATTTTCTATACCTTATATAAGTTTCAGCAGATGAGAATTTTTGTTGGGATTTCCATATAAAATAACGAATGTAATGATCACTCATCCCATTACATAACACACCGTGAGCTTACAATTTATTCATGTTATTAGTTAACATGTGGTCAACAAGCGTAGAAGACGAATCTGTCACTCTGGTACATGAAGAGTCATTTATAAATTTTAGCGAGTATACAGTATTAATTTGGTCAACGATCTTGGTGTTTCCATAAAAAGGTTTTTTCGTAATATCGCAGTTAATATCACCCATTACAATAATGTCACAAACAAAACTACAAGCAAATTATAAAAATTGCTCATATTGATGAAATACCTCAATTCTACTATTAGGCGGCCTGTACCAATTAATTAATAATAACGGTTTAGTGTTTTTTAAGTGGACCGTAAACATATTGCCTCTAACCCAGAAAGAGAATTATGATTAATCAACTAAACATGTAAAGATTCGTGCACATAAACTGCCACCCCGCCTCCGTTCCTATCACGGTCCGCACGAATGATAGTGTAATGAGGTATTTCAACTTCTCTATCTAGTCCTTTTCAATACAAAGGGGAATCAGACAAGGTTGTCCACTTTTAGCATTACTTTTTGTCCTCGCAGCAGAATTTATGTCTAACAAAATAAGAAATAATAAATGTATAAGAGGAATACCTGTTTTGAAACCAGAAGATAATTGTGAGGTTAAAGTACTACAATATGCTGACGATACCCTGTTTTTTGTGTTAGATAAAAGATCACTAGAATTGATAAATGAAGAACTTGAGTTATTTGGGAATGTAGCAGGTCCAAAACTTAATAAAACTTAGACAGTAATCATGTGGGTGGGGGGAAGTAACTCCAAATGGTCACTCAATGATATTGGTTTATCATGGACAAATATTCCTACAAAATACTTAGGGTTTTACATCTCACCTGATATAGAAAAAGCACGTCAAATGAACTGAGAAAATAAACTAACGAAATTGCAAAGATTATTAGATAATTGGAGAAAAAGAAAGCTTACTATTTTTGGAAGAGTAACCATTGTCAAAACTCTAGGTTTAAAGGAGAATGAAACCCTTGAAACCAGCTGAATCCATATCAAAGAGAAAAATCAAAGGAACACATTGTTGAAAGTTTGAGGAAGATTGAATGAATAATAAGAAAGTTATGAGCATTTGAATATTGAGATCACTAGTGCCATGTAGATCCTCCCGTCGGCAATGCGACCAAGATCTGTGATATCACACACGTACAACTCCCTCATTACTTTAGTACTTATTTCACTTATATTCTCACTTTTATAGAGTCTATCACAAGGTGAGGTGTTCTCTTTATGAGATGACAAGTACAGAGGTTTCACAACATTATACCATTGATGAATCGTTTGTCATATGATTAGAATGAGCAAAAAGAAATGTTTTGGGGTATATTTTCAGTGTCCAAAAGGGAGAGTTGTACGTGTGTGACATCACAGATCTTGGTCGCATTGCCAATGGGAGGATCTACATGGCACTAGTGATCTCAATATTCAAATGCTCATAACTTTCTTATTATTCATTCAATCTTCCTCAAACTTTCAACAATGTGTTCCTTTGATTTTTCTCTTTGATATGGATTCAGCTGGTTTCAAGGGTTTCATTCTCCTTTAAGTCAGTTAGTACATATTCTCATGGTTGACATTATTCCTGAGAAAATGTTAAAAAGACTGAATTCTTTAATATATACTTTTATTTGGCAAACAAAGATAGAAAAAGTGAAAAGAACTATAATGACCAACAAACTGGACAATGGAGGGGTCAACATGATTGATCTATATACCCAAAAATTGAGCTTTCGACTAAGATGGCTGGGGCGCACTCTTGCGTCTCGTAAAGGAATGTGGTGTAAATTCAGCCTTTATTGGTTTAATATTTTAGGTGGTTTGAAACTACTCCTTAATTCAGACTTTGATGCTTGGAATATTAAACATATATGCAAGCACCATCTTCCAGTCTTTTACATTGAAATATTACAGGCCTGGTTAAAGATAAAGAATAATGCTTGTTTAAAATATCACCCTAAAGTATATGGTATACAATACGAAATTTTGTGGCACAATAAAAATGTAACCTTTCGCAACATCACCCTATTTTTTGAAGGATGGTATAAATCTAGGATAGTATTTTTGAAAGATATTCTCAGGAATGGAAATTTCTTTCCTACAATGGAAATTTATTCCCTTCTTAAATCGCAGAAGAGTAAGCAAAGATTGATATTTGACTATACTTTATTACGTCAGGCTATACCTAAAATTTTGATAAATGATATTACAACACATTGTACCAACCGCAATAATAAACCTTTTTTAGAGTTTCCCAAAATAGATGTAGGAACAAAAAATATTCATGATATTTCAAGTAAACAATTATATAGACTATTATCCTTAGATTCATCGAGCATTAACATATGCTATTTGTATTGGGAACAGATAACAGGGTCACCATTAGATTGGACAAAAACTTTTAAAAGAAATTTGTGTCACTGTAAAGAAAATAAACTGAAATAATTCAATTTTAAGGTTATATATAATATATTGCCAGTAAGAAAGAATTTGTTTAAATGGAATGCTGTAACAGATGGGAGATGACCGCATTGTTACGTGGACGAAGATGTTGTACATGCTTTCGTTGAGTGTAAGCTAAATAAGAGATTCTTTTCTTATTTGACAACAGTAGCTAAGAATGAATACAATGTCGACCTTCAAATAACAGAATTGCATTTACTTAAGGCTCACAAAGAAACCGAACTCGATTCATTTCTTACAATTGCTTTTTGGTGCATTTATAAATGTATACTTATAAGAAACAAAACAGGAAAAGATTGTCGAGAACTTAATTTTGAATATTTGTTTGAAAAAGATATATGTAAACATGTGATGTTATTTTGAATGTTCAATTATGTATATAATAAATGCCCATGGTGGGTAAAAAAAAGCAAGCTATCCAATCTAGTTTCGTTTAAAGCAAAAACGTGTATGTCATTTACATTCAAAATATGTTTAATTTCATCGTAATTTTTCAGAAGGCTGGCTACATTCAAGTGAACAAACTTAATACCTTTATCAGACATCTGATCATATTTCAAACAAACGCTATCTTTCTTTTTACGATGATGTGTATTACTTTCATTTTCATTATATGCTTCATTGCTTTCTTCTATAAAACATGGTAGATGCTTGAAAATACATTTTGTACACTCCCAGTTGAAAAAAGACCATTGAAGTATCATTATACACCTTAACTGGAATCCGTGCGCAAGATATGTGTACCCATTTACAACACGTAGTGCATTTAAGTGATTTATGATTTGAATTTACATTTTTGTTACAAAGAACACAAGGAAATTGTACCATTACCCCCAACAAGTATATGCAATAACAATAAAACAAAGTTAAAACATATGATACAACTATGATATTAGAAAAGTAAATGAATAAATGAATAAATAAATACAATATACATAAAAGTTTGTTCAAAAGTACCAAAAATTAACCGAAACAGTGACCCAAAGGTCTGTGTGGTAACAAACGGCTACGTTTAGAATATTACAAAATGGTTCCTCAACAGTTCATAGAACAACACCACTTCATCACTTCATTAGGCAAACCCAAAAGGTATACTAAATACGTTACAGTCAGTGTTCTTTCAGAGAAGATCAGATTAGAAGCTGAAATCAGTAATTGTTTACGTGCGATCAACTATAATCCTGGGTGTGAAGGATAATCCTGCATAGTACGTCGGACAAGCTTAAAAGTTAAAAAGAAAAGTTCAATGGTAACAAGGTAAATCCGAGATCAGGGCCGACTTCTATAAAATAAAGTAGTTTGACCACGACAACCTATAATGAACAATATGTAGTTCACTGTATCCAAAACCCTGAAGAGATGCTATTGTAGATGCTTCCACTGTTGTAGATGATTCCAGTAGATTATAATCTTCGAATATGGGCTTCCTTTGTCAGCGTATGTCGATGACCATCGTTTGTTATGACGCAAATGCGGCCATCTTGAGTCCATATACTTTTATATTTGTTTTTGTATTTGGACTTGATTTCCCAAAACAGAGTAGATCTCGACTTAGTCAGGCTCTCCTGTATGAAGACGGGGTCTCCTTCGAGACCTCTCAAGATCCTCCTAGCTTGGTAGATTCGGTTACGAATGTCGTAGCTAGTAAAGCGCGCGATGATCCCACGTGACTTCTCCCTTTTGGCGCCCAATCGGTGGGACCTATCGAAGTCGCCATCTTGAATGTTAATTTTCAGTTTCTCCTCACATACTTCTTTCACAATCTCATTTGTGTTGTCATCCTCACTCTCCTTCAAACCATGAAACACAAGACAGTTCCTTCATGAGTACTGCTCGGCTTCATCCTGCTGCTCCTTTATCATTTCTATCTCCTTTTCTAGTTTGTTTATCTTTTCATCCCTCGACGCAATTTCGAAATTCAAGTTTTCCCTTAGGTTGTCACCAACCTTTTGGGTAATCAATGTAGTTAATTCATCAATAATAGTAGCCTTGATCTTACTTACAAGGGGGTCGAGGAATTCACTGTTGGCCTCAAGTACTCTCTGAACTTCCTCCCTTATATCCTTAGCAAGGTCATCAGCGGCGTTCCGTTTGCTCCTTGTCATGGCTATGTACACTCATTACAAGTGGTCCAGAATGAAGAGAAAATTATCATCAACGATGATAAAGATGGAATGTAGATACTATCCACTATAAGATGAGAATGAGGCGATATAATTTAATGAGGAGAAAATAAGAATCTCAGCCGTTCAAACACACAAAGTCCATGGATCACGGAGCTCAAATCAGACACGCCTGTTCACGACCATGGTCACTCGAAGTTTTGTCAAATAAAAATGCAAAAGAAAGTTGCCATTCTAAGTCGTCAAAATGACGTCGTAAGAACGTCATAAATACGACGACATGACGAGTATTACCACTTTACGATCAGTTAATGACGTCATTACGACCGTGTCTGCTATCAGGGATGCATTACGACATGAATTATTCAAAATAAATTGCCTTGAATGCTATCATATCTCTTTTCTTATACACATTTGGTGAGTAAAAATGAATACCATTAATCAGATTTTTAAAAAATACATTATTCATAGTCTTGTCATAAGTAAGGACTGAGATCTTCTTAAGAAATTAAGAGTTGTTGGACAAGATAAACTTCATACAATCAAAACTATTACTATTAGAATATATTAAATCAAAAGGCGAGACTATCTGCATACACCACAGTTTGATGATTGTTTTATAAAGACAATGTAACAACTAAAAAACGCAAATACCTGCAGTTATCTTTACATATATTTTACTAAACTGATATGTGCATCTTTAATCTGTAACTAAGTGAATTGCCACAAATTTTGAAAGTGCAACGTTGCAATATAGACATAAATACTTTATATTCTCGAAAATTTGTGATAAAGAAACTTCATCAAACAGTAATAAAATCCTTCAGCAGATTCTTGTTTTATCTAAGTTAATTTTATCTTTTATTTTAATATGTTTTATCTTATTCTTTTTTTACACGCTAAGGTATATCATTTTGCTTACAATAGTTTTGTTTCATAGCTCAAAGTTGCACATCTGAGCAGAGAAGAAAACAAATAAATATCCGTTTAGTTAGATGTGTTAACATAAGCCTTTATATATTGTAAACAACATATTTCAAAAACTCATTAGGCCTGAATATGGCTGAAAAGGAATGATCTAAGGATAGATGGGAATACATGTACGATACATTCGATTGAATATTATTATTTAAAATGGATTGATATGTATTAAAAAAAAATGAGAGAACCTAAAAACCATGATATGGGATGCGCATGCCCAATAAAAACTTGAACACGGGAATGCTAGGCTTTTGGTATAATAATGTAAACATTTTCATTCAAAGTGGTGTAACAAATTTGTTTACATCTCTAAGAAAGGGCACACATTGTAGATACAATATCTCACCATCCGGGATCAAAGCCTACATCATGATTCAAGACACCCTCAATCTCATACCTAACATAAAAAATAAAGGACAATGTGCATCACTCGCCAGAATGGAAAGGATACTCCAACGTGTCCAAGGATCCGTGTTTAAAAATAAATGCGAGATATCCACCAACAGTTTCCAGTTGATATTAAAAATTGAAAAAAAAAAATAAATCAGGCTACAGATTTTCATTAGCATAATCACTATTATTTTCGTGTGATTACTGTCTGAATGCATCCTAGAGGCGAATAATAAACATGTACGTTTTATGGACATTTTGTTACAATTTTTTTCAATATGAATTTATAACTGCTGCACTGAAATGAATAGGGTGGATTCAAACAACATGTTAGAATAATTGGCAAGTGATGTACTGACTGCAGTGATAGCCTACATGGCCTATAGAATAATTATATGTACATTGAGTCAATTTTTTTTTAAATGTAAGAAATATTTGGGCACAATTTTATAAACGTTTCCTTAAAGGAGAATGAAACCCTTGAAACCAGCTGAATCCATATCAAAGAGAAAAATCAAAAAAACATATTGTTGAAAGTTTGAGGAAGATTGAATGAATAATAAGAAAGTTATGAGCATTTGAATATTGAGATCACTAATGCCATGTAGATCCTCCTATTGGCAATGAGACCAAGATCTGTGATGTCACACACGTACAACTCCCTCATTGCTTTAGTACTTATTCTACTTATATTATCACTTTTATAGAATCTATCACAAGGTGCGGTGTTCTCTTTATGAGAGGACAAGTACAGAGGTTTCACAACGTTATACCATTGATGAATCGTTTGTCATATGATTAGAATGAGCAAAAAGAGATGTTTTGGGGCATATTTTCAGTGTCCAAAAGGGGAGAGTTGTTCATCTGTGATATCATAGATCTTGGTTGCGTTGCCAATGGGAGGATCTCCCTAGCATTAGTGATCTCGACATTCAAATGCTCATAACTCTTCTATTGCTAGTCCTATTTTACTCAAACTTTTGTTGATCTTATTCTTTGATTTTTTCTGCTTTCACAAAAGCTAACTTGCTCCAAGAGTTTCATTCTTCTTTAATAAAAACCAGGACACAATAGTGGAAAAAGGTATTTAAACTTAGTAACATACATCAGAGGTAATTATCAAGATACAGAAAAGTTATGTCAAGGATTAATCTCAATACCAGGTATTATTTAATGTAAATGCCCATGAACATGATGGAGCTGACGTATTAATCAATAAAAAAAAACCTTAGTTAAAAAAAATACTTATTGAAAGACAGTAAAGAGAGCATAGGCAATGACCTTACATGCTACATGTTATGTCTTTCATTGATTATCAATAATACAAGACATAGTATATATGCGTATCATAAAAGTATCATAATTATAGGGCAGAGTTCACGCTCTCTGTTACTGATCTTTTTCTTTTTATATATTGTGCATTATCGGATCTGACTGAATAAAGGTTAGATTAAAAATGCATCAATTCAAAATTACAAATAGGCAATTGACAGCTTGACTGGTATTGATATCATGAGTTACTAGAATGCAGCTACTAGCAACAGACTATTGAAATTATATAGTTAATAAATTGCATTAGGTCAAGTGTTCAACATGTTCAATGCAAGGAATATTTGGACGCCAACGTAAGCAACATGGCCAAAAAAATGATTCAATTTTGGGATCAAATTTTTAGGCCTTTGCTAAAAGGTACACCTGCTGAAGTGAAGTAAATGAAATAAATTGAGTTTTCATTTATGTGTATAAAAAAGGCTGGTTCAAGGCAAGCTTCATAGAATGTTGATTAATATGATAGTCTAATAAGCAAAGCCAGTGAGGTATAGCGTTTAGCTTTTAATTAAAAGAATCTCTATTTGTTACACATGCCTCAAAGCGTGGACCTACCATGCTCAAATGAAAACAAATACTATTGACAACTAACGTCAATGTGAGTCAATGGTGATGTACAGTGCGTCCCACAAAAAACGAAACCGAGATTTATAGATGATTTATCATAACTTAATCACAAATACAATAGACAAATGACCTACCATTGTAAAGCTTAGAATCTCCTCTTTCATCTGGAATTTATTTTTGTATGTTTCATTCACGCATAAGTGAGCAAAAACAACTTGAAGAGGGGATACCAAAAGTCATTTAGCGGGCCGTATCTGGGTTTCAAAAAAAAAAAACCACATTTTTAAAAAGTTCAATATCTGCTCTTTAATTTGATACCTCAATTACAGAAAATGGTCAAGAAAAAACAAAGTTCTGCTTATTTGAAATAAGGCTTGAATTTCAATGATTTCATAAAATGAAGAGGTTTTACAGGCTAGCGTTCAAACTCACTCGACATTCCGTTTTTTTGACGATCAGCCATGCATTAAGTCTTTTGTTAACCGTGCGATAGCTTCTTAGGAAACCGGTTAAAACACGTTTATTTAATGAAATTATGGAAATACAAACATTGTTTCGAGGGAACATAACTTTTTACTTCTTGCCCATTTTTTGTGATTAAGGTATCAAATAAAAGAGCAGATATTGAACTTTTTAGGCATGTGATTTTCTTTTTGAAATTCAGATCCCCCTCCCCCCGCCAAATGAGTTTTTGGTGTCCTTTCTTCAAATTGTTTTTGCTCACTCATGCGTGAATGAAAAATAAACTAATCAATTTTAGATGAGGGAGGAGATTCTAAGCTTTACACTGATAGGTTATTTGTCTATTGTATTTATGATTAAGTTATGATAAATCTTCGCTAAATGTCGGTTTCGTTTTTTGTGGGACGCACTGTATAATAACTAAAAAAAACAAAGGTCTAGTGTGTAAAGGATGTAGATTTACCAAGCAAAATGTTGCATCAATAGTTACAAAATACACGAGTGATACATAATCATCATAAGTTAGTGTCAACATCCAAAAGAGGCCTGGCCACTGGTGGGGGGGGGGGGTGTCTGAGTCTTAGGTTAGTAAGGTATATTAATATATAATTCTCCTTGAGGGTTTTCCGTAATCCATGATGGCGTCCAATATCACAATATCAAGTTTATATATTCAAAACCAAAAACATCACATCATAATCAAAATAGATGTATATACAACGTAAATGAATACATAAACATACGTAAATTAGATTATAGCATAGACGAATTGGTTTTAGGACCCCCTTTAAAGCAAAGCTTGTGAGTAGGGCCCTGTAATACTTATGATTATTAACATTAAACATATGATATACTAATCTACAAGATACAAAAGGACAGAAAAAAATATATATAATAAGGTTAAGATGCTAAAAATAGAATGGAACACTATTACAAACACACATATATACACACACCCACAAACACAACCACATCCACCCATTATGCACATATTAAACATAAATTCTGAGTAGGTCATCAACTTAAATGCAAATACATCAACTTAAAATACATATTGAAGGAAAAAAATCATAATCTGTCATGAAAGCAAGATTTGGATAATCTTTTTAACATGAAAAGAGTTTTACTATTTTCCATATCATCAGGTAAATTATTCCACTCTTTGATACATGATATATGAAAGGAGGTCAGAGTGACATTTGTTCTCGCAAATGGCTGACGAATAAGATCCTTTTGTGCTCATCGATATATAACCCAAGAACAAAATATTCGCACTTGGTTCAACATCATGACCCCCTATATGAAGACAAGTTATACGCCCTGGAAGCCTTTTACCTTTAGAGCGGAAAATTATGCACTTGGTTTTTTTAATATTCAACAATAGCTTATTGCAACAAAACCATGAATACAGCTTCTTAATTTCTTGATTTGCAACCAGTAACAATTTTTCTACTGACTTATCAAATAGTATCAGACTGGTATCATCAGCAAACAGGGAGTATGAGAATAATGTTGATGAATGTATTATTAGTAGAGCGGATTAGCCGAACAATTGTGCAAATTTTGACTAAAGCATGAAACTTTCACAAGTATAAGTATATGCCGTAAGATTTATTTTAAAGATGGGAGGTAAATTTTAAAATGCCATTTTCGGCCGTTGCCATGGCAACGGATTAATTTCTCGAAAATGACATACATTCCCATGTAAATGGTAAATAAACATGATATAGATGACCAAAATGATAATTTTCAAGTTCCCAATTGAATATATATAAAATTTAGAAACATTCAAAATTAACAAGATAGTTCCAATTGGTCCGTTGCCATGGCAACGACTTGTTTTTCCCCAGAAAAATTAAAAAATTGATTAAAAAAACGTTGTAGAATAGGATTTATCTTTAATTTCCCCTAATTTTACAGTGTTAAACAATTATATTTTGGTTGCTCAATGTATAAACTGCATCTCAAGTCATTGCCATGGCAACCAAATAACATCAATTTACAAAAATAACATGGTTAACAAGACAATGGACAGGTGGAAAATACAACTGGAAATGACTTAATCTGTAAGCTTAAGTTTTGACCCCCTCATTTGAACAAAAAATACAGAAAGTGTTCTGCAGGAGTTCTTTATAAAGATAAAACATTATGTTGCCTTGGTAATGCTTGAATTAAATTAAAAAAAACGAATGTTGCAAAGGGCCCGTTGCCATGGCAACAGCTTATTTCCCTCTAGAAAGGTAAAAATATTGATAAGAATGTAGAATACAGACATGTATGATCATCTTTCCATTTTCAATAATTTTAAGGTACTAATCGAGATATATTTGTGACTAAATTTATAAATATAACATCTTAAGCCATTGCCATGGCAACCAGATAACATCTAATTAAAAAAAAAACATGGATGACAAGGATATGGACAGGTGAAAAAAAATGAAAATTAACTTGATGTGCATCACTGTATGCATCAGGATTGACCTCAATTAATCTAGGGGAAACAATACAATGAGTGTTCTGCATGAACTAATTAGAATGATAAACATTGATGTTACCTTGGTAATACTTGAATTCGATAAACATCAACGTTGCAAATGACCTGTTGCCATAGCAACTACTCATTTCCCCAAGAAAAGTACCAGTTTTGATCAGAAAATCTGTAGAATCTGATTTTTTCCTTTCATTTCCCCTAATTTTAGGGTAAGAGTGGATATGTTTCCTGTTAACATTCAAATTACATCTTAATTAAGCCATTGTCATGGCAACCAAATAACATCTAATTTGAAAAAAATAACATGGTTGACATGATAATGGACAGGTGGAAAATGCAATCTATTAACTCAAGGTTTGACCCAGTCAATTAATTTTGAACAAAGATTACAGTGGTTCGCATTAGTTCATTAGAATGATAAAATTTGAGGTTACCTTGGTAATGCTTGAATTTAATGATAAATATCACTGTTACATATAGCCCGTTGCCATGGCAATGACTCCTTTTTTCCCGTATAAAGTACCAAATTTGATCGAAAAACAGTTTAGAATCTGCATTTTGTCATAAATTTACCCTAATTTTAGAGTGCAAAGCATTATGTTTGCTGTTGATATACAAATAACTTATGCCATTGCCATGACAACCAAATGACATCTAATTTCAGTGGCTTAATGGGGTTTCTATGCAATGGTTTTAAGGGTGAAGTAGTATATTGTGACTAGTTACAAGGACAGCCAGTGGTCTGATGTGTCCAAGACCCTGAGAAAATGGAGTTTGAAATGGCTGTTGATATATAAATGGACATAGCTTATTTCATATCCGTCTGGGATATATGATTTGGTGTCTAGACCATGGTTTCAATGGCCAAGTAATACACTATGACAAGTTACACGGACAGTCAGTTGTCCAGTATATTTAAAAAAATCCAAGATGGCTTCCAAAATGGAGTCCAAAATTGTTGTTGCTGCATTTAAAAACGTAGTTTGTTTAATATCCTGGAATAAGTTTATGCCATGGTGAAATGTGTCAAACTATACATTAGGACAAGTTACAAGAACAGTCAGTGGTCAAGTATGACAAAAATCCAAGGTGGCTTCAAAAAATGGATTATAGAATAGCCCTGTTACAAAAAAATTGACATATTTCGTGTAATATCTGCCAATTGCATATTATTTTGATATCTAAACCATGGTTTTAAAAGTCAGTAAATACATCATGACATGGAACAAGTTACAAGGACAGTGAGTAATCCAATATGTCTAAACATCCAAGATGGCTTCAAACAATCGGGGTTTAATTGGAGTCTGTTGCTTAAAAAATGACATAGTTCATTGAAAGTCAACCAAGGAAAAATGATTTTGGTGTTCAAACTTTGGTTTACAGTTTCGAAAAATACGTTTAGACTTGTTACAATGATATCCAGTTGTCCAAATTGCCTAAAAATCCAAGAGGGTGACCAAAATGGCATCTAAAATGACTTCTATCACTCAAAAAATATCAGAGTTCATACAACCTGTCAGAAACAATTTTGGTGTCTACACTGTGGTATGAAGGGTCCACTATTACATTAGGACAAGTAACAAGGATGGTTAGTTTTCAATTTTGTCCAAAATCCAAGGTAGATTCTCACAAGTGGATATCATATCCACTTCAAAGTAACAGTCGTCATTTTTTAACCCATTCATTGAAGCCATCTTGGATTTTCAGGCAAAATGGACAACTATACATCATTGTAACCAGTCCCAACGCATCATTTGATCCTTGAAATCCTAATGTAGACACCAAAATAACATCCCCAGGAGTATTTTTTTAATGTACTATGTCCACTTTTAAGTAACATTAAAACCCCCATTTTTCAAACAATCTTTGAATTTTTGGACACAATATTGACACCTGACTGTTTATTCAACTTGACACAATGTACAGTATTAGTTGACCCTTGAAACACTAGTGTAGACACCAAAATCATATCCCCAATGTGTATTATTAATGAATTATATGTCCATTTCGAAGTAACAACAGTCAATTTAGACCCCATTTTGGAGGCCATCTTGGATTTGTTAACATACCAGTCCATTGGTTGTCCTTGTAACTTGTTCTAATGCATTAAACCATGGTTTTATGATGATGGTTTAGACATCAAAATCATATTCCCCAGACAGATATTGAACAAACTATGTCCTAATTTATTATTTCACTTTTGAAACTATGGTTTAGACACCAAAATCATATCTCACAGGTGAATATAAAAGGAGCTATTCCACTTTTAAGTATCAGCAGCCATTTTAGAATAGTTTTTGGAAGGCATATTGGATTTTCGAGGTATCAGGACAACTACCCCCTGGACAATCACCCCCCGGACAACTACCCCCCGGACAATTACCCCCCGAGGACAATTACCCCCCGGACAATTACCCCCCGGACAATTACCCCCTGAGGACAACTACCCCCCGAGGACAATTACCCCCCGGACAATTACCCCCCGGACAACTACCCCCCGGACAATTACCCCCCGGACAACTACCCCCGGACAATTACCCCCCGGACAACTACCCCCCGGACAATTACCCCCCGGACAACTACCCCCCGGACAATTACCCCCCGGAAAATTACCCCCCGGACAACTATCCCCCGGACAATTACCCTCCGGACAACTACCCCCGGACAATTACCCCCTAGACAAAGGGAGTGCACAGAGTCATACGTCGTCCGTACGTTTGACGTGAGAAGTACTCTATGCATTCTCGAGTATCTTGAAATCAAACGTACGCCGTAAGAAAGCTGTAAAATTGAGCTCCATCCATAGGCGGATCCAGGGTGGCCGAGGGGCCCGGCCGGCCCCCCCCCCTCCCCTATCGGCAGAGCAAAAAAATGAAAAAAAGGGGGAAAGAAAGAAAAAAGAAAAAGAAGGGGAAAGAAAGGAGGAAAAATAAGAGAAGGGAGCCGAGTGAAAAAAAAAAAGGTCAGGGGATGACTTGGAAAATGATAAAAAAATATATATCATGTCACTATATGAATTATTTTGCTCGCACTTCGCGCTCGCATAGCCTGTTCGATGAGATACACATCTTGCTAAATAGGCTGATATGTAGCTTAAAATATTAAGTTTTGAAGTTGATATTACAAAGCATATTTCAGCTCGGACATTATTCATTATTTTGTTTGATTTACAAACTGATTTTTAAGTGCTCTGTTTGATGTCCGTTTTATATAACAAACTACTTAAAACCCCCCTTTTATGACAGCTTACCAAAAATTTCGTCTAACGATTTGCGCTCGCATTTTTGTTAAAAATATATCAACTCACAAATCCTATTCATGATTACAAAAGTGCTTAAAATATCCAGTTTTCAGGCCTCAGTGTCAACACATTTTACTCACTCATTTAGGCTTATTACATTAATAAATATGATAATAAAATTTTCATGAATTCTTAATGACTAAATTGTCCCTTTTCAGAAAAGAATATCGACAATATCACAGTTTCATATGTTTCATATCGCACTCAGGAAGAGGAATAAGAAAGTTGTCATCATTTTCATATGATGACAAAATGTCCTTAGACCTAGAATGTCCAGGTCCTAGGTCAAAATAATAATGAAGATATCCGCTCGCGCTTCACACTCGCATCATTTATTAAGTGCTTTCCACATCCACTTCACAATTTCCCTACACAATGCTTTAGATAGGGCTCAAATTCACCATTTTCATACCGGAATATCAAGTATTTTCCGCTCGCGCTTCGCGCTTGCATTGCTTTTTCGATGAGATTAATATCTTGCTCAATATAGGCTGATATGGAGCTTAAAATATCAAGTTCCGAAGTCAATATACAAAACATATTTCATCTCGGATATCGAGCTTTCATTATTTTTAAATTTACAAATTGATTTTTCAAGTGCTCTGTAAAATGTCCGTTTTATGGTCTAAATATTAATATTTTTAGCTCACGCTGCTCGGTCGCATTATTTGATTTGCATAGGCCTACTTCTTTATAAATTCTTACAAACCGTCCTTAAAATGCACCTTAAACGAATTGTATACTATCATGATTGCCAATTTGTATAGAAAAAACACTGTATTTGATTATGTCATATTGTTTACAATTTAGTAAATTTGGTACTTAATTTCCTTCTTTAATGTTTAATTGCTTTCACCCAAGAATAATACACACAAAAACACCTTGTAAGTTACAAGGTGTTCTTGTGTGTATTATCTTTGCATAAAGTTTTTTAGCTTACTGTATTAAGTTATAAAGCCACATCTTAATCTGGAATGTGCACCAATTGTTTCATAATTCTTAGCTTCTTGTTAGTTGAACTGTTTTAAAATAACAGATTTATAGGTCTACTTGACAGTGTTAGTGTTGATAGTTGCCTTATCGACTTTCAATATTTCTACCTATGAAGGTGTCTTTTTACGTTTTATCTATTTGCCTGATTTCATTCCTGAAATTAAACCCAAAATAGATATTTTAAAAAATCAGATCAGTTTGAATCAGAGATATTCAGCATTTGTGATTATTATGACTAATCGTGTTCAATTGTTCTATGAAAACTTTGAATGAGGGCCAGTTTACAAATTTTCTGATGTATATATGCATAGCCAAACGGGAGGTTTCGGGTGCAAGCCCCCCCCCCCCCATTTTTCATGATGCAGAAGGCGCAGCTAAACAAAAACAAAAAAGGAAAAAAGAAGAAAGTGAGAGAACAGGAGAAAGAGCAATATAAAAGAGAAAGAAAAAGTTATTAACGTAAGATAAAGTAGAAAATATTTCGGAAACCTGTGCCACCGACCAAAACTTACAATGGGTCCCGCTTAATTCTAACAATGATGCTGGAGAGAAAGGGGGATTTTCTGAAGGTAATTATCCGGGGGGTAGTTGTCCGGGGGGTAATTGTCCGGGGGGTAGTTGTCCGGGGGGTAATTGTCCTCGGGGGGTAGTTGTCCTCGGGGGGTAATTGTCCGGGGGGTAATTGTCCGGGGGGTAATTGTCCTCCGGGGGTAATTGTCCGGGGGGTAGTTGTCCGGGGGGGTGATTGTCCAGGGGGTAGTTGTCCTAGAACCGATTTTCGAATATACCTGACTGTCATTGTAACTTGTACTAATATTGTTAGACTCTTGAAACCAATGATTTAGACACCAAAATATCATCCTCCAGGCCAATATGAAATGAGCTATGTCCGCTTTAGGTATCAGCAACCATTTTAGATTCAATTTTTTTGAAGCCATCTTAGATTTTTGGACATTCCAGACCACTGGCTTTCCCTGTAACTTGGTCCAATGTACTACTTGATCCTTAAAACCAATGAATAGAAACCAAATTAAAGCAATTTTATCAAGTAATGGATGAATTGTGGATTTTTAGCCTATGGCACCCACTGAGGGCACCATCTTGGAATACCCTTGAGTGCTTAAATTATTTTTAACCTTTCAACCAGTAAAGGTATTTTTTATCTTATTTGACCAGTCTACTTTTCATGTAAAATAACCAGTGAATAGATTACACTTGGCGTTGAATAGATTCATATGTTACTTTAAAAATTATCACAGTATTACAACATTTTCTTCGTCAAAATCAGCAGTGCAATTTTAAGGGGGCCAGATATGACGTATCAAGCAAAATTTACTTAAAAATGTTCTCACCGAGCCAGCGACAGAGCAAAATTTTCCAAATTTTTCATTTTTGGTATATTATTCGTAAAATAATCATATTTTATCCATCTCTCTTTCACTTTCTCTGTATTTTTTCTTGATAATGATTTTTTTTCTTTTTTGGGAGGGGGGGGGGGGGAGACGGGTTGCAAAATTCTCGGGAATTTTCTTGATGGAAACTTTCCATGGGAATAAACGTGACTTTTGTGGGATTGTTTTTAAATTTCGGCAATTTTCATGAATTTTTAAAGAAATGATGGGAATTTTCACAAAGTAACAATTTTCTGATATTTGTATGCAGGAATTAAAGAGTGTATCCTGGCAGATGATGCCTAATAGTGCTTTGCTATCGTATTTCAAGCCAAGTATGCTAAAACAGTCGGACAAGGCATGATTTCATGATCTCCATGTAAAAGTTGATTTACTGTATTTACCTTGATTAGGATATCAAGACCATGTCTACTCCTCAAATAGACTTAAGATTTTGATTTATCAACCCCTATAATCCCCTTAGATATTGATATGATGAACAGCTTTAAAACACAAATTACCCCAAAACGCTTTCTTCAAAATGGCCGCCTGCGAATACTTTGAACGTAATTGTCCAGCATCGAAATTAGAGTTTCGGGAATTTATTTGAGCCAAAAAAAGTCTGATGTGATTTTTGTAGGTCTTATTTCGATGCCATGTATTATGAAATAAGATGGTGCTTATCATTTAGCATATTTATGTTCAGCAACCTCCTATAAGGAAAAGGAACTAAATAAACATATTTTTATCAAAATTTGTACTTTTCTGGAGCCATTTGTAACATTGATATTCATCATTATGTTCAAGCATTACCAAAACAAAAGTAATTTTTGTCATCCTAATGAAATCATGCATAACACTTAATGTAACTTTTGTTCAAAATTAAAAGAGTAGGTCAAACCTTACGCATATTCAGTTAATTTTATTGTATTTTCCGTCGGTCCATTATCTTGTCAGCTATGTTTTTTTTTAAAATGAAATGTTATGTTATTGCCATTTCAACGCCTTAAAATGTTATTTATACATTTAACAACAAACATGTACGTGTATGTGTTTGGCACCCTAATCTTAGTGGACATTAATGAAAATAAGATTCTACTAGGTATTTTTTTTTATCAAAGATGGTATTTTTTTGGGGGAAAATGATCCGTAGCCATGGCAACCGAACACACATTTGCAAAAAAATGATATCATTAAATTCAACCATTACCAAGGCAGCATCAGTTTTTATCATGCTATTGTACTCATGCAGAACACTTACTGTAATTTTTGTTCAAAACTTAATGACTGGTCAAACATTATGTAGCTTAAGTAAACCTTTATTTTACATCCCACCTGACCATTATCATTTCAACAGTATTTTTTTTTGTATTTATAAATTACATCTTGATTGGTTGCCAAGGCAATGGCTGAAGATGTTATCTACATATTAACAGCAAACATATATTTTCTAACACCCTTAACTTAGGGGAAATGAAAGAAAAATCAGATTTTATCATGTTTTTATTTATCAAAGCTGCTGATACTTTTCTGGGGGAAATGAGCTGTTGCCATGGCAACAGAACATTTGAATTACTAATATTTATCGTTTAATTCAAGTATTACCAAGGCAACATCAATTTATTATTCTAATGAACTCATGCAGAATACTTAGTGAATTTTTTGTTCAAAATTAAATGACTGGCCAAAGCTTTCGCATATTGAGTTATATTTGTATTTCCACCTGTCCATGATCTTGTCATCCAAATTAATATTTTTTGTGAATTAGATATCATTTGGTTGCCATGGCAATAGCTTTAGATGTTATTTAAACAATTTGCATCAAACATATCTATGTTTAACACACTAAGATTAGGGGAAATGCAAGAAAAACCAGATTCTATAGTCCTTTTTTAATAAAAGCTGGTACTAAATGATTCGTTGCTATGGCAACAGGCAATTTGCAACATTGATATTTATCGTTGAATTCAAGTATTACCAAGGCAACATCAATCTGTATCATTCCAATTAGTTCATGCAGAACACTCACTGTATTATTTCCCCTAAATTAATTGAGTAGGTCAAACCTTATGCATATTACATAAGTTAATTTTCATTGTACTTTTCACCTATCCATAGCCTTGTCATCCCTGCTGTTTTTTTTTTAATTAGATGTTATCTGGTTGCCATGGCAATGGCTTAAGATGTTATATTTATAAATGTAGTCACAATCATATTTCGATTAGTACCTTAAAAATATTGAAAATGGAATGATGATCATACATGTATTCTATATTTTTATCAATATTTTTACCTTTCTAGAGGGAAATAAGCTGTTGCCATGGCAACGGGATCTTTGCAACATTCGTTTTTTTTAATTTAATTCAAGCATTACCAAGGCAACATAATGTTTTATCTTTATAAAGAACTCCTGCAGAACACTTTCTGTATTTTTTGTTCAAATGAGGGGGTCAAAACTTAAGCATACAGATTAAGTCATTTCCAGTTGTATTTTCCACCTGTCCATTGTCTAGTTTACCATGTTATTTTTGTAAATCATATGTTATTTGGTTGTCATGGCAATGGCTTGAGATGTAGTTTATACATTGAGCAACCAAAATATAATTGTTTAACACTGTAAAATTAGGGGAAATTAAAGATAAATCCTATTCTACAACGTTTTTTTTAATCAATTTTTTTATTTTTCTGGGGAAAAACAAGCCGTTGCCATGGCAACAGACCAATTGGAACTATCTTGTTAATTTTGAATGTTTCTAAATTTTATATATATTCAATTGGGAACTTGAAAATTATCATTTTGGTCATCTATATCATGTTTATTTACCATTTACATGGGAATGTATGTCATTATTGAGAAATTAATCTGTTGCCATGGCAACGGCCGAAAATGGCATTTTAAAATTTACCTCCCACCTTTAAAATAAATCTTACGGCATATACTAATACTTGTGAAAGTTTCATGCTTTAGTCAAAATTTGCACAATTGTTGTGATTTTTGGAGCTAATCCGCTCTACTATATATCGTTTATACATGTATAGATCAGAAATAACAGGGGACCAAGAACAGAACCCCGAGTACACCATAGTTAATCGTAGCATGTTTGGATCTAGATCTATCTATCATAACAAATTGTGTCCTATCACACAAATAGCTTCGGAAACATGACAATGCTACACCACGAATTCCAAAGTGTTCAAGTTTTTTGAGAAGGATATCATGGTCAATGGTATCAAATGCCTTTGACAGATCTAAGAATATCCCCAGACAATATTTGTTTTCATCAATAGCCTTTACGATATTACTCATGAAGTTAAAAACAGCATTTTTGTGGAGAAATTTGTACGAAATCCGCACTGCTGACGAATCAAGATGTTCTTTTTAGATAAAAATTCATTTAAACGTTTATAAATTATTTTCTCTAGAATCTTTGAAAAAAAATCGGTAACAATGCTATCGGCCTATAATTTATGACATACTTACGATCAGATTTTTTAATACACCGGCACAACTTTAGCTACATTTAGTTTTTCTGGAACGACCCCCTCCTGAGATAATGACATATTAATGATTTTTTACATAAACGTTCAACAAAACTGTGAATACTCTCCTTTATAAATCGAGGTGAAATATCATCAGAAACACTCGATTTAGACAGTTTTAAAGACGATTCAATATTAATCATCTCAGCTTTTGTAGCAGGGTTTAAAACAGAGAAGCATTATCTTTACATCGTTTCATATATTCACGATGAGATTGTGGTACTTGAGGAATTTCTGTCGATATTTTCTAGGGCAATCCAATGAAATATTTGTTAAAGCTTTCAGCCTTATCCTTGGTTGATGATAAAAGTACACCATTACAAATCATCTCTTGTGGAATAGAATGCCTAATTGAACGTCCAAGCAATTCATTAATGTGAGTCCAAGTCTTCCTGATATCACCTTTAACTTCGTTTAACAAATCATCGTAATAATCTTTCTTGGCTGAGCGAAGAACATTAATCAATACATTCGTATAATCAATATACCTCTTTTTACTTTCAGCTGTAAGTCTCTTGATGTAAGTACTATAAAGCTTATGTTTATGATTCATCGACCTCAGTAAACTATGAGTTACCCAGGGCTTCTTACATTTTTTTTTCTTGTTGCTACCTTAACTAGTGGGAAAGAAAAGTTGTATAGGCCGAGAAACCTTTGTAGAAAAACTTCGTAAACATCATTAACGCCTTCCACTGAGGGCAGAGCCTGCCAATCAATTTCAGCTAAGTGTTGTTTGAACCTTGAAATTCTTACATCATTAATAAGCCGTTTCATATCTTTCTCACTTTCTTAACAGGAGTTACTAAGGAATCCTTTCTTACACAAAATATGGGCATATGATCTGAAATATCGGAATAAATTACACCAGAGCAAAACTCATTTTGAATGCAATTAGCGAAAATAGTATCTATCAGGGTTGCACTGTTTTCTGTTACACGAGTAGGCTTTGTGATAACAGAGAATATTCCAAAGGAGTACATGAAATCAACAATCTTTTAACACATTGATCATCGTCATAATTCAATAAAATTTATGTTAAAATCACCCATCAAATAGATCTCCTCGTTCTCTCTACTCACAACCTGTAGCTGATGTTCAAAATCCTCAATAAAAGACATACTATCATAGTCTGGTGCCCTATATACATAACCAATAATAACCTTTTTAGAGACAATTGTTGTTTCAACAAAGACTACTTCATACCCTGTCTTAGAACCAGACAAATCTTCACGTAATTCAAAATTTAAGTCATCTTTTACATACATGCATGTCCCACCACCGTTTTTTTCCTGCCCTACATTTATGAACACAAGAATAGCCAGGTATCTGAAACATTCAGATATTAGTAGCATCTTTAAACCAAGTTTATGTAACACCTATTACTGAGAAATCATGTTTCAAGCATGAGAGTAAATGTAACAGATCATCATAATTTTTACATAAACTTCTGGCATTCAAATGCATAAGATCAAAATTCCCCTCTTTATTTTGATCAAATACCTCACAATTAATGTAATCACAGCTTCTTAATATTATGTTTACATCTTCTTCAACAACGGTATCCACTAGGAATTATTATAGAAAATCGATGACACATTAACTATTTTGTACATATATGATTTTCTTATGATACTACTCCGAGTTGATCTACCTTACAAACATACGTGGCTTATACACATATTAAACAGACACCGAAACAAAAACAAGCCACTCACACAAACAATTCATACTTGTAGGTTATGGGGCGCCAAGTGTCCGCCAGTGAATTCCGTCCAAATCACGGCATTCCGTACACAAAATGTGTTTTTATTCAGACGAAAATCATTTCGTCATGACGCTTTTTTATTTCGTACACAAAATTTATTTTTTGTCACACAAAATCAATTTCGTCTCGACGAAATGCACGAAATCAATTTCGTCTAGACGAAATGTAATTGCGTCCACAAAGTTTATTTGGCGTGCCATACGAAATGAATTTTTATCAAACGAAATGGCGCACCAAATGTCCGATGGTAAATTCCGTCCAATTCACGCCATTCCGTACACAAAATGTGTTTTTGTTCATATGAAAATCATTTCGTCATGACGCAGTTTTATTTCGTATACGAAATTATTTTTTGTCACACAAAATCAATTTTCGTCGAGACTAAATGTAATTGCGTCCACAAAATTTATTTCGTTGCGATGCGAAAATCTATTCCGTCGACGAAATCATTTTGTGTCAAAACCACAAAAAAATTTCGTTGACGAAATGATTTTGTGTCAAAACACAAAAAAATTTCGTCGACGAAATGATTTTGTGTCAAAACCACAAAAAAATTTCGTCGACGAAATGATTTTGTGTTTTGAGTCTTTTTGACATAAAATCATTTCGTCTCCTCTGTCTCGAAGGGGACATAAGAAGGTCGCTGATTGGCTGCACCTTGCTCAAGCTGTTTTCGCTCCGGGACGATCACACTTTTTCACAGCTCAGATTGGCATGTTGGTGAACTTATTAGCTTAGATTTCACGTTATTCATGCCTACATGAGCTGCATACAACTGCTCTAATCGGTAGGATGTGGACGGACATTGCATTCGTAAGTTCAGCTATGTTTTCGACTTCAAAATTACGTTGAAAAAAAAATGGGAATTCGTTAGTCGTTACCAAACTTGCATTTGCAAAAAGCTGTGTAACAATACTAGTCCCGTGTATTTAAGTTTATGTACTGTAGTCAGCAGACCATTGGGGGGGGGGGGGGTTGGTCTTTTCTGCACACCTAAAAAGTAAAATGGTTATGAATTATACAGGTTGAAGATATTTAGGCCTTGATCTTGATAAATAATGTAAAATTCATTCCGAGCAAAATGCTGAAAATTTCATTGAAATTGGATGACAACAAAAGTTATTGATGCCTGGCCGTACATGCCGTATGAAACTCTAACGTTAGGCTACTCCACTCAGTGACTCACGCGTATTGCGAGGTTAGTATTAGTATACTAACCTCGCACCATTAACCACGTTTGGCAATGGATTTCTAACTAGTGGGTCACGCGTGCTGTGATCCCACTTCTGGTGTCCACAACACACAACTTCTATTGCTTGATTTTTCTGTGCGCGGCGGCATGTAATGAACCCTTGACTGAGTGACTAGGCCTAAAAAACTCAGGCAATGGTTCGTATAGCCAGCCATTAATCAGTATAGGTGAAGCAGAGGTTAGCAGTAGTGAAGTGTAGTGGAGCTTACACGAACCATCGCCTGCTGTACTAGTATAGTTGTGGTAGCCCTGGCCCCACTCATTACTAGTTCGAGGTTAGTGGCTACATATAGTTGCTACAGTACATGTATAGATCTATAGTACTAACCTCGTACACCGAACTGCATTTGGCCCTGGATTTCTGTGAAGTTGGCAAACATCGCTTCATTACAATACAGAATTAATATTTGCCGAAACTCCTCGCTACTCACCGGGGCGCTTTGCGGTGAGTAGCCATAATACAAAAAGTCAATAGTATATTTTTAATTAGGCCTAAATCAAAATCATATTTAAAAAAAAGCAAATTTGATTACTTTGGAGTTTGGACTAGAAAGTGACTTTGCGTGTCTCTTCTTTTTACGCAAATAAAAGGAAGCCTGATGGTGGCGCTAATAAATTTCACAGCCTTGATTCAGGCTCGCTTCAAATGCAGCTCTAGCTCGGTAATTATGCCCCCGCAGACAAAGTCCGGAGGGGGCATTAAGCGTTGCCCCTGTCCGTTGATTCGCCCGCCCCCCCAATTGGTTTCCGCGCAATAAATCGAAATATATTTCGATTTATATATATTGATTTAAAAAAAAATTGGTGTGTAGGTACATGACACCATAGTACAGGCTAACTTTGAATTCGGAGTCTGCAGGTCCAAGGTCACAGCTCATGAAATATCCGAGTTGGTTTCCGCATGATGACTTATGAAATATTCAACAGATTTATAAAAATTAGGGTGTGTAGGTAGATGACACCATATACAGGCTAAGTTCGGAGTCGGCAGGTCAAAGGTCACGGCTCATTAAATATGCAATTTAGTTTCCGCATGATTACTTATGAAATATTCTACATATTTAAACGAATTTGAGTGTGTAGGTAGACGACACCAAAATACAGGTCAAGTTCGAATTCGTAGTCGGCAGGTCAAAGTTCACGGCTCATTAAATATGCAATTTAGTTTCCGCATGATTACTTATAAAATATTCTACATATTTAAACAAATTTGAGTGTGTAGGTAGATGATACCAATACAGGCTAAGTTCGAATTCGGAGTATGCAGGTCAAAGATCACAGCTCCTTAAAGATATCTTATGAAATATTCAACAGATTTTTAAAAAATTTGGGTGTGTAGGTAGATGATGATGATGCACAGCATTTTTACAGCGGCGTAACAGGGTTCGGTGGCCAGGGGGGGGGGGGGCAAGAGCCAAAAATTTCCCGGTCATATCATGGTATGAATATAGGCGTAATGGTGTAGTAAGGCGACTATTTTGAGAAGGCCAGAACTTACCTTTAAAAAAAGTTGCGAGCGAGCGAAGCGAGCGAGCAATTTTTTAAATACCTTTTTAATACAAAAATCCAATTTTGTGATAGATTTTGACATGATATCCAGATAATAAATTTATTTAATTCTTCTCTCTTTAGATTCCTTTTTTGTCACGGTGGTCTGTACGCCACTGTGAAGAGGATTCTTTGCGGCAGTAGCGTGAAGAGTAAAAAACAAAACAAAAAAACAACGAGGAGCGCAGTATAGAACATGTGCCAAAAGGCTGCTTTATATATATAAGTCCTGAGCGAGCGAAGCAAGCGAGAAAAAAAATCAACTTTTCATGAGAATCTAACTTTGAGCTATTTTTTAACATATTCAGTAATTAAAATCATATCCTACAATACTTTTCCAACAAAAAAGGAGGTAATTCCTCCTTTTTTTTGTTCTTGGCTGTAGAACTTTTTGGGGCCATGGCCCAACCCTTCCATACGCAGTGCTGTGTGTTTGGGGTCCAGGGCAGAGCCCCAGGAACTTCTTGATATCAAAGCCATTTAAACCTTGCAGATTTCCCCAATTTTAATCAAATCGCGGGCATAATATAGCTTTTACACAACACATTTATTCAACCCAGTTGCGTAATGAACCAAATATTTTGAGGGGGCAAAACATAGAAATGTGGGAAAAATTTGTAAAAAGTCGCCAGTGTGCAAAGCGAGCTGGAAAAAATTGCCTATTGAAATTAAAATCTAATTATGTGATAGATTTTTCCATTATTATCAGCAAATAACACATTTCCTTGTTTTTATTCATTTCATTATACGTCATGTACGTTGTCTCCTATAAAATTTCTTTTATATCCTCTTGGGTGTGGAACCACGACCCCCCCCCCCCGCCTGTATGGCAGTGATTGAACGTGATTGAACGGGGGCGTTATAGAGCCATTTGAAGATTATAAATGAAGAGCCCCTACTTTGTGGGGTCTGGGGCAAAGCCCCGGTAGCTTATTTGCATAAAATTTAGAAAACTTATAGCACAATGTTGTATGCAGTCCATCTTTCTTCCCGCTCTTTAATTTCAATCATCAGCAGCCCGGTCGTGTTATTTTTTTTCTTGTTCCTTTTCTTTGTTTTCTAATTTAGCTCTTGACTAATTACATTCTACCTTCGTTTCCCGCTATTGTTTGCCATTTTGTCATCTTTTAATTTATTTCCCACCGTGCTATTGCAGTACATAGGCCCTTTTCTCAATGATTTGTTCTTTTTCAAATGTTAATTCTATCGTACATTTTCCCGCTTTCCTCCCTTTTTTACTAAAAACAGTTTTTTCTTCGTTGTCTTTTTCCTTTTCTCTTTCCATTTCCCTTTCCTCCTTTTCTTTCCCCTTTCCTTCCCCTTTCCCTTTCTTTCTCCCTCCTTTTTTTCTTTTTCCCGTTGTTTTTTAATTTTCCCGGTGAAATCCGCCAGGGGGGGGGTAACTTGCCCCCCCTGCCCCCCCCGCCTGTTACGCCACTGCATTTTTATAGCACCATATATCTGTCAAAGACATTCAAAGGCATATTGGAGGAGCCAGCCAATCTGGGTCGCCTACAAGGGCGCGCACACAGAACTGTGACCCGCAGGTCTCTCCTCCCGATAACTGGTTGGGGGAATGCAGGTGGACCACTACACAGGGTCATTAAATATGCGAGTTGGTATCCTCATAATAACTTATAAAATTTCAACAGATTTTTTAAAAATTGGGTGTTTAGATAGATGACACCATAATACATGCAAATGAGCCTCGAAATTCGAAAATTATAATATTACATAATAATTCATAGAAAATGAATTATATTGTACACAAGTGGGATAAATCATTCAATAGTAATTGTAATGCACAGAATTATAACAAGTGTTGGTAAAACATCACAAAACCATTTATTTTAAAGTAGTAAAATAATTGAATTGACAAAGATTCTACCACTTCAGGCCATCCATAATTGGACTCGTACTCGTCGCTTTCAGACCCTTCTCTCTCTAATATACGCATAGAATTTATAAAATCGTGTGTTTCGGTATCTAAAGAGTTTATTCATGATGATAATATTTTGATGGTGTTTGGAATCCTAAAAACCTGTATAATTATCATCATTTTAGGAAGAAAGCCTGTATGGTTTACTTAAACTATTCAAATTTTATATCTGGGGATACCCATCTCAATGTCCACATACATGTGATTTTTTTTTGTCATGAAATGAATTACTGATAATTTCATTTCATCAGCAATTTAATGCCCATGTCTGCATGTTTGAGTATGTTTTATGCATATTTCGCCTCTGCTATTATTTTGATAGGATGTATTTCCAAATTCATCACAATAATTGTAAGTTTTATCATAATTTTACTTTTTGAAAATTATGCTATTTTTGTTCCACCAATAGTATCAATATGACGATATCAATGGATTCTAGTTAATCCTTTTGGGTAAGATTGGAACTAACTCTGTGTTTAATAGATAAAGATATATGACTAACTTGTCCAGGTAATGAGAAATGGGCCCCTGCTGAGTAGGCCTAGAGTTTTTATGCCCCAGCAGACGAAGCCCGGAAGGGGCAGTAAGCGTTGCCCCTGTCCGTCCCCCCACTTGGTTTCTGCGCAATAACTCGAAAAATATTTAATGGATTTTAAAAAATTTTGGTGTGTAGGTAGATGACCACAAAATACAGGCTAAGTTCGAATTCGGTGTACGCAGGTCAAAGGTCACATCTCATTATATATGCAAGTCGGTTCAAAGGTCTAAATTTGTTAATTAATTATATGCATATTGGTTTCTGCATGATATTAAGTTCAATCATATTGAATGGATTTCTGATCGCGTTAAAGGGGAATCCAGCCTTGGCCATTAAATGTTGTGTTGGGAAGGAGAAATATAAATTAAACAGAATGGGGAAAGTTTGAAAGAAATCAGACAAGCAATAAGAAAGTTATAGCTGCTTTAAAATTGAGATCACTAATACTATGTAGATTTCAAATTGGCAACTGGATAAGTAAATTATGACAAGGGGCAAGGACAACTTTCCCATAGGCCATGTACTTTATTATCAGGGATTAGTGGTTTTCTCCTAAGTACCCATTCCCCTGGGGCAGTAATCTAAATATAACCCAGGTAGTATATTGTTTTATGTCCTCATGAAAGAAAAATATTAATTTGAAATAAAACTTTTGGGAAAAAATCACATTTTCGCCATAATATGAATTGGAGTACATGGAAGAGTAGTCCTTGCCTTACATCACTATGACATCCCATATGCAGCCAATTTGAAGTCTCCATGGGTACAGTGATTACCAATATTTACAACTTTTAAAAATTCATAACTTTCTTGTTGTTTGTCCAATATTGTTCAAACTTTCACCTATCAACTTGTCTGATTTTTCTTTTCCTTATAAAAACAATTTTTTATTTGGGTTGGATTCCCCTTTAAGCGGGGGCATCTGTGTCCTTTGGACAAGTCAAATTTTCTTAATTATGTGTAATTGATTTTATGACATGTGTTTACATTTGCTGCAGATTCCCATTCAGCCGTTGGACTGAACCTGTACTGTCTGTAACACAGTATGGATGGTCAATATGAAGCGAGCTTCATTGAATTCCTCCAAGAGCTCTGTACTCCGTTCTGACCATTTTGAAGATGGTTGCTTTGACAGGACTGGGCAAGTGACTCGTCTTAGACAGGATGCTGTCCCAACCATGTTTGATTTCCTGCCTCGTCTTCAGAAGGTACAGTAGATCTATATCATACATGTGTTCTAAAGAAATATTTTCTCTGTATTATCTACCTTTGGTTTGATAGAACATTGCTTTAAATATTCCATTTTCAGTAGCCAAATAGAGATGAAAATTATCCTATTTGGGAGGGTAACCATGGACCTGGGCCTATACTGTGTATTTACAGTAAACTCTTACTAAATAAACAAATATATTAAAAATTTGGTTTACCCTACATAATAATCCTGGGCTACTTTGAGATTGCATAGCCCGGGGGGGGGGGCCTTTTTGGTCCCCCTCTTCAGATCTCCATGCACTGTCGATCGCAACGAAAACCGATGCACACGTCACCATCAATGTAATCTGCAAGCATGGAGCTCGACATTTTTTTGACCGCGTCACTCGTTGACTTTTTACTTTCAAGTCTTGCGCAACTTTTGAGACCAAAATTGTGACCCCCAGGTACAGGGTTCCGAAATTACGCAACATTTCGTAAATGCATGCAGAACCAAAATTGCTCAAAAACGTGTATTTGTGTACAAATCCAATGCAAGTAGTGTTTTTAGCCAAAATTTATAAAATGTATCATATTTTTCCTTTTACTGCTCAAAATCAATTAATTTTATCTTGTTTATGGTAAAAAAAAACGTCTCCGACAATTTCCATTGAAAAAACAATAAAATACATAAAAAAATGAATGTGATGTTGACAACTTTTTTAAAAATTAATTTAATCAGATGCCTATAAAGAGTAAGTGAAACAAAAATGAGCATTTTAGGGGCATTATTTTGTTAATTAGAGCAAACTTATGATTTTACGCATTAATTAACATAATGAGCAATGAGATTTTTCGCAGATTTTGATATTATGGTATTGTAGATAATGCCATGGGTAACGCGCGTGCCAATTTTCGTCGCGATTGCGAGATCAACGGCCAAGATCATAAGGGGGGCTGAATCAGCCCCCCCCTCCCCCCCGTCTTCTTAGGCGTCGAAATAGCCCAGTCTATTTAGGGTTAAAGATAAATCCCTTAATAATTCCCCAAATTCTATGATTTCTAAACAAATGTGCTCCTGAAGAAATGGTAAATCAAATTTCTACTTTTATGTATTTTATTGGTTCTATAATTCCATACGTATTTCTTTGTTTTGGGGCCTTATGTATTTTATAGTTTTTTTTCAATGGGATCACTTCGTGGCACTATTCCAATTATAAAAAGCAAGATTTGATTATTTCCAACCAATTAGTGCAAGAATAATGATGCATTTGTCAATTGTGACTGAAAATAGAATTTCCATTGGATTAAATATGTATACAAAATAATATTTTTGAGCAATTTTCGGTCCAACATGAACTCATAAAATGTTGCGTAACTGCGTATCTGGGCGTCTCGAATTTTGTCTAAAAGCTCTGCGAGAATTGAACGAAAAAGAAAATTGTGGTACCTCGTTTCTCATTGTGGACTTATCGTGAAAAATGTGGATGGGGGGGGGGGGGGGCTTATTAAGCCCCCCCCCCCCCCCCAGGGGCTAGATAGGGTTAATATATCATCATGAATATTAAAAAAAAAAAACATTTATTTTGTTGCAAGTCACTGGAAAAGGTTTGATTCCTAAATAAATATTATTCTTCATGTATTATCAAATATTTAATTGAAAAATTTAAAGCTATCTTTTCATTCTTCTATCTGTTTTTGTTCAATATTTCTTATATGTTTCTTTTTTTTAATTCATTCATCTCGTACAGAATTCACCCAAGCCAAGGAATTCCCCGAAAGAAAGACGTTTTGATTCAGCAAACAACCTCCCAGATACTGCAAAGTCTTCAGCACCTTCATTTCTCGAGGACCACTCCTACTCAACATCAGAAAGTCCAAGAGAGGTAAAGTGGAAGATAACAGCAATAATGGACTGTATTAAGAACTTGGAGAAGAGGCTGAAAACCACACACGAGAAGTCCCGCCGTGTACATTACTTGCTCTTAAGTTTGGACAAACATAACTTGCAAAACTTTACAACAAATAATTACCCCAATGTGCATTCTGATTATTTAAAATAGCTCAATGAAATAGTTTATCAGTGGGCATGTAACAAAAGTGAATTCATTAAATTTGAACGTGTTGCAAAAATGATGTCTTACAGTATATTCATTCTGACTTAGAATGTCAGAAGAGAAAAAAGTTTGTGAAAAGTAGGAATGACGGCAAGATGACAGAAGAATAAAACAGGATAGAGCAAGGGGGACAGATAAAGGACAAGTCCACCCCAAAAATTGTTGATATGAATAAAAAGAAAAAAATCCAACAAGCATAACACTGAAAATTTGATAAAAAATCGGATGTAAAATAAGAAAGTTATGACATTTAAAAATTTTGCTAAATTTTACAAAAGAGTTATATGCACATTCTGTACACAGTCAGTATGCAAATGAGGAGACTGATGACGTCATCCACTCACTATTTCATTTGATATATAGAATAAGGTATATTCTAATTTTCTCCTTGTCATGTTAAACAAAATTTTATTCCTCCCTGATCATGTGGAATTAGCATTATTCAATACTTTTTTGGTTCAGTAAAGTTTGTCCTTATGGTAAAATCTGTAAAAAATGAAATATTGTATGATTCAAACAATAAAAAACAAAATAAACAGTGAGTGAGGGACATTATCGACTGTCTCATTTGCATGTCACTGAGTTGTAAATATTTTTGTTTTGTGAAAAATAAGTGAAAATTTAAAATGCCATAACTTTCTTAGTTTACATCCCATTTTGATGAAATTGTCAGCGTTATGCTAGTTTGATTTTTCTCAATTTAACTGAACCAACAATTTTCTTGGGTAAACTTGACCTTTACTAATGAGCTGTTGGATAGAGACAAAAAGATGAATTGAGATTGAGGGTGATAGAGAAAGAGAGACAGGTGTGGGGGAGCCTTTGATGAATGCCTGAGAAAGCGAACATTACCATAATTTTTTTTTAGGATTTGGACAGTAATGAATAGTACATGTTTTTTCTGTTGGTATTTCTCAAAATATGTGTATGTTGTATGTAAGGAAATGGGTATAATCCTTTTGTAAGATACACTCATTCAGAAAATATTAACTAAACAAAAAAAAAAACCAAATTATATTTTACTTATTTTCAACTGTTCAGACACTCTCATATCAAAAGTACCCCCCCCCCCCTCATTTCAAGGTATTGGAGAGAGAGAGAGGTTGGATGAGAAATGGATTGGCTGTCTGCAGAAAAAAATGCAGGGGGAGCAAAACATTTTTAGGATATGTTCAAGGGAGCGAAGCGACCGAGCAGAAAAATTATTCTGGGGATATATATGAGAGAGCAAAGTGACGAGAAGAACAAATGCAGGGGCCAAAATATTTCGAGAATATGTGAGAGGGAGCAAAGTGACCAAGCAGAAGTAAAAGGAAAGAGGGACAAAAATTGTGGTATGTGTGAGGGAGCAAAGCATCCGATAAAAAAAACCAGAAAGCAGGTCAATCAAAATATTTTTTGAATTTGTGCTGGTGCGCGACACGTTCACTCCCGAGCGATAGGGACTTGTTTAAAAATGGCATAGGAAATATGCGTTTTCTATAATCATGGTAAACTGATAATATGGTAGAATTTAGGTGTTGTAAGAGTTAAATTCTGAATGAACTGTATTGGCTGGTTAGACATGCGCAGAGGATTATTTGTCTTTATCCATTTTTATTTTCACATTTTCTTTTGTTTGAATTTATTTTCCAGGGGGTAAGCCCCCCCTCCCCCCATTCCTGTGGATACCAATGGGGCGGGGGCTTGGAATAGTGCAAGTTAGAGAGGGTGAATCTGAACTTTATAGATATCAAAAGAGAAAGAAAGAATTGTAAAATGAAAATGAATAAAAACAAAGATAGAGAGGGGGAGAGTGAGAAAGCAGGTGAACTTTCGAGGGGCATTAAAAAGTCTCAGATTAAAAACAACATTTTTGTTTTTGTAATTGTTTATTTTATTTACCCAGGGTCAGTCAAAATATTTTGGAATATGTGCGAGGGAGCGACACATTCACTCCCGAGCGGTAGGGACTTGTTTTAGGAAACATGCGTTTTCTAAGAATGGTAAACCCATATTTTAAGGTAAATTGCCAATTCGTCTACTGCCATACAGTCCACTCACCACATGGTCTACCTTCATTTTGTCTATAAATGCCATTTCGTCCAATAGCAATTTCGTTTACCACCCATTTAGTCTAATTCTATTAAGGCTAATGCCATCTCCATTAATCAGTTCGTCCAATGTTCATTTAGTCCAAGCCATGTTGGCTAATATCAGTTGGTCCAATATCCAAATTATCTACCGGATAATTGTCATTTCGTCTATCATTTCGTCCACCACCCATTAGGTCCAATAATCAGTTTGTCTAACAACCAAATCGCCCAGTTCGTCCAATTCTCAAATCGTCCAATAGTCATTTAGTCTAATAGCCAATTGGTCCAATAGCCATGTTGTCTAATACAAATATAATGCATCATCCGGGGGGGGGGACGAAATGACTTCTTAAATATACCTTGAAATTCCTGAAGATAAAAAAATATATAACTAGGCCTGCTATCAGGAATGGAATGATGCGGTACAGCATGCAGCCTCCTACCCCCCCCCCCCCGCTCTCTCTACCACATCACGCACACAAAAGGGGGAATTGGAGTGGTTAAAATTGATAAAATTGAAATAGGGTCCTTTGATTTGGAATTTACCCTCATTTCTTTTTTTTTACAAATGCACACCTAAAAATGATAATCATCACTCATCATATAACAATGATAATAATTGTAATAATAGTAATTAATGATAGTACTAATAAACAAGAAATGTACTATAATAATAACGATAACAGCCTTGGACGGTACAAAAAAAATTAAAAAGAGAGAAAAGTGGGAAAGGATGGGGAGAACATTACATAAAAACATAAAATGTATTACAATGGAGCTTAAAAAAACACTAATAACAGATTAATCAAACGACAGGTGTAAATTAATAACAAATCACAAGAGCAACAGGAGTCGAGGTAGCAATACACAGGCACCAAACTAGAAGGACTGCTAATAGGAGACTATTCCTATTTGATTGTAGACGAAACGAATATTGACCGGGATGGCAATTGGACCCATTGATGATTAGACCAAATGATTGTTAGATGAAATGGGTTTAGACTAAGTGACAGTGGATCAACTGCAGTTGGACAAAATGGAACATAGACAAAATGTAAGTAGACTAAGTGGTCAGTGGCCATTTGCCCTTAGACCAATTGGCTATTGGACTAAATGGTAATAGACATAATGAAAATGGACAAAGTGGCTATTGGACAAATTGGCCAAAAATGCAATTAGACCAAATGAAAGTAGACAAATTGGTTATTAGACGAACTAGCTATTGGACAAAATGGTAATTGGAAGATGTGGAAAAGGAACAACTGATGGTAGATGAAATGACATACCATTTGGTGAGTGGACAAAATGGCAGTAGACGAAATGGCAATAAACCTATTATAGGCCTACGGTAGAATTTAGGTGTTTTACGAGTCAAATTCTGAATGAACTGTATTGGCTGGTAAGACATGCGGCAAGGATCTGTGTCTCTTATCCATTTTTATTTTTCAAATTTCTTTTGTTTGATTTCAGTTTTCAGGGGAAGCCCCCCCCCCCCTCCTGTGGAAGCCAGTGGGGCTGGGGCTTAGAATAGTGCACGATAGAAAGGGAAAAACCGGAACTTTAGATATCAAAAGAGAAACAAAGAATTGTAAAAATGGGTGAGCTTTCGAGGGGCATAAGAAAGTCTGAGATTAGAAACATCATTTTTATTTATTTCTTTATTCATTTATTCTGTTTTATTTACCCAGGGTAGCCTCTTCAGTACAAAACTGCTTTACAAGAGAGCACTGCACATCTAAATGTATTTATCAGCATTAATAGTTTATACATAATTTTTAAAATGAGCGCGAAGCTCAGGATAATGTTTGATATTCCAACCAGAAAAAATGGCATTTTAAGCATATAATCCCCTGCCCCATTGGCATCCACAGGAGGGTTGGCCTTTCTGCCTGGAAACTGAAATCAAAAGAAAAGTGTGGAAAATGGATGAAAGACAAAGATCCTCTGCGCATGTCTTACCAGCAAATGCAGCTCATTCAGAATCTAACTCTTAGAGCACCTAAATTCTACCGTAGGCCTACAATATGTGTTTACCATGCTTAGAAAACGCATATTTCTTAAGCTATTTTTAAACAAGTCCCTACTGCTCAAGAGTGAACGAGTCGCTTCCTCACACATATTCGAAAATATTTTGACCTGCTTTTTTTATCGGTTGCTTTGCTCCCTCACATACCCCAACAATTTTATGTCCTCTACATTTCTTCTGCTTGGTCACTTCGCTCCCTTTCACATATTCCCCAAATCTCTTGTCCCTTGCATTTTTCTTCTCTGTCATTTCGCTCATTTCGGGGGGGGGGGGGGGGCTGATTCAGCCCCCCTTATGATCTCGGCCGTTGATCTCGCAATCGCGACAAAAATTGGCACGCGCGTTACCCATGGCATTATCTACAATACCATAATATCAAAATCTGCTCAAAAATATTATTTTGTATACATATTTAATCCAATGGAAATTCTATTTTCAGTCATAATTGACAGAGGCATCATTATTCTTGCACTGATTGGTTGAAAATAATCAAATCTTTGCTTTTTATAATTGGAATAGTACCACGAAGTGATCTCATTGAAAAACAAGTGGAACGCCTCTGGCAGTCTCGCCTGCATTATGCAATTTAATATAGCAGCAGTGCTAACTTTGAAAACTACTATAAAATAATCATTCACAAAAAATATTTTGACCTGCTTTTTTTATCGGTTGCTTTGCTCCCTCACATACCCCAACAATTTTATGTCCTCTACATTTCTTCTGCTTGGTCACTTCGCTCCCTCTCACATATTCCCCAAATCTCTTGTCTCTTGCATTTTTCTTCTCTGTCATTTCGCTCTCTCGCATATATTGCAAAATAATTTTCTGCTGTCGCTTCGCTCCCTTGCACATATCCCAAAAATTGTTTGCCCCCCCCCCCCATATTTTTTTTTTCTGCAGACAGCCATGTCCCGTTCATACTCTCTCTCCAATACATTGAAATGATGGGGGGGGGGGGCACTTTGGATATGAGAGTTACTGAACAATTGAAAATCAGTGAATTATTTGGCTTTTTTTCTTTTGTTTAGTTAATATTTTCTGTGTGAGTGAAACTTCCGAAGGATTATACCCGTTTCGTTACATAAAACATACAAGTATTTTGAGAAATACCAACAGAAAAAAAAACCCAGATTCTTCCTGACTGTTCAAATCCTTAAAAAAATTATGGTAATCTTCGCTTTCTCAGGCATTGATCACAGGCTCCCCCAACACCCGTCTCTCTTTCTCTATCACCCCCATTCTTAATTCATCTTTTTGTCTCTATCCAACAGCTCATTCATAACTATCGCCTTGTTCTATCCTGTTCTATTCTTCTGTCAGCTTGCTGTCATTCCTACTTTTCACAAACTTTTTTCTCTTCTGACATTCTAAGTCAGAATGAATATACTGTAAGACATCATTTTTGCAACACGTTCAAATTTAATGAATGCACTTTTGTTACATGCCCAGTGGTAAACTTTTTCATTGAGCTATTTTAAATAATCAGAATGCACATAGCGTAAATTATTTGTTGTAAAGTTTTGCGAGTCATGTTTGTCCAAACTTAAGAGCAAGTAATGTACACGGCGGGACTTCTGCTGTGTGGTTTCAGCCTCTTCTCCAAGTTTTTAATAGTCCATTATTGCTGTTATCTTCCACTTTACCCCTCTTGGACTTTCTGATATTGAGTAGGAGTGGTCCTCGAGAAATGAAGGTGCTGAAGACTTTGCAGTATCTGGGAGGTTGTTTGCTGAATCAAAACGTCTTTCTTTCGGGGAATTCCTTGGCTTGGATGAACTCTGTACGAGATGAATGAATTAAAAAAAAGAAACATATAAGAAATATTGAACAAAAACAGATAGAAGAATGAAAAGATAGCTTTAAATTTTTCAATTAAATATTCGATAATACATGAAGAATAATATTTATTTAGGAATCAAACCTTTTCCAGTGACTTGCAACAAAATAAATGTTTTTTTTTTAATATTCATGATGATATATTAACCCTATCTAGCCCCGGGGGGGGGGGGGGCTTAATAAGCTTAATAAGCCCCCCCCATCCACATTTTTCACGATAAGTCCACAAGGAGAAACGAGGTACCACAATTTTTTTTTTCGTTCAATTCTCGCAGAGCTTTTAGACAAAATTCGAGACGCCCAGATACGCAGTTACGCAACATTTTATGAGTTCATGTTGGACCGAAAATTGCTCAAAAATATTATTTTGTATACATATTTAATCCAATGGAAATTCTATTTTCAGTCATAATTGACAAATGCATCATTATTCTTGCACTAATTGGTTGGAAATAATCAAATCTTGCTTTTTATAATTGGAATAGTGCCACGAAGTGATCCCATTGAAAAAAAACTATAAAATACATAAGGCCCCAAAACAAAGAAATACGTATGGAATTATAGAACCAATAAAATACATAAAAGTAGAAATTTGATTACCATTTCTTCAGGAGCACATTTGTTTAGAAATCATAGAATTTGGGGAATCATTTAGGGATTTATCTAACCCTAAATAGACTGGGCTATTTCGACGCCTAAGAAGACGGGGGGGGGGGGGGGGGCTGATTCAGCCCCCCTTATGATCTCGGCCGTTGATCTCGCAATCGCGACGAAAATTGGCACGCGCGTTACCCATGGCATTATCTACAATACCATAATATCAAAATCTGCTCAAAAATATTATTTTGTATACATATTTAATCCAATGGAAATTCTATTTTCAGTCATAATTGACAAAGGCATCATTATTCTTGCACTGATTGGTTGAAAATAATCAAATCTTTGCTTTTTATAATTGGAATAGTACCACGAAGTGATCTCTTTGAAAAACAAGTGGAACGCCTCTGGCAGTCTCGCCTGCATTACGCAATTTAATATAGCAGCAGTGCTAACTTTGAAAACTACTATAAAATAATCATTCACAAAAACATCATTCATATAATGACATAATACCACGTTCATTGACCATAAATGACATTTGAACGGAGACTTAAGACTGTCAACTACACCCATGTCCACATTTCATTCACTCTATCCATAAACTTTCAAAGTTATGATGGCACTTCAACAATTACCCCAACATGGCCTAAGTTTATTGACCTTAACTGACCTTTGACTTGGTTTTGTGACCTGAAACTCACAGGGGATGTTCAGTGATGCTTGATTACTCTTATATCCCAAGTGTTATGAACTAGATCCATAAACTTTCATAGTTAGGATGGTAATTCAACAAATACCCCCAACACGGCCAAAGTTCATTGACCTTTAATGACCTTTGACCATGGTCATGTGACCTGAAACTCGTACAGGATGTTCAGTGATACTTGATTACTCTTATGTCCAAGTTTTATGAACTAGATCCATAAACTTTCAGAGCTAGGATGGTAATTTAACATATACCCCCAACACGGCCAAAGTTCATTGACCTTAAATGACCATTCACCATGGTCATGTGACCTGAAACTCGCACAGGATATTCAGTGGTACTTGATTAACCTAATGTCCAAGTTTCATGAACTAAATCCATAAATTTTCAAAGTTATGATGGTAATTCAACAAATACCCCCAACTTGGCAAAAGTTCATTGACCCTAAAAGACCTTTGACCTTGGTCATGTGACCTGAAACTCAGGCAGGATGTTCACTAATACTTGATTAACCTTATGTCCAAGTTTCATGGACTAGATCCATAAATTTTCAAAGTTATGATAGTAATTCAACAAATACCCCCAACTTGACCAAAGTTCATTGACCCTAAATGACCTTTGACCTTGGTCACGTGACCTCAAACTCGAGCAGGATGTTTACCAATACTTGATTAACCTTATTCCCAAGTTTCATGAACTAGGTCCATATACTTTCTAAGTTATGATGTCATTTCAAAAACTTAACCTTAGGTTAAGATTTGATGTTGACGCCGCCGCCGCCGTCGGAAAAGCGGCGCCTATAGTCTCGCTCTGCTATGCAGGCGAGACAAAAACCAATAAAATACATAAGGCCCCAAAACTAAGAAATACGTATGGAATTATAGAACCAATACATAAGATTAGAAATTTGATTTACCATTTTTTTCAGGAGCACATTTGTTTAGAAATCATAGAATTTGGGGAATTATTTAGAGATTTACCTTTAAAGCAGAGAATTCTATATTTAGGCATAAATTAGCATTATTAATTTATTAAAAATAAATTTAAATTCTGTAATATCAGCGATACACCCTTAGCTCCATGCTTGCAGATTACATTGATGGTGACGTGTGTATTGGTTTTCGTTGCGATCGACGGAGATCTGAAGAGGGGGACCAAAAAGCCTCCCCCCCCCCCCCCGGGCTATGCAATCTAAAAGTAGCCCAGGATTATTATGTAGGGTAAACCAAATTTTTAATATATTTGTTCATTTAGTAAGAGTTTACTGTAAATACACAGTAAAGGCCCAGGTCCATGGTTAACCTCCCAAATAGGATAATTTTCATCTCTATTTGGCTACTGAAAATGGAATATTTAAAGCAATGTTTTATCAAACCAAAGGTAGATAATACAGAGAAAATATTTCTTCAGAACACATGTATGATATAGATCTACTCTACCTTCTGAAGACGAGGCAGGAAATCAAATATGGTTGGGACAGCATCCTGTCTAAGACGTGTCACTTGCCCAGTCCTGTCAAAGCTACCATCTTCAAAATGAGCAAAACGGAGTACAAAGCTCTTGGAACAATTCAATGAAGCTCGCTTCATATTGACCATCCATACTGTGTTACAGTACCGGTTCAGTCCAACGGCTGAATGGGAATCTGCAGCAAATGTAAACACATGTCATAAAATCAATTACACATAATTAAGAAAATTTGACGTGTCCAAAGGACACAGATGCCCCTGCTTAACGCGATCAGAAATCCATTCAATATGATTGAACTTAATATCATACAGAAACCAATATGCATATATATATAATTAACAAATTCAGACCTTTGAACCGACTTGCATATATAATGAGATGTGACCTTTGACCTGCGGACTCCGAATTCGAACTTAGCCTGTATTTTGTGGTCATCTACCTACACACCAAAATTTTTTTTAAATCCATTAAATATTTTTCGAGTTATTGCGCGGAAACCCAAGTGGGGGGGGGGGGGACGGACAGGGGCAACGCTTAATGCCCCCTCTGGGCTTCGTCTGTGGGGGCATAAAAACTCTAGGCCTACATGTACTCAGCAGGGGCCCGTTTCTCAACACTTGGACAAGTTAGTCATATAACTTTATCTACCAAACACAGAGTTAGTTCCAATCTTACCCAAAAGGATTAACTAGAATCCATTGATATCGTATACTATTGGTGGAAAGTACATGAAACGTAGCCTTAGTCACAAAATAGCATAATTTTCAAAAAGTAAATTTATGATAAAACCTAATAATAATAATAATAATCCGCTTTTATATAGCGCTTAATACATCGAATGAAAAGATAGCTTAAAATTTTTCAATTAAATATTTGATAATAGTATGAAGAATAATATTTATTTAGGAATCAAACCTTTTCCAGTGACTTGCAACAAAATAAATGTTTTTTTTTTTTTATATTCATGATGATATATTAACCCTATCTAGCCCCTGGGGGGGGGGGGGGCTTAATAAGCCCCCCTATCCACATTTTTCACGATAAGTCCACAATGAGAAACGAGGTACCACAATTTTTTTTTCCGTTCAATTCTCGCAGAGCTTTTGAGACCAAATTCAAGACGCCCGGATACGCAGTTACCCAACATTTTATGAGTTTATGTTGGACCAAAAATTGCTAAAAAATATTATTTTGTATACATATTTAATCCAATGGAAATTCTGTTTTCAGTCATAATTGACAAATGCATCATTATTCTTGCACTGATTGGTTGAAAATAATCAAATCTTTGCTTTTTATAATTGGAATAGTACCACGAAGTGATCCCATTGAAAAAAACCAATAAAATACATAAGGCCCCAAAACTAAGAAATACGTATGGAATTATAAAACCAATAAAATACATAAGATTAGAAATTTGATTTACCATTTTTTTCAGGAGCACATTTGTTTAGAAATCATAGAATTTGGGGAATTATTTAGAGATTTACCTTTAAAGCAGAGAATTCTATATTTAGGCATAAATTAGCATTATTAATTTATTAAAAATAAATTTAAATTCTGTAAAATCAGCGATACACCCTTAGCTCCATGCTTGCAGATTACATTGATGGTGACGTGTGTATTGGTTTTCGTTGCGATCGACGGAGATCTGAAGAGGGGGACCAAAAAGCCTCCCCCCCCCCCGGGCTATGCAATCTAAAAGTAGCCCAGGATTATTATGTAGGGTAAACCAAATTTTTAATATATTTGTTCATTTAGTAAGAGTTTACTGTAAATACACAGTAAAGGCCCAGGTCCATGGTTAACCTCCCAAATAGGATAATTTTCATCTCTATTTGGCTACTGAAAATGGAATATTTAAAGCAATGTTTTATCAAACCAAAGGTAGATAATACAGAGAAAATATTTCTTCAGAACACATGTATGATATAGATCTACTCTACCTTCTGAAGACGAGGCAGGAAATCAAATATGGTTGGGACAGCATCCTGTCTATAAAGACGTGTCACTTGCCCAGTCCTGTCAAAGCTACCATCTTCAAAATGAGCAAAACGGAGTACAAAGCTCTTGGAAGAATTCAATGAAGCTCGCTTCATATTGACCATCCATACTGTGTTACAGTACCGGTTCAGTCCAACGGGCTGAATGGGAATCTGCAGCAAATGTAAACACATGTCATAAAATCAATTACACATAATTAAGAAAATTTGACGTGTCCAAAGGACACAGATGCCCCTGCTTAACGCGATCAGAAATCCATTCAATATGATTGAACTTAATATCATACAGAAACCAATATGCATATATATATAATTAACAAATTCAGACCTTTGAACCGACTTGCATATATAATGAGATGTGACCTTTGACCTGCGGACTCCGAATTCGAACTTAGCCTGTATTTTGTGGTCATCTACCTACACATCAAAATTTTTTTTAAATCCATTAAATATTTTTCGAGTTATTGCGCGGAAACCCAAGTGGGGGGGGGGGGGGGACGGACAGGGGCAACGCTTAATGCCCCCTCTGGGCTTCGTCTGTGGGGGCATAAAAACTCTAGGCCTACATGTACTCAGCAGGGGCCCGTTTCTCAACACTTGGACAAGTTAGTCATATAACTTTATCTACCAAACACAGAGTTAGTTCCAATCTTACCCAAAAGGATTAACTAGAATCCATTGATATCGTATACTATTGGTGGAAAGTACATGAAACGTAGCCTTAGTCACAAAATAGCATAATTTTCAAAAAGTAAATTTATGATAAAACCTAATAATAATAATAATAATCCGCTTTTATATAGCGCTTAATACATCGAATGAAAAGATAGCTTAACATTTTTCAATTAAATATTTGATAATAGTACATGAAGAATAATATTTATTTAGGAATCAAACCTTTTCCAGTGACTTGCAACAAAATAAATGGTTTTTTTTTTATATTCATGATATATTAACCCTATCTAGCCCCTGGGGGGGGGGGGGGGGGCTTAATAAGCCCCCTATCCACATTTTTCACGATAAGTCCACAATGAGAAACGAGGTACCACAATTTTTTTTCCGTTCAATTCTCGCAGAGCTTTTGAGACCAAATTCAAGACGCCCGGATACGCAGTTACCCAACATTTTATGAGTTTATGTTGGACCAAAAATTGCTAAAAAATATTATTTTGTATACATATTTAATTCAATGGAAATTCTGTTTTCAGTCATAATTGACAAATGCATCATTATTCTTGCACTGATTGGTTGAAAATAATCAAATCTTTGCTTTTTATAATTGGAATAGTACCACGAAGTGATCCCATTGAAAAAAACCAATAAAATACATAAGGCCCCAAAACTAAGAAATACGTATGGAATTATAAAACCAATAAAATACATAAGATTAGAAATTTGATTTACCATTTTTTTCAGGAGCACATTTGTTTAGAAATCATAGAATTTGGGGAATTATTTAGAGATTTACCTTTAAAGCAGAGAATTCTATATTTAGGCATAAATTAGCATTATTAATTTATTAAAAATAAATTTAAATTCTGTAAAATCAGCGATACACCCTTAGCTCCATGCTTGCAGATTACATTGATGGTGACGTGTGTATTGGTTTTCGTTGCGATCGACGGAGATCTGAAGAGGGGGACCAAAAAGCCTCCCCCCCCCCCCCGGGCTATGCAATCTAAAAGTAGCCCAGGATTATTATGTAGGGTAAACCAAATTTTTTATATATTTGTTCATTTAGTAAGAGTTTACTGTAAATACACAGTAAAGGCCCAGGTCCATGGTTACCCTCCCAAATAGGATAATTTTCATCTCTATTTGGCTACTGAAAATGGAATATTTAAAAAAAAAGGAGGAATTACCTCCTTTTTTGTTGGAAAAGTATTGTAGGATATGATTTTAATTACTGAATATGTTAAAAAATAGCTCAAAGTTATATTCTCATGAAAAGTTGATTTTTTTTCTCGCTCGCTCAGGACTTATATATATATATATATAAAGCAGCCTTTTGGCACATGTTCTATACTGCGCCCCTCGTTGTTTTTTTGTTTTGTTTTTTACTCTTCACGCTACTGCCGCAAATAATCCTCTTCACAGTGGCGCGTACAGACCACCGTGACAAAAAAAGGAATCTAAAGAGAGAAGAATTAAATAAATTTATTATCTGGATATCATGTCAAAATCTATCACAAAATTGGATTTTGTATTAAAAAGGTAAAAAAAAATTGCTCGCTCGCTTCGCTCGCTCGCAACTTTTTTTAAAGATAAGTTCTGGCCTTCTCAAAATAGTCGCCTTACTACACCATTACGCCTATTCATACCATGATATGACCGGGAAATTTTTGGCTCTTGCCCTCCCCCCCCCTGGCCACCGAACCCTGTTACGCCGCTGTAAAAATGCTGTGCATCATCAACATCATCATCTACCTACACACCCAAATTTTTTAAAAATCTGTTGAATATTTCATAAGATATCTTTAAGGAGCTGTGATCTTTGACCTGCATACTCCGAATTCGAACTTAGCCTGTATTGGTATCATCTACCTACACACTCAAATTTGTTTAAATATGTAGAATATTTTTTAAGTAATCATGCGGAAACTAAATCGCATATTTAATGAGCCGTGACCTTTGACCTACCGACTACGAATTCGAACTTAACCTGTATTTTGGTGTCATCTACCTACACACTCAAATTCGTTTAAATATTTAGAATATTTCATAAGTAATCATGCGGAAACTAAATTGCATATTTAATGAGCCGTGACCTTTGACCTGCCGACTCCGAACTTAGCCTGTATTTGGTGTCATCTACCTACACACCATAATTTTCATAAATCTGTTGAATATTTCATAAGTCATCATGCGAAAACCAACTCAGATATTTCATGAGCTGTGACCTTGGACCTGCAGACTCCGAATTCAAAGTTAACCTGTATTTTGGTGTCATCTACCTACACACTCAAATTCGTTTAAATATTTAGAATATTTCATAAATAATCATGCGGAAACTAAATTGCATATTTAATGAGCCGTGACCTTTGACCTGCCGACTCTGAACTTAGCCTGTATTTGGTGTCATCTACCTACACACCATAATTTTTATAAATCTGTTGAATATTTCATAAGTCATCATGTGAAAACCAACTCGGATATTTCATGAGCTGTTACCTTGGACCTGCAGACTCCAAATTCAAAGTTAGCCTGTACTATGGTGTCATGTACCTACACACCAAATTTTTTTTTAATCAATATATATAAATCGAAATATATTTCGATTTATTGCGCGAAAACCAAGTGGGGGGGCGGGCGAATCAACGGACAGGGGCAACGCTTAATGCCCCCTCCGGACTTTGTCTGCGGGGGCAAAATTACCAAGGAGCTGCAATTCTCAAAATAGTCGCCTTATTACACCATTACGCCTATTCATACCACGATATGACCGGGAAATTTTTGGCTCTTGCCCCCCCCCCCCCCTGGCCACCGAACCCTGTTACGCCGCTGTAAAAATGCTGTGCATCATCATCATCTACCTACACACCCAAATTTTTTAAAAATCTGTTGAATATTTCATAAGATATCTTTAAGGAGCTGTGATCTTTGACCTGCATACTCCGAATTCGAACTTAGCCTGTATTGGTATCATCTACCTACACACTCAAATTTGTTTACATATGTAGAATATTTTATAAGTAATCATGCGGAAACTAAATTGCATATTTAATTAGCCGTGACCTTTGACCTGCCGACTACGAATTCGAACTTAACCTGTATTTTGGTGTCATCTACCTACACACTCAAATTCGTTTAAATATTTAGAATATTTCATAAGTAATCATGCGGAAACTAAATTGCATATTTAATGAGCCGTGACCTTTGACCTGCCGACTCCGAACTTAGCCTGTATTTGGTGTCATCTACCTACACACCATAATTTTCATAAATCTGTTGAATATTTCATAAGTCATCATGCGAAAACCAACTCAGATATTTCATGAGCTGTGACCTTGGACCTGCAGACTCCGAATTCAAAGTTAGCCTGTACTATGGTGTCATGTACCTACACACCAAAATTTTTTTTAATCAATATATATAAATCGAAATATATTTCGATTTATTGCGCGGAAACCAAGTGGGGGGGCGGGCGAATCAACGGACAGGGGCAACGCTTAATGCCCCCTCCGGACTTTGTCTGCGAGGGCATAATTACCAAGGAGCTGCATTTCTCAAAATAGTCGCCTTATTACACCATTACGCCTATTCATACCATGATATGACCGGGAAATTTTTGGCTCTTGCCCCCCCCCCCCCCTGGCCACCGAACCCTGTTACGCCGCTGTAAAAATGCTGTGCATCATCATCATCATCTACCTACACACCCAAATTTTTTAAAAATCTGTTGAATATTTCATAAGATATCTTTAAGGAGCTGTGATCTTTGACATGCATACTCCGAATTCGAACTTAGCCTGTATTGGTATCATCTACCTACACACTCAAATTTGTTTAAATATGTAGAATATTTTATAAGTAATCATGCGGAAACTAAATTGCATATTTAATGAGCCGTGACCTTTGACCTGCCGACTACGAATTCGAACTTAACCTGTATTTTGGTGTCATCTACCTACACACTCAAATTCGTTTAAATATTTAGAATATTTCATAAGTAATCATGCGGAAACTAAATTGCATATTTAATGAGCCGTGACCTTTGACCTGCCGACTCCGAACTTAGCCTGTATTTGGTGTCATCTACCTACACACCATAATTTTCATAAATCTGTTGAATATTTCATAAGTCATCATGCGAAAACCAACTCAGATATTTCATGAGCTGTGACCTTGGACCTGCAGACTCCGAATTCAAAGTTAGCCTGTACTATGGTGTCATGTACCTACACACCAAATTTTTTTTAAATCAATATATATAAATCGAAATATATTTCGATTTATTGCGCGGAAACCAAGTGGGGGGCGGGCGAATCAACGGACAGGGGCAACGCTTAATGCCCCCTCCAGACTTTGTCTGCGAGGGCATAATTACCAAGGAGCTGCATTTCTCAAAATAGTCGCCTTATTACACCATTAGGCCTATTCATACCATGATATGACCGGGAAATTTTTGGCTCTTGCCCCCCCCCCCCCCCTGGCCACCGAACCCTGTTACGCCGCTGTAAAAATGCTGTGCATCATCATCATCATCTACCTACACACTCAAATTTGTTTAAATCTGTTGAATATTTCATAAGTCATCATGCGAAAACCAACTCAGATATTTCATGAGCTGTGACCTTGGACCTGCAGACTCCGAATTCAAAGTTAGCCTGTACTATGGTGTCATGTACCTACACACCAAATTTTTTTTTAATCAATATATATAAATCGAAATATATTTCGATTTATTGCGCGGAAACCAAGTGGGGGGGCGGGCGAATCAACGGACAGGGGCAACGCTTTATGCCCCCTCCGGACTTTGTCTGCGAGGGCATAATTACCAAGGAGCTGCATTTCTCAAAATAGTCGCCTTATTACACCATTACGCCTATTCATACAATGATATGACCGGGAAATTTTTGGCTCTTGCCCCCCCCCCCCCCTGGCCACCGAACCCTGTTACGCCGCTGTAAAAATGCTGTGCATCATCATCATCATCTACCTACACACCCAAATTTTTTAAAAATCTGTTGAATATTTCATAAGATATCTTTAAGGAGCTGTGATCTTTGACATGCATACTCCGAATTCGAACTTAGCCTGTATTGGTATCATCTACCTACACACTCAAATTTGTTTAAATATGTAGAATATTTTATAAGTAATCATGCGGAAACTAAATTGCATATTTAATGAGCCGTGACCTTTGACCTGCCGACTACGAATTCGAACTTAACCTGTATTTTGGTGTCATCTACCTACACACTCAAATTCGTTTAAATATTTAGAATATTTCATAAGTAATCATGCGGAAACTAAATTGCATATTTAATGAGCCGTGACCTTTGACCTGCCGACTCCGAACTTAGCCTGTATTTGGTGTCATCTACCTACACACCATAATTTTTATGAATCTGTTGAATATTTAATAAGTCATCATGCGAAAACCAACTCGGATATTTCATGAGCTGTGACCTTGGACCTGCAGACTCTGAATTCAAAGTTAGCCTGTACTATGGTGTCATGTACCTACACACCAAATTTTTTTTAAATCAATATATATAAATCGAAATATATTTCGATTTATTGCGCGGAAACCAAGTGGGGGGGGGGGGGCGGGCGAATCAACGGACAGGGGCAACGCTTAATGCCCCCTCCGGACTTTGTCTGCGGGGGCATAATTACCAAGGAGCTGCATTTCTCAAAATAGTCGCCTTATTACACCATTACGCCTATTCATACCATGATATGACCGGGAAATTTTTGGCTCTTGCCCCCCCCCCCCTGGCCACCGAACCCTGTTACGCCGCCGTAAAAATGCTGTGCATCATCATCATCATCTACCTACACACCCAAATTTTTTAAAAATCTGTTGCATATTTCATAAGATATCTTTAAGGAGCTGTGATCTTTGACCTGCATACTCCGAATTCGAACTTAGCCTGTATTGGTATCATCTACCTACACACTCAAATTTGTTTAAATATGTAGAATATTTTTAAAGTAATCATGTGGAAACTAAATTGCATATTTAATGAGCCGTGACCTTTGACCTGCCGACTACGAATTCGAACTTAACCTGTATTTTGGTGTCATCTACCTACACACTCAAATTCGTTTAAATATGTAGAATATTTCATAAGTCATCATGTGGAAACCAACTCGGATATTTCATGAGCTGTGACCTTGGACCTGCAGACTCCGAATTCAAAGTTAGCCTGTACTATGGTGTCACATACCTACACACCAAAATTTTTTTTAATCAATATATATAAATCAAAATATATTTCGATTTATTGCACGGAAACCAAGTGGGGGGGGCGGGCGAATCAACGGACAGGGGCAACGCTTAATGCCCCCTCCAGGCTTTGTCTGCTGGGGCATAATTACCAAGGAGCTGCATTTCTCAAAATAGTCGCCTTATTACACCATTACGCCTATTCATACCATGATATGACCGGGAAATTTTTGGCTCTTGCCCCCCCCCCCCCCCTGGCCACCGAACCCTGTTACGCCGCTGTAAAAATGCTGTGCATCATCATCATCATCTACCTACACACCCAAATTTTTTTAAAATCTGTTGCATATTTCATAAGATATCTTTAAGGAGCTGTGATCTTTGACCTGCATACTCCGAATTCGAACTTAGCCTGTATTGGTATCATCTACCTACACGCTCAAATTTGTTTAAATATGTAGAATATTTTTAAAGTAATCATGTGGAAACTAAATTGCATATTTAATGAGCCGTGACCTTTGACCTGCCGACTACGAATTCGAACTTAACCTGTATTTTGGTGTCATCTACCTACACACTCAAATTCGTTTAAATATGTAGAATATTTCATAAGTCATCATGTGGAAACCAACTCGGATATTTCATGAGCTGTGACCTTGGACCTGCAGACTCCGAATTCAAAGTTAGCCTGTACTATGGTGTCATGTACCTACACACCAATTTTTTTTTAAATCAATATATATAAATCGAAATATATTTCGATTTATTGCGCGGAAACCAATTGGGGGGGCGGGCGAATCAACGGACAGGGGCAACGCTTAATGCCCCCTCCGGACTTTGTCTGCGGGGAATTACCGAGGAGCTGCATTTGAAGCGAGCCTGAATCAAGGCTGTGAAATTTATTAGCGCCACCATCAGGCTTCCTTTTATTTGCGTAAAAAGAAGAGACACGCAAAGTCACTTTCTAGTCCAAACTCCAAAGTAATCAAATTTGCTTTTTTTTAAATATGATTTTGATTTAGGCCTAATTAAAAATATACTATTGACTTTTTGTATTATGGCTACTCACCGCAAAGCGCCCCGGTGAGTAGCGAGGAGTTTCGGCAAATATTAATTCTGTATTGTAATGAAGCGATGTTTGCCAACTTCACAGAAATCCAGGGCCAAATGCAGTTCGGTGTATGAGGTTAGTACTATAGATCTATACATGTACTGTAGCAACTATATGTAGCCACTAACCTCGAACTAGTAATGAGTGGGGACAGGGCTACCACAACTATACTAGTACAGCAGGCGATGGTTCGTGTAAGCTCCACTACACTTCACTACTGCTAACCTCTGCTTCACCTATACTGATTAATGGCTGGCTATACGAACCATTGCCTGAGTTTTTTAGGCCTAGTCACTCAAGGGTTCATTACATGCCGCCGCGCACAGAAAAATCAAGCAATAGAAGTTGTGTGTTGTGGACACCAGAAGTGGGATCACAGCACGCGTGACCCACTAGTTAGAAATCCATTGCCAAACGTGGTTAATGGTGCGAGGTTAGTATACTAATACTAACCTCGCAATACGCGTGAGTCACTGAGTGGAGTAGCCTAACGTTAGAGTTTCATACGGCATGTACGGCCAGGCATCAATAACTTTTGTTGTCATCCAATTTCAATGAAATTTTCAGCATTTTGCTCGGAATGAATTTTACATTATTTATTAAGATCAAGGCCTAAATATCTTCAACCTGTACAATTCATAACCATTTTACTTTTTAGGTGTGCAGAAAAGACCAACCCCCCCCCCCAATGGTCTGCTGACTACAGTACATAAACTTAAATACACGGGACTAGTATTGTTACACAGCTTTTTGCAAATGCAAGTTTGGTAACGACTAACGAATTCCCATTTTTTTTTTAACGTAATTTTGAAGTCGAAAACATAGCTGAACTTACGAATGCAATGTCCGTCCACATCCTACCGATTAGAGCAGTTGTATGCAGCTCATGTAGGCATGAATAACGTGAAATCTAAGCTAATAAGTTCACCAACATGCCAATCTGAGCTGTGAAAAAGTGTGATCGTCCCGGAGCGAAAACAGCTTGAGCAAGGTGCAGCCAATCAGCGACCTTCTTATGTCCCCTTCGAGACAGAGGAGACGAAATGATTTTATGTCAAAAAGACTCAAAACACAAAATCATTTCGTCGACGAAATTTTTTTGTGGTTTTGACACAAAATCATTTCGTCGACGAAATTTTTTTGTGTTTTGACACAAAATCATTTCGTCAACGAAATTTTTTTGTGGTTTTGACACAAAATGATTTCGTCGACGGAATAGATTTTCGCATCGCAACGAAATAAATTTTGTGGACGCAATTACATTTAGTCTCGACGAAAATTGATTTTGTGTGACAAAAAATAATTTCGTATACGAAATAAAACTGCGTCATGACGAAATGATTTTCATATGAACAAAAACACATTTTGTGTACGGAATGGCGTGAATTGGACGGAATTTACCATCGGACATTTGGTGCGCCATTTCGTTTGATAAAAATTCATTTCGTATGGCACGCCAAATAAACTTTGTGGACGCAATTACATTTCGTCTAGACGAAATTGATTTCGTGCATTTCGTCGAGACGAAATTGATTTTGTGTGACAAAAAATAAATTTTGTGTACGAAATAAAAAAGCGTCATGACGAAATGATTTTCGTCTGAATAAAAACACATTTTGTGTACGGAATGCCGTGATTTGGACGGAATTCACTGGCGGACACTTGGCGCCCCATAGTAGGTCTATGCCCACACACACACAATTGATGAGAAATATGTAGATTCAAAAGAAAGAGAGGTTGACATGCAAGACCCCTCCATCAGAGATTATTTACTGTATAATAACCATCAACACCCAAACCTGTTTCGGAGAAGAAAAGAGAGAGAGAGAAAAGGAGAGGGAGTGCATTAGAGAGAAAAAGGGAAGATACCGAGTAAATAGAGTAGGGTGAGAGAGAGAGAAAGAGAAAGGGAGAGAGAAAGTGTGTGGGAGGAACTGGAAGAGATTAAACAGAAACAAAAACCTCAGGAATGGTATAGATCCCCAGAGGCACATTACTCCTATCATCACACAGCGACTAATACTCAAAGCAAATAATGTTCCCCTTGTCCAAAAAGTTAAATGTGCATTATGGTGAAAAATATTTTGCTCCTCTACTACCTCTCCAATGTCCATTAAAGAAACGGAGCTTGGTACCCTTAGCGTACAGATCTTGAACTTGACTCTTGTTTTTCTTTTCTTTTCCTCAAGATCAATCTTCGTCAGATCATCTATAGAGTAGAAGCCTTTTTTTTTTGGGGGGGGGGGCAACTCGCGCCTCCTTCATAACTTGAATTTTGTCTTTACGAGAACAAGTTTTTACCACTATATGTCTGGGTTTTGCTCATTTTCTTCCTACACGTCGAGCACTTTCTACCTTAATTTTTAGTCTGAACTTTGATGAAAGAATATCTTCCACAGTCTTGATGCAATCCTCATCTTTACCATTTTCTGCTTCATTCAATCCAACAACAGGAAAGTTGTCTTTCTCCGCTACACGTTCAGCCAAGTTCGCCTCAACATCTTGGCTAGCAGCCCTCTTTTCTAGCTCTTGGTTTGCCTTCTCTAGCCTCTCAAGGTGCTTCTCCGGGTCCAAGTTTTTCCTTTCAAATTCAGTTATTCTATGACTCTCGAATTCCAAAGTCTTCTGGACCTCTCTGCTGCTATCCAGCATCGACTTGACAGCCTTTTCCATTATTTTCTCGAAATTGTCCGTTGCAACTTTAAGATGGACTGTAAGCTGAAGTAAGGCCAGAGGGAGTGGTGGGGCGTGGTTAGCTGGGCCAGTAGAGTCGGCAGCATCACCTTCCAGCTCATCGTTCAAGACGTTAAATCTTCCACTGGTCTCAATCATGGATTTATTAACAGATTTATCTCCTTTATAAGACATGTTGATGAATATTCTTAGTTCCGGGTTAACAAGGGTAGTAAAAAATGCACACGAAGAATGAAATAAACGATGGAGAGATGGTACAGTGCCGGCCGCGGGAATCGTCAAGGCGTGCCCTAGGGTGAACGCGGAAGCCCGTAGCGGGCATTTGAGGGGGAGCGGATGAGGGCATATGCCTGCGGTTGATACCCTAGGGTGTATGTGCCCTAGGTTGTTTCCCTAGGGTATTCATCCGTGCATTCTTGGTTTGAAGCAAGAGCAAACAATTGACACATTCGTTCAAAACTATATGCGATTTTAATCCCATATCAAGCATAGGTTATCAAAGCCGTTTTTCTCGACAATTATCGCGGATAAAATGTTTTGTAAAAATTGAAGAAAATTGGGGTGATAACTGGGTTTCATTTTTTTTCACCGAATCACTCATCGTGTTCGAATACACACTGACATTAGCGTGAAGGGCCCTTTTCCTATTAATATTATTTTACCCGTGGTCGTCCGTTATTTCATTACTTGACTTCGTTGATCGTAAATGAGTTGACATTTGTCGATGTTGGCGCTCACTGTCTTTAGGTCGTCCTAGAATTATTTACTCTATTATTTCCCTGCATGGTCATCCTTTATTTTTTTTACCCTGATATCGTTCAGATACGGATCCGTAGGATGCAGAAAAGGGATAGGAGAAGAAGAAAGGGAAATTGGAAAAAAAGGCGAAAAAGAAGGGATGGAGGGAAAAGAGAAGGAAGGAGATAGAGAAATATAAAAAAAAGTGAGAGAAGGGGAAGGAAGAGAAGAAACGAAAGGGTAGGGACAGAAGGATACATTAGAGAGGGGAAAACCGATGAGAAAGAGGGAACGGGAGGACAAAGAAAAAACAAGGAAAAGGTGAAAAAGAGAACGGATGGTAAGGAAGGGGGAAAACAAGATGAAGAAATGAGAGAGAGAAAATAGAGGGAGGAAAAGGCAAAGGTGAGGTAGAGAAAATAAAGGGAAGGTGGAGCGCAAAGCAAAGAAAGAAGGAAAAAGAGAAGTGATAAGGGAGGGAAAATAAAAAAAATGGAGAAAAAAGATGGGAGGGAAGAAAGAAGGTTAGAAATAGAAAAAAAGGGAAGGAGAGGACAAAGACAAGAAAGACGGGAAAAGAGAAAAAAAGAGAGGGATAAGGTTAGGAAAATTAAAAAGGAAGGGGAAAAGAGAGAAGGATAAGATAGATGGGAGAAAGGTACAGAAAGGGAGAAAGAGAGAGGGAAGGGGGTGGTCAAAGAAAAGAAACAAGGAATAGGAGAAAAAAAAAGACGTGATATTACTATTCTCATCAAAATGTTGGAACCCCTCTTGAATTTTCATCATCTTCTTCCCCTTTCTCCTTTCCCTTTACATGAATCTATCTCAACCACTATATAGCTCTCATCTCTTTCAGATCTTTATCGGTGGACGTCATTTTATATGCGCCTCTCGTCATGAAATTTTATTTTCATTTCTCTTTTAGTTTCTCTCTTAATCTCTCGATCTCTCAAACTAGTTCTTCTCTATTTCAAACACAATACCTTATGAAGCTATATTTTATATATATCCTTAGTCAAATTGTGTTGATGGAAGTATTAACGTGTACTAGTGAAAGCAATGAGACACGCAGTGGCTGATGTGGAATGCGTGCGTAGATTGAGAGGATTTGAACTTGCCGCCTAGACCCATTTCTGCTTCCCCGCGGTATTATCGAATTACTTTAATCTGATAACAGCGCGTCCCATTTCCCGCACTATTCCACTTACATCGTCCACAACGACTCTAATCTAATTACAGCGCGTCCTACGCTACGCTAATCTGATTAAACTACTGAAATCTAATTAAACTTAATTGGTAACCTAATAATCTAGTTACACATGTAACTTCATTGGTATTTATTAAAATCAATTAATTGATCAACTGTTACGTAATTATCTCTGAGGTCTAACACTAAACTACTGGCATCCTCTTCTTTGAAACATCATTCCCCTTCTCTTGAATATTAAGTAATTGCCACTTCCGATAATTCTTCAAGCTGTTGTTTGCCCTTTAAAACGTAAGGTTTGTTAAAGGACAAGTCCACCCCAACAAAAAGTTGATTTGAATAAAAAGATAAAAATCCAACAAGCAGAACACTGAAAATTTCATCAAAATCGGATGTAAAATAAGAAAGTTATGACATTTTAAAGTTTCGCTTAATTTAACAAAACAGTTATATGAACATCCTGGCTGGTATGCAAATGAGGAGACTGATGATGTCATCCACTCACTATTTCTTTTGTATTTTATTATTTGAAATATGAAATATTCTCATTTTCTCCTAATTGTCAAGTGATACAACGATTGATTCCTCCCTGAACATGTGGAATTAGCATTGTTTAATACTATATGGTTCAGTCAAGTTGGTCTTTATTGTCAAATCTATAAAAAATGAAATATTGTATAATTCAAACAATAAAAAACAAAAGAAACAGTGAGTGAGTGACATCATCGACTCTCTCATTTGGATGTAACTGGCTCGTTCATATAACTATTTTGTTAAAAATAAGCGAAACTTTGAAATGTCATAACTTTCTTATTTTACATCCGATTTTGATGAAATTTTCAGCACTATGCTAGTTTAATTTTTCTCTATTTATTCAAGTCAGCATTTTCCTGGGGTGGACTTGACCTTTAACTCTAAATCATCTGCAATATGCGAATTTGTCATCAGTAACCAAATCAACATCATTGCACTCACAGAGACATGGCTATCAGGAAACTTTAATAATGATAGATATATAGCTAATAAATTGGGATGTTTTCAGAACTACATGACGTCCATCATACTCCACGCAAAGGTGGCGGAGCAGGAGTTTGTATTTGTCCAGGATAGGCCCCATAGAAAATTGACAAAACTTTGTTTTTTCATACATACAATATTTTTTTATGGTTTCTTGTCAATTTGAGGGAGCTGATTACGAATCTGAAGGATGCCACTCGTGTAACCTTGAGCATTTTTTTTTCGCAAATTGGCAAGATCCAATATGGCCGCCAAAATATGCAAATGACCCATGAAAATCATAAGATTGCCCGCACAATGGCTATAATGCATGAAATTGTGTGGCAGGAGTAAAATACTCTCTGAAAAAATGATTCTTGACAAAATGATTAATTTCTTGATATTCAAAATGGCCGCCATAGACCACTGTATACTCTATTATGTACAATATGAATAGGGAAAACTAAATTTTACAAAAATGAGGACTAAACTGCAAGTAATTGTGATCTATGATTTCAACTGCGATTGTATGCCACAACAAAATGATGTGAATGGGGAAAAAATAATGTTTTATACAAATATGTACGGGCTGAGTCAGCTAATTGATACTGCTACAAGAGTTACAAATACCTCTGCCACTTTAATTGATTTGATATTTGTATCAGACAAAGAACTATACAGTGAATGGGGAATATTTGAAACTAGTATAAGTGATCATTATTTGGTGTATACAATTCGCGATTTCAGTGCTAAGATGTATAAAGATTCCGAATTTGCAGAATTTCGATCATTTAAAAATCTTGATGAGAAAACATTTTATAGTGAATTGAGAAATATTCCTTGGCAGGTCGTAAAAGATATAGATGATGTTGATGTTGCTTGGGATGTATGGTTGACTTTTTTCAATGATGTAATCAACAGGCACATTCCCTTTTGTAAAAAGCGGATACGAAAAAAAGCTTGTCCTTGGATATCTGACGAGGTCGTCAAGCTAATGAAGGAACGTGATAAGGTTCTAAAAACAGCTAAAGTTAACAAAAATAATGATATTTGGGACACATACAAATTTCTGAAAAATAAAGTTATTCATCTCATGAGAAAAAGTAAAAAAGAATATAATGCTAACCAGATTTCACAAAATCAAAACAATAGTAAGAAAATGTGGAGATGTTTGAGAGAACTTGTGCCCAAGTCATTACCTATTTCTCCCAACACCATAAACGTAGATGGAACAGATGTGTCGGGCAATGCAAATATTGCTGAAGCATTTAATGAATTTTTCATTTCAAATGCTACTAATATTACTAAGGACCTGCACAGGGATACGTCTCAACAGAGAGTTCAAGTAGAAGATGATACAAATGTTGGTTCAATTCACTCTCAATTTGAGCTAGAGTTGATTACTAGAGATTTTGTTTTGAAACAGATTGATAATCTGAGTATAGATAAATCAACTGGGGAAGATCATGTCAGCTGCAAACTTTTAAAGATGACAAAAAATATTATCGCAGAGTCCCTTTGTGATATTATTAACAAATCCCTTACTACTGGAGTTGTTCCTCGTGAATGGAAAAAGGCTCGGGTAGTACCAATATTTAAATCTGGTGATATGTCTTCGTTGAATAATTACCGCCCAATTTCTATATTACCAATCGTTAGTAAAATTTTAGAAAGGGCTGTTCACCAACAGCTAAGTGAATTCTTGGACGTGAATGATTTATTACACCCAAATCAATCTGGTTTTCGGCCTATGCATTCAACAACTACTGCCCTTGCAAAACTTGTAAATCAGTGGTCGTTAAACATTGATAACAATTTAATTTCTGGAGTTGCGTTCATAGATCTTCGGAAGGCCTTTGATACCGTGGACCATGAGCTGCTTTTAAAGAAATTAACTTGCATTGGTTGTAGTAAGAGGACTATCACTTGGTTCAAATCATATTTATTTGATCGACAACAAGTGACACAATTCAAAGGAGCCAAATCGCACCCTTCAATCGTCAAATTAGGCGTGCCACAAGGGTAAATTCTAGGTCCCCTTTTATTTTCAATATATGTTAATAGTTTACCTGAATGTATTCATGAAGGTATTATAGATATGTACGCTGACGACACGACACTTACCGTCAGTGCGAATGATGCGACAGTTTTGGAAGAAAAATTAACTGTTGCATTAAACAAGGTCATGGCATGGATTAAAGATAATCAGCTCGTCCTCAACACTGAAAAAAATTGTGTCATGATAATAGGTTCTCGTGCTAATCTCAGGAAAAAAGATTCTTTCACGATTTCGTTAAACGGTGATTTGATAAATAGAGTTCAATTCACCAAATGCTTAGGAGTTTTGATAGATGAAGAACTGAAATGGTCAAAACAAATTGAAAATGTATGTAAACTTACTCAGAAAAGCATTGGCATAATAAAGAGAGCGAAAAGTTCTTTGCCTGTGCAGTCCTTAAAGTTGCTTTATAACAGTTTAGTGTTGCCAAGTTTTGATTACTGTTCTGCTGTATGGTCGAATAGATTTCAATCCCATACAATTAAGCTGCAAAAAATTCAGAAGAGGGCTGCAAGAATTATATTGAACAAGACATACGACACACCGTCGGCTGATTTGTTCACAAGTCTTAAATGGATGACACTAGACAAACGATTTGAGCTCAGTCGCGTTTTGATGATATTTAAATGTGTTCATAATTTAGCACCTTCTTACCTTCAGGTAAACTTAACCAATCCAAATGATGTACATGAACATCATACCAGACAGAGAGACAGTGGATATTTACGCGTGCCCAAGTTTCGCACTGATTGTTATAAGTGTAGTCCAATCGTATCTTCAATATTTGAATGGAATAAGCTTGATAATTCAATTAGAACAGCTCCTTCTGTCATTTCATTTAAGAGAATGTTTAAAAGAACTTGTAATTTATAAATAACTTGCGGAACATCCACTGTTGTGCTTATTTTGTGTTAGCATGACCTTGATGATTTGGTGTATATTATCAGTATTTTCAAGATGTCCTTCTTAATTAATTTGATTTATTGATATTTTATTATACGTCAAACGAGTGCCCGTCTGCGTTTTGTTTGCTGCAAAGTTTGTTAATGTTTCGTTTTACATTCAAATCCTAATGTGAATCTTAATGCTGTAACATTCTGTACATACGTTATGCATTTTGTAAATATGTTTATTGTTATTCAGGGCCCCATGGAAGACCACTACTTATTGGTGAATGGGCTACCCTGTCAAAATATCAGAAATAAATAAATAAATAAATAAATAAAATAAATGAACGAAGTAATCTAACAAGATTTAGCACTAAATTGCATATTATTAAATACTTAATGGTTTAACGGATGATAACATGAAACAATGATCATTTAAGGACGTTCCACAGTTATGTTTGTGCGCATCATGATCTGCGCATATTTTACACTCTGCACGCCGACGTCACAATGGACGAACTTGTGATTAGATATAATGTGAGCTGATTTTTCTCCTTATCTGAACTAACTGCAGATTTGATGTGTTATTTTATGAAGCTAATAAACTGGAATTATTCCATGGACCATTTTTTTTATTCCTCTACAATTTCAAAATAATTTCTCTGTAGTGCTGCAAAGTATGATGAATATGACCCTGAGTATCAATAAATGGAAAAGTAGTTCGGAATTTTTCCTCACATAGATACTGCTTTTGCGCGTTTTCGGGGGGCCGTTTCATAAAGCTGTTCGTAAGTTAAGAGCGACTTTAAGAACGACTGGTGAACCCTTTATACGTGCTAAATAATCACCAATGAACATTAATGGTGAATATCATTTACCATAAGAAAGGATCACCAGTCGTTCTTAAAGTCGCTCTTAACTTACGAACAGCTTTATGAAACACCCGCCAGGTGTCTTAAGAAGCAAATTTGTTCTAATAAGAGTGCTGATAGTTTGAAAACAAACACATGAACCCATATTTATTAATGCTTGCACCTCTTAGGTATACCTTCCTCTACAACTTTGCAAAGTTTGTGGAAAATGACATGGGTTTTGAATAAAATGCAGCATTTCTTTTACTTCTCAAGTTTGTTATTAAAATTTGAATTGTTTGAGGTTGAGTATCTTTCCCGTAATTTCTAAGAAGTGAAAGTGTTGTTAGACTTAAATGAGCAAACAATTGACAGCAATATAGATAGATTATCCATCTTACGGATACACTTATTAATCACATTGCAAAATTTAATGACATTTTTATGGATTTTGACTGAGTAATAGGGCTTTAAACTCAATGTTGCGATCTCGCGAGGTCTAAAAATGCCATATTATTTTGGATGCGCAATTCTTAAGAACATCATCCATTTTGGGTTAATTTTTAAGCTCCATAGCAAAAAATCAAGCACATGGACCCATGTTAATTTTTGCATATTTGTAATATTCAGTATGGTGAAAATGACATGGAATTTCAATGTTTGGGAGCAAGATTACGGAACCATTCGCATTTTAGACGGTATTAACAGACTTTTGCTTGTTTTCGGCGCATTTTGGGCTGTTTCAAGCCAACTCGCAATATTTTGGACACTGATAATTTGAAAACGAGCACATATACACCATAGTTTAAATGTCCTAACTTCTTCAGAATATATTCCTCTACAAATCTAGAGAGTATGATGAAAATGACATGGATTTTTATATTTGGGAGCAGGACTAAGGAACCATTCGTATTTTGGACATTTTGGGTGGTATTAGACTTTTGCCCGTTTTAGGCGCATTATATATTGTTTCAAACCAACTCGCAACACTTTGGACACTGATAGTTTAAGAACGAGCACATGAACCCCATAGTTTAAATGTCCTAACTTCTTCAGAATATATTTCTCTACAAATCTATAGAGTATGATAAAAATGACATGGATTTTGAATGTTTGGGAGCAGAACTACGGAACCATTCATATTTTAGACATTTGGGACGGTATTATCAGACTTTTAGTTGTTTTCGGCGCATTTTTGGCTGTTTCAAGCCAACTCGCAACAGTTTAGACACTGATAACTTAAAAACGAGCACATGGACCCCATGTTTTTAATATTTTAACGTCATCAGAATATATTCCTCTGAAAATCTAGAGAGTATGATGAAAATGACATGGATTTTTAATATTTGGGAGCAGGACTAAGGAACCATTCATATTTTAGACATTTTGGACGGTATTATCAGACTATTACTTGTTTTCGGCGCATTTTGGGCTGTTTCAAGCCAACTCGCAACAGTTTAGACACTGATAGCTTAAAAACTAGCACATGGACCCCATGTTTTTAATATTTTAACATCATCAGAATATATTCCTCTGAAAATCTAGAGAGTATGATGAAAATGACATGGATTTTTAATATTTGGGAGCAAAACTACGGAACTATTTGCTTTAGACGATATAAGACTTTTGCACGTTTTTGGCGCATTTTAGGTGGATTTCAATATATTCAAGCCAACTTGCAGCACTTTGGACACTGATAGTTTAAAAACCCCATATTTTTAATATTTTAATGCTTTTAGAATATATTTCTCTACAAATATCGAGAGTATGATGAAAATGACATGAATTTTGAATGTTTGGGAGCGAAATATGGAACCATTTGCATTTTAGAGGGTATTAAGAGACTTTTGCATGTTTTTAGGCGATTTTCAAGCCAACTCGCATCACTTTAGACACTCATAGTTTAAAAATGAGCACATGGACCCCATATTTTTAAGATTTTAATGTCTTTGGAATACATTATTCTACATATCTGGAGAGTATGATGAAAATGACATGGATTTTGAATGTTTTGGGGCAAGACTACGGAACCATTCGCATTTTAGACGGCATTATTAGACTTTTGCACGTTTTGGACGCATTTTGGGCGATTCTCATGCCAACTCGCCTTACTTTGGACACTAACAGTTAAAAAACGAGCACATAGACCTCATATTTTTAACTTCGCTACACCTCCGATATGCATTCCTCTACAATCTAGCCGAGTTTGATAAAAATTACATTGATTTTGACTAAAGTGCAGCTTACAAAATACTTTTTTTATTTCTGAGTAGATTCACGTCTTTGAAGATTTTTTTCCCGAGTTTTTGCACCATCCTTGCCAAATGAGGGCGCAGTTTACTCCAAATAGATATAGTTTTACCAATTAAAAGACCTTCTCTTACTTTGGTATACACTTTGTTATATATCTTGAGAATTTGATGAAGTTTGATGCGGTATTCACTGAGTACAGATGATTTGAACTCATTTGGTAAATTCGTGAGGTCTAAGAGAGGCATAATTCTCTTGATTGCGCAAGATTGCATATCATTCAAATACGGTGACTTTGAAGACCCGTAGAAAAAAAATAAGCACATGAACCCATGTTATTTTTTGAATTTTCATAATGCATATATACCAAAGTAACCCTCTGCAAAATTTGGTGAAAATGACATGGACTTCATTTTAACTGTGGAACGTCCTTAAATGATTATTAAATACTGAATGGTTTTACGGATGATAATTTGTAATATTATCTTTCAGGATGGCATGGCTTCTGGTAAAGAACGATGTACAGTGCGTCCCAGAAAAAACGAAACCGAGATTTAGCGATGATTTATCATAACTTAATCATAAATAAAATAGACAAATGACCTACCAATGTAAAGCTTAGAATCTCGTCTTTCATCTGGTATTATTTAGATTATTCCTCATTCACGCATGATTGAGCAAAAAAAAATCGAAGAAAGGATGCCAAAAACTCATTTGGCGGGGGGAATCTGAATTTCAAAAAGTAAATCACATGACTAAAAAGTTCAATATCTTCTCTTTTCTCTGATACCTAAATCACAGAAAATGGTCAAGTAGTAAAAAAGTTATGATCCCTCGAAACAATGCTTGTATTTCCATAATTTCATTAAATAAACGTGTTTTCACAGGTTTCCCACAGAAGCTATCGCACGGTAACAAAAGACTTAATGCATGACTGATCGTCAACAAAACGGAGTGTCGAGTGAGTTTGAATGCTATCCTGTAACACCTCTTCATTTTATGAAATTAATGAAATTCAAGCCTTATTTCAAATAACCAGAACTTTGTTATTTCTTGACCATTTTCTGTAATTGGGGTATCAAATTTAAGAGCAGATATTGGACTTTTTTAAAAGGTGGTTTTCTTTTTAAAACCCAGATACGGCCCGCCAAGTTACTTTTTGGTATCCCCTTTTCAAATTGTTTTTGCTCATTATGCGTGAATGAGAAATAATCTAAGTAATTTCAGATGAAAGAGGAGATTCTAAGCTTTAAAATGGTAGGTCATTTGTCTATTGTATTTGCGATTAAGTTATGATAAATCATCGATAAATCTCGGTTTCGTTTTTTGTGGGACGCACTGTATAAATAATTTTTTTTTTACTTTTTACGTTTTTCTTTGTCTTTCCTATATTCTCATCATGTATATACATCTACCCATTGTGCCTGATAACGTTTTAATAGTGGTGAATAACACATTTTCACACTATGGACTAATATAAATTTGAAATTATCAACTGAAACGGCTTGCGATTTACATATACAATTTAAAGATAAAACTATGAAATGGCTGATAATGTGTCATAGCTCATAATTAAAGTATACATCCAAAGAATCAAAAGTATTTAATAATGACTTTATGTGGTCATCATTGTAAAGGGGAAGTATTACTAATCAGATATATAACTTCACTTTTCAAAATAGTGATCAGAGTTTGCAGAAATCAGCTCTCAAAAATTATTTATTTTCATGCCATATTTCTGCCTTCCACCGGTCCTCTTGCGAGCTCCAGCTGAGTGACGTCACACAATGAGCAGTGAGCAGCTGAGCTGACAGCAGCCCATTGGAGACGATCTTTCCAATCAGCGTTTTTTGCTCTTAGAATTGTTTATTGCTCTTAATATTGGTCTTGTTATATAGATAAAAGTTTGAATTTACTGAACAGTGAAAAAAAGTGCACATTTAACGTATTTTGGTAACCGATATTTAGCTTAGAATTTTTTTTTTTCAAGAAATATATGTGAATAAACAAAGCATATTTTCACGTAGAAATCACACTTACGTCACATTAATATTATAATCAATATAAAGCATAGACATTCTTCTTCATGACTGAACAAAAATTATGATTATTTCATTAAGTAGCAAAGTCAGGAACCACAAAAAAAACACGGCAATATCCATCGCAAAATGACTGAAATTGCAGTTGAATTGCCGAAGCATTATTAGGCAACAGCGGCGAGCGGACTTTATTTCATATATCTTAAAAATGCCTTTCCGGTAGGGCAATGGTCTGTGGCCAAATGCGTTGGCTATTGTTTTGTCATGTGCGAGGACCCTGGTTCGAAACTGGGATTTTTTTTCTGGGCATTTTTTTGTTATTCCTTCCCCGTCCCTACCCATCTTTTTTTCTCTTTTTATTTTCTTGTGAAATTCTATTCAGACCTGTATTTATCAAATCTTGCTTCTTAATTGCTGCTTTTGATTTTCAAGTTCTTGATTAGATTATTTCTACTCTTATTTGGGATGGGAGGGATAGAGTTAAAAGTCAAGTCCACATCAACTAAAAATTATTTGAATAGAGTAATTTCCCTTGTTGTTTTTACTCAAAACAGTCATATACACAAAACAATGATATGCAAATTAGAGTTGTCACTCACATCACATTTATATTTTTTGTGGCATTTTGTTTTTTATTCTTTGCAGATTTGACGATAGGAAACTCTTCATCTGATCACAATAGGTTATATTTACGGAACTGTTAAAATAGTAATTATATAAATTTGAATAAAAGTTTTTATGAAAAAGAGAGAAAAAAAGAAATAGTTTAAATAATCAAATCAAAGTATGAATTTAATTATCGTGATGATTGATGACGTGCGGTGGCATGTAATTCCCGGTCAACAACAAATGATAGTAGGTTTAGACACCTGAAAAGTTCCACTCAGAACACTGGTGCTCTACCTCAAGTGATGTTTGTGTAGGCCCCACTCCACTTCACTACCGCTACACTACCGTACATGTACGCCACACCTACCCGGGTAGGTGTGTAGCGTAGTGTAGGCTGTAGCAGTAGTGAAGTGGAGACTACACGAACATCACTTGAGGTACGGTGCTCTCTGAGTCTCTGTGTCATTACAAAGATTGCATTTATCTTCATTGTTGAAGGCATTACGCATGCATATATGCAGCAACACTCTAATCAGAAAGAAACACCAGACTCTAATTTTGGCCCACCTAAGGGTTCATTACATGCCGCCGCGCACAGAAAATTCAAGCCATAGAAGTCGTGTGTTGTGGACCCAAGAAGTGAGATCCCAGCACGCGCGACCCACTAGTTAGAAATCCACTGCCAAACGCGGTTCGTGGTGCGAGGTTAGTATACTAATACTAACCTCGCAATACGTGTGAGTGATTTTGGCCAGGAATAAGGGTAATCACTGCTGAAAATTTGTCTGGCTTCATGACATCGGCATCATGGTGATATAATTCTGTATATAATAAAAACTTAAACATTCCTCTGAAACAGCAGATTTTCAGCCATGGTCCATACCAGTGCTCCTAAATAATTTAAATTGAGTCCTGACCAGTTTTAGAAATCTGAAGAAAAAATCTGCTGGAATTGTGCAAAAACATTATTTCTAAAATAAAGACTTTTTAATTTTAGTTATGCCAAAATGCATGATTCTAAACTTATATCAGATCTGTATCTGTCATCTGACCTGAATGCATCGTAAGAACAAGTACAGTTTCCAAACATGCTTACCTTGACTTTTGACTGGATCAAACAGCTTAACCTGCAACATGCATCGGGAGCAAGTGAATGGGACCGTGCAGCTTGGAGTTTTTCAATAGTTAGTAGAGCAACACAACGAAGACTGTCGAGTGGACAAAATCGATCTTTCCAGTTCACAATTCAATAAAAACCGGGCAAAATAACACAGTTCTGGTTCCCTTATAGTCTGAAGTTGTCGAAAACAGAATTCGGATATCACAATACATAAAGAAAACGGTAAATTCGGAGAAAAATAGAGACCAGGAAGGTGAATCAGCTATAAGTGTACTGCTGGCTTGCACAGAGCTAGAGAGCGGCTGAGTGAGTCGATCATCATGTGACGTCATTATTCTCGACTGTATTTGATCGCGTTATTGTCTGTCTGGGGGCGGCTGGGGGGCTGAGAAGGGTCTCTAATAATTTCATTTCTTGCATTTCCACGACATCAATAAGACTTTTTAGTGACATATTTGTGTATAAAAAGACAAGACCTTTCCATTCATATATAATTTGTCTATAATCATCACTTTCGTGAATTTTCTTTGGATGTATACTTTAAGGAAAGCATGGTGATGATTAAAGGACAGGATGTTTTGCCATATCATAAATTATGTACATACATGTATATTTTACCAAATTGTGTAAATTGCTATAGCATTTCACAATTTTTTAACATTCATAGTCTGCATACTTTTGTATCAAACAGGTATTGGGAAAATTGAAGTTTTTTATTTGGAAAAAGAAAAACAATAAAGATTTAGGAGCAAAAAATGTGTTTGCCCCTATGCGATTGAAAAGCATTTTTTCTCTGTGAAAATGTATTCTGTAAACCCATCAATAGTTTAAACTGCTTTCACTACCCTCATAATAATGAGTTTTGATAATATTCTCTCTTTATTTTGTTAATGCTATGCCAATCCGATTATTTTGTTTTTTATGACTAATAACTGTTCAATGTATTTTTTACTTCACCCCCCCCCCCCCCCCCCGAAGGATGGAGGAATTACGTAAAGGGAAAATCTCGCTCTTGGATTAGTCTGAGTGTGGCATATATAAACAGATGTCACAAAGAAAGCACTTGCAAATCGATATTGATAGTGTACTATGAGCAACTACAACAGAATCCGGCGCACGAGCTACGACGAATTCTCAAATATCTGAACCTGCCTATGGATGAAGGACGACTTGAATGTGCACTAAAGTATGACAATGGGATCTTCTATCGATCAAAGTCAAACCAAACGCTAGATTCATTTTCTGAGGAGCAGAGGATCTGGGTAAATGCAGCTTTGAAAAGATATGTCAATTTGATTGGCAAGAAAGACTTACAGAACCCACCTTCATCGTTCCTTCAATATCATTGACTTTAATTAACTCTTTTGCAAGAGCGTGCCGCAGTGTTGTACTGCATTAATGCTCTTTTATGGGATTAAGGCTTACTTTCATGCATTGGACTTCAGGGGTTGGGCCTTGTAAATGCATTTTAAATGTTTATATTTATGTACAAGTTAAATGACGAAGGTAGTAAATATTAACACTAGTACTCTGAATACAGAGCTCCGTATAGCCTCTTTTCACAATTCCAAACAACTATAAATAATTTTGTTGTAAAGTCACATGGAAGATAATAAGACATTGTGATCACCGGTAAAGATAACAATAATACAGCAAAAAGATATTGATGAACATCTGGTTTAATATAAGGATGTAATTGTGGACATAGGGCCCTGGGAAGGGATGTTTTTAAAGGGTTTAAAGAATATCTGACAAGAGAGAGTCAAACGATTCATTACAAGATGAACGTCATTTTAGCCACGAAAATTCTGACAAGCACAACACGGTTTTCAATCGAAAATAAAGGCCATTTCGCTCATATTTCTCTATTTTGGCACATGTACCATAATTCCCGAGAGTGCTGTCTATGGAGAATAACATACGCAACAGCCCCACGAGCACCTTAGCTTCCAAGGGCTTGTTACAATCGTCTGCGTTCGCGGAGCAGGGATGGCCACAACCTTTCGAAAAAAGCGCACTTTTTCGGGACAAATGGGGGAGCTTTTCACGCAAGGCTCTGTTTAATAGTTTTTCTGAAAAAAAGTAATTTCTATGAAAATTATTCATCAAATAATAACAACAAAATTATATGAATATATTATTGGTAAAGGTGCATAGGTGGGGTGCTTGGGAGCGTTTCCCTCTTCCTTCCCCCCTACAAAAGTAACTACTAAAAAAGGGAAAGAAGAAAAGGAAATAAAAGAGTAAAAAGTCAAATATGATATAATTTTCTAAATATTTTTATATCAAAATCTGATTTGATTTTTTGATGAAAATGAAATATTGATTTTCTTTATTGCTCGCTCACAACTTTGAGTACACTTTGCCCAATAAGACATATCTGACCCACTCAAAATTTTAGGTTCATTACGCCACTGATAATTAGGAGAAAAAGAAGAGAGCTTGCAGTTTTTTTGTGATTTTGAATAAAATTGCATATTCTTGATTTATTTCTAGACCCCCAACAGTTCCACAAAGCCATAAAAAGCAATGGAATTATTAGGAGAAATAGCGTATTAGGCTCTGAATAAATTAGCATTTACCTAGAAATTTAATTAATCAAATCAGTGGCGTAATGATCCAAAGATTTTGAAGGGGCTTCATGTGGCGTATCGTGCAAAATAAAAAAAAGTCGTGCGAGCAAAAATGTAGATATTTTTATCCTTAAAAAATCAAATTATGTATGGCTTAATATTGAGAAAAATATATTTCACCCTTCTCTCTTTCCCTTTTTTTTTCTTGGTCGTCAAGCGCCCGAAGTCCCCCTTCCCTCATCTGTACACCACTGAAACAATAACTTTGAAACTGCTAGCTAGTACTAATATAATAGTTACCATGTACGGCAGAACCCGGTTGACGCGTGCACCGCCTAGACTATTGAGAACAAATAAGCCGAAATGAAAATGCACAAAATGTGTACTTTTCCTTCTTTCCTTCGTTTTTTTTATGCAAATGTCCGTGGAAAAGTTCCAAAGATGACACACATGCACCCACACACACTCCCACACACAACCTCGTTTTATGTGCGGCCTCCATATCCTCACACAAACTAACACAGACACACAAATAAACAACTGGCACAAACGACTACACAGCACTGCCATTCGTGAAAAGCTCCCCCCGGTTGTCTCGAAGAGTTGCGTTATTTTGACTCCCCTCCCTCAACCCACCATTTCGAGAAAAGCTCCCCCGGTTTTCTCGAAAGGGTGCTGCCACCCCCGCTCCGCGAACGCAGACGATCGTAACAAGCTACTTCCAAGGGCTATGTTTGGATAGATTTGATAGTAACTTTTGTAATATAGGACCAAATCTGAAAAGGCATATTCAAGATGAAGAAAAGTGTTTTAAAGTATTTCATTCGATAACCAAATACACGTAGTTTATTCTTATCGCCCACTAATGACGAATATATAATTGGTATTGTTAGATCACTCAAAACTAAGAAAAGTCAAATTTATTACAAAATTGGATATGAAGTTATTAAACAAGTTATTTTTCAGGATTTCTTCCGACACTCACTCATTTTTTGTAATTTGTTCATGTCTAGTGGAGAGGTACCAGGATAAATGACGATTTAAGTAGTCCTAATAAAAAAAAAAGATTCCTAATTGCTAATAACTTATCGTCCTACTTCCTTGTTGCCGTCCCTTTTTTTTATTACTTACACATATGTCGGAAAAATAAGATTTTTGTAGTAAATGTAGCATTTTCAGTAATTACAAATTTTTGTTTGATAAACTTTGCTGTGCATTCGAGTTGTTTCAACACACTGTTCTTAGACTTTTTCCAAGGCATTCGGTACTGTTGCTTATAAACTTTTCACTCAGTAGATTAGGTAATTACTTTGGAATGGTTTACAAGCTCTCTTACTGATATAAATCAGTTTGTCGGTTACAGCACGATAGTCCGCGGGTCCGATTTTTTATTTATTTTTTGCTGTTGTAAGGCTAATCTATTGTACTCTTCTATAATCAAAATACACATTCACATTTCATGAACATGTTGTACAAATCATTTGAATCATTATGAATTATACAATTAATCCATATCCCATATAACCATACAAATATACAGCCAACTTCAAAGATACTCGAAATTTATAGTGACAAATAAATGCGTTTCCACAATTACAAAATGAAATATTAATTTGATGTATAATATGTTCTATAACAACAACCCCAAGGACTATCACCCTCTGACAACTCCTTCAAGGAAAATATTATCCCCACATTTTTATCTCCCGAGACGCGAAATAATTTTCCCACCGCAGTTGTGGACTTCAATATAAATATTAATGACATTCGTCTTCGGAATAAGACGCATGCGCGTAGTCTTTACAAAATTGTGGCCGTTCGCGTTGCATGCTATGAATAAATCAGCTCCCTCAAATTAGAGATCCAATTCTTAAACACCAAATTGCCATTAATGGCAAGACAAAATGTTAAGCTAGGCTATAGCCTATGCTAGGGCATTAACTTAATTTTAAATCTTGACCTGTCTAATGCCTGCAACCGACTAATGCAATGATTAGCTTAGAACTGGTTTAATAATTCCGAACTTTACGTTTAGGACTACTTTTGTTAAACCAATGAGCTTGGTAGCCTTAGTCAACTGAGTCTAATCCGTATGTAATAGAACTAGTAACACAATTGCCTATTTCGAGCACGTGAAATTAAAAACTTAATAATTTGTAAAGAAAAATGTTTATCGATCAATAACAATTGTTGATAAAGAGAGTTTACTTGGCGATTGAAATAGCAATGACGCAGAGCCGCGCGTTAAACATTCACATGCACGTTCTGCTCACTGACGTTAATTTGTGCCTGAAGCGTTATAGGCCTACATGATCATGAGTTTAAAACGTAGCTCAGGGTAGTCTATCAAGATTTAGATCTAGAGACTAGTCTAGATAATATAGATCTAAACTAAATATAATTAGATCTATGACTATATTTATAGACTAGACCTATTAGACCAATGCTAACAAGCTCATCGGTCTAACGTAAGTAAACGTAAAGTTCAGAATTAACCGGTTCTAACTTAACCATAGGCATTAGTCGGCCGCAGGCATTAGACAGGTCCAGAGAGTGGCGTAACTGTCACCCCCCAAAAAAAATATAGGCTGGCAAAAGAAAAGGGGGGAAAGGAGTAAATGAGGGAGAAAGGAAGAGAAACGTCGTGGGAAAGAGGAAGTTAGTGTTCATTATTGTGTTATATAACATAAGAACCATTTTTTCATAACTTTATGAAACATAATTTGCTCAGGGCCTATATATGTCTTCATTGTTCCTGGTGCGAGCACTGTCTGTTGAGCGAGATATTTAATCCTGTTGTACTTAAACCTCCTGTTTCCAAATCAATATACATTAAATTAATTGGGGACATCCCGATAGACCGCGGGTCAGATAGACCGCGGGTCCGATAGTCCGCGGATCCATGGGGGGCCGAGGGGGAACTGCCTCACCCCACACCCCCAGCTCAAAAAAGAGGGGGGAAGAGAGGAAAAGGGAGAGAATAAAAAGAGAGAGAGGAAGATGGGAAAAGAAGAGAATAGAAAAGAGAGTAAGAGGGAGAAAGGGAGAGAAGAAAAAAAAGAGAGGAAAAAGGGGAAAGGAAAGACAAAGAAAAGGCAGAAGAAATGGGGAAAGATGAGAAAAAAAGAGAGGAGGGAAAAGGAAGAGAAAAAAAGGAGAAAGGAAAAGGAGGAAAAAGAAGAAGAAAAAAAGAGGAAGGAAGAGAAGAATATTTAAATAGAGAGGAAGATGGGAAGAAAGATAAGAAAAAAAGAGAGAGAGAGGAAGAGGGGAAAAGAAGAGAAGAAAAATAGAGAGGGGGGAAAGAAAGGGAGAGAAGAAAAAAAGAGATTAAAAGAGAAAAAGGGGGAAAGGAAAGAAAAAGAAAAAGGGGAAAGAGAAAAAAAAGAGGAAGAGGGAAAAGAAAGGAGAAAGAAAAGGGGGGAAAAGAAGAAGAAAAAAGAAGAAGGAAGAGAATAATATTTAAAAAGAGAGGAATATGGGAAGAAAGATAAGAAAAGAGAGAGAGAGGGGAATAGAGGAAAAGAGAAGAAAAAAAGAGAGAGTAAGGGGGGGAAGGAAGAGAATTAAAAAAAAAGGAGGAGGAAAAGAGAAAAAGAAAAGACGGGAAAAAAGAGAAGAAAAGGGGGAAAGAAAAGATGGGGAAAAAGAGAAGAAAAGGGGGAAAGGAAGACAAGAAAAAAGAGAAGAAAAGAGGAAAATGAAGAGAAGAAAAAGAGAGAGAGAGGAGGAAGAAAATAAAGAGAAGAAAAGGGGAGAGGAAGAGGGGGAAAAAAAGAGAGAAAGAAAGGGGAATGAGGATAGGAGAAAGAAAAGAAAAAGAAAAGGAGATGGAAAAAGAAAGAGGGAGATGTTGACCCGGACGTCGATTTGATGTTCGAAATAGGCGGCGCCAAAATGACGTTCGAACTATGGGGCGCCGAACTGACGTTTAAACTGGGAGGAGGGCGCCAACTTGATGTTCGAACTATGGGAGCACCGAATTGATGTTCGATCTAGCGGGGCACCAAATTGATGTTCGAACTAGGGTAGCGCTAATTTGAATTTGACCATAATGCGACAAATACATGTTTCAGAGGGGGGGGGGGGAGGGCAAACTTATATTTCACATGGGGGCGCCAAGCTTATGTTCAACCGAGGGCGCCAAATTGACCTTGAACTTAGGGGGCTTCATGCAAATTCATTTTCGACCGGGGGCGCAACATTGCTCGTATTGCCTCTTTATACTGAAATATATGTCCTGCCCAAAAAGCTTAGAGGAGAATGAAACCCTTGAAACCAGCTGAATCCATAATAAAGAGAAAAATCAAAGAAACATATTGTTGAAAGTTTGAGGAAGATTGAATGAATAATAAGAAAGTTATGAGCATTTGAATATTGAGAGCACTAATGCCATGTAGATCCTCCCATTGGCAATGCGACCAAGATCTGTGATGTCACACAAGTACAACTCCCTTATTACTTTAGTACTTATTTCACTTATATTCTCACTTTTATAGAGTCTATCACAAGGTGAGGTGTTCTCTTTATGAGAGGACAAGTATAGAGGTTTCACAACATTATATCATTGATGAATCGTTTGTCATATGATTAGAATGAGCAAAAAGGGATGTTTTGGGGTATATTTTCAGTATCCAAAAGGGGGGAGTTGTTCATCTGTGACATCATAGATCTTGGTCGTATTGCCAATGGGAGGATCTCCATAGCATTAGTGATCTCGACATTCAAATGCTCATAACTCTTCTATTGCTATTCCTATTTTACTCAAACTTTTGTTGATCTTATTCTTTGATTTTTCGGCTTTCGCAAAAGCTAACTTTCTCCAAGAGTTTCATTCTCCTTTAAATTAATGCGGCTGAATAAAAATATCCCGATTTTACGATAATAGACAAAAACAATGTTTTCGAGTTTTAAGTCTGTTTAGCGAGATAGATAACCTGTTCAGGGTCACAAAAAAAAGGGTTATTATCAAATTCAGCTCGCGCTACGCGCTCGCAATATTTCATCAATGAGGTATGCATCCTCTGCATCAATCCCACATGTAAGTGTTAGTGTTTTTCAAGTCAACATACATAGGCCGATCCAATTAGGGGCAAAGATTTTGCCCCTCCCCCCATGGTGGCGCAAAATAGGGGTAAGAAACAGAAAAAAGAAGAGAAAAGGGACAAGCAATTAGAATAGGAATTATACCTTAGTCTTTCTTAAGTCAGTATATAAAAAATTGAGCTCGCGCTTCGCGCTGGCATCAATAAATTGTTTAGTTATATGCGCATCCCGACCTCACAGTTTTTTTTTATGCGAACGAGAAGCACAAGCTGAAAATATTTGATATTCTAACCTGACAACTGAAAATGTATTTTTCATTTCATCATTATAAAAGTTTTCAGCTAGCGCTTCGCGCTAGCATAAATTTCTTAATAGATATGCATCGTTTTCATCGTAACAACTACTAACATAGGCAGATCCAGGGGGCCCGAGTGCCCCTCCCCCTATTGACGGAGAAAATAAATTGGGAAAAACGGGAAAGAAAGAAAAAAATAAGGGGAAAGATAGGAGAAAAAAAGAAGACGAAACATAAAAAGAGGAAGACGAGTGAATAAAATAAGGTCAGGGGAAGACTTGGAAAATAATTTTTGAAAATATTTTATGTCACTATATTAAAATTTCGCTCGCGCATCACGCTCGCATTGCCTGTTCGATAAGATACATATCTCGGTCAATATAGGCTGATATATAGTTCAAAATATCAAGTTTTGAAGTCAATATACAAAACATAATTCAGCTCGGACATCGATCTTTAATTTTTTTTTAATTTACCAATTTATTCTTTTAAGTGCTCTGGAAAATGTCCGTTTTATGGTGTTAATCAACATTTGCAACATTTTGTGCGCTCGCATTATTTGCTAAGTAGGCCTGCCTATTGTCTTTTTGTATTTCATATAAGATTATCTAAATATTCCTTTTCAGGTGTCTCGATAAAAAAAAAATGAAAGCCTATGTTAACGCTGTGCTCTCGCATTTTGGTGAGTTATGTACACCTATATATTAATTCTATAACAAACTACTTAAATTTCCCCCATTTAAAAATTTCGGATCGCGATTTGCGCTCGCGTGATTTGCTAAAAATATATCAACCAATGAATCCTATTCATGATGACAAAAATACTTAAAATTTCCAGTTTTCAGGCCTCATACACTGTCAACAAATTTTACACACTCATTAGGCTCATAAGATTAATAAATATGAAATAAAATTTTTATGAATTCATGATAACTAAGTTGTCCCTTTTTCATAAATAAATATCGACACGTTTAGGAAAAGAAATAGAAGATAGTCATCATTCTTATATGATAACAAAATATCCTTAGGCCTAAAATGTTTCGATCCTATGTTAAAATAATAATAAAATATCAGCTCACGCTTCGCGCTCGCATAATTTATTTAATGCTTTCCACATCGACGTCACAATTTCCCTATATACACAGTGCTGTAAATAGTGCTTAAATTGACTCATTTCATATCGGAATTTCAAATATTATTTTCAACTCGCGCTTTGCGCTCGCATTATTGATTTTCATGATGAAAAAATTAAATGTATTCAGAATGCAGATTCTGTCTAACTCTAAAACACGCGCACGCATGTTTTTTTGAGATACGCAGCTTGATCTTATTCAAAACGTATTAAAATCATCCAGTTTCAGATCAGAATATCAAAAAATTTCTACTCGCGCTTTGCGCTCGCATTATGAAGATACCAAAATTTACCCATCCTTTTTCATGATTGACAAAACATGACTCGAGTGTCCCGTTGGGGGGTTTGAAATCTCATCCTTTAAAATATAAAAAATGTTCAGCTCGCGCTTCGCGCTCACATTATTTAATCGTTGAAATATGTATCGTCTTAATGGCTAACTGCAAAACTTCCTTAACAGGTCCCTTTTCGACAAGGCCCGAATGCATATTTCACACTTCTGATCCTCATGGTAACTATCTAGTTACATAACGCGTTTTGTTCAAGTTCACAAACATTGCCCAAAATTTTCAGGACAAAATACATGAAATTTAATTTTTTTTAAGCTTTCATAGGGCTTTTGAGATCATTACACATTTATGTTGTTTATAAAGTAAAGCTAGGAAATGACTGTTAGGACATGGGCGTTTTGCCCACCCCCCCCCCCACAAAAAAAAGAAGAGAGAATCAAGACTAAGAAAAAATAGAGAGAAAAGGAAAGGGATTAGGATGAAATATAATATTATTTTCCAAATATTATGTCAAAATCTATCACAACCTGTTATTTTTGTAATAAAAATGTCATAATATTTGCTTGCTCGCTTCGCACACTGGCAACTTCTTATTAATTTTATGCGATACACCATATCGAGCCCCCTCGAAATTGTTGGCTCATTACGGCACTGGGACAACCCCTTCAAAGAAACAAAAAAAAAATCAACTTTGAGCTGCCGATCGGGGAAAATATGGGTGAAAAAATGACCCCTCCCCCTATTGGCGGAAGCTGGGTCCGCCCCTGACTTAGGCTTTCAGGATATAATACTTGAAAAATATATATAAAAAAAAATAAATCAGATCGCGCTTCGCGTTCTCATTATTTATTTAGGCCTTGTGAGATACCTCAATGTGTTTTTAAGAATGAAATCTCAGATTTTCTTTAACGTCTACCCCCCTCCCACTTCATTTATTTTTTATAACTTGGCGCCGTCGCCACCCCCCCCCCCCCCCGTGCACCCATGCTGAATAAATACGCCGCTGATGAGAAAAGTTAGTCGATTGCTTCGAGATTGCAATATTCCCAAGAGGTTATCATTAATATTATTGAAGGGTATTCTAAAACAACAGTACAAAAACTACAGATCCCGTTCACACAATATTCTAGTAGGGCCTACTCTGGTTAGAAGTTAAACCAAATTGAACCCCCCCCCCAAAAAAAAAAAAAATAAATAAATAAAATCGCTCGTGCCTCGCGCTCCCATTTATATTACATTTCATGGATTTTTTTTTTAAATGTGATTAAAAGATAATTCAAAATCCATTTAAGGCACTTAAGTTAGCCTGGCCGGGAGGGAGTGGGCGCCATTTTTCGAAAAGTACACATGGGCGCCAAAAATCAGGTCAAATCCCCCCTCCCTCCCACGAAATCCTGGATCCGCGCCTGCGTTCTATAACAATAACCCAGTTAGGGCAATCACCCCCTGACAACTACTTCAAGGAAAATATTATCCCCATATTTTTACCGCCGGGGACTGTTACCCCCCTCCCCCGGAAATTTACCCTCCAGACAATTACCCCGGATAATTACCCCTAGTACGGAGCCTTGAAAATACCATCAACGTGACGACATGGCGTGGTACTTTTTCTTGCCATGTCTTAATTAATCATTATCGGCGGAAGAAAAAAAAAATTAGGGGGGTCCACCTGAAATGTTGGGATGCACACAGGTAAAAAATTTAACAAGCAAATCAACCAAAATTTATAGGAGGGTCCACCAAAGTTTTTTGACAAGAAAAAAAAAGGTTATCAACCAAAATTAGGGGGGGGGACAAAAAGATTTTAGTGGGGGTCCATATTAATTTAGGGGGGGGGGCGTAGAAAACAAATTGACAACCAAAAAAAGGTTCTCAACTAAAAATCTAGGGGGGACCGTCCCCCACCTCAAATTTAGGGGGGAAAGATCCCCCCCCCCCCGTTTCCACCGCCTAAGTAATTAATACGCTTATTATTTCGACATAGCGATATATTCTATCTTGTCAAGTCGATATGTCCACATGGCGAGATATGAAGTGTACAAGTCCCGACTTGGCAAGATAAAATATCTCGCCATGTTGACATATAACTTTTTATAAGTGGACTGACTTGGCAGGATAACGTATCGCGCCATGCGGACTTAATAAGCTTATATAGTCGACAGGCTCCGTATGGCGTCTACAGGGTAAATTTCCGGGGGGGGGGGGTAACAATCCCTGACGATAAAAAAATGGGGATAATATTTTCCTTGAAGTAGATGTCAGGGGGCGATTGTCCATTGGGTCATCGTTATAGAACCCCATGGACTCGTATCATTGGCCTTTTGACCTCTTGATGACATTGGATCTCACTATATCCTGATCATAATTTTACACACACCGCGGACTATCGGACCCGTGGTCTATCGGACCCGCGGACTATCGGACCCGTGGTCTATCGGACCCGCGGTCTATCGGACCCGCGGTCTATCGGACCCGCGGACTATCGGACCCGCGGTCTATCGGACCCGCGGTCTATCGGGCTGTAACCGTTTACATGTGCATGTACTTTGGTTATCTTTTGATAGACCATTATGTTTTTAAACTAGCATGATCGGAATCTATTGTAGATTTTTTTTTTATGCTATTTGTTTTCTTTTCTTTCATTTTTTAATTTCTGTTTTCCCTTTTAATTATTTTCCCTTATTCCTTCTTTCATTTTCTTCCTTCCTTGCTTCCTTTCTGTTTTCTTCTGTCTTTGTTTCTTTCAAATACTGAAGGAATTCTTTTTCTTTCTTTCTTTCTTTCTTTCTTTCTTTCTTTCTTTCTTTCTCTTTTCCTCCATTTTTATTACTTATCTCTTTTCTCTCCTTATGTCTTTTTCTTTCACACATTTATTCATCTTCCCTCCCTTTATTTTAATTCTTTCTTTTTTTATTCATTTCAAGTAATGACGGAAACCGTTATCTGTCTTTTATTCTTTCTTTCGTCCTTTTATTCAAAGTTTTTTCCTTTTAATTTTTCCTAATTTTTTTTCTTTCCTCTCAATTCATTTCTTCATTTCAGCAAAACTGGTTGTGCTCATCGATTTGTTATTTGGTTCTTTTGTTATTAACAGAGTAAATGTTAACAAACATTAATGACAAACTTAAAAAAAAACAGGATTATGAATATCAAGGGCATTTGCGAATTTTCATTATGTTAAAACAAACGTGCGGTCAATATTGGGATCGTCAATTCGTTGTGACATGGTTGATAAAACCCTAATGAAGGGAATGAAAGCTACGTGAAAACGAGTATGACCAAGATCATACAAAGTAGAAGTGCAAAAAGCGAACACCGGCAAAACTGGTTGTGCTCATCGATTTGTTATTTGGTTCTTTTGTTATTGTCAACAGTCTGCTAGAGTCTTGCTCCCCGCCCACACATTTGATCTCCTTTGATCACATCCGCTTCCCAATTTATGACAGGATGTTCATAGAAATGGGGGGGGGGGATTAATTTGTTGATGCGTTAACAACAATAAATTAGGATATTCTTTTCATTTCGGGTCAAATCGGGTCTCTAAAACCCTCATACTATAAAAGTATAAATTTACCTCAATGTAACAGATGGAACAGATTTATCTTTTTGCTAAAACATAGATATTCGAATTGGGAAGAGATGAAAGTGGTGGAAATAATAAAGGAGAAGAAGGAAGAAGAGGATCAGAAAAATTAAGAGGGGTTCCAGCTTCATGATGAGAACAACGCATATATTTCGCGCAATTTTATACAAAATTATAGATGGGATTAAAACGAATATTAATATCCCTGATACACCTACATGATGATAATAACACGAATAATTGACGTTGAAGTAAATATTGATTAAACTATCATATTTACGAACTGTGGTTTTATAATGATAGATTAGTCGGACATCAATTAAAGTTATAAACATTTTTTTTTATTTTATTTTATTTCAGGAAAGCAAGATTTTCCTTCGAAATATATTTTGTTATATCAATTGGAAATGATAAAACCAAGTAACAACTTGGTATAATATGTGATCGATCATACCGAAATGAGAGACAAGTCGCAAATCAAAATTCCTTGGAATTCGACACACAAATAAAAAAGTCAAAATTGTGAAGATTTTTTTTTTTCATTTTCTGATTCTTCCATGTTTCATAATTACTCTGTGAAAAAGATGAGTGAAATTGATGACGGGAATATGATAAAAAAGCAGTTTTTCTGCGAGTGTTTTTTTCGGTCAATTCGAAAATTTCTGATACTTGGCACGTTCGACTTGATCGAATTTCGCTTCATACTAAGCTCCGCCCCTAGCAACGTATGCCATTGTTGATTGGCTATTCATTTAAACTCGTGTACAGCTGGCGGCCGCTAGCTCGATCGATCGATCGGTTCAATGATTCAGCTTCAAAAGAAAGATCAAAAGCATCGATTTCAATACGTATTCTGAAATTCAAAAGGGGGGCTTCTTGACAATAGTTAACAAACGGGATACAACTTCTAAAGGGTTATTTTTTGGTGATAATAGTACCAGGCGTGGGTATTAGCGATAGATTGATACCGGATTTAGAGTATTAGCCTGGCTAAAATCGCGAAATAAAAGTCATGCAGAGACGCAAAGTATTCAGAACACGGTTTGTTTGCGAGGATTAATTTCATTAAACATAACATGGACATGTTGAAGATTCTCTCCATCATTTGCAAGTGATCGGGATGTTTTCAAGAGAGAACATTTTCAAAAGAAAGGGTTTACAAACCTTAAAAGTATTGTTTTTTCGTGAATGTGAGTTAATTGATCTGCAGTATCTTTAACAAAAGAAACAAAATTTATGTAGAAAGCTTGGTGGGCTTCATTATTTCCAATTATTTATAATCAAGACATTGTTGCCCTCAATTTTTATCATGTTTGAATGAACGATAGAGAAAGCGAAAGAAATAACTGTACAAACAGAAAGTCTGAGACAGCTAACGTCGACCAATGAAAAATGGCCGAAACGACCATGCAGAAGGTTTAGTGCATTTTTTTTTGGATAAAGACATTGATTGAAAATATCAGTCATTTAAAATACACATATTGAAATAAACATTTCATAAAAGTCATTGTCATGTTGTTCCATTCGACTGTGTCCAGATCTATTCTCTCTTTCCCTCTCTCGTATTCTCTTACCTACTTCTTTCGTCTTTCTTGTGCTTTATTTCTTCCTTTCTTCCTCTCTCCCCCTTTTCGTTCGCTCTTCTTATTCAGGTCATTCGGTCTCCTCTCTCTAACCCCCCTCCCCTATTCTATCTCATCCCCTTTCTCTTCTTTAATTCTTTCGTCCCTCTTAATCTGTTTTTCTTTCTTCCCTTTCGATCTTTTTTTTTTCTCTGCCGATTTTTCCCCCTCCTTTCCTTCTTCTCTCTTGCCTTTTTTTTCACCCTCCACTTCTTCTTGTTTTCGTTTCTATTTACATAATTCTGTTTTTCGTTCTTCTCACCCTTCGATCTTCTCTCTTTTTGCCGGTTTTCTTTCTTTTTTCCTTCTTTGTTTTCTCCCTCCCTTACCCACCGCCTTATTCCTCTTTTTTTCTTTCGTTCCTCTTTATATAATTATGTTTTCCTTCTTCCTCTCCCGTGCCCATTCCCACCATCTTATTCCTCTCCCCCTCCATTTCTTTTTCTTCTCCCCCGTCGATCTGCTCTCAATATTTTTTAACCTCATTTCTTCCCCCTTTTTTCCTTCTTATTCCTCTCTCTTGCTCACCCCACCGTCTTATTCCTCATCCTTTTTCCTCTTATTTCTTTTGTTGTTCTGTATTATTCGTTCTTCTCCCCATTCGATCTTCTATTTCTTTCACGAATATAATTATAAAACCCCAGTATAACTATGGAGCTATTACACTGATCTGTATAGAAGATCAGTGGATTGACATATCGAACCAGAACATTAACTTTGTTTCGTCTTGCAGTCGCGCGTGACCTGCAAGTTCACTATTGTTCCAAATGCAGCCTCCTCATTGGTCAATCGTTTCGCCTTCTTTGGCAAGCGGTTGCTAGGACATTTCGGTTAGCTCGGCGGTGGCAATATATTTTTTCATGGAGCGGATTCAAAACGGAAGTCAAACTTCGAAGGCGCTTTTCTCTTGATTTTTATTTTCAAAAGCCCAATTCTTCTTGCATTCTAAGGCTAATATCTCCACTATTATTTACTCTTAAGGGTCGAATGATATATCAAATTAAAGGTAAAGAAACGGAGAACAATAATCACTACAAAACTTGGATTTGAAAAATTCCGAGTTGTCTCTCATTTCGGTATGACGAGTCACATATACAATTCAGTGTTATATGGCAGCTAAAAATAATAATACATGACATTTGTAAAGCGCACTTTCCATCTTGATTGGATGCTCAATGCGCTTCAGAGCAAAGCAACAAAAGCTATTTACATAATGTAACTATTTCAAAGATTTCTGGTACATTTAGCTTCAATGTTTAAACACATACCCAAGTAAAAGTATGTTTTCGAAAGCTACTATGACGTAGTGAGTGGAATGGGTACTTACCCAGAAGGAAAAACCAGTTCCACTGGACCAGTTAGACCAGTAGAATTTTAACTGGTAACTCTGGAAATTGGAACATCGGTTTACTGGTCTAACTGGTCATACTGGTCCAGTTAAAATTTTACTGGTCCAGTTAAAAATTAAACTGGTCTTGAATTACTGGAATTTTATACTGGTCTTGTTTCTGGTGGTTGTTACTGGTCTCACTGGTCTTCATACTGGTCTCCGACCAAGCTGGTCTTTACTGGTATTTTCTACTGGTATGACTGGTCTTCGAACTGGTCAAACTGGTCCTCGTACTGGTCTTACTGGATCAATTTATTACATGCATTTGGTTTGTTATATACCATGGTCAGTGAAATGTGATGGAAAAGATGGTTAGTAAATTAATCTTTCTGCTGTTATTTTAAATGTGATATATGAAATTACACACTTTCATTGTGAATTAGTTCACACACTTTTTTGGAAAGTTTTTAAACAACAATGAGTGCCATTGCAAGGATATTCCATTCTAAATCCTGATTTTTCTGTTTAAAATAGGAAATATGCAAATGAGGTAAACCACGTGATCAGCATCATCAGAATTACTGGTATTACTGGTCTTGACCAGTTCAATTTCAAACAATGAATTACTTTAGACCAGTTGACTATATCAGAGGAATATATCTTGCTTTGATCTTAATCATAATTAAAGGAAATAATTATTTTAATGATAATGTTAATACTTGATAATTATGATAATTAGTAATAATAATTACAATATCGATAACAATGATAACAGTAATAAAATGATAACAATAATAATTATGATAATTATAAGAAGAATGATGATAACAATGATAACGAATCATAATAACTTTCTCTGAATTGCAAGATTCATTTTCCATAATTCGTCAAATGATCTGACTTGAAATAAAGTCATTATTTATTGGACCAGTAACACCAGTTTGATGAAAAACAATTTAACTGGTATTACTACTTTGTTTGAACTGGAATGCAATTGTTTGAACTGGTCTCCAGTTGATTTTTACTGGTCCAGATAAAATACAACTGGTCCAGTAAACATATACTGGAAACCAGTAAAAATCTACTGGAAACCATTTATTGGACCAGAAACACCAGTTTGATGAAAAACAATTTAACTGGTATTACTATTTGCTTCAACTGGAATGCAATTGTTGGAACTGGTCTCCAGTTGATTTTTACTGGTCCAGTTAAAAATCAACTGGCCCAGTAAAAATATACTGGAAACCAGTTTAATTCTACTGGAAACCAGTACACAAATTTACAGGTCTTACTGGTTTTTCCTTCTGGGTAACGAGTTAATTATCACTCGCCGATAAAGCAAGAATGGTGCTATAGAATCCATTCTTTTATTGTGTTAAGAGGTTTGGTGGGTGCTCACGCAAACGCTAACTATCAAACCTAACAATTCTTTTCGGGGAACAAAGGAGTTAGTCAAGCCAAGTTAAAGAATGAAAACCCCGTCCCGGTTCACCTCTATATAGTCGAAAATCCTTTTAATCATTACGCGTGAGCATTACTGAGTAAAACAAGTTTCATAACTAAGTACTGCAGAACTATTGGGTATCCATATTACCATGAAACAATAAGCCCCCTCTATTTTCTCTTTCTCCCCTTTCCCCTTCTTTTCTTTGCTCCCTTCTCCTTCTCTCAATTTTTCTATCTTCCTTCTCATTTTCCCTCCATCCCTTCCTTTTTCTTTCATTGTTCTTTCTTCTTTCTTGAATGAGCGGATGTTAATTCGGGACAAGTTTTTAATTGATGCAACGAGAGCAGGAAATTGTGAGCATGGTGAGAGAAAATAATTACAAGATTGAGCGCAAGAATGTTCAATACTTGTCATCAGCGTAAAAATGGGAAGATGCGAGTTACTAAAGTATTTTCTGACATGAAAAACTGGACAATTTCCCAAATTTTTCTTCCCGCTTTCTCTCTTTTCCTCTACTTTTTCTTAAGTCCCACTTCTTTTGTCCCCTGTACTTCTTACCTTTTCCTGCACCCTTCCTTCTCTTCCCTCCTTCGCTTTTTACTCCATTTTATTATGTCTCCCTTCTTCATTTTATTTAATTTCCCCCTCCTTATCCTTCTCTCTTTTTCATTCTGTCCTTCTTTTTCTTCCTTTGTCTCTTCTTCTCCCCTTCGATTTTCAATCTATTTTCCTTTTCTCCTTTTCCCTCTTTTCTTTGTGTCTCACCTTCCCTTTTTTCATCCCCTCTGTTTTCTTCTTCATTTCACCTTTTCCTTATTTTTTTTCTTTACCCCCTCTCCCTCTTTCTCCTCTTCGCCCCCCCCCCTCTATTTTCTCTTTCTCCCCTTTCCCCTTCACTCACTTTTTCTATTTCTTATCCCTTTACTTCTCGTCTTCAATCCATCCCTTCCTTTTCGCCTTTTCTTTCAGTTTTGCTTTCTTCTCCCTTTTATCTGTATCTCGTAGATCCGCGCCTGAAAAGCACGTCAGGGTATATATATATAAAAAAAAAAAAAGCATGACCATGCAGGGAAAGAATAGAGTAAATAGTTCTAGGACGACCTTCGGAATGTAGGGTCAACATCGACAAATACCTGCTCCACTGTCAGAAACTCAATTACGATCACGACTAACCATGTCAGTGAATGAAATAACGGACACCACGGGAAGAATATTTATAGGAAATGAACCTTTACGCTGGTGCCAGTGTGTAATCGAACACAATTTTATCCACGATAAATGATCGAAAACTTATGCTTTATATGAGATAAAAATCTCATGCAGTCTTGAACGAATGTGTCAAATCAGACCTCTTCTTTCGACCAAGAATGCACGGCCGAACATCCTAGGGAAACACCCTAGGATAGTCGCGGGCACTACCCTCGGGCGCTCCCCTAGGGCACTCATGTCTTAGGGGAGCGGACGCGGGCGTCTTCCCTCGTCCGCTCCCCTCAAATGTCCGCTACGGGCTACCGCGTTCGCCCTAGGGGGCACTGTGACGTTTCCCGCGGCCGGCACTGTATATTATAGAGGGAAAAGGTGCATAAAAGAGCTACAATCATACATGAATAAAAAATCAAACTCGGCCCTTGCCCTTATCTGGGATTATCGTATCTCTTTTAGTCTTGGAGTTCATTCAGATTCAAGGCATAAGATTCCGAAAGTAAGCAGTATTGGGCAATCCTTTGCTTCGTCATTTACGTCCGGTAATCAACGTGTATGGATCCTTATTCTCGTACGATCATAGCTCCATGAAATTTTCTTGTCCTGTGTGTGTGTTCTATCGCTAATACCCTTACAAAAAATTCCTGCAGTACTTTAGTGGTACTCTGTTGTACCTGTGTGATACTTCTGTCGTACTTGAGGGTACCACAAAAATACGGCAGGAGTTATGTTGTATCACTCTGTGATAGTTCTGTCATACTTCTGTGGTACATGAAAATTTGAAAATTTCCTGCAGTACCTTTATGGTACTCTGTTGTACTCGTGTGATACTTCTGTTGTATATGACGTTTCACCGAATGACGACAGGCGTTTTGTGGTATCACTCTGTGATAGTTCTGTCATACTTCTGTGGTACATGAAAATATGAAAATTTCCTGCAATACCTTAATGGTACTCTGTCGTACCTGTGTGATACTTCTGTTGTACAGAATAACGATGTGGTATCACTCTGTGATAGTTATGTCGTACTTCTGTTGTACATGAAAATTCTAAAATATCCTGCAGTACTTCTATGGCAACCCTGCGATACTTCTGTTGTATATGAACATTTTTTTAAATTTCCTGCAGTACTCCTATTAAAGGCACTTCTATGGAAACCCTGTGATACTTCTGTGGTACATGAACATTTTGAAATTTATTGCAGTACTAGATCCTATTAAAGGCACTTCTATGGAAACCCTGTGATACTTCTGTGGTACATGAAAATTTTGAAATTTCCTGCAGGACTCATTATAGGCACTTCTAAAATTCTATGGCAACCCCAGTGGTATACTTTCAAAATTTCCTGCGGTTCTTCTCATGCAGCCACCCCAGAAATATGACTGAAACTGTATCACAGACGTTATGGTGTATTTTCTGTGGTACATGAAAAATTTAGTTTCCTTCAGTACTTGCATGGAAGCCCTGTTTGTACCACAGACTAAAAAAAAGTTTTATTTCCAGTGAGGGATTTATCTTTTTTCTTCAGTTTCGGAAGAGGTCAGTAGCGTATTGAGTCTTATATTTTTAGAAGGCCATATGGCTTAAAAGGGCACCATTCATTTTAAAAAGTACAACTTTTTATATGAAAATTTAATTTTGTGACAGCTAGATTTTGACATAGGCCCTATTTGAAAATTATATTTCACCCTGTTTTTGTTTTCCTTTTCTCTATTTTCTCCAGTCTTTGTTGTGAAACTTTTTTGGGGGTCCGTGGCCCCAAACGCTAAGTCCAATTGTGTAGGTCTATATCAGCGAGGGGGGGGGGGTGGTTATGTCTACTGAGACTCAGAGGTTTTAAGTTTGATAGCTTCTATTTCTACAGAAAGGGTACTATACGTATTAGATCAAAACTAGGAGCAAAGCGCGAACTGAAAAATACGAAAAATTATTGACCCCAAAATGGGCAACTTGCGTTCGTTTTCAGGGTTATTTCTCTTTCATGCGCTCTTTTAAATTTCAATAATCATTTGTTTTGTTTGTTCGCCGCTTCTTTTCATAAAAAACAGGATAAATAATAATAAAAAAGTGACATTTAAAAGGGTACATGTTAAAATACACAGACACACCTAACACCCTTAGAGCTTAATGGTTGCGAGGAAGCCGGGTTGAATTTCAAAGAGATATTGTAATAAATAAAAACATAAGCATGAACGTATTATTCTACTTCATCCATCTCTTTCTAATTATACAAGAAAATAATTGAAGGGGAGGTCAAGGGTAGAGATATTCATATATCTCAATAAATAGAGTAAAATTCACAAAGCAAAATGCTTAATATTTAATCAACATCGGATGACAAATAACGAAGTTAAGTTGAATTTTAAGGATTTGCAATGTTCCCATGAAACAGTTCTATTTAGGCATGTCTCATGAATATTCATTAGGTGGGCTGATGATGTCATATCCCATGTTCTTTTGTACATTATATGAAATGAGGTTTATTCAACATATTTCTACCAAGAACTTAAACAATTGGAATGACAACTGATTAACCGCATTAGTTATTTAATGCAGCAACTTCATCACAATGGAGACACATTATTTACACATGTATTGAAAAAATTAAATAATCATAATTTCATATTTAACATTAAAAAAGGAAAATGGGGATGTCACATCATCAGCCCACCAAATGAATATTCATGACCATGTGCACATTATCTGTTTTCACAAAATATTGATAAACTTCGTTATTTTGTTATCCGATTTTGATGAAATTGTTAGCATTTTGCTTTGTGAATTTCACTCTATTTATTTAGAATAAATATTTCAGCGCCCGGACCATCCCTTTAAGGTTCATCACATAACAATTAACATAAGAAAATTCAGCGTTGAATGTTGATTAAAAAATAAATCTCAATTAAAATGCCATCTAGGATTTTGTTTTACATGTTTGCTAACAAAGTTTTAATGCGATACTGGCCCCTTGAAGTTTTTATTGCGAGAAAATACATTTTTCCAATTTCCCATCTATTTTTTTTTATTTATTTTTTTTTTGTAAAAAGGGCCTATTTTCTTACACATATATTTTTACAAATGAAATTGCTTCAATTTTTGTTCTCCTCAATATTTTTTTCTATTTTACAGGTGAAATAGGTTAAACTAAAAATAGAATATTTAATTTCCATTTTTAGGCCTACTTTTTTTTTTGCTTTATATCCCCGGTTTATATCTTTGCAACCTTGCAATATGTTAGCCAGGCTGGCTTATATCTATTTCTTTTTAAATCAAATAAATTTGTATATTTTCAATCTATTTTTATGATGCGAGGCTATATATAGTTTGTAAATATGTTTTTCAATTGCAAGAACAATCTTGTATCTCTGTTCACATATCATGATGCCAGTTTATTTTGCTTCTTTTTTCTAATTTGTATGAAGTTTGTATAGGCCCTATATATTTTCAAACTATTTTCCATCCTTAAAGTGTCACGATCGATGTCATATTACTTTTTTACCTAGTTGGCAAAGTTATTATCTTTTCTTATGTTTCGCTTCAAAATGGTATCTTTATATTTGCTTGTATTGCTCCTCCACCCCTTTAGTGGAGCGGTTATGTGACAAAAAATGGCCAAGATGCTCGGATCTGGCAGAAAGTGTAAAAATGGGCATACAGGGGTATTTTTGGGCGCTGATTTCAAAAATTGCCGGCCCCAAGCGATTTGACCATCGGGTCGGCCGCCATTTTGAAATCCAAGATGGCCGCCATGAAAAATCATTAAATGTCATTTTCTTGAGTTTTACATGGCATGTGACACTGAAATTTGGCATATAGGGGTATTTTGAGGCACTGATTTCAAATATTGCCAGCCCCCAGCAATTTGATCATTTGGCCGGCGGCAAAATGGCCGCCATCTTGAAATCCAAGATGGCCGCCATGATATATTATTGCAATCATTTTTTCGAGTTTTATATGAACTGCGGTATTGAAATTTGGCATATAGGCTTAATTTGGGGTGCTGATTTCAAATATTGCCAGCCCCAAGTGATTTGACCATCGGGTCGGCCGCCATTTTGAAATCCAAGATGGCCGCCATGAGAAATCTTTAATGTCATTTTCATGAGTTTTACATGACGTGTGACACTGAAATTTGGCATATAGGGGTATTTTTAGGCACTGATTACAAATATTGCCGGCCCCCAGCAATTTGACAATTTGGTCGGCGGCTAAATGGCCGCCATTTTGAAATCCAAGATGGCCGCCATGAAAAATCATTAAATGTCATTTTCTTGAGTTTTACATGATAGGCGACACTGAAATATGGCATATAGGGGTATTTTGAGGCACTGATGTCAAATATTGCCGGCCCCCAGCAATTTGACCTCCAGGTCAGCAGCAAAACAGCCGCCATCTTAAAATCCAAGATGGCCGCCTTGAAAGATAATTTGCTCAAGTCTTACGTATGGCCTGTAACGCTTTAAATTTGGAAAAAAACTTGATCTTTGCATCCTTGATCAATGAAAAGAACATAGTAAATAGATGCTATTTTAAATTCCAATATGGTTACCAAGTTTGAATGATGTTCAACATTACAATGGTGAGTAAACATATGTATCATCAGTCAAAAGAAAAGAAAATAAGCTTTCTTTTGGCGTCCGAGTTGCTTTCTACACGTGTGTTAAGTTCGACGGCATCGCCCACAACTGAGATTTCCCTGTGATCTCCATAGACTTCTTTCGAATCCAGTAATGTTCATCCAATTTATGGCAGCCATCTTGAAATCAAAGATGGCTGCCATAAAAAAATCATTAAAAAAAATCAAGTATCATAATTATAATGTAGGTATTATTTTGAAATTTGGCATTTTTGAATAACCATCGTGTGTTCGACAATCTGACAATGGGGGCATGTTCGCCTCACAATCGGGAGATCGGGAGTTCAAGCTCCGACAGCATCAGACCAAAAGATGTTAGAAAAGGGGAGCTGCTTCTAACCTGTTTGGCGGTCAACGAATTAAAGGGGAAGTTCAACCTGACAAAAAGTTTATTGAAACAATAACAGAATAAGTAATGAAAAAAAATATTGAAGGTTTGAGGAAATTCCATCAAATATTTAAAAAGCTATTGGAATTTCATTTGGTGCATTTGTGACGTCAGATTCAAGCAGTTCCCCCATGTTTCTTATAGTACAAAAATCAATGGAATGTAGCCTCCTCAAAAAATGAAAATGTTTTTTTATTGAACCCTCAGTATATCAACAAACTAATGATTTCACACCCGCTCCAGAAAGAAAAAAAAATACCCACGATGAACCATTTATGCATTTTATATCACACAACATAATGGGAAAGCTGCTCGTACAGTAGCCTATATGACGTCACAAATAAAAAACTTAAAATTCTAATATCTTTGATGGATCCACCAATATCTTTTTTATATCATATTTTCTTTTGTTTTTACAACAAACTTTTCTCTGGGGTGAACTCCCTTTTTAAAGGATAGAGCAACGTCCGATGTCGCGCTGCTAAGTTGCTGCCGGGCTCACGATCTACAGGGTATGGGCAAAAAAATTTTTCGGAGCATTTCTGTTACTGAATTCTATTTTGAACAATAAAATATGTATTATTATCATCGATTATTAATATTAATTTCATTTCATCATCATCATCATACTACTATATAACCATCAGTACTTCAAGTCTGGAGCAGTTTTCTTCATGTTGATTTGTAATAAAATATTGCAATTATTGGAGCAATATTCTAAAACCAGCGGGCCAAAATCCTGCCTGTATTTCTAAAATGCAGTGCCTCAAATTGTTTAAAACCAAGAAAATGATTTTAATGAATTTTCATGACAGTCTACCCTCTCTAGATTTCAAGATGGTGGCCATTTTGCAGCATATCTGTTGGACAGATTACTGGGGGCAATTTCAATATCCCTAGATGCCAAACTTTAAAATAATACGTTACGTGATACTAGATAAAGTGATTTTTTTTCAATGATCTTTTTTCATGGCAGCCATCTTGGATTTCAAGATGGCTGACATTTTGCCTCTGACTCGGGATCAGATCGCTGAGGGCCAGCAATATTTGAAATAAGCACCCCACACTCCGTCGATTTGTCAAAGTGCAATAATGCAGATCATATAAAACTCAAAGAAATAATTTAAAGCCTCTCAACAGAAAATGATTGTTCTGGATGGTTATTATTCAACCAAAGCCACTTCAAATGTGTAACTGCAGAAGAAGCTAGCTGGTTTGTGCATTTATGGTGCTTCATACTTACGTAACATCTATATCAGCAATTAAGGATGCCAAATTCCTTGCAACGGACAAAGATGTGGTTGTGTTGGATTTGTTTTCAGTGCCAATGCAATGGGTTTTACTCACCATTATAATGTTGAACATCATTCAAACTTGGTAACCATATTGGAATTCAAAATAGCATCTATTTACTATGTTCTTTTCATTGATCAAGGATGCAAAGATCAAGTTTTTTTCCAAATTTAAAGTGTTACAGGCCATACGTAAGACTTGAGCAAATTATCTTTCATGGCGGCCATCTTGGATTTTAAGATGGCGGCCGTTTTGCTGCTGACCTGGAGGTCAAATTGCTGGGGGCCGGCAATATTTGACATCAGTGCCTCAAAATACCCCTATATGCCAAATTTCAGTGTCGCCTATCATGTAAAACTCAAGAAAATGACATTTAATGATTTTTCATGGCGGCCATCTTGGATTTCAAAATGGCGGCCATTTTGCCACCGACCAAATTGTCAAATTGCTGGGGGCCGGCAATATTTGAAATCAGTGCCTAAAAATACCCCTATATGCCAAATTTCAGTGTCACACGTCATGTAAAACTCATGAAAATGACATTAAAGATTTCTCATGGCGGCCATCTTGGATTTCAAAATGGCGGCCGAACCGATGGTAAAATCACTTGGTGCTGGCAATATTAGAAATCAGCACCCCAAATTAAGCCTATATGCCAAATTTCAATACCGCAGTTCATATAAAACTCGAGAAAATGATTGCAATAATATATCATGGCGGCCATCTTGGATTCCAAGATGGCGGCCATTTAGCCGCCGGCCAAATGGTCAAATTGCTGGGGGCCGGCAATATTTGAAATCAGTGCCTCAAAATACCCCTATATGCAAAATTTCAGTATAACATGCCATGTAAAACTCAAGAAAATGACATTTAATGATTTTTCATGGCGGCCATCTTGGATTTCAAAATGGCGGCCGAACCGATGGTCAAATCACTTGGGGCCGGCAATATTTGAAATCAGCACCCCAAATTAAGCCTATATGCCAAATTTCAATACCGCAGTTCATATAAAACTCGAGAAAATGATTGCAATAATATATATCATGGCGGCCATCTTGGATTCCAAGATGGCGGCCATTTAGCCGCCGGCCAAATGGTCAAATTGCTGGGGGCCGGCAATATTTGAAATCAGTGCCTCAAAATACCCCTATATGCCAAATTTCAGTGTCACATGCCATGTAAAACTCAAGAAAATGACATTTAATGATTTTTCATGGCGGCCATCTTGGATTTCAAAATGGCGGCCGAACCGATGGTCAAATCACTTGGGGCCGGCAATATTTGAAATCAGCACCCCAAATTAAGCCTATATGCCAAATTTCAATACCGCAGTTCATATAAAACTCGAGAAAATGATTGCAATAATATATATCATGGCGGCCATCTTGGATTCCAAGATGGCGGCCATTTAGCCGCCGGCCAAATGGTCAAATTGCTGGGGGCCGGCAATATTTGAAATCAGTGCCTCAAAATACCCCTATATGCCAAATTTCAGTGTCACATGCCATGTAAAACTCAAGAAAATGACATTTAATGATTTTTCATGGCGGCCATCTTGGATTTCAAAATGGCGGCCGAACCGATGGTCAAATCATTTGGGGCCGGCAATATTTGAAATCAGCACCCCAAATTAAGCCTATATGCCAAATTTCAATACCGCAGTTCATATAAAACTCGAGAAAATGATTGCAATAATATATATCATGGCGGCCATCTTGGATTCCAAGATGGCGGCCATTTAGCCGCCGGCCAAATGGTCAAATTGCTGGGGGCCGGCAATATTTGAAATCAGTGCCTCAAAATACCCCTATATGCCAAATTTCAGTGTCACATGCCATGTAAAACTCAAGAAAATGACATTTAATGATTTTTCATGGCGGCCATCTTGGATTTCAAAATGGCGGCCGACCCGAAGGTAAAATCGCTTGGGGCCGGCAATTTTTGAAATCAGCGCCCAAAAATACCCCTGTGTGCCAAATTTCACACTTTCTGCCAGATTCGAGCATCTTTTTCACATATCTACTGGACTACTTATCAAAATACCCTGCCGCATATGATCTAAGATTATTTTCTTTTACTATATACTTGAAACTTATAAAGGGATCTTTCCTTCGATCGCAAGAAAGGATAAAATGTGTGTTTTTTAAAATAAATAAAATGAAAAATACATAGGATTGGAGCTGTGATTTTCCTCATTTCTTTCTTTGTCATCTCCATCCTACTTGCATATACTAGTAGGCCTATATAACATATTTTCAGTAAAAGCCCTGCTTTTAAATGTGAGACATGTTTTTAAATCCTATTAAAAAAAGAAATACAGAGAAAGAAAAAATTAAAAGACATAGAAAAGAAAAAGAAAGGAAGAAGAAATAAATATTTGAATTTTACTTTATTCAATTACTTTACATTAATAATATGATACATATGATGGCGAAAATAGTCAAATTGACTAGTTGCCAAGTAAAAAGTAAGAACCCCCCCCCCCTCCCCGTACAAACGCACGGACTGCGGCGCTGACTCCTAATGCGCACGCGTGTGTTCACGTGCTTCCGGTTTCCGCCATTTGAAAAATAACTTTCGTAACTGCTCTGCCGAACCTGAAGAAGGCCGTCAATAATTCAACAAAAACTGACAGAATATGGATCATATTCGGACAACGACTTCTTAAGACATTCACACAACAGGCTAAACAGTAAGTTAGATCCATTTTTCGTAGTTTGGCGCGGCATACACTTAAATTTCTTCGACTTTTTAATCATCTATAACGTACGGCCACAGCACTGGGTTGTTCCCGATCTTGCTCGCTTAACGGGTGGGCGCTGATCTGCGGAACGTGTGCGCGGCCGGGGACGGCCAACGGCTGGCTAGTACTAGTAGAATGGGGGGTCGGGTGTCCGGACACTTTATATTTTGAAGCCTTCTTTTTTTGTCTTTGGATTACACTAAAAATACGAATTCAATAGTTGTAATCATCTTCTATTTTGTTCTCTGTAATATTTTCTAACATTTTGTACTAAACATTTATGAAACTTCGTTTGTAGATTTTTCCAAATGACTTTCTAAAAATGATCGTCCGGACACACAACCCGTCCGGACACACAACAACTGGGTATACATGTGTATTGATTGCGGCGGTGAGGATGTTTGTATTGTAGCCAGGTCAGGGGCCCGTTTTTCAACACCGTCGTAAGTCTTGACTAAATCAAAGATAGTAAGCTACTTGTCCGCTAACCGTTTCACGAAGCCCTCCTTGCCAAGAAAGGCAAGATCATGAAGATCGGGGGCACCCAGGCAATGGGTACATTACCGCCGCCGTGCACAGGATAACCACTGTCCATTGGCACGGCATTTGCAAAAGTAAGGCCTTTTAGTGCGGTTTCTTGTAAACTAGCGATATATAAAGATTTTATGTAAGATAAGCTTTGGATATGAAACTTACCAAACGATATGAAGCCAATTTCAATTCCTCTCTGTCTTTCTGGTACTTTATAACAAACATTTTCCTTGATGTCGAAGCAGGCATGCTGCCGATTCGCTGGTTTACTCTATACGCACTGAGAGGGCGCGTGATATTATTTAATAAACATTCTTGTTTCCGTCGTTTACGTCAGATCAGCTGTACTGCTGGTTGCGTTCTTGGCGCTCCGCATTTTTTTCGCTGTTCAGCGTTATTTTATGATGTAGCGCCATCAGCGATTATACGTGAGATGCCTGTTTTAGTATGTTTCAGTATATTCTCAAGATTTTGGCGTGTGTCATTCTCTCACATTCGTGTGATGAATGAAAACGTCATAATTCATTATGAAATGACATGCGTTGTGCGAGGTTAGTATAACTAACCTCCAGGGCCGTAGCTAGAGGGGGGGTATGGGGGGGGGGGTGTGACACCCCCCCCCCCCCCCAACATTCGTGGCAGTCGGCAAAATCATGTACCAGTTGGCAAAATGCAGGATAGGGGAGAAAAAGAAAGAAAGAAGAGAGAAAGAAAGAAAGAAAGAAAGAAAGAAAGAAAGAAAGAAAGAAAGAAAGAAAGAAAAGGAAAGAAAAATAGGGGTACTAACTTCGAAGAGTTTTACGAGACTTTTTAGAGTAAAGACAACCAATTGGCAAATCCAAGTCCATGTAGCCAGGCTTAGAGCCCTACTAGTCAGCAAAATACTAGGTACAAAACAGATGGAGCTATAATAACACACAAAGTAAGCCCCCGGTCCTCCCCCAATATGAACAAGCTTGTTAGTTTGCAAATTATACCACAATTATTTACGATTTAACAAACACATTAGTTTTGTAAAATCAGAGGCAATACTAGCTACATAAATATTGGGTGGGATGAATTTCCAAGGTTTAAGTTGAATAATCAAAGCCAAAGTATAGTTGGCAAATTATAAAGTGGGCCTATTAAAGTGGCAGAACACTATACGCTCTACCAGTCAGCAAAGTGATGTACAAGTACTGCCCCGTTTCAGATCTGAAAAGAACAGAACACATGACTTAAAAAAACTGGTAACTCTGCAGTTGGCAAATTCATGAAGACAAGTCTACAACTTGTAGACTTGTCTACAAGTTTGCAGTTGGCAAAAAACACAAAAATGTTCTAAGTTATTTTTACTAAACTTTTTTTTTAATTTATGGTGTCAGAAGGTGCTTAGGGTGGGGATGGGGGCAGGTTGGGGTTGCATCATTCCTGGTGCTCGCATTGTCTGACTAATAAGATATATATTCCTGTTGTATTTTAAGCCCATAAAGATTATGCACCAAACTATCTCCTTGCACTTCAAGTTATCATTGTTTTATGTAGTGACATATGCTTTTTTCATGACTATATACTTAAAGTGATTGCCCCCTTTTAAGGCCTTAATAAAACATTTCTAGTCTGTGCTTACGTTCGCATTAGTGTGGACCGATATAGATACCGGGCTGGTGTTAAATCAACACCGGCGTTTTTGCAGTGCACGAATTCCTAAAGACAGTCCTTAAAATGTCCCTTTTTCTGATCTAATTATAACAAATTTTCAGCTCGCGCTTCGCGCTCGCATCACTTAATTAGTGAAATAGTAAATTCCTACAAACAAGCCATAGAATGCCCCTCTTCAGGTCTGAATTTCAAAAATTGTCAGCTCGCGCTTCTCGCCCGCAATATTTCATTAGTGAAATACGTATCATGTTCATGATTACAATGACCACAAAAAGTGCTTCATGTGCCAGTGTAATTCTAACAAAATCAGCGAACGCTTGGCGCTCGCATTAGATGACTATGATGAGATACGTACGCACTTCATAAATTCCCAAAGATAGTCCTGAAAATGTCCCTTTTTAGGGTTAAGTTATACAAAAAATTTCAGCTCGCGCTTCGCGCTCGCATTGTTTGTTTTGTAAGACAGGTACGTATCATGATTACAAAACTTTGCTTATTATGTCCCTTTTTAGGACTGAATATCAAACATTTTCAGCTCGCGCTTCGCGCTCGCATTATTTGATCACTAAGATACATATCCTTTTAATGGCACAGTCCTTAAAATGTCCCTATCAGGCCATTATACCTGGCAATTGAGCGCGCTTCGCGCGCCCACTTAATGACTCTAAATTTTTGTTGGTGCCCCCCCCCCCCCAATGCCGTGACCCACGGTACGCCACTGTTAGCAGTAGCACTCTTGAATTTTTAGTTGAGACATCTTGCACAGAAGGTCAATTAAAAATTAAAAAATCTTTGATTTTGATATTATTAATGCATAGGGTATATCATTATACTGCAAGTTAGCAACTACGGCACACTAGCCTTTCTATTTTGATCCAAAATGTTTATTTTTAAAGTGCAAATATCTTTGTATAATTTACCTTAAAGTATTCACCAAATGCCACTAATTCAATTCTAAAAATTCAAAATATTTTAGCATGTGATTATTGTAGGGGGGGGGGGGCACATCCCCCATCAGACTCCCCCTGTACTCACGTTGGCGCTGTCACGCCAAATTTAGTTGGCAAATTTAGGTGGTACACGCCCCCAACAAAATGCTTCTGGCTACGGCCCTGCTAACCTCGCATGCTTGTGTGAGTGGATCGGGGGCGCTAATGCAGTTTCGCACCCGCCGATTACAGTGCTAGCATACCTCATCACCAATAGGCTAGCAATACTTGGTCCCAAATCATGTCTTGTCATGACTAGCCTGGAGGCGTCTGGGAGTAAAATTATTTCTACTATATGTAGGCTTACTCCCCATGACGCCTGGCAAGGAATTGGGCCACACGAAGGAGAGTTTTTGGAGAAAACAATGTTGCTCCAAAATATTTGATTTATTTAACTTGCTTATCACACAATTTTGTAAATGGAAAAGAAGTTCATTTCCCCCCATTAGGCATTTATAAAGTTTTTTTTACACGAAAAATAATACAAATATTAAGAAAAATCATGTGAGAAGATGAGCAGATACTCACCGATGATCTTGTCGCCATATTTCCTTCTTTGTTCGTAGCCTAGTTACAAGACGCGTATAAGAGAGGGCGACGATATCATGAGCAGTGCCAATAAAAAAAAAAAAAAAACTTCTGCCGATGATAATCGTTAATTATAAAATACTTGCATTAGCCAATAAATATTTATGTGCTACGCCTACGTATACTAGAAATAATTTTACTCCCCAGACGCCTCCAGGCCAGTCATGACAAGTCTCTCAGTCACATTTCGTCGTCAATATACCCACTGCTTTTCCGGCGCTAATGCAGTTTCGCATCTGGCGATTACCAGCATACCTCATCACCAATACTTGCTCCCAGATGTCATGACAAGTCTCTTGGTTTACATTTCGATGTCAATATACCCACTGCTTTCCCAAATATTGCGAGGGGTAACGGCTGTATTTTTACTGCGATCTCGAAGACATCGATCGTTCGAATCCTCAGTCAAACATCGCTTCGCTCACATTATTTGGTTGCTAAATTCAGTCCATATTAACATTACAGCAATGGCAAATCCAAGCGATCTGCGAAGCAATGTCTACGGATTAGATCAATGAGGTCAAGATCTAAGCCGTAGATCAACAAGGTCAAGATCTAAGCCGAAATACAGCCGTTCCCGATCACGATATTTTGAAATGCAGTGGGTATATTGACATCGAAATGTGACTGAGAGACTTGTCATGAAATTTGGAACAGATATTGGTGATGAGGTATGCTGGTAATCGGCCGGTGCGAAACTGCATTAGCGCCGCTTTTCCTAATATTGCGAGCAGTAACAGCTGTGTTTTGACTGCGATCTTGAAGGCATCGATCGTTCGAATCCTCAGTCAAACATCGCTTCGCCTGGCTTCACCGCTCGACGTAATGTTGATATGGACTGAAGTTATGCAACCAAAAGATTCACATGCAGCATGCTGGCAGTTCGTTTGCCACATGTTCGCATGATTTGGTTGCTAAATTCAGTCCATATCAATATACGGCGCACAGCGAATCCAAGCGATCCGCAAAGCGATGTCTACGGATTAGTTCAACGACGTCGAGATCGAAGCCGAAATACAGCCGTTCTCGATCACAATATTTTGTAAAGCATTGGGTATATTGACACTGAAATGTGACTGAGAGACTTGTCATGACATTTGGGAACAAGTATTGGTGATGAGGTATGCTGGTAATCGGCCGGTGCGAAACTGCATTAGCGCCGCTTTTCCTATTATTGCGAGCAGTAACAGCTGTGTTTTGACTGCGATCTTGAAGGCATCGATCGTTCGAATCCTCAGTCAAACATCGCTTCGCTTGGCTTCACCGCTCGCCGTCATGTTGATATGGAATGAAGTTATGCAACCAAAAGATTCACATGCAGCATGCTGGCAGTTCGTTTGCCACATGTTCGCATGATTTGGTTGTTAAATTCAGTCCATATCAATATACGGCGCACAGCGAATCCAAGCGATCCGCAAAGCGATGTCTACGGATTAGTTCAACGACGTCAAGATCGAAGCCGAAATACAGCCGTTCTCGATCACAATATTTTGTAAAGCATTGGGTATATTGACACTGAAATGTGACTGAGAGACTTGTCATGACATTTGGGAACAAGTATTGGTGATGAGGTATGCTGGAAATCGGCCGGTGCGAAACTGCATTCGCGCCAGATCGGGGACGACAACCTAACTAAATAGTAAATATCTATGACACCTCCAAGCCTTTAACCTGTCAACTTCTTTCTTAATGATAGACGGTAGTGGTATCACATGGAAAGCCAAGAGAGCACCGGTGGGTGTATTACGTGCCGCTGTGTACAATCTCAACAATTGCATGGCAATCCCTACTTCAAGCAAAGTTTGTGCAGGCTCCGCTCCACTTGACTACCGCTACACAACACTACGCTCCACCTACTCGAACTTCGAGACCGTGAACTCGATCTGATATTCCGAGTGACAGAGGTGGGATTTTATGGGGGGGGGGGGGGGATATAAAATTCATGCAACATCTTGATTTTTAAAATGAATTAAAACTAATATTCTTACTTTACACAAAGTTTCATTTCTTTTCCATGCTTTTATCAGTCTCAAAATTGGTGATTTAGAGCCAACATGAAGTTCCTTACACATATTCATAATTCGCTGCCGATTTCAAAACATTGCATGCGGATGCAATATGTGCGAGATAACGGGTCTGGTCTGAGCTCAGGCCCGACCGACCTCACGCGCATGCGATGTATTGAATATTGATACGTGTGAGGAACTTCATGTTTTGGCTCTAAATCACCAATTTTGAGACGGATAGAGGCATGGAGAAGTGAAACTTTGCGTGCAGTAAGAATATTAGTTTTAATTTTTTTAAAGAGCGTGATGTTGCATGAATTTTATATTCCCCCCCCCCCCCATAAAATCCCACTTTTTGTCACTCAGAATATCAGATCCAGTTCACGGTCTCAAAGTTTGGGTAGGTGGAGCGTAGTGTAGCGAAAGTGAAGTGGACTGGAGCCTGCACGAACTTCGCTCGAACCTTCTATGAACATGACAAACTTACGAAAAGATGTGAAGCCAATTCACCCTAAATATTATCAATATCCCTCAAATAGCTTCATTTAAGCGCTAATTTCTCTTCCGGTTGATAAAATATGGATCCGTCTTTAGTTTCCGAAATTGTTCGTCTAATTAGCTAAAGGACGCATGATTTATCTACATATTAAAGACACTACATAGAAAAGACTAGGCACAAAGACTATTATACATGTAAATCGATGGAAAGCATTACGCGATGTCAGCAAAGTGTCCAATCTTCTTATTGTAAAGACTTTAGCGACAATAACAGACTGTGAGTAAGGTTAAAATGCTCCTCTACTTTTAATGTTTTCATTGATTTTATGTTTAATATTATTAAAGAATATGACTCTTTGCACCTGAATTGTAACACTGAAATATGGAAATGAAGAAGTTTTATCATGTATTTTTATCAATCTGCAAATAAAATTTTACTATGTCACTCAAATTCATTTCATTTCATTAAAGATTCAAAGAGGGATCTCTGGATGATCGAGCAGCAAGTCCAGCATTATGTGGGAAAGATACTACAGGTGTACACAGAAAAGGCCATGATCATGTACAAGACACGGTTGGAGTTCATAAAAGGTGATTATGTAGGCATTCACTTCAGTAGATATAATAATTGCAAAATTAAGCAGATTGTATTCATGCAGTGGCATACAGTGTAGTTGAAAATCCTTGTTAGGAGATGTAGATTTATTCTTCATTTTTTTATTAGAGAGTTTCAATATGTGCTTATGACAATTTGTTTGCATTATAAATTGTATGTCACTCTTGAATATTCGGCATAGTTTGCTTGATAAGCAAGAATATGCTAAGAGAGATAGCCACAAGGACCTCATGATCCGATATGTATGTACTTGTAAAGAGATCTAGATGGTGGCAAAACACCTTATATCTTTTATTTTTATGTTGTTCATGTTATCGTAATGGTACATTTGGTTTTTTTCTACAGATTAAGCTGCCTCATGCTATGCAGACGTGGATAAAAACTTCTTAAGGAGGCTGCCGAAGCAAGCTGTCCAATGAATGGTGACTACTCAAGAGGAGCCAGAAAGTCAACTAAGGCCAGGCCTCCCAGCCCCCCCCCCCCTCCCTTGAGATCTCGACCGCACAGTCGCGTCGAAGATTGGCGCATGGGTTGTCTAAGGCATAATTTACAAAATTGAATTGTAAATTATTTCACGCAAATTGTTATTAAGTGATAATACTAATTTATGCGTAATTAGAATACAAAATCATACTTTTTCCTCTATTGCATTGACTTTTTACACAAAATCATGTTTTTGAGCAATTTTTGGTATGACATGTACTTACATAATGCCACATTATTACAGAACCACGTACCGGGTGACACAAGATTGGTCTCAAAAGATGCACAAGACTAGAAAGAGGCATGTTTTAAAAAAATTGTGCGACAGCATGATCACAAAATTTTTGGAAGGGGGGGGGGGGTCAAATTGGTCCAATTTAACTAAGGGTTAATAACTGGGAGGCTGTTAGCTGCCTTTTTACTTTCAAGTCTTGCACATTTTTTTAGACCAAATTTGTGATGCCTGGGTACGTGTTCCGAAATTTCGCAACATTTTTATGTACTAATCCAACACAAATGCTGTTTCTTGCTAAAAATTCACAATTAGTATACCAGTAATATACATTTATCAAGATTAAAGTCAAATTATTTAATTACATTTATAATCATAAAAGCTTTAATAAAGTATAAAAAAACCAACGAGTTGTATTAAAATTTTCAAAAAGAATGAAAGGTAAAAGAAAACAAGATTACAATGTCCATTGCAAGGGGGCTAGTCTATTCAGAATAATTGGGATTTTATTCAGTTTTTAATTGACATTTTATTATGACAAGATCCCTCCAGTTAGTGTATAAACAGCACATGGCCATGATTGAAATTCATATAACATTAAAGTATGCAAACCAGGCAGCTACATGTACATGTAGGACTCACTGCTTGTCAATTCTATTGTCTGCCAGGGTCAACTGACATACAGTGCACATGTATAACGTGTGTGAAAGTACATAAGAAAATCAGCTTTTTATTTTTGTACTGTAACATTGGGTATACTGGTGATCACTTTGGATATGATGCTCTTCATATTGGTTTATTTCATGTAAATGAAGTTTTGGATAATCATTAAGAATTAAAGCTATTTACTTAATATATGGAAGCATAAGCCCATCAAAAAAAAGAATTATGTCATGTACAGCTAATTCATTTTGCGTGATATTACAATTGTAATTGTTTACTTGAGCAAGTAATTTGAATTGCTGCATGACCTAAACAGTGACATGTTCCAATTCGAATAGTAACATGACCTAAAGAAGAGTTACTCCACGTCGATTGAGAGTGCTTATGTTAAATAATTGATGTTGCTACTTCAAATAAATAAGGTCAATCAAATTGGTCATAATTATTCAAGTCAATTTTGAGCTATATGTCATAATTAATTAGGTCATATACTAATTGAAATTACTAAATGACTCGAGTAGGTATGAATTCACGTTGCCACATGACCTTAATTATTTTATGTAGCAACATCAAGTATTGAACGTCATTTAGTTATCAATTATGACATGTAGCAAATCAAATTACATGCCGCAATTTCGTGTTTATGATGGGCTCATGCTTACATTCATATATAACCCTTCAATACGTAGTTGGAGCAATTCTTAGACAAGAAGACTGTGTAAAACAATGATATGCCTATTCAATGTCAAAAAGGTTAATGTCTCAATAGATTTGATCTACGTTTTGGCAAAGTAATCTTATGTTCATATTTTTTCTAACCTATGGTGAACATTCTAAATCATGTGAAATTCATTCAAAAATATCTTTCAGTATTTATGGACTTAAGTGAATTCTGAGCAAAATGAAGTGATTATGATTACGTTCATGTACTTTAAGTTTATACTGGTGATCAACACATCATAATTTCATCCCTTACTGTATGTGCACCATGCATTATCTGTACATGCAGAAGTGGTTATCCATTGTTTCATAACATGGTTGAGTAAAGGATGTTCTGCTTTTAGTATTAAGCCAATCGGGTGTTGACAAGAAGGGGAAAATGCAATTGCTCAGCTATTACAGGTTTTTTTGCCACCATAATACTGCTTAAGCCTTGGTTACATTCGCCGGCTCGTGGCCTTACGTCGAGTCAAAATTAGCAGTTTTAATCATCCTTGTACCAGCTACTACCAGCTACACGTGGGTGGTTTGTACAGGAATACCTAAAACTGCTGATTTTGTCTTGCCGTAAGGCAACCGGTCAAGGAATGTGACCAAGGTATTAATAATAATCACTTATTGTTGTGTTAGAGGGAAGGATTCTGGGTCGAATCTAGCTTTCTTTATGTGATCTCAAAATGGCAGCAATGTATGAATAGTGAAAGTAGTTCATGTGGCATCTCAATGTTGGTGGATATAAATCTTTGTACATGTATTATCCTAAAGATGAAATGTTACTGCATTATTCTAGCAGTCATTTATGATATCAAAGATGTTCTATACTGTGCATAGTACAACTCATACATAATAAAGGTATGTGAATATGCTTTTAACGTCTTTGCAAATTTGTGGGTTTTTTCACCCCTCTTTTCATTAGTCAAGATGTCAAAGTTATTGTGCTGAATCACAGGAAATTCTTACAAACTACTACGCCTAACAAACCAGTGCAGGACGGTGTCGTGAGAAAATCGCACAGACTACTACAGGACAATACCATAGGATTGTCACAGCAAATCAACAAGAATACCCCTGCAGGATTACCACAGTAAAGTATCACAAGAAGGCTGCAGGATGAGACCAATAATGCCACAGAAGATATCAAAGAACAGTATCACTGGAATACCAAAGGACAGTACTGCAGGAATTGTCCTGAGGTAAGGCCTCTTGGTATTCCTGCAGTACTGTCCTGTAGTACTGTTCTGTAGTACTTTCCTGTGATACTGGTCTGCGGAATTCCTAAAGTACTGTCCTGTCATACTGTCCTGTGATACTATTTATCACCACAGGATAGTATCACAGGACAGTACTACAGGAATACCAGACCAGTATCACAGGACAGTACTACAGGAATACCAGACCAGTATCACAGGACAGTACTACAGGAATACCAGACCAGTATCACAGGACAGTACTACAGGACACAGTACCAGAAGCCTGCGGTACTCCTGTAGTACTGTCCTGCGATACTGTCCTGTAGTACTTCCCTGTGATACTGGTCTGCGGAATTCCTGTAGTACTGTCCTGTCATACTGTCCTGTAGTACTTCCCTGTGATACTGGTCTGCGGAATTCCTGTAGTACTGTCCTGTCATACTGTCCTGTCATACTATCATGTGATATTCCTGTGATACTGTCCTGTAGTAGTAGTGTGGTAGTGGTTGTAGCAGTTGTAGCGGTTGTGGTGATGGTGTCCTGTCATACTTCCTGCCATACTTATGCGGTTATTACCACAGGAAGTATCACAGGACACGGACCTGTTGTACTCCTGTTGTACATTTCTGTAGTACCGTCCCAAATTACGTGCACGTAATTCCTGCAGTACTTTCCTGCGATACTTCCTGCAGTACATATCACAGAGTACTACAGGAATTTTTTGTAAGGGTAGTGGGTTATGTCTGAAACTAGAGCGCAATCATATCGTTAGCCGGCTAGCATTGGCTCATGGAGCTTGCACGCACCGTTTGATGTTTGCTTCTACTCAGCTGCACACTGCACTCCAGCTCAGTCACACCGCAGGTCCCAAGAAAGTGGCTTCTTTCATCCAAGTGATATTCATGACTTGATATGTTTTGCATATTTAATGAGCTTGCTGCGGACCAAAACACCTCTTTTCATTCGGTCATTGCTGCTCTGATTGTGCATCGAATTTCATGAATTTGGTACCATTGTAAAGAAGAAGAATCATTCTTTCAGGTCACGTGTTTGGATTTATTCAAAGATTTTGTAATATAGGTTAAAATTTTGATCTGAAATATGCTACAAAATAAATATTTTCACCTGACAAAAGCTGCTTTTTTCACACTTTATTTTTGTTTGAGCCCAAATGATTTTTATATCATGGTAAAGCTGAATATGTATGCTTTGAAATGATATAGGTTTCAAAATAAGAATTGGTTTAATCGGGTCAAGATCACACTTTTCATTTGCCAAGTACATAAAGCAGCTTGAAAACAAGAATACTGCACTCTGATTGGTCAAAGAGACCGGACACTGGCAAATTCCAACGGTTCTAGTGCCTGGGTTCGTGGGAAGGTCACACTTCCCATGTGGTAATCTCCTCAAATACCCCGCGCCTTTTGTTCTGTGAATCTTATCCAGCCAATCAGAACTCTGGATTTCATGCAAGTACAACATTTCAGAAATCTCGTCTTGTACCTTGGTGGGAAAAGTGTGATCTTGACCCGATTAAAAGGTGCTGCATATCAAGAGTGGCATTGTGAGAAAGTACAGAAGTTCAGCTTTATGTTGATATAAATATCATTGAGGCTCAAAATAAAAAGTTTTGCACAATTTGCAAAAGAAAACAGAGGAAGAAAATTCCGTTTTGAGGCACATTTTCTGGCCAGAAATTTACTTATTTAACAAAATATTGTATACAAAATAAATGACCAATATGAAAGAGTAACTTTTACTCTATCTGATGGTGCAATAATATTTCATTTAACTTGAGGTTAAAACAGGTAAATTCTTAGAGAAATCTCACGAATCACGAGATCTTGCATGGAGGAGGATTCAGCAACGAGATAATTTGGATGAATCTGGCCTTTTTGCTCATTAGCATAGGGACCTGCGGTCTGACTGAGCTTTGTTGATACGGGGATTTGTTCATACTGCGCATGCGCCATGACGTATTTCATCAATATGCATGGTGTAATGAATATGCACGATTCAAGCAGTGTTCTAATATCAATTCATTTTCTAACTAGAGAGGGCGCATGTGTCGGTTAACCAAACTGGTAATGATGTATGTTTCACCCCTAAATATCATGAAAATAGAAAAGTTATGCAAGTTTCTTTTCCGTGGTAAAACAGAGGAATAATATAGTTATTTAATGAATATAATAATTTCAAAATTGATTCATTGCCCTTGTCTGAGATCAACCAATCATACACTATACCTTTAAGGAGGGATAGGCGTTCCGTGTAAGATAAGGAATTGGCAACTTCTGCATAATGAGCAGAATAGTTTTGTGAGAACTGTAGCATTTCTAGATTTCACTGTACGTCGAATAAAACCACAAAGTATGGAACATCTGTTAACAACATGTTGAATGTGCTCTTTCCAACTCAGATCTCGTGCGAGTGTGACTCCAATATATTTAAAGGACTCAACTTTATCTAACTGCTTTTCTCCAAGGAAGTAAACAGTCGTCACTGGTTTACGGGACCTATTTATATGCATAACTTTACATTTGGATGAATTCAAGACCATGTCATTGTTAATGCACCATAAAAGTATGTTGTTCAGGTCTGTTTGCAACAATTTAGAGTCATCAGGGGTATATATTTCCCGTTACAAGACCGTGTCACCGGCATATTGGGGGAGGAGGGAGACAATGTTTGGCAATTCAGCAGTAAAGTAACTAAATAGGATCGGTCCTATAACGGAGCCTTGTGGTACACCGGAAGGAACTGTTATCCACTCCAATTTTATCCCATCAAACAATACACAATGTTGCCGATCTGAGGGGAAAGAACGTATCCAACAAAGCAATTTTCCACAAATTCCCTAATTATGCAACTTTTGGACTAGTTTGGAATGGTTAACCTTGTCAAAGGCTTTCGACCAGTCAAAAAAAATTGCACCAATTCTTGGGGGCTTAGACTTGTCCAAAGCTTTTGCCCAATTAGAATGGAGGGTAACAGCTTGTGTTGAGGATGAGCGTTTTGGGAAGAAACCATGCTGGGAATTAGAAATAATCTTGATAGTTTGTGAGTGATTTAGAAGCTTGACCACAATAAGCCGTTTAAGTATCTTACATGGAACAGAGCGAAGTGAAATTAGACGATAGTTTTCGATCTTCTTACGCTCACCACTCTTGTGGAGCGGAGTCACGTAAGCTTGATTCCATGACCTGGGTACACAGCCGAGCTTCAGGCTTAGATTAAAAACTTTCGTAAGGATTGGAGTGATAGCAGTATCACAATTTTTTAGAAAGTTGGGGGAAATGCCATCAGGGCAAGGGGGCTTATTGACTTTTTAATTGTACTATTTCTTTAAAAACATCACACTCGTCTATTTCAAAATATTCCAACTGTGGCATGGAGAAGTTTCTCACGAAATGATTATTGAAAGCATGCGCACTCCTTGAAATAGATTCAACCGAAACATTATTGTATGCGAAGCAAGACACATTAGATTTCTTTCTTTGAGCATTTACAAATGACCAGAATCTTTAAGGATCACGAGCCGAATTCAAAGCCAGAGATTGCAAATAGTCATTAAAGGATAGTTTAGTAAGTCTAATAATATCCTTGTTCAGTTTTTGAAACTTCTCCCCAAATGTGCTAGTGTTTGTTAGAAATGGCTTTGCGGTATGCGCCTTCTTTTTTCGGGAAAGATGGACAATATCTGCGGTGATCAATGGCTTGCGTCGGCGACCTTTTGCTTGGGCAGAGGACACAACATCTTTGACAGCCGTATGCAATAGCATAGTAAAGTTATCCCAAGTGGTATCTATATCATTTTCATCGATAAACAAATCCTAGGGAATCGATTAAATTGACCTTTGAAAATTATGTTTGTCTGCCTTGTGAAATTGCCAAAACGAGCGAGGGAGTGATTTTGTTACGGCACAGAGGGAAACATCAAACTGAACTGAATAATGCACTTTTTCCAATGCCTGGACCAGGGCAGATATTTGCAATGAAATCAACCGTTAGGATGATAGCTTTGAATATGTGAATATGAAGAGCAATCCTGTTTAGTGAAGATGTCAGTGCCTCGAAGAAACTTGTTGGATTGGAGGAGGCAGGTCTGTACAAAGTACCAAACTAAATTTTGCCTTGGCTATTGGGAATAGAGATTTGCGTCCACAATAGTTCGCACAATTTTGAGTTCGGGTCACCATGGGGTATCTCAAAGTCATCTCGACGCACGGAGACTAGGGTTTTGTGGCAACCAACGAGAATTCCTCCATTACGGTTTCTGTCTCTCCTGAAAATTTGATATTCAGCAGGAAATATTTAACCATCAAATATGCACTCGCTCAACCATGTTTCTGTGATGAAGAAAATATATATTTTATCAGTAGCAACCAATGTTTGTAACTCAAGCGTCTTGTTCACTATACTACTGGCATTCATAAGGGCACGTTCACATATTGCACTTGTTTCACCACGTTCATAGAGTTCCAGGCACACAACAAATAACACAAAGGTGGTAAGCTTGACCAATTCCATTGTCAAGACCTTCTCAATCTCTGTACACCATTCGAAACGTTCATTATTATGGGATTAACAATTAATGTCCGTGGGCTGATCGAGTATATTCTTCGGAGCCCCGGGTATATAAATGGTTCAACAAGTAAAGAACACGGGTAACGTGCCGGCCGATATAGTTCAAGTTCCCGTTATCTTTTAGTTCCTTGGCAGCGGACAACTATCAAACTGAGATTCCACATAAATTTCACTTCATGAAGGTGGTAGATGATCACATATAAAACTCACAACGCACAAACAAATGTCCACAAGCAAGAAAAAGCGGTGAGCGAGGCCAAGATTCTGGATTTACATGATGAAATCCTTATGGTTAAAAATTAAGATGTGAACAAAGGAGAATTCCAGCCCTATCAAAGAAAGTAAACAAGTTCTAATGCTCTGTCGCAAATGATTAAGCGACAAGTAGACGGGTCAATATATGGTTTGACCCTGAACAAATTGCAACAAATGATTTTTCAACGGTATTTTTTACTATTTGACCTCAGGAATAACATACTAAAAATCTACCAAAATCCGCATCCGGGAAAGTGGTTATTTTTAAGATGTCATCCAAGATGGCCGCCATTCCCTAAAAATTGATATAACTCACTCATTATCCACCCTAGAATCATATTTGGGTTCATATTCCATGGTCCAATGGGTAAAAGAATTTATTTATACAAGTTAGAGTGAATATTAGCACTCCAGGGTACCAGGAAAATCCAAGATGGCGCCCAAAATGGATGCCGTAGTCTAAAAACTCCACAATTCATCTATTACTTACTTAACTCTTTAAGAGCCATCGGCAGCTATAGCTGCCCATAGCCCTCTAGTGCCATTGGCAGCTATAGTTGCCCAAGTAACTTTTTTTTGTTTAACCAATTTTACAGCCAGAAAATCAACACCATATTATGTGTTTTTTATGTTGTTATATTGGCAAGGAATTCACAATTGATTTTGTCATATAAAAAATAGTGGTTTACATAGACATTTTTTTTAGTAAAATGGGATTTTTGGATCATTATTTTGAAGAGTTGATTTAGGATATTGCCGCGATCTGAATCAAGATTTCCACTATAGACACGTGTGATATAAAGGTTGTGTGTAGCAATACACGTACTTCTATGGGCAGAGCAAAGGCGAGTGTGCGAAGGCATTCAGCTCGGAATTGACCAATGACAGAGTGGTCCGATGTCTCTCACCCAACGCTACTCGCCCATTCGCTATTGTTTTATGAATATTCATGAGCTATCGATCGGGTCTTTTACAGGCCGGTATGGTAGTATTCTTGTGTCAAGGCTTTTTTCTGCCTGCAAATGTGCAAGGTTTGGGGGATATTTTTTTTGGGGGGGGGGCGGGGGAAAGGTATTTTACTTTTTTTTTAGCATTCTCACAAAATTGTTCTCGTTATAAATATATGAGTAAAGAAGGCTGTCATTTCCAACTCTCGTCGCACTGCAATCATCACACTCATTATTTATTTTTTCATTTATTATTGTTATTATTATCATCATTATTAGTATTACTATTATCGTAATCATTATTATTGTTATTGTTATTATTATAATTATTATCATTATTATCATTATTCTTCTCCTTCACCTTCTTCTTATTATTATTAATGTTATTGCCATCAGAATCATCATCATCATCATTATGATTATTATTCAAAAATAATTGTTGTAATCATATCAATTGCATTCCTTCTGCAGCCAAACTCTCTCTTCATAAAGTTAAGATCAGGTAAACAACGGTTCATATTCGTTTGTGTTTTTATAGCCCAAACCATTATAAAAAAAGAATGACTGACATTGTTATGCTTACCAATATCATATTCAAACTTCTCACAAAAATATGAATCGTTGAATATTCTCCTCTAATAAAATAGGAAGAAGCAAATAAAAAATTTGATAATTAAAACGGCCGATAATACCGCTTTATTCTTCTCAAGATTTATTTTTTTTCAAGGTGGATGTTTTTCCTTTGCTAAATCAAACCATTGGTCAGAGAAAAAGTAAACGGAGTATATACAGTAATATCAGATGTTTTGAGGAAAAGAAAGAAAGGGATACATTAACAAAACCGATCAGACCGACCTGTTTGTTGCTGCATCATTGACGTCACTATGAAGGGGATTTTAAAACGACTTTAGAGAGTAGAAATGAAAATGATAACGCTGATAACGGGTTGAATATTACATTTCTTTATACCACGCATATTATTGTACATTATGTTATCTGAACAAATTATTTCTTTTACCACGAATAGTGCTACGAGCTGGGGAGGCTCTGGGCGGATGCAGGATTTTTCTGTAGGGGGGCAAATTGTTTTCTCTTTACCTGGGTCACCCATAATAAATCAATACCGGAACCTTTGAAAGTATTAAAAAGTCAAATCAAAAGATGCGCGTGAGCCCCGATTTCTATGAACATCCTGTGCTAAATTACTTTCATAGATAGTAGGTCAAGGGAATGCGGATTAGAGATTAATCATGAAAGAGAGTCTGGGCATCTATTGTTCATGACTTGGTGGCATGAACAATAGAATGTAGTCGCGTAGAATGTTAACAGGTGGCTACTTTGGTCAGGCCAGTAATACAGAACAAATAGGCCTATTTTCTTTTTGAAAATTTGTATTGATTTTTTTGTTTGTAACTGATCTGCATTCCCTCTTCTTTGATTCACGAAAACTAAACTTTTTTTTTCTTACTTCTGTGCACTTTGCCATGAACGCCTATATTATTTTGTGGGATTTTATACCCCAAACTTGTAATTATTGAATCTGTCCGACCCCTCTTTATCTATATTTCAATATATACTCTTTAGTTCTTTTATATTTTGTCTCCTTCTGACTGGCAATAACTTTGTTTGTTACACTACGAATAAAAAAAATTACAGAGTCTTATTTTGAAGACTACACGAATGAAAGGGTACGGTTGGCCGCACTTTGAAGATACATGGCTCTAATATATTATTGTGTGTGTTTGCGTGGGGATTGCAGCTGTGCTGTGATTGGTCACTTGATCGACGACAATGCCCTTTTTTGGATCAGGTCATACTCTATCGTACTTCAGAGGAAATAACTTGAATAGCAAAATAGTATTTCATTTAAAAGAGCATTATTTTTCGTTATTTCTGTTTGTTCAATTTCATCAATATATACATCATTTGAAAGGGTAAACATTGAACTTTCATTTTATCTTCTTAATTTCTTGGTATCTCTACAATTCCTCAGGTTATTCACTCTTTGAAATGTTCATGAAATCATAATTTTCTAGGTTTTACTTATTGAAAAAAAACGATGTAAAATATTACATCTTTTCTCCATTTTTCCAAACGCAAATATGAAAGATAATAACACGATCATAAAACCCATGAACCATGCATCATTTCATGTGTACAAGGTTTTATTATACAACGTACGGGTAAAGAATTATGACCGTTTTAAAATCAGTTGCTTCTCACGTTTCGGTCAATTTAGGATTCCCTCGAATATCCCTGGCAGTAGAGGGGTATTGGGCCTGGCAGAGTAAGAGTTAAGTGGCTTCCATCTTTTGGTTTCCATCCGATTGTTTTAATGATGAAGTAGTACGTCGGGACAAGTTACAAGGACAGCCAGTGGTCTGGTGTGTCCAAAAATTAAAGATGGCTTCCAAAAATTGAGTTTAAAATGGCTGTTAATCCTTAAAATGGACATAGCTCATATCACATCAACCTGAGAGATATGATTTTGGTGTCTAGACCATGGTTTCAATTGTCAAATAATACATTGGGACAAGTTACAAGGACAGTCAGTGGTCCAGTATGTTCAAAAATCTAAGATGGCTTCCAAAAATGGAGTAAAAAATGCTGTTGCTACTTAAAAAAAACCCAACAAAGTTTGTTCAATATTCGGGAATATGATTTTTTGTGCCTATACCATGGTTGAATGGGTCAAATAATAAATTGGGATAAGTTACAAGAACGATTGGTGGTCAAGTATGTCCAAAAGTCCACGGTGGCTTAAAAAATAGTATCAATTAGCCGCGATGGTATTTAAAAATGGACATAGTTCATGTTTTATTCGTCAAGGGCATATGATTTTGTTGCCTATATCATGGTTTCAAAAGGCAGAAAATTAGTTACAAGGACAGTCAGTGGTCCAGTATGTCGAAAATACAAGATGGCTTCCAAAAATCGGAGTCTAAATGACTGCTGTTACTTTTAAAATGGACATAGTTCATTTAAAATCCACCTAGGAGATATGATTTCGGTGTCCACACTATGGTTTCATGGTTAAAATAATACGTTTGGACTGGTTACATTGATATGCAGTTGTCCAGTTCGCCTAAAACACAGGGTTTTTAAAGGAATCTAAAACGACTCATATCATTCAATAGTGGTCAGAGTTCTACAATATTCATCTGCAAGAAATAATGTTGGTGTCCAAATTGTGGTATGAAGGGTCAAATGATACATTCAGACAAGTAAACAGGATGGTTAGTACTCCATTTTGTCAAATAATCCATGATGGATTCTAAAATTTCATCAAAATGGGTGCTGTTACCAACTCATTAAACAATATGATAACTTGTCCCCATGCATTTAAGTGTAGGCACCACGATTATTTCTAACAGGTAGATATTTTATGTAACAGTAGTCACTTTAGAACCCATTTTTTAAGCCAACTTGGATTTTAAGGCAAAATGGATAGCTGCATATCATGGTAACCAGTCCCAAAGTATTGTTTGGCCCTTGAAACCCTAGTGTAGACACCAAAATAATATCCCCATGGTGTATTTATAATGTTCTACATCCACTTTTAAGTAACAGCAGTCATTTAAGACCCCTATTTTTAAATCCATCTTTGATTTTTGGACATACCTGACACCTGACTGTCCTTTCAACTTAACCCAAGGTATTGCTTGACCCTGTAAACTCTAGTATAGACAGCAAAATCATACCTCCAAGGTGTATTTATAATAAACTATGCATACTTTTAAGTAGCAACAGTCAATTTACACCCCATTTTTTTGAAGTAATCTTGGATTTTTTTTTTAACAGACAACTGACTGGTCTTGTAACTTACCCTAGTGTATTACTTGACCCTTCTAAACAATGCTTTTAACACCAAACTCATATTCCCCAGACAGATATTAAACAAACTATGTCCTTTTATAAGTAACATCAGACATATTTTTACTCCATTTTTGGAAGCCATCTTGTAATTTTTGTCATACTAGACCACTGACTGCCATTGTCTTGTCCATTTATATAATTTGACCCTTGAAACCATAGTTTAGACACCGAAATCATATCTCACAGGCGGATTGAAAATGAGCTATGCCACTTTAAAGTATCAACAGCCATTTAAGAATCAAGTTTTGGAAGCCATATTGGATTTTGGTCATACCAGACCACTGACTGGCCTTAAAACCTGTCTTAATGTATTATTTTGGCCCTTAAACCAGTGGTTTAGATACCAAAATTGCATCTCCCATGCCGATATGAAATAAGCTATGTCCGCTTTAAGTAGCAGCAGTCAATTTAGAATCAATTTTTGGAAGCCAACTTAGATTTTTTGACCGACCAGGCCACTGACTTTCCTTGTAACTTGCCCTAACGTATTAATTGATCCTTGAAACTAGTGGTTTAGACACCAAAATCACATTTCCAGGCCGATATGAAAGGAGCTTGATCCGCTTTAAGTATCAGCAGCATATTTATAATACCATTTTTTTGGACGCCATCTTCGATTTTTGGACATACCATAGCATTGACTGTCCTTGTAACTTATCCTAATATATTATTTGACCCTTGAAACCAGTGGTTTATACATCAAAATCACATATCCAGGCCAAAATGAAATGAGCTTTGTCCGCTTTAAGTATTAGCAGCCGTTTCAGAATCAATTTTTAGAATCCATCTAGGATTTTTGCACATACCAGACCACTGACTTTCCTTGTAACTTGCCCCAATGTATTATTTGACCCATTTAACCATGGTATAGACACAAAAATGATATTTCTGGACATTGAGCAAACTATGTCGGGTTTTTTTAAGTAGCAACAGCAATTTTCGACTCCATTTTTGGAAGCCATCTTGGATTTTTGAACATACTACTCCACTGACTGTCCTTGTAACTTATCCCAATGTCTTATTTGACCATTGAAATCATGGTCTAGACACCAAAATCATTATGTCCCAGGCGGATATAAAATGAACTATGTCCATTTTAATTATCAACATCCATTTTAAACTCATTTTTTGGAAGCCTTCTTGGATTTTTGGACACACTCGACCACTGGCTGTCCTTGTAACTTGTTTCAATGTACTATTTCACCTTTAAAACCATTAAATAAAAAACTAATTTAGATTAATTGTGGATTTTCAGCCTACGGCAGCCATTTTGGGCGCCATCTTGGATTTGCCTGGTACACTGGAGGGCTCATAATGCATCCTAGCCTAAATCAATGTTTGTACCCCAGACCATGGAATATGAACCGAAATAGTATTGTAGGGTGGATAATGTGTCAGTTGTATCCATTTTCAGTGAATGGCGGCCATTTTGGACGCCATCTTGAAAATAACCACTTTCCCGGATGCGGATTTTGGTAGATTTTTAGTATGTTATTCCTGAGGTCAAATAGTACAAAATACCGTTGAAAAATCATTTGTTGCAATTTGTTCCGGGTAAGGCTATTTTTTGTCGTATATTGACCCGTCTAAAGACTGGTTTGAGAAAGGAGTCTTGATTCTTTCTTCCTCTTTCACTTGCAAATTGAGCACCTTATATGCGATTTTAACACGCAAAATGACGCACACTTTCGACCTATTTTTTTAATTATTTTTGAACGAATAAGAGCGAGTTTCAAACCCAATTTTTTTTTTTTTAATTCTTTCTGACAAAATTAAACTCGCTTTTATTCGTTTGTCCTCGCTGGTTGATTACCAACAAAAGATCCTTTGTCCTACTTATGTTCATTCTGCCAAAATCTGAGTATAGTTTAGGCGAAAAAGCAAATTCTGCTTCATTAAAAAAATTGCTATATCAGGCAGAATAATCATTTTTCATGCCTAATTCAAAATGGAAAGGTTGTAGAAATGTATATTTTCGCTATTCCCAAGTTTTCAGCGCTGGAGCTCTTATCATTGATTTTATAAAAATAATTTTCCGTTGGTACTCCTAAAGATTATATATTTCATGAAATTTCAAGTGAGCGACATCGTTTTAAACGCATTTTTTTTAAATATCGTGCAGCTAGCATCTTATCAAATACCATATAACATCGGAACACCATGACAGGAAGATATTTCAACCAGCTTTAGCAAATAGTTTACATCGGAGTTCTGACAATAATTTTTTTTTTTGTATTTTCAGCTTTCACATATATGTACATGTAAATGTTTATTCTTGTTAAGTAAGCACCAAGTTTCAAATCATTATAGTTGTCATTTAACTGAAGCAAATCTTGTATATCTGTATTCCGTTTTTACCCTTAGTATGTATTCTGTTGATGTATGAACAAATCCGGCCCATTTCCTCGATATATTTGCATCTAAAGAGTAAGCGACAAAGGGTTCATATTATTGTATTACCCTGTGAAATAAAAACGCCATCTTGTGTTGATATGAAGGGAATATCGTCAAGTGAGCGACACGCCCTTTAGTCCCGCGTATTGAGAATGAACCGGGTATATAAAAGAAAAAAAGGAAAGAAAAAGAGAAGAGAAAGGATTTGAATGGAAGTTAATTGTCCATGAAATATAATAATTCAGTGATATAATGGACTAATTCAAATGATAGTAACGAAAAAAAACTTTCGAGCATTGCAGACAACCCTAGAATGCTAGATGCTTGCGACTTTAAAGTGGAAACTTGGTTTTTAAAGTGAATGACGTTTTTTTTTTAATTGAGTCCACTTGACATAACTTACCGATCCCTACCATGTGAAATGAACACAAAATATAAGTATGTTACTTCTCATATAAGTTCTCCTAAAATATAGAATTTTGATGTGCAGAACAGAAAATAATTTTCATGCACATATTAAAATAAATATCTCTACTGTGGCCAGGAGATGCCCCCATCCACAGCCTCGCCTTGCCCCCCCCCCCCCATTGAAAATTCCTGGCTACACCAGTGATCATCATCATCATCGCCACCATTGTTATAAATGTTTATATCATTATATTATCATTTTTATTACTATCATCATCATCGTCATCATCATTATTATCATTATCATCATGATCATGATCATCAATATCATTACAATCGTCATCTTTATCATAATCATCATCATCATTATCGCCATCATTATCATCATCTTATTTCATAATCATCATCTTCATCATCTTCATAATCATCACCATCATCATCATCATCATCTTCATCATTATCACCATCATTATCATCATCTCCATCATCACCATCATTATCATCTTCATAATCATCATCACCATCTTCATAATCATCATCATCACCATCATCACCATCATCATCATCATCACCATGATTACCATCATCACCATCACCACCATCATAATCATCACCATCATCATAATCAACATCATCATCATCATTATCACCATCATTATCATCACCATCATCATCAACTTCATCAACATCATAATCATCCTCTTCATCATGACTATCATCATTGTCATCTTCATAATCATCATCACCATGATTACCTTCATCATCATTATCACCATCATCATAATTATCATTATCATCTTCATCATCACCATCATTATCATCATCTCCATCATCACCATCATCATCATTATCACCATCATCATCATAATTATCATTATCATCTTCATCATTATCACCATCATTATCATCATCTCCATCATCACCATCATTATCATCTTCATAATCATCATCATCACCATCTTCATAATCATCATCATCACGATTACCGTCATCACCATCATCATCATCATCACCATGATTACCATCATCACCATCACCACCATCATAATCATCACCATCATCATAATCAACATCATCATCATCATTATCACCATCATTATCATCACCATCATCATCAACTTCATCAACATCATAATCATCCTCTTCATCATTATCATCTTCATCATCATCAATATCATCATAATCATCATTATCATTATCATCATCTTCATCATCACCATCATCTTCATCATCATAATCATCATTATCACCATTATCATCATCATAATTATCATCATCATCATCATTATCACCATTATTATCATTATCACCATCATTATCATCATCTCCATCATCACCATCATTATCATCTTCATAATCATCACCATGATTACCATCATCACCATCATCATCATTATCACCATCACCATCATCATCATAATTATCATTATCATCATCATCATTATCACCATTATTATTATTGTTGCTGTTGATATTTAATCATCATCATGAGCATAAACTACTACTATTATCATCATTGTCTCATCATTGTCAATAATTGTAGATAAAACAAATAGGTTCCAGATATTTCAAAAGTTTACAAATGGTTTTAACCGGTTACACCAACCGATGTTGTTGATCATATTGTTGAACCTCATTTGCATATTTTCTATTTTTCTAGATAAATAGATGTTTTTAATAAAGTATGAATGCATTCTTATTTCTCGATTGAAAAACTTATTCTTAATATGTGATGCCAATTAAAACATCTTCTTTGTGAAATATCCTACACAAGTATTTCCTATAATTATCAATAACAAAAATACATGACTGCATTTGTAGTCTACTGTACTTTGTCGAGTTTTTAAGAAAAAAAAAGAAGAAGACATACAAATGAGGTAAACCAGTCATATTTTGCATAATGAAAACCAATTCATTGATCCAAAATGTTAACTATTGAAACCAATCGGTCACAGTTGTTTCAAATTGGCAGTTGGCCCCTACTGGAACAGTTGAAACAAACTCTCCTATTCAAATCCCATTGGACCAATTGGGACCAACTGACCCCATACCTAGAAGCTGAAGGACATCAACATGAATCTAATTCGGACCAATTAATTATATTAAAAGCCACTGATACCAACTAATTCCAAGAGAATGTCAACTAAAATTCAGTGGTTTTTGATTGGGTTCAACTGTTTGGGTTTGTTGTCCTAGGTGACCACACATAATTGGAAAAAAAATAATTACAAAATTGAACACATAATCTTACATTTTAAAGTGAAAAAATTGTTTATTAATCAAACTAAAGAAACAAAAAGATGAACAGATAAAAACATACTAGCATAAATATATCGTGAGGTACTATTCAGAAGTACATGAACATTGTACAAGAGTTATATTCATGATCTGGCTACATAGTTTGTATTTTGCATATCGACCTAAACTTAGGCGATAGTGATTGTTTACAATTTATAAGTTTCAATCTTAATTTTCAATAGTTAACTATATAGTTAAGTATATATAAGTTATGAATTTCCAGTGGTGTAACTTATACCCCTTTCATAAACCGAATAAAACCTATTCTCCAATTAGCCGCCTAAGAGTAATGCGGATAATTCAATAAAAATTGCGTTCACAAACTCCGAAAATTATCCGCATTATTTTTACGAACGCCCGTCCTGAAAAAGGCGGATAATCGTAATGACAACTGGACACGCCCCCTCCGATGCGGTTGTGTTGGAAAAGGGTGACCTTGTGACCGCACCATGGCAATTATCCGCATTATTTGGAAATACGTTCATAAACTCAAAATCTTGTCCCGATGCTGCTATTATGCGGATAATAGCAGCATCAGAATAATGCGGATAACTCTTGTCCTCCTCTGATTTTACGACCAAATTATGCTGCTATTAGCCGCATAATTGTGTTTTATTGGGTTTATGAAAGGGGTATTATACACTGTTCCATCAAAGAAATTATTACAGCAAGATATACCATACAAACTGATATCATTGCATTAACTAAAATAGCAGAAATAAACACAAGATGAATCCTCGACCACAAACAGGCAAAACGTATGCCTCTGCCATAACCAGATCAGAATTGTTCTATTTTCATACAATAACATCTCTGACCTTGACCTTGATCATGAGAAGGCACTGTATGTACACATTGAACTCTATGACCTTTGACCTTATGACCCAAAAATGATTGTAAAAACATCATCACAAACATTGAATTATAAATACACTGTATAAAACAATAAAAAAAAACGTCAGTTGAAGTTAAAGAAAACAGATATACAGTGGAGGCAAGAGCATGTGCAAATGTAGCTAAAGAAGATAAAGAGATAAGTTAGGAAAGATAGGTTGAGGGGTGACAGGTAAGATGGAACAGAAAAGTATACAAAAATAAGAGAACATCGTAAGAAATTTACAGTTCAGAAAATAGTATATTGCATGGTCTATTACAAAAGCACAAATTTAGATAAAAATCAAAGACCGTGATTAAATGTTCTAAAAAGTATTAAAATTCATAATGTATGTTCATAACTGACACTGTTCCTGCCTTTAAGTTATACTATAATCAAAATACATTTTGAAATTGCACATCATAAACCACTATAATGCTACCCTCCAGTGTCAAATTCACCCATCACTTAGATCCAGTGTTTAGAATTATATGACACACGTATAATAACTCAATTATCCAAACTGAAATGTTAATAATCTATTAATCATATGATCATAATTTTTAAAAGCATTCTTATAGTTATTATTACTACTATCATTACTACTACTTCTACTACTATTTCTACTACTCCCACATGTATATCTCATTAGTCCATATCAAAGACTTGTCATAACAGATCAAAGATTACACATCAGGAGTTGACTTGTACGATCTTATTGAGATGGGTACAAAGGAATTCAAAAATCTGTTTGTACGACTCTTCAAACTTTGAAGATGTTTTCCGGAATGCAGCCATTCATAGCAACTACAAGTATGCAGAAGGTATTTGTTATCTGCAAGAATGTATTTGACCTCACTAATGACATTATGTCTGTAATCAAAGTCTGCTTCAATTTGAATACCTAATATCTTACCAGTCTGTTTGATAAGTCTGTTAAATTTCATTGCTTCCTTCATATAATTCAGTCTAAGAATGGACTGGTCAACATGAAAAGACTTCAGTTTTCAAAGATAATGAAGCCTTTGATAGCCTTTTGCAACTGACCATTTGGTATGGTCTTCCCAGTCAAATTTTTTGCCAAATTACATTTCCCAGATATCTGACTGTAAAGACATGTTCAATTTCTTCTTCATGGATTTTTATCTTAGATGATACATTAATTTTCTTACGATAATCTACAACCGTTTCCTTTGTTTTAGCTTCGTTAAGTTTCAGACAGTTGGCTGTCACACCAAGTAACACACTCATCTAGACATGTGATGTAATTTTAGTCATCAGAATCCTATGAGATCAACCAAGGCTGTATCATCAGCATACTTAAATATAAAGGTATTTTCTAGTTTTGTTCGACAATTATTAGTGTACATGTACAAGATAAATAATATATTCCTAAGTACACATCCCTGCGGCAATCCTGTACTGGTTGTGAGTACATTTGAAAGATGATCCGATATGACGACTTGTTGTTTCCTATTTTGGAGATATTCTACAAACCAAATTATAAGCTTCAAATTAACCTGAAGATCCATCAATTTTTGGACCAACAGTGGGTGCGTTGTGGTATAGTGGTTCTGTCTCTCGCCTTTCAAACAGAGGGTCGTGGGTTCGAATCCCAGACATGGCATGTTTTCCGTCAGCAAAGAATTCATCCACACTGTGCTTCACTCGATCCAGGTGAGGTGAATGGGTACCCAGCAGGAGTAATTCCTTGCATGCACTGAGCACCGGTGATGGTAGCTTGAGCTAAACCCAGGTTAATACCAGCAGCGCTTTGTATCCTCAGGCAAAAAGCACTTTTTAACATGACTTCGAGCTGAACGGACGCACTGAGCAGAGCTCTTGCCACCTATTAAGATTACACAAAAATTCTATCAACTGCGAATTATGGCATCCCATGGCCCGAGGCCTGTTACCCGACAAACTGCGAGCAAGCAGCCGGCCGCATCGGCCACCGTGGCAGATAAAGTGCACTCTAGCTCTCCAACCTCTTCGGATCCCTCTAATTCGGAATTACAGCGAGATATTGCCAACTTTTCTGACAAAATCTTGTCTAAACTTGATAACATCAATACTGAACTTCAGTCTTTTAATCGCCGCCTTACAGATGTGGAAACTACAATTGAGGTTAATTCTGCCAAAATAGCTGAGGTTGAGAATTCTATACCAGCTACCATTGCTCCACTACAAGACGAAATATCCAATTTAAAAGAGAAACTTCTCTTGATGGAAATCTACAACCGAAAACCCAATCTGCTATTCTACGGAGTTGATGGTGAGCCTAATGAGGATATATATAAAACAATACTTAAAGTATTCATCTTTCTTGGTGTTGACGAGGGAAGGGCAAAAGGGATCCAACTCATCAACGCACATCGCTTACCCAATCGCAACCCACCTCGGACCCCAGACGCCGGTGCCGCAGCCCGTTTCCGACCCGCTCCGATAATCGCTAAATTCGTCAGGATGCCAGACAGAGATCTCATTCTATCAACTTTCGAGAACCTAAGACGCCCAAAGGAAACATCGCAGCAGCCAGGAATCGCAGCGGAAACGCAATCATCACCTCCCCCTCGCATAACGGTCAGGACAGACCTTCCTCCCACCCTGAAAGCTCAACGTGGCCACCTTGCCGAAATTGCTTACAAGTTGCGAAAGGAAAAAAACCAATCTACAAGAATAAAGTTACAAGGTGCTAAAATCGTCCTCCAATGGAAGGAAAAAGGTACGACTACATGGAACCCCTACAGAGATTGAGCAACATCAACGTTACAACAGGTGATATGACTCTTTCTTCCCCATTTTTCTAATGTATCGAGACTTTACTGAATGACTGAATGATACATCGCCTTTCCCTTTCCCTTCCCGAAAACGGACGTTTTATTTTTGTTCATACCAAATGCCTTTCGGATAGAACGACCCCTGATCTCCATTTGTAAATGTACTATGCTTAATTTTGAAATTATTATCATATTGTTTTCCATTTTAGTCCTTTCTGTAATTTCAAAGTTATCGGCACTGACAAAATCTGCTTCTATTGAAGTTTCCTGCGGAAAAATATAATTATTTTTCTTCAAAACATGTTGGAAAAAAGAAGAGAGTTAATATTTATGCAATGTGTACAACACACATTTTTAATACCTGATATTCAATATTTTGGATACATATGACCATAACTTTGTAAAAAGTCCCGTACAGTATATGTAAACGAGAAAATAAAAAGCCACAAAGGCGCTTCCCATACAGTATTTGTATTTAGTGTTTCACCGATTTTTTTTCCACCATACTAACCACAGCTGTACTTGGACTGATCATGCATCGCTGTAATGTCAAATTATATTCCTCGCAAATGTAAAAAAAAAAAAATAATAATAATAATGAATACATGTATATCTTTTGACATATTAGATACATTCGAAAAAAAGGAAACAAGGAAATGTATAGAGGAGTAAAACATAAATTTTGACTCTGGGTTTTTAATATAACAAACCATCCTCATACATGATGAAGCATGTTTTTATCAATTACACTTCATAGTTTTCATTAGGCATACTTCAATTCTGAAGGCTGATAAAGTGCCTGCCATTAAATAATATAACTGAATGAGAAGTTTAGTAATATCCTATTTATGTATATTTGTATTTAACCGTGTATTTTGCCAATTTGGTTAAAAATTATTCTCAATGCGGAATATATTTACTCAATTGATTACCACTTTTCTCAATTTGTCTCTTTTGTATCATATACCTCTAGAATCTTTGCAAACCTTATACTAAAATTAGAGGTATTTTAACCAATTCACTTGAAATGTAATCCCATTTGCTTGATTGAGCATTTAATGAGACTGTAATTAACACAAGTATTTTAAACGGTTCGTTTGAAATGTAATCCCTATTGTCGTTCTATGATTGTTGTGTTAATACCGTTGGTCATGCGTGAACTGACGCGTGCCTGCTTTACATCACTGTCTGATCAGAGTGATATGTGGCTTACACATGGCTAATTTATGTTTGAATGGTATACGAGCTTTGCCATAAACTCTATAATTGAAAACACGCATGCGTCATAAGGTCTTGTCAGTGAGGGTGTGGCTACGCATGCGTGTAAGCGACTCATATGACAATTATGTTAAAAAATATTCTCAATGCTGAATAATTTCACTCGATTGATTACTACTTATCTCTAATTTGTCAGGGTTTTCTTTTGCATCAGTTAAGTACCTCTATAATCTTTACAAACCTTAGTACTGCAGACCAGAGGTATTATCATATTCTTGTGGTAATTGCATTATTTATAGTTCACCATCTCAACTATTTCAACCAATTCGCTGGAAATGTAATCCCATTTGCTTGATCGAGCAATGAATGAGACTGTAATTAACACAAGTATTTTAAACGGTTCGTTTGAAATGTAAAATCACTGTTGGGCTATGCTTGTTGTGGATACCGTTGGTCATGCATGAACTTACGCTTGCATGCTTTCATGTACATATACATCACTCTCTGATCAGATTGGGGTGTGGCTTATCGTCAATATATGTTTTAATGGTATAGGTACGAGCCTTACCACAAACTCTATAATTGAAAACACGCATGCGCCAAAACGTCTTGTAAGTTAGCAGTGAGGGTGTGGCTACACATGCGTGTACGCCGTACTCAAATGTTCGCTAGGACAGGCATGAATCTATACTTCTCACAATTCACAATGATCTATTATGTTGATTATAATGCGGAATGCATTCAGTCATTAGGAAACCGCTTTATCTTCAAAATTTTCTTGGTATCGTTTAGTCATCCTGTCACTTTGTATGCCCGCATTGGCCTACATCATGTACACGTACTATCTGATCAGAGGGAGTGGCTATTCCTATCCTTGATAATTATACAAGACGCATACCTATCCTTGTATTCTACTGATTCATCCGGTATGCAGGGTATTCAATTGATAACTGATGGAAGCTTTGTAAGAAAAAATATTTTGCGTTCAATCCTAATATGAAAACACGTATGTTCTCAAGTATCTGGTCAGAGAGGGTGTGACTATACCATGTATACATGCATGATCAATCTCTATCTATTATGATCCTTGATCGAAATGCTCGATCGCGGAGGCATTTGTTGGTTTTATAATATGCATAACTGATTACAATGACTTATTTATTATGTTAATGTTAAACTTGTGTACCCGCATACACCATGTACATGTAGTGTCTGATCAGAGGGGGTGTGGCTATCCTTTACCATGTTTACATGATCAAACTGTGAATCCACGTGTCTGATCAGGGAGGGTATGGCTCCTTCATGCATGATGAATTGTATTGTACCTGCACATGCATTATCAATCTATATCCATTATTCATGTTTTTATACTCGACTGAAGTGCTCGATAGGGAAGGCTTGGGCCGATTTTACAATATGCGTAACCAATAACATTTATTTTGTTTGATATGTAAATTTCAACTTGTCTATCGGCATACACCAATTACATGCAGTATCCGATCGGAAGGGAAGTGGCTACGCCCGTCCAGAGTAGTTTATTGTTACACTCCTGAAATGCTGAATTAAGAATAACTCTTGTTAAAAGCATTCTACACATTTTTTTCGCTTTAAAGAACCGTATAGGTATAATTATTTGGCTTGTTCTCTCATGATCTTAATTTGTGCGCCAAAATAATCATCCTGGAATTTCAATGACATTTTTATGCTGGCAGATAATACCTTAGTAACGAATTCTTTATTTATTTTTAACCATACTCATTGAAATGCTTGATTGGACAATGGATTGAATTCTCAATGTACAATGACAATTTAATTGATCCACTGAACATGTTGATTACATCATTCAGTTAATAGGAAACCATTCTATCGTATTTTTTTGTATCGTCTTATTATCTTGTTAATCACTGTAAACAGCCATCCCAAGGATTAGATGATTCCCCCTCCCTTTAATGTATTGGGTTGAATTTACAATATGCATAGTCATTGCATTGATTTGTTTAACATGTTAATTACATCTTGTTCCCCGCATGCACCATGCACATGTAGTGTCTGATCAGAGGGGGAGTGGCTATTCCATGCATGGTCAACGTATACCTAAACAAGTACTACTACGCCTGGAATTTAGATTATTTCATTGGTAATTGACATGATGGATGTGAGCTTTATAAAATTTCTTATTATTTTGCAAATCAGTCCTAATATGAAAACACGCAGGTACCCAAGTATCTGGTCAGAGTGGGCGGGGTTATACATGCATGATCAATCTCTATCATGATATAAGACTTGAATGTTCAATAGGGGAATGGACGGGTTGATTTCACACTGTGTATACCAATTATATTGATTTGTTAAATAAGCTAAACTCAATTTGTATGCCTATACACACATGTACATGCGCTGCCTGATCAGAGGAGGCGTGGCTATTCCATGCATGATTGACGCCCCTTTATGTTGAATACACGCGCGACTGATCGGGTATTCAAGGCTGATTGATAAGCGCTTTTGAAACAAACTTCATTATTCCCTAGGACAGGCCCATGCGCACAATTATCCATATTTATTACACTTGCACACATACATCCACGTATCTGATCAGGGAGGGCGTGGCTATTCAACTTTAGGCCTACTGCGTTAATACATGGAGTTAATGGAGTGATTTACCATGCCAATAGTAATACACATTAGATCTTTTATTATTGATACAGATCCGTAGGCATATTTTGGGTTTGCTCTTTATTCATTTGTATGTAATCATTCATTATTTATATGTAATTATTTCAACTCTTGTATATACGTTCTTAGGTGGCAGAGCTCTGCCGTAGTGCTTCCTATATTGTATATGCTGACCAAGATGGGTCTTGTTATTTTTGTAGACATATTTTTCATTTATATTAACTGCACATCAGCACCACAGTTACACATGAATATACACACAATCACTATCACACGCACCTTCACCACAAGCACGCTCGCAGTATATCCCTTACATAATCGCCGGTACTTTACATTATATCAATTTTGATGGATTCACTCTCTTTTATTCCTGATAATTTAATAGAAAATTCACGCAACAGTAAATATTACACACCTCAAGAATTTAATAACATATTTAATAATAATCATGATGATATTTCTCTTTTACATGCAAATTTAAGAAGTCTGAATAGAAACTTCGAATATTTTGAAAATCTCTTACACACGTTAAACAATTTTAAATTTTCTGTTATTGGTATTAGCGAGACATGGTTACACGAAAATTCCCCAGATTTGTTTAATTTACCAGATTATAAGCTGATTAGGGCAGACCGCAAAGGGAAAAGAGGCGGAGGGGTAGCCTTCTATATTGCCGAAAAACTGAAATTTAAGATCCGTTCCGACGTGAAACTTTTACATGCTGAATCTTTGTTTATTGAAATTGAAAACACAGAATTTAAAAATGTCGTCATAGGTTTGATTTATAGACCACCAGGTTTTAATTTTGATTCATTTTATGAGGAAACAGAGCAATATCTCCATATAATAAGTAATGAAAATAAAAACTGTTTTATTATTGGTGATTTTAATATCAATTTCTTACCCTCAATCGACAATAATAAATCAAACAATTTCATGAAACTAATGTACTCATTCGGCTTCAATTCATTCATAAATAATCCCACTAGAATCAACCAAAATTCATCAACTCAAATTGACAACATTTTTTCCAACGTACATAACATGAACAACAAAATGATAGGAGGAATTCTATGCTCTGAAGTTTCAGACCACTTACCAATATTTCTAACTTGTGATTTAAAACTACCACACCTCAAAACATTTAACCAACATACATATAGAAGAGAATCTAAACGTAATATTGAATTATTGAAACAAGACTTAACAATTGAGGAATGGGAGGATGTCTATAATGAAGTTGGAGCAAACACATCTTATAATCGCTTTAATGATAAATTACAACATTATTACGATAAGAATATCCCCATAGGTAGAATGAAAAATAATCGAAAAAAGACCCCCAAACATCCCTGGATAACAAAAGGTATATTGAAATCAATACAAACACGTAATCGCCTTTACAAGTCACATTTACACAAACCGTCCGAAGCTAACTTAAAAACATATAAAGTATACCGAAACAAATTGACAAAATTAATTCGTATATCACGTAAAATGTATTACGCTAATAGAATAAAGAATGCCAGTTCAAACACTAATGCAACATGGAAAATCATTAAAGAGGTAATGGGAACAAAGACAGATTCCCCTCCTACTGATGATATGACTCTTAACGGTTTTAAAATTGACTCTTCCCTTCAAGCAAATTCATTTAATTCATTTTTCACAAATATCGGACCCGAACTTTCAAGCAAAATTAATAGCCCTAATGCGCGTTTTACCGACTATCTCCCCGAACCTAATCCACACTCTATATTTTTTAACCCTACGGACCCAACTGAAATTATCAATATTACACGGTCTCTTAACAGTTCAAAATCGCATGGACATGATAGAATTAGTATGACTCTTTTAAAAGAAATAATTCACCCACTTGCTAATCCTCTTAGTAACATTTTTAATAAATCATTATCACAAGGAGTTTTTCCTGACTTATTCAAAATCGCCAAAGTCAATCCAATTTTCAAAAAAGACAATCCTCATGAAATTGAGGATTGAAATTGAGACTGTAATTAACACAAGTATTTTAAACGGTTCGTTTGAAATGTAATCCCTATTGTCGTTCTATGATTGTTGTGTTAATACCGTTGGTCATGCGTGAACTGACGCGTGCCTGCTTTACATCACTGTCTGATCAGAGTGATATGTGGCTTACACATGGCTAATTTATGTTTGAATGGTATACGAGCTTTGCCATAAACTCTATAATTGAAAACACGCATGCGTCATAAGGTCTTGTCAGTGAGGGTGTGGCTACGCATGCGTGTAAGCGACTCATATGACAATTATGTTAAAAAATATTCTCAATGCTGAATAATTTCACTCGATTGATTACTACTTATCTCTAATTTGTCAGGGTTTTCTTTTGCATCAGTTAAGTACCTCTATAATCTTTACAAACCTTAGTACTGCAGACCAGAGGTATTATCATATTCTTGTGGTAATTGCATTATTTATAGTTCACCATCTCAACTATTTTAACCAATTCGCTGGAAATGTAATCCCATTTGCTTGATCGAGCAATGAATGAGACTGTAATTAACACAAGTATTTTAAACGGTTCGTTTGAAATGTAAAATCACTGTTGGGCTATGCTTGTTGTGGATACCGTTGGTCATGCATGAACTTACGCTTGCATGCTTTCATGTACATATACATCACTCTCTGATCAGATTGGGGTGTGGCTTATCGTCAATATATGTTTTAATGGTATAGGTACGAGCCTTACCACAAACTCTATAATTGAAAACACGCATGCGCCAAAACGTCTTGTAAGTTAGCAGTGAGGGTGTGGCTACACATGCGTGTACGCCGTACTCAAATGTTCGCTAGGACAGGCATGAATCTATACTTCTCACAATTCACAATGATCTATTATGTTGATTATAATGCGGAATGCATTCAGTCATTAGGAAACCGCTTTATCCTCAAAATTTTCTTGGTATCGTTTAGTCATCCTGTCACTTTGTATGCCTGCATTGGCCTACATCATGTACACGTACTATCTGATCAGAGGGAGTGGCTATTCCTATCCTTGATAATTATACAAGACGCATACCTATCCTTGTATTCTACTGATTCATCCGGTATGCAGGGTATTCAATTGATAACTGATGGAAGCTTTGTAAGAAAAAATATTTTGCGTTCAATCCTAATATGAAAACACGTATGTTCTCAAGTATCTGGTCAGAGAGGGTGTGACTATACCATGTATACATGCATGATCAATCTCTATCTATTATGATCCTTGATCGAAATGCTCGATCGCGGAGGCATTTGTTGGTTTTATAATATGCATAACTGATTACAATGACTTATTTATTATGTTAATGTTAAACTTGTGTACCCGCATACACCATGTACATGTAGTGTCTGATCAGAGGGGGTGTGGCTATCCTTTACCATGTTTACATGATCAAACTGTGAATCCACGTGTCTGATCAGGGAGGGTATGGCTCCTTCATGCATGATGAATTGTATTGTACCTGCACATGCATTATCAATCTATATCCATTATTCATGTTTTTATACTCGACTGAAGTGCTCGATAGGGAAGGCTTGGGCCGATTTTACAATATGCGTAACCAATAACATTTATTTTGTTTGATATGTAAATTTCAACTTGTCTATCGGCATACACCAATTACATGCAGTATCCGATCGGAAGGGAAGTGGCTACGCCCGTCCAGAGTAGTTTATTGTTACACTCCTGAAATGCTGAATTAAGAATAACTCTTGTTAAAAGCATTCTACACATTTTTTTCGCTTTAAAGAACCGTATAGGTATAATTATTTGGCTTGTTCTCTCATGATCTTAATTTGTGCGCCAAAATAATCATCCTGGAATTTCAATGACATTTTTATGCTGGCAGATAATACCTTAGTAACGAATTCTTTATTTATTTTTAACCATACTCATTGAAATGCTTGATTGGACAATGGATTGAATTCTCAATGTACAATGACAATTTAATTGATCCACTGAACATGTTGATTACATCATTCAGTTAATAGGAAACCATTCTATCGTATTTTTTTGTATCGTCTTATTATCTTGTTAATCACTGTAAACAGCCATCCCAAGGATTAGATGATTCCCCCTCCCTTTAATGTATTGGGTTGAATTTACAATATGCATAGTCATTGCATTGATTTGTTTAACATGTTAATTACATCTTGTTCCCCGCATGCACCATGCACATGTAGTGTCTGATCAGAGGGGGAGTGGCTATTCCATGCATGGTCAACGTATACCTAAACAAGTACTACTACGCCTGGAATTTAGATTATTTCATTGGTAATTGACATGATGGATGTGAGCTTTATAAAATTTCTTATTATTTTGCAAATCAGTCCTAATATGAAAACACGCAGGTACCCAAGTATCTGGTCAGAGTGGGCGGGGTTATACATGCATGATCAATCTCTATCATGATATAAGACTTGAATGTTCAATAGGGGAATGGACGGGTTGATTTCACACTGTGTATACCAATTATATTGATTTGTTAAATAAGCTAAACTCAATTTGTATGCCTATACACACATGTACATGCGCTGCCTGATCAGAGGAGGCGTGGCTATTCCATGCATGATTGACGCCCCTTTATGTTGAATACACGCGCGACTGATCGGGTATTCAAGGCTGATTGATAAGCGCTTTTGAAACAAACTTCATTATTCCCTAGGACAGGCCCATGCGCACAATTATCCATATTTATTACACTTGCACACATACATCCACGTATCTGATCAGGGAGGGCGTGGCTATTCAACTTTAGGCCTACTGCGTTAATACATGGAGTTAATGGAGTGATTTACCATGCCAATAGTAATACACATTAGATCTTTTATTATTGATACAGATCCGTAGGCATATTTTGGGTTTGCTCTTTATTCATTTGTATGTAATCATTCATTATTTATATGTAATTATTTCAACTCTTGTATATACGTTCTTAGGTGGCAGAGCTCTGCCGTAGTGCTTCCTATATTGTATATGCTGACCAAGATGGGTCTTGTTATTTTTGTAGACATATTTTTCATTTATATTAACTGCACATCAGCACCACAGTTACACATGGATATACACACAATCACTATCACACGCACCTTCACCACAAGCACGCTCGCAGTATATCCCTTACATAATCGCCGGTACTTTACATTATATCAATTTTGATGGATTCACTCTCTTTTATTCCTGATAATTTAATAGAAAATTCACGCAACAGTAAATATTACACACCTCAAGAATTTAATAACATATTTAATAATAATCATGATGATATTTCTCTTTTACATGCAAATTTAAGAAGTCTGAATAGAAACTTCGAATATTTTGAAAATCTCTTACACACGTTAAACAATTTTAAATTTTCTGTTATTGGTATTAGCGAGACATGGTTACACGAAAATTCCCCAGATTTGTTTAATTTACCAGATTATAAGCTGATTAGGGCAGACCGCAAAGGGAAAAGAGGCGGAGGGGTAGCCTTCTATATTGCCGAAAAACTGAAATTTAAGATCCGTTCCGACGTGAAACTTTTACATGCTGAATCTTTGTTTATTGAAATTGAAAACACAGAATTTAAAAATGTCGTCATAGGTTTAATTTATAGACCACCAGGTTTTAATTTTGATTCATTTTATGAGGAAACAGAGCAATATCTCCATATAATAAGTAATGAAAATAAAAACTGTTTTATTATTGGTGATTTTAATATCAATTTCTTACCCTCAATCGACAATAATAAATCAAACAATTTCATGAAACTAATGTACTCATTCGGCTTCAATTCATTCATAAATAATCCCACTAGAATCAACCAAAATTCATCAACTCAAATTGACAACATTTTTTCCAACGTACATAACATGAACAACAAAATGATAGGAGGAATTCTATGCTCTGAAGTTTCAGACCACTTACCAATATTTCTAACTTGTGATTTAAAACTACCACACCTCAAAACATTTAACCAACATACATATAGAAGAGAATCTAAACGTAATTGAATTATTGAAACAAGACTTAACAATTGAGGAATGGGAGGATGTCTATAATGAAGTTGGAGCAAACACATCTTATAATCGCTTTAATGATAAATTACAACATTATTACGATAAGAATATCCCCATAGGTAGAATGAAAAATAATCGAAAAAAGACCCCCAAACATCCCTGGATAACAAAAGGTATATTGAAATCAATACAAACACGTAATCGCCTTTACAAGTCACATTTACACAAACCGTCCGAAGCTAACTTAAAAACATATAAAGTATACCGAAACAAATTGACAAAATTAATTCGTATATCACGTAAAATGTATTACGCTAATAGAATAAAGAATGCCAGTTCAAACACTAATGCAACATGGAAAATCATTAAAGAGGTAATGGGAACAAAGACAGATTCCCCTCCTACTGATGATATGACTCTTAACGGTTTTAAAATTGACTCTTCCCTTCAAGCAAATTCATTTAATTCATTTTTCACAAATATCGGACCCGAACTTTCAAGCAAAATTAATAGCCCTAATGCGCGTTTTACCGACTATCTCCCCGAACCTAATCCACACTCTATATTTTTTAACCCTACGGACCCAACTGAAATTATCAATATTACACGGTCTCTTAACAGTTCAAAATCGCATGGACATGATAGAATTAGTATGACTCTTTTAAAAGAAATAATTCACCCACTTGCTAATCCTCTTAGTAACATTTTTAATAAATCATTATCACAAGGAGTTTTTCCTGACTTATTCAAAATCGCCAAAGTCAATCCAATTTTCAAAAAAGACAATCCTCATGAAATTGAGGATTGAAATTGAGACTGTAATTAACACAAGTATTTTAAACGGTTCGTTTGAAATGTAATCCCTATTGTCGTTCTATGATTGTTGTGTTAATACCGTTGGTCATGCGTGAACTGACGCGTGCCTGCTTTACATCACTGTCTGATCAGAGTGATATGTGGCTTACACATGGCTAATTTATGTTTGAATGGTATACGAGCTTTGCCATAAACTCTATAATTGAAAACACGCATGCGTCATAAGGTCTTGTCAGTGAGGGTGTGGCTACGCATGCGTGTAAGCGACTCATATGACAATTATGTTAAAAAATATTCTCAATGCTGAATAATTTCACTCGATTGATTACTACTTATCTCTAATTTGTCAGGGTTTTCTTTTGCATCAGTTAAGTACCTCTATAATCTTTACAAACCTTAGTACTGCAGACCAGAGGTATTATCATATTCTTGTGGTAATTGCATTATTTATAGTTCACCATCTCAACTATTTCAACCAATTCGCTGGAAATGTAATCCCATTTGCTTGATCGAGCAATGAATGAGACTGTAATTAACACAAGTATTTTAAACGGTTCGTTTGAAATGTAAAATCACTGTTGGGCTATGCTTGTTGTGGATACCGTTGGTCATGCATGAACTTACGCTTGCATGCTCTCATGTACATATACATCACTCTCTGATCAGATTGGGGTGTGGCTTATCGTCAATATATGTTTTAATGGTATAGGTACGAGCCTTACCACAAACTCTATAATTGAAAACACGCATGCGCCAAAACGTCTTGTAAGTTAGCAGTGAGGGTGTGGCTACACATGCGTGTACGCCGTACTCAAATGTTCGCTAGGACAGGCATGAATCTATACTTCTCACAATTCACAATGATCTATTATGTTGATTATAATGCGGAATGCATTCAGTCATTAGGAAACCGCTTTATCCTCAAAATTTTCTTGGTATCGTTTAGTCATCCTGTCACTTTGTATGCCTGCATTGGCCTACATCATGTACACGTACTATCTGATCAGAGGGAGTGGCTATTCCTATCCTTGATAATTGTACAAGACGCATACCTATCCTTGTATTCTACTGATTCATCCGGTATGCAGGGTATTCAATTGATAACTGATGGAAGCTTTGTAAGAAAAAATATTTTGCGTTCAATCCTAATATGAAAACACGTATGTTCTCAAGTATCTGGTCAGAGAGGGTGTGACTATACCATGTATACATGCATGATCAATCTCTATCTATTATGATCCTTGATCGAAATGCTCGATCGCGGAGGCATTTGTTGGTTTTATAATATGCATAACTGATTACAATGACTTATTTATTATGTTAATGTTAAACTTGTGTACCCGCATACACCATGTACATGTAGTGTCTGATCAGAGGGGGTGTGGCTATCCTTTACCATGTTTACATGATCAAACTGTGAATCCACGTGTCTGATCAGGGAGGGTATGGCTCCTTCATGCATGATGAATTGTATTGTACCTGCACATGCATTATCAATCTATATCCATTATTCATGTTTTTATACTCGACTGAAGTGCTCGATAGGGAAGGCTTGGGCCGATTTTACAATATGCGTAACCAATAACATTTATTTTGTTTGATATGTAAATTTCAACTTGTCTATCGGCATACACCAATTACATGCAGTATCCGATCGGAAGGGAAGTGGCTACGCCCGTCCAGAGTAGTTTATTGTTACACTCCTGAAATGCTGAATTAAGAATAACTCTTGTTAAAAGCATTCTACACATTTTTTTCGCTTTAAAGAACCGTATAGGTATAATTATTTGGCTTGTTCTCTCATGATCTTAATTTGTGCGCCAAAATAATCATCCTGGAATTTCAATGACATTTTTATGCTGGCAGATAATACCTTAGTAACGAATTCTTTATTTATTTTTAACCATACTCATTGAAATGCTTGATTGGACAATGGATTGAATTCTCAATGTACAATGACAATTTAATTGATCCACTGAACATGTTGATTACATCATTCAGTTAATAGGAAACCATTCTATCGTATTTTTTTGTATCGTCTTATTATCTTGTTAATCACTGTAAACAGCCATCCCAAGGATTAGATGATTCCCCCTCCCTTTAATGTATTGGGTTGAATTTACAATATGCATAGTCATTGCATTGATTTGTTTAACATGTTAATTACATCTTGTTCCCCGCATGCACCATGCACATGTAGTGTCTGATCAGAGGGGGAGTGGCTATTCCATGCATGGTCAACGTATACCTAAACAAGTACTACTACGCCTGGAATTTAGATTATTTCATTGGTAATTGACATGATGGATGTGAGCTTTATAAAATTTCTTATTATTTTGCAAATCAGTCCTAATATGAAAACACGCAGGTACCCAAGTATCTGGTCAGAGTGGGCGGGGTTATACATGCATGATCAATCTCTATCATGATATAAGACTTGAATGTTCAATAGGGGAATGGACGGGTTGATTTCACACTGTGTATACCAATTATATTGATTTGTTAAATAAGCTAAACTCAATTTGTATGCCTATACACACATGTACATGCGCTGCCTGATCAGAGGAGGCGTGGCTATTCCATGCATGATTGACGCCCCTTTATGTTGAATACACGCGCGACTGATCGGGTATTCAAGGCTGATTGATAAGCGCTTTTGAAACAAACTTCATTATTCCCTAGGACAGGCCCATGCGCACAATTATCCATATTTATTACACTTGCACACATACATCCACGTATCTGATCAGGGAGGGCGTGGCTATTCAACTTTAGGCCTACTGCGTTAATACATGGAGTTAATGGAGTGATTTACCATGCCAATAGTAATACACATTAGATCTTTTATTATTGATACAGATCCGTAGGCATATTTTGGGTTTGCTCTTTATTCATTTGTATGTAATCATTCATTATTTATATGTAATTATTTCAACTCTTGTATATACGTTCTTAGGTGGCAGAGCTCTGCCGTAGTGCTTCCTATATTGTATATGCTGACCAAGATGGGTCTTGTTATTTTTGTAGACATATTTTTCATTTATATTAACTGCACATCAGCACCACAGTTACACATGAATATACACACAATCACTATCACACGCACCTTCACCACAAGCACGCTCGCAGTATATCCCTTACATAATCGCCGGTACTTTACATTATATCAATTTTGATGGATTCACTCTCTTTTATTCCTGATAATTTAATAGAAAATTCACACAACAGTAAATATTACACACCTCAAGAATTTAATAACATATTTAATAATAATCATGATGATATTTCTCTTTTACATGCAAATTTAAGAAGTCTGAATAGAAACTTCGAATATTTTGAAAATCTCTTACACACGTTAAACAATTTTAAATTTTCTGTTATTGGTATTAGCGAGACATGGTTACACGAAAATTCCCCAGATTTGTTTAATTTACCAGATTATAAGCTGATTAGGGCAGACCGCAAAGGGAAAAGAGGCGGAGGGGTAGCCTTCTATATTGCCGAAAAACTGAAATTTAAGATCCGTTCCGACGTGAAACTTTTACATGCTGAATCTTTGTTTATTGAAATTGAAAACACAGAATTTAAAAATGTCGTCATAGGTTTAATTTATAGACCACCAGGTTTTAATTTTGATTCATTTTATGAGGAAACAGAGCAATATCTCCATATAATAAGTAATGAAAATAAAAACTGTTTTATTATTGGTGATTTTAATATCAATTTCTTACCCTCAATCGACAATAATAAATCAAACAATTTCATGAAACTAATGTACTCATTCGGCTTCAATTCATTCATAAATAATCCCACTAGAATCAACCAAAATTCATCAACTCAAATTGACAACATTTTTTCCAACGTACATAACATGAACAACAAAATGATAGGAGGAATTCTATGCTCTGAAGTTTCAGACCACTTACCAATATTTCTAACTTGTGATTTAAAACTACCACACCTCAAAACATTTAACCAACATACATATAGAAGAGAATCTAAACGTAATATTGAATTATTGAAACAAGACTTAACAATTGAGGAATGGGAGGATGTCTATAATGAAGTTGGAGCAAACACATCTTATAATCGCTTTAATGATAAATTACAACATTATTACGATAAGAATATCCCCATAGGTAGAATGAAAAATAATCGAAAAAAGACCCCCAAACATCCCTGGATAACAAAAGGTATATTGAAATCAATACAAACACGTAATCGCCTTTACAAGTCACATTTACACAAACCGTCCGAAGCTAACTTAAAAACATATAAAGTATACCGAAACAAATTGACAAAATTAATTCGTATATCACGTAAAATGTATTACGCTAATAGAATAAAGAATGCCAGTTCAAACACTAATGCAACATGGAAAATCATTAAAGAGGTAATGGGAACAAAGACAGATTCCCCTCCTACTGATGATATGACTCTTAACGGTTTTAAAATTGACTCTTCCCTTCAAGCAAATTCATTTAATTCATTTTTCACAAATATCGGACCCGAACTTTCAAGCAAAATTAATAGCCCTAATGCGCGTTTTACCGACTATCTCCCCGAACCTAATCCACACTCTATATTTTTTAACCCTACGGACCAGACTGAAATTATCAATATTACACGGTCTCTTAACAGTTCAAAATCGCATGGACATGATAGAATTAGTATGACTCTTTTAAAAGAAATAATTCACCCACTTGCTAATCCTCTTAGTAACATTTTTAATAAATCATTATCACAAGGAGTTTTTCCTGACTTATTCAAAATCGCCAAAGTCAATCCAATTTTCAAAAAAGACAATCCTCATGAAATTGAGGATTGAAATTGAGACTGTAATTAACACAAGTATTTTAAACGGTTCGTTTGAAATGTAATCCCTATTGTCGTTCTATGATTGTTGTGTTAATACCGTTGGTCATGCGTGAACTGACGCGTGCATGCTTTCATGTACATATACATCACTCTCTGATCAGATTGGGGTGTGGCTTATCGTCAATATATGTTTTAATGGTATAGGTACGAGCCTTACCACAAACTCTATAATTGAAAACACGCATGCGCCAAAACGTCTTGTAAGTTAGCAGTGAGGGTGTGGCTACACATGCGTGTACGCCGTACTCAAATGTTCGCTAGGACAGGCATGAATCTATACTTCTCACAATTCACAATGATCTATTATGTTGATTATAATGCGGAATGCATTCAGTCATTAGGAAACCGCTTTATCCTCAAAATTTTCTTGGTATCGTTTAGTCATCCTGTCACTTTGTATGCCTGCATTGGCCTACATCATGTACACGTACTATCTGATCAGAGGGAGTGGCTATTCCTATCCTTGATAATTATACAAGACGCATACCTATCCTTGTATTCTACTGATTCATCCGGTATGCAGGGTATTCAATTGATAACTGATGGAAGCTTTGTAAGAAAAAATATTTTGCGTTCAATCCTAATATGAAAACACGTATGTTCTCAAGTATCTGGTCAGAGAGGGTGTGACTATACCATGTATACATGCATGATCAATCTCTATCTATTATGATCCTTGATCGAAATGCTCGATCGCGGAGGCATTTGTTGGTTTTATAATATGCATAACTGATTACAATGACTTATTTATTATGTTAATGTTAAACTTGTGTACCCGCATACACCATGTACATGTAGTGTCTGATCAGAGGGGGTGTGGCTATCCTTTACCATGTTTACATGATCAAACTGTGAATCCACGTGTCTGATCAGGGAGGGTATGGCTCCTTCATGCATGATGAATTGTATTGTACCTGCACATGCATTATCAATCTATATCCATTATTCATGTTTTTATACTCGACTGAAGTGCTCGATAGGGAAGGCTTGGGCCGATTTTACAATATGCGTAACCAATAACATTTATTTTGTTTGATATGTAAATTTCAACTTGTCTATCGGCATACACCAATTACATGCAGTATCCGATCGGAAGGGAAGTGGCTACGCCCGTCCAGAGTAGTTTATTGTTACACTCCTGAAATGCTGAATTAAGAATAACTCTTGTTAAAAGCATTCTACACATTTTTTTCGCTTTAAAGAACCGTATAGGTATAATTATTTGGCTTGTTCTCTCATGATCTTAATTTGTGCGCCAAAATAATCATCCTGGAATTTCAATGACATTTTTATGCTGGCAGATAATACCTTAGTAACGAATTCTTTATTTATTTTTAACCATACTCATTGAAATGCTTGATTGGACAATGGATTGAATTCTCAATGTACAATGACAATTTAATTGATCCACTGAACATGTTGATTACATCATTCAGTTAATAGGAAACCATTCTATCGTATTTTTTTGTATCGTCTTATTATCTTGTTAATCACTGTAAACAGCCATCCCAAGGATTAGATGATTCCCCCTCCCTTTAATGTATTGGGTTGAATTTACAATATGCATAGTCATTGCATTGATTTGTTTAACATGTTAATTACATCTTGTTCCCCGCATGCACCATGCACATGTAGTGTCTGATCAGAGGGGGAGTGGCTATTCCATGCATGGTCAACGTATACCTAAACAAGTACTACTACGCCTGGAATTTAGATTATTTCATTGGTAATTGACATGATGGATGTGAGCTTTATAAAATTTCTTATTATTTTGCAAATCAGTCCTAATATGAAAACACGCAGGTACCCAAGTATCTGGTCAGAGTGGGCGGGGTTATACATGCATGATCAATCTCTATCATGATATAAGACTTGAATGTTCAATAGGGGAATGGACGGGTTGATTTCACACTGTGTATACCAATTATATTGATTTGTTAAATAAGCTAAACTCAATTTGTATGCCTATACACACATGTACATGCGCTGCCTGATCAGAGGAGGCGTGGCTATTCCATGCATGATTGACGCCCCTTTATGTTGAATACACGCGCGACTGATCGGGTATTCAAGGCTGATTGATAAGCGCTTTTGAAACAAACTTCATTATTCCCTAGGACAGGCCCATGCGCACAATTATCCATATTTATTACACTTGCACACATACATCCACGTATCTGATCAGGGAGGGCGTGGCTATTCAACTTTAGGCCTACTGCGTTAATACATGGAGTTAATGGAGTGATTTACCATGCCAATAGTAATACACATTAGATCTTTTATTATTGATACAGATCCGTAGGCATATTTTGGGTTTGCTCTTTATTCATTTGTATGTAATCATTCATTATTTATATGTAATTATTTCAACTCTTGTATATACGTTCTTAGGTGGCAGAGCTCTGCCGTAGTGCTTCCTATATTGTATATGCTGACCAAGATGGGTCTTGTTATTTTTGTAGACATATTTTTCATTTATATTAACTGCACATCAGCACCACAGTTACACATGAATATACACACAATCACTATCACACGCACCTTCACCACAAGCACGCTCGCAGTATATCCCTTACATAATCGCCGGTACTTTACATTATATCAATTTTGATGGATTCACTCTCTTTTATTCCTGATAATTTAATAGAAAATTCACACAACAGTAAATATTACACACCTCAAGAATTTAATAACATATTTAATAATAATCATGATGATATTTCTCTTTTACATGCAAATTTAAGAAGTCTGAATAGAAACTTCGAATATTTTGAAAATCTCTTACACACGTTAAACAATTTTAAATTTTCTGTTATTGGTATTAGCGAGACATGGTTACACGAAAATTCCCCAGATTTGTTTAATTTACCAGATTATAAGCTGATTAGGGCAGACCGCAAAGGGAAAAGAGGCGGAGGGGTAGCCTTCTATATTGCCGAAAAACTGAAATTTAAGATCCGTTCCGACGTGAAACTTTTACATGCTGAATCTTTGTTTATTGAAATTGAAAACACAGAATTTAAAAATGTCGTCATAGGTTTAATTTATAGACCACCAGGTTTTAATTTTGATTCATTTTATGAGGAAACAGAGCAATATCTCCATATAATAAGTAATGAAAATAAAAACTGTTTTATTATTGGTGATTTTAATATCAATTTCTTACCCTCAATCGACAATAATAAATCAAACAATTTCATGAAACTAATGTACTCATTCGGCTTCAATTCATTCATAAATAATCCCACTAGAATCAACCAAAATTCATCAACTCAAATTGACAACATTTTTTCCAACGTACATAACATGAACAACAAAATGATAGGAGGAATTCTATGCTCTGAAGTTTCAGACCACTTACCAATATTTCTAACTTGTGATTTAAAACTACCACACCTCAAAACATTTAACCAACATACATATAGAAGAGAATCTAAACGTAATATTGAATTATTGAAACAAGACTTAACAATTGAGGAATGGGAGGATGTCTATAATGAAGTTGGAGCAAACACATCTTATAATCGCTTTAATGATAAATTACAACATTATTACGATAAGAATATCCCCATAGGTAGAATGAAAAATAATCGAAAAAAGACCCCCAAACATCCCTGGATAACAAAAGGTATATTGAAATCAATACAAACACGTAATCGCCTTTACAAGTCACATTTACACAAACCGTCCGAAGCTAACTTAAAAACATATAAAGTATACCGAAACAAATTGACAAAATTAATTCGTATATCACGTAAAATGTATTACGCTAATAGAATAAAGAATGCCAGTTCAAACACTAATGCAACATGGAAAATCATTAAAGAGGTAATGGGAACAAAGACAGATTCCCCTCCTACTGATGATATGACTCTTAACGGTTTTAAAATTGACTCTTCCCTTCAAGCAAATTCATTTAATTCATTTTTCACAAATATCGGACCCGAACTTTCAAGCAAAATTAATAGCCCTAATGCGCGTTTTACCGACTATCTCCCCGAACCTAATCCACACTCTATATTTTTTAACCCTACGGACCCAACTGAAATTATCAATATTACACGGTCTCTTAACAGTTCAAAATCGCATGGACATGATAGAATTAGTATGACTCTTTTAAAAGAAATAATTCACCCACTTGCTAATCCTCTTAGTAACATTTTTAATAAATCATTATCACAAGGAGTTTTTCCTGACTTATTCAAAATCGCCAAAGTCAATCCAATTTTCAAAAAAGACAATCCTCATGAAATTAATAATTATCGCCCCATTTCTCTTCTCCCAACTATATCAAAAATCTTAGAAAAAATAGTATATAACAGACTTTATAAATTCATCAGCAAACACAATCTGCTAAATTCTAATCAATATGGCTTTAGGAAAAATTACTCAACAAACTTGGCTTTAATCCAAATCTATGATAAAATTACAAACGCCATTGCTAATAAAGAACATGTCATTGGCATATTTTGTGACCTTAGTAAGGCATTTGATACACTTAATCACGACATTCTACTCTCAAAACTTAATTATTATGGCGTACGAGGTCAATCCCTCCTTTGGTTTAAAGATTACTTAAGAAATCGAAAACAATACGTCGCATTTAATGGTTATGACTCTGACTCACTTTTAGTTCGTTGTGGTGTCCCTCAAGGCTCCATATTAGGCCCACTATTATTTTTACTATATATCAATGACATTAGTAATACATCATCCATTTTATCTTTTGTATTATTCGCTGACGACACAAATATTTTTTTTTCTCATACAAATCCTACTTCGTTATACAATATTTTAAATCATGAAATAAACAAAGTATCACAGTGGTTCAAAGCTAACAAATTATCTTTGAACACACAAAAAACTCACTTCATATATTTTAAACATCACTCTCATATTTCTAACACTCAAGTTCACCTACAGATTGACGGCAAGTCATTAGAACGGAAAACTCACTCTAAATTTTTAGGGGTTATCATAGATGAAGCTTTATCTTGGAATGAGCATCTGCACCATATTACAATGCGTATTTCGAGAAGCATTGGAATTATTTCTAAGTTAAAATTTATTTTGCCTCTTAAAACTTTATTCCTATTGTACAATTCCTTAGTACTCCCGTATATTACTTATTGTAACGTTGTTTGGGCTAATTGTGGCTCAACAAAGCTGACTTCTATTTTCAAATTACAAAAGAGAGTTATTCGCATTTGTACAGGATCTCATTACTTGGCTCACACTGATCCATTATTTTTCAAACAGAAAACACTAAAAGTTGCCGACTTGTATACTCTTCAAGTAGCTATCATTATGTTTAAGTATATTAATAACCTACTCCCTTCGTCTTTTGATGATATGTTTAAGTTCAATAGTTCTGTCCATACCTACCCAACTCGTACATCTGGAAACTTTCATCTCACAAACCCCAGACTGTTAATTACCTCTAAATCAATTCGACATCATGCTCCAGACATTTGGAATAATCTTGCAGAAAATATTAAATCTTGTTCCACTTTATACTCTTTAAAATCAACTGTTAAAAGAAATATCATTCGATCTTATTCATCCCAACCTTCAAATTAATCCTCATTTACCACTATGAATTAAATAAAAAATATAAATTATACATACAGCTATCTTCTGCACCCGCACCTGCACCTGCATTGCACCCACTTGTTCAGTAATACCAATCATAGTCACGAACCCTTTTTATGAGGCCGCCATCAATTACAAGCTTAACCGCTCACGATGGCGGTCTCCTGCGTTCATTAAATTTTGTTAATGTTCCTTTTTTATCATCAAAATGTGAAGTATATGCCCACACCATTTTTTTCCCTTCAAATTATGTATTATGTTTATATTGTATGCATTATGAATTATTTTGTATATTACAAACAATGTAAATATTTATGATAATGTATTGTGAACGCAGAAATAAAAATAAAACAAACAAAAACAAACTTTATAAATCCAGCTATTATTTTTCTTATTAAAAGCTGAAGAGAAGTCCATGAAGGTAGTCCTGGAACAACAGCCTGTACAATCTGTGTGCTGCTGGACTAAGTGGATAACTAGAACAGCGTCACTTACGGACCTCTTTGATACCATTGAAAAAATTACCAAAGCCAAAAGGGCACAGCCGGTTGATTACCACAGGCTTTTAGCACTTTTCCGCTTATGCCATCAAGACTTTAACCTTTCGTGGATTTGCATGCCGAAACAAAGATACCACCTCCCACGACCACGACAATCGGGCTACCTTCCTTCTGCTTGAGAAGTGGCTTTAGGTCGGCTAATCTTCTGTGGTAGTTGTCGCACTCACATCTGCAGTAGAAAAAGAAATGGTAAAAAAAGAGAATCACATGAACGATTGATAATTTAATTGATAATATATAAATAAACTGTTAAGACACAAACTGATATTGCTTTTTAAACAATGTATTAAATCCTTGCCTAAACAAGGATAGATCTCAAATGAAATTTCTGGAGCACAAATGTACATGTATCACACCATGCTATCAAACTTGGAAATGACAAAATATATACTGAAGGGTGATAACCTTTCCGATTTATTACATTTCTTCAGAGCACCTGGGATTTAAATCCAGTTTAAAAAACTGTATAGAATGGACCACTATCTTCTAGTTGTTATCTACTTTCTCCAATCAAACCATCACACATAAAAGTGGTGCCCAGAACACCCACTAAAATTAATTTTGATTTGTTTATCAATATTTTGATGGCTGTATCCATATTTTCTTGTTGCACGATAATCCAAAATGTATTAAACCTACTAAAATATCTAGATCATTGTGAAGTCCATATTAAGTGAAATCTTGGTATTGTTCTACAACCATACCACCCCCTCTCCAGCAAGAAAGTACAAGTTGATACCTTCAGGATTGTCATTAACAAAATCAGATTCTAGGCCTGAGTTACAAGCGAAATCTCTTAAGTATTTCAATACAAATGTTTGGAATTATAACTTTATAGGGGACAATATTGATGATGATTAGCACTTCACTAATCAATGCATATTGAACATAAAAAAGAAGGCTGCATATATCCAAACATGTGACCCCCCCCCCCTTCCCTGTCCCATGTTGAATTCAGTCAGTAGGCCTAACATTCACTGTGTTATGGTCAAGCCAGTCATTTAATAAGTAATATTAAACTAAATCGATACAAAGGTCTATTTCTGTCAGGGATATGATTCTCTGAGACTTCGTCTGGCTCTGCGGCATCCCCTCAATCAATAGACGGATGACGGCCATTGGGCTCGTAGTGGTAGAGCTCCACGAATGCCTTAACTGCAGCATTTATGGAGATAGGCTGAGCTGGCACACCCACCTCGATAACTCCTAAATTTTGCTTTTTGACAGGAAAAAGGGACGATAAATTTATATCAAATACATTCATATCAGCTTACCACCTATCAAAAAAAGTTTGATGACAAACAGATCAGGATCAGCCAGGTTTTTCTTTGATCGCCGTCAGCGCAGCTATTTGTCGCTATTTTCTAGCATATTTTTCGGAAGGCTGGTATTAAAGCCAATTGTATTTGATATAAATCCATCTTTTTTATTTCTTGTTTTTTTCTCCCGTCAAATTCAGGAGTAATCAAGGAGGGTAATTTAAGTCACCCTTTTCTCCATAGACGCTTTCTAGTTAAACTACATGTAGGTATATAGGCCTAGATCTATTCTAGTAAATCTTTAAAGACAGTAGGGTCTATTTGCAGCAGCAGCTACACTGATAAATCCGCTGTTTCAGAGGAGTTTTTCAATATTTTCTGATTCTGTTGGTCCTCCTACACATACGGATGACGGTCATTGGGCATGTAATGCCCACTCAGTATAAAATGCATAGTGGGTATGCGCCGCGGATGGGACCCCCATTTTTACCCTCAAATTTCCGTTCCAAGGCATAGCATTTTTGTCTTATTGAGAAAAAAAAAGCCACTCCAAAGCATAGCATTTTCTTCTTATCGTGAAAAAGGAAGAAAGAAATCCGCTCCAAAGCTTCGCAAATATTCCGTTATGGAGTTCCGGTCATATTGATCTGCTACACGGAGCTGCAATTTGATGAAAAGCCCCCCCCCCCCTCCCCGGAAAGGGGGGGGGGCAAACAACCGCTACTTAACTATAGCATCTATGGAGATTTCTCATACATTTTGCTCTTTGACGGGGAAAAAGGAAGAAATAGTGACAATAAATTTATATTAAATACATTAAGCTTACCACCTTTAGCAAATTTCGATGACAAACAGATCAAGGTCAACCAGCCAGGCCCTTCTTCGATCGCTAGATCGGCATCAGCATGTCTGTACACTCAGCTGCACCTAACAGCAATCGAGCGATCGATGAAGAACCTGGCTGACCATGATCTGTTAGTGTTTAATTTGCAATTTTCCGGCATAGTTTTTCTGAAGGTGAATGTATTTAATATAAAATTATATTTAATATTATTTCTTACCTTTTCCCCATCAAAAAAGTAAAATTTAGGAGTAATCGAGGCGTGAGGCGAGGAGGGCCGAGGGTGCGCCAGCGCATCCTTCTCCATAGACGCTGAAGTATAGTTACGAGGCTGTTGTTTGCCCCACCATTCCGAGCCAAATGGCTGTCATCGGTCTATGACGGAGGGGATACCGGCGTAGTGCAGCCAGACAAATCTCGGCAAAACATACCAGTAATCGCTGACGCTGGCCTGATACTGATAGTGATAATATGAATGATAGAAATATTTACCAAAAAAAAAAAGCCGCAGCTATAGGACCTATATTCGTTTAAATCAAAGTTAATGGTAAAAATAGTATCATACATCTATCTAGTTGTGTTACATTATAACTCAAATTTTTAAAATCATGAAATCTTAGCTCAAAATCGATGACCACTAACAACAGTTAGGCCCTAGGCCTAAATTAATTAGTCCTACTCCTAACGCATATAGCCTAACACAGAAAAGCATATGTGGGACAGTGTTATTGTTTCTCCACCATTACGAGCCCAATTAATACCGTCGATCTGTGTAGCGTCGGAGGAAAAAAAATTGGAAACAGCGGATTTATCAGTCTAATAATATTAAACTTAAGATAAACTTGACATTCTAGATTTCTTCTTACCCACGACATGACTCCTGCAGCAATGCTCTGCCACTGCTGTGCTTGCTTGGTGGATAAGGAGTGATCTCAAGTCAAGCAATTCCCTTCGCATTATTAGCTACAAACACAACAACATGAATGAAGGAGCAGACTGGTGTACAGCACTTCTCTGGAATAAGGCGCTCACTTACGCGTCAATTGAGAGACTGGTGCCATTTTGGGTGCTTACTCTGCAGTCATGTTGCTCACTTGGGAATTTTGATGCTCATTTAGCACTTTGATCGCTCAATCAGCACCCTCTGCCTCTCACTTGAAAAGGGGTGTCGCTTGCTTGACATGGAAATGTTGCTCACTTAAAACAGAAATCTCCTTAGGGCACTTATCTTCCGACGAACAAAAACCGCATTAACGCAACGCAGATAATAGGATAGGTAGTCTTGTACACATATTGAAGGCATGAATGGTTCATCTCTCTCGCTCGCTCTCCCCCTCCATCTCTTTGCCATCTCTCTCTCTCTCTCCCCCTCTCTCACACACACACACATACATACATACATACATTTTATCTCTTCATCTCTCTCCTAGTCCCTCTGCCTCCGTCAAAATAAAACCACAAAGTCAAACCAAACATCAACGATGCTGTAATAGTGGTCTAGGAATTAGACTAGTAAAAAATGACTACAGAATTGAGATCCGAGGTTTGAGGTGAAGCTCAAAACCCAATGAGTCAATATGCGTTTGTTCGTACGGACATGAGAAAAGAGTTTGTGGAGAAAAGGAGACTGAATAAATTATCTTGGCTTTTACTAGGTCCTTTTCAGCCGTTATAATACCTGTGGTTTTCAGACCCCTCTCTGCTTTGAGTTGCCGCATCTAATTTCTTAAAGATTTTATTTCTTCTGCTAAATGTTCAATGGCCTCCAGAGATGCATCCTCTTCGCGCTTCCTTCTTTCCTTTAGTAATACCTGGGGTAAATATCAATTCAAGAAAGCTTTTTGATAAAACGAAGATGAATAAAATAGCATGAAAATAAATCATATATGTCCAGAAATTCAAGCCAGTCAGAATTAATCCGCTCCTGAGGTCAAATTTCAAGCCGCAGCCCAGCTCGGGTGATAGGCGAAGTAAGAGTAAACAATATATTTTCGGCGAATCCCCCCGAGACGCAAGTCGATCATTAGATTGATCATTATTTCATTGCAATATCCCAACTTCTTCTGGTCCATTTTTCATGCTCCAAAGTTTATTTCGGGATATGAATTTTCGTTGGCTACTTTACCATTTACAATTAATACAGTTTTTGGCATGGAGACTTTCATTCACCACGCCGGGTGATGCCAGTATAGCAATTCAGTCACTGCTTATTATCTGTGGTTATCCGTAGCGCTTGAGGGCATTGTATGGTTTGCTGAGAGGACTATTAAAGCAGGTGCAGTTGATTCCATCTCAATGTTTCAATCCCGAATTTGAAAGTAAAAAGTCGGAAAAATTCAAATGGGCCTGTCTCGTAATGAAAGCATTTTTTCGTAGTAAATTTCGTAGTACGCTTCGAAGTTCGTAGTCTTCTAAAGCAACTGTCATAATAATACAAAATTTTACCAGGTCTTATAGCTTTTCATATGTAATTCTCTTCCTGTCCAAAAATTATTGCACTGTGTAATCTCGCAGAGGGATTTTCACTACCAGTGACAGAGTCGTTTTGATAGTGATCAGTTCTGTCTTCTTTCTGACACGAATCTCAATGCGTGGGACCGTAGTCATCGTCTGAGCTCTCGGACACTCATTCCGCCAGAGATTCATTGGAGTCCGAATCTGCCTGGGGCAATGCATCCCTCAGTACCATCGCTCTGACTTCATCTTGGTCATAAAGTCTCTGCCCCTTCTTCTATGGAGCCATGATGCTCATAAAATTCCGCAAAAAATCGAAAAAGTATAATGTAATACCCCTTTCATAAACCCAATTATGCGGCTAATAGCAGCATAATTTGGTCGTAAAATCGAAGGAGGACCAGAGTTATCCGCATTATTTTGATGCTGCAATTATCCGCATAATAGCGGCATCGGGACCAGATTTTGACTTTATGAACGCATTTCAAAAGGTGGTTTCAGACCGCCTCGAAGTTCGTCAGTTCCAGGTATTCTCTGATTGGGAAAGTTACCCCGATCAGAAAATACCAGGTATTTTGGTAATGTGAAAGCAAACTACGCGTAATTTCCCCGAAAGAAAATACCCGCTAAATAGTAGGTACTCGGCCAAATTACAAAAACTTTCGCGGGGATTTTTCCAAGGTCGCAGGTATTTTGGCAATGTGAAAGCAATTTACGGGAACTTTTAGCCAAGCGTGTCGTTGGGCGCGGGAGCCGTGGGTGGCTGCTGGGCTAGTGGTTTTGAATCTCGCAACTTGCCTGCTTATTAGACCATACTGCGCATGCTCCTAACTTCAGGAATTTACCCCGAAGGGTATGTTTCGGGGCGGTGTTAATGCAAGAATAATTAATGGGTATTTTTTAGCCTAAACATTTTCTCGTAATTTAACGGGGATTCCTGTGATCGTGGCGGTTTGAAACCGCCTAAAAGTAATGCAGATAATTGCCATGGTGCGTTCACAAGGTCACCCTTTTCCAACACAACCGCATCGGAGGGGGTGTGTGCGGTTGCCATGACGATTATCCGCCTTTTTCAGGACGGGCGCTCGTAAAAATAGTGCGAAAATTTTTCGGAGTTGTGTCGCAGATCCGACACCCATTTGAGCCAACAAATCTGAGTCGGGAGACGGTGACTAACGTTGAATGTATTTCTTTATTCGTAAACAACATATCCCTGCATTGAATAAACATACAGTCGTATCATAAGTAAAAATCAGCATTACAGAGTACAAATATAAATGATACAATGCAATAGTCGCATCGTTTATCACGTGATATTTCGTTAATTATAATTGTGAAGTTAGGTTAATTGTCTATGCACTTGATTGAATTGTAAATAACTACTAATCCGTAAAGCATCAAATTTAGAATACACGTAGTAGTAAAAAGATGATACATAAATGTACTTCATATTGTCGTATATATTCAGGGATAATGTTTTAATAATAACATTATCAATATATCGTATATATCGCAGAATCAAAAAATATAAACTGTATATAATAAATCCACAACCGTCTGGAATTACACATACACGGCACGTAAAACTGTTAAAGTAAATCATGTAGATAGACAACGCCAATATATAAATTCACATCAAAAAGGGAACAAAGGTATATATGCGATATGATTAACTATAATGTAGCTATATTAATATTAACTCACCCTAGGTGGTGTATGTAAGCTTATACAGCTCCATTATATAAGCCGAGCCCTAAACATGACGTCGTTTACAAAGCCACGTCAGCATGCCTTATTTGGACAAAAATACATAAATACATAAATCCTCTAATATACGATTTTGAAAAGAACAAACTCGATAAACATAGCCCCAAAATTATTTCAGCTACGATTAAAGATTATCAACTCTCAAATGTGTTCGGTTGAATATCGAAACGACAGTAACCCGCTTCAAATGTCTAGAAGCATCAACATATCAGTTGATCAGATTGAATTCCTGAAAGCCTCAACATGATAAGAATAAAATAAACATAATCAAATAAATCATGCTTTTCTCGCACAAGGTGAACATTCATCTATGATTAACTTTTCATCAAGAATTAAAGTCACATGATCAATACCGCGGCAAAATTCAAAAGCCACGCCCAAAATCCAATCTGTACCAATATTGTACATAATCATGAGGAAAATTGCACAAAATTTAATTTACTATATATTTTAATCGATTACCTAATTTTCGCTACAATAATGCTATAATGCGAGTTATAATTCATTGCTACGTACCATATCTAAGCCGGCTAAAAACATGGCTATGCCAACGCCAACACGTAAAGCGCCCACTGGCAAACGGCCTTGTCGGCTGCTATTTCAAGTGTGCCAATGGACGTATAAAGTGGGTGTTGCCCGCCGTATCACTAAAACAACTAACACCGGCATACGTTTGCATTCCTCTAACAATAAAGTTCCACCTTCAAATAAAAAACATAATAATTAACAATTCTGTGGAACTACTCGAATATTACAGTTGAGAAGCAAGGACTACAATTTCATTAATACTGGTCCTAATGCAATAATTTCCATTATTACATTCAGGCAGAAATTATAACTCATTACGGTTCGATTCCCATGATAATTTACTCGAATATTCTATTTAATGAATCCGCATTTAGAGCCCGGATCTAGAGTATCCTAAACAATGGTAGTTTGACACTACACAGTCATTAAAAAAGTAGTCGATCAATTGTGCGCTTGCATGTATGAAGCAGAGGAGGGTCGGCGCACATTACAAGGCCGTGGCAGGTTATGAGTTAATGGGAAATTTTGGACATTTTGGCCTATTATCTGGGCCCCCGTACAGGATAAAGTTGCTGGCATTGATATTTATGTGAACCCCAAATTATGCAGATTCCATTTCAGAAAAAAAATTATCCATGTATTTCTTCAGCTGAATAAAGCCAATTAGCGGTGGCCTTTGGGCCAACTGTCTGGGCCCCCGTACAGGATAAAGTTGCTGGTATTGATATTATTTTTTAATTATATCGCCTCCATTGCAAAAGAACTTATCCATGTACGTTTCAACTTAATAAATTAGTTGTGGGACATCTGGGCCATTAAGGCCTACTGTCTTGCCCCGTACAGGATTAAGTTGCTGGCGTGGGTAGTTTTGGAAATCCCAATGTATCGTCGGTCCTTGCATTGCAAAAAAGAATTATCCATATATGTCTTCACCAGAATGAATAAGTTGTGGGACATCTGGGCTCTTAGAGTCTACTGTCTAGGCCCCCTTACATTGTAAAGTTGCTGGCATTGGTTTATTTGTGAGCCCCAATGCATGCAGATTCAATTTTTTAAAAGAATTAGCCATGTACCTTTTCATCTGAATAAACAAATTTTCGGGGGGCCCTTTAGGCCTACTGTCCGGGCCCCCGTACAAGATAGTTTTGGTGACATGGGTACTTTTGGAAATACCAATGTATATTGGATCCATTGCAACAAGAATTAGCTATGTACATTTTCAGCTGAATAAACCATTTTTGGGGTCCCTATCTGGGGCCCTCTGAGCCTAGTCTGCTGGGCAAACCCTTCGCTCGAGTTAAGGGTCTGAATGTGCAGCCTACTCATGCCTTGTGTACTGAAGGCTCTCTCGCTCAGGGTCTGCTTCATCTTTGGAAGTTGGGCACAAATTTTGCTATGTCAATCATTGTGAGTTTGTTACCATGACATTCCCTCTCTGAACTCTCCTCCCACTAGCTGGTCATTTGGGCCAGTAACCTGCTGGGCAGGAGATCAACTGGTGTTTGTTTAATTACACGCTGCATCGCACTTATACTCCTGATTGAAACTCCAGTCTAGCATTATGCAATAGCATAGTGGCATACATATATGGCAAATGTCTTGCCATGGTCCCTGACTCCCTGATAAATAAATGTTGCTTTCTCTCTTTTTTAATCTTGATAGTTCTTTTAATTGTGCATGTTGCTATGTTTATTCTTTTGGATCATACAGTGTATTTTTTAAACAAAGCCTTTTTCGTTGCTTATAATTAACACTTTACAGCAAAGTTTTATCAAACAAAAATAATCTTTGACAGCGCAGGCATAACATTTTATCCTATAGGCATTAGAAGGCAAAGAAAGTTTGGGAAATATTCTCCAAAACTGCAACATCAATATCAATTTTGTTGATATTATCTTAATTATCAAGTTTTAGTTTGTAGGCTTATATGGGTTTGTTTTCCCCTATAATTATTGGAAAACAGCAAAGCATTTATCAATTTACACTCACTAAATTTGATATCAAAGATACTCTCGAATAATTCATATTCATCTACAATATGCCTTTTGTGGTTCCACATGTACAAATTTGTTCAATCATATTAATAATTTTTCATAATATATGATTACAAACAGAAGGAATTGAAATATTTCACATCATAAGATAATGCAAATGAAAATGGTGTGTGACATGGGTAATTCTCTCATTTGCATGATGATCAGGAGGTAGGCCTTCATGTACAAATGCATAAATATTAAACTCAATGTTTTGTGAAAAATTAATGTCATAACATTCTTACCTTAAACACCAACTCAATTACTTAAAATGGTAAAAGAAAGAAATAACATTTTATAGAAATTACACTAAAAATGAGACAGCAAAAAGCCGAACAAACCCTGGAAAATACAAAACTACTAAAACCTATATATCAATTGAAATACTGATCGAAAGAAAAAAAAATGAAAACATTAAAGGTCAAGTCCACCCCAGAAAATTGTTGATTTGAATCAATAGAGAAAAATCAAACAAACATAACGCTGCAAATTTCATCGAAATTGGATGTAAAATAAGAAAGTTATGAAATATTTAAGTATCGCTTAATATTTCACAAAATAGTTAAATGCACAATTCAGCGATTTGCAAATGAGAGTCTGTGATGTCCATCACTCAGTATTTCTTTTGTTTTTTATTGTTTGAATAATACAATATTTCAAGTTTTACAGATTTGACAATAAGGACCAACTTAACTTAACCATAAACTGTTAAAATAATGGTAATTCCACATGTTCAGGGAGAAATAAAACTTTGTTTCACTTGACAAGGAGGAGAAATTAGAATATTTCATATTTCATATAATAAAATACAAAAGAAATAGTGAGTGGGTGACGTCATCAGTCTGCCAATTTGCATACCGACCAGGATGTGCATATAACTGTTTGGTAAAATTAAGCGAAACTTTAAATTGTCATAACTTTCTTAATTTACATCCGATTTTGATGAAATTGTCAGTGTTTTGCTTGTTGGATGTTTCTCCTGTTTTGAAATCAACTATTTGTTGGGGGTAGACTTGTCCTTTAAGTGATTTGCTTTTACGAATTTCAGTTGGAATTGAATTCCAAATGGCAGGGCCTTGATAAAATACTGCATTGTGAATAATACAAAAAGATGACAAGTGAAAGTTTGTTGCATTCGTTATCATATATATATGTATTGAACTATTAACACACAAATATTGCAAAAATGTCCTTGGTAAAACATTATTGTGGCAAGAATACATGAAAATTGCCATGTTAAAATTATAATTATAGCTTCGACTTTTAGTACTCTACTATTTGAAAATGTTGGTTCAGTATGAGCAAGGAATGGGGCGTGATTTATTATTCTTCCTGCTATTTTTGTGTGTAAAATGAAATTTACAAAAATTTCCCCAGACTTGGTATAAAATTAAAATTCCTCTATGAAAGCTGCATGCCTATTGTATACACCAACATTTTTTTGCAATCTTATTACAGATGACACCATCATGTTCACCCCAAATAAGCTTCTTATCAACAGTTCACCTAAAAATGCTAATGAAGACACCTCTTGTATTGTTTATGTAAATATTATATCTTTCTTATTTTAAAAACAAAAACATACATTACGTATATGTGTTATTGAAGTATTTAATGTCAATTAATCATTGATATTATGTTTATTTGAATATTGTGTTCCAATAAATAAAAGTAAGATCATCAACTCATTTAATGCATCATTATTTCTTACCGTGTACAGCAAGTTCACTTATCATAAGGGAGGCATATCAAACGTATGAAAATGAAAATTTTGGAATAATCATGATTTCTACATGACATAAGAAGAACTAAAGCGGGGATGTGACATCATCAGCCCATATCATGAATATTCCTGACAATTAACATGCATTATTTCACAAAATATTGCTTACCTTTAAAATTCAATAACTTTGCTATTTTTTAAATCATACTGTGATTATACTTTAAGCATTGTGTTCAGTGAATTTTATTCTTATTTATTTGTTTAGATAATAATTTTTGCCCGAAGTACCCCATTGAGGATTGCTTAGTGTTGCAGTGACTTCCGAATTATCTCACCAATTATCTCACCAATCAAAATTATCTCACCAATCAAAATGAGAGCGTGAAGTGGGAGCTGCAATTTATATATATATAAAATTAAAAAAAATTAACATTCAAAGGAATAAGCACCTTTTTTAATCATGAACAGGATAGGTATCTAAATCAACAATAATTGATGCGAGCGTGAAGTGCGAGCTGAAAGGTTTTGGTATTTCAAACACCGGACATTTTAATATACGAAAGCGATAGAGCGAACTGGAAACTTGATATTGAACACTTTTTGTAATAAAAAACAGGATGATGTATCTCTCATATAACAATAATGAAAACTCAAATCACTTGTGCATATTGACTTAAAACAGAATCATGAGATTATTTAATGTTCCATGTTATCTTCCGTGCTATCTCGTTCAATAGGCAAATCCAGCATAATTTTAACTCAAGTCCACCTCAGAAAAATGTTGATTTGAATCAATAGAGAAAAATCAAACAAGCACAATGCTGAAAATTTCATCAAAATCGGATGTAAAATAAGAAAGTTATGACATTTTAAAGTTTCGCTATTTTTCCACAAAATAGTTATATGCACAACTCAAATGAGAAAGTTGATGATGTTCCTCACTCACTATTTCTTTTAATGATTACAAAAATTTGAGTCCCTTTTTAGGTCTGAATATCCAACATTTTCAGCTCGTGCTTCGCGCTCGCATTATTTGATCAGTTAGATACATACGAAGCGCGCTCACTAAGTGGCTCAGAATTTTTGCTGGTGCCCCCCCCCCCAATGCCGTGACCCACAGTACGCCACTGCTGGTCGGTATGCAAATGAGGGGACTGACGACATCACTCACTATTTTTTTTGGCATTTTAATATATTGAATATTGATGTTTCAAATTTCTCCTCATCGTCACGTGAAGCAAAATGTTCTCTTCTAAACATGTGGCATTGCCATGGTACTAACATTTAATATGTTCAGTCAAGTTGGTCTTTTATGTCAAATCTGTAAACATTGAAATATCGTTAAAACTATTTCTTAATGAAAGAAGAAGAAAAAAAAAGTATAACATGAGGGACATCATTGTCTTTCTCATTTTACATGCCATTTTAAGTTGTGAATATAAAGTCTTCACTGTTTTTTTTTAAGTATTTGAATTTAATTTTACTATTTATAACCTGCACACAGTTTTCTGTTGCCAACAGCCCTGGCTGTAATGACAGATTGGAATTAAAGATGTAATAATATTTAACTAGAAAAAAGAAAAGTGATTAAGGAGTAATGAGATAGAATCAAATAAATGTGGAGAATAGGGAAGAAAAATGAGAGCCAAAGAGAAATGGACTTCGTGCAAATTATATGAAATCTTAAAGGTCAAGTCCACCCTATAATTTTTTTATTTGAATAAAAAGAGGAAAATCAAACTAGCTAGGCTGAAAATTTCATCAAAATCGGACGTAAAATAAGAAATGTATGATATTTTAAAGTTTCGCTTATTTTTCACAAAACAGTGATGTGACATGCACACCTGGGATGCAAACGAGACAGTTTATAACCCTAACTCACTATTTCATTTGTTTGTTATTGTTTAAATTGTGCAATAAGGACCAAGTTAACTGAACCATAGTAATAAAAAAGCTGATTCAACATGTTCAGGGAGGAATTGGTCGTTGTTTCATTTGTTAAAAATTAGAATATATCACATAATCAAATGCAAAAAAAGTGGATAGTCTCCTCATTTGCAAATCGGACCAGGATGTGGAAAACTGTATGTGAAATTAACCGAAACTTTAAAATGTGATTAAACTTTCTTATTTAACATTCGATTTTGAGGACATTTTCAGTGTTATAAAATGTTGGATTTTCCTTTTTTTTATTCAAATCAACTTCTTTGTTGGGTGAACTTGTCCTTGATCCTTAGTTATATTCATAATCTATTATAGGGCTAATAAAATACATGAAGGAAGTTCCAACCTATATAAAGTGAAAAAATGACCCAATAGAAAGATATAAAGAAACTGTTGGTATTGGAACAAACTATAATGGGCCAATACAAGAAATAAACATTTCTATAGCTTACGTGTACTTCCCTGCTTAGGACTGGAAGATTTGTTCTAGCAGGGATATGTGACTATTTCCTATGGTATTATACCATAGAGCTATTGCTCCATGAGTATACAGTAAGCCCTATAATGACCATTTCATTTGTTTGGATGTAGACCACAAGATCCCTGGAGGGTTTTCTGGGCATGGGACATTGTTTATGTTGGATTAACTACTGGCTAAATCTTATCTGAGTTATCAATTATCTTCTCACTGGCCACTGGTAGCAGTTCCCCTGGGAGGCTGATTGACAATGTTTACTAGCCAATGGAAAGTGACTCTGAAAGAAGGAGGTGGGGCCAGATTTGGAGCGTGAGAAATGATTTTTGGAAGATTATGCAGACCCTGTATTGGAACAGCAAGTTTTGTATGTGCTAGTCTTTGCGTGGAGGCACACTTGTTGATCAAAGTTCCAATGAGGGTCTGTGCCTGCAGACTACTCTGAGCCTTCCGTACAGGATATGGCCTGGCAGCAACACATTTCCTTGATCACTGCCTTCATGCCAACAGGATGGGACCATCAAACCTTTTGTACCCGATCAGCTGAATAAACTCTCCCAGCCCCCGGTCTTCCTGCCGTCTGAGCGAGTTGGATGCTAGTGGTCCATATTTGGGCTTGCCGCACCGGAAGGGTTAATGTACCATATCTCTATACGTATATATATGATAGCATTTTAACAATTAACCTTGATCTAACATGCTGTCTCATGAAATATTTGTTTGCTGCAACTAGTACTACTTACCTTTAAGGGAAAAAACAGTATTAAAGAGGTATAGACAAATCACAATCTAGGCATGACAAAGGAAACGTACGAAGAGTCAAATTATGAATCCATACCAATGGAGATTCAAACTACTAATGAAGGGCATGCTCCTTATGGAAAAATCGCGTTATTCATTGCATCATTTGTTTCTAAATCTGGCATGATGATGTATCTATCTATTTTTTAAAACTAAAGATATATCAGCAGAGCAAAATATGAAGAGAAGGTAAGCTATTCTTTTTAGGGGGCATGGACAATTACTAAAGTTGTAAATTGCATTAATATGTGCACACACCTGAGGTCAGTGAGATTATTTTTTTAAGCTGGGCCTAGATTCTCTCTTTGAGAGAGCTGTAGCACGTAACTAAAGCGGGAAAAAAAATTGATAAGATCGACCTCATCTTGAATTAACATACTTTCGGGGGCATGCATTGTTTAATAATTATGATAAAAAAATGTTGTCCCTTCTACATGTTTAGTTTAGGTATTATGTCCAAACTGACGGTGACCTATTTGCTATAAAGACTCCATAATATGTGTGATTTCAAATGAGAGGGTAGTAGACAAGTATTATACCAATGTACCTTCTGCATTTGACTTAAAAGAGTCTTAATAATGATATTGTTACTACCAAGAGTTATGTATTTCTTGATATTTCTATTAAACTCAGGTTATTCACCCTTCATAAATATCTTGTTTATCCCAAAGTGAAGTGTACAGTCTGGTTGCAATTCGCAGGGGATTTTAGGTCACATAAATTTGGACTGACCATAGAGTCAAAGCCTATTTCCTTTTCAACAAGTTCATGTAAAAGCCTTCTTTACATTACCCATGGATCATTCACTTTTCCCATCTCTTCCATGTATTCTACTCTTTGTCCACTTTGTCTGATTATCCTTGTTTACAACTTAATTCTGACTAAGCTTTCTGTTCTCAATGGATTGCAATTTGATCCATTGCTCCTTGTATCGACTGTTGCAATTGTATCTCTCGGAGAACAGATCTCCTGGTGGGATACTAATATGATGATGGTAATTTGTTAAATTAGTTTCCAGAACATTTATTTTGAAGAAGTCATCATGCCAGGCGAAAGAAGGAAGCGCGAAGAGGATGCATCTCTGGAGGCCATTGAACATTTAGCAGAAGAAATAAAATCTTTAAGAAATGAGATGCGGCAACTCAAAGCAGAGAGGGGTCTGAAAACCACAATACCACTCGCATACCAAATGTATACGAGGTCCATTGCAAGACAAGAATAATACATATCTTCATAGGATTAAATCAGTTTTCGGCAAGTATTTGGGCCTTATGTCTATTTCCTCATACATGATGAAGTTGCAATATTTTTTTAAATCCCTGTGTATACTGATTATATTGCAAGAAGAATTATTCATGTGTCTTGAGATGAGTAAACCAATTTCGATCGGGGCCCTTTGGGCCTACTGTCTAGACCCCATACATGATAACTTTGCTGGCATTGCTATTTGTGGAAATCATACTGTATACTGAATCCATTGCAAACAGAATTATCCATGTATGTCTTCACCTGAAGAAAAAAAAAATAATGGGACATTTGGCCATTTTTGCCTACTATTCTGTAAACCCCAAATTATAGAGATTCTATTTCAGAAAAAAAATCCATGTATGTCTTCAGCTGAATAAAAAAAAATAATGGGACATTTTGGCCATTTTGGCCTACTATCCAGGCCCCCGTACAAGATAAAGTTGCTGGCATTGATATTTCTGTGAGCCCCAAATTATGGAGATTCCATTTCAGAAAAAACATATCCATGTATGTCTTCAGCTGAATAAACCCAATTTGCGGTGGCCCTTTGGGCCAACTCTCTGGGCCCCCGTAGAGGATAAAGTTGCTGGTATTGATATTATGTTAAATCCCATTCTATATCTCCTCCATTGCAAAATAATTTTTCCATGTACATTTTCAACTTAATAGATTAGTTGTGGGACATATGGGCATTTAGGGCATACTGTCTGGATCCCGTACAGGATAAGTTGCTGGCATGGGTAGTTTTGTGAGCCCCAATGCATGCAGATTCCATTTTTAAAAGAATTAGCCATGTACCTTTTCAGCTGAATAAACCAATTTTCGGGGATCCTTTGGGCCTACTGTCCGGCCCCCCGTACAGGATAGATTTGCTGGCATTGGTACTTTTGGAAAACCCTATGTACTGTATATTAGGTCACTTGCAAAAAGAATTAGCCATGTACCTTTTCAGCTAAATAAACCATTTTTGGGGGGCCCTCTGAGCCTTCCATACATGATGTGGCCTGGCAGCAACACATTTCCTTGATCACTGCCTTCGTGCCAACATAATGGGATCATCAAGCCTTTTGTACCCGATCAGCTGAATAAACTTTCCCAGCCCCCGGTCTATCTGCCGTCTGCTCGAGTTGGATGCAAGTGGTCCATATTTGAGCTTGTCGCACCGGAAGGGTTAATGTACCATATCTATATACGTAGGTATAGCATAACATTTTGACCATTAACCTTGACTTAACAGGCTGTCTTATGACATAATTGTTTGCTGCAACGAGTACTATTTACCTTTAAAGGAATTCACGTTATTATAGAAGTATAGGCTAATCACAATCTAGGCATGACAGAGGAAACGCACGAAGAGTCAAATTAGGAATCCATACCAATGGAGATTCAAACTACTAATGAAGGGCATGCTCCTTATGGAATATCGCGTTGTTCATTGCATAAATGTTTCTAAATCTGGCATGATGGTGTATTTATCTATTTTTTTAACTAAAGATATATCAGCAGAGCAAAATATGAAGAGAAGATAAGCTATTCTTATAGGGGGCATGGTAATTACTAAATTAGTACATTCAATTAATTTGTGCATGCACCTGAGGTCAGTGAGATTATTTTGTAAAGCTGGGCTTATATTCTCTCTTTAAGGGACCTGTAGCACATAGGAAAAGCGGAAAAGGGAATTAATAAGATCGACCTCATTTTGAATAAAAAAGAAGTTTGCTTAGAAACACACTTTTGGGGGCATGCATTGTTGAATAATTATGATTACAATAAATGTTGTCCATTCTACATGGTTAGTTTAGGTATTATGTCCAGACTGACGGTGACCTATTTGCTATAAAGACTCCATAATGTGTGTGATTTCGAATGAAAGGGTAGTAGACAAGTATTATATCAATGTACCTTTTGCATCTGACTTAAAAGAGTTTAAATAATGATATTGTTACTAGCCAGAGTTATGTATTTCATGATATTACTATTAAACTCAGGTTATTCATCCTTCATAAATATCTTGGTTACCCCAACCTGAAGTGTACAGTTTGGTTGCTATTCGCAGCGGGATTTTAGGTCATATAAAATTGGTCTCACCATAGAGTCAAAGGCTATTTCATTTCCTTCTGGACAAGTTTATGTAAAAGCCTTGTTTACATTACCCATGGATCATTCAGGTTTCCCATCTCTTCCATGTATTCTACTCTTTGTCCACTCTATGTGATTATCCTTGTTTACAACTTAATTCTGACTAAGCTTTCTGTTCTCAACGGATTGCAATTTGATCCATTGCTCCTTGTATCGACTGTTGCAATTGCATTATCTCGGAGAACAGATCTGCTGGTGGGATACTAATATGATGATGGTAATTTGTTTATCTTATATATACCAGTATTCAGTAAGTCTTGAGTCAGTCTTCATTTGTAAAGTTATTGAGAGAACGCCTTAACTGCTTCTATCATCCATGCTACCTTGGTCAAATAAAGTTCTGATTACTGAACTACATGAATTTGTACAGAGTTATTTTGTACCCCAACACGTCAATAGTTTACAAACGTAACATTTGGTGAGCAGCGGCTGGATAAGAACTTTTACACATCCATTGAAAAATTAGTTTCCAGAACATTTGTTTTGAAGAAGTCATCATGCCAGGCAGAAGAAGGAAGCGCGAAGAGGATGTACCTCTGGAGGCCATTAAGAGTTAAGCAAAAAAAATACAATCTTTAAGAAATAAGATGCGGCAACTCAAAGCAGAGAAGATTCTGAAAACCACGATACCACTTTATGACTTCCAAAACAGAATTTCTATGATGAAACATTATCTCTACTTGCATTTAAAAATCAATACGAGGCTCTCGTCATGTCGAGTGGATGAGGCACAGAAGAGAAGCACATAAGACTAACATCAGCTTTACAAGGAGAGGCAGCCGAATATATATATGAATTGGCAAGTTTTAGTGAACTAACCTATTACGAACTGATAACAAGTCTTCTGCGACGCTTTGGAGACCGTCGTTGAGCAACGTCATATCTAGCGCAACTCGAGTCAATGAAACTTGGGAGGACGGAGTCGCTTGCCAAATATGTAGCCGATATAATACATTTAACTAAGAAAGGCTACCTAAGAGCAGACGCTGCAACAAGAGAGAGTCGATCGCCATTTGGCACTTTATGAAAAGGGTTGAATGATCAGCATTTGACGATAACTGTGGGGATGAAAGAGCCAGCATCGCTACCCAGGTAAAAAAAAAAGTTGAAACAAGTTGAACTGGTTTCAACTGGATTCAACTGGTACCAGTTGAAACCAATTGGCACAACTGGTAAACTCCCATCATACCAGTATATTCCAGTTGAAACCAATTGTCCCAACTGGACATGCTGAAAACATACAAGTTGATTCCAGTTGAAACCAATTAACTATACTGGAATAGACTAGTACACCAGTTAGTAACAGTTAAAACCAATAAGCCTTACTGGTTTATCTACCAATAGATTCCAGTTTAAAACCCATATAAAGCAAAACTGGACCATCTGATGCAAAATGAAACCCATAAAAACTCAATGGGTGTATTTACCAGTTAATACCACCTTAAACCCATTAAGAATACTGGTATATCATTAAACCAATTGGTACCAGTTAGAACCAACATGCCTTACTGGTATATCTACCAGTTGATTCCAGTTAAAACCCATAAATCAATCTTGACCAGATTATGCCAGTTGGAACCCATAGACCAACCATAACTTACTCGAAACCTATTGACCATACTGGAATATCAAACCAATTGATACCATTTAGAATCAATAGGCCTTACTGGTATCTACCAGTTAATTCCAGTTAAAACCCATAAACCAAACTGGAACAGATTATACCAATCGGAACCCATAGACTACCCATAATATACTTTTAAACCCATTATCCATACTGGAATATATCAAACCAATTGATACCAGTTAGAACCAATATGCCTCGATCTACCAGTTGATTCAAGTTGAAGCCCATTTTGATCAATTTGATCCAGTTGGAACCCATTGAAACTCAGTGGGTATTTTCAACAGTTCATTCAACTTTCCAAGTAGCCTGGTATACTAAAGGTAAACCAATTGGCCTTACTAGTATGACTACTATTTTATTCCATATGTAGCTGAAACCCATTAATCATTTTGAAATATTATACCAGTTGATTCGAGTTGGAGTACATTGAAATGCGATAGGTGTGCCTACCAATTGCATCCACTTGTAACATTGACCAGTTGAAACCAATAGGCCTTGCGGGTATAATTCATCTACCACTTGATTTCAGTTGAGACTCATTAACCATACTGGTATGGAGACCAGTTGATACTAGTTAAAACCAATTAATATTAGGCATTACTACTGGTGTATCTACCATTCGATTCCAGATGAAACCCATTTTACTTATGTTGTATATAATTGTATTTAACAGAATAAGACAATTGAAATTCAATTCTTGAATAACATTTTACCCTAATTTTTTTTTATTTAAGTGGCATGTAGTAAATAACAACATAAGTAACATTTGTAAGGAGGTTGAAACCACTTCATTCATTTCATACGGTATTGTAAACATGTTCAATTATTTTTTTAAGATAGAAAGCACCGGCGGATCCAGTGGGCACATCCGGCTCATGCCCCCCCCCCCCTAGTGGAGCGTTGTGGCCCAGTGGATTAGTCTTCGGACTTTGAAACAGAGGGTCGTGGGTTCGAATCCCAGCCATGGCGTAATTTCCTTCAGCAAGAAACTGATCCACAGTGTGCTGCACTCAACCCAGGTGAGGTAAATGGGTACCGGTAGGAAGTAATTCCTTAAAAAGCTGTGTGCGCTATGAACGCCTATCTTAGCCGGGTAATATAGGTGCGCCTTGAGCACCTAACAAGGTGGATATGTGCGCAATATAAATATCCTATATTATTATTATTATTAGAGCAATAATCATTTTTAATTTAAATATGCAATTTTACACAAATGTGCCCCCCCCCCCTTTGAAAGCGATGACTTTAAATTAAATTTTAGATGAAAACCCTTTTCTATTTCATTCATTCATTTTTTGCTTGTAAAATTTATCTCAGAAAATGTGCTCCCCTTTTAGAAAAACCTGGATCCGCCCCTGCTAGAAAGATTGGTATTATATATTTTCAAGATTATTATTTCTATAGATGAAACAAAAATCGATTATAGGTTATGATCTGCAAAATTCCAGCCCTGATATGTGTAGGCCTAATCAACTTTTTGGAGTTATTTATTGATTTGCTCCGGCAAAATCCGCACGTTAAGCCAAACAAAAACCTATCCTCCAACACTAAATAAACCCTTATCCTGATATTTACATTATTCTGAACCAAAAACTCTATTAGGCGTACATCAGTCTCTAACTCTAACCGGCTATGTCCCTAAAATCACCGGGAGCAAGTGTCGTGTCACTTTATGGGTTGAATTCAAGCTTTAGTGATTGTTTATTTAGAAAGTTTATGTAAAGGAAAAAGTTCGGAAATTAAAAACAATATGTGATATAAAAAATAAATCATTGCATTGTTAAGTCAATTTTTTTAATTGTGTATATATATATATATATATATATATATATATATATATATATATATATATATATATATACGTTGTTGTGATTAAAACAGCTCGATTGAGGATAAGAGGAAAAAACATCTATAATAACTTACTTGATTGTTCTTTATGTTTATGTAATATTTTCATGTAAAGTTTCATTAAATTATGTGGTTCGATCTTACCATATAACTTAAATCGAAACTGCGTTATTCTCAGTGAAATTTTCTAGTTAACATAACAACAAAAATTATCCTCTTTTTTGTTGCGAGAAAAAATATTTCTTCCCATTTTATCCCCTTTTTTTTTACTAATTTTCGTTAAAGGGGACTATTTTATACTTTTTTTTACAAATAAAATAAAAAAGCGTATATTTTTCTCTTTTTCTTTTTTAACTAACAGACATTTTTTTTCTATTTTTGTAGGTGAATAAAATAAAAATAGGCTATTTTTTATATTCATAATGCGCATAATATTTATTGCTATTTTTTCAACCTTGCCATGTTAGCAAAGCTATTTTTATCTTTAAAATAAAAAGAAAATAAATAAAATAGAAACTAAAAATAAGCTTTTCATTCTTGATCTTCCATATATAAAAAAAGCTCCAAAAGCAGTGGCAAAATTCGTCATTTCTTGACTGATTGCCAACCATAACCAAACAAGAAGAAGTTCGTATCTATTTTAAAACTGTTTTCTAGTTTGCAGTCAGACCCCCCCCCCCCCCTTATCAAAATTCCAGACTCCGCAGAATGTCTTCGATCGCCGGGCGCAGGCGGGCCTGGGCATGCGCACTGAGTGCCACTGGTCGATCTGATATATGCAAGTTAGCCGGCCGTCAACCGTCAATTTGAAAAAGCCATATTCGCCGTTTGCACTGCACTGCACTTTATCGATAAGTGCGATAAAGAAGGCCGTTTAATGATACAACTAATATAACAAGGGTCAGATTTGGACAACGACTTTGAAGCTAAGACATTCTCTGTAGGCTAAACAAGTAAGTTAACAATTTTCTATGATTTTCTTTTCGTAGTTTGTTAAATGGCGCGGCTTGCAGCTAGCTTTAGATTTCGTCGTACTGGCAGTCTCATCCCGGCTAACCAAGCCGGGGGAATCGGCCGGCGTGGTTGTGCGGTTGCCGCATACGGCTGGCTGTGCTAGTCCTCAAGTCTGCGCACATATTGACCTTACGATTTGTGTTAAGATTTAACATGAATTTCTTTTTATTTCACAAAATCTTTCAGTTGTTAATGTTCCTTATATTATTATGACTAAGTGTGCAAAAGAAATCTATTTAAAAAATGAAAGAGATACGGTATGTGATTGTGAATGTGATTTTCTTGGAAAAAATCTCGGCCAGTCGTGATTTTCAATTTCAGATTTAACAAAATGATCGTGGCAGTGGCCAGTGCCCCATGTCTGTGCACCAATCACTTTACACACAATTTGAGGATTTCGATGAGACAGGCTGGATTTTGAGGCCGTCACATGAAATGCCGAAAATGGAAATTCATTATTTTTTCCACCTTTTTAAGAGTAAGATTTTTTTCATAAATAGCTCTTTATCACTTTATAACTGTATTTCAGGAGAGAGGGAGCCCCAAGACCACCTGGAGTCATACTGAGCCTCGAGGAGGAGATGAAGTCGGTGAACATGACCTGGGGTAGTTTCCAGAAGAAGGCCCAGCTCAGAACCACCAGGAGTGGAGATCCGAATCCTTCGTTGCTGCCCTACATGCAAGGAGGCATAACGGGCAGTTGGTAAGTAATTCAGATGTCAAGTTTTGGGGGGTCCTTGAGTATCTTCTATTATGAGAATTATGGAAAATAGATGGCCATTTCATGGATTTAAAGATTTTTTTTTAATATTTCAATAGTATTTTATTGATACTTTTCAATAAAACAAATGATACAGATAAATAAGGATACATTCATACTTTTTGTGTTTACACATAGTAATGCGTATAACAAAGTAAGTACAGGTTCGTTACGTACAATTATTGATTAAAACGGTACATGTAAGTATAGAAAAAAGAAATATAGAACAACAAAAAAGTCACCATCTTTATTAGCAGTGATTTGAAGTAAATAGTGGCATAATACATTTCCATTTTCGTTGATGGATATACAACTTTCCCTTCCTTTTAGCGATGTGCATTTTAACAACATTCTTTTAAAATAGTAAATGCTTGGCTTATTGTTATCGTTTATGCTCGTGTAAATATACCTCTTTGCTATAAGTAAGACATGATTCTTAATTTTAGCATCTTGTTGTTTATGTAAAAATCCAACAATTATGGTCTGCTCGTCTAGTGTTGAAAAATCCAACATCGATAAATAAGCTTTAAATTCATCCCAAAATAGTTAAACATAGTTACAATACTATAGTACATGTTCTAAGGTTTCATAGTCTTTACAACCCAAAGAGCATTATGGTGAATCTTTTATTTTCAGTTTATACAGCCTATAAATAAAGAAAAACTGACCAGTACGTTACTGGCACTAAAGAAAGACAATATTATAGATGAGGCTACATACAGAAAGATAAAGCCCACACAGAAATAGCCACCTAGAATACACGGGTTGCCAAAAATACACAAACCCGGGATACCTCTCAGACCAATAGTATCATGCATAGGCTCATTTGCCAATAACCTATCAAATTACCTGGCGGACATCCTGTCCCTTCTCACTAACTGCTCAGAACACACGGTTTCCAACTCCAGTGAATTCGCTGAATTCACATCGGAGCAGACAATTAACGAACAATAATCTATGATCTCTTTTGTAGTCTCCCTCTTCACGAACGTACCGATAGAGGGCGCATGCAGTATGGCACTGCAACGCATGCAATCCGACCCTACATTAGCAGAACGTACCACACTAATGCCTGAACAATTAGCCGAACTCCTGGAGTTCGTCTTCAGATCCACATATTTTCTGTACAGAGGCTCTTTCTATGAGCAAACAGAAGGAGCAGCAATGGGTAGCCCAGTCTCAGCGGTTGTGGCTAACATATATATGGAAGGTTTTGAACAGAACGCCTTGCCCAAGTGTCCTTCCACATGCCGCCCTCGGGTGTGGAAGAGATATGTCGATGACACTTTCATAATTGTAAATAGGTCCGAAACAGACAGCCTACTCGCATACATGAATAGCCAGCAACCGTTCATCCAGTTCACTCTGGAGACTGAGCAGGGAGGGAAATTATCATTCCTTGACACGCTAGTCCAAAGACACGAGGGCGGGAAACTCTCCAACTCGGTCTACTGCAAGCCCACTCATACAGACCAATACATACCATTTGATTCTCATCACGACAAATCGGTCAAGAAGGGTCTTGTTAGAGCAGCACGTATTAAAACTCACCCACCTGAACTCCCAAGAGAAAGAGCATACATACGTGACGCCTTATACAGCAACGGCTACCCACGCCGTTTTATCGAGAACACTTTCAAGAAGAAACAACCGCCAAGGAATCAGAAGGTTTTCAAGACTTGCACAGTCTTGCCATACATAGATGGTATTTCACCACAACTCAAACACCGATTAGAAGGTCACGGTATCCGAACGGTTTTCCGCTCGGACACCATCCTACACAAACAGCTTGTACACCCCAAAGACCCAATCCCTGATCACAGACGTGATGGCGTAGTATACAACATTCCTTGCAAGGGATGTGACGGGTCTTACATCGGTGAAACAGCCCGACCAATAGTTGAACGCATTTCTGAACACAAGCGCGATGTTCGGTTACAGCGAACCGACACATCCGCGGTGGCAGAACATGCTTGGGAGAAGCAACACCACCCAGATTGGGAGGGTGTACATTACATTGCCAAAGAGAGACATTGGTATACATGCAGGATTAAGGAGGCTATTAGTATACGTCTTTGACTAACAACTTCAACAGAGACAGCGGGATCGACATCCCCGATTTCTGGACGCGAACCATCCGACAGCACAATACCCCCTTACCTGGCAGTGCACGCCGACCCGATCGTTCCCGGTCCCGAGCGAGGGACCGCTCAGCTAGTCAACCCCCACCCACGGGAAACTAGCGAGCCCGCCAATTTTGTCTTATTTGCATATTGCCGACTCGCGGCGTATTTGCATATACCTCTGGCTTTTTGCATATACGGATCACCGGCCGCACCGTACATCGACGCACTGATTGGTGAAACGCCCGACCAATCACACAACGGATCAGTGCCGACTTATTGTTCCCGCGTTCGTGCGTACGGTCCTGGGGATTGGTATATATATACTACGTTATCATATAATTTTCGTCACTTGATAAAGAGTTGCAGCGGCACTCGAAAGCTCGTGAACTTGTAAGCTAGTGAACACTTTTTGTGAGAGTGATCACGAATTTCCTTAAAGCTAGTGAACACTTTTTGCGAGAGTGATCACGAATTTCCTTGTTGACCATAGTAGATTGCGAGACAAATGAATACCCTCGAGCGATTAAACAAAATGTTGTTTCGGACTTTGAACTGAAATTCTCTAGTTTTTGTATCAATGGTTGTATTTATCATTATCTTTCTAACTTTGTAAAATTCAGAATCACTTAAACTGTATTTACCCTTTAATCGAAAAGAACTGAGAGATTGTGTTCTCTTACTTTTAACCAAATAATCATAAAAGTTTTTGTTATGTATAGACTTAACTTCTCTAAAAGTAATCGGTATTACTATATTGTCTTCTAGAAAATTAATTTCGTCTACATGGAATTGAATAACATTATGATCGATGTTCTTTTTTATAGAGTAGTATATTCGTTTCAGTAGCAAATAGTCATTCCCGTTTATATCAAATTGATCTTTAAGCAAGTTAAAACTTGTTAGAGAGCCATCAGGGGGGTGTTTCATCAATATTTTCGTCCGACAACTGTCAGCGCTGACTAAAATTGTCAGCGCTGACAATTTAGTCAGCGCTGACAAAAATTCGTTTCATCAAACTCTCGGAGCTTCTCTGACTATTGTCAGTGAATTTTTATTTTACAAATCGTCTTGAACGAGGTTCGCTGACTAATTAGGCCACGCCCACTCCCAAAGTCGTGAAGAAGATTTAAAATTGGTTGATGTTTTCGACGCGACGATGCGAAGTGAAACGAAGAAATAAGAAGAAGCGAAGGTCCCCGGAGAGGTGAATGAGGATTTTACCGTAAGTAAAACCCTTCAAAATGTCGTTCATATTGTATGTAAGGTGATTGAATTATTCGTTGTGCGTAATTATCAAACGAATTACAAGAAAAGAGAATCTTCTGGCAGGACCCCTGTCGATACGATCGATAAACTTGACAGCACATAATCCAGTCTAGTCCCATACCCGTGTTTCTGTGTCTGTAGAACTATCTCAGGTCCAAACTAACGACACGGCTCACGGCTGTCACGTTTTTATGATCCGCACATGGCTGCAATTTTATAAATTTTGCAAAGAGAATTCTTTATATTGTTCTACCTTTGTGTTATTCTATGTTGCAAATCATATTTTTTCATTTCCTTTGGTTTTGTAATAATTTTGTTGCTCGGTGTGGTCGGAGATATCCTTGATCACCAGGCAAACCAGCGTGTGCAATTGTAAATGTACACATATCCAATGGGGCCATCCTAATTCTGTGTTACAGAAATAGGAATTGAACAGGAGCTAAATCACATGGTAATAGTGTGAGTGGGAAATTTGCAAAGTGGATGTTCTCAACTATTAATGTAGGCTTAGCCTTAGCAAGTCACAAGTCGAATGAAGTGAAGGCTCTCGACAGCTGGCGAGGATTCGGGGGGGGGGGGGATGCGATTGTGGCAGAGGTGCGTTCACACCCAATAAAAATTAAAATCTAGATATAAAAAAATTATTAGATCTAAGTTTTAAATAGTGCAACCGGCCCGTGGCCGTACTGGTATAGCTTATAGGCCTAGATCTATCTTAAATTATCTTTGACTTTGCACACCCGAGTGAAATGAGCCATTGCATAGCTCCCTTTTAAAAAAAATATTGATCGTCCAATTTGGGGGAGACGAGATAATGCTCTTCATTTGTGTGCGATTATGAAGTTTGTTATGCTTTTATTTTTCTAAGTCAATTTTTTAGACAAATTACTATTTAGCATGAATCTGCAATAGCATCGGTGTTATTGGGGTAAATAAATTAAATTATTGTTGATAATGTCTCTTAATCTATTTTTTGAAAAATACTGTCGTACCACATAAAGTTAGAGTCTAGTCATACCTAACCTTAAATAGCATGTAAAGGTTAAAGGTCTCTTCATTAGAAAAAAATATAGGAGAATATGGAATGGATCTCATCAATCCCAAGTATTTTTCTGCCTTGAATCTCATATTAAAGTTTCATTGAACAAAGGTCACAGTCCAGAAATAGTTGACAGTTTGATGGGGATGCAATTTGCTGCAGTTATGAATTAGGAGCCTATTCATATTTTTTATTAATTTGATCGTGGCTTTTAACCGGCAAGGTATCCAAGCGCTATTGAGTTAGAAAAAAACTTTTATTTTTATTTTTGAATTAAAAAAAAAAATTATTGAAAAAGCTGTTTTACTATTTTGCATGGTTAATGTGTTAATTACCGTCTTGTTTATAATCAAGTGAAAATTATATGAATTAACAAGGATAAATTGTTGACCGATTGTTGGTAAATTCTATAAATTTCAGGATAATAAAAGAAGAAAAATGATTGGTATATTCGATCATTCCCCTTTATGAAATGTCAACAATATTCATTGAAAGTGCAGTATTTTTCAATGATCACTGTAAATCTACATATTTTCTTTGCTACATGTATAACAATGTGATATTATTAATATTTTAATTTCAGACTATGGACATTTGAACAGTATGCAGAAGAAGACGGATCTGGAACTAGAAAGCAAGGCTCTGACTGGTCTACTACAGCAAGGAATGTGCCAGCGGCCAATCTGATGAACATGTGACAGAAGATTTGGCAATGGGTGAAGAAATACTGAGATTGAAATGCAACCACAGGTAACATGTAGACTAGTAAAATGCGATAATGATTAAAAAATAATGAAGGATATTGTTTTGGTTGCAGAATGTAAAATCATAAAAACCCACATCAATGACAATGAAATCGGACTGTGACCAGATTTTCTATTTAAAGTCAGTTTGAAATGCAAACATTACATAAGCATGAAAGACATAATAGATTCAATATATTTTGCATGTTAGCTGCAGGGTCAGCAGAACGGTTTTGAAAGTGAGGGGGCTGAGCCGAAAGTGGGGGGGGGGGGGGGGCTGACCAATGCAAAAAATCATAAGCAGATGGTCAATTTTACATTTTTGTACATGGTTTTGGAAAACAGTGCGGGGGCTGAAAAATATGAAATGACCATCTGGTTTTTTGCATGGTCAGCCCGTTCACTGTAAAAACCGTTACGCTGACCCTGCAGCTAACATGCACCCCCCCCCCGCCGGTTTCCGGAGCCCCTGCTCTCACCCCTCAATCCATTTAGCACTACTTGCTCATGTGTATGTACATACAAGCTACATTGTGAGGAATAATTTCACTTGTTAAGTTTCTCAGCCAGAGCATATGTCATTTACTATTGTTTGTATTTTTTATTAACATAATAAAAACTTGAACCCTTTATTTACCCCCTTCTATATGAAACCTGGTAATCAAAAGATGTTTTATTTCCTGTTTTTAGACATGTACATATACATGTGAGAAGAAATACCAGATTATGGCAAATATTTTAATTAGTTATTTCAATACTATTTTTCCTTCAGGTGGAGGCTTCAACCAAACTTTTCAGACAGACATGAGATACAAAGTTACACAAGTATAAATGGTTGAAGGTTTAGGAGAGCCAGACAAGAAGGCAGGAAATGTGATGTCACTTGTAAGGTAAAAAAAAACTTAATTATGACTGCCTCACTTTGGCGAAGAAAGTAAAGTCACATTAATAAAAATATTAAATTACTGGTACTGCTCTCTTCTTTATTTGGTCTACTCAAATATTTGAAAACAATGACATCTATAAGTGCTTAGATTATTAATGGTGATATTTCTTGGACAGTCGTAAAACAACCAATATCAATCAATGCTAGATGGTGTGACTTGCTTTCTATTGCCAAAGTAGTAAATGAATGTTCCATTGTTCTGCATTCCTATTAGACCCCCCCCCCCCGCCCCATCACCATCTGCTTTGTATGGGAGTAACACTGGAAGATTACCCCCCCCCAAAAAAAAAAAAAAAAAAAAAAAATTATATCTCTTGTAGGCCTGTATAAATGTAATGCCTACAAAAGCAGTCATGAAACCTCATTAATTCAAATGATCTTGGTAGGGGGGGTGCCTCAGGATCTTGCCTGTTGATTGTGCACTCGCTTCAGAAATCATGCTGCTGTTCCTGATGTTGTTTTTTTTTAATTTAATATGATAATATGACTCTTGCATGAAATCAGCATTTGGCTCAAGAAATAAAGACCAAATGTGATAATTTTGGATTTTGACTCCCTTTCTTTGGTAAACCAATGAGAAAAACCCAAGTCATTAAAATCAATTGTGTATAAAAAAAGAGGAAATTTTAATCATTTTCTTATGCATTTCTTTGTTATTAACTTTTTTGTTTTCATTGTTTAATAAGGCTTTGGTGACAATATTTTAACCATTTAGAACTTAAAGTTCTTATTTCAAACATTAGAAATAAAGAAATGTAAGTTTTAACAATGATAATTAAATTAAGAATAAATGACTGATATCAATAATGATGGAAATTAATATCTTTATTAATAAAATATCCCATGCTCTATAAATTAAATCCATTTCAGTTACTTCAATGAACATGGACAGCAGCAGGAGCAACAACAGCATCAGCAGCTGAAACTACAGCTGCAGTAAGAGATGCAACAACCACACCGACAACATCAACAGCAGCAGGAGCTCCAACAACCATGCAGGGAACATCGGGCGCAACATAAATAACTTCATCAAGAGATGCAACAACCACAGTGGTAAACATCAACAGCAGTAGCAACAATGACAGTAGAAACAAAGCCAACAGCAAGGATTCTAACAAGCAATCATACAAGCAACAACACAAGCGACAACATCAATAGATGCATCAGGAGATGCAACAGCCACACTCGTAAACAGCAGCAGTAGCAGCGATGACAACAGCAACCACACAGGCAACACCTTGAGCAACATCAGTAGCAAAAATAACTAATTGCACCGGGAGATGCAACAACCACACCCACAACACCAAGAGCAGCAAAAACAAACAGCAATTCCAGCAATCACGATGACAACAGCAGCAGCAACACCAACAACACTAATGAACATTGAAAAAACTTGTACAAAAGTCAATGAGGTCGCATTTTTCAGACATTATTGATTAAAAAATGCACAATGATTTATTTGGGTTAAAGAAAATTATGTTTGAAAAAATGTGTACATTTGAAGATGTTTCCTATGTATTGATTGATATAATATAGTTTTAAAGATGAAAATATTATTCTTGAAATGTCTACTTTTTATTTGTCATTGACTAAAAATAAATACATTTTCTTTGAATTTTCTCAATGAAATGAAAAATAAGCAATTTATTAAAATGTTATATTCAAAATCAACTGAAATTGATCGATTTTAGCTGCAAAGGCCCTCAAAAGGCTGATTAGTCGGTGAAAATTGGATTAGTCGGTGAAAATAAGTTTTGTCGGTAGGTGAAGGCCACCGACAAAATTAGTCGGTGGTTTCCAATAATTTGTCGGAGAAAATCACCGACAAATTTTCATGAAATGGAATTTAGTCGGTGATGGCAAAATTGTCGGTGAAAATGAAATTAGTCGGTGAAAATCACATTTAGTCGGAGAAAACCACCGACTAATTGTTTGATGAAACGCCCCCCTGATGTCATAATGTGATGCCTGGTTATAATTCCTTTATCAAATAGGTGTTAATAAGAAAAAAAAATTGTTGAGCAATTTCTCTGAATTATTCCAAATAATCTGATTAACAAGAGATTCATCTTCTTTTGAGGAACGGATAAATTGCCAATTTTCCAATACAGAAATATAAAACGAATGTAACTGTGAATGTAATAATTTTTTTCTCAAAATTACAGTTAAGTAATAATTTTCCGCCTGCTTTCCGTGTATAAAATTTGAAAATATTAGCTGCTGAGCAGAAATTGCCGATTTAACGTCAACCATTTTGAGGCCTCCCTCTTCAATCTGTTGAATAAGTACATTTCTCCTTATTTTATACTTCCCTTTTCACAAAAATCCATTAATAATTGTTTCAATTTTTTTCACTGCCCAGCTAGGTAAAATAATTAATGAAAAGAGATATATGAATTTTGATATCCCGAATGACTTAATAATTTGTATTTTACCAAACAAGGTTGAATTTCGTTGTTTCCACATTGTTAATTCTCGTTTTGTGGAAAGCAATATATCTCTAATTTTTCCCTCTTTGAGGTCTGCAGCATCATTCCCATCTTTTTTTTCGAAGGACTTTTATAGTTTCTACTGTGCTAACGCCAACAATACATTGGCCATCTCTGTACTTGCCAACTTTTAGTATTTGTGTCTTTTCTTTTCAAAAATCAGGCTGGAAAAACTCTGAAATTGTCTTAGTATTTTTAATAAGACTTTCACTGAATTATAATTTAAACAAAAAGCACAAAAGTCATCGGCGTACATTGAATGTTTGGATTCACATGATCCAAAACTAATACCTATAATATCCCTTTCATGTCTTATACGTACAGCTAGAATTTCGATGGCTATCAGAAAAAGATACGGAGATAAGGGATCCCCCTGCCTTACACCTCTGGAAATAAGGAAATAACCAATAGAGTGGCCATTATTAAGTACACATCCCTTAGTGTTACAACATAGTGTTTTGACCCACTTGATAAAAATTGGACCTACGATTCAAGGGCTTTACAAATAAATTCATGATCAATGGAATCGAAGGCTTTTTTAAAGTCGATCGATACAATGTAACCATCATTTTCTTCAATATTAAGGTAGTAAAACATATCATGGACATTCCGAATTGCCTCTGCAATATTTCTTCCTTTTACAAAAGCATGTTGATCTGGATTGATTATTGAATGTATTACTTTTCGTAAGCGTGTTGAAAAAACTTTAGAGCATATTTTGACATCAATATCAATCAATAAAATAGGTAGATAATTTTCCAAAAATCTGTTATCTTTGTTTGGTTTAAGTATCAACGTAACAACACTCTGTTTTTGTCTTTGATAATTCTGATTTTATAAAAGAATCATTCAATGCCGCTAGTTCAATTCTTTTATTTCATTTCCATTCAGAAAACATAATACAAAGTAATATAAAGTAATACAAATCAAGTACAATTTTACAGAAGGGCATTCTTACTTCGTAAAAAAAACAAAACAGAAAAAACAGTATAATATAGAGCATAAATGGAAATGAGGGGGATCCACTAAAAAGCAAAGCTTGTAAAGTGTGGATCCCCCTTGACCAGAGGGTCAGACAAAATGTCCCAAAATCTCACATAAAATTATTTTGTGAGTCCGTCATATCCTGGTGATTTTCCGATTGGCATTGCTTTAACCGCTGCCTGACATTCGTCTATTGTTAACAGACCTTTACAACTATTCCGGGATTCTTCATCCAAACATTTAATTCCATCGTACAAAAAAGATCTGGCGTTAGAATCGTCCAACTCAACATGCTGTTTCGAGTAGAATGATTTATAAAAATGTTGTATTTCTTTAAGAATATTACTTTCATCTTCTAGAACTTAATTTTGTACTTCAAGCTTACGAATGGTAGATTTGTTTTTATGATGCTTTTCAAAAAACAAAAAAATGTTCATTACTTCTTTCACCGTACTCTGACCAGTTAGCTTTGGATCGAATAATTAATCCATCTGTGACAATTCTATAATATTCTTCTAATTCTTCTTTAGCTTTCTCATACAGTAAGATCTTATTTTTATCCCCTTCTCCGAAAATATTTTCTAGTTGTTTCACATTATCTTCTAACTCAACACGTTTCTGTTTAACCAACTTGGCTTTCATTTTGCTAAATGTTTGTGTAATTCTTCTGATTTTAAATCTAAGATATTCCCATGTAAATGCAGGGTCGAATGATTCACATTCTTGTTTCCACATCTCAAAATCTCCCTTAAGGGATTCACAGTATTTTTCATGATAACATAAAGAAGAATTAAATTTCCAGTATCAATTACCCGTTTTTTTTTTCCTTCAAATTAAGATACAATATAATCGCAGAATGGTCTGTAGCTATCGATGGTATGATATTAACATCCGACACAAAATCTTGAATCTCATTTGAGATTAGCCAGTAATTTAATCTACTCTGACTTTTAAAGTCATTCCTTCTCCATATTATACGGGTCAATATATGGTTTGACCCGGAACAAATTGCAAAAAATGATTTTCAACGGTATTTTGTACTATTTGACCTTAGAATTAACATACTAAAAATCTACCAAAATCAGCATCCGGGAAAGTGGTTATTTTCAAGATGGCGTCCAAGATGGCCGCCATTCACTAAAATGGATATAACTCACTCATCCACCCTTGAATCCTATTTGGGTTCATATTCCATGGTCCAATGGGTAAAATAATTTGTTTATACAAGTTAGAGTGAATATTAGCACTCCAGGGTACCAGGAAAACCCAAGATGGCGCCCAAAATGGCTGCCGTAGTCTAAAAAATCCACAATTCATGTATTACTTAAGTGGCTTTAATTTGGTTTCCATCCGCCTGTTTTAATGATGAAAAAGTACGTCGGGACAAGTTACAAGAACAGCCAGTGGTCTGGTGTGTCCAAAAATTCAAGATGGATTCCAAAAATTAAGTTTAAAATGGCCGTTAATCCTTAAAATGGACATAGCTCATATCTCATCCACCTGAGAGATATGATTTTGGTGTCTAGACCATGGTTTAAATGGTCAAATAATACATTGGGACAACTTACAAGGACAGTCAGTGGTCCGGTATGTTCAAAAATCCAAGAGGGCTTCCAAAAATGGAGTAAGAAATGCTGTTGCTACTTTAAAAAATCCCAAACATATATCCGGGAATATGATTTTTTTTGTGCCTATACCATGGTTAAATTGGTCAAATAATAAATTGGGATAAGTTACCACGGACGATTGGTGGTCAAGTATGTCCAAAAGTCCACGGTGGCTTAAAAAATAGTATCAATTAGCCGCGATGGTATTTAAAAATGGACATAGTTCATGTTTTATTCGTCAAGGGCATATGATTTTGTTGCCTATATCATGCTTTCAAAAGGCAGAACATTAGTTACAAGGACAGTCAGTGGTCCAGTATGTCGAAAATCTAACAAAGCTTCCAAAAATCGGAGTCTAAAATGACTGATGTTACTTTAAAAATGGACATAGATCATTTAAAATCCACCTAGGAGATATGACTTCGGTGTCCACACTATGGTTTCATGGTTAAAATAATACGTTTGGACTGGTTACATTGATATGCAGTTGTCTAGTTCGCCTAAAACACAAGAGGTTTTTTAAAAAAGGAATCTAAAACGACTCATATCATTCAATAGTGGTCAGAGTTCTACAATATTCATCTGCAAGAAATAATGTTGGTGTCCAAATTGTGGTATGAAGGGTCAAATAATACATTCGGACAAGTAACAAGGATGGTTAGTACTCCATTTTGTCAAACAATCCATGATGGATTCTAGAATTTTATCACCTCTCATGAAACAATATGATAACTTGTCCCCATCCATTTAAGTGTAGGCACCAATAATATTTCTAACAGGTAGATATTTTATGTACCAGTAGTCATTTTAGAACCCATTTTTTAAGCCAACTTGGATTTTAAGGCAAAATGGATAGCTGCATATCATGGTAACCAGTCCCAAAGTATTGTTTGGCCCTTGAAACCCTAGTGTAGACACCAAAATAATATCCCCAATGTGTATTTATAATGTTCTACATCCACTTTTAAGTAACAGCAGTCATTTAAGACCCCCATTTTTAAAGCCATATTTGATTTTTGGACATACCTGACACCTGACTGTCCTTTCAACTTAACCCAATGTATTGCTTGACCCTGTAAACTCTAGTATAGACAGCAAAATCATACCTCCAAGGTGTATTTATAACAAAATATGCATACTTTTAAGTAGCAACAGTCAATTGACACCCCATTTTTTTAAAGTAATCTTTGATTTTTTTAACATACAGACAACTGACTGGTCTTGTAACTTACCCCAGTGTATTACTTGACCCTTTTAAACCATGCTTTTAACACCAAACTCATATTCCCCAGACAGATATTAAACAAACCATGTCCTTTTATAAGTACCATCACACATATTTTTACTCAATTTTTGGACATACTAGACCACTGACTGTCATTGTCTTGTCCTAATATACAATTTGACCCTTGAAACCATAGTTTAGACACCGAAATCATATCTCACAGCGGATTCAAAATGAGCTATGCCACTTTTAAGTATCAACAGCCATTTTAGAATCAAGTTTTGGAAGCCATATTGGATTTTTGGTCATACCAGACCACTGACTGGCCTTAAAATCTGTCCTAATGTATTATTTTGGCCCTTAAACCAGTGGTTTAGACCCCAAAATTGCATCTCCCATGCCGATATGAAATAAGCTATGTCCGCTTTAAGTAGCAGCAGTCAATTTATAATCAATTTTGGGAAGCCATCTTAGATTTTTTGACCGACCAGGCCACTGACTGTCCTTGTAACTTATCTTAATATATTATTTGACCCTTGAAACTAGTGGTTTAGACTTCAAAATCACATATCCCAGGCCAAAATGAAATGAGCTCTGTCCGCTTTAAGTATTAGCAGCCATTTCAGAATCAATTTTTAGAATCCATCGAGGATTTTTGCACATACTAGACCACTGACTTTCCTTGTCACAATGTATTATTTTACCCTTTTAACCATGGTATAGACACAAAAATCATATTTCTGGACATTGAACAAACTATGTCGGTTTATTTTAAGTAGCAACAGCAATTTTCGACTCCATTTTTGGAAGCCATCTTGGATTTTTGAACATACTAGACCACTTACTGTCCTTGTAACTTATCCCAATGTCTTATTTGACCATTGAAATCATGGTCAAGACACCGAAATCATTAAGTCCCAGGCGGATTTGAAATGAACTATGTCCATTTTAATTATCAACAGCCATTTTAAACTCCATTTTTGGAAGCCATCTTGGATTTTAGGACACATCAGACCACTGGCTGTCCTTGTAACTTGTTTTAATGTACTATTTCACCCTTAAAAACCATTGAATAAAAAACCAATTTAGATTAATTGTGGATTTTCAGCCTACGGCAGCCATTTTGGGCGCCATCTTGGATTTGCCTGGTACACTGGAGGGCTTATAATGCATTCTAGCCTAAATCAATTTTTGTACCCCAAGACCATGGAATATGAACCGAAATAGTATTCTAGGGTGGATAATGTGTCAGTTGTATCTATTTTCAGTGAATGGCGGCCATCTTGGACGCCATCTTGAAAATAACCACTTTCCCTGATGCGGATTTTGGTAGATTTTTAGTATGTTATTCCTGGGGTCAAATAGTACAAAATACCGTTGAAAAATCATTTGTTGCAATTTGTTCCGGGTAAGGCTATTTTTGGTCGTATATTGACCCGTCTATATATATTTCTTCAATTTAGGGTTTTGGCGACGCCATATGTCCACCAGTTCATGTTCACAGAGCAGAGATATCAAATCTTTTTCTACTTTCTTTGTATTTATCTACAGTTGTAATTTCAAGTCTATCCAATTGAGCACCCTGACAAATATTGGAGTCTACGCCTAGCAGTAACACTGTTTCCTCAATGTTCTCAATACTTTATAATGTTTCTTGTATATGAGACCAACAATTTCTCTGCTCTGTATGTTCGGTGCATATATCTTTAACAAAACGAGTAATTTTCCTTCAACTTCAATCAAAATAAGATTTATAACGACCATTTGGGTCGGAAATCGATCTCTTTAGTACATAGTCAAAACCATTCTTGATATACACTACTCAAAAAAAGTTAAGGACCACTTTTTAAAACGTACATAAAGATTTTATACAAGGTGTTTTATTTCTGGAAATACCTCAGTACAACTGTCCTAAATGTCCTTAAACACGCTGTAATCAATTTCACGCATGGGTGGTTTCAGTTGTTGCACAATGTCTCTCGCATCACTGCACTTCCTGAAAAGTGGGCCCCGAGGGGTATCAGCTACCGACATGAAGTGATAAAAACGAATGTCTGAGTGTCTTTCAGGCAGTTCAGTAACGAGTGTGACCACCTCCTGCAGCAATAACGGCTTCACAGCGCTGTCTCATGGAGCTGATGAGGCGATTGATGTCTCTGACGTCCAGTGCATCCCATGCAGCCTCCAGAGCCACACCCAGCTGCTGCAGTCCAAGTGGATGGGCTTCGAGCTGCTCGAGACTCCTCCCCATCATGTCCCAGACGTGCTCTATCGGGTTTAAGTCCGGGGACCTCGCTGGCCACTCCATACGCTCAATCCCCTGGCCCTCAAGGAACTCGGTCACCACCCTAGCTCGGTGGGCACGGGCATTGTCATCCATGAAAATGATGTTTTGTCCCACATTTTCTGCAAATGGCACCACTATAGGTTCAAGGACCTCATCCCTGTACCTCACTCCTGTCATTGCTCCCCCTGGGACCACGTAGAGACGAGTACGGTTGACGTAGGTGATGCCTCCCCACACCATGACGCTGCCTCCCCCATAACGGTCATGTTCTGCAATACAGGGGTCTGCAAATCTCTCTCCTGGTCGCCTCCAGACTCTCGAACGTCCATCATTGTGGTCAAGGGAAAATCTGCTCTCATCTGTGAACAGAACTCTACGCCATTGCTGTCTGGTCCATCTGACATGCTCCCGAGCCCAGTTGAGACGAATTCTTCTGTGAGCAGGGGTGAGTGGGACACACTGAGCTGGCCGTCTGGCATGCATATTGGCTCTGTGAAGTCGGTTACGGATTGTTTGAGTGGAAACAATCACTCCAGTTGCTGCAGCGAAGTCATTGTTGAGGCGGCGTGCACTGTGAAAGCGGTTGCGGAGGCTGAGATTCGTCAAGTAGCGATCATCTCTAGGGGTTGTCGAAACTGGTCGGCCACTGCGGGGTCTCTCGGAGTATAGCCCTGTCTCTCGGTGTCTTTGATTTGCTCTGCTAATGACACTGTGTGACACGCCCATCATTCTGGCTACTCTTCGCTGACTGAGGCCAGCTTCCAGCATCCCTAGGGCTCTGGCTACATCTGTTTCACTTAGGTGGTGTCTTGGCATTGCTGTTGTAGGCAAGTTGTTGATTGTACAGACTAAAGACGGAAAATGCTTTGGAAGACACTTGTCTTATGGCCCACTGCAATGATGCCAGAGACATCATAGCAATGCCAAGATACAGCTGTCCAGAATGCCATCAAACACAATGACATCAATTTCACACATGCAGTTCTTTCATGATGTCTCTGGCATCATTGCAGTGGGCCATAAGACAAGTGTCTTCCAAAGCATTTTCCGTCTTTAGTCTGTACAATCAACAACTTGCCTACAACAGCAATGCCAAGACACCACCTAAGTGAAACAGATGTAGCCAGAGCCCGAGGGATGCTGGAAGCTGGCCTCAGTCAGCGAAGAGTAGCCAGAATGATGGGCGTGTCACACAGTGTCATTAGCAGAGCAAATCAAAGACACCGAGAGACAGGGCTATACTCCGAGAGACCCCGCAGTGGCCGACCAGTTTCGACAACCCCTAGAGATGATCGCTACTTGACGAATCTCAGCCTCCGCAACCGCTTTCACAGTGCACACCGCCTCAACAATGACTTCGCTGCAGCAACTGGAGTGATTGTTTCCACTCAAACAATCCGTAACCGACTTCACAGAGCCAATATGCATGCCAGACGGCCAGCTCAGTGTGTCCCATTCACCCCTGCTCACAGAAGAATTCGTCTCAACTGGGCCCGGGAGCATGTCAGATGGACCAGACAGCAATGGCGTAGAGTTCTGTTCACAGATGAGAGCAGATTTTCCCTTGACCACAATGATGGACGTTCGAGAGTCTGGAGGCGACCAGGAGAGAGATTTGCAGACCCCTGTATTGCAGAACATGACCGTTATGGGGGAGGCAGCGTCATGGTGTGGGGAGGCATCACCTACGCCAACCGTACTCGTCTCTACGTGGTCCCAGGGGGAGCAATGACAGGAGTGAGGTACAGGGATGAGGTCCTTGAACCTATAGTGGTGCCATTTGCAGAAAATGTGGGACAAAACATCATTTTCATGGATGACAATGCCCGTGCCCACCGAGCTAGGGTGGTGACCGAGTTCCTTGAGGGCCAGGGGATTGAGCGTATGGAGTGGCCAGCGAGGTCCCCGGACTTAAACCCGATAGAGCACGTCTGGGACATGATGGGGATGAGTCTCGAGCAGCTCGAAGCCCATCCACTTGGACTGCAGCAGCTGGGTGTGGCTCTGGAGGCTGCATGGGATGCACTGGACGTCAGAGACATCAATCGCCTCATCAGCTCCATGAGACAGCGCTGTGAAGCCGTTATTGCTGCAGGAGGTGGTCACACTCGTTACTGAACTGCCTGAAAGACACTCAGACATTCGTTTTTACCACTTCATGTCGGTAGCTGATACCCCTCGGGGCCCACTTTTCAGGATGTGCAGTGATGCGAGAGACATTGTGCAACAACTGAAACCACCCATGCGTGAAATTGATTACAGCGTGTTTAAGGACATTTAGGACAGTTGTACTGAGGTATTTCCAGAAATAAAACACCTTGTATAAAATATTTATGTACGTTTTAAAAAGTGGTCCTTAACTTTTTTTGAGTAGTGTATATAAGGGTACCTTGACTGCAATTAGAACCATTTTTTCTTCCTCCTTCTTTTGTACTGTGCGTTTCTTGTAAGCAGAATATATTTGCCCTTTGGTTTTGCAAAAAAAATATATATATATTTATTTTAACGTAATTTCCCAATACAACGTACAATGAATGATAGGATTTTAAAACTGGTCATATATAAAAGTTATTTTCTTTGGTTTGAAAATAATTTTAATTAAACTACATCCCATGTATACCACTTCGGAAAATAATTTTATTCTGCTATCTGTATCCTTGAATAAATTGATTCTTTGTATCATGTGTAGAGGACACTGTAAATATGTATTACTCATAAATTATACATAACAAAAAAGTAACAGCACTGATGATTAGTATCTGCCAAACAGTGTACGGAGCTCCATATGTGACACTCAGTGTTTACATTTTCCTTTGCAAATAATCGAACAAGTTACAGGTCGTCTGGCCTAATTGTTTTTAAAGCGCCAGGATCATATTTTTTCCCATCTTTATATTTGATAACACGGGGAACTGACCACGAAATAAAGGCGAAGTTTCCTGCAGCGCGGAGCTCGCAAACTTTCTTCAACAATATCTGATGTTCCTAACGAGTCGATTGATGGACGTCGTCGCTTACGACGATACGATAATCGTTGATTTTAAGCGATTTTCCTTTAGATGACGCTGCTCGTAGAAATGTTTCGCGATCGCGATATCGTAGGAACCGTACGTGGATTCGTCTGGGTCTGTTTCGTTCGTTGCCTTGACGACTCGGCGCACCCCTCCCCATCGGTGTGCGATGCGCTCTCTCTATTTCCATAGAATGTTGTATTTCAAGCACCTGTGTTGCTAAGGAGTGCACAAATGTAGAGCAGTCGACTGTATTACCTTCAGCCATCTCGGGCACGTTATGTAACACAACGTTGTTTCTTTTGTTGCGGTTTTCAATGCCTATGATCTGTGACTTTAACTCATCCATTGCTGATCTACTAGCCTTTTCCTCGATGGATGAAGATATTTCTTCCAATTGCGTTTCCATATAGGAAAACCCGTTGTCTAAGTCTGAATAATGAGTTTTCACAACATTTACTCTCTCGTCAATGGCGTCAACTCTCGTATTGATGGCCTGCATATTAGATAATAATGTATCTAGAATTGGCATATTATGCCATATGTCTTTCAACATCTGCGTCTCTGATGGCATTGTGATGGTTAAATTAGAAGCTTTAGCAGCCATATGTAATACACTAGACACGGATGTGATACTGGAAAAATGGACGTCGAGCACTTACTCAAAATTCTCCGTTCGGTTCTGTTCTGTAGATTCTAACGAAACGAGTCCAATATCCAAAACGTAGTTTATCCAACATCTGACAGTTCTATCCAGTTGGATTTAAAGATTTAAAATATGAAATTCTAGCACTTTTTTAGGCCTAATTATTATTATTTTTTTTGAGGAGCGCCATAATTTTGTAAACGTAATGACCCAGGCCTAGTTTCACCACAGATTAATTAATAGCTACACAGCTGTTGCATTTACAATTTTAAGAAAAATCTACAATAATTTAGCATTGTATTAAATTGAGCGCCTCAAGGAGAGCAAATTCTAGGAGAGCCAAATAAATGCCTCTAGGAGAGTCATTTATTGAGCTCCATGGAATTATAAACATGAAAGACTCATCTCTGCGCCATCAATTTTAGAAGTACATGTATTCCAAAGACCAAGTGAACTTACTCCATACCTTTTTTTATAAATATGATTATGTGCTGTTTATCATTTATAATTGAATCATTGATTCACAATCCCATGTATTTTCCTTCATGTGCAAATGAAATTTTACAACACTCTGAAATGTATTGTTATTCACTGCACTGATTATTTTTCCCTCCATTGTTTTTCTTTAATCTACATATACATCGCATCTACCAGCAAAGAACGTGTGCCAGTACAGGAGAGGAAGGTACCTATCACATGTAACCTCTACAGAGGCAGTGAGGACACCAAGATATTCAAGCAAGTTATCCTTTTTGTAAGAAAATTTTCCGATTTGTACATTTTACGATTAATTTTTATTTTAACCTTTGTACACATTTAGAGTATCAAGGCTTACAAAATGGACAAATTAAATGTTTGCCCCAAAATCATTGTGGGATAGGTGGATTTCCTAGGGAAAAAGTTTTACCGGCAACCTTATAGGAGGCTTGTCTAGGCTTCATGATGAAAATACAATGTAAAAATTATAGTAAAAATGATCATCATGGGATCCTCTAGGCTAGCCAGTGACATGTGCCATAGGCCCATGCCCATCATTTTATTTCATGCTTTTGCATAACCAATGGCGTGGAATTGGAATTGGTAGTATAATTTCAGATTGACCTCCAAGATGAAACATGCACAATTAGTCTGAACTAAAATAACATTTCCTGAATTTGTCTTAAATCCGGAGGCTGAGGTAATTTTTTTTCTTGGAAATTATTATTTTTGTTTACCTCTGACTTACCAGTATGTGTAGGGGTACCGTAGGCGAATAATTAACTCTTAGATAACATTTTGTATTTAATTGTTTGTTTTTTTAGATTTGTCTTGCATATCTAAACATGCTCTGATGCTAGCAGATAATGTGCAACATAGACTCCTAGATAATAATAAACATTAATTTATATAGCGCAGCTTTTATATGGATATAATCAGCTGCGCTTGTTCAGAGCTCTTTTTACTTATGTCTATACAGCATATTTTCTTAACTAAAGAGATGTGTTTTTAATTTTGATTTGAAGAGATCCAATGATGGAGAGCTTCTTATATCGATTGGCAGGCTATTCCATAGTTTGGGGGCAGCATGTGCAAATGCACGATCACCAAGTTTGACTTTTGTTTTGTGAAATGGGATCTGAAACAATAAATTATATGTGGAACTTCGCAAGGTTCCGACTGTGTGATTGGGTTTTAAGTTTGTGTAATTCTTTAATGTAATGTGGGGCTTGACCGATTAATGATTTATATACAATTAACAGAAGAGGTGTCCTGGAACTGAACTTTGGGACACGGTAGATAAGTCTTTCACATGAATTTTAGACTCTTTGTAACTTAGAAATAAGACTATCACATATATGTATGCAAACATACATAGTCAATGTCTTTATTATTAAAATAAAAGTATAGGGTGGGGGCAATTTCATCTCTGCGATATCAATTTCAGAAGTATTCCCAAGGCCATGTGAACTTACTCCACATATTGTAATAAACATGATGATGTGCTGTCTATCATCTATAATATCATAGAAATGTGGAACTTGAAAGAAGTTTTACTATCCCATGTAGTTTCTTCATGTGAAAATAGAATTTTACAACACTGAAATATAGTATTAATCACTGTACTTTTTATTTTTCTTTCCATTTTCTTCTTCTAATCTTCAGATACATCGCATCTACCAGCAAATATCAAGTGCCAGTACAGTAAAGGAAGGTACCTGTTTCACGTTTACTCTTCAGAGGCAGTGAGGGCCCCAAGATCTCAATAAACAATAATTTAAAACATAGACTCCCCTATTACTCCTTTAAAGGTGTACACATTATTCATTGAAGGCAAATACTTAGATATGCTGATTGTCCAGTGCATAATTGCATATCCTCATGAATATTCTTTTCTATAGCATTATATTCAAATTTTGTCCCCAAGCTAAGTTGTAAGAACTGGATACATATTTACTGTGTAAGTTAATAATCGATGTTGACACATGATACAAGAATAATACACAGCTTGTTACATGTACATAGTTTGTAACATAATTTTTTTCATTTAATTTCTAGTTTTAATACCATACAGATATGTTTTGTGACTTTTGTCATTCTCTGATGTTATTTTTGTACAGATTTCAAGAGTCTGAGGGATTGATTTTCTAGAGCAAGTTTGCAGTCCAATACTGGATATTATTACCCCAGTTCTCAACTGGATCCCAGTTGATTCCAGTATTCCAATTTCCATATTGAAACCAGTTCGCTTAGCTGGAATCAACTGGTACCAGTTGGATGAACTGGTCCTTGACTGTTTCTTTTGACCTGGGTAGGGGAAGCCATGGACATTGTCGAAATGTACAGGAGTTTGAAGGAGGAGGAAATGAACAGTGCAGAATAAATAATTCGACAAGTAACTTCAACAAGCCCGGTGACGGAGAAGCGTCTCAATGCATTCGGAAAAAAGCTTACGTCAGAACTGTCGCCGAAAGTAAGTGAGCTTTCTAACATATTATGGAAGAGCCGTGGTGTAGTGTTTCTGACTCTCGCCTTGTAAACAGAGGGTCGTGTGTTCGAATCCCACCGCTGTCTAGCGTCTTTTGGCAAGGCGTAAATCCACACTTTGCCACTCTGGACCCAGGTGGTAAATTGGTACCCGGTAGAATGCGAAAGATATTGTATTTTTGAATTTGCCAGCGCCATAATGAGGCTGAGATGAATGCAAGGAATGCTTCCCAGGGAGTGGACATTTTGCACTATTCGTGCGGGATTAAAATGAATCCAATGACCGGGGTAATAATATACTGTAAAGTGCTTTGAGCCATTATAGGAAAAGCGCTATATAATAAATTGCTGTTATTATTATTATTATATTATTAAATCTCTGTGTTATTACATCTCTGTACTGACATTCAAGTATGACAATCGCAGCAGCGGTCGTGGAAGAAGTCGTGGACATGATCAGTGTAGATGTGCGACATATAGGCGAAGCAAATGTCATACTACATGATACAACTGTGGTGTTAAAGGACATTATTTGCGCGGGAGTGCAGTCAATCAGAACAACAATTCAATGTGGGTGCACAACATACCCAATATCAGATGTCGGGAAACTAGTGGTGACCGGGTCATCCGGCTCGACGCCGGTCACACCAGATATATAAATTTAAGTGAGAAGGAGTGGAGCCGTCTGCATGTCAGCATCAGTCAAAGGGAAGGTGAATGAAACCAATGCGAATGTGTTGATCGACATTGGTGCTGCGGTAACCATCATTTCCCAGACATTGTACAATGAAATACCACTTCATCGCCGACCTCCACTCACTAAACCTTCCGACATGATCCTTATCAAAGCAGCAGACTAAAGCTTAATAGATGTAAGTGTGCAGGCAACATTCCATTTCAACATTAATGGAGGTGTTTTTACATGGAATGCTTTTGTGGCCCCTATACATGACGACGCTTTAATCGGATTTGACTTTTTGTATCATTTTGAATACATAACTGAAGCCAGAAGTGGAATGATAATTGCTCGTTTGTGTGTTCCAAATGTTGCAAAAATAGTTACGCTCAACTCATCGGTTCCCCCACATAGCGAGACTGACTGTTGGACTTGTGCAGAAAATCGCTGTGAGCAGTTGCAGTGATGTTATTATTGATCATTTGCCCGTTGGACTTAGCAAAATGGATACTGAGTTGGTTGCCGCCACACTGTATACCGTGGAGCAAGTCAAATAGGGTGCTCCAATACGATTGATAAATTTTATCAATGGAGAGTACGCAAGTGATATTAGCGATCTCCCTGAAATTGATAATCAGGATAACTCTCAGCGTGTCACAAGTGTCACTGGAACTAGCAGAATACCGACAACTCCAACACCGGATATGAAAATTGAGCAACATCTAGACAAGAATTTGAATGATTAGAGCGGGACGTGAAAGCGAAAGCTGAGTGACAGAAAATGAAAAAGAGGAAGATGAAAAGTACGAAATTATAATGTTCGAGTAATCATTAATTCAAACTATGGACAATTGAAATCCCCATAAGGCATTGTAGCTGCAGAATCAAACCCCAGAATCGACAAAGTTCAAACGCACATCAGCAACGACACCCGACGACAAAGAATAAATCCAAGCAACGCCTTGTACAGTTGAATGAACGTTTATTCTCAATATATACATGCACCTTGTGTGCGACGTATCATAAGCGGGTGTATGGGTGTGGTCAATCGTGTGAGCGTGAGAACATGTGTGTGTGTGTGTACGTGCGTGTTTGTGTCACAATGCATGCATGTTTCACAATACGTGCATGTTTCACAATACGTGGTTTACTGCAAGAGACAGACAAGAAAATATATACATATTTACAATAACATCATGGCATGAAGGGTATGATGCAAATAAAATATAGTAAATCAATAAAATACATAGTGCAAAATGATAAATAGATAAATCTACATTATAAGGTCTAAAATCAAGACTAACTCTGTGCTTCTGTAGTCATAGATTCTCAATAGAATGTATCTTAGGTCTTTAAACTTTTAACAATGTAGCCTTCTCAGAAATGTGTTGTTTTTGTGTACCTTATGAGGTCATAAATAAACAGAAGAAATAAAAACATTATTATATTATAAGTTTCGTTCATATTGTAAGAACAGTTATCACAAATTATTGATCGAATTTGACTCAAACTCTAAATGAATGTAATTAATTGTAATTTGCTTGCATTTATCAGCAGTTGATATATATATACAGATATAATTATTTAGTGAACAGTCCAAATATGATTAATTATCTTGAACTAATGAAATAATAATAATGATATTAACTCAGGTATAAACTTAATAATATAAATGTATATGATAAGGAAATAATTATAAACTGTATTTGTACCCTGTGTGCACAACATCAAATATACGTATTTGTTGTAAAAAGAAATCATAATGAATAAGTGAATAAGTAAATAAAATACTTGGTTATAGTTAACCTTTCAATAAACGTGGAATACACCTGTATAACTCAAATTAGGTTCATAGTTTTGTCAGCATCTCTCACTTCACTATGCTTGCTACAGACAGTATAATACAATATGCATATAGTTCAGTACTGTAAAGAGAATCATGAAAACTATTCGCCATGCCAATTTTCAGGCATGAATTTAGACAGAAAATTACACAAACTTTGAATACTTATACAACAAAATATATATATGATCATAACAGCAATAATGTATTCTACAAAGTTATACAAGTTTTGTAACTTACCAACTTTTGGCTCTCTGGGATTTTGACAACTTTCCTCAGGACATAACTTGAAAAGTGTTTCTTAAATGTTGAGATCTTAATGGCAAGCACACCAGTACAGCATGTGTGTCTATGATCTTGACTTCTATTCAATTGAGGCTTTGTTTTACATACCCCACTCCACGCCCAAGCTTATCCCCCAAGGTGGATGGTCAAAAACAAGAAACAAAGGACTCTCTATTGACCAAAGTGATTTTCATGGACTTAGTGCGCTTGGGTTGGTCAAGCAGGCATACCACTGCACATACTAACCATAAACATTATATTACATTACAGTAATGTATAAGTGGACAGGAAGTATACAGAGAGAAAGAAAGAGAGAGAGAGAGAGAGAGATAGGGCGAGGGGTGCATTATACTTAAACATATTCAAATTATACATAAAAACATTGACTACGACAGAAGTTATAACTGGTTACATGAAGTATTAACCAACAATCTACATTTTATCATAAATTCGATAACTTTATGGAATCTGCCGCAACATGCCCGGCCCCAAATGAGGCTCTATACCAAAGACTCATTTCGAATATTCTTATTAATGCGGCAGTTAATTTAACGAAGATCAAGCCTAATAAACTATAAAATAATTCCTTATTGAATTATCATATAAACTTGACTCTGAAGAAGGAAATAAAGATAACCATTGAATTAATCCTTGTTGACTAAACTCCCCTTTGTAATAATTACCGCATAATGCAAATAAAGTGATTGGTTTAGGACTTATCAAATATTGCTTACCATTGCCAATGAGCTGCCATTTCAATATAAATTATTGCCGAAATATTAAATCTAAATAGGATAAGCACAGACGACAAAGTGAATGATGGTTGAATGCGATAATTAAATTTGCAGCACAGATTTGGTAACTTATTTCGCAGCTTCTAGCAAGCACAATTTAGAGATTGGCCTCTTGTATTGACTAGGCCCAATGCGCACCTCAACTTGTCGCACGCGTCCATGTTTGTCAGGGTAGGTGTCACATATCCGACCAAGTGGCCACTGACCTCGTGGGAGACTGTCATCAGCCATGAGGACCAGATTATCAGTTTTGAAGTTAATTTCTTCCTTTGTCCATTTTTGGCGCTGTTGGAGAATGGGGAGGTATTCCCTGACCCATCTTCTCCAGAATTGGTCCGCCAAGTATTGGACCTGCCTCCATCTTCGTCGTAGAAGGCAGTCTTCCTTTGTGAAGATGCCTGGAGGTGCCGTCAGGTTCCTGTGGTATGACAGGAGATGGTTGGGAGTGAGGGGCTCCAGATCATTTGAATCTGAAGTCAAAGGAGTTAAAGGTCTTGAATTCAAGATTGCCTCCACTTCAGACATCACAGTGATGAAACCCTCATCCGTCAACGTTTGGTTCTTCAGAAGGATTCCTAAGATCCTTCTGACGGATCGAATGACACGCTCCCAGATGCCACCCATGTGGCTGGCACCTGGAGGGTTGAATTCCCAGTCAATTCCTCGTTGGGCCAGGTATCTGTTTACTTTCTTGGAGTTGACTTGGGCCAAGTTTTCTTTTAGCTCGCGTTGAGCACCTCGGAAGTTTGACCCGTTATCACTCCAGATTTTCGCCGGCTGGCCTCTTCGATTAATGAACCTCCGGCGGAGAGCATTGATGAATGTTTCTGTTTCGAGTGAATTGGCTACTTCAAGATGCACAGCCCTTGTAGCCATGCATGTGAAGATACAGCCATACCTTTTCACCTGGGATCTACCTTGCTTGACGAAGAAGGGACCAAAGAAGTCCACACCTGAATTGTGGAATACAGGTGTCCCTGGTGTTACCCTTTCCTTTGGTAGATCTGCCATGAACTGGGTGCCGCGAGGTACATTCCTCCTCTTGCACTGAAGGCAATGGCCCAGAATCCTTCTGACTTCTGCGCCTCCCTTTAAGATCCAATATTTGGACCTAATGGATGCCCATGTCATCCCTGCACCAGAATGACCCACTTGCTTGTGGTGGTGCTCTATTAGCAACCGTGTCACATGGTGATGATTTGGCAAGATGAGAGGATGTTTGGCCTCGTCCCCAATCGGAGCTCTGTCAAGTCTCCCTCCTACTCTTAACATCCCATCCTTGATAATGGGATTCAGCTTCCTGAGAGAAGTCTTTGATGATGATGATCCATTAAAGGCAGATGGGAAGACCTGCCTTTGTACATGCTGAATGAGTGCTCGTTCAGCCTTCTTCAACTCATGGACTGTCAAATCACCAGTTAATGAGTGCGAGTCGTCTTTCTTGACTCGGGAATGAAGATGATCCTTGACTCGCAAAATCCACGCAACTGCCCTTTTCAGCCGGTCCCATGTTGAGTACCTGTCAATCAATGGATCAATGACTTTGTCCTCAGCAGTAATCGTGAAGACATTCTTCTTGACTTCGGGATCTTCTCCTGATAGTTCGCCATCAAGTGAACTCTTCCTTGATTCAGGAGAAATGGGGCACCTCGGCCACTCAGATTCACCTTTCTTCAGGAAGGCTGGGCCATCCACCCATCGAGACAACATTGTTGCTGGAACTCCTCTGGAACCATCATCAGCAGGGTTATGTCCATCAGTCAATGTGACTGAGCCTTCCATAGTCATTTTTGCCCTCCGATCCTCAGTGGACTCAGTAGGTAGATTTGCTTCATCTCCTTGCATCTTATCGATCTGCCAGAACCTTCCCAGCTGAATGTGTAGCTGGCTTCCAACGGTCACATTATTGACCGAGCCATTTCTGGGTGTAAACCTGGAACTTGTTGGTCCCATAACAGTCCATCCAAGTGGTGACCGAATTGCATAGGGCTCCTTCCTCTTACCTCTTCGCTCTTCCTCTACCCAGAATGCTTCAGGGACATCAGAGCCAATAAGCAACCTTATGTCACTCTGAGCTACATTCGGGAGTTCTATTCCCCGAAGATGTGGCCATTTGTCCACATCTTCTCGAACTGGGATACTCTGACGTGAAGTTGGTAACCTATCGACCGTCCATAGAGAAGGTATTTCTAACTCTACATCGCCATTGAGGCTCTGGATGGACAAAGACACCTCCATCCCCTTCTGAGATGAAGCATTATTCACAGTTGTCAGCTTGAAGGAGGTGTTCCTACCGACCACCCCAAGTTCATGTATGAGACCATGCTCACAGAGCGATACGTCACTCCCGTTGTCAAGGAGCGCCCATGTCGTAACATCTTTATCTCCATTAACAACTCTGACAGGAACTACTCTTAAGGAGACTGCCCTCCTGCCACCAACCGCATGGGAGGTACCTTCATTCGAGTTCCCAGCCCCAAGTTGCAGCTCTCCTTGTTCAGGATCCTTATCCTCCTTTGGCTGGAAGTCAAGATGGATTAGGGTGTGATGCTTCTTGCCGCATCCTTCTTTTCTGCAAACGCCCTTGTTTTTACAATCCCTTGCTGCATGGGACGGTTTCAAGCAATTGAAGCACAGCTTCTTCTGTTTCACAAGAGCGTGTCTCTCCTTTGATGATTTCCTTTTGAAGTCATCGCAGTCTCCTAATCCATGCCCAGTCATACTGCAGCAAGGGCACTTAGCAGTTTGGGCTTCTTTTGCAGTGCTAAAAACTGCACCACTTCTTGGTTTGGTTGAGGATTTTGCTGGCTGCTGTTTACCAGGCTGACCCCTGCCAATGTGCTTACCAAAGACATTGCTGGCCACCTTCGCAGTCTGTTCCACAAAATCAGTCATGTGACTGAAATTTGGGATGACGGCCTGTTCCATAAGTGAGTGGGCCTTCGATGCCCACTGTCCTTGTAAGTGAATAGGTAAGAGCTCCTGTATCTTGAGTAAGGTTTCTGTCGTACTCATGTCTGCAGTGTACCCTAACTGAGATGTTGTGATCTGGCACCTTCTCATGTCCCTTGCCAGATCCCACAAGGCTTGGCTGTCACTAGATCGTATATGTGACCGTTTTAAAACTCTTTCAACATGAGCGCGGGCGACAATATAGTTGCGACCAAATTGATCATGAAGAATTAGCTTCGCACGCGCATATCCTGCACTCGCTTCCAGAAGGATGCAGTTTTCTATGGCATCGCGCGCCTTACCTGTGCAGAACTGTATAAGATAATTTAAGCGCATCCTATCATCATTCACCTTATCCCCTATGTTCACCTCAAAGGTATTCATGAATTTCCAGTAATCGACTGGATTGCCAGAAAAGGGTTGAATATCTGGTTTTGGCAAACTCATAGCCATAGCAAGCATATTTGCAATTCCTAGATCACTCACCTTATTTGCTTGACCTTTCTTGTCCCCATCATGGCCTGCCTGCCCCTTCTGAGCACCCGCCACAACCTTGTCTGTATTGGGGATAAAATCATTTGCATTCACATTCAATACATTTTCCTTGCCCCCTTCAGGAGTTTGTGCCTGTTGGTTGCACCATGCCTGCGTTCTGTGATCTATGTCAGGCTCAGGCATTCCCGAAAGAGGCAAATTTCTGTTACCTTCTAATACATATTGTTCATTTTCGGCCTCTTGCCACAATGCCGCTTCAGCCCTGGCGTTCTCCAGTTCGTTTTCCGCTTTCATTTTATCCATTTCCTCTTTCAGTTCGAATTCCTTTTTCCTAAGTTCTTGTTGTTTGAGCAATTGTTCTTGTCTTTTCCTTGCGAGCTCCTCCTTTATTCTTGCTTCCCGCAGCCTTGTGCTGGCAGTTGTACTGGCCCTTGATGCTGCCTTCGATGATGTCGACCTTGTGTCGTCCTTCTCGGCAGCGACGTCCATTTTAAGATCTGCGTTCATTCACACCTTGATACACAGTCGAAGACGTCCGAAGTTATAAACTGTGAGGACGTCCAAAAGTTGTAAACTTTGAGATGTAGCTGCAGAATCAAACCCCAGAATCGACAAAGTTCAAACGCACATCAGCAACGACACCCGACGACAAAGAATAAATCCAAGCAACGCCTTGTACAGTTGAATGAACGTTTATTCTCAATATATACATGCACCTTGTGTGCGACGTATCATAAGCGGGTGTATGGGTGTGGTCAATCGTGTGAGCGTGAGAACATGTGTGTGTGTGTGTACGTGCGTGTTTGTGTCACAATGCATGCATGTTTCACAATACGTGCATGTTTCACAATACGTGGTTTACTGCAAGAGACAGACAAGAAAATATATACATATTTACAATAACATCATGGCATGAAGGGTATGATGCAAATAAAATATAGTAAATCAATAAAATACATAGTGCAAAATGATAAATAGATAAATCTACATTATAAGGTCTAAAATCAAGACTAACTCTGTGCTTCTGTAGTCATAGATTCTCAATAGAATGTATCTTAGGTCTTTAAACTTTTAACAATGTAGCCTTCTCAGAAATGTGTTGTTTTTGTGTACCTTATGAGGTCATAAATAAACAGAAGAAATAAAAACATTATTATATTATAAGTTTCGTTCATATTGTAAGAACAGTTATCACAAATTATTGATCGAATTTGACTCAAACTCTAAATGAATGTAATTAATTGTAATTTGCTTGCATTTATCAGCAGTTGATATATATATACAGATATAATTATTTAGTGAACAGTCCAAATATGATTAATTATCTTGAACTAATGAAATAATAATAATGATATTAACTCAGGTATAAACTTAATAATATAAATGTATATGATAAGGAAATAATTATAAACTGTATTTGTACCCTGTGTGCACAACATCAAATATACGTATTTGTTGTAAAAAGAAATCATAATGAATAAGTGAATAAGTAAATAAAATACTTGGTTATAGTTAACCTTTCAATAAACGTGGAATACACCTGTATAACTCAAATTAGGTTCATAGTTTTGTCAGCATCTCTCACTTCACTATGCTTGCTACAGACAGTATAATACAATATGCATATAGTTCAGTACTGTAAAGAGAATCATGAAAACTATTCGCCATGCCAATTTTCAGGCATGAATTTAGACAGAAAATTACACAAACTTTGAATACTTATACAACAAAATATATATATGATCATAACAGCAATAATGTATTCTACAAAGTTATACAAGTTTTGTAACTTACCAACTTTTGGCTCTCTGGGATTTTGACAACTTTCCTCAGGACATAACTTGAAAAGTGTTTCTTAAATGTTGAGATCTTAATGGCAAGCACACCAGTACAGCATGTGTGTCTATGATCTTGACTTCTATTCAATTGAGGCTTTGTTTTACATACCCCACTCCACGCCCAAGCTTATCCCCCAAGGTGGATGGTCAAAAACAAGAAACAAAGGACTCTCTATTGACCAAAGTGATTTTCATGGACTTAGTGCGCTTGGGTTGGTCAAGCAGGTATACCACTGCACATACTAACCATAAACATTATATTACATTACAGTAATGTATAAGTGGACAGGAAGTATACAGAGAGAAAGAAAGAGCGAGAGAGAGAGAGAGATAGGGCGAGGGGTGCATTATACTTAAACATATTCAACTTATACATAAAAACATTGACTACGACAGAAGTTATAACTGGTTACATGAAGTATTAACCAACAATCTACATTTTATCATAAATTCGATAACTTTATGGAAATTGCCGCAACAGGCATTTCTTTTCCCAAATGGGATATTACTCTCTCTAACTGGACATTCAAGTTCTCTACGTGAATTTTGGTTTCCCCAATCGGATATTTGATATAGCTTTATGGACACTTTGAACCTACGAGGACATTTGAACTCCCGTATCAGATATTTGATTTAGCTATATCAGTTTCAGTTTTCAGTTTGATTTTTTCTCATTTCCAACAAAACAGTAGACAAAATCCTTCATAAATACAATTATAACAATTGAAATGTAATAAAGAAACATGTAACACAATATATATATATTCATCTAAATTATACATTTGAAACCTCAATATGGATCATGATATATTTGTGGCTGAAAATAACATGCTGGAAATGGAGAGCTGTGCTTGTAAATCGTGGACCCCTCATATCAAATTATTCATTAATATTAAATAACATAATTAAAATAATGATAGTGGCCAAAAGAGGGGAAGAAAAATGTGAATTAAACAATAACATAATGCATGAAATTAGTAATTTACGAAGAATAACGAGGAGAGACGATGAGGACAACATATCTGCATGTGGACTAACATAAGAAAATGTTTCACAGGTGATGTATAAGGATATCATAGTAAACGCGCAAAGGAAACGGATCAAAGTTTATGCCTGGTTGAGAAGTGGTGACGAGTTCTTCGGATACCAACAATAATAACAAGGACAGTAATAATAGAGATAATATTAATGTTAATGATATTGATAATCGCTATAATAATAGTAATCATGATACTAATAACAAAAATAATCATGATAATAGTGATAATATTGGCAATAAAAAAGGGACAATCTAAGTACAACAAGGAGAGCTAGGTTTTATACGTAGCCAATAAAAATGTCTTAAGTTTTCTTTTGAAGACTGCGAGTGAAGGGGACTTTTTCAAATCTATGCACAAAGTATTCCAAAATTTAGGACCTTCAAAAATGAATGTATTTTGTGCTGAATGTGTTTTTAGTAAAGGTAAATGAAATTCTTCAGACTGTCTAGTGGGATATCTATGGATAGTTTGATTCTTTATAAACATGTCATGAAAAACTAAGGGAAGGGCACCAGAATTGAATTTATACATACATTTTCCAAGATGAAACAAGTACAGATACTTGTAGGGTTTCACAAGCTGAATACTTGTTTAGAGATGCATTTTCATAATCTGGAAAAGACTTGCTTCCCTTGTTTAGGGTGCTTTTCGAAACCCCATGGTTGCGCCTGGTATCCACTTATCAATGTAAGTGGTCCCCCCGGGAATTAGAATCTAATCCCCCATTTCTGTGGAAAGTAAAACATAATGCCCATTACATTGTGTGCTAGAGACATATTATTTGTGTAGAAGGAATAAGCAAAAGGAAAAACCCCGCAAATTTGACTGGTGTTCAGACGCGTTTAGCACGTTTAGGCTTATTGCCTATGCCGTGTACATATCAACGCATGCGAGATGGTTTAGGCTGGAGACATATGAGAGATGATCTGACCCATGAAATAAATTGCCAGTGATCCACCAATAATCCACATTAAATGCAATATCGATTCGATGGACTGTTATGATCTATATCTAAGCCTTAATTCAGTAACTTTTTCCTCACTCAATATTTACTCGATTTGTTTGAAAAACCACTTTCTTATCCATGTCATAATCTATTTTAGGTCCTGCATTTCGAATATCTCCAGCCATTAGTCGTAATGTACATGCATGTATGGTGCGGGTGTGGCGGGAAAGAAATTTGCACACGAAAAGCAGATCTGTAGGGCCTGTAACCCCCCTGCAACACAAAGCTTAGCATTGATTGTAGAGCAGTTTTCTACGTTTGATTCTATTGACTATAATGTACAATCAATCTTAAAAATCAAGTGTATGATTAAACGTTGATTTTTGTGTTAGGGGATCCTATTATTAGCGTCCGTGAGGAGTGCGAAAGATGGCTATTGTGCGTGAACCGCCCCTTCGATTTAATTTCACAGGAAACAGAAGTCTGTGTCGTTGCCACCAGTAGTGCATACCACCAATAGAAAGAAAGCGCTCCTCGGATGAGCGATTCCATGTCCCTTGTCGTCATTGTGTGGTGAATATTCACGTACTAGTAAACGACTGTTATCGATGAATAGTCATCTCTTTCTTGTTGTTTGACCAATGGCGTGCGCTACCTGATCTCTATAGAGCGGAGTTGCGCTTTCGGTGAGGGGAGGGGGGGGGGGGGGTGGGGGAGACAGGTTTACGGACTCGCGTGAAAAAAAAAACGCTTGTGGAAGGATGGGGGAGGGGGTGTTAATATATTGTATCAAATACATTCCATATTTGCCAATGTGTTGTTATATTTCATTATTCTTATGCATCTCTTGTTTTGTGAAAATATTGAATTATTAAAACTGAACGAAACTATATTCAATGAGTATGCTACCACAGGGATTGCATACGGGTGAACACTGCTTGTTATTCGTGAAACTATCCAAACAAAGCATTGGGAGACGAGTTGAAAATTTAATTAGGGATTGTGTGCGAGATCGCTAGCAGTTCGGATGAGCACTGCAGTAATTTAAGATTAAAACATTTTCATATTATGTTTTCGATTTCGCGAACATCCTCATATTACAATCTTATAGACACTAAGTTGATGATGAGGATAATTGGTTGGAATAAAGATCGTATCGTAATCGTCATGTAATCATATTTGAAATTGCATCAGAATTGACAATCCGTAAATATATATTAGGCCATTCATTCTTATGATTTGTATTTTTTTTTCTTATTGAAATAAAATGACATGCACTCTAATATGTCAATTTATTTCTAACACTTGTAAAAATGAGCGTCTTGATACGTTGTGCTGTACATGGTCTGTGACCTTCCATACTCATCGGTATCGTCATCACCGCTGTTACTATAGCAATAATCTTCATATCTTTTGTGCATTAATATTTTTATAGCGGCGTGGAAAATAGAGATTTCTTTGTTTTGGTAAAGTTTGTTTGCCTTGCACTATTTACATTCCTAAGGTGTTTCAGTTGTCAGCTTTCTGGGTCAAGCTGGCGTTTGGAATGTAGAAGTGAAAGGTACAAGAATACGAACTGAAGGTTGCTAGGCGTTTGGGCTGTCTTGGATTTAGGATCAGTATTTTTCGGGACTCGATGGATTTGGAAGAGTAGAATTGAATACTGAATCAGAATGTATGGTCAGTCCAAGCCGAACTTAGATGTTTTTCTATTATGCTTCTGATTTCGTGTTCTCCGGCTCGCTAGCATTCTTCAGCGACTTGAGGGGGTGGAGAGAGAGAGAGAGTGTGTGTGTGTGTGTAAACAGGTAGGAGAGATAACTGAGTTGTAAGATACGAGAGTCGTAGAACGAGAAAATTGAGTGAGAGAGTGGATGAGAGAGCTGTAGAGGGAGTGGTTAAAGTGTGAGAGTCGCAGAAGGAAAAACAGTTGACCGAGAGAGCAGTTGGGGGAGTGGTGAAGAGAAAGTTACATGAGAGGAAAGAATAACGGAAAGCCGAATAACTTGGGTTTGGAATCAGAGTACGCCCATTAAATAGTTCCATTTTATGCACTGATATTACAGGCGGATTAACTTGGCGCATTGCACCAAAAGTGATAGGATCGATTTGGGGAAGGGTTTTCTTGCCACCTGGTGATTGAGCCAAGAAGGATAAAAAGTGGATGTGCTAAATCGGGCGGGGTAGTTCTTTTCGTTCACAAATTGTTCTGCTGCCTTAGGCCATGTCGGTTTAGTTATAGACCGGGGACTGGGAGAGTTTAGTCAGCTGATCAGGTACAAAAGGTTTGATTGTCCCATCATGTTGTCATGAAGGCAGTGATCAAGGAAATGTGTTGCTGCCAGGCCATATCCTGTACAACAGAATGTAGTCATGTAGAATGGGGACAGGTGGTTACTTTTTTCCGAAGCAGAAATAATGAATATCTCACCCCATCATAAAAGGGATGGTCCGGGCTGAAAGTATTTATATCTTAATACATAGAGTAGAATTCACTGAGCAAAATGCTGACATTTCATTAAAATCGGATAACAAATAACAAAGTTATGGAATTTTAAAGTTTAGCAATATTTTGTGAAAACAGTCGTCATGAATATTCATTAGGTGGACTGATGATGTCACATCCCCACTTGTTCTTTTGTATTTTATTATATGAAATTAGGTTTATTCAATTTTTTTCCTCCAAGAACTAGAAAAATTGGATTGACAACTGATTTAATGCATTAGATATTTATTGATGCAACTTATTTCATTATAAGGGAGACATTTTATTCACACAAGTATGAAATAATGAAAAAAGTATGATTTTATGTAATAACATAAGAAAACGGAAGGTGGAGATGTGACATCAGCCCACCTAATGAATATTCATGAGGACTGTTTTCACAAAATATTGCTACACTGTAAACTTCAATAACTTTATTATTTGTTATCCGATTTTGATGAAATTTTAGGCATTTTGCTCCGTGAATGTTAATCTTTGTATTAAGATATAAATATTTTCAGCCCGGACCATCCTTTTAAATGTCCAGATAGTGAATTCTATCTGTTATGTTTATCTTTCTTACACTGTTCAGCTATGATTTCATATTAAACAGAGGTCCAATATAGGGCTTATTGGCAGTCGACAAAGACCGTTGCCTTTTTTTCAAACCGCCTGCTGTGTATGCTCGCTCGCGGAATGAATACAGCCTACACATATAATTTATTAATCACAAATTTCTTCAAAAAGGTTTTGCTCAACTTAATTACCACGAAACACACACCTCTCACGAAAAAAACGTTGTCACATCCAAAATTAGTGGAGATTCATGTTTGCGAAATCAAGGGGGGGGGCTCTTACTTCAAAACAGTTCAACATTTATATTAATTTTTAGATAATTTTAAATTAGTGTTCACAAATATTAATATTATAATATTTTAAGCGACTCATTTAAGTAGTTGTAGTGTAGTAGTAGTAGCGTTGTTACTGTCATTATTATTATTATAATTTTAGCTCCACCGTAAATAATCGTTTGTTATAAATCTATGCAAAAATATAAAAGTAAAATAATAGTGAAAAAAGATGAAAAAGAAAGGAGAGGGAGAGTCCAGAGAGATAGAGAGAGAGATGGGAGATCAATTATGTATTAATGATAACATGAATATTATGTTAGAATTATGGTTTGTAATAAAGTAATAAATAAATTTAATGTTGTATTCAACCTGGGTCACCACAAAAAAGCGTTAAAAGTCAACATAAACACTTCCATCTGACCCCACATTTCTTTTTAGGCGGGGGGGGGGGGGGATCAGACCAGTAATACAGAAAAAGTAGGCATATTTTCTTTTTTGAAAATTTGTATTGATTCTTTTTGTAACTGATCTGCATTTCCTCTTCTTTGATTCACAAAAAATAAAAAATAAAATCTTACTTCTGTGTACTTTGCCAAGAACGATCATTTTATTTTGTGGGATTTTTTACCCCAAACTTGTTAGTATTGAATCTTTCCGATCCCTCTTTATCTATATTTTAAAATATCATCTTTAATTCTTTAATATTTTGTCTCCTTCTGACTGGCAATAACTGTGTTTGTTACACTACGAATAAAAGAAAAACAGGGTCTTATTTTGAAGACTACACGAATGAAAGGGCACGGTTGGCCGCACTCTGAAAATACAGGGCTCTAATATATCATTGTGTGTGTTCGCGTGGGGGATCGCAGCTGTGCTGTGATTGGTCACTTGATCAAGGACAATGCCCTTTTTTAAATAGGTAGCTTTCAATTGCGTGTGCATACTCTCTCGTACTTCAGCGGAAACAACTTGAATAGCAAAATAGTATTTCATTCAAAAGAGCATTATTTTTCGTTATTTCTGTTTGTTCAATTTCATCAATATCTACGTCATTTAAAAGGGTAAACATTGAACTTTCATTTTATCCTAATTTCTTGGTATCTCTACAATATCAGGTTATTTACTCTTTGAAATGTTCATGGAATTATAATTTCTAGGTTTTACTTATTGAAAAAAAAACGATGTAAAATATTACATTTTTTCTCAATTTTTTTCAAACGCGAATAAGAAAGATAATAACACGATCATAAAGTCCATGAACCATGCCTCATTTCATGTGTAGAGGTTTTCATTATACAACGTACGGGTAAAGAGTTATGACCGTTTTAAAATCAGTCTCTGCTTACGTTTCGGTCAATTTAGGATTCCCTCGAATACCCCTGGCAGTCAAGGGGTATTCGTATTGGCACATTAAGAGTTAAAATATGTTCATTAATTGTGGATTATTCCTACAGAGTAGAGTTTCATTTATCACATATTACTTTTCAAAGTTGTGTGATCAACTAAGATCCAACAGGATCCCTGGTATGAACTTTTTCGTTCCAGAAAAAAAAACATGTAGACGTATGTGAATGCAGATACGAGACATGATACCAAGAAGGTACGTGTCTAGTTGTCTATTATTTACTCGAAAGTTGAAACTGATTTTCCTTTTAAGTATCCTAAATATCAGAGCACCTGTAAACAATAAAAAACCTGCTAGGTTTGGAAAAAAGTTCACTATTAACTGGGTAATGTTACCCTTTCTGGGTTGACGTCTGTGACCGCATAACTTGTAAGTCATATATATATTATCTTGTGATTTTGTAATGAATAAACAAGTAATGAGACAAATAGCCCTTTGGTGCTACTTTTTTAGGTTCAGTTCAAAAAAGGTTTTGTATGTTTCAGTCTATTTTGTAAAGCCTCACATAATGCAGTTATGTAAATTATTACCCATGCACCTATACATAACCAATTGTAGAAAATGAATGTAGTTTAAGGGTTTAAATAATAAAATTAGTACATAATGCCATATCTTTAATATTACATGTATACCCTTTTAGAGTGCCGTTAACATTTTTGTGGGACAGGTTTATAATCACCTGACTGAATGGGACGTAGTGATCATTGTCTGCGCCCGACCACGTTCGGGAAATATTTGCTGGCATTGATATTTTAACTCCAAAAGTATGCAGTTTTCCCTTTTTTCAGAAATTAACCCATCTATGCATGTCTTCGGATGAAGAAACCCATTTTGAGGTAGCCCTGTGGGATTACTGTCGGGCCCCCGTACAGGATAAAGTTGCTGGCATTGGTATTTAAAAAACTATCCCAATGTATATTCTGGCCATTGAAAAAATAATTATCCATTTATGTCTTCACCTGAATGAGTCAGTTGTGGGACATCTGGGCCCTTTGGCCCTACTGTATTTGGCCCCCGTACAAGATAATGTTGCTGGCATTGGTATTTTTGTGAGCCCCAATGCATGTAGATGTAGATAAACCCATTTTCGGGGCTCTTCAGGCCTACTGTCTGGGCCCCCGTACAGGATAAGGGTGCTGGCATTGATATTGTTAAAATCCCATTGTATACTGCCTCCATTGCAAAATGAATTATTCCTGTACATTTTCAGCTGAATAAATTAGTTTTCGGACATTATTATGGGCATTTTGGGGCTACCGTCTGGGCCCCCATACAGAGTAAAGTTTTTTTTTTTTTTTTCTTTCAATAGCATTTATTTAATCATCTGTATATACATTTCACATTTATATCAAAATACATTAAACATAATCAAATAATACATACGGAAGACGATACAAAGATTTACCAGTACAGTTTTTGTTCATTTCTAGTCTCCTACGCAATTCTGATTTAAATAAAAACGTTAGATTTGCTGGTCTATTGTCTACTTTCCTGTAATTACGTAACAAAATTGATTTATACACAGTCCAAAAAGCTACATTAATGATATCATCTAGTTCTTTGTGCTCGTTATTTTTTATCAAAAAATCGACATCGATAATAACGTGTTTATTGAAGGCTTTTTTAATCAGCCAAATTATATATGACCAAAAATTTTGATTTAATTTACAAGTGATCAAGGCATGTGTTATGTCCTCTTCTACATGGCAACTATTACAATAAGCATCTTCACTTATACGCCATTTACATAAATTTCTTTTCACAGGCAATAAATTATATAGTATTTTGAAATTAAATGATCTAAGTTTGTTTTCTTTTACTGTTAACAAGTTTCTCTCGAAACAAGTATTCCAGACTATACTCTTTTTCGAAATATTTTCCCAAAAGAAACAACAACGTGAATTTGACCCTTCATGACGTATAGCATAATTGTAAAAGTATCTTGAAGGTACGTGGTCCAGACATTTTACTGAGTTACCTATTTTTAGTTTGGGTATATCAAGATGCGCAGATCTTTGTAGGTTCTCAATAATAGATTTTGATAGCCAAATTTTAGGTATAGCTTGCCTCAGTTTTGAATAATAAAAAATGACAGATCTTTTACTATTTTTAAACTTCAACACAGATGAAATTTCGGATACATCTTTAAAGCCTCCATTAACATTCAAAATGTCTTCCAAGTATATTATTCCACTACTGTACCATTCCTTGAAAAATAGTGGTGATTTATTAAAAACAATATAATGATTCAACCATAAAATATTTTCTACCTCATGTTCTTTTCTGAATAATATTTCTTTATCAATCAGACTCCAAGCTCGAATTATTTCAACATAAAATGGAGGTATTTTCTTATCAAACAATGGGGTAACATTGTGAACCCGAAAGTCGCTATTCAATATTAGATTAAGAGTTCCAAAACGCTCAAACCAATAATTTCCAAGTGTTTTCCACATAGAATTTACCTCATTTGTTAACCTTCCTAACCATCTTAATCTAAAACTGACTACTTTCTTTTCTATGTCAACCATTTTCAGACCACCTTGTGTGTAATCTTTGATAACATCACATCTTCTAACCTTTTCCATTCGTGAATTCCAAAGGAATTTGAAAAACATTCTATTTAGTTTCTTAATAATTATTGATGGAACTGAATTAAACATAAGCAAATGGACTACTTGGCTTAGTGCCAAGCATTTCACAATCGTCACTCTACCAAATAATGTCAAGTTTCTTTTACGCCAATTATCTAGGAGACGTTGCATTTTCTCTAACTTATTTTCCCAATTTGCACTGTTAGCAATTTCCACATTATTAGAGATAAAAAAGCCCAAATATTTTACCGGGTTTTCTGCCCATGTCAGGTCAATATCTTGTATCACCCATCGATTTTTTTTCTTACCTATCCATAAGAGTGCAGTTTTTTCTTTATTAATTTTAGGACCGGCTACCCTCCCAAAATCTTCTAATTCAGTTAAAATAATTTCTAATGAGCTATCGTCTCCAACAAAAAAGGTAGTATCATCTGCATACTGTAATACCTTTAACTCAAAGTGACCATTGGTTTCATCAAAACAAACACCTCTTATAGTATCATTTTTACGTATCTTGTTTGCAAAGAATTCAGCTGCAATCACAAACAGGAGTGCCGAAAGAGGACAGCCTTGCCGTATTCCCCTTTGCACTTGAAACTCTTCTGTTATCCTACCATTTACAATTACTGAACTTACTATTCGACTGTAAAGGACACAGATCCATTTGCGAAATTCATCGCCAAAATTTAACTTGTCTAAGCATTTCATTATAAAAGATATATCAATACAATCAAATGCTTTGGTGAAATCAACCATCATGACCGCACCTTCAACATTTTTTTCATGCATGTAATCTATCATATCTTTAACAATTCTTACATTGAAACCTCCTAAACGTCCTTTAATATACCCTACTTGTGTTTCCATAATAATACTCGTTAAAACCTTTTGTAATCTTAATGCTAGAACTGTTGCAATTATTTTATAGTCGCAATTGAGAAGTGTTACTGGTCTCCAGTTCTTTAAATCATCACTGTTTCCTTTTTTATAAATCAGGGTTATGAGACCTTTTCGTTGTGAAGGCGACATCTGTCCATTACTGAAGAATTCATTGAATGCACTAATTAACAACTCGCCTATTTCTTCCCAGAAAACTTGATAAAATTCGATAGGCAGTCCGTCCATACCTGGCGCTTTATTCCTCTTCATTGAGAATACAGCCTTTTTGCATTCTGCCATACTCATCAAGCCTTCACATTTATTTCTTTCATCTTGACTAAGCTTTTTCACATCTTGTGAGAACACATATTCATTCATATGATCTAGATTAATATGATTTCTCTTATACAGATCTTCATAATACAGTTTAACTTCTCTTAAGACATGTTGTTGCTTAGTAACTACATGTCTCTTCCCATTTACTCTTAGTTGAGTAATAAGTTTATTTTCCCCATTTTTTTTCTCAATGGATAAAAAATAATTTGTGTTTTTTTCCCCTTCTTCCATCCATCTGATCCGTGACCTTATTGCGGCACCTTTACATTCATTTATGTATAGCTTCTCTAACTTTTCTTTAAGTTGTAGGTATTTTCCTTTTGATATATCATTATTTCGATTGTCTAAATCACATTCACATTTGGCTAACTCAATTTCCAAAAGTTCTTTTTCACATTTTTTCCTTTTTCGTTTGCTGAATTTCTGAGCAAATTCTCTACATTTGATCTTCAAAATCTCTAGTTTCATCATAGAGGTATTTTCATTATCACTAAGGCATTTTGATATAACATTTCTAATTCCTATCTTAAAGTTATTGTCACTAAGGTAGGAAGTATTAAGTTTCCAATATCCTGGACCTTTAATTATTTCGCTCAATCTTAATTTCAAAGAGATTGCATTATGATCTCCCTTAACAACGGGTCTAATGTCTGTAGAGACAACTTTCCCCAACATGTCCTTACTTATTATCCAATAGTTTAATCTAGATGCAATATCCATATTCATATTTCTCCAAGTGAATTGTCTTACATCTTTGTTAAATTTTCTCCAGACATCTACGAATCCTTTATTTTTCAGCAAAGTTTTTAGTTTGTGTGGAGTTTTATAGTACAAGCTTTTTGATCCTTTCGTATCTTTTCGTGGATCTAAAACAGAATTCCAATCGCCTCCCAAAATTAGATAACAATCTTTATCTTTGTTTTGGATATGATCAATTGTTTTTCGAAGTTTCCTAAAAAATGAATCTTTGTACTTTTTCTCCGTTGGAGCATACAAATTAATTAAACAATAATTAGCTGAGTTCTTCGTGAATTTGATCACTAATAGTCTTCCAGTGTTGTCTTCACAGCTACTGTCTTTAGTCATGTTGATATTTATATTTTCCTTTGCTATAACTGCGACACCTCTTGCACGATTGCTTCCATGAGAATAAAATACTTTGCCTTTCCATTCACTATTAATGACTGGTTCGATCTCCGTCGACCAATACGTTTCTTGGGCTAAAATGAGGTCAGCTTTTTGGTTTTGACACCATTTGAAGAAGATGTTGCGCTTGGTTTTGTTGCGCAATCCTCTCACATTAACGCTCAAAAGATGACACGATGACATGATAAAAGAAAATTAAGTTGAGACACCAATAAGATTTTTCCTCACTTTTTCTTTGATTTCTTCTCTTTTAGTTTTCTTTTCTTTGCTGGTTTCTTCGCTGCAAGTTGAGATCTAGTCTTCGGCAACTCGGGTGACTCTATCGATACTTCCGATTCTGGACAATCATCCGTCTCGATTTCTAGACTATCACCATCACTCGATTCATCAGCGCTGGTTTCTGTGTGAACTCGGTCTGCTTGTTTGAGACGCTCGCTACGAATGAATTGCGTAATCTTTGATTGTGTGTTGCCCGACGTTTCATCTTGTGAAAGGGTCTGCAATTCGGTAGCATCTTGGTTGTCAGCTGTTCGTCTCGTTGCCTTGGTAGCGGTCCGTTTCGGCATCTCAACTCCAGCCTGGCTGTCAGTTATGTGATTGGTTGTCTTGGCGACGGTTCGCATCGGCTCCTTTTTGTCGTATTGACTTCGCTCCCGAGTATCCAAGGTTCCTTGCTTACCGATCGGCTCCTCTCGGCCTTCTTCGCTTGTTAATCCGGGGTTCGGACAATCTCGTTGTAAGTGCCCTTCCCTCTTGCACAGCCGACATACGATCTGGTTTGTGCATGCTGAACGATGATGTCCCTTATTAAGACAGTTTGAACATGTTATTTGATCTTTGTTGACTTGGTTTGCATGAAACACCTTTCCACGAAAATTTCCGAAAGAGAAGATTCTCGGAACAGGTTGTGCTGGCTTTTCTATATAGATGACTCTGTCGCCCGTTAGGCAGTTTGTTAGTTGGCCATCTACCCTCAACTTTGGGAACGTAACCTTTCCCGACACCTTGTATTTTCGTTTCTCAAGTTCATCAACAATCACTGAGTTGTCCACAGACAAAGGGATGTCTTTCACAGTTAGTCTAAGAAGGTTCTCATTTCCACCCGCTAGAAATGGGTTAGAATCATACACTGCAATGCATACATTACGAATGTTCAAACCACTTGCTATCAGTGCAATTCTATAGTCCTGATGTGTAATGTATAACCTCCATAGCCCACCAACTTTATGTATGCCCATGATGTGAGATGTAGGCACAGACTTTAATAGGGCCTTGTATACTTCTGGACTTTCCAGGTACTTTTCCATAACATGGGGTACATCCCGATGTTTAAAGAAAATTGGCTTACCAGTAATGGTGTGTTTGTCTTTGATCCCTGTTGCTGCTGCGTATGATTGCCTCTCATTGGCTTCCCTGTTATAAGCCGCCATTTTCAAAATTGCAAAGTCGTATCATAAACTATATCCAAAGTCTGACAGAATCCAGTCAAATTTTCGTCCAAACAACAGATCCCTGCTGCCTTTGACTATATTGTTCAAGTCCAAGTAATTTATATTCCAAATAATCCTTTGATTTTGTCGATGTAGAGAGATTTTTCCAGAGCTTCATGAAGTCGTAACTTACAAGAAAGAGTGGAAATAGCGCCCTCCATACAGAGTAAAGTTGCTGGCATTGATATTGTTAAAAATCAGTATGTATACTGAGTCTATTGCAAAAATAATTATCCATGTATGTCTCCACCTCAATGAATCAGTTGTGGGACATCTGGGCCCTTTGGGCCTAATGCCTTGGCCCCGTACAGAATAAAGTTGCTAGTATTGATATTTCTTAATCCCATTGTATATCGCCTCCATTGCAAAAGGATTTATATACATTTCCTGCTCAATAAATTAGTTGTGGGACATCTGGGCCCTCGTACACGGTAAAGTTGCTGGCATTGGTATTTTTGTGAGCCCCAAAGCATGTAGATTCCATTTTAAACAGAATTAGCCATGTACCTTTTGAGCTGAATAAACCCATTTCGGGGGCCCTTTGTGCCTACTGTCTGGGCCCCCGTACAGGATAAATTTACTGGCATGGGTAGTTCTGGAAATCCCAATGTATATTTGGTCCATTGCCAAAAAAGTTAGGCATGTACCTTTTCAGCTGAATTAAACAAATTTTGGGCCCCTTTTTGAGGTCCTCTTGGCGTTCCGTACAGGATATGGCCTGGCAGAAACACATTTTCATGATCACTGCCTTCGTACCAACATGATTGGACCATCAAACCTGTTATACTCTATTGTCGGTCGTCTAGCCCACGTAATTATACTATACCAGCTTGTTTCTTTGACATTAATTTGAAATTAACACATTATGCACGACTTTACTTCATCTCTTCGTTCGAACTTGTTTTTTCTTGACTCTGTCTTCCTTGTGCGTGGGAAGCGCAAGACGGTGGGCGGCCATCGGCCGTCTTGCAAAGCTGTTCCGCTACATTTTCATCACTCTTTCTAATACCTTTCTTAATGATTTATATTATTTCATCACCAGTATCAAATCATCATCATCATCACCATCAAAATTACCGTAGGCAGATGATGTCGGCGGAAAGCAATCGAAAGCAATAAAAAATCACAGAATGATACTTCAAATTTGCAATTTCTTCTGTTCACTGGTACAGTAAAATTATAAAACTACGTCAAGTGAGAATGGAAATGCATGGATACTCTAATATAACCTGAATTCAGCTAAAGGAATCAAACATAAGGTGTCCAATATATAACTCACTTCATATAAATATATGGACAACGACTAGACGCCACAACATCGTAGTCCCACATACTATCAGAGAGGCGGACTACGAACTATTGTTTACGATCTACAACGTAAGTTCTTGACGCATATATCGTATAGCTGAATTTATTTGGACTTGCCGAAACAAAATGGAACTAATATAGCACACAATATAATCTTCTTTTTATCAAGTGACTTGCATCATGTCAAATCTGAAAATGAACGACTGCTCTGGGTCATTGGGCAATGATTATTTCGTTATAAACTGCCTAAATATGTCACCAAAACTAGTTTATTGTCGGCAGTCGGATATCTTCTAAAATCCTACATTACGGAAGATGAAATGTCCAAAAACGAACATATTCGATGGCCTATGCAAGATCTCTACCCTCATCTTAACTCTAATATTAATAATTTGCCAATTTTATTGGCTTTCGACAAATTATATATGCTAGTGAGAGCCCTATACCAACATCGCAAAAGACCAATAAAGCTGTAAGAGAGAATGTTTCTAAGCAATTGATTCAGATGAAAGACCAGATTTCGTCATTGGAAGAGGGAAGAAAAAACAGATACGATACTCTACTGTTCGATAACACTGAAGATGAAGTAGAAGAAACAATCAATGTGGTTAACAAATTCTGCCCCCCCCCCCCCATTTGGCGAAGCCGGATCCGCCCCTCCAAATGTCACAGCAAATATCTGTAATATGAATATGTCATTCAAACACAAGTAAAGACCTTCATTTTTTTTAAACGTCACATTCTAAACGGGTCAAAATGCCCTATTTTAGTTACATTCTTTGTCTAAAAAGTTTTCAAGGGAAAATGTGCCCCCACCTGAAAATTCCCTGATCTGCCACTTATTGAATACACATATATCATTCAATTATAGACACGTGTAGTCCATAATAATGTATAAATCAGAAAGAGTATGGTGGATTTTTTGAGTAGGCCTATAATAAGCTTAACGTTTTTACTTTGTCTATTCCGAAATACTGTTCCCAAAAGCAGGAATCCAATTAATGTTTATTTAACCACATGTCTATCAGGGATTTTGTTTGAAAAAAGATAAAAAAGAGATCGGGCTGAGTGTGATTAAAACAAAAGATCTTACCTGCGCCTGAACATTAAACCTAAAAGAACTGGGCTATTTGAGATGTATTTAGGACTGGAGGTGGCCTGGGGCATGATGCCCCCCCCCCCTTCTGATCTCATTTGGCACGCACATTCCTTACCACAAAAACTACAAGATAGTATTAAAACATTCTGAAAATGATTTTTTTATTATTATTATGGATAAAATATGCAAATTTATTCATGAAAAACATTTTTTGCATATTTTCAAATTTTCTTCTTTTTTTTGCTGATCTCATCTTTGTAATCTAATTTTACGGTTTCCACGAAGAAAAATTGCGAAAGCCAATTTTTTCCTTATGTATTTCCTTGTTTTTTATATTTTGTTTTTTCATTGTTGTTTTAATGGGAAGTATTATAGACAATTTAAGAACTTAATCAAACCCTAAATTAATTAAGCAGACCAATTAAAACGAAAAAAAACACCCTTTTATGAACTTCATCTCCATAGACTTTGTACACAAAGTATAAAAATGAGCCATTTTCGGCATGACATTGTCTCGTAAAAGTCACGTGACGTCCCGATGCTATACCCGTTTGTCGTCGATTTGGTCTCAAAAGTTGCGCGAGATATAAGAAAAAAAGGAAACAAAAAATTGCGCGAAGTTTTAGACGGTCAACACGGTTTATTTTTCAAACCATAAAAAAAAACATGTTCATGCTATTAAGCTCAAATATTATATCACAACAATCAAAATCTTGTTGAACTTGTTACTACTAAAGCCTGAAAGCTGGAAGTATAAACATTTGTAGAAGGGTAGCTTTTGGAAAATATAACAGACGTACACGTCACTGAACTAATTATCGGCCTTTGCGTGGATCCCCGCATTGCGCTCATGTAAAAACAACAAATTGGATAGTTGCTTTAATGGATTCATCGAGGTGTCACTGTAAAAGATAAAAGAGCTGCGTCCGTTTTCGCCGCAATAGGGCACGCTGGATGGCAAGAGCACTCAGTCGTAGTAGAAAAACTGGACAATTGAACGCTCAGCGGGTACGCCGCAGAAAACAATGGGAAAGACGCTCAGAGACTTTTGACAACACGTCTCACGATATGACCATTGACATATGGGTTATCCATTTGCATAGTTTGATCACACCATATCCACTTTAAATTCCTGGAAATTTCAGCAACACAACACTTGTTGTCATAATTACGACACACATTTTCTTTATTGAATTGTATCACGACACCAAGGGCCTTTAATGGCGAAGTCCGCTGGATTGATACATATCCTATGGGCGATCAACATACGTGAAATAAGCTTTTCTTGGAAGATAGGGTAATTAAAATATTTTTGCGCCCTCCCCCTATATTGACGAAAGCTGGATCCGCCCCTGAAAAAAAAATCATTTTTTCAAGCTCGCAATTCATGCTTGCATTATTTAGTCAGATGTAACTATTTTGTATTTCTAGTGTAACATCTTTTTTTTTAAACTTTATTTTGTAACATTTAATATAAAGATACTTATGAACAAATCGTGTTTGGTTTACGCATTATAAAGCACTTTCTCATATTCCAATTTTACCTAAATGTAAGTATTTTCAAACGAAATCTATGAAAATGGTGGAATTTAGGCCTTCACTATTTTGATGTCAAATAGTCTCATAATTGGGATTAGTTGCAAACACGGTGTTCGGATAGAGGACACATCAAAGTATCAAGACAGTCACCCGTGACAAAGTGGTAATCTCCCATTGAAATACCCCACCAATCAAAGGGTCATCTTTCTATTGAAATCCCCCACCAGTCACACCACCTCAATATTCAAGAATTTGGTAATCTACCCAATCAAGAATAGGGTAATCTCCCAATTGAAATCTATCTTGACCTTGGGGTAAGCTCCCCCATTGAATACAGCTATGCGCTGGCCCGGGTCATTTTCAACGTCTGGCTTTCGGGGAATTAAAGTAAACTTCAAATGGGCCGTTTTCCTTGTTCCCCTCTTGTCCCTATACGATAGCCTTGATTTTTTTTTTCGTAATGTGCATGTTAATATGATTCCCATTATATTTCCTAACATATTTTGCCATTGAATGTATAATTTAATACTTTCCTTTATAACGAGAAAAATTACACGAAGCATGTTTGGTGCAGCATATTCTAACATAACATTCAACTGATATTTTATTGAAACATTTTTCTTATTAACCATGTAACTTCTTCATTAATATTAACGCTCGAGTTATATCCTTGGGATTTGATGTGTCATTTTATTTTTGTATCATCTGTCTGTGGATTTTTATAATCAAATATATTTGGGAAAGGATTGTTTAACAGGCAAAAGTGAAGGTCCTCAGTTGTGTTTGAACGACATATCCTCATTAAAATATATGCTGTGAGTTTTAAGGGGGGCACACGTGTATAAGAGCGGCATATTTACATAAACAAAATTGATAATGGCTCTCAAAAAAGGGGAAGGGTGCATGGGCAAGATGCCCCCGCCCCCGGGATTTGCCACTGTATCTGCCAGGTGCAGAATATAGATCCCGTGTTCTGTACTCAAATTTTAGTAGAGTTCAGTGAATTAACCACAATAATTTTGAGAGGCCGACTATTGTTCAAAATAAATATGGTGTCTTTCTGCTTTTTCTTCTGTCTAGTGCGCAACATACATTTCATAGCGAAGACCTCTTCGTGTGAATAGCTTTGCATTTGGTCAGTAATTATGTTTACATCAATATGATTTCGACCTTTCTGTTCCTCTTTTCTTCTTTCCTGTATACAGTGCGTATCCAAAAAAAAGTTTACACTTTGAAAAAAACATGTAATATTATACATTTGTAATATCCTGAAGATTTTTCCACATTTTAACAATGGTACAGATCCATTTAAGCAAATGACGATATAACTGTCAAAAATATTTCCGCTTGAGTGAGCGTCACTTACTTTTGAAAAGTTGGTGAAAATGATTTGCGCAGAACTTTGAAATAGTTATGCGAATAAAAGTAGACCTCAATCATGAAGAACGCGTTGAATTTAGCTAGTAAAATTAATTTGAAGATATATTTTACCTTTTTCATCTTGTTTCCTTGCCCAAAACACTTCGAAGATTGCATTGCGCCCCACCCCACTCCCCACACACCGAGGCCATCGTGACGGTATTTGCTTTACACTGAGCTGTGATTTGCATGTAATGTCTAAGGCTTGATTTTTTTTTTTTTAATCATTGTCAAGCTTGGGAAAAGTGTGGAGAAACAAGTATTACATGAAATATGAAATGTAAACCCACTTTAAATAAAAAAATCTTAGTGAAAATGCAGGAGATGTCTGATATAAAGCTTTGTTCAGATTCAGTTATGTCCTCAGATCCAGCTGGCACAAAAATGGTAAAGGTTTTGCTTATTAGTGTTGAAATTTCAATTTTGGTGTCAAAATTGTAACGAAATGCTTGAATGTATCTGTTTTATTTCAATTGACTAAAAGTGCAAGGGATAAGTATGAGAAATGTTTCGCAGGGTAAGTTTGATTTCGCCCTTTCCCCTTGACACAGCGTGAAAACGAGCATTTCTGCGCAAACAGATTTCTGCGAGCTTTACAAAATTGGACAGTATGATTTGTAAGTATGATAGATGAGACCCAAACCCACAAATATATGTGAACAAATTACCCACATGTTGTATCTTTTTAATTCCCAGGATTTTTCAAAGTGTAAACTTTTTTTGATTCGCACTGTATATACGCATATATGAATAAGTCGACTATATTTTCTTCATTTCAAGGGGGTCCACACTTTGCAAGCTTTGCTTTTAGTTGACCCCCTATTTTCCATTTATACTCAATGTTATATTGTTTTTGTCTTACGAAGTAAGAATGCTCGTCTATTAAATTGTACTTATTTACATTACTTAGTATTATGTTTTGAAAGGAAATGGAATAAAGAATTGATTTGAATTGAATTGTGTATACTTCGGCATGATCCGCGCCAGCATACACTCGATCCTTGTTAATCTATAATTTTGTTTGTGTGTGTACTTAGTATGTTAATGTGCAAACTATACAGAATCGCCATTTATCCTATTGTGACGAAACAAAAGGCTTCTTCCGGGAGGTCAAGTTTATTGAAAGTATAACAATAAAGAAGTGTAGTACAAAGTTGGTAGGGAAACTAGGCCAAAGAGGTTTTTGTATTACTAAGTTTACGTCGTTAAATTAAATTTACCTTCGACAATGGGAATCTACTTTGCAATAATTTTACATACAAACTTTGCAGATAAATTTAGATATTTGAAAGGAAGAAAAAATCACGGAAAGATGCACTGTATAATTCAAACTTGAATGTTAAAACGAAAATAAGTACAGACAAGATTTAGAAAAATCCAAAGGAGCAAATAAGGTCGGATGGAAAAACGATGCCATTAAAATCAAGTTGACGAAACTGAAAAACTGTGAGTTGAACAGGAAAATTGAAAAAAATATTGAAACCCCCCCCCCAAAAAAAAAAAAAAACTTTAAATGGCCAGAGGCCGCAGAACGGTTTTGAGCGGGGGAGTGGGGGGGGGGGGGGGGGGGGCTGACCATGCATGAAATCGTGGTACTTTTTACGTTTTGTACGCTATTTGGGGAAAAAAATTTTGTGTGTGTGTGTGTGGGGGGGGGGGGGGGGCTTCAGCCCCAGACCCTGTCCCGGTTCCTTGGCTTCTGGATGGTAATTAAGAACACTCGGTTACATAATAATATAGATCACAGGGGAAATCTATAAGAGAATAAAGACGGATTCCAGGTATATATATATATAAAATATAGGTTTTCCCGTCCAATTACGCGTCGGAGTCACTTGAATGTATAAATGTGCATTTTAAATCACGCGGTATTTCCCCCTGGAGATATCGGTCATTCAAAGCTTTGAATAAGACTATGTAATTCCTTAGAAGACTCTATAATTCGTTTATAAACAATCAATTAAATTCAAGGGCAAGACTACGTCAAATTTGATCATTTCAATATTTGTCAAGTGCTTTTGATTTAGTTTGAAGGCAAAGTTGTTTAAAACGGTTTTATAAGTTAACAAAAGTATTATTCTGAATTTTGGGCAATGAAATTCAAGAATTGTGCATTTAATTAAAAAAATACCGATAGGGCTGCTTGAGCATCCTATTTATTTTTTATTAAGTTCAAATTAACCATATTTTATTAATTTGTTTGTTCTTTATGTGTGAATATATAGGTGTCTTGTATAGTCAACTAAAACCCCAACATAACCGTCAAGTTGGGTATGACTGCATTTTTTTGCTGGAAGTTGTAGTATAGGGTGTCTACTCCAAGAATCCGACGGGTGCCACCTGGGCACTCTTGTGCAATTTTTTATTGACGTCATAGGCCATACCCACTTGTTCACATACCTCTTTAATATGATTTTCATAAAATCAACATATGTTCCTAATATGAATCGCTACGAATTTAAAACGTGTCCGATGCTTTAAAGGTCATTCAATGTCATAAAAGGTCAAATTGGGTCACAAATGTAAGTAATGAAATGATACAGCATATACCATGTTTGGAATACAAACAAGTTGGGAATTATTTATAAAGGTCTATTTTTGGCTGAAAGTTATGTTGAGGATATGTGCAGATTGAGAATCTGACGAAGGCTACTTTTGCAATCATGGGCAACGTCATCTTCTGACGTTATAAACCATACCATCCTTTTCACATAGGTCAACCTCTTAATTATGACTAGTGTAAAAAAATAAACATTTCATGTTTGTTATCAAAATAAAGCTTATGGGAAGTGGAATGTACATTTAAAGGTTAGATAAAAAAGTGAAGCACTTGTAAAGGTGACCTTTAGGTCATTTACACGCATGAAAGATTGATGATCGCGCGAGTTTAACAGGACCTTAAACAGAACGTTTAATATATCATTTGGTATCAAATCATTTCATGCGATTCCAAATAATCTACACCAATTTAACACTTTACACCATGTCCTGTTATATTTCTCGCATAACTACCCTCTGTACCATACCTCTTCGACCAGATGCTCATAGGATTCCCCCTCACCAACAATCTCAACTACATGCCTCTGCCAGAGCTGTGTTACTTAGATTCACACTTGCAGTATGAACTATGAAATATTTGATTTGACAGGCAACCGCATTAATCCTTAAAAGTTATAGAACAGGGTGACGCTGACTTGTATCGACAATGAAGTTCCTCTCATTCACTGAGAACGAATTAACAACCACTGGTCCATGTACTATCAGCAAGCAATCTTCTGAAGATGTAATGGCAGTAGAAGCATACATAATTTTTCTCTGACGACACTGATACTTCTGTTCTACCAGTGTTCTCATTTTGGGTTTACAAGTCTTTGATATTAGAGGTATGGCATTGAAGTTTGTAGAAAAAAGCCAGCTTTGCACAGATAAACAAAGTCTCATCGCTGGAGTCTGCTGTCCAGGCTCTAGAGCAACACAGTCGAAGACAAAACCTTGAAATTGCTGTCATTCCAGAGAGCCAAAATGAGGATGTCTCTGCTTTAACAATGAAAGTGTTAAAGCACATCGATGCCAATGTTTCTGACCATGATGTGGATGTTGCTCATCGTTGGGGGTCGAAACACAACTCTGACCATCCTCAGTCCGCAGCGAAACCGCGACCAATAATCGCGAGATTTGCAACTAGGAGGGTTCGTGACACAGTCTACGATAAGCGTATATCGCTGAAGTCTACAAAAGTAAAGGACTTAGGTCTGCGGGGAGAGGGCAAGATATTTGTCAATGAAAAGTTGCTTTCAAGCACCAAACAGCTGCTCTCCAAAGCAAACTTGACACGTAAAGCCAAGAACTACCGCTACCTATGGACCAGCAATGGGACACTCTTAGTCAGGAAATCTGCAGATTCCCCTGCTATTTTGATTTTTTTGTGAAGCTGACATTTCTAAAATACAGTGACTCTTTAACATCTTACATTATTGTCCCACAGATTCCATTTCTATGATTTTCAATGGTTGTATTTGACCTAGATAATGTGAATTCTTGCCAGCCTTTTTCTTTGACCCCTGATGATTTTAATTCAGTTGTCCGTGATATCCCTCAAAATTAATTTAGTGTGTCTCATATTAATATGCGGTCATTAAATAAAAATATTGACCGTTTTAATTTATTTTACACAACTATAATAGATCATGATTTTAGTATCATTGCAGTGTCTGAAATATGGCAGATACCTTGAAAGGCAATAATTCAGCTTGATGGTTATAATTTTGAGTACACAAGTCGTGATAGTGGAGGAGGAGGCGGCGTTGCTGCATATATTAAGTCAAATTTTATGTATGATAATATAAACAGGGTTGTATGCCATGCTGAGACGTTGTGGCTAAATATTCTTGTGAACGGTGAACTCTTTGTTATTGGAATCATATATAGGAAACCCAACACTGATATGAAAGAGTTTACAGAAAGTCTGATAGATACACTAAATACATTTAAGATTGACAGGCACCACTGTATACTAATGGGTGACTTTAATATTGATTTAAGTAGCACATCTTGCATATCTGAATATTTTTTGGTTAGTTTTCAGTGTCTAGGACTGGAGCAATAATCACTTCTACAACTCGCAAAACGCACAATTCACAAACTTTGATTGATCATATGTACACAAATTTACGGGTAGAAAATAATTATGAAGGAGTTATACTAACTGACTTATCAGATCACTTTCCCCTTTTTGCATTGTTTCCAAATATACATTATAATGACATGCTTGGTCATAAGTTCAGGTTCAGAGATTACAAGAAATATCAGAAAGATAAGTATAATGATGATCTTGCTAATTAACTTTGGAATGAAATTTATAGTTGCACAGATGTTAATGTTGGATATGCAAAGTTTTCAACACTCCTGGAAAAAGCATGTGATATGTCTGCTCCATTTGTAGATAAGTCGTCAAGGCAAGGCAAAAGTAAACCCTAGATTACAAGATCACTAAAGAAAAGTATTAAACAGAAACATAAACTTTATTCAAAAGTTTTATCATCTGAGTTCGATCCTAATGTGTACAGTAAATATAATAAAAATTGAATTGTATTAACATCAGTTCTTAAAAATGCAAAGAGACTAAATTATGGACAGTTGTTTGAAACGTATGATTGTAACGTATGATTCCAAAACATGGAAAACAGTAAATTAGTTACTGTGCAAAAAGAAAAATCCCAAAGGATTACTTGAGAAACTGCAAGTTGAAGATGATTCTGGAGCTCATGAGTATAGCACACCAGATGACATTGTTGAGGTATTTAACCATTTTTTTGTGTCCATTGGCCCACAGCTAGCTATGAAGTTATATATGTCCAAGGGTACCCATACTTATGAAAAATACTTACGTACTCCTCTAGAAGATTCTTTTTATTGGGTTCCAATTTTAAGTGAAGAAGTTTGAAAATATACTACTGAAATGTGATACAAAAAAAGTCTTGTTGACATGACAATATCCCTATAAAACTTATAGTAGATGGTGCTCATTATCTATCACAACCACTTGCCTACATATTTAATTTGTCTCTACAATCAGGTGTCTTCCCTGATTCTATGAAGGTAGCTAAGGTGAGTCATGTTTATAAAAAGGGCAATAAACCTGATCTAGGCAATTATAGACCAATTTCTGTTTTGCCAGTTTTAAGTAAAGTATTTGAAAAACTAGTGAATACTCGTTTGATGAAATTTCTAAATAGATTTGATTTGTTATATAAATACCAGTATGGTTTTAGGAAAAAACACAGCACAAAATTAGCACTGATTAGTTAACCAACTGATTCAATATCAAGATGAAGGGCAAGTAACAATAGGGGTTTTATAGATATTGCCAAAGCTTTTGACACAATAAACCATGATATTTTACTGAAGAAGTTAGGAAACTATGGCATCCAAAGCATACAACTGGATTGGTCTCATGATTATCTAAATAATCGCCTTCAGTTTGTTCAACACAACAGAGTCACATCTTTCCTTTCACCAACTGTTTGTGGCGTGCCTCAAGGTTCTGTATTAGGTCCCACATTATTTTGGATATATATCAATGATCTACCCCAATCATCAGACTACTTTAACTTCAGGTTGTTTGCAGAATATTTAAATATTTTTTCATTCTTTTCCATCACAGCAAAAACAAATTGATCTATCAGTAATAACAGATAATTTAAGACCAATAAGTGAATGGTGTGATGCCAACAAAATCACTCTTAACATAAAGAAAAAACTAATTTCTTGGTGATAAAGCAAAAGAAGAAGAAAGTAAGTGTGGTAGGTGAGGTAAACATTAAACATGATAAGTGAACTGAAGTACATAATATTTTATTTGTCGGAATATAATATAGATGAATACTTAAATTGGAGTGAACATGTTAATCACGTAAGTAACGTAATTCGTAAGAAGGTAGAAATTATACATCGTTTGAGACATTTTATTCCAAAAAGTGTACTTGTATTGTTATATCATTTTTTTATTCAATCTCATTTTTCATATGGGTTGGAAGTCTGGGAATGTGCCCCAGTAACAACACTGCATAAGATACACATTACACAGAAAATGGCAGAGAGAGCAATCACGTTAAATACAAGAATGACTCCATCATCACCTTTGTTTCGATCATTAGGTATTCTGGAAATATTCAAACTGTACAAACATCCTGTGGCGATTTTCATTTTTAGGCTCATGTATAACAAACTTCCCCAATCAGTGTACGAATATTATAATTTTTTTGAAAATTGTTATAGTACAAGACAAAAAGATTCAAAAACTTTACCTTTGCTTAGAGTGAAAACAGAACACGGTCAAACCCCAATTTCTGTCATGGGATCGTAAATCTGGAATAATCTTCCAGAGAATGTAAAAACAGCTAAAAAGTGTCCAGTCTTTTCGCACAGAGCTTAAAAACATTGGCGGCGTAAAATAGGGGAAAAAAGGGAAACATTTATGAATTTATTCATTCAGTCATAGTTAAACAGGTTCACAAGATCAGAATTTTTTGTAATCATTAATTACTGTTGTTTTTCATCTTGGTCCTTATATAAAAACATAGTAACAATTACAATAAAAAGGTATAATTCATATCAAAGCAGTATGAGACATTAATACATATCAACTGATCAATGTAATACAAAACACGGAAACATTGTTGAAGGCCTTATAGTAAAACGAACAAGGGAACTAAATAGGCCTTTACTAATTCAAATGCTGGGCGCCTAGCATGCTAAGGTAGCCAAGCTAAAGCCGGGGTAATAATATTAGCAGGGCCCGCTGGAGTAACAGTTTACGAAACTGAAGTGGCTTCGCGGTGCACTATAAGCCCTACCGTTACGAATATTTTGTTTTATTATTTCTATCTTTAGAGGCAGATCTAGGATTTCCCAAGGGGGACACATTTTCCCTAGGAAAATTTGACAAGCGAACAAACATGGTCCTTGCTCTTAAAAGGGGGCACACATGTGTTATAACGGTCAATGTTTATATTAAAAAATATTCATTGTGCCTCTGAAGGGGCCGGGGGCACAGCCTGCCCGTGCGGGATCCGTCAGTGTGCATCTTGTTAATGATCATAATATTGCTCAGATCAATTTTCAGGACACAATACAGATTTCCGAAAATAATACCTCGCGCTCGCATTTTTTATAGGGCTTAGTACTGTTACGACTATAGATACCAACAAAAATTAGCTTTGAGGTGCCGATCGATCGGAGAAAATGTGGATGAAAATATTTTTCATCCCCGGCCCCCTTATTAGTGAAAGCTGGATCCGCCCGAGAATATTGTTTTTAAAAAAAGGGGGAAAAACACTAGGCCACGCGGTATTTTTACTTTTTATTGATAAATACATTGAGGCAGAATATTGAAAAATAATTAGTGAAAAAAAAAAAAACATCTTATATAGGCCTATATAACGCACAAAGCAAAATAATGAAAAATGGCGGCCAAGCTAGTTTAATACAAAATTATTTTCTTTTCCTAAAAAAAAAAGTACTAAATCTTATTTTATTACAACACATGATAATAATGAACAAATCATAATACAGAACCTGAAGAAATTGATTACAATTCAGTGAATCGGAAACGGAAAAAAAAATACATATTATGTATATATAATAAAAAATAGAAATAGAAAATAGAAAAAATAAGAATAACCCTTTCACAAGCAACCATAATTCTCCCTCCATACCCTGGAGAAATAAAGAAAAATACAGCTAGAGAAACGATGCAAAGATGAAAGCAAGGAAAGGGAAGAAAATACGTCTCTCGGCACCTGGTACTCTGCCCAGATATCCAGATGTAGGACCTATTATCTGCGATTTGAAAAACAACGTGCATAACATCACAATTATTATGATGGTCATTTCAAGAAGTACCTTGGTTGTTTCCAAGTTATTTGTATTTGCATTCGAGGGACTGCACGAATGTACACGCTTCTACAGTACACGCTTCAATCCGTATACCGTGCTGTACCTAGCAGGTATACAGATCGGCACGTGCGACTCGCGCAGAGGTGATAGATATGAATACTCATGAGCAGGTATTAATGTAATTTGGTCTCAAGGTGGCGCTCTTCATTTGTTATGTCAATTCTTAAATATGCATCAAAACAAAGCTCACTCTGCAAAACTTATCTTCTTTATATATTTTTAGAATAAAAACAGTCCTTTCTGGCCAATGCAATACATTGTGTGGACTCAGAACTAGTTTATGAATATTGAGAAAAGCAAATAGTGAAATCTAAAAGAAAGTTTTGAAATAAACCAATGTCACAATTTACCTTTAAAGTTCTGAATATCAATAATTTTTAGCCCGCGCTTCGCGCTCGCATTCCTTGTTTGGTAAGATAACAAACATGTTAGTGATTAAAAAGTAATAATAGAACGGAAGATGGCGCTGGAGAGCATAAGAACGTGTTTTGCGACTAGTGAAAAAGACTGAAGAATTTTACCACAATGAAAAGGATCTTAAAACATCAAAACATCTAAAAATATTTAGAACAGATAGGAGACGGCTCGGGAGGTACAAGAGAAGTAAAACAAAAAGAAGGACGGGAAAATATGGAGATGGAAACAGAGACCGTTGCCGACTGGGATCGTGCTGAAGGGGCTGTTCAAGAACTTGCCACTGAGGACCCGAGGCGCGGGCCGGGGAGAGAGTCCGGCGCTCCGCCGGAGGATGGACAAGTTGAGAAAAAACGTCGAACGAACGGGCATGACAGCAAGGCAGGTAACCCGAGTGATATGAAAGAAATACTTCTTACGATCATCACTAAAATAGGTTGTTCCAATAATAAAGTTGACAAGATGAATGTGAACTTAGAATGGCCCTTCAGAAAATTAGTGAAAACAGAAAAAACATTTGGCAAACTGAAAAAAAAGGAACAACACTATGATTTTGAGCTGAAGGAAATGAAGAACAGAGTTAGAGAGCTTGAGAAAGAAAATGAGGGGTCAATTTGTTGATCTTGCAGCCAGAGAAATGAGATGCACTGCTGTATTCTTTGGCTTTCCTGAAGGTTGTGAGAAAGGCAATTGGGAGAAGCTGATTCAAGCCTTTGGAGAGTCTCGTTTGGATCTACGAGGGCAGGACCTATGCATGAAGAGGGCACACCGTTCTGGTCAGCGATCTGAGAGAGGGGCTCCCCGCCCGATTATGGTGGTATTCAAATGGTATACCACAGGAAGCTCCGTACTTTCAAGTGCACGAAAACTACTCAAAGACAAGCCATTTTTATACGAGGGGAAGGGGAACCCCATATTCATTGATGAATTCCCTTGAAGGAGATAAGAGACAAGCGAAAGAAGATGTCGCATACCCGACAGAGGCTGAAGACAGAGCATGAAAAGGCCTACTTCAAGTATCCGCTTAGGCTGTTTTACAAGGAAGTAGAGTACAAGAAAGACTGATAACGTATGGACAGATACAGAGTGAAATAAAATAACATTGGTGGGAAAAAACACAATGGCAGTTCTATTAAGCGCATAGAGACGTCCATAGGTAGTAAGGTTACACTCGTAACTTAAAAGGGTTCGTTAATCTGAACATTTGTGGCGTTATTCCGAAGGTTCGGTATTCCGAAGGTTCGATATTCCGAAAACGAAATAAGGTTCGATGTTCCGAAGGTTCGTTAATCCGAAAACGAAATAATGTTCGTTGTTCCGAAGGTTCGTTAATCCGAAAACGAAATAAGGTTCGTTGTTCCGAAGGTTCGTTAGTCCGAAAACGAAATAAGGTTCGTTAATCATTTCGTTTTCGAACTTACGCACCTTCGGAATTACGAACCTCATTTTGTTTTCGGATTAACGAACCTTCGGAATTACGAACCTCACTTCGTTTTCGGACTAACGAACCTTCGGAATTACGAACCTTTGGAATAACGACGCTTCGGAATTACGAATGTATGCGGGGTAGTGATATGCGCTATACAAGCAACGTATTATTATTATTCTAATAAAACTGAATCTTTAAAGACAAATGGTGATATGCCTACAGATTTATCAGATAATTTTTTTCACTACGCAAAGCGTCACTCCAGGTGTAAACAAAGTGGTTTATTTTCAAGTTTCAAGTTTCAAGTTTATTTATTGAAAACCAAAATTATCACATCATAATAAAAATAGATATACATACAACGTAAATAGTACATAAACATATATCAAATAGATTATAGCATAGACGAATTGGTTTCAGGACCCCTTTTAAAGCAAAGCTTGTGAGTATGCCCTGAAATACTTATGATTATTAACATAAAACATAGGATATACTAATGTACAAGATACCGAAAGGAGAGAAAAAAATGTATAATAAGGTTAAGATGCAAAAAATAGAATGGAAAGCTATTACAAACACAGATATATGCACACACCCACACACGCAACCACACCCACATATGCACTTACTAAACATAAATGAGTAGGTCATCAACTTAAATGCAAATACATCAACTTAAAATACATATTGAAGGAAAATAATCATAATCTGTCAAGAAAGCAAGTTTGGAATAATCTTTTGAACATGAAAAGAGTTTTACTATTTTTTTATATCAACGGGTATATTGTTTACTCTTTAATACATAATACATGAAAGGAGGTCAGCGTGACATTTGTTCTCACAAATGGCTGACGAATAAGATCCATTTGACGTGTATTGTAATTATGTATTTGTGAATTCTGAAGAAATATTTTTTTAAGGTACATTCTTGAGGCATTGATTGTAGTTTGAACATGAACAATGTACAATTGAACGACACAAGTTCACTTACTGGTAGCATTTTCAGACGAAAGAATAACGGAGTACTGTCTATAATTAGAATTTGTCATAATTCGTCTTGCCCTTTTTTTGCAATACTCTCAATTTATCAAGATAAGACTTGAAAATGTTTCCCCAGGCAACATTGCAATATGTCAAATAAGGTAGAACAATACTATTGTATATTGTTATCAGTATCAATTCAGGTAAAATTGATTTTTACATTTAAATAACACCTATACTGCGAGACACAAAAATAGAAACAAAATATTTGCACCTGGTTGGGAAAGCCGCAGTCATTCTGTTTTTTAATATTGTTATTGTTTGTGTTTTTTAGTGGGGCCATCGTCTGTTTTTTTTTTTTCTAAACAATGGATTTGAGTTTAATGACGCATAATGTAAATGGATTCGGGGATTTTAAGACTAGAAAACGATTCTTCTTTTTTTTTTCAAAATTGAAAAAGGACATAACAAGAAACACATCCCACAGAAAAGGATGAGATATGGTGGAGGAATCAAGTTAGATCAGACAAAATATTTAGCCATGGTACATCAATGAGCAGAGGAGTTTATATGATTTAGAGGAGAACCTCAGAAACTAACCTTCTCGACTCGATTAAAGATAAAGTAGGACGCTTTTTTTGCATCAAAGTTGAAGTACGTAAGGAAATATTTATCATTGTTAATGTATGTGCACTCAATAATGAAAAGGAACATGTGGAACATGTTTTTTCTACATTTTTTACTGATCTTTATTGAACTATAATAATTCAATGATGAAGGATATACATGCATAATAGGAGGAGACTTTAATTTTATATAACATGACTTTAATATGGATGGGTGGTAGTATGAGAAAAGTGTGGAATCGTTCATGTACAACAATAGAAAACTGAAAGAATGCTTTTGTCTTATTGATATTTGGAGAACTAGAAACCAAACAACAAAGACCTTTACATAGAGGAGACTCAACTGATATATTCAGTCAAGACTGGACTTTTGGGTTTGTTACAGACGATCTGCGGTCTGTTGTAGAAAATGATGTGTATCCATGTGTCTTATCTGATCATGATTACCTTACACCTCCATACTGAAACACAGAAAGCTTATTAAGGGATGAGGATTTTGTTACGGCTCTCAGTGACAGCCAACCATCTTGGGTTGATGAATGTAAACAAAAAGATGATACGAAATGTTGTGGGACTGGCTGAAATACACAATTAGAAAATTTACTATCCCATACTCAAAGAAAAAAAAAAGGTGAAAAGGAATAACTAAAACAAGAACTTGAGGAGGTATTAAAAAATATACACTACTCAAAAAAAGTTAAGGACCACTTTTTAAAACGTACATAAAGATTTTATACAAGGTGTTTTATTTCTGGAAATACCTCAGTACAACTGTCCTAAATGTCCTTAAACACGCTGTAATCAATTTCACGCATGGGTGGTTTCAGTTGTTGCACAATGTCTCTCGCATCATTGCACATCCTGAAAAGTGGGCCCCGAGGGGTATCAGCTACCGACATGAAGTGATAAAAACGAATGTCTGAGTGTCTTTCAGGCAGTTCAGTAACGAGTGTGACCACCTCCTGCAGCAATAACGGCTTCACAGCGCTGTCTCATGGAGCTGATGAGGCGATTGATGTCTCTGACGTCCAGTGCATCACATGCAGCCTCCAGAGCCACACCCAGCTGCTGCAGTCCAAGTGGATGGGCTTCGAGCTGCTCGAGACTCCTCCCCATCATGTCCCAGACGTGCTCTATCGGGTTTAAGTCCGGGGACCTCGCTGGCCACTCCATACGCTCAATCCCCTGGCCCTCAAGGAACTCGGTCACCACCCTAGCTCGGTGGGCACGGGCATTGTCATCCATGAAAATGATGTTTTGTCCCACATTTTCTGCAAATGGCACCACTATAGGTTCAAGGACCTCATCCCTGTACCTCACTCCTGTCATTGCTCCCCCTGGGACCACGTAGAGACGAGTACGGTTGGCGTAGGTGATGCCTCCCCACACCATGACGCTGCCTCCCCCATAACGGTCATGTTCTGCAATACAGGGGTCTGCAAATCTCTCTCCTGGTCGCCTCCAGACTCTCGAACGTCCATCATTGTGGTCAAGGGAAAATCTGCTCTCATCTGTGAACAGAACTCTACGCCATTGCTGTCTGGTCCATCTGACATGCTCCCGAGCCCAGTTGAGACGAATTCTTCTGTGAGCAGGGGTGAGTGGGACACACTGAGCTGGCCGTCTGGCATGCATATTGGCTCTGTGAAGTCGGTTACGGATTGTTTGAGTGGAAACAATCACTCCAGTTGCTGCAGCGAAGTCATTGTTGAGGCGGCGTGCACTGTGAAAGCGGTTGCGGAGGCTGAGATTCGTCAAGTAGCGATCATCTCTAGGGGTTGTCGAAACTGGTCGGCCACTGCGGGGTCTCTCGGAGTATAGCCCTGTCTCTCGGTGTCTTTGATTTGCTCTGCTAATGACACTGTGTGACACACACGCCCATCATTCTGGCTACTCTTCGCTGACTGAGGCCAGCTTCCAGCATCCCTAGGGCTCTGGCTACATCTGTTTCACTTAGGTGGTGTCTTGGCATTGCTGTTGTAGGCAAGTTGTTGATTGTACAGACTAAAGACGGAAAATGCTTTGGAAGACACTTGTCTTATGGCCCACTGCAATGGTGCCAGAGACATCATAGCAATGCCAAGATACAGCTGTCCAGAATGCCATCAAACACAATGACATCAATTTCACACATGTAGTTCTTTCATGATGTCTCTGGCATCTTTGCAGTGGGCCATAAGACAAGTGTCTTCCAAAGCATTTTCCGTCTTTAGTCTGTACAATCAACAACTTGCCTACAACAGCAATGCCAAGACACCACCTAAGTGAAACAGATGTAGCCAGAGCCCTAGGGATGCTGGAAGCTGGCCTCAGTCAGCGAAGAGTAGCCAGAATGATGGGCGTGTCACACAGTGTCATTAGCAGAGCAAATCAAAGACACCGAGAGACAGGGCTATACTCCGAGAGACCCCGCAGTGGCCGACCAGTTTCGACAACCCCTAGAGATGATCGCTACTTGACGAATCTCAGCCTCCGCAACCGCTTTCACAGTGCACGCCGCCTCAACAATGACTTCGCTGCAGCAACTGGAGTGATTGTTTCCACTCAAACAATCCGTAACCGACTTCACAGAGCCAATATGCATGCCAGACGGCCAGCTCAGTGTGTCCCACTCACCCCTGCTCACAGAAGAATTCGTCTCAACTGGGCTCGGGAGCATGTCAGATGGACCAGACAGCAATGGCGTAGAGTTCTGTTCACAGATGAGAGCAGATTTTCCCTTGACCACAATGATGGACGTTCGAGAGTCTGGAGGCGACCAGGAGAGAGATTTGCAGACCCCTGTATTGCAGAACATGACCGTTATGGGGGAGGCAGCGTCATGGTGTGGGGAGGCATCACCTACGCCAACCGTACTCGTCTCTACGTGGTCCCAGGGGGAGCAATGACAGGAGTGAGGTACAGGGATGAGGTCCTTGAACCTATAGTGGTGCCATTTGCAGAAAATGTGGGACAAAACATCATTTTCATGGATGACAATGCCCGTGCCCACCGAGCTAGGGTGGTGACCGAGTTCCTTGAGGGCCAGGGGATTGAGCGTATGGAGTGGCCAGCGAGGTCCCCGGACTTAAACCCGATAGAGCACGTCTGGGACATGATGGGGAGGAGTCTCGAGCAGCTCGAAGCCCATCCACTTGGACTGCAGCAGCTGGGTGTGGCTCTGGAGGCTGCATGGGATGCACTGGACGTCAGAGACATCAATCGCCTCATCAGCTCCATGAGACAGCGCTGTGAAGCCGTTATTGCTGCAGGAGGTGGTCACACTCGTTACTGAACTGCCTGAAAGACACTCAGACATTCGTTTTTACCACTTCATGTCGGTAGCTGATACCCCTCGGGGCCCACTTTTCAGGATGTGCAGTGATGCGAGAGACATTGTGCAACAACTGAAACCACCCATGCGTGAAATTGATTACAGCGTGTTTAAGGACATTTAGGACAGTTGTACTGAGGTATTTCCAGAAATAAAACACCTTGTATAAAATATTTATGTACGTTTTAAAAAGTGGTCCTTAACTTTTTTTGAGTAGTGTATATGTGAAAGAAGCGAAATGTAAGGAATCTGCTTAGATGAATAAGTTGTAGATAGAAATAAAAGATCGAAGAGGAATTACATAAATTGTATGATTATTTTGCAGAAGGGGCAATTTTGAGATCTAGATGCAATTGGTGTGAGAAGGGGAAAAAACAACAGATATTGTTTTATCATTGAATAAAAGCCAGGCTGAAAATACATCTATTGATGTAATGGATACGAATGATGGGACTTTAAGAAAACAATCAGATATTCAAAGATTTATTAGGAATATTTTGCTGATTTTTTTTTCAAACAGAGACAAAGTAGATGAAGAGATCTCCAACAGTTACATTTGTCATAGTAATCTGGAAAAGATATCAGAATCATAAGAGGCTTAATGTGAAGGTTTAATCTCATGTAATGAAGCAAAACAAGAACTGGTTAAAATTGCTAAAAATAAAACACCAGGAAATTATGGCCTAACAGTGAATTTTTACGAGACATTCTGGCCCCTGGTCTCAAAATATATAATATACTCCTTCAATGCAGCATATAAATACCAATCTATGTCAGTTTCACAAAGGAAAAGGGTGATAAAATTGATCCCAACGCCCAATAAAGAATGGCGCTTTTTGAATAACTGGTAAACTGGTAATCTAAAGTAATAGGAAAGCTGTATGACTGTCAACAGACGGCATTTATAAAGGGTAGATACATTGATAAATGAATTCGATTAATATCAGATTTAATGTTTTATGCAAGAAAGGAAGACTGTCAAGTCATAATTATGGCGTTAGATCTTACCAAGGCGTTCGACTCATTAAACCACTCTTTTATTTGTTAACTGTTAGGAAGCTTATAACTTTGGGCCTTCCATTATCCAGCGGTTAAAACTGTTTATAAGGATATCAAGAGCTCTGTTCTCGTAAAGGGATTTACTACATGCTATTTCAAAGTAAGTAGAGGAGTAAGACAAGGGAACCCAATTGCGCCCCTATTATTTATTTAGGGATTAGAGGTTAACTTAAATAGGGTCAGAAATAATGACAGAATAAAGGGTTTTGAAGTTGAAGGAAAAGTAGTAAAGTACACTGCTTATGCAGATGACATTACATGTTTCTGTAAAGACCATTACTCCCTACAACATGTCTTTTTAGAGTTTGAGGAATTTTCTAAAATATCTGGTTCATGTATAAGTAAATAAAAACTAAATGGCACGTGGATTGGTAAGAATCGTCATCTCGTTGAAAAGAGCAGTGTTACAGTCTATGGCCAGAGAAAGGAATTAAAGTTTTAGGTATCTTCTTTTCATATGATGCAGAAGAAGCAATGAAAAGCAATTTTGAAACCAGAGTTAAAGAGGTGAGAAATATACTATAAATAAAAGGAAAAACAGAAGACCTACCTTGATTGGAAAACACAAATATTGATAACTTTTATCATGTCCAATGCTATTTATCTATTATCCAACATATCATTACCCATTGCTTTTGTAAAAGAAGTTGAAAAACTCATCTGGAATGACCCAGATAAAATTGCAGGAACAACTATTTTTGCTGATTATGCAGAAGGGGGACTAAAATTCCCAAACATTCAATGTATGATAAAAGCTCAGCTAGTGAAATGGGTCCAGCGATATTTCTGTAGATCAAATCATAGTTGGATAACTCTGTGTAAATATTTCGTTAAGTCATATGGTGGAATATTTATATTTTTCAGTAATTATGCAATTGAGAAACTACCAGAAATTAAGGATATCCCTCCATTCTATATTGCGTCATTGAAAGCGTGGTCAAAAACAGATATTTCTTTGGATTTGGTCACCAATGATACAAGCCAGGTTAGCATACTGAGGCAATGTGGATGGAATAATAAATATATATTGATTAATAATAAGTGGAGCAGGCTATCAAATATTCATCAGTTATCAAAAAGTGATGGAATATCTTTTTTACATTTCGATTATTGGAATGGAAAAAGGTGTTAAAAATAACCATTTTGTTACAATACATGGCAGTAATCGGGTCAGTGAAGAAAGAATGAAAATGTGAATTTCATCCTTTGATATTACAAATGTTATGGGATAAAAATAATTAAGATCAGTAACAACAAGAAAAAGTGACTTTTGCATTATATAATGTGAAATCCAAAGCACTATGCAAGAACCTTTTGTCTGGGTTTATAACCAAACCAGTTAGTGAACAATTATTTTCTACAACGTTTGATATTCAAGATGATGACTGGTCTCAAATTTAAACCGTTTAAGCGCACAATATAAGCAACAATGATATTTTTTCTATTCAAATTAATTCATGATATATTGTATACTAATCATAAATTGTTTAAGATGAAAGTAGTCTACTCAGAAACTTGCACATTCTGTCATTCAAATCCAGAGGCACCTGTTCATTTGTTTTATGACTGTAATGTTATGTCTAGTCTTCGACGGAAATTCATTTGTAAGATTGGCAAGAATTTTAATGTTAAGTGTGAAGATGTTAGTTAGAAAATCATGATACTTGGATTCATTATGGACTGGAAAGGCCCCCCAAAAATACTACTAAACCATTTGGTACTAATGTTCAAAAGATATGTTTACGTAGAAAAGTGTAAAAACACACAACCATGTATAAGAGGGCTAATACCTTTCATGTTAATGCTAAACTAATTGAACTTAAAGGGGAATCCAGCCTTGGCCATAAAATGTTGTGTTGGGAAGGAGAAAAATAAGAATGGTGAAAGTTTGAAAGAAATCGGACAAGCAATAAGAAAGTTATACTATGTAGATTTCAAACTGGCAACTGGGTAAGTGAATTATGACAAGGAGCAAGGACAACTTTTAAATAGGCCATGTGCTTTATCATCAGGGAATTGTGGTTTTTCTGTTAAGTACCCTTTCCCCTGTTTTATGTCCTCATGAAAGAAAAATACAATTTGAAATTAAACTTTCGGGAAAAATTAAGTTATTATATATATTTTCTTTCTGCGGGGGGGGGGGGATGTTTTGATCCTAGTGCCAATGAATTTTTCCTTCCTGATATATTTTCAATTCTGACTATTAATTATGTGGCGATTTTTATCTGATATACGAATTATAAAATATTCCGCTTACAAAATAAACAACAAAATCAAAATCACGTATTTTTAAACTAAAATGTCGGATACAGGAATTTGTCATCATTCAGTAAAATTGATAGTTTCTTGTTGTATGGCCGGTAGAAGTCGTCCAGTATCCTTTTCGTCTTAGGCCAAACGTGCTTCTCTCTTCTATTAACGTTGCGACTGGGTGCTTTAATAATTGTGTGCTCTTCCTCTTCATTAAGTTTTCCTGTAAATAAACGATATAATACGTCAGGTAAATTAAAATTAGTTGAAATCACCAATAATTACATTTAGTATTCCCCATTTCAACGAATCATAAAGTAATTAAAGATAAATAACATTTGTGGCAACGATCTCAAGAATGGTTCGAACAGAATCCAACAACTAGACAAATATGACAAAATAGCTCTAAAAAGGGTTTATAGGACAATTACCCCCAGACAATTACCCCCCGATGACAATTACCCCCCCCCCCGGAAAACTACACCCCGGACAATTACCCCCTGAGGACAATTACCCCCCCGAGGACAATTACCCCCCGGACAATTACCCCATGGACAACTACCCCCCGGACAACTACCCCCGGACAATTACCCCCCCGATGACAATTACCCCCGAGGACAATTACCCCCCGGACAATTACCCCCAGAAAATCCCCCCCCCCTTCTCTCCAGCATCAATGTTATAATTAAGCAGGACGTTTTGGTCGGTGGCACAGGTTTTCGAAATATTTTCTACTATATCTTACGTTAATAACGTCTTCTTTCTCTTTTATATTGCTCTTTCCCCTGTTGTCTCACTTTCTTTCTTTTTTTTGTTTTTTTGTTTAGCGGCGCCTTCTGCATCATGAAAACCTCCCGATTGGCTATGCATATATACATCAAAAAATGTGTAAATTTACCCTCATACTAACCTTTCATAGAACAATTGAACACGATTAGTCAAAATAATCACAAATGCTGAGTATCTCTTATACCAACTGATCTGATTTTTTTTTAGGAAAGAAATCAGGCAAATAGATAAGACGTAAAAAAGACACCTTCATAGGTATAAATATTGAGAGTCGATAACGCAACTATCAACACTAACACTGTCAAGTAGGACATACAAACCTGTTATTTTAAAACAATTCAACTAACAAGAAGCTAAGAATTATGAAACAATTGGTGCACATTCCAGATTAAGATGTGGCTTTATAACTTAATACAGTAAGCTAAAAAACTTTATGCAAAGATAATACACATAAGAACACCTTGTAATTTTACCATTTAGGCCCTAAATGGTAAAATTACTAGGTGTTTTGTGTGTATTATTCTTGGATGAAAGCAATTAAACATTAAAGTAGGAAATTAAGTACCAAAATTAATAAATTGTAAACAAATATGACATAATAAAATACAGTGTTTTTTCTATACAAATTGGCAATCATGATAGTATACAATTCGTTTAAGGTGCATTTTAAGGACGGTTTGTAAGAATTTATAAAGAAGTAGGCGTATGCAAATCAAATGATGCGACCGAGCAGCGTGAGCTGAAAATATTAATATTTAGACCCTAAAACGGAAATTTTACAGAGCACTTGAACAAATCAATTTGTAAATTTAAAAATAATGAAAGCTCAATGTCCGAGATGAAATATGTTTTGTATATCGACTTCAAAACTTGATATTTTAAGCTCCATATCAGCCTATATTGAGCAGGATATGAATCTCATCGAAAAGGCAATGCGAGCGGGAAGCGTGAGCGAAAATGTTATATAGTGACATAAAAGAAAGTCTTCCCTTCACCTTATATTATTCACTCCTCTTCCTCCTCTCATTTTCCCCTTCTTTTTTTGTTTCTTTCTTTCTCCCCCCTTTTTTGCGCTGTCAATTTTTTCAGGGGGGCAAACCAAATATCAGGGAGGGGCACGTGCCCCCCTGGTCCCCCGTATACCACGCCACTGCGAAGATTGCCAAAACAAATGATCTTATGCTACGGTGACTTACAAATTATGATCAAATTCTGGGTTTCGTAAAGATTTGCAGATGGCAGGGGCGGATCCAGCTCTTGCCAATAGGGGGGCCCGAAATTTTTTTTCACCCATTTTAATTTTTTTCTTTGAAGGGGTTAGCTCAGTGGAGTAATAAGCCAACAAAATGTGATGGGACTCAATACAGCGTATCAAGTAAAAATTAATAAGTTGCGAGCGAGCAAAGCGAGTGAACTAAAATTTCAACCTTTTTATTACAAAAATTAAAGTTTTTGATAGATTTTTACATAACATTTTACGAAAATAATAGGCCTTTATTTAACCCTTATCCCTTTCCTTTTCTTTTTTTGTTTTGCTTGGTCGTGAAAAATAAGGGTGGGGGCAAAACGACGATGTCCTAACAGTCATGTCTATGCTTTATTTTTATAAAACAAAATAAAAAGTGTAATTGTCTTATAAGCCCTATTTAAATAGTGCGAGCGCGAAGCGCGAGCTGAACATTTTTGGAATTGCATGTATATATTTTATTCTGAAAATTGACTATTCTGGGCAATGTTTGTGAACCTGAACAAGATGCGTATGTAACTAGATAAGTACTGCGAACGCGAAGCGCGAGCAGAAATTTAGAATATGGTTTCTAGCTTGATCGAAAAGCGACCTGTTAAGGAAGTTTTGCAGTTAGCCATTAAAACGATACATATTTCAACTATTAAATAATGCGAGCGCGAAGCACGAGCTGAATTTCTTTTGACATTCTGACCTTTAAAAAAAATTACATTCTTAGCACTTTTTGTAATCATTAATGGTATAGGTATAAACAAAACAATAGATGCGAGCGCGAAGCGCAAGCGGAAAAAATTGAGATTTTAGACCTATAAATGGGACACTCTAATCATGTTTTGTAAATCATGAAAAAAGATGGGTAATTTGGTTTCTTCCTACAGTAATTATGCGAGCGCAAAGCGCGATCTGATCTGAAACTAGACAATTTTAGCACGTTTTGTATAAAGATGAAGCTGCATATCTAAATGCTGTGCGCGTGTTTTAGATTTAGACAGAATCTGGGCATTCTGATATTTTTATCACGAAAATCAATAATGCGAGCGCGAAGCGCGAGCTGAAAATACTTAATATTCCGGTATGAAAATGTTGAATTTGAGCACTATCTAAAGCATTGTGTAGGGAAATTGTGAAGTGGATGTTGATTGTGGATAGCACTTAATAAATGATGCGAGTGTGAAGCGCGAGCTGATATCTTCATTATGACCTAGAACCTGGACATTCTAGGTCTAAGGACATTTTGTCATCATATGAAAGTGATGACAACTTTCTTCTTCCTCTTCCTAAGCGCGATATGAAACATATGAAACTGTGATATTGTCGAAATTCTTTTCTGAAAAGGAACAATTTAGTCATTAAGAATTCATGAAAATTTTATTATCATATTTATTAATGTAATAAGCCTAATGAGTGAGCGAAATGTGTTGACACTAAGGCCTGAAAAATTGATATTTTGAGCACTTTTGTAATCATGAATAGGATTTGTGAGTTGACATATTTTTAACAAAAATGCGAGCGCAAACCATGAGACGAAATTTTTGGTAAACTGTCATAAAAGGGTAAGTAGTTTGTTATATCATTTTGCGATTCAAATTATGCGAGTGCATAACACAAGCTGCAAGTTATATTCACACCATAAAAGAGACATTAAACAGAGCACTTAAAAATCAGTTTGTTTTGTAAATCAAACAAAATAATGAATAATGTCCGAGCTGAAATATGCTTTGTATATCGATTTCAAAACTTGATATTTTAAGCTACATATTAGCCTATTTAGCAAGATATGTATCTCATCGAAGACATGAAATATATTTTTCATTTTCATTGTTTAATTTTCATCATTTGTGATTATTTTATGACTAATCGTGTTCAATTGTTCTATGAAAACTTAGTATGAGGGCCAGTTTACACATTTTCTGATGTATATATGCATATCCAAACTGGAGGTTTCGGGTGCAAGCCCCCCCCCCCCCCATGTTTTTATGATGCAGAAGGCGCCGGTCAACAAAAAAAGGAAAACAGAAGAAAGTGAGAGAACAGGAGAAAGAGCAATATAAAAGAAAAAAAAAGTTATTAACATAAGATAAAGTAGAAAATATTTCAAAAACCTGTGCCACCGACAAAAACTTACATTGGGTCCCGCTTAATTCTAACATTGATGCTGGAGAGAAGGGGGGGGGGGGGTTTCTGGGGGTAATTGTCTTCGGGGGTAATTGTCCGGGGGGTAATTGTCCGGGGTAATTGTCCGGGGGATAATTGTCCGGGGAATAATTGTCCGGGGGGTAATTGTCATCGGGGGGTAATTGTCCTCGGGGGGTAATTGTCCGGGGGTTAGTTGTCCTGATCCCCTAAAAAAGGGGTATAGGAATTCCAGAAAATGCTGGGGTCCCCCTCCCCCCAAAAAATAGTAATACCATGTCCCATATAAACCCTTTTGTGTGAGCAATCATCAGAATCCCTGGATTTTTCTCAGCTAAAATGTTATTATTTGACCAGATCCAACACTTGATGTATGATATTACGGTGGCATTTAAACATAGGTACAAAACTTTCTGAATGGAAACATTGATTTAGGTGATAACGAAACAAAGTATTGATTTATGAAGGTTTATGAATGAAGATGATTGCTATAGTAACAGCGGTGGTGACGATACAGATGATTATGGGAAGTCCTAGACCATGTACAGCACAAAGTATCGAGACGCGCATTTGTCTTCGATTTGTTTTCCTGTTGCAATTTCAAAGAGCGAAGGGGGTAAATATGACTCAAATAGTGGATCTGAAATTATACCTCCAAACGCTCTCCTTGTCTCGTTCTACGTTTCATTTTTCTATCTCCCTTTTCCCTCCAAAATAACCATGCTACCGATAACTCTTTGTCACAATGAGAGAAAGTAAATTATTTTTATCTACTGAAATGGTAGTATCTAAATTTAATTCAGATGCTTTTAATTTAAAAGTGTTTTATTTTGTTCTTTCATTTTATTCGTTTTTAACCGTTCTGGATTTTTTCACAACCGAAAACAAAAGTAATAAATAAAGAAAGATTTGTATCCCGTTTTGTCTCTATCTTTTTAATCGTTCAAATAAATACAGATGCGTTGGAGTCGGTAGGAGGCGTCAGTCCACCCCCCCCCCCCCTCCCCATTCAGCAAACGTATACAAAAACGCGAAGTCCATAAATTTATGATTTTTAGGGGCCGATCACTCCCTCGCACATTCAGCTCAACCCCTCCATTATAAAAAACGCTTAGCAGTCCCTTTTATTTATCCATTTTTTTTTTTATATTTGAGTTTTGAAGCTCACCAGGGTAAGCGCCCCAATAGTATGTTTGCCGTAAAAAATATAAGGACAACCTGTCTTTTTTTTTCTTTAAATGGATCCTTTTCTGCTACGCTATTCGGCAGAAAAACAAAAGACAAAAAAAAAAAAAAAAAAAACTGGCGAAAAAATTAATAACATTTTTAGGGGGGGGTAGGTGCAAGATTGAGAGGGGTTTGTCGGGACACGTCAAACAAACATGGTTTTTTTCAGGTGGATGCCTCAACGTAAATTATCATTCTATTTCATCAATTTCCGGCGAGGAAACTTTTAGTTCATTGTTAGTTTTAGCGTTTGAACTGATTATGCTTTGTCGAATTTTCAGTGCAAAAATTTTCACATGGGAGAGAAGGAGAGAATGAGATGAAGAGCTTCCAAAACCTAACATGACAAATTCATTCTATAAAATGGCGTGAATTGAGGTAGGGGACTAGTATTCTATAATTCTTTTTAAGTAAATATTCATGCAATAGCAAAAGCGCACATTATGGTTTACATTATACCTTTTTGGTCTATTTCCTCTTTTTCCCTTCCATCCTTTCTGTCGTTTTATTATTCTCCTATAGATGTATCTCGATTTGCATTTTCTATTCTTTTTTTAATCTCACTTGCATCTTCTTCCATCCCTATGTGTATCATCACCCAGGGGAAATTGTGTTTTTTTTTGTGAAGAAAGCACTGTCATGCTCAAGAAGAAAATGTTCTTGCCATGTTTTAAGCGCCTGCATGTGCTGTCACTATAAATTGAGTAATCATTTACTTTTTTAATGTTGCTGTCCTAATATGAAAAGCAGTATTCCTAAGAACTTTTTGTATTGCTAAATATTATCCTGACGAAATACACTAATCTTCCTTTATCCAGGGTGTTGGCTATTTGTCCCCTGCTCTTTTTATAAGGAATTTGTTTGAGTGTCCGCCATGAATTTCTTTTGTTTGGGGACTGCCGAGACCAAGAACTTCATGGACGTTTTCATTTTCAAAAGAGCGGAGGATAGACGGTGTTCTAAATTCCTTTATTTTCTGTTTGTTTCCTTTGAAATAGAAGACAAAAATAAGAGCAATATCGGATGAGAGAACGAGGGAAAGCGGGAGGGGGTGGGGGTTCAAAAAATTACCAGGGGCCCGTTTTATATAAAATTTGTTTACTAATTTTCAATAACACTTAAAAGCTACTGAAATCCTCCTATTTGACTGGCGGATGGTAAATGTGTTTAATTTTTGCGCATTTGTCAATATAAAATGTACATTTATAAAACGGTACCAATAAGGGATTTCTTCGTTTTCCCTTTCTCTGGTTTCTAACCTATAAACTGAATGTATTATCTACCGCTTTCATTCCCTTATATCTATCGTCTTTCTATGCCCCTCCCTTCTACACCTTTTTTCTCTGAGTTCTTCTCATTTAAATTGTATCTGTACATATCGTCTTCCGTCTTCCCGATTTGGATTACGAGGTATATACCCGCCCCCATCCCCCCAATCCTTTCTCTCTGATTTTTCCTTCTCAGTACCTGTCATTTTACATTACATCTAACGTCTCCCTCCCCTCTCTCTCCCTCTCTCTTCATCGGAAACGCTTCCGAGAGAATGCCTCGTTTTTACCAACTTGTATCGGAGATGGGCCTCTCGTCCTATTGCATCGTGGTCATTATGTCGAAATTTTTGGGGGGTTTTCCCCCAGTTTCTCAAATAATGTCCCGAAAACCTTTTACAATTACTATTGTTACTGTCATTTCATAATAAATTCTGTATCATCTTCCATTTTCTATATTGATAACGTGGGTAGATATCTTCGCAAAAGACAATACGATGATGATCATCATCGTATGAAAATGCACAACTAAACTATTTTTTGTGAACTTGGGGCTTAGGGTTATGGCAAGACAGAGACCTCAATCTTTCACTAAAAGTAATTTTCTTTTTTTATATTTTTTTCATAAATCAAATGTCTCATTTAATTCGATTTTCCACGCAGCAATTATAGTAATAAAATAATGTTGTTCCTGAGCTTTGCGCACCGGTATTCGATTTGTAATATCCTGAAATTATTTCAAAGAGTTAAATCGAATAAAAGTGACTAAAATTATGAGTCAAAAATCATACCTCCCAACTCTCTTCTTGTCACTTTCTACGTTTCTTTCTTTATCTTACTATTCCCTCAAAAAGAGCCATGCTAGCAATTACTGAAATTAAGAGAAAGTATTTTTTTCTTGAATAAATTATAGCCTACGCAATAAAAGTTTTTTTTTATTTGTTCTTTCGTTTTGTTCTATTTTCAATTTGTCTCATTGGTTTCACAACCGAAAACAAAGTAATAAATAAAAAAAAACATTCCTAATAGTTAGAATTCATTTTTGTCTCTATCTAATAGTACAGAGGCTGCGGAGTTGGTAGGAAGTTTCAGTCCTCACCCCTTTCAGCAAACATGTACAAAAAAATCCGAAGTCTATATAAATTTGTGATTTTTTGGCAAGTCCACTCCCTCCCACATTCAGCTCAACCCCTCCATTATCAAAGCGCTCAGCGGCCCCTGTTTTTTATTTTTAAAATCAGATATTTTGGTTTATATGCTAACCAGGGTAAGCGCCCCAAATGTTTGCAGTAAAGGAAACAATTTTTTTCTATATGAAATATTTTCTACCACGCAATTTGCCGGTAAAAAAAAGAAATTCGCGAAAAAGTAGGAAAATCAATAAAATTTGGGTCGGTATCAACCTTTATTTTGGGAAGGGGGTGTAGGTCACACATGAATAAAAGTTTGTAGGATTGAGCGGGTTCTGTCTGGTGACACGCCAGACAAACGCGTTTTCTTTATAGTGGGTGCCTTAACGTAATTTCTCATCATATATCATTCTATTTCCTCCATTTCAGGCGAGGAAACTTAGTTCATTGTTGGTTTTTCTAATTTTAAGTGATAATGTTTCCGTCAACTTTTCAATGCAAAAAAAATCGTCTGGGAGAAAAAAGGAGAATAAGATAAAGAGCTTTTAGAACCTAACCTATTATAAATTCATTCTGTATATTGACATGAATTAAATAATATATTTTTATTAGCCGTCTCTGTCTCTCATTCTCTCTCGTTCACCGTGACATATAAACATTTTTTTCCTATAATTTCCCTAAATGATTCTTCTTTCATCCTCATATGCATCATCACCCAGGGGAGGCGCTTTTATGCAAAATGGATCACTGACCGATGTCATAAGCACCTGTTTTGTTGGTAATTGAGACAATTTTGTTTTCTTCTTTTTAGATAAAGTATGTTGGTCGGAAAAGTATTCATAAAAACTTGTTGTATTGCTAAGTACGAAGGGCATTCAATAGGTAATCTTGCCGATAAACGCTAATCTTCCTTTTGTTCGGGGCGTTGACCATCTGTATCCTGCTCTTTTCGGAAGGAATTTGTTTGAGTTGCCGCCCAGACATTCTTTTGTTTCGGTAGTGCCGATATCATGAACTACATGGACGTTTTCCTTTTGAAAAGAGCATAAGATAAATGGTGTGCTAAACTGCTTTCTTTTCTCTTCTTTTTTTAGAAAAGTAGAGAAAAATAATGAGGGATGATGGGGAGGGAAAAAGTTCAAAAGTGCACCGCGATCAGCTCAAAGTACTAAAAAGACATTACAAGCTTTTTGTTTTTCTGAAAATACAATCGATCGATGAAACCATGGAGATATCATTCTATCTAGAGTGATATCGTCTTGATGAAACAAATAAGACGAAAATCGTGAATAAACGCGTAGGTTATTACGTGACGATCTTCCAGAAATGATTTTAGCTTATCTTTCAAAACAACGATATGGATCAAATCACGTGATCAAAACAAATCACGTGATCAGAACAAATCACGTGATCAGGCCTAGTGTGCGCGCGCGTACGTGCACGTCACAAAATTTATCCTCTCCGTCTGACTCCAACGAAAAATTCGGGTAAAGTTGAAATGATTTCCTATTTTAGGGATTTTTCTCCACGTAGCTGTGTATTTTTTTCATTTGATTGTCGAAATAGGTTTATAAAGGAAATAGTGGGAAAGGTTTTAGTACATAACAATTACGAAAAAGCTGAAAAACTTCATCGAATTAAACCAAACAAATCTCGGCTTCTGTAGAAGCCCGTCGTAGCTAAGTGAACGACTCGCTGGGCTTCTGTGGAAGCCCGTCGCACGCAAAGGGTTAAGTGTTAGCGTGCATTGCATTTTATTCAACAGGAGAAAAATATTACAAAACATAAGAACGAATGGCCCAATCTTTGAAAAGTTTACGGGTTGTAAATTCTGATGCAATTTCAAATATGAGTATATGACGATTACGATACAATTTATATTTCAACCTCAACTCAGTGTTGTACACGCTGAATTACACATGCATTTGGAGTTATTATGATGATTTTCGTGAAATTGAAAACATAAAATTAGGAAAATGTTGTAAACTGGGATTATCTGCAAGCTATCTCGCTCACACTCCCTAATTAAATTCATAACTTGTCTCCTAATGCAATTCTTTGATGATTTCACCAGTTCACGACTAACAAGCGGTTACAGCCCGATAGACCGCGGGTCCGATAGACCGCGGGTCCGATAGTCCGCGGGTCCGATAGACCGCGGGTCCGATAGTCCGCGGTGTGTGTAAAATTATGATCAGGATATAGTGAGATCCAATGCCATCAAGAGGTCAAAAGGCCAATGATACGAGTCCATGGGGTTCTATAACGATGACCCTATAGACAATCGCCCCTGACATCTACTTCAAGTAAAATATTTTCCCCATATTTGTATCGTCAGGGACTGTTACCCCCCTGTTACACCCACAAATGTATTAATCGCCCCTGACATCTACTTCAAGTAAAATATTATCCCCATATTTGTATCGTCAGGGACTGTTACCCCCCTGTTACACCCACAAATGTAATAATCGCCCACAAATGTAATAACGCCCACAAATGTAATAACACTTTACCCACAAATGTAATAACGCCCACAAATGTAATAACACTTTACCCACAAATGTAATAATTTTGCCCACAAATGTAATAATGCACTTTACCCACAAATGTAATAATTTTTGATCGCCCACAAATGTAATAATGACTTTACCCACAAATGTAATAAATTTGAAGGGATTTTTGGCGAATCCATTTTAAACTAAAATCCTTTAGTAATGCGTTCATATAGCGATTGACCTATTGCAATAGGACCATGATATAGCACGAAAGTGCAAAGTCTTTTTTCCAGACCCGGTTAATTAAAAACTTATAATGTAAGTCCAAAGTCTTTTTTCCAGACCCGGTTGTTTCAAAAATTATGATAAAAGTCCAAAGTCTTTTTTCCAGACCCGGTTGTTAAAAAAATTATAATATACGTCCAAAGTCTTTTTTCCAGACCAGGTTAATTCAAAAATTATAACATAAGTCCAAAGTCTTTTTTCCAGACCCGGTTATTTCAAAAATTATAATATAAGTCCAAAGTCTTTTTTCCGGACCCGGTTAATTAAAAAATTATAATATAAGTCCAAAGTCTTTTTTCTAGACCTGGTTAATTCAAAAATTATAATGCAAGTCCAAAGTCTTTCTTTCAGACCCGGTTGTTTAAAAAATTATACTATAAGTCCAAAGTCTTTTTTCCAGACCCGGTCGTTTCAAGAATTATAATATAAATCCAAAGTCTTTTTTTCAGACCCGGTTGTTTCAAAAATTGTAATATAAATCCAAAGTCTTTTCCCAGACCCGGTTGTTTCAAAAATTATAATATAAGTCCAAAGTCTTTTTTCCAGACCTGGTTAATTCAAAAATTATAATGCAAGTCCAAAGTCTTTCTTTCAGACCCGGTTGTTTCAAAAATTATAATATAAGTCCAGAGTCTTTTTTCCATACCCGGTCGTTTCAAAAATTATAATATAAATCCAAAGTCTTTTTTCCAGACCCGGTTGTTTCAAAAATTATAATATAAGTCCAGAGTCTTTTTTCCAGACCCGGTCGTTTCAAAAATTATAATACAAGTCCAAAGTCTTTTCCCAGACCCGGTTGTTTCAAAAATTATTGTCTAAGTCCAAAGTCTTTTTTCCAGACCTGGTTAATTCAAAAATTATAATGCAAGTCCAAAGTCTTTCTTTCAGACCCGGTTGTTTCAAAAATTATAATATAAGTCCAGAGTCTTTTTTCCATACCCGGTCGTTTCAAAAATTATAATATAAATCCAAAGTCTTTTTTCCAGACCCGGTTGTTTCAAAAATTATAATATAAGTCCAGAGTCTTTTTTCCAGACCCGGTCGTTTCAAAAATTATAATACAAGTCCAAAGTCTTTTCCCAGACCCGGTTGTTTCAAAAATTATTGTCTAAGTCCAAAGTCTTTTTTCCAGACCTGGTTAATTCAAAAATTATAATGCAAGTCCAAAGTCTTTTTTCCAGACCCGGTCGTTTCAAAAATTATAATATAAGTCCAAAGTCTTTTTTCCAGACCCGGTTGTTTCAAAAATTATAATATAAATCCAAAGTCTTTTTTTCAGACCCGGTTGTTTCAAACATTGTAATATAAATCCAAAGTCTTTTCCCAGACCCGGTTGTTTAAAAAATTAGTATCTAAGTCCAAAGTCTTTTTTCCAGACCTGGTTAATTCAAAAATTATAATGCAAGTCCAAAGTCTTTCTTTCAGACCCGGTTGTTTCAAAAATTATAATATAAGTCCAAAGTCTTTTTTCCAGACCCGGTTGTTTAAAAAATAAGTCCAAAGTCTTTCTTTCAGAAACGGTTGTTTCAAAAATTATAAAATAAGTCCAAAGTCTTTTTTCCAGACCCGGTTGTTTCAAAATTATAATATACGTCCAAAGTTTTTTTTCCAGACCCGGTTGTTAAAAAAATTATTATATGAGTCCAAAGTCTTTTCCCAGACCAGGTTTTTAAAGAAAAAAAAAGGCTCGAATTATTTTTTCCCCCTATTTGGTTACAGATTTTGCAGAAAGATCAACGTTTCTTTAATAGACGCAATTTTTTTTTACTATATACATAATCTTAATTAATTAAAAATAAGAGAATGCGTCTTTTATAATTCACGTTCATATAATACTGATCTGACACTGTCAACCTATCACAATATAAGTATTTTTTTCATTAATATTACATCGACAATATTAGAGAGATTCTGAAGATCCTATTTAAAATAGACAGACCCTGTGAAAGGAGGAATATCTAAAAGGGTTTTAGCTAGACAATTCTGAAAGTAGATTAATAAACATATACTACTAGTTTGGTATAATTTTGGCTTGAATGTGGTGAAATGTTTAGATTAAACTAGCTGACATGATAATGTAAACTGTCATATTATCACAAACAAATTGATTTATGATACATACGATTCAAAGGTGTATATGTATAGACGAAAAGACATGTAAATCTATTCTGTCAGCATATAAAACATCTCGGTTTTATTGAAAAAAGATGTACTCCTAAAAAAAGTCAAGAAAATGAAATATATCAAAAAGGGAAATGTCTAACCCTGACTATATACAGTTATTTGAGTTAAAGGGATCGTTTAACATTGTGAGAAGCTGATTTAAAAAATTCTCAAATTAAGATGAATTATGTTTATGAGTTTATGTACTTGTTCTAAGAAACCCTAGAAATCATCTTTATTTTGAATGAAAAGTTGTTAGTAGGTAGGAAAATGTGATTATATTAGAACTCGTCTACTAGACGATTTCCCAAACTACTGTGACATCCCGATTTGAAAATAAAATTGTATGCCTCCCTCTGCGTTGAGATCGTAACGGACACGCAAGCGAGAACTGTCAATCAACCAATAGTGAATGGGGGCAAGGCCGCTCCGGCCGGCATGCACTGAGAATTGTAAACATTACATGCAGCGCATGTTCTCTGCATGCTGGCTCTTTTCTATAGTGCCTTGACGGTTCTAGTCGAAGCAGAGAAAGTAGTATGAAAGAAGAAAAACAGATTCTGATAGCGCAACGAAAGATATGTACAGACCATCTAAGATAAGAAAAATGCAGACTTACTGACTCCTCGCCGGGATGGTAGTAACGTGGCAAATTTGGGGCGATGTACTTTAATATTACATGAAGATAAAGCGAAAGTGTAGCACCAGAATAAAATATGTGCGATCCAGAACATCATACATGTACTTGAGAATAGAATAAGAACATGTGGTCTCTCGAGCTCTGCGTGTGTCGTGAGCTGAGGCATGGACCATGGCTAGCTGAGGGAAGGATGGCTTTATCCCATGCGTGAACGTTTCGTTGTTTATGTGGGTATGCAAATTACTTGGTATTACGCAAGACTCTTCCCATATCGCTCGAAAAATGAACATAATACAGGACATTCATTTTTAATTGTGCAGTCACATGATTATAACATTTCATTTATTCAAGACTGTTTCTCTAATGGGCCGAGCACCTTTTTGAGAGCAGTAGTCAAAACTTGTGTAGTAAATCTGCCATATTTTACTCACGTATGCACTCCCTTCCTTTGAACGCGAGGTCCTTTCTTCTTCTTCTTTTGCTTGACAAATTTTTGGCGAAATACCTTTAGATTGTAAATTTTTAGATGAAAACCTTTTTTTTTCTTTCTTTTTTTTCTTTTCAAAATTTTCTCATGAATTGTGCCTCCTCCCTTTAGAAAAACCTGGATCCACCCCTGCACAACGTAAAGCTGTCCCCCCCCCCTCCAACACATAACTGCACAGCCCAACAACCAATGTATAACGAACATTTTTATAATAATTATATAAAAAGATTTGGTGCAGCATAAAATATATAAAATATAAAGGTATATGCTGGGGATAAAAAGGACATAAAAATATTTGCATTATTCTGTGGCCGGCGGCGAAAGCATAAAAATATTAGATTCTGGATTGGCGGTGTTCCGGCGGTGTTGAAGCATGATCTTCCGCCGCCAGTGCCAGAATGTATATTTTTACGTACTTCGGGGGGGGGGGGGGGGGGGGTAAGAAATATTTCCATCCACATTTCTTCCACATCGGCTGATAAATGCTTAATTATTATCATTTAGGGGGGGTGTCCCATGCAACTAAAGTCTGAATTTTTAAGTACATCGTAGCTTTATTCTTACAATCATGGACCTACTATGGCCTAAATTAATGATGCGAGCGCGAAGCGCGCAAGGTAATGTTTATTTTTATATTTCGCCTTGAAAATAAATATAGGAGCGCGAACTTTTTTATGAACATGAACATCTTAAACGGGTCATTCTACTCACTTTTGGTAATCACGCAGGGTATGTTCATCTTAAACAATTCGATTTGATTTATTGTTCTCGTAAATGCGTATTAGCATTTTCATAACAAAAGAAACATAATATCGTTTAAAATTTTGGCATGAATAATAGAGTGTACTTATTAAAAATATGATTCAACCCACACACACCAAATGATCCACACCCAACATATTATGATATTAACAATTAGCAGGATCGAGGATTGTCATTATAAGCACATTGCTTGGAAAAAAATAACTGAAAACCCGAGATTCAAACTTATTAAATTGCATTGATTATACAACAGAATGGTGCGTGCGCGGAGCATGAAGAACGAGTTGAAAATTATTAATATTTTGACATGAAGAGCTGAATCGGGTCATTCTAATCAAATACGGTCTTATGGTAAGTATAAAGTTTATACGCCAAGCGAGCTGATATTTGTTGAAATTAAGATCTTAATACGAAACATTGTATAAACTGTTTTGGAATATTGCTGCATATTTTCCTGAATAATGATAAGAGCGCATGTAAAACGCAAGCTGATTTTTTTAAAAGTATATTCGCGATTGATTTTTTTTGTATAATGATTTCTACTTTTTCTGTTTTCAAATCGTTCCTCTTTTCTTATTTCATTCACTTTTCTTCTTCTTATATCCTTTCTTATCGTTCCTCTCTATTTCCCCTTTCTCTAGGCATAGATAGCAAAGCCCCAAGAAACTCCAGAATCCTGAGACGTCCAGATGGTATTTTGTACAAAAAAATGAAGTCACCAATCTAAAAATGTCACTTTAATCCGATTTTAAAAAATGTGGAAAGACACATGCAGGGTTCGGCGACAGGGCATATAAAGTTTAGTAATAAAATAGAGAAATGCGAGTAAACGCAAAGAGTTGAATTTGAAAAGTTTTTCGATTTTATATTAAAATCCTACATTTTTATTTTAATAGCATGTTCGTGATATTACTTATAACCCCTTATAACATTGCATTATGAAGGGTTATATCTAGATATTCCCGTGATGCACATCAGTGTTTCCACTCCTCCCGAAATTTCGGGAAATTTTACCTTTTCCAGGAAAGGTTCCGAATGAAACAAATCCATGCAGGAAATTTCGGGAAATCCAAAGATTACAAGTAAACAATAATTAAACATAGCAACTGTCAACATTCATGTTATATTTTTAAAATTGTTTGCTGAAAGTTTCGGCTGGCTACATTTTTGTACAATTTTTGTTAAAATCAAACTAAAAATTCTAGGAAATGTCTATAAATTCGAGAAGTTTGTTTTGGATCTGTGGAAACACCGATGCACATGGCCTTTGTAAGCGGGGGTGCTAAATCACCTCCAAGATTTATATGGGGGTGATGTACAGGTTTGATCCAAACACCTTCATTTTGGTGCGGAAAACAAACTTTTTATTTTTGATTGTATGATTATTTTGCTTTAAATTTTAAGTATTTTCCTTTGTCAAAACTGCTATTTTGGTATTATTGGTTTTAGTAAACATGTGATATTCATCTTTTTCTTATTTTTATTTTCACATTTTTCCTTTCTTTTCTTTTTTCTTTCTTTCTTTCTTTCCCTCTTCCTTTTTAAGGGGGTAACTACCCCACTTATCTAAAATTTAGGAGGGCGTGCCCCTTCCCCTCGCTTCCATTTATCGCTACCTTTCCCATTCCCTTCGTTAGTCTGGTAACCTTATTTCGACGTCAAAGAGTCCACTCTATTGTTCTACAACACAACGAACATGACTAAAGAAAGAAAATTGGGAGAGAGAAGTAAAATGAAAGGATCTGAAAACGAAAATAAAACGACGTGTGACCAGGTTGAATTCTCTTATTCACAAAGTGCAACCCTGGACATGGAGGAATGGGGGGTCTGAACATGTGATTTTTGAAATCTTGAAATGAAAATCATTACATCATTATGGAATATAAACAGGGGAAAAGACAAACAAGAACATAGCAGACATTTTCGTTTCTAATATTAAAATGTCCTTTATTTTTTCTCCTATTTCTTGTGTTGTCCAAAGTTGGAGGTTGGTTGCTAGCGACCCCCTCCCTTCACGCTAGCGCATTTACACACTGACGAGGCGGATCGGAGAGATGAAATCATATATCTCCAGAATGGACGATGAAAAAAAATTAAAATTATTGAAAGGGGGAGCGGGAACGCTATAGATTATGCCTATACCTGCGGCCCCCTAAAAAAAAAATTGGAGACGAGGGAAGTGGGAGGGGCGAGTAGCGTATAAGTTCTAAGTAATGATAATAATAGTAATAAAATAATATAATATATATATAGCACACGTGTCCATCTTGTTAGGTGCTCAAGGTGCCCATGTATTATTATCACTGCTTGATTCGTGTGATCAAAACGAACATACCTATAATCCTTTATTTGAGCCCCTCCCCCGCGCAAACGAAAAACACTACGAACTTCCACAACCATGCAAGGGAGAGGGGGGGGGGAGAAGTGGTGTTCATTTTCAAAAGTGATTATATTATTTTATTTTTTGCTCACGAGCTACACTCCATCGTAAATGTTCAAAATGTTTGTCGGTATAGCCCTTGATTCTACAAATGTATATCGGTAACGTGTACCGACGTCAGCTATATGACCATGAGTCTTGGAAGTGTTCAACACTCTCCTCAGTCACATTTTCTTCCACCATACCCAGGGCAGTACAGGCTTTCATCAGTTAAAGGTATGGGTGGGTATTATCATTCACACTTTCCCGATAGGCCGCCAAAATCATTTTTTTTTTTTTTTTTTTTTTTTTTGGGGGGGGGGATTATTCACGTTATTATTTATTTATTTATTCATTTTATATTAGAGGGCTTGACCTAACTAAAGATCGAAGTTCTAATACAGTCTTATCTTACCTTATCTCATGAGGTCTAAATATATCACATGCAAGCTAAATTTATTGTATATTTTTATTTAGAACTGAGAATTGAATATTCTGGGCAGTTATTGTAATCATGAAGAAGATGCGTATCTAACGAAAAGATTCGTGCGAGCGCGAAACACAGAAGTAATTTTTAATATACTCACCTACAAAAGTATTCGTTTTGCAGTGACTCATGAATGTACATGTAATACAAATCTCACCAATCAATAAAATGCGAGAGCGAGTTGTACATTTTCAATATCTGGGACTAAAAAATGTATATTCGAATCACATTTTCAACCATAAATTGGATGGATATATAAGCATAACTTTATGATGCGAGCGTGCATGAAGCGCGAACAGAAATTCTAATTTTCCGCCCGAAACTCGGACAATCTAAGCACTTTTTCTGTCATGTACAATATGAGTATTATTGAGAACTGAACATGTTAACCACGTTTTGAAATCATAACCAGGATGAGTATGTAATCAAACAATTAATGCGAGCGCGAAGCGCGAGCTGATTATTATTATTTTTAATTCAGATCTAAAAACTGGAAAGTTCAAGTCCGTTTTTTATTTAAAGAAGAAACGTCATATTAGAGAATTAGACGCGAGGTGATTTTCCCCCTAGATTTAGACCTAAAACAAGACATAAAAAGCAATGGAACCATGAACAGAATGGCTATATATATATATATATATATATATATATATATGTGTGTGAAGTTATACATGTACATGTTATACATATATACATGTACATGTTATACATTGCATTATTTTTATACCTTTCTTTTCATTAATTCTTGCAAACAGTTCAGAAATATAATTTTCTGGTTTGTAAAGGCTTCTCACCACGCTCTGATTTTGATGAGGGAGATAAAAACTCTCCATTATACATTTTTAGGTGAGGATATACAAAATATCATCTCGCGCTTCGCGCTCACATTAGGGCCTACCCCGATGAGATACGTATCCTTTTCATGAATTCCTACAAAAAGCCCCTAAAATTATCCATGCTTTGATTTACTCCCGTTTAGATTTTTCAAACTCATTGTTCTTTAACCTCCCGCAAAAAGATTGGACAAAACTTCAACGTCTACAAAACTTTGCTGCCCGTCTCCTAACATACACTAAAAAGTATGACTCCATCTCGCCAATCCTCCAGTCCTTACATTGGCTGCCTGTTGATAAAAGAATCTCCTTCAAAATTATTTTACTATTATTCAATTTATTCTCTCTTCCCCAAAATATCTCCGCAGCTCTATCTCAAAATATCAGCCTTCACGCAGTCTCCGCTCATCATTCTGATGCTCTATTGCTCCAGACACCCAGAACCCGACACAAATGGGGGGATGCATTCTCTGTTATAGGACCAAATTAAGCTATGGAATCGATTGCCTATCCAATTACGCCATATTTTCATCAACAGAAACATTCAAGTCCCAGTGAAAACTAAATTTTGATCTCCCATTAACATTCAGGAGAATTCAAATTCTATTCTTTTTCGTTTTCTATTGTTGTTGGGTGTTGTGTTTATTTTTCTACAAGCGCCATGAGCACCGAAAGGTGGACGCGTGCGCTATATAAGAAGCCACCAATTATTGTTATTATTATTATTATAATTATTATCATTATCATCATTATTATTAAGATTTCCCCTCAATATTAATTTTTCAGCTCGCCCCTCGTGCTTGCATGAAATGCTTAATTAGACAAGCATCGATACGTCCCGATTGTAGGTCTCAATATCAATAATTTTCGGCTCGCGCTTCGCGAATGCGTTCATTGTCTGGATATGCATCATGTTAATTATTACAAAAAGTGCTTAGAATATTCCTTTTTAAGATCTTAATACTGAAAATAATAGGCACGTGCTTAGCGCTCGCATACGTTGTTTTCGTTAGATACGCATCATTTTCATGATAAAAAAACCCGGACTAGAATATTATGTTTTATTTTGACTGGTCGAGTGCAGAGTATATACACAAAAGACCTATATTTTGAAAGGGGTGCGATTTTAGCACTTGCCCGGGCCTCGTTTGTTCTAGATACGCCACTGTGGACATGGTGGACATTAAATTAAACAATGCGAGCGAATAGCGCGAGCTGAATATTATTATGGCCCGACAACTGGACATTCTAAGCAGGTTTTTTTAATGTAAATATCAAAGTATATGTACCTCATCAAACAATAATTGCAAGCGCGAAGCACAATAAGCTATTTTTTACATGTAGACATAAAAACTAGACATTCCTTTTGCACTTCTTGTAATAATGAATACGAAGGGTATATCATGCTCAACAATATATTTTTTTTTAATATATAATTGATCATGACTGGACGTTGTAAAACAATAAAGAACAAGCTGTTTGTAGCGCGAACTAAATTTACTGACATAAAAGTGAATATCTTAAAAGCGCTGCCCAACACGTAAGAAACTTGTGAAGATGATAATGGAACAGTCTGAATGATGCGAGCGCGAAGCGCGAGCTAACAATTTTGGCGACTGGGACATAATTATGGCCGGGCAATTTTAATCACTGTACGTAAAAAAGAATGGGCTTGATTGTAAGGCGATTTAGACCTAAAACCTATATACATTCAAATCTCTCTCGGAACATGAAGCAATTAATTAGAACCGCCCTGTGTGACAGTATATTATAATCACTGTCGGTATAGCATATATATACACGGAGTAATGGAACATTCCTTCGTGACCCAACAGTTATATCATTTTTCCGGTAGGCGTCAGTCCGACAGCCTCTTTTCTTTTCATTTTTTTTCTTTCCTTCTTCCACTTTTCTTCTTTCTCACTTTTTCCATCCTCACTTCTATTTTCCCCCTCTCCCCCTTACCCCGACATGGGAAGGGGGGGGGGGTCATACCCTGTTAGAGACGGCCTTTTAATATCGACGGAAATACAATTATGCTCATTCACAAGAATTTGTTTTAAAATACACGAATTTAAGTGTATTGTTATGTGATAGTTGTGGTGATGATGTATGACTAATTGTTCCATGGAATTTGAATGTTTCAGTGATTGGATCGAACAGAAAAGGGAACTTTCGTGATTGATAACGTGTGACTAATTACACTATTTCATTTTTCATTATTTTCCCCAAATGAATGATATCATGAGGATATATTATTTTACATTTGTTTTATATTGATTTGTTATACTCGTATTTATTAGAAATTTTCATATTGTAATGCTAATTTAATCAATTTATTTTTAGGGACCCCGGGGAAGAACAGGTTGGCTATCAATAGCCAATCTGAAACGGGTCTATCCCTACGATTATGTATTACATGCATTGTAAGCTTCATTACTGTTATATTGTTAATTTGTTATATTGTTTTTTTTTTATTATTTGATTATGTAATGTTATTTTGTTTATATTTATGCATTTTTTTAATCGTGAATATAACCAACCAATATAAACAATACCAGATCGAAGGTAAAGGATGCTTCATACACGCTGAGGTTTCATATAAATTGTATGAAGAAAATCAATAACCAATTTACAGGTTTTCAGGTAAACGAGCTAGAAAAGAACACAAAACACTATTTTCACGTAAGGTTCATATAGTAATCAGGGATGTGTAAAAAAAAATCAAGACTTATTTTTTACTGTAAAGAATTTACGGAAGGAGGATCGAGAGAGGGGAAGCAGAAGAAAAGAAAAGAGCGGCCGAAAGAAATGGAAAATGTAAAAGAAAAGTGATATGATTTGAAAGATGTCATGAGCGGATTATATGGCGGAGAAACTGAAAGAATTATTGACCCCAATCATGGATAAAATTAAATACGATTCCTACCCCTTACAAAAAAACCATTCAAATAAAAAAAATAAAAAACCAACAAAGTTTATGGATAATAATTTGTAGGTCTACTAGTAATAGTCATTATAGTCCGGGGTCTAGGAGTTGAGATGTTTTGGGTTTGCAACAACCCTATCTACCACGTTCCAAAATAAAGTCCAAAACGGATAGGCCCCGATCGATCGGAGGGGGGGGGGGGCAATACGTTGATCATGTTGATCATATAGTTTCTCCCCGGGAGTTTCTCATAAGCATCTTACGTGAGATAGGCCTACCGAAGATTTTGATGGGATGGGAAATCCGGGATGGGAATATCTTTGTTGGGGGAGCTCGTGGAGAACGTAAAAACACACACACACACAAAAAAACCACGATGGTGGATGTTTCCATGCCAGGGGGGGGGGGGGGGAGGAGAGGTCACTGCCTTTATTCCGAGTTCCTACCCAGTTATGCCCCGTGCATGTAAACATGCACATGACACACGAAGGCCTGTGACTACGTGGACGTAACATGACCAGAGTGGAGTTCGGATACATATTACAGCTCCATGATAGTGCATTACATGGAGCTATATTGCATTCTCTTCTCGAATCAGTCGACGGACGTTTGCTATATCGTGACCAGGTAAAAGAGAATTATCAACAACCACAATGATATATCTTGTAGTGCATGCAAAGGTAAACTAAAGAAAAGAACAGAGGGGATTTTTTTTTTTTTTTTTTTTTGGGGGGGGGCACAATATAGCTTCTGGAAAATCACGCTCCATCCCCGGCCCCCATGATCCACAAAAAAAACTACTATTACTCTACACTGTAGATCCGAGATTGTATTTGTAGCCCCGGTTTGTCGCGTTCTTTTCTGTTGTTGTCGTTTTATTTGCTACTAATTTACGTCGCCAAAATATAAATTCATCAAAATCCCATGGTCTGTAAGTCTACAAAGTTCATTATGAGGCATACATGTAGCATATTCAAATGTACAGACCACAGACGGAATGGACATTCACGAGTTCGACACAGTTTGACAGTATGATCATGGACCTATGATATTCCCCCAATGTTAAGCACAAGCGACACACACAGCTAGCTACACCCTTTCACACAGTACAGGCAATAAGCAACGCACATGCATCGATCGCTTATCGCACACACCGAGCGGAGACACAGAAAAAACCCAAAACAAACTAACTTCGCCCACAGATCACGCAAGAAGCGAAATTCCCCGTGGTAAGCTCCGCCTACTTTCTTGCACACATCACAAGGTGGCGCTATATAATATCGATTTAAATTTGAAACAGAATCATGAATCAACCGTCGAGAAGTGCATTTTTCGCTTCAAACATTGCCTCAGATTTTCAGTTTTTAAAAACACTTCCCGAACATGTTATGATCCCAAACTTTCACATGGGTATTTTTGAGCTGTTAGTCAAATGTTCATACCATTTTCAAAAAGCAATATGATAATTTTTTAAATTGCTCACAAAGTGAAACAATCCCTTTAAGAAACAGCTTGACTAGTTTGTGAAGGCTATTGAAATAACCAAAGAATTCAGATATGACTTATTATGTCTACATGAACATTTCGGAACATATATACATCTGTTCATTTTAATATGACAGACAATTCCAAAAGTATATACTCAGAGTGTGGAACAGAATAGTACATTTAGCTGGTTAAGTGTTGAATGTAAGTATCAACCGTTTTCAATGTGTTAGACCATTTTTCCGGTACAGCATATTCAGAATGTCTTCGTGCCTGATGGGCGTCTATGACGATTTTTTTTTCAAAAGTAAGAACATGTACATAAGGGATAACTTCTAAAATCAGATAAACTTCGTATATTATTGAACTGACGTGAATTGATGTCAGATTGACGCACAGATAATGAAACAAATCACAAATCATTGAGAATAGGGTTATAGATAAAAAGCCGAATATTCATTATGTCTTTTTTCAAAAATTGTCTATACGGTATTAATAACACCAATTTCGTTGTAAATAAAATAGAACATTTTGGATTAGTCTTAACGGGGGAAAAATAACATGGATGTATACCTGGTAATTTAATAATATATCCCTATTGCTATGGATTGTGTTTCTATAGAAATGTCAACATTTGTATATGGAACCTCAATTGAAAGGAGGGATGTAGATTTGACGAAATGAGAGGGGAGCTCAATGATAATAAATAAAATAAAACCAAGTTACAGCTTGTTATAATATAGAAGACAGCGTTTTGCGGCAGATCGAAATATGATAACTATTGAACATTTTCTTGATACATTTGCCTTCAATGTTTAAACGTATATTATGTGTTTTCGAAAGCTACTATAACGAATGGGTACTTACTGCAACTCGTTAATTATCACTTGCCGACAAAGTAAGAATGGAGTTATACAATCAATTCTTTTCTTTTGTTAAGAGTTTTGGAGTTGCTCAAGCCCAGGCTAACTATCAAACCATGGACCTATTCATAGGTCAATAATGAACCCTAACCATTAATTATTTGCGGGGAACAAAGGAGTTAGTCAAGCCAAGATCAAGTACGACCGTCCCTTCCGGCACACCGCGAGTTGAAATACCCCCTGTCAATCATCATGCGTGTGCCTAACTGAGTAAAATAAAATTTATAACTAAATAATGCATCACTATCGGCTATACTGTGTATATACCTGTATATATAATTATGAAACAACCGTTTCATGAATTCTAAGGATATTTGTAAATGCATTTTCACAAGGCTATGCATGGCATTACATGTTTGAAAGAGAGAAAAAATAGTTTGAGAGAGGGATTGAGAGAGAAACTAAACGAGAAATGAAAAGAAAATTTGATGACGAGAGGCGCATATAAAATGACGTCCAATGATAAAAATCGGGAAGAGATGAGAGCTAGTGGTTGAGATAGATAGATACATACATATATAGATAGATAGATAGATAGATAGATAGATAGATAGATAGAAAGATAGATATATATATAGAGGAAAAATAAGGGGAAAATTAAAAAAATTCAAGAGGGGTTCCAGCATTTTGATGAGAATAGTAATATCCCTTCTTTCTTTTTCTCTCATTTTCATTGTTTCTTTTTTTGTCCTCCCCTTCCATCATTCTTTCTCCATTTTGGTACCTTTCTCCCCTCTATCTTATCCTTCTCTCCTGTCACCATCCTTTTTAATTTCCCCTCCCTAGTCCATCTCTTTTTCTCTCTTTTTCCCATCTTTTTTTTTGTCCTCACCTTCCCATTTTCTCTCTTTACAACTTTCATTTTTCCCTCCCATCTATTTCCTACATTAAAAAAAAAAATCCTCCCTTATCCTTCTCTTTCTCCTTCTTTCTTTGTTTAACCCTCCACCCTGCCTCTATTCTCTCTCACCTTCGCCTTTTCCTCCTTTCTATTTTCTCTCTCTCCTTTCTTCATCTTTTTTTTTTTATTTCCCCCTCCCTTATCATCCCTTCTTCTTTTCACCTTGTTTATTTTCTGTGTCCTCCCCTTCCCTCTTTCACCTCTTTGGTTTTGTTCTCCCTTTTTTGTATCCTTCTCTCCTTTCCCCCTTCCCTCACTTTTTTTATATTTCTCTATCTATTTCCTTCTCTTTTTCCCTTCTTCTTCGCCTTTATATGTCATTATCCCTTTTATTTCTCTCCTATCCCGTATCTGCATCCCACGGATTCGCGCCTAAACGATATCAGGGTATAAGATAAAGGATGACCATGCAGGGAAATAATACAGTAACCTGCACGAACTCCGGATAGGTAACGCCAACATCGACAAATGTCAGAAACGCATTTAAGATCACGATCAACGATGTCAATGAATGAAATAACGGACGACCACGGGAGACAATATTAATAGGAAAAGGGCTCTTTACGCTGATGTCAGTGTGTATTCGATCACAATGAGTGATTTGGTGAAAAAAATGAAATCCCAGTTATCACCCCAAAGTTTTTAAATATTTATGAGACATTTTATCAACAATGAAGGTTGAGAAAAAACGGCCTTGAAAACCTATGCTTGATATGGGATTAATATCACATATAATTTTGAACGAATGTGTCAATTTAGACATCTTGCTTCGACTAAGAACGCACAGGTGAATACCCTAGGGAAAACACCCAAGGCCACATACACCCTAGGGTATCAACCGCAGGCATATGCCCTCGTCCGCTCTCCTCAAATACCCGCTACGGGCTCCTGCGTTCACCCTAGGGCGCGCCGTGACGTTTCCAGCGGCCGGCATTGTAAGCTGTTGAACATGGAAGGAATCCTGCTTATCATTTAACACCTGCGGAGCTGATCCAACAAGTGAAAGACCATATTACAGAAATCAACGAACAACTCACTGATTTGCAACGAACATTTGGGTCTCCACTGCCACGTCGTCACTCACAGTAGAACACTCCGCTCTTCCAACATTATGGTGATACATGAATTGCTAGCATGCCTTCCACTGGCGTTAGGACATCGGCTATGGATGACGGAGTGCGAGAAGCAAAACCATCTCTTCAACCGAGAAGGCTGATCACAGGGAGTACCGCACCAGAGATTGCGGGTGACTGAACAACTCCTATCGGTTACCCACGCATGCCGCCTGTAGGAAATTCCCGCTAAACATTTGATAACCTGCCTACGACGTCTGACCACACAGTAAGAGGAAATTCGGCAGAGCCAACGAGTCAATGCGCCCCTTCCCGGCCTCCCTTTCCTGGGTCATCTAGTCCTCAGATGTGCCAACAGTTTCCAGTTCGGTGAGAGACTGCCTCAATTCCCTGCCCGAATGGGCGACCACCATGGTAGATGTAATAATCGACCATCTTTCAAAGGACCAACAGATGACATTTATACAAAGCCTTGCATGTTACCATATCGCTTCGACGGGGAGGCTCCAATCCTTGATTACTTGGAGCATTTCGAGGCATGTGCTGTCGTCAACAACTGGACGGACTGGCAGGCATCACATTTCCTGGCAGCTGGTTTGAGGGGTCCGGCACTGAAACTTTTGGCGAAGCATGGTGAGATGGAACTGCCATATCAGGAGTTGGTCAACAGACTTAAACAACGTTTCGGTCCTTCAGTGAAGGCTGGTGTATTTCTAGCAGAGCTAAGAGCACGACGTAGGAAGCCACAAGAGACACTCCAAGAACTTGGGCACACATCCGAGATGTGGCAGGGATGGCCTATCAAAAGTTTGGCCCAGATGGTCAAGATAAACTAGCTCGAAGTCATTTCATGGATGCATTGGTAAACCCGGCTATTCGAGAAGGTCTGTTTCGAGCTCAACCACGTACCTTGAACGAGGCCATACAGGCCGCTCTGAACACAGAGGCATTCCTTAAGATGGAGTCAGAACGGAACGAATTCAAACAGTCTCACCATCACAGTCGGGCACTGACAAGCAATGAGTAGTCACAGAGCACTACTAGCCCCAACACAGCAGAAGTCGTCAGAAAGATGGAAAAGATGCTAGCTGAACTTACAGCTAGGTTGGACTTGCTGACCAAACATTTAACCGTTGCATTACAGGGAGGCAACACTGGACCACAGCTTCAGAAGAGACGACAGTCTGAGGGAGTTTGCTATAACTGTGGACAACAGGGACATTTCGCCCGAAATTGCCCTTATGAAGAGACACGCACCAAACGCTGTCATCTTTGCGAAGGAACTGGACATTTCAAGAACGACTGCCCAAATAATCTACTAGATACTGATTGGTTGGAACCCAGTCATTCCAGTCAAGATGAAGGAAGTTTAGGAGGAACAGAAAGAAAGCATCTAAACAGGATGGCCAACCAGGAGCTGGACAAGTTCGAGTTGGTATATAAGGAAACATCAAGTGGCAGGGCATTTTTATTGAGTCTAAGGTCAATGGGCAGTCAGTTACATTTCTGATTGATACTGAATCGTCGCAATCTTTTATTGCTGACAATGTCTTCAACATGATCGACAAGGAAAAACAGCCAATCTTGGAGAAAATGACTAACACGGTGCAGCAGGCTGATGGATCGCCTTTAGACACCAGGTGAAAAGCTGCGATGGCAATGTACATTAGAGGATTGGTCTTCATGGTCGAACTGTCCGTGGCTACATTGAAGAATGAGGGTATCATCGGTCTTGATATGTTAATTCAGATGCATGCTGAACTAGATTGCCATAGGATGGAACTTCGTACACCCTGGCAATCTATCCCACGTAAGGACCAAGAGGGCAGATAATTTTGCTGCAGAGCCGTGGACTCCGAAACCAATATTGTCCCTGCCGGGCCTGATGTTGTTCTCAAAGGAGAAGTGACTGGATGTTACTCCAAGACAATCAGCGGGGTTGCATTGTTGGAAGCCCCTGCCAGTTTGACAGAATTGAGCAAGAAAGGCCTGCTAGTAGCCATGGTCGGGGTTCCAGCTGATGCAGAAGGTATAGAGGTAGCCCGTGCCCCTCAGTCTGACCAGATGTCGAACTCTGTGCCCAAGCATCCAGAAGATCTCTATCAACGAAGTACAGAGCAACTTCCTGAGCACCAGCGGGGAAAAGTGGCGGCATTGCTACAGGATTATGGAGATGGTCTAGGGAAGACCAGTCTGGTACAGCATTCGATCAACACAGGGGATGCAACCGGTAAAACGCCCAACATGCTAATGCTAGGTCGATAGGCAACCATGACTATGGACTGGGATCTCCCCCCTCCCGAGACCGACAGGAAGTTACATACAGCTCCTTGTGATGTGGAGCAATTTGTATGGCTTCGGAAGAAGACCAGAGAAAAGAGTTGCTGCCAGGATTGCTTGGCCCCTACCTAGTTTTTACTCGCCTGTCAGATGTTAGGATTCAACAGTCAGGAAGGTCTAAACCACTGGTCGTACACATTGATAAGCCGAAGCCCTATCAAGGTGTCAGGCTTCCCACTTGGGAATTCAGACCCGCTGGAGGAGACTTGGTCCCGGAGAATTCAGCGGATGAAGAATCAGGACAAGGTTGGCCAGGTAGTGCCATCATGCATGACGCAACCGACTCCCCAGCAGACATCCTGCCAGATGTCGAGGTGCCTGGAGACCCATCAGACGGGACGCCAGAAGGGGAAGAGGCATCTCACAGACCAGAATATGACACGTTGACAACTGACCATGATACTGAGAGTTTCCCAGAAGACGTCGCGCCCGATGAGGATGTGCCTGGAGATCCACCAGACAGAAGCCAGGCCGCAGATGATACCCTTGCAGGTGAACCACATGAAGCTTCGCCAAACGACCACACTTTGGAATGCTCCTCAGAAGACATTCCATCCAAATGATGATGTACCTGGAGAGCCACCAGGCAACAGTCCAGCGATGCAACATATGGTGCAACAGCAGGAGGTACAGCTAATGAGCAATTACCAACTGCCATATGAGAAACCACACCTGAAAATAAAAACGTCAGTGAGACGGTATCCCTCCCGTGACAGACGACCTGCTACATATCTGCGGGATTATTTTGTGACATGAGTTTCCTACAAACTATAACCAGGACTTACTTTTCAGTTCGGAAGGATACATGATAATGAACTCGATTGCAATCTTCAAGCTTTGTACGGATACATTACTGCGAAAATATTGACTTTTGTGGACTCTAATTAATGCACGATTTCAGTTATGTTTTACATTATGTTTTAGAAAATTGTACAGAACCTGAATTATCTGTCACAAGAAACTATATGACAAAATTTTTATTGTATTTCGAAACTTAAAGTTGAAATTAGGTTGTTTAAGAGTTTTTGATTACCTTCTGCTTAGTAGTTGACAGTTTGTTATTAATTAGCTTGGGGACCAAGCTCGAGAGAGAAGGGAGTCGTGTAAGGGAGCTTGTCAAAAGTCCATGCACCGTTCTATACCGTCTTTACTGCATCCGGGTTTTCGCTTCGGCTTTCCTGCCCAACGTTCCCTTCTCTTCAAAGGAACGGCCGCCATCAAAGGCCCATTGATGCCACCGTTCCTTTGTTCGTCTTTCCTGCAAGTCTTAATTTCTGTCGAAATATCGAAGAATCTATTCTAAATAGCTCCCTCTACGACCAAAACAAATGCGTGCCTTCATATTGACTGTCGGATCGGAGAGTTCGGGTCACTGTTCTGAACTGTGGTTCGCATCTATCATGTCTGTAATGGAAGTTCGGGTGCATTTATAAAGCCACGGTAGCTTAATAAAAAATCACGCATGTTTCATAAATCGTTATGGATCTTTCGAATTTGCTGCAATAACCATGAAAACCTCTTTTTTTTTTGCAATTGGAAGAAAGTCAATTCATGATGTTTTAGGTGGGAAAATAAGATTTCGCACATTTTCGTTTCGTAGGCCCAAGCCATTCGTAGAATTCACGTCAATTTGTAATGTTCATTATAACTCGCATCTGAAACAAATGTCGGGAGCCCCCCCCCCCCAAACAAAAACAAACAAAAAAAAAGACAGAAGGAAATAGAATGATAAAATAAATATGACCGGAACAGCTTGACACTATTACGCATAGATATATCAAAGATTTATTAGAAACTGTTGTTAATAGTTTGTTCAATTTTTCGACGGACAACCATTTCCCCAGGATAATTTCTTTATCTCCTTGTTTTAAAGAAGCGGGACCAAAAGGGAAGGTGAAAAGATGAAGAAGAAAACTAACAAGTCATAGGGAAAGAAAAGGAAGGGGAAACAGAGAGAAATAGGAAAATAATATTGGGATGGAAGAAGAGGAAGGGTCAACAAAAATAGGAAGGAAAACAGTTGAAAGAGAAAAAAAAGGAAATTTGAGAGGGGAAGAAATTTAGGATCGAGAATCAACGGGAGAGGGGGGACAAAATAATATTGAAATGGATAGAGACAGAAAATAAGGGGAAAGAAGTAGAGAGAGCTGGTGGACGATGGGGGAGAAATAAAGGGGGGAAGGGAGAGAGTGAAAGGGGAACAGAGGGAAATTAGACATGGAGTGGCCATGTTGAAACGGTTCTTTATTCATTCAGCTAACAAGAAGAGAATGAAGAAAAATGAAGCCTAAAAGCTCGGATTTAAATTGGCCGCAACTTTAATCTGATTGCGAACCCCTTCTAGCAATATTTCATGAAAAGATATACAGAGCAAAATAAGTGAATAAAAAAGGAAAATGAGTCAAAGGAAATTGAGAGAAGAAAAAAAAATAACTATACTAAGATTTAAGAAAAACATGAGAAAGAGAAAGGGAAAATCGTGTACCGAAGAAATATAGTTATCGAATTGCTAATGTAGGAACCTAAAGCACTTATACCACATCAGTAATTATCAGGATAGGAAAGATAACAAAAGCAACATGATTATAGGGGTTGAAGCGGGCTCCTATTTGCGGCGACGGAAAAAATGGATTAAAGATTCAAAGATAAAAGGAAGAAGAATTAATGCAAGGAAACATGACAAGGGGAAGGGATAAAGAAATGAGGAGGTAAAACGATTAATAAGAAATACAAGTGACAAAAATGGAGTGGGAGAATTGCAAACAGGAAACCCTCTTACATCTGCAGATCGCTTCCCTAGCTCTGTCATTGCCCATGAGTTCTTGGACCTATGATAATTACCCGTTCCGCCCGATTGGAATGACTGTGGGGGAACCAACCCGTCGATTTAATTTAACATGAATCAGAAGACCATGCCGTAGCCAGTGGCGTAACAGGCGGGGGGGGGGGCAGGGGGGGGGCAAGTTGCCCCCTCCCCCCTGGCGGATTTCACCGGGAAAATAAAAGAAAAACGGGAAAAAGAAAAAAGGGAGGTAGAAAGAAAGGGGAAGGAAAGGAGGAAAAGGAAAGGGAAAGGGAAAAGAAAACGAAGAAAAAAACATTTTTAATGGAAAAGGAAGGAAAGCGGGAAAATGTACGAAAGAAGAACATTTGAGAAAGAACAAATCATTCCGAACTAGGCCGATGTAATGCAAAAGCACGGTGGGAAATAAATGAAAAGATGACAAAATGGTAACAATAGCGGGAAACGAAGGTAAAATTTAATTAATAAAAAGCTTAATTGGAAAACGAAGAAAAAGGACAAGAAAAAAAAAACGACCGGGCTACCGATAATTGAAATTAAAGAGCGGAAAAAAGATGGACTGCATACAACATTTATTAAAATAGCGGCAATCTGCGAGGTTTAAATGACTTTGATATCAAGAAGTTTCGGGGGCTCCGCCCCGGACCCCAACCGCTCAGCACTGTGTATGGAAGGATGGGGCCATGACTCCCAAAAGTTCTATAAATAAGAACAAAAAACGGAGGAAAGAAAAGCAAAGGAAAAGCGTAGGATATGATTTTATTTACTGAATTTACTTCATTTCTCTATTATAAGTATTATCTTCGTTAGCATTTCTATCATTTCCTTATAATTTTATCTTCATAAATCGATGAGGTGGGAGGAGGAGAAGAATTACGAAGGACGAGCAGACGTACATGTAGAATGGGGGAGCAGTAAAAAGGGATGAGAATAATAATGATGAGGAAGGATACGAAGAGGAAAATGGAAGATAAAGAAAAAGGAGATGCAAGAAGAACACGAAAAGAGAGAATGAGGACAAGAAGAAAATGAAAAAGAAGAATAACGAAGGAAAAGCAGTAGGAGACGTATAAGGGCAGGTGGGCAGAAGAACAAGAAGAAGAGAGGAGACGTAGAAAAGGGAGGGGAAGGAAAATGAAGGAGCAACAGAAAAGGATGAGGTGGAGAAAAAGAATAATGAAAGACGACAAAGGATATGAAGAAGACAAAAGGAGAAGGAGCAAGAAAATTAGATGAAGGGGGCGAAGGATGGGAAGAATAAGGTGGAAAAGAATAACGACGGAGAAACAGAAGAAATAGAAGAGGGGGGGGGGGGAGAAGAAAAGAGACTAATGGGCAAGAGCAGGAGAAAAGGATGATCAATAATTGAATCAAGAAATTTACGAGTCTTTTCATGTCATTTGAGAGCAATAACCTTCATTTTTTTTATTAGTCTACAGTCAATAACCAACCTTTCCTCTATTCAACTCAATTCATCATTACATTTCCCATTCTTTCTACTCTCAATCTTCACGGATAAGGGCAACTCTTTATAAAGTCCACTCTTTTCAATCAACCACGTCTTCATATATCCATCCAGTCAATTCAACATTTTCAATGAACAATTTTTAATCAGTATACAATTTTGGTTAATCAATCAGCTTTATTTTCTCTTCAAACTTGTAATATACGGAATAATATTACAGACATGTATTGCACCATTACAAAATCAACAAAAGTTGAACATTTTGATTATGATCAAGAAATTGCAAAATAAGTGAATGAATAATAAATGATAATTAAACTGCACCACCAAGAAAGAATAACACCTGCTTGTTCAATAAAAATACCATCAATAGCAGTAATATTGAGATAACAGCAACTTATCATGACATGAATCTAATATACCGGTAATTGCGACCCCACAAATTAAAAAAATATACATATAAAAACAGAACAAATCAAATCATGACTACAGTAATAAATACATCTAGTTGACTTCAGTGAAACATAAATTATAATGGAAAATAACATTTTTCACATTCAAATGAACATGAACGAAAAATCAGTCAATAAAATACCACCATAAGTAAACACAATTCGTGGATGCATATTTTTAAAGAACTTGGAACTTGGCATGGAATAAATATGGAATTGACTATACTGAAAGCACCTTCTGCATATTTTCTTCCATATAAGTATATAGCTGGTAATAAATACAAGTCCAACATGTGACACAACAAGATCATCACAAAGAACATGTTAGGCAAAGTGTTCAGCTTAAATAAAAGATGACAAGCAAAATAAGTGAATTTGATGTCTCGCAAAGAAAAGATAATTATGCAGTAATTCAAATAAATACACAATCATAACTTCATGGAAGTAGTTCAATTCCAAAAAAATACATATCATTGTCAAATTTCAATATTGTTATGTGAAATATGAATTCATCATTACTCCTGAGTTCATCATATGAATAAGGTATCCAGTAAATGTTGTCCACTTATAACTTAACCACAATTATATCACTTGTTCTATAGCTTAATGAAAAAGTCTGTTGTGCCAAAGTTTGTCAGCTTTGCTACAGAACAGGTAGCAAGGGCACCGCGAGCATTTCCCTAGGCTATCCACTTGACGACTTGGCATGCTTGCATCTGGAGGAGGAGGGTGCTGGGTGGCTTTCATTTGAAGGTAGGTCTTGTAGGTGTCTTGTGATGATAGTACTGGTGTGGTGAACTTCTGGAATGCTTCGTAAGCTTCTTGGTGCTGTATGGGATGACGTGTGCAGTGGAGGCAGGTGGTGCTAGTGCATTTGGAGAAGAGAAGCATTCCATCCATCCGGCGCAGGTGCGAAGAGGAGAAGTAGAAAGATTCCATGACCTGCGGGTGCTGCTGGAGTTGTCGGAGTGAAGAAAGTGCTGTCTGGACAGATGGAAGAGAAGGTTGATGGGTGGCATGTGCTGTGATGTGTCTTGTGTGGATGGGATGGCCGTCGAACTCAAGTCCTTCCAAATAATCTTGGAGTAAGCCCAAAGCCTGGTTGAAGACTGCCTTCTCCTTCTCCTGTAGCTCTCCTGCTGGTAGCTGCTGTTGCCTCGGAGGACGACTTTCACCAGGGAGAATATCGCTGAGGTAAACCCCACAGAGCTTCTTGGTCAGCACACCCCAAACACGTTCAATGGGATTCAGTTTGCTGTCACCTGCAGCATAAGATACTACGCCCATAGTATCCAGTCCAGCATCCTTCCATACTTTCCCCAAGAAGTACTGGTTGACATGAGACCTGAAAAAAAAAGAGAATATAAGCCATGTAAAATATAATTGTATAATCACTGCAATAGGAAATGCATGTAACTTTGCCAAGCCTGTGTTCGACAAAGGAGAAATTTAGTTTTAAGAAGAGCCAACAAAGAGCAAAAAAGTGTTCAGAAATGTTCAAAAACGTGCAAGAAATTGATAAACTAAAAATTATTTAATGGTTGATGACAATTAAACTAAGTTTGCTTCTTTCAAGAACGGGTGTAAAATGACATTCTGTTGATGTTTTAACAGCTCCAAATATGGGGATGCTCATGTCGCAAATAAAACAAGAAGCTTTAAAAACAATTTCAATATTTGATGGATCTTCCATCGCTTACCGGTATATTTATAAAAATCACTATCATTAGGAGTGGGTTATTAATGGGTGAGTTTTGGTTTTAATATGGCAACAGTTTTTGTGTATTCTTTTTACCTTATCTCAACATGAAATGACAATATTTTTTTTCTGAAAAGAGGGTCTAAAAATGGGTAAATTTAGGTAAAAATCACCTATTAACTCTAAGTAATCATTTCAAGTAAAACAAATTACCTCCCCCACCAAAAAAAAAAAAAAAAAAAAAAAAACATATGAATAGACACCAAAACCAGAGAAAAAGACCACCAAATAAAGAAGTTATGGTGGATTTATTAATTTTTTTTTTTTTTTGGGGGGGGGGGTAGGTTTGGGCGGCCATTTTGATTTTGGTCTGGCACACTTTTTTCTCGGACCCGAGATAAAAATATTGTCATTAAATTTTGAGTTACATCACAAGGAAATAAAAACTATTGCCATATTAAAATGACAAAAAAAGTATTTTTGACCCATGTATAGCCCACTCCTATTATCATCTTTTTTTTTTTTTTGGGGGGGGGGGTACCGGTATACCCATTACCGTACCTATGCTATAAAACAGGAAGTTATTAAATGACAAATATTTACCGCGGATTGAAGTCAGCTCCATTGTCAACGATCAGGAAAGCAGCTGTTCTCCCTCTCCTGACGAGATCCTGTAGTAGGGGTAGCAGATCCGTCATGTGGGCTTCTATGGTCGTTGGAATACCTGGTGGGCGGTTCACAACATGGGTTGTGCCTGATCTCCTAAATCTGCAAGACAAAAAAAAAATCATCTAGTACTTTCATATCATAGGAAGCAAAAAATTAGAATCCAATAAATTGTATACCAATGAAACAAAAAATGAAAGGCAGTCATATCATCTTTAGTCTTACAGCTCGCATAGTATTTGCTTGAAGGGGAAGTTCACCCTGAAGAAATTTTGTAGTAAAAATAGCAGAAACTAGAAATTTAAAATGCCCCCACTCAACACGATCAGAAATTCATTCAATATGATTGAACTTAATATGTGCAGAAACCAATATGCATATATATGATGAACAAACATAGACCATCAAACCAACGTGCATATAGCTGCGACCTGCGGAACCCGTATTCGAACTTAGTCTGTATTTTGGTGTCATCGACCGACACACCCAATTCTTTTTATAATCTGTTGAATATTTCATAAGTTATCATGCGGAAACCAACTTCCATATTTAATCAGCTGTGACCTTTGACCTGTGGACTCCGAATTCAAACTTAGACTGTATTTAGGTGTCATCTTTTCTGCTATTTTTACAATAATCTTTTTGTCAGGGAGAACTTGTTTTTTCTTTCACAGAATGATTTTATTCAAAATCAAACACGAAAGCAATTCAATTTACAAAAAAAAATCATGAAGCAAGCAAGTGTCGGGGTGAACTTCCCGTTAAATGAATGCCCAAATATTCATAAAATTTTGTTTTATTGTGCTAATCTCCAGCAAAGTGTTAGCATGTTAAAAGATTCATTAAATCTCTTTCAAGATTGCGAATTCAATTTCAACTTTTCGACATAAACTAAAACTATGTTGGCAGCAGTGAAAAAGCATTAAAATTACAATTTGATTTTACAATAATGCATTCAAGAAAATAAAATGTTTGGGGCCATCAAGTAACTAAACTTGTCGTATTTGTACAATTAATAATAATGCACCTTGGCATGACTGAGAGCCATTTCATTTAACTGTCCATAAGAGTGACTTTAAGAATTTCCTTGGGACTGCCGATACACTTCATTTTTCAAAAGCACCTTTCACCCATACCACAATTCAAACAATTACTTGTTGATACTTTATATGATAAAAAAATTGATAAATCCATAATTTATTGTTCGAAATAGACATGAAATGAAATACTCCGAAAATTTGCTTTGCCCAAATGATCATGGGCCCGGCGGCCACTGTGCAGCGCCAGATGCATATGTACTTAGAATTTAAATTACCTCAAATGTTCTCTTCCCTTGTCATCTTTGTAGACTTGTTTCGCACCGGGCTCCATGACCAAGTACCCTGCAGGGGTGATCAGATACCCTGGACTTGGAAAATCGTGGTCGAAGTAATCCGGGGCATCAGTGATAGGGAAAAACCTCCCTGGCTGAAGTCTCCTGTCTACAGCAAGTGTAGCTTCGCCAATGTGCACCTGAAATGAAAACAAAACAAATACCGAATCAGTATAAATGCATGCTACTGCTTTTATTTATATTCACTAAGTATTTAACTAATGGGTCCTTCCAGAGTCAGGTACATTACAATTTTACATTGCTATTCTATTACTTGGTGCTCTCAGTTTTCTAGTGGTAAGATTTACTGTCACACATATATTAAGAATTCCACTTGAAAACCAAAGTTTCAAAGAAAAACATTTGGAAAGGCTGCAGATTGTATTGTGCAAGCCATTTTTACTGACCTAAAATGATGTTTAATCTGAGCAAAGATCTACATACTGTACAGTGGTGTACGCAGGGGGTTGGTTACGGGGGTTCAACCCCCCTTAAATTTTTAGATACCCAATCACCTAAAACCCCCTCCTAAGAAATAACCCCCCCCCCAACAAAAAAGGGGTTAGGAAATAAAATTGGCGATGAAGACTTTCTTTGGGTTGTCAGCATTTCATTCAGCTTGAGCCCCCCCCCCCCTTTAAAAAATTATGCGTACGCCACTCGTGACTAATAAAACAAATGTTAAACTTCATAGAAGCGAGCGAGAATGTATAATTTCAAAATTACTTTATCAATCTATACAAGCATCAATTTCTACATACAAGACTTGGATTTCATAGCACATGGCTTTCATGTAGACATTAAAATCTGAAGAGAAAATAACTGGGAAAATATTACAATGAAGGAGTTAATATAACAAAACGGGTACACACCTTATTCTTATTATCCATAGAAATGGCAGCACTGATTTCTCCAAGATCAGCCAACAATTCTAATGAGTTCTTAGCCCTCGCCCGGCAGTAGTGGGTATCTTCCCTCATGGCGTTGCGACTGTTCTTTTTCGAGGCAACCTTGGCGTCTATCAAGCCCCTGTAGTCTGATGAAGCGTTGTTGCGTTTATTCGGAGCAATCATCCATCTGTGGATCGTTTTCAGTCCTGAATGTAGATATAAAGAAAACATGATATTCACAAGCTGCAATGTCTTGATCACAAATTGACAATAACAATAATAATTTAGGCTCAGTCAAGAATGTTTCATGGCTGCCCACAGCCCAGGACTGAGCACTACATACATGTCAGTGCCTATAAAAAATTGCAATTTTTCATCCACTCTACAGCCCAGGTGGGGAAAAAATCCACCCCAACAAAAAAGTTGATTTGAATAAAATGAGAAAATCAAACAAACACTGAAAATTTCAGCAAAATATGATGTAAAATCAGAAAGTTATGACATTCTTAATTTTCACTAGGGATGCTGCACTCCTGCAGCCTGAAGATGGTCATATCTGTAAAAAAAAAAAAAAAAAACAGAATAAAATTTACAGAACTGTTGAAAATTTCATTATAATCAGATGACAAATAACAAAGTTATTGAACTTTATAAAGATTAGCATTATTAGCTTTATGAGTGATTTCTCCAACAATGACCATCTTCTGTGTACAATTCTGAAGTATAGAAGAAAGTAATTGAGCCCAACCCTGATTTTTTTTTTTTTTTTTGTGAAAATGGATTTTATTCTACTAGGCTACTGTGCTGTGGAATTTCCTTAACTTAGGCTTAAGGTATGTAAGGGTTGAACTAGCTAACTTAGAACCTAGGCTGTACTCCTTACCAAGTTGAGGGAAACGATCTTTGAGTCCAGGGACGGAAGCAAACAAATGGTCTCTTATCTGCTGAAGGCTGACGCCACAGTTGCCGGTTGTCAAATGACGACGGCGATGTGCCTCAAAGCCGTTGCTTTCGACAAAAGCCCTCGCCGTGTCAATCACTGTCGGGAACACCAGATCCACGCTGGGGCGTCCATACCGTTTGTGGCACGTGTGTTTCCGTACTGGTCGTGGCCTCTCTGCATGTAGCAGGGGTTGTTCGATGTCAGAGTCTCCATCATCTCGAGCTCCCAACAGCCAATGAAGGTCATATTCTTGATCACCAAGTCCATCAACCATCTTTGCAAAAGCAAACACCAAAGTGGCTTATCCTTGTATTTCGAACGTAGCGTATATAGACAAATTATAATGTTGATTCGATATGATACTCGTACTATTGAAAACAAACGGAATGAATACCGGTACAGAAAAGCACTCGTAATTATACTGCGTGCAGCATGTGCGCGCGTGCGTGGATGACGTATCGATCGCGACATACACATACCGCTGTGTATACGTACGCTTCAATGACCATGCACGATGTGTGTCTGCCGTATAGCGCACACGATCACATGCTTAGAGATGTTTTTATATGCAAAATCACTTGTGTATCTTTTTTTTAATTGACCCCCTCCCCATACATATTTAACAGTGGCTTAACTACGAGAGGACAATCGGCTGGCAAAAAAAAAGTGTGGAGGGGGCGCCTAGGAAGACAAAATGTAGTGGGAAATAAGAAATTATTGTTAATTTATATTACAAAAAAAAAAAAAAAAAGAAAAGATGGAATATAGAGGGAGAGAGCAAGGGACATGTATGGGAGGAGAAGAAATCATTTTATATTATATAATTATGCTACAGAGGCCTCGGAAGCGGGGAGGGCGGGCGGGGGAGCTTCAGCCCCCCTTCCCCCCCCCCCCGGCCCCACTTTTTTCCAAAACAATGTACAAATACGTAAAAAGGACTATAATGATTGTGATTTTTTTGCATGGTCAACCATACCCCCCCCCCCTCCACTTTGAAAACCGTTCCGCGGCCCCTGTGTTTACATATTTACATTGGGAATATTTTCATCATAACTTTATGAAACCTAATTTGCTTAAGTATTTTCCCATATGTTTATCGCGTGGTGCTCGCATTTCTGTTTAGATATAATCATGTTGTATACATCCCATCTTCAAGTCACATGACTCTCAAATTTCAAACGAAATCTATTAAAGAGGTGGAGTTATAGACTTTCATTATTTTGATACCAAGTAGTCCTATACGAAAAATTGGGATGATTTGGGGAGTACAAATAGAGGACACATCAAAGTATTCCGACAATCACCAATCCCCCACCAGTCGGACCACCTCCTAAATATTCAAGAATAGGGCCATCTCTCCCATGAACAATATAGGGTATTCTCCCTATTAAAATCTTGACAATGGGGTCAGCTGAGTACATCAGCGCGCTGGCCTGGGTCATTTTCAACATCCGGCTTGCGGGGAATTTAAATAAGCATCAAAGGGATCGTTTGATTGTCATGTTGCCACGAGAAAGCTTTTTTTTTTCTTTTTATATATACATGTATGTCTATACAATGTTGTGCGCATCATGCCACGGTCACATTATATTTTTCAACTTGTTTACACTTTCCTAAAGGTTAGGGTATGGTGTTGATAGAGAAGCGCAGAGCCCGGTTTTTTATTATTATTTCTCTTTATAGCAGACACGCTTCGTTGTGGGCTTATTCGCGTTATTACTATTTTTTAAATGCTGAATACCCAAAATATACACAAAAGCGAAGTGAGTTGTGTGCTGCCCTGGCCATGATGTCGACTCAAGACGACAGTTGTTAACACATGACCCCCCCCCCCAGAAAAAGAAAAAAAAAGTAGAACCCTACATGCAGACGATGATGTTTATTTTTCGAATCTAAAGCCGGGCTGAGTGCTCTATAATGAGTTCGTAATAGATAAGTAAATAATAAAATGTATTCATTATTACATCAGCCATACAAATCTGACCTCTTTGTCATGTTTATCTTAATTTGTTATCGTGTATTGATTTTTTACAAACAGTATTATCTTTGATTTTTTTTTAAAATGTCTTAATACAGAAGAAAATCAGTTGACTAATAAATCGATTTTTACTCACTTTTGGAATTATTTTATATGATTAAATTGTTATTTTCATATAAAGAGTTTCAAATTTTCATTGGTATCATCTAGAGCTAGGTAACAAAATTTAATGACAAATTGTCCTAACCCCTTGCAAATAAACTCTTTATATGCAACCGCTATGATTTTATGAAAAGGGAAAGTGTAAAATAAACTAGAGAGAAAAGATTGAAAAGACATGTAGTGAAATTAAGGGGTTGGGGTTTTGTTTTTATTGTTATTCATAAGTGTACTACATAAGTACATTGTATTCTTTCTTGGAGTTTTGGTGGCCCTGAAAAGGGCCGTTTGGTTTATACTCAATCTTCAAGATGAAGATGAGGATGAAGAGGAAGAGTTTCTCCTCCTCATACGCACTTTCCGGCATTTGCCGTTGACGGCCTCTCTCATACGTCGCAGATTCTTTGGCGAGTCGAATCCTGGATATGATTTTGCGACCTGGCCGCGAATAGCCTGAAAGCGGTTATCGGAGACCAGTGGTGCAAGCTCTGGAAAGGCATTGCGATCTCCGTTGAAGCTGAAGGTGGCGAGTTCTCCGGGGTTGAATACCATGCCCATTAACTTGAGGAGCAACTGTCGACCTGTTGTAGCGAGAGAGACAGCCCGCTGGAATCGCTGCTTGTCGACCATCACCGAATGCTCGCAGTTTCCGATCTTTACCTGAGTCTCATCTTCTTCCACATCTTCGAAGAGGGGTGCCGTCCGTTGTTGTGGGCGAGACCGACTCATAACAACTGCATGAAGCTCAAGGAGGAGATTCTCCATTCGGACCATCCTTTCTTCAATGGCAGCAATTCGTGCATCTCTATCGCCAACCTGGCTGGAAGTTGCGGCGATGTCGTCGTCATCCCAGTGTTCTTCTTCTTCCGACTCTGATAGCATCAAGTGCAGATCGTCGCTTGTAGAATTCGCTTCGTTGGTTGAGTTGTCCATGACTGATCATCAAGTGGATATGAGAAAGCCCATAAAATACGGCGGTATTTAAACGTTTCAGGGAGGATCGCTTTCTTGGGTAATTTGCATAAATCTTCCCGGATGCTATACCTGCTAATCGATAAATGAGCTGAATAAACCAATCAGGATAGTGCGTTTATAATAATCCTTAAAGAACAATAAGTGTGATGCCGAGGGTAGCACGCGACCGGACCAGTATACCGTTGATCCCCATGATCGATAGATGCAGAAGCAAGCGATACAAAATTCATTTTTACTACTTAGAAGTATAATGCAAGTAAAAACAAAACGTAGTGGGGGTGATAATATTTTCTATATTTAATGTTCCTTCTGGAACTGATTTTGTACAATAGAATAGGTAGTATATAAATATATAGGGCCTATATATTAATACAGGGTGCTATACAAATATTCGACGATGCTCTATCTTCTTTCGATTCAGGTATAGATCAGATCAAATAAATTACGTTGGAATATAAACATGGAACTTTTCTACTTTGTTTTTATTAGACCTAATATTGATCATACACGTAGACTATCGATTATGAATTAATGCATACATATAATATTTAATTTATTTCACTATAATAATATATAAACCGGATACTTAAAAATTTACATAACTTTTTATATTAATTTACATTTTTATACTACTCAATGAATGCCCCTTTCTGAAAATAAATAAATAAATAAATAAATAAATAAAATAACAAAATAAAAATAATAACGATAAAACACAGATGTTTCTGTCCTTTCCTTGTACATCACCTCGGCCTTTCCATTATAACTTTTTTCCCTTCGTGATGGAGTTTTCTAATCTAAGAAAAATCTGATTAATTAGAGCAGGTTAAGGTTTCAGAATAATTTTGAAAAATTCAGAGATCAAACATTACTTGCAGAAAGGAATGTTTTTTTCTGCATATGCACATGTTTTCTACTCTGTTTTGCGAGTTAAAGATTATTAATAAGGCTAAATTATTTTGATATAAAATCTGATCCGCCCAAGATTGGCATTTTATACCACTCAATGAATTCCCTTTCCTGAAGAGGGATTATTTCAAATTACTCAATCTTTTCCAATTTTTTGACGCTCATAATTTCTTCCTAAATCCATTTTTGTCACCCCACCCCAAAAATTTTCTTTGCCCCCATTAGCCCCAATACTTTTGAAAACACTGGCGGTGCCGTCTTTAATCTAATTGTCAAAATAATGTTTTATCAGCAAGCTTTGCTTATCAGTATATTACATCATCTGATCGAGTTTTTTCTCATCTCGATCGTTCTCTGCATGGGTATAGTGTTTAATTCATTGTTCTAATTGTCATGTTAAAACTCTTCGATTAACTTTGATAAATGATACGTAATTTTGTCTTTAGAATTTTGTCGAGTATCAACAAGCATTCTAAATTGTTACAAAAGTGCAGTGATCATCGGATTTTTTCAGATGTCACGAATCAAGCACCATTTCTCGATGATGTTCTATTTTAGAAATAATCTTTTGAGCACCAAACGAAGTATATGTTGTAATGTTATTCAGACCCAGATCGTGAAGTCTGTCCCGATAGATGGTTTACAAGAAAAAAATACGCAGACATTTTGGTCGGTCGCCAAATCGCTGGGAAAAAAAATGAAAAGGGCTAAATTTTCCAATAAAACACATTTGATTTCATACCTATCACATCACAATCATTTAGGGCCATGCTCATATAATACAGTAATAGGGAATGGAATGGTGACATGAACTTTTCTGACCGGGATTTACCAATATAATTATAAACTTAAAAGCTTTAAACCATAAAGAAGGAATATGAGCGGATACACTGCAGTTTTTTGTAATAAGAATAGATTAAATAGGAGGCCTACAAGAAGCATACATTGTGTGTGAATTTTATATCATCAAAAATTATGTTTCTTGGTATTATTCATTGAATGTGTGACCTTCGTAACTTTCAGTATTTTCATTTTATAATCATCAAGGCTGCCACATTCACTACCACCGCCACCACCATCATCAGTGTTAATTATCATCACTATCATCAGCAGGATCATTATAGTCAAGTCAACAGCAAATCATCTATGTCATTATCGTAGTTATTGAAATTAGGATCATTTTGGTAAGGAAATAATAAAAATGAGAGAAAGGTTGTAGCGGGAAGGGGGGTGTGAATTTGTTCTAAAGTAAAATCAATGTGAGTAGAATTAACTTTGTTTTTATCTATATTGCAGTGATGGTAAACATCATTGCAATACTATTTAGGATGCCATGATGTTCAATAATTCAAGCTTAAAAATTCAATACTTCACGGGTGAAGATATGGGGCCGTAAGCTGCAGGGAGATAATTATGTAGAATAATATTAAAATTAGATCATTACTCTAAAATAGATGAAATGTAATTATTATATATTTATTATTTATATTAGTTTGTACACTTAATGGCCTAACGGCAAAAGCAAATAGGGCCATGATATAGTCTTCTCCATCAAGAGAATTGAACATTATTTTCCTTTCAGGATTAATTGCTGGGCATTATACTCATCGAACTGTTCTAAGTCATTGCCCAGGCCTATGATCATGAAAAAGCAAGATCACTGACCCGTATAGTAGAGAATCATTGACAATGGCATGCTCAGCGCGTTCGCCACAGAGAACAATGGGAGAGACGCGCACAGACTTTAGTTCCCCATATCCGCTGTCGTGATTATAGTCGTAATTTCAATAGATTAACTTACTTCAAAAGACCGTTGGCCGGTCCGATGGGGAATCTTTTGTACTATAGTGTATTAAAGTGCGTATATACAGTAACTACCGTCCCGACTTCTTTTGTGCTATTTAAAAGATTTCTTTCACCACCATCGAGTAGCAATTAGCACGTAAAATCGCATAAAATACCTGACAAAACGGGTCTAATGTTCATGATTACCAGCATCACCATAATCATTACTATTACCTTTCATATATTTATAATTATAGAAAATATAAAATTGACATTGGAGAACGATTGGAAATAGATAATGAATGATGATGATAATGATAATAACAGTGATGATGATAATGATAATAATAACAATGAAGTGATATTAACGGACATGATAATACGAATAATAATATAAGTGAAAATGTTGATGATCAAATTATAACAAATGAAGATGATTGGTATATTTTGCGGTATAATGAACCATGTATAACATGAGACACATTTTTCCTTATCATGTTTGTTATAAAAGGATTTTTATATCATGATCCTGAAATACATAGATTATATTTCAGTTTTCAAACAAAATTAAGAAGAGGGAGAATGGATGGCCTTTATCTAATTATGGAAAAGTTTTTGCTGGTTGCCAAGTCCGATGCAGTATCAATCATGATTGCATACCGAGGTCGATGCGATTTTTATATCAACGTCATCATCCCCCATAGTTTATCAAGTTTAATTTGAGTTTGTGTGCATTTTCGCAAAAATTGAAATTTGTCATGTTTGTAATACGAGATTATTCTAATTTTAGAGTGCTGTATCATCCGAACTGCATGCCTTCCCGGCTATATACGTACGTTTTGAATTCATCGCCTAATTCAATTTCTGGATGCATGATACCATGCACTGCAGTTAAAGCGGAATGTCTCGGTCATATGTCAAAACTTAAGGTAATAATATTCAAACATATCAGCTCTTTTTTTAACTGTGATCCATATCCACTCACAATTTTCATACAAATCTCGAATTTTCCGCTTCCGCTTCGCATCAGTTGCTTATTTGCATAACTATATTTTTCATGATTACAAAAATTGCTTAGAATTTTCATTCTTCAGGTAGAAATGTCAAGATTTTCAGCTCACGCTTCGCGCTCACATTATTAACTTGTTGAAATATGTAACGTTTTCATTTACGGATATTACAAGCAGCCGTTAACAGTTCCATTTTTATCAGAATGATCAAAACTCATTTTATTCATCTCGTTTAGGATGACAAACATTGCCAGAATGCCACTTTAGGACAAAATACATGAAATAATAATTTAAGAAATATATCGCGCCTCGCGCTCGCACTATTTAAAAAAGGCTTATGAGACTATGTTAGATTTATTTTGATTTATAAGAATAAAGCTTAGAATTGACAATAGGACTACCCCTTCAAACAAAACAAAAATCAGATTTGAGCGGCTGATCGCGGGTCATGCCTTTTGTGGATAAAAAAATTCCGCCCGCCCCCCCCCCCCTTCATCGCTGTGATGCCAACACTGAACAGTTAAATGTTCTTACTCGCGATGAACATGAACAAAGGTTATTTTGCCGAAAGCATGAATCCAGTTAATGCTTATTTAACCACATGTCTATCAGGGTTTTTGTATGAAAAAAGATGAAAAAAAGATCGGGCTCAGTGTGATTTAAAAAAAAAATCTTACCCGCGCCTGAACATTAACCCTTAAAGGACTGGGCTATTTGAGATGTATTGAGGACTGGGGGGATGATGCCCCCCCCCCCTTCTCATATCGGCCGCTGTTCACACGATCGCGCCGAAATTTGGTACGCACATTCCTTGCCATATAAACTACAAGATAGTATTAAAAAATTCTGAAAATAATTATTTTTTATTTATTATGAATAAGATATGCAAATTTATTCATGAAAAGCATTATTTGCATATTTTACACCCAATTTCACTTCAAAGTTTCTTCTTTTTTTCTGATCTCATATTTGTAACCTTATTTATATTAAACCCTAAATTAATCAAGCAGACCAATTAGAACGACAAATATTCACCCTAGCTTTTATAATTATATTTCATCTCCCATAGACTTTGTACACAAATTATGAAAATGAGCCATTTTCGGCATGACATTGTCTCGTAAAAAGTCAAGTGACGTCGCGATGCTTATACCCGTATGTCACAAATTCGGTCTCAAAAGTTGCGCGAGACTTCAAAAAAAGGTCATAAAATTTTGCGGGGCTATCTGTTTGCGTTTCAGAAATATCGTGCGAAGTGTCGAAGGGGGGCATCATGCTCCCCCAGTCCTTTTAGGGTTAAGTTTTAGACGGTCAACACGGTCTATTCTTGAAACTAAAACAACATGTTCATGCTATTAAGCTCAATTAATCTATCAAAACAATCTAAATCTAGTTGAACTTGTTACTACTGAAGCCTGAAAGCAGGAAGTATAAACATTTGTAGAAGCGTAGCTTTTGGAAAATATAACAATTAAACGTACACGCCACTGAACTATTATCGGCCTTTGCATGGATCCTCGCATTGTCAACATAGAGGGCGCTCATGCAAAAACAACAAATCGGATAGTTGCTTGAGAGGATTCATCGAGGTGTCACTGTAAAAGATAAAAGAGCCGCGTCCGTTTTCGCTGCAAAAGGGCACGCTGGCGTCTTGAATGGCAAGAGCACTGACCCGTAGGAAAGAAAAATGGACAATGGCACGCTCAGCGGGTTCGCCGTAGATTATAAAGGTAAAGACGCACGCACACTTTTGACAACACGCCTAACGAACTATGTTTCCGTTTTAATGACATAGAGAGCTACTATGGTCTGTAAACGTAGACTAGACGTTCTGTGAATTAACACAAATTAGCCAAAATCGCACATTTTATGAACATGTTGGAGTTGTCATGAAACTTTTTGATTAATTAATTGTTAGCAAAGTTGCCTAAGCATTATTCAGTTGTTTTATTTGAGAAAACTTGTTGAATAGCAAAGTTAATTAGGTTAATGTTGTTATTGTAATCATTTTGAGTAACCGTTTCATCGAAATGTAAAAAAATGCATAAATACGAGGAGTCAACTGAAATAGAGAATTTTCTGTGTTACGGCCCTTTATCTTAGTGCAAATGCTGCCCTTCATCTCTTGTATCTCATTCTGGTCTGTACACTGATTTATCTTTGAGATAGTAAAGGTAAAGATTCAGAGTTTGAACCTACACTCTGGGCTACGTTTCTTTTGAGTGCTAAAGGAACAAATGATTGGTGTATGGAACGAATGCTGGTGAATGAATGGTTGGCGGATGTCCGATTGACTGAAATGAGACGAGAGAGGTGATCGATTGACGGATAGTCTGACTGGAGAAACAAGAGTCGACGGTTGGTAATGGTTGTTAGCCAGTCTTTTCCACAGACCATCAGCAACGGTCATATACTTTGACCAAACGAACGCAACGGATGGTCAGACACGGTGGCATCCTGACAAGAAAACCGTGTCAGCTGGAAGTTGGGTTCGAGGCCGTCACAATATATATATATATATATATATATATATAAGTTTGGAAATCTGACTTTGATCGATAATCCCAATATCAATGTGTAATTGATATCAATGAATAGATCATTTATTGTTATAATGATACCCTACATGATCCGAATATGGTTCACCTGGAGGCGCAGTGACTTGACATGTGGGGCAAGGTCAAAATTCAAAAGTTGCAAAATGGCACAATATTGAAAGTCACTGTTCTTTTTTCCCGTGGTGATGAGTGAGTTTTTCATCGTTTTCTTTTAATTGTTCTCATGCACCTTAACATCAACATTAACATGGAATCAAACACACATCTGCACAAGCAAACACATAACAAACAAACATGCATGGGTATTTCAAACAATGTTATCTCACCGAACCATCACCACATAAACCACAACAAAACATTAAAAATGAAGAAGCAGGGGCTTGATTTAAATGGATTTTCAATTATATTGACACAGACAATATAATCGCGTTCTGTATAGACCTTCATGACTATTTCTGCTAGTTTTGCAGCTTTTCAATTCAGACCCCATCCAACACTTTTGAATCCTGCTCTTTGCGTGATGGAATGATCATAACAAGCATGGTTTAATTTTAAACAGAATTAAATGATCTTTTCAATAATATAAAATATGCATTGTGTAAATTTTGGAGTTTAGAGAAATTATTGGCCAATTTCAGATTTCCAATCTTTTTTTTTTTTGGCTCGTTTTTGCAGCTTTTCAATCCAGTCCTCATCCAACACTTTTAAACCCTGCTATTTTCGTGATGGCATGATCATAACAAGAAAGGTTCATTTTAAAGAAAATTAAATGATCTCTTGAATGATGTCAAATATGCATTGTGTTGAACTGGAAGTTGGGAGAAATTATGGCCAAACTCAGATTTCCAAACTTTTTTTAGGGGTTTATGTACATATATATGAACTAGAATGAAATAAACCATAAAAAATACAACCAGTTGAATTTAATGTTGTCAATTGACATACTTGAGTATTATACAATTCAGAGAAGTTTCCTGGAATCAAAGTCGTGAGAATTCAATTCGAATCGTTCGAATATTGAATTGAGTCATCATTTAGGGTCAAGACGAAAACAAAAATCATACATAAGCTTGTTTTATTCTGATTCCCGTAGAGCAAATATGAAGTCACGAGTATATAACCATAATGCTAGAATATTTCGTGGAATCTACAGTGCGTCCCACAAAAAACGAAACCGAGATTTATCGACGATTTATCATAACTTAATCACAAATACAATAGACAAATGACCTACCATTGTAAAGCTTAGAATCTCCTTTTTTATCTGAAATTTATTATTATATGTTTCATTTACGCATGAGTGAGCAAAAACAATTTGAAGAGGGGATACCAAAAAGTCATTGGCGGGCCGTATCTGGGTTTCAAAAAGAAAACCACATTTTTAAAAAGTTCAATATCTGCTCTTTAATTTGATACCTCAATTACAGAAAATGGTCAAGAAAAAACAAAGTTCTGGTTATCTGAAATAAGGCTTGATTTCAATAATTTCATAAAATGAAGAGGTTTTTCAGGCTAGCGTTCAAACTCACTCGACATTCCGTTTTGTTGACGATCAGCCATGCATTTAAGTCTTTTGTTAACCGTGCGATATCTTCTTAGGAAACCGGTGAAAACACGTTTATTTAATGAAATTATGGAAATACAAGCATTGTTTCGAGGGAACATAACTTTTGTTACCTTTCGACCATTTTTTTGTGATTAAGGTATAAACAAAAGAGCAGATATTAAACTTTTTAGGCATGTGATTTTCTTTTTGAAATTCAGATACCCCCCGCCAAATGAGTTTTTGGTATCCTTTCTTCAAATTGTTTTGCTCACTCATGCGTGAATGAAAAATAAACTAATTGATTTTAGATGAGGGAGGAGATTCTAAGCTTTACACTGATAGGTTATTTGTCTATTGTATTTATGATTAAGTTATGATAAATCATCGCTTAATGTCGGTTTCGTTTTTTGTGGGACGCACTGTATAACTCAGTCTTCTAAAATCTATTCATTTTATTAATCACATGATCATGTATACTACACGACTCTACAAAATTTTGCCAATGGATGTCGATGGTTGATTGAGCATAATTTTTGGTGACGTATCATATTAAATGTTTATGGTAGTATGCACTATAACTGATCAAACCATGTTTGAATCGGAAAATGTAAGTGGCTCCCCTCTTCCAATTTCTCGACCCCTCCCCATTTCGAAAATTTTGGATTCTCCACTAATTTGTCTATAAATTCAACTAATCCTGATAAATTGTTAGGAAACGAATACATTTATGGAGTATAAATAGTGTGCTTATGATATTTGAAAATCGTATATTTTGCTTTCATTAATTGTTCATTGAACCGTGAATTAATGAATATTGTTAAAGATACTCTTCCCAAAATAACTGTCATCATATTCAATCATTTTTCTTAATAAAAATGTGTGAAAAATCAAATTATATCAATTTTTTTAATTGTTTTTATTCAACCGTAAAATTTAGTAAAAAAAAGCTGTATCATATTTTAGAAAGTACAGTTAACAAGCCTCCTTACTATTTTTCATGATGCGAATGTGGAATTCCTTTCAATAAAGTCTAAATAAAGTCATGATATGGCTTGTGACGTTTAAAACGTGACAATTCTTTTCATTCTGGTGGTGCTCACTGAAGCATGACATAAGATACAGTCCGTGTAGAATCATCTACACGCTCATGTGAAATATTATTAAAACTCGCAGTAGTCCGGAAACTATGAAAGTTTATTTATGGAGGAACTTACTTTTTGCTGTGTATAGGTTTTACTTACTCAATTCAAGAAATTGAATTATCCGTCTATAAACAGAAAGGGAATCTGCTTCCCAATCTTCCAGGCGTATGATGAGCACACCATCACGTGAGAAAGCTTTTATCCAATCAAGAGCATACACGCAGTAGAGGCCTACTTGAAGCTTAGGTATGACATGGTACGGCTGGATTAAACACACAAAAAGAGGAAAAAGCAAATAAATTTTATTGCAAATCTTAGGTTAGTTTACCCGTATTAATGGTAGAAAAATGGTTAATATATATTTTTCACGATAAAAGTGCTGATTTGACACGATCGTAATCTTGCTGGATTAACTAATCTAAAAAGTGGTTGGTGAAATGAACAATTTGATTGGTCTGTTTAGTCGTCTACGTCACTAGCATCGATAGCGTGAACCCGGGCAGCTGCGGCTAAGCTAGCGTAGCTGATCGAAGCCTCCTCAAAATATTATGTCATCTTTCCAAAGAGATAAGGCTTACTCCATCCTTAATAAATCTATTGCACTGATAGTTATAGAGCATCCTGGTTAGGAATTGGTAATATATGTGGGTAAAAGAAGTAACAAATATAACTTTATTGGTGTTTTATCCATGTGCACGACAGGCCTCGTCTGTGCTTTATGTATTTTAGTATTTAAATGTGTATGTACGTGTACATTTATATCTAACATGGATTAGGTACGCGATTTCCAAAGTAAAGAGTAGGCTGGTCGATTTGGATCTCTCAATTTTAATACCTCTTTGCAAGTATATATTTTCAAAATAAAGTATTATGCGATTGATCTAGTTATTGTAAATAATCCTTAGAGTAGACAATATTAATAGTATTTCATCAGTGTGAGTGTCTGTTGTCTGGTAAAGTTTGTGCTAGAGCGCGGTTAAAGCTGAACCTGGCCTAGTCGTACTACCTGACTATCTTCAGACAGACGTATAAACGCCATTCAGCGTTTTGGGTGTACTAAGCTATCAAACCTTGATGGGGAATAGCGTCGTGCAGCCATTTTGTGACCCGAAAATTTGGATCCGCTTTTAATTTCCGCGTGGGCAGGTAAGTGCTCTTTGGCGGCCTTGTTTGGCGCCGGCCATTTGGCAATGTTAGCAAACTAATTTTCCTTTAAGTTTAGCTATTATTTTGTCCACATTTATTCCCAAATATCTAATCGATCTACAACCTGAATTTCGGCTTTGAAGTTCGATCTAGAAGTCCTTCCTTGATCAAATTTTTACCATTACTTAGACTTCATCTTTGCTGTAGTTTCGATATGGACTGAAGATACGCAGTGGCGTAAGAGGCAGGGGGGGGGGGGGGGTTCAGAGTGCACAATGCCCCCTGAAGGATGTCAGCGGGAAAATCCATCAAATCACAGGGGGGAAATGTAAGGGGGAGGGAGAGAGAGAACAAAGGAAAGGGGGTGGGAAAGACAAAGGAAAAAGTGTAAAAATATAAAGCAAAAATTTAAAGGGGAAAATAAAATTAAAATAAGTAGAAAAGGTAAAGAAAGAGGAGGAAAATTTAAAAAAGGAGGGATAAAACTTTTATTCTTATCCCACCTTTTCTCTCCTCCCCCTTTTTTGTGCTCATCTTATTTATTTTGGCTTCATTTTCTATTCACGATATTGGTGCTCACGAGAATGGGTGGTTACAACGTACGATCCTGATGTCTCTTGTTGAGGAAGATGGGTGGTTGAATATTTATACATTCATACTTTATTTTTTTTTCATTACATTTTCCTTCTCTCCTCATTTATTGCCTTATCTAACTCTCAGTGTGTAAGTTGTATTCGTGTTCAATTGCAAATTTACTATTGATGAATTGAAAGTCCCTTTATCTTTAGAATTGTGTACTCTAGCAAATAGGGAAGTATGCTTACATGATCTGGATCACGTTTGTAGTTCAATAACAATTGCACAATTTCTTGAAAAATGTTATCAATCAATCAAATTGCATGATTGCAGTAGCTACAAACTGTTACTGTAATTTTGTTTTAATAAGTTTTATGATTGATTGTTTGCTAGCAAAATATGAAAATATGTTGTGTCCTGTCATGTGCTCTGTTTTCTTTTTTTCTTTGAGGATATTTGGTATGATGAAACTGATTCTCGCGTGGGTATCTGAGCACAAAGCCCAATGCCATGAGGAGAAATCTTCCACGTGAACTTCAGCATCGCCCACAATCAGGAAAGAATGCTGGTGTGGTAAAAGCTCCCAAGAAGGAGGACCTGGAACGCACATATCAACAGTTGGAATTGGCAACGGAAGAGGAAGAACTGATTCACTTTTTCAAGTGTGCTTCATTAGATAGCGGGCTGAGATCTTGAAGGGGATGAGGAGGACTTTTCAGAATAGGAGAAATTGGGTTTCTGAGACAATGCCCAGTGTCACACAAATCCTTGAACGGTACCCAAGGTTTCAAGATACACCAGCAGTTGTATGTTGTAAAATTTTAATTATGTAAATTTGGCATAATGCTCATTTGTGGGTGCATGCAAAGTCATTGCAAAACACTAGGGAACAGTGCTAGGGGGGGGGGGGGTCAATATTTATTTTTTTCTGAATATGGGCTGCATGTATAAAGAAATAGTACAGGGAGCTTGAAAGAAGTCAGTAAACTTTAATTTCTTGCATAAAAGGGAGGTAGAATTACTACATATTATGTAACAGAATAATTTCAATGATATGCAGATAAACAAATGTGTCTCTATATGAAGAGCTCACTTGCAAAAGGGGTTAGGTCAATTTTTCATCAAATTTGATTTTTTGGTCTCAATGTATGGATTTTTAGTAGCTATATCAGATGATACCAAAGAAAAGTTGAAATTCCTATTTAAAAGTGATCAAAAGTGGCAAAGAAAATTCACTTTTTTTTTCAAAAGGGATTAGGTCCACACCGAATTTTTTGGAAAATAATATTAAAAAATATATAAATAAAGATTTCTTTTATACCCGATTTTATGTTGTCATAGTAGGGAATCTTGAAAATTTAGTTTCGCATAAGAATGTGCAATATAGGAGAAAAAAAAAATGATTTTCTTGGAGTGGACCTAACCCCTTTTGCAAACAAACTCTTCTGAAGAACTAATTGTCAAAAGGGGTTAGGTCCATTTTTCATAAATTTAATTGTTTTCTGTCTAAAAACCTCTAAATTTTTTGTCGCTTTGATGAAAACAAAGAAAAATTAAAATTTACATGAAAAAAGTGGCAAAGAAAAATCACTTTTTTAATCAAAATAGATTGGATTCATTTCAGTTTACTTGCAAAAGGGCTTAGGTCCACAATGATAATTTTCAAAAGAATTTATATAAAAAATTGAAGACAGGTAGATTTATTTTATACCCAATTTTATGTTCACATGATAGGGTAGTACATCATGACAATTTAGTTTTTAAGAATATTGTAGTAAGAGAGAAAAAAAAACATGTTTTTTCTCAGAATGGTCCATAGTGGACCTAAGCCCTTTTGCAACTAAACTCTTCATATGTGTATTGGAGATGCATGAAGTGCCATACTTGCTAACTGTCCCTATTCAATAAGGACTGCCATTTTTATTGCATATATCATTGATTTTCATCCATAGTAACCCTGTGTTTTCCCAAAATGTGATCATAGTACTGTGTACAAAATTTAGCAGTGCCCCTGTTTTCATTTTTCCCCTTTCATTTGGACTCTATTTATGGACTACCAGATTTGTCTTATGATAAAAATTATATCATAACCTTTTATCCCGGCTGTTGTAGCTTTCCAATTAATAGCCATGAACAACAAAGCGGATGAATAAATATTGTGATGGGTTCGCTCTCTCCTTTCTCTCTCGATCCACTCACTTGATGGGACTTAGATCAGTTGTGTCATTCACTCACCATGCTCACGTGGTCATTCTGCTATTAAACACCAGATCTCTCAAAATATATGCGCAACTAGTATAGATTACACTGCACGCCAATATTTCGGTTACAACACTTAAATGCTGGGTAACTTACCCTCCAAAAAATAATGCAAGACAGTGTGTCACACGAACGGGCACCTGAAGATATTCGGGAGCGCACGGCACATATGTCCTCACACCAGGCCTCACAAACTGCAACTGCCCCCTTAACAATGGGCCGACGGACATACGTGCCGCGCGCTGCACCCGTCTCCCTCGATGCGCACGTACGTTCACATAAAAATGACTGAGTTCGTTACACAACACCCACCCAAGATTGGTCAGTCTCCTGACTGACATGCAAGGCTTTTTTTATTTGTATTCCTTTTGCCTGTCTTATTATTTAAAAACTGAATGATGGGGGATAACACATGACCCTTATGACTTTAATGTCTGAACAGTAAAAAACACCCTTTTTTTTAGGTCAAACCAGAATGTCTGCTTTTTTAAGCACTTTCAATTTCACCATAAATGTTTCTGTATTTTTTTTCTTTCTCTTCAACAATCCGTTTTTTCTCGGATTTAATACTTTGAAAAAAAAAATCGCATAAGTTAAACAAATGTTCCTTTTCAAATACAACCTAAAAAATGATGTCCTCAAATTTTCATGAACTTTCCTAATAACAGTCTTTCAAGAGCTATCCGGCTTCGAGGTCCACCTTATACGCCGGGACGACCTCTCCCTGGTGTATGAGTTCGCCATCCCGGAATGTTTCTCTCTTAACAGTTTGGTTTATTTTCTTCACTTTTCTTACACACGTGACCTCCAACTCTTTGTTAGTTAACGAGGTCCCTACTTTCCCGGCCTTGTCCACTCTGTGTATCTTTGTGGCTCCCTTGGTTGGTCTGCAGATTCGTTGTGGTTTTGGTGCACTGTCACTTGATAACGCCGTTCTTTGCTCTCCTGGAACACCTTTCCTTCCTTCCCGTAACATGACGTAGAACTGTACTCACAAATATTCACAGTTTTCCCCTAGAGAACTCTCTCTGCATCTAAATTCCCGATGTCTTGCCCTATCCGTACCCGTCTGATATCATTGGTAACTGGGACGTCATCCTTCGCTTGAACCACTGATTCTTTTGCGTCCTCGCAGGTGCTGTCGGCCGGTCTTGCCTCTGATTATTCTGCAACCTCGGATGTGCTATCGGCCTGTCTTCTCTCTGATGCCAGAAGAGCCCACATCTTGCCCCTCTTGCCTTTCCTTTTAAGGGCTTCCTATACTCTCCCTCCATATCGTTACGGGTCGTTGGTGATACGTAAATCACCAGATGATCGCCGAAATCATCTTCCCTTTCACTTCCTCTCCCACAAGGGACACGTTCCTAGCTTAGCTTTCTTTCTGCATCCCTCCCTCTTTTGTAGTCGATGTGGTTCCTTTTTTGTTGATCACGGTCTGGGTGATTTATGCTTGAATGACTCCTTGGTGACCTACTTCTTTCCCTTGTACGCCTTTGGACACGCTTGGGCAATCTTTCCACCAGATGGTACCTCGATGATCGTGGACTCATATGGGGAGAGCGACTTGCCCTGGGGCTTCTTCTCCTAAGACTTCTCTGGTGCTTTCTTTCATGGACCCGTAGATTGTCCAGTCGCCCATAGGTTTCCCACATTCCTTACATGAGTGCCTTCGGGGATGTCCATGTTCATCATCTAGATGTCTTTTAAGGATCCGATAATGACTGAAGAACCGGTTGCAGGTGCAGCTTTTGAAGCTTCCTTCAGATCCCATCTTGATTATGTATGTATGATAAAAATAAAATGAAGAAACAAATAAAGCAGGTTAATCCCGACAGCCAAAACACTTTATTCATTATTACTGTGGCATCACACACTCGCATCCTCTACTGCAATTACATTCCTAGAATAACTCGTTTCGGAGTGACCCTTTGTCTTGAGGGATATTATTTTCGAGGAGGTGGTGTCGGTTTCGAACAGCTAGGGTTTGTAAGTGGAGCAGATGAGGGGATCAAACTTCCTTGCTGCGTTCGTGGAGCTGGTGTGGGTTTGAAACTTCCTTTATTTGTTCGCGGTGCAGGTGTGGGTATCAACATTCTTGGGGAAGGAACTGGGGTGTCTACTACTCTACTTGAGGTGTCCGAAGAAAGTGTGGCACCTCGCTCTGCTATCATTCTTTTGGAAGGAATTGGGTTGTCAATTACTAAGTGTTCATCACTTGTGCTCATTTTGTCCTGACCAGAGATTTCTTCTTCTAGGGCGGAGTCTATTACTCTGGTAGTTTCTTCCAAATCGGTCTGTGGCTCAGCGATCAACGCTTTAAGGGGCTCTCATTGGTAGGGTTTTAGCCGATCGCAGTAAATAACTATCATTTTCCACGTGGTTTCCTTTGGATTCTGTAGATATCATCAGACAGTTCATGAGTTATGAGGTAGGGTCCTTTCCATCTTCGCTGTAAATTTGGACTTAGCCCTTTAGTCTTCGCGGGATTGAAATACCAAACAAATTGTCCTACTTGTAGGTTGTCTTTCTTGGTTTTCCTGTCATAAATCTGCTTCTGATGACTCTCTGCTTGAGCTAACTTCAGTCGAGCATACTCATGGGTCGACCTCATTCGTTCCCTTACCGCGAGCGCATAGTCTGGTGTCTGCTCATCATCACTTTCCGTGTCACTTGTAGATTCCATAGTAAGATCAATGGGCAATTGAACCTCACGTCCCAGCATTAGCATATTCGGGCTCTCCTGTTGATTCTTGGACTGCTGAACGATAAGCAAATAATGCCGTGTGACCTTTTTAGTCCCAGTCCCGTCGTCTTTTGATCGGATCTATCATCATGGAGTCCATGGTAATTAGTGTCCCATTGAATCGTTCGACGAATCCATCCGAAATCGGATTGTACGGTGTCGTTTGTGTTTTTTCAATTCCCAGAATTGAACACATTCCTGAGAAAAATTGGGACTCAAAACTACGACCCTGATCCGAGTGCAAAACCTTTGGTACTCCGAATCTGCAAACGAATTCATTTACAAATTTATTCGCTATGGTTTTTGCCGTCTGATCTCTTATGGGGTATGCCTCCATCCATTTGCTAAAGTAGTCTCCGACTACTAGCAAATACTTGTTGCCGTTCTCTGTTTCAGGTAAGGGCCCAACTACATCCTAAGCGACCCTTTCCATCGGATTGCCTACTGTTTTTTTGTTGAAGCGGGGCTCGTCTAGTCTTGGTAGGTCGTTTTTTGCTTGCACAAACATCACACATACGCACTATAGACCGAATGTCAGGATCCATGCAGGGCCAATAATATCGCGTGCAGATCTTCGCGATAGTCTTGTTCGTTTCCAAGTGCCTATTCGTGGTACTCCCATGAAGTTCCTGAACAACTTTCTTCCGACACTTCTGCGATAGAACAATTTTGAATTTGACTTCCTCTCCGTTATCTGACTCCCAACGACGACAAAGAACGTTTTGCCTCACTTCCAGTTGATCCCATATTCGCCAGAGAGACTTCTTTGCATTAGATTTGGCTTCCACTTTCGACAAATCTGGTCGGTGCCCGCCTTCCTTCTTAGCTTCCATGGTCCAGTTCATGCTCCCGTCTTCACATTGCATCTTACTCATATCTGTAGCAGTGATCGAGGGCTCAATCGTTACAGCATTAACGTTGTGCACCTTTTCCGTCTTCGCCTTGGCGATCAAGCTCTTATCGTTCACAATGGGAACATGAACTACAGGGCCTCCGGGAAAGACTGTCAGCATTGGTATGAGAGCGACCCGCTCGATGCACAATCGTAAGGTTGTACTCTGCTATAATTTGTAACCATCTAGCGATCTGTACTTGAGGTTCTTTGAAGTTCAAAAGCCAACGTAAGACTCCACGTTAGTTCTAACGGTGACTTTCCTTCCGTAGATATACTGTCGAAATTTCTTAAGAAATGTAACTACTGCCAAAAGTTCTCTTTTTGTTACGCAATAGTGTTTCTCTGCCTTTGAAAGTGTCATACTAGAATAAGCCACTACCCTCTCTTCTCCATTGGTTTCTTGTGATAGAACAGCACCAATACCCATATTGCTTGCATCTGTATCCAGGATAAAGTCCTTTTCGGGATCCGGATATGACAAAATGGGCGATGACTGAAGACGAGACTTCAGTTCCTGGAACGCTAGGTCACATTCGGGGGTCCATACATAGTCCCTTGACTTTTCAGTCAATTTGTGCAGGGGACGGGCAATATTGGCGAAACATTTAACAAATCTTCGGTAATAGGAGGCAAGTCCTAAAAAACTCCATCCCTCCTTGACATTCGTAGCTTTGGCCAATCTGCTATTGCTCTCGTTTTCTCCAGATCAGTGGACACACCATCTGATGACAAAATATACCCAAGAGAGTACACTTTCGTGGCTTTAGTTTCAAACCGGCTTCTCTTAGTCGACTTAAGACTACATCCAATCGTTCCAATTCTTCGGTCATTGTAATTGCGAATACAATGATGTCATCAAGATACACCAACAATATTTTCCAGTGAAGGCCAGCAAGGACTCGTTCCACCAACCTCTCGAAGGTCGACTGAGAGTTGCAAAGCCCGAATGGCATTACTCGCCAACTGTACAGACCTCCACCGACAACAAATGCCGACTTCTCCCTTGCCTCTTCTTCCAATTCAACTTGCCGGTAACCTGGCGCAAGATCGAGCGTGGAAAACCATTTTGATCCATTCAGGGTGTCCAGGGAGTCATCAATACGGGGAATTGGGTAAGCGTCCTTGATTGTCACGGGATTGAGTTTCCGATAATCGACGCAAAATCGCTTAGTCCAATCTTTTTTCCTAACAAGGACGACGTTTGATCCCCAAGGACTTCCAGAAGGATCAATCACCCCTCTTTCCAAAATGTATTATATTTGATTGTCGATTTCTTGTTGCTCTGCTGCTGGAAATCGTCGTGGCCTTTGTCTTATAGGTTGTGTGTCTCTAGTGTTGATTTTGTGTTTTACAAGGTTGGTTCGTCCAATATCTGTGTCTGATTTGGCAAACACATCCTGATTCTTGGTCAATAAGTTGGCGATCATTTCATGATGACTCTCGTCTACATCGAGTTTACTTCTCTCAAACAGGTTTCGAAGATGGTCAGGTACAATTCCTTCACCAGTACCTACTGTACACTTTGAAGGCATGTTGTCTATCTCTTTCTTATTTACAGGTGTAAAGGACCCTGCCATAGTTCCTTCCTTAATCACTGCATCTTTTTTACCTGGGTTAAAGAGTTGATTTACATCTGCTAACACACGAGCAACCAAAAAACCTTTCTGCCCAACCTCACAACTATCCGATGGTTCTATTATTCCAACGCCTTGTGCTTCATTCACTCGCCCCCTTACCAACACCTCTTGGCCAGGGCATACTCTTGTGGTTTTCTCGACCGTCACTCTCCTGCATTGTTTCCTGCCTTGATTATACCTTAATTTTATTTTCTCCCCATTTAAGGACAATTCCATTATTCGCAGGTATAAATCTGCATTAGTTGCAAGCAGAAAGTCAATGCCAAGTATCCCATCTATGCTCCCTATGTTTGCAATTATTACCCCGATACTACAAACACTTTTCCCAACGCATAACTTTACCGTGGAACTTCCAAAAATTTCCATGGGACTGCCGTCAGCATTTCTTACTTTTGAATCAAAGCTATTCAGCGTTGGTCTCTTTTCACTTGGGAGTTTGTGATATACTGTGGAGGATAACATTGTGTTGGTCGCTCCTGTGTCCACCAGAAGTGAAGTTTTTATCCCTTTTATGTTTACATCTACATACAGACCATTTTGTCCGTCTCTTATGCTAGATGGAGGAGTGAAATATTTGTCAGAATTTTCATCTAGATTTGCTAAGTTGTTAGGCCTTTCTTTCCTATAAGCTTTCTCTCGGCCAGCAGAGTCAGCTGCTATTCTTTTCCCGACGAATTAGTTATGTTGTGTTGTTGACAATGCCTTGCAATATGTCCCATTTTGTGACAATTGTAGCATTCGAATGTTGCCCATCCTTTTTTTCGGATCGATTCTTCCCCTTCGTTTCTTCTCTTCATGTTCCTGTTCTTCATGTTGCAATTTTTCACGTTGGTGCTATACCTTATTCTGAAGATTCAGAATGGCAGGTTCGGACTCATTTTCCGCTTTCCGAAGGGCATGTCTTGGCCGTCCTTTACTTCGCTGCTCTTCTAGTTTAACGAAGTTCTCACTTGTCAGTGCTGCTTGTATTGCTTCATCCATCGACTGTGGATGAGATCTAAAAACACCTTGCCTGGTTGATTGATCTTCGATAGCTTCGAGGAAATGAGTTCTAGCCAGGCGGTCTGGTGCCTCGTCATGCAATTCCGGATATGCTAGTACAGATAAGTCCCGTATAGCTTGCCCAAGCTCCTGCAGTGTTTCATGAATACCTTGACGTCTAAATCCAGTAGGTAATTTTCTGCAAGATGCCCTGGTCCGAACCTCTTTTCTAGAATATCAATGAGGTCCTTGAAGTCCAAATTCTGCACATCATTACTAGGGCCGCCAATAACCTTGATTGCAGGTTCACGGAGTCTGGCGATAAGAAAAACCTTTGCTTCTTCTTCTCCCCAATTGTTGGCTAAACAACAAGCTTCGAAATGTCTTGAATAATCCCTCCAGGGAATTTTTCCATCAAACTTGTCTGGAATTATGTTGGGTTTGGCGACCTTTAGCACAGATGTATGGGTACTTTGCTGTCCAGAGATAGCATCTCACATCTGGTTTCGCTGTTTCCCTAGTAGACCGTTTGTTTGCATAGGTTACACCATTTCTAATCGAGGGTGTCTCCTATTTGTAGTAGAGGAGAGTGGTGGTTCCCATTGACTATCCTCTAATACTGTTCGGCCTACAGGTGAAAATGAAGGTTAGCGCTATCGATGCGAGGAGCACTATCTGCTGACCAGTTTTCCGTTTTCCTTAATGGATCAATATATTGCCTAGTCTGACAAGGCATTATTTCCATTGAACTAGTCAGGCGACCCAAATTATCACGGAGCCCATGCTTTTCTTTCCGTAGCTCATTACTTTGCAACTGTGAGCGCTGCAACTCTGCTACCAACACCTCTAATTCATCTCCCAACTGAAGTTTCCCCGCCGCTATGTTGGCGTTACAATGCCTACTTGGCAGAAAATTGATGAATAAGATGAGATGATAAAGGCGTATCCAATTGCAAACAGACTTGTAATTGTAAACAGATTTTGCGCCTATAATATAGGTGCCAATTAATAGAAAGCGCCTGCAGGAGTCACGAAAACAAAAGAGCTTAAAAGCACGAGGATCCCGTAGATGATAACAAAGGAGTATGCAGATGCTGTTTTGTGTATGCTTTGTCTGTGCCAAACAATGGTTGCTTAAGGCGACGTGAGATTGAAAGGGCCTGCAGGTGCGGTCAAGTGTATCGCCTGTATGTACTGAAAACTGCTCTAATTGTATAAGGCGCCGATGAGATGAAAAGGCATGTATAGGTGCTGGTGTGTCACCTGCAGGTGTTACACACTAATTCAAGGCGCCATGGCCTTGATAAAGGGGCTTGTAGGTGCTGATATATATCGCCTGTAGGTGTGTAAGCCACAGGTTCGTTTGTTTAAGACATAGGTGAAACAGCTTGGCGGTGCACATGTAGGTGCGGTGAAACTGGGAGTAAACCCTTAATTAAAAATCCAGTTCAAATCCTATAAAGCTGACTATCCCAACGCTGCCACCAAATTGTGATGGGTTCGCACCCTCCTTTCTTTCTCGATCCACTCACTTGACGGGACTTAGATCAGTTGTGTCATTAACTCACCGTGCTCACGTGGTCATTCTGCTATTAAACACCAGATATCTCAAAATAAATGCGCAACTAGTATAGATTACACTGCACGCCAATATTTAGGTTACAACACTTTAATGCTGGGTAACTTAGCCTTAAAAAATACAGCAAAACAGTGTGTCACACGAACGGGCACCTGAAGATCTTCGGGAGCGCACGGCACATATGTCCTCACACCAGGCCTCACAAACTGCAACTGCCCCCTTAACAATGGGCCGACGGACATACGTGCCGCACGCTGCACCCGTCTCCCTCCACGTGCACGCACGTTCACATAAAAATGATTGAGTTCGTTACAAAATTAACCAAAAAGAATCATCAATCCACCTTTCAGTTTATTGATGTTTATAATTGGCGTGTAAAATCTCTGAAAATATATCAACTTCGCTAGCAATAAAACTATCTTGCATTTCCAAATTTTTTGTGCCTTTCCAACTTAGACAATGGTAAAAAACCACCCCGAAAGTTGTATTGAGTAAGGAGATAAAAATCAGAGTGTAAAACAGAAAATTTCATTGCAATCAGATTTGAAGTATGAGAGTAACATTATTTCATTTTGAAAGCTTTGCTCAATTTCACAAAACATTAATGTGCATATAGACTGCTCAGTATGCACACGAGGAAACTGCTGACAACACACTCATAATTTATTGTGTATTTAATTCTATGAAATATGATATTTGGCATTTTTTTTTCATAACGTGAAAACAAGTTTATTTGATTCCTCCATTAACATGTGGAATTTACTTTGCTGTAACCTATTGCGAATTAATTAAGAGCTTCCTTATTGTCATATCTGCAAAATTTGAAATATTCCATAATTCATATACTAAAATACAAAATTGAATTTTGAGTTTGTGACATTGGCTCTCTCATTTACATATTACCCTTGTTGTGCAGGCAAGTGTTTCGTGATTCTAAGCAAAATTATAGAATTTAATCAAAAATCTAAAGATCCTTAAAATGGATGCAGGTCGGGATTTCTTTGACGGTAATTTATATTGTGCTTTGACGAAAGAGTTTTGATAGGACATTTGTATAATTGCTGTACGTTGTGTTTACGCCACAGACTGTTAAATGAATTCAAGTGATGATTTCTTTCTATTCCAATACAGGTCTTAAAATCTATACTTTTTTAATTTACAATCTTATTTATACATGTAATGTACCTTTATTTTATAAGAACATTTTTATTTGCTGTAAATGTTAAAACTTGAAGGCTTGCCAATGCTCAAATGCTGTTTAATGCATATTTTCCTCCAGCCAGGAACCAGCATGGAATCTTTCCCCAAAGAGCAATACAAAGATGAAAACTTCAAAAGGTGCCATACTTGCTTGTAATAGGGATTCACCGTCTCCCAATTCAGTTCTTCATCATTATTGACGAACAGGCTATCCCTTGCTGTGGAGCTGTAACATCAAATGTGGACATGATGTTCAAGCTTCACTTCGTCTTCAACATCCACTATGCAACATAAATGAAGACAATACGCATATCCTGAAAATTATGTGTATGAAGTTGGTCTGCCAAAGGATGTCATCCAAACTCGTGCCAAAGAGCTCATGGCAAGTATCACGGCTCTTGAAAACAAATAATGTGTTAGTTCATCGCCTTGCAGTAGCATGTGAAATATTTGTATACTCAGTTTCACCTTACTTTCAAGTGTTCTTTTCAAAGGAGTGGCAGTGTGTGGGTGGATTATTATTGATATCACTCTTGATTTAATGATAATTTAAAGGTCTGGGTTTTTTCAAGCATGAAAGTCAGTACTATTGGTTGTTATGCTTTATTGGTGGGGGAAGGGTTGTGTGCAAATGAAATTTAGCATAAACTATACATGAACATGCTTAACCCCCCACCCCCTGCTGAGACATATTCTAATAAATGAATGAATAAGGAATTAGGTAAATGCAATGGTAGTGAGATAAATTACATTGTAGAACCATTCCTGATAACTCAACTTTATCAAATATGATTTCATATTGAAGGCACTCCTTATTATACCTCAGTCAAACCTAGTTTGAGGGGGTTTATAGGAATTGGCGTATGGTCAGGCTTTTGGTCAGTCTGTTTCTAATTTTACAGATCTAACTACTTCCACAGTTTTTGCGCAATCGTCATGAAACCTGGTACACACTTTGGTCTTTGGGTGAAAATGTGCAAATTGTACTTTTGGAATGTCGCAAACACTGCATTGCTAAGGGAACAGGTCATTATTGTAATGAGTGTGCAAAAGTCATGCAGATCAAACTACCTCAGTTTTCGCCCGATCCTCATGAGACGTGGTACACAAATTGGTCTTGGGATGAAGATTTGAAGGCTCGGTGTAAAAATGGCAGAGGTAAAAATGGCAAAGGTAAACATGTCAAAGGTAAAAATGGCAGAGGTAAAAATGGCAGAGGTAAACATGGCAAAGGTACAAATGGCAAAGATTAAAATGGCAGAGGTAAAAATGGCAAAGGTGAACAATGGCAGGGGTAATAATGACAGAGGTATAAATGGCTGGTCTTAAACCCCCATGCAATAAATTGTCAAAAAGCTCCCGCATATACGTATATTAAATAGCAAAGGTTGTGAGAAGACAACTAAAATTTTATGTTGGACTAATGGAAAGAGTAACATTATTTTTTTAATCATGGATAGATCGTCTGCGCCAAAGGCCCACCCTTTGGTTCGTATATGTTATTTTGTCCTGGACTTACATGTACTTTGACCTTCTTGTGTAAAATCGCTCTACTAATATTAAAATTTGAAGCACACTTTGGATCCCAAGTTTTGTACTTAATTCATTCAATAGTCCAGGATAGGCCCCAACGAAACTTTACCAAACCTTTTTTTTTATATATACAATATTTTTTGATGGTTTCTTGTCAATTCGAGGGTGCTCATTACGAATCTGAATGATGACACTCGTGTAACCTTGAGCATTTTCCGCAAATTGGCAAAATCCAATATGGCCGCCAAAATATGCAAATTACCCATGAATATCCTAAAATTGTCCGCACATTGGCTATGAAATGCATGAAATCGTGTGGCAGGAGTGAAATCCTCTCTGAAAAAATAATTTTTTACAAAATATTTTTTTTCCTGCCATATAGGTGATAAATACTGAATTTTGACATTCAAAATACAAGCCCTAACTAAATTATGTAACATGCGAATAGGGAAACTTATTTTTACAAGAGTGAGAATCATAAAATGCATATAACTGTGATGTACAAGTAAAAATATTGTCTTAAACATGATTTCTAACTAAATGCATCACATATTGGTCGTGGAGGTAATAAATGCTGTACTTTGAAATCCGAAATGGCTGCCATGGGTCCTAAAAGTATTGTGTACATTGTAACATGGGACATATGATTTTGACAGAATTTGTAGAATTGTAGCGGCCATTTTGAGTTTCCAATAACATAACAGTATTATTCACTTTACTGGCAGAATAAATGATATATCTTCATATAAATTATGCTTTCAGACAATATTTTACTCATAGATCACTATTACGTGCATTTATGGTGCAAAAAATGGTTTCCCACTTTGCATTGTACATAATACTTTTAATGTCTATGGTGGCCATTTTGAAAGTCAAAATACAGTATTTAACACAAACTTGAAACCTGAATGATATATTTTGTTGGAAAATACGTTTTTAGACAGAATCCCATTAATTTATCACATATATATGCATCTTAGTGCTCACTCTTGTGATTTCTTTGCTCCTCTTTCTCATTGTGCATAATACTTTTAGGGCCTTTGGCAGCCATTTTGATTATCAAAATACAACATTCATCACATACATGGCATATTAATAATACATTTCGTAAAAAAATATCTTTTAAGTCAGTATTCAACTCGTTCAATCTTAATAATATGCATTTTAGTGATCACTCTTGTGATTTTGTTTGGCCCCCATTGCCATTGTACGGAATACTATTCGGGCCAGTGGCGGCTATTTTAGATATCAAAATACAGCAATATTCCCATATATGACATAATAAATTATATATCTCGTTAGTAATGATGATTTGCATATATTACTTCGTTCATACATCGCGATTTTCTGCAGTTTAGTGCTCATTTTTGTGAAAATTAATTTTCCCTATTCATATTGTACATAATAGAGTATACAAGGGCCTATGGCGGCCATTTTTGAATATCAGGAAAATAAATATTTTGTCAAAAATTATTTTTTCAGAGAGTATTTCACTCCTGCCACACGATTTCATGCATTTCATAGCCAATGTGCGGACAATTTTAGGATTTCCATGGGTAATTTGCTTATTTTGGCGGCCATATTGGATTTTGCCAATTTGCGGAAAATGCTCAAGGTAACACGAGTGGCATCATTCAGATTCGTAATCAGCACCCTCGAATTGACAAGAAACCATAAAAAAATATTGTATATATAAAAAAAGAAGGTTATGCCTCCTCTATCCTGGACTAAAAGGGAAAGTTTGCCCTTGCGTAAAGTTTATTGTAAAAATAGCAGGAAAAAATAAGTAAAATGATATTGATGACGGTTTTAGTAAATCCATCCAAGATTTAAAAGAAACTATTATGATTATCTGTTAATGGTGCCGTTATTTGCGAGCAGCTTTCCAATATATGGTGTGGTTAAAAAAACCATGAAGAGAGAGAGTGCCTTTTGACCTTGAACGGACTCTTGTCGATGAAATGAGCTATATGAACTAATTACATATTATTTGTCTTGTTTTTCATCATTATATTAGGTTTATAATTTATCGTTGATATGATTAAACTCAAAAATTTCTTGCCAAAATTATTTCAATTAGTGAGTAATGAAAGAATTTATCTTGGTTACGTTCGCAAGTAAAACAGCGCTTCACATGCAATCGCAACGATTTTAATGTAAGCACCAATATGCGCTGCAATAACCCACTAAAATATTCAAGTTTGAGATTACACTTGCATAAATTGGATAACAGAAAAGTAACAGACATTCTGTAATAACAATTATTTTCTTTACTTCCACATCATAATAGATCCGAATAGGTATAAATATGACATATTTTTTTATTGTAAATGATGCAATTATAGCATTTATTGTTCAGTGTTTTAAGTAATAACTCATTGCAGGTGGTCCAAGTAAATGTCAGCCTCCCAAACAAGTTCTATGGTACGGATACCGCATGAATTTGGAAATGTGTAGCGAATAAAATGTATGGTTGTTTCTTACACTCTTAAAATGTTAGGCAACATACTGTCTACACAACAAATATTGGTTAAAACAATTATCCAACTCTGGGTAGTTTTTAACCAATACTGTGTAGTTTTTACCACAAGCACACATTATTGGTTTAAAACTGCCCAGAAGTTGATAAAGTCTGGACATCTATCCCCAGTCAGTCGCCTCACCGGCGACTGACTGGAATACTCCCCAGGGATGGAGGATGTGCTCACATTATGTGCGGGAATGACTGATTGAATCCGATGACCGGGGTAATGACATATCTGTAAAGCGCTTAGACACGTCGTTCCGATGTACTAAGCGCTATATAAAATCGGATTATTATCATTACTATTATTAAATCAAATATTCAGTTATAAGGTAAATATACGCATACAAAAAGATGCCTTTTCAGGATCCCTTTTGTTTATCCTCTTTTAATGAAGCATTACATTTTAAAGAAGACTTTGGCTCGTGCTTCGCGCTTGCATTAATTGTAAAAATGTAATAACACATGCATCCCTTTCGACATCGGATATAAAAAAAAGCTTAACTCGCGCTTCGCGCTCGCCTAATTTATTTTAAGTCGGAACATCAACAATTTCCAGCTCGCGTTTCGTGTGCGCATTATTTAAATAGTGGGACAAGTATGCTTCTTGACTTACACTCAAATTCCAAAAAATGTTAATATCTTATGTCAGTGTAATAGTGCTGTAGTCAAGCCAAGGCCTCAATGCCCAAGGCCAAGGCCCAGGCCCAGGCCCAGGCCTAGGCATGGAAACCCGAGGCCAAGGCCTGAAAAACTTGCTAACAGTACTGTATTCAAGGCTCAAACCCGAAATGCCAAAGCTTACTACCCAAGGTCAAGGCTTCAATGCTGAAGGCAAAGGCATGGAAACCCAAGGCCAAGGCATTTCAAATTTTCGATATGTGGAACAATGAACCATCAATGCTCAGGCGGCAGACATGGCGCACAGGGCAAAATGTATAAAAGGTGTGAGTGAGCAAAAAATACTTCTTTAATAATAAGTCTGACAGCATCCGCAGCCAGCTGGTCCGTCCGAAAGACCGCCCGATCCCCGACAGACGCGATGGGGTTGTTTACAAGATCCCATGCTCGACTTGCGACAAAGTCTACATCGGTGAGACTGGTACACCTGTGGGGGAACGCATGAAGGAACATCGCCGTGATGTTCGGCTCAGGCGCACTAATAGCTTTGATGTTGCAGAACATGCTTGGGACTCCGATCATCCACCTAACTGGGATGAGGTCAGCTGCATTGCTAATGAGAAGCATTGGTGTACGCGGCGCATTAAGGAAACGATTCAGATCCGTTTGCACCCGAGTAATATCAACAGGGACAGCGGCATTGAGATCCCTGATGAATGGTTACCCACCATCCGACGGCATACTGCATCCACCGTTCACAGCGCGCGGCGCCCGCACCAGCGGGTGCCTGACACCAGCGCGGATGCTGATTGGCGGCTGCATCGGCCAGTCACAGCGCGCGGTGCACGCTCCAGCGGGCACCAAGCACCAGCGCGGACCGTGAACGGATAGCGGCATCGGCCAATCACAGCGCGGCTCAGGCCCGAGTGGAGCCAGCCAATAGCTCCCGACGCTATATAACCCGTGCGCAGCAGCGTCTTTGTTCATTGCCTGACGAAGTCTAGCAGCTTGCAGACGAAACGTCGCTTTCCCACTACGTTTGCTACATCGTGAGACAACTGGTTATTACTTCTACTCAACCCTTCACCACGATGAACCTCTTCCACATCATAAAAAAAATACTCTTGTACATGTAAAACAAAAATAATTTCATTATAGCTTTATACATAACATTTAACAAAAGTATAATTACCTTTGTACACTCTTAAAAAAACCTAGTCAATTGACAAAAAAAATCGTCAAAACATGGTCTTATTTGACAAACTTTGAATTTCTCAAGATTTGTCATGCAAGCAGATTTCCTTAATAAATTGAATTCGTCAAGTATTTATGGGAAAAGATTTGTCATTAGAAAATTTTTAATTCGTAATGAAAAGTAGTCTTATTTTGACGAATTTTAATTGTGATTCGTAATGCTAAGAACTCAGTTTGTCATGCATGTACATTTATTCGTAATATATGAAAAATAATTGTCATGCATGAATATTGATTTGTCGTGTACCACTGCACGGAAACCCAATCGTTCATGTCGCTAAGAACAAAGTTGTCATGGCATGCACAACTTTAAAATTATCACACAAGTATTGACAGTTACACTAGAGCTGTATAGACCTAACTGTTGCACATGTAAGTTAGAACTCTAGATCTAGATTCTAGATACCTTAATAATGTGTGTGATCTGAAATGCTAGACTAGATTCTAACTTATCTAGATCTAACTTAGTCTAGAAATATATCGAATAACAAAAAGGATAGACCCTGGTCTAGATCTAGGCCTATACTCCACGCAGACTAGGACCTAGTCTAACTGTTAGGTCTAGTTACGAATACGATTGGGTAACTATGAAGTGGAATTTTAAGTACGTTAGATTCTAGGTCTAACGTTAAATCTAGTAGGTCTACATCACTAAGTTAGAGTTCTATAGATTATGTAGACTTGTCTAACGTTAGACCTAGATCTAACGTTATAAATCTAATGTTAGATAGGAGTTTAACGACAACGTTAGATCTAGATATAACGTAGATCTAGAGATAGAAAAGGATGAAGCTAGACTACATTCTAGGCCTAACTTAGTGTTAGTCCGACGGCATCAGACCACGCTAGAACGGGGTCAGACTCAGAACATCAAACTTCTCTGCATATTTCTAACTTTAAATCTAGAGTCTTAGAGATCTATTTACACTTCGAAAAAAAGTGTGTATTGCTATGGCATAACTTAACAGTTAACGTTAGAAGCTACCGGTAGGCCTATGCCAGCCTATGTACACAGACCGTAAGCGGCCAGGCGATGGCAGTTTATAATCACTCGCGTCGCGTTCTGGTTCGTAATCACTCGCGTCTTGAATTTTTGGCGATTTTTTTTTTATTTCGGTGCGATTTTTTTTTAACGGTGTATTCAATGGGACAGACATGCAGGGAAATTTGAGTTTCGTTTTAAGCCGGCAATTAAGTGCCTTAAAATAAAATGTACTCGACTACTGTTCTAAGTACCAAGAATAGATAACAAGCTTGATCCGCCCCAGACAGCTGGCAGCAGTCTGTTTCGAGGAGTTTTTTTCAAACATTTTTAATTTTTTTTTAAATTTCTCTGTATTTGGTGAGTGGAGCCAACGGAGTTCAGCGGAACAACCAACATAATAATTAATAGACACAAAGACCGAAGCTTTTGGTCAATATCCGCCCCTGTGGCTGTGCGCGCTCTCACGGTAAAAATTCGCGCGACGATCAAAGCCAAGGTACCGTACCGTCCCGGTGCCTTCCTGAAAACAGAAGTTGTCGGCTACATCATTTATCCAGGCCCCTTTTTGGCCTTAACCAACTCCAAGCACGAGGTAACTCAGAGGTGGTTTACTTTTGCCAGTAACTACTTGCAGTAGGCTGGATACATAAACATAAATAAAACATTGTGATCAACAACAAATATACAAACGATTTGAGCTCAGTCGCGTTTTGACGATATTTAAATGTGTCCATAATTTAGCACCTTCTTACCTTCAGGTAAACTTAACCAATCCAAATGATGTACATGAACATCATACCAGACAGAGAGACAGTGGATATTTACGCGTGCCCAAGTTTCGCACTGATTGTTATAAGTGTAGTCCAATCGTATCTTCAATATTTAAATGGAATAAGCTTGATAATTCAATTAGAACAGCTCCTTCTGTCATTTCATTTAAGAGAATGTTTAAAAGAACTTGTAATTTATAAATAACTTGCGGAACATCCACTGTTGTGCTTATTTTGTGTTAGCATGACCTTGATGATTTGGTGTATATAATCAGTATTTTCAAGATGTCCTTCTTAATTAATTTGATTTATTGATATTTTATTATACGTCAAACGAGTGCCCGTCTGCGTTTTGTTTGCTGCTAAGTTTGTTAATGTTTCGTTTTACATTCAAATCCTAATGTGAATCTTAATGATGTAACATTCTGTACACACGTTATGCATTTTGTAAATATGTTTATTGTTATTCAGGGCCTCATGGAAGACCACTACTTATTGGTGAATGGGCTACCCTGTCAAAATATCAGAAATAAATAAATAAATAAATACACTTGTAAATACATTACAATACAAATTACAATACAGTGTAGATTTCTTGTCCTTGATAACCCCCAAATTTTTTCATATTTTTCACCCTGCAACGTCCTGCAAGATAAATGAAAATCCATTTTACCATTTTTAAATTTTGTTCAGTGCACCATCATTATATATAAAAAAAAACTTATATCACACACACACACAATTATTTGTATAAAGGAAAAGTTTTGTTGGTCCCTCGGAATTCTTTATAACCAGAGTGCACTTTACTCCCCCTCCTACTTCTCTTTCTTCTCAGTCTTCTTTTTATTCCCATTATTATGTCATCTTATTCTTCTCCCTGTTCTTCTACTTCTCAATTTCTTCCCTTTCTCCTTATTGTTCATCTCCCTTCTCACTTCTTCTTTTTCTCTTCTCAGCCTTCCCCTTATTTTATCTTCTCTTTCTCTTCTTCTACATCCTCCCCTCAATTTTCTCTTTTTAGTTTCATTATTACCCCCTTATGTCCTCCATCTTATTTTTTCTTCTTCTACTTCTCCTCCTCCTTCCTTCTTGCTTTTCTTCTTTAGCACTTTTTTCCTCCCTGATTTTTACGTTAGTGTAGAATAATTCACAAAGAAAGGGAAAAGCAAATAAATAGTGATATTATGAAATTGTAGCACCTCACTATGCTTTATAAAGAATACCACAGACTTCAGGAAAATCCTCCAAAGGCAGAGCTAAATCGAGAGTAGCCTTTCCTCCTCTTTCTTCTTTATTCCTTTTCTCCTTTCTTTCTCTTTTCTCCCTCTTTCCCTTCCTTTCTCCCCCCCTCTCTCTTTTTTTAGGGGGAGCCCCCCCCCGCTTCCGCCGCCTATGGCTCTAAGATTTAAGATGTGGAATGTGATTATGTTAAAACAGTAGTCAAAATTTGCTTGTTATCTGAAAACAGTGGTCGAGAACGTTTTATTTAAGGCACTTACCAGCTTAAGATAAAACGAAACTCGAATTTCAATATTATTTTATTTTTCCAGTACGCTTGTCCCATTGAAGACACCGTTAGAAAAAGAATCGCACCGAAAAAAAAAAAATCGCCAAAAAAAAAAAACGCGTGTGATTACCAACCCGACGCGAGTGATTACGAACGCGAGTGAATATAATAAGCCCAGGCGATAGAGTTCTAACTCACAGCTTAGTACAGTCTGCATGCGTGACAGTTAGGTCTATGCACTCTTAAAAATACCTGGTCAATTGACAAAAAATAATTCGTCAAAACATGGTCTTATTTGACAAACTTTGAATTTGTCAAATAAATTTGTCATGCAAGCAGATTTCCTTGACAAATTGAATTCGTCAGGTATTTATGGGAAAAGATTTGTCATTAGACAAATTTTGATTCGTTATGAAAAGTGGTCTTATTTTGACGAATTATTTTTTGTCAATTGACCAGGTATTTTTAAGAACTGAGTTTGTCATGCATGGACATTAATTCGTAATGTATGAAAAATAATTTGTCATGCATGAATATTAATTTGTCAAGTACCACTGCACGGAAACCCACTCCATGACGAATCGTTCATGTAGCTGACAACAAAGTTGTCATGGCATGCAAAACTTTAAAATTATCACACAAATATTGACAGTTACACTAGAGCTGTAAAGACCTAACTGTTGCGCATGTAAGTTAGAACTCTAGATCTAGATTCTAGATACCTTAATAATGTGTGTGATCTGAAATGCTAGACTAGATTCTAACTTATCTAGATCTAACTTAGTCTAGAAATATATCGAATAACAAAAAGGATAGACCCTGGTCTAGATCTAGGCCTATACTCCACGCAGACTAGGACCTAGTTTAACTGTTAGGTCTAGTTACGAATACGATTGGGTAACTATGAAGTGGAATTTTAAGTACGTTAGATTCTAGGTCTAACGTTAAATCTAGTAGGTCTACATCACTAAGTTAGAGTTCTATAGATTATGTAGACTTGTCTAACGTTAGACCTAGATCTAACGTTATAAATCTAATGTTAGAAAGGAGTTTAACGACAACGTTAGATCTAGATATAACGTAGATCTAGAGATAGAAAAGGATGAAGCTAGACTACATTCTAGGCCTAACTTAGTGTTAGTCCGACGGCATCAGACCACGCTAGAACGGGGTCAGACTCAGAACATCAAACTTCTCTGCATATTTCTAACTTTAAATCTAGAGTCTTAGAGATCTATTTACACTTCGAAAAAAAGTGTGTATTGCTATGGCATAACTTAACAGTTAACGTTAGAAGCTACCGGTAGGCCTATGCCAGCCTATGTACACAGACCGTAAGCGGCCAGGCGATAGAGTTCTAACTCACAGCTTAGTACAGTCTGCATGCGTGACAGTTAGGTCTATTCACTCTTAAAAATACCTGGTCAATTGACAAAAAATAATTCGTCAAAACATGGTCTTATTTGACAAACTTTGAATTTGTCAAATAAATTTGTCATGCAAGCAGATTTCCTTGACAAATTGAATTCGTCAGGTATTTATGGGAAAAGATTTGTCATTAGACAAATTTTGATTCGTTATGAAAAGTGGTCTTATTTTGACGAATTATTTTTTGTCAATTGACCAGGTATTTTTAAGAACTGAGTTTGTCATGCATGGACATTAATTCGTAATGTATGAAAAATAATTTGTCATGCATGAATATTAATTTGTCAAGTACCACTGCACGGAAACCCACTCCATGACGAATCGTTCATGTAGCTGACAACAAAGTTGTCATGGCATGCAAAACTTTAAAATTATCACACAAATAATGACAGTTACACTAGAGCTGTAAAGACCTAACTGTTGCACATGTAAGTTAGAACTCTAGATCTAGATTCTAGATACCTTAATAATGTGTGTGATCCGAAATGCTAGACTAGATTCTAACTTATCTAGATCTAACTTAGTCTAGAAATATATCGAATAACAAAAAGGATAGACCCTGGTCTAGATCTAGGCCTATACTCCACGCAGACTAGGACCTAGTCTAACTGTTAGGTCTAGTTACGAATACGATTGGGTAACTATGAAGTGGAATTTTAAGTACGTTAGATTCTAGGTCTAACGTTAAATCTAGTAGGTCTACATCACTAAGTTAGAGTTCTATTGATTATGTAGACTTGTCTAACGTTAGACCTAGATCTAACGTTATAAATCTAATGTTAGATAGGAGTTTAACGACAACGTTAGATCTAGATATAACGTAGATCTAGAGATAGAAAAGGATGAAGCTAGACTACATTCTAGGCCTAACTTAGTGTTAGTCCGACGGCATCAGACCACGCTAGAACGGGGTCAGACTCAGAACATCAAACTTCTCTGCATATTTCTAACTTTAAATCTAGAGTCTTAGAGATCTATTTACACTTCGAAAAAAAGTGTGTATTGCTATGGCATAACTTAACAGTTAACGTTAGAAGCTACCGGTAGGCCTATGCCAGCCTATGTACACAGACCGTAAGCGGCCAGGCGATAGAGTTCTAACTCACAGCTTAGTACAGTCTGCATGCGTGACAGTTAGGTCTATTCACTCTTAAAAATACCTGGTCAATTGACAAAAAATAATTCGTCAAAACATGGTCTTATTTGACAAACTTTGAATTTGTCAAATAAATTTGTCATGCAAGCAGATTTCCTTGACAAATTGAATTCGTCAGGTATTTATGGGAAAAGATTTGTCATTAGACAAATTTTGATTCGTTATGAAAAGTGGTCTTATTTTGACGAATTATTTTTTGTCAATTGACCAGGTATTTTTAAGAACTGAGTTTGTCATGCATGGACATTAATTCGTAATGTATGAAAAATAATTTGTCATGCATGAATATTAATTTGTCAAGTACCACTGCACGGAAACCCACTCCATGACGAATCGTTCATGTAGCTGACAACAAAGTTGTCATGGCATGCAAAACTTTAAAATTATCACACAAATATTGACAGTTACACTAGAGCTGTAAAGACCTAACTGTTGCACATGTAAGTTAGAACTCTAGATCTAGATTCTAGATACCTTAATAATGTGTGTGATCCGAAATGCTAGACTAGATTCTAACTTATCTAGATCTAACTTAGTCTAGAAATATATCGAATAACAAAAAGGATAGACCCTGGTCTAGATCTAGGCCTATACTCCACGCAGACTAGGACCTAGTCTAACTGTTAGGTCTAGTTACGAATACGATTGGGTAACTATGAAGTGGAATTTTAAGTACGTTAGATTCTAGGTCTAACGTTAAATCTAGTAGGTCTACATCACTAAGTTAGAGTTCTATAGATTATGTAGACTTGTCTAACGTTAGACCTAGATCTAACGTTATAAATCTAATGTTAGATAGGAGTTTAACGACAACGTTAGATCTAGATATAACGTAGATCTAGAGATAGAAAAGGATGAAGCTAGACTACATTCTAGGCCTAACTTAGTGTTAGTCCGACGGCATCAGACCACGCTAGAACGGGGTCAGACTCAGAACATCAAACTTCTCTGCATATTTCTAACTTTAAATCTAGAGTCTTAGAGATCTATTTACACTTCGAAAAAAAGTGTGTATTGCTATGGCATAACTTAACAGTTAACGTTAGAAGCTACCGGTAGGCCTATGCCAGCCTATGTACACAGACCGTAAGCGGCCAGGCGATAGAGTTCTAACTCACAGCTTAGTACAGTCTGCATGCGTGACAGTTAGGTCTATGCACTCTTAAAAATACCTGGTCAATTGACAAAAAATAATTCGTCAAAACATGGTCTTATTTGATAAACTTTGAATTTGTCAAATAAATTTGTAATGCAAGCAGATTTCCTTGACAAATTGAATTCGTCAGGTATTTATGGGAAAAGATTTGTCATTAGACAAATTTTGATTCGTTATGAAAAGTGGTCTTATTTTGACGAATTATTTTTTGTCAATTGACCGGGTATTTTTAAGAACTGAGTTTGTCATGCATGGACATTAATTCGTAATGTATGAAAAATAATTTGTCATGCATGAATATTAATTTGTCAAGTACCACTGCACGGAAACCCACTCCATGACGAATCGTTCATGTAGCTGACAACAAAGTTGTCATGGCATGCAAAACTTTAAAATGATCACACAAATATTGACAGTTACACTAGAGCTGTAAAGACCTAACTGTTGCAAATGTAAGTTAGAACTCTAGATCTAGATTTTAGATACCTTAATAATGTGTGTGATCTGAAATGCTAGACTAGATTCTAACTCATCTAGATCTAACTTAGTCTAGAAATATATCAAATAACAAAAATGATAGACCCTGGTCTAGATCTAGGCCTATACTCCACGCAGACTAGGACCTAGTATAACTGTTAGGTCTAGTTACGAGTACGATTGGGTAATGAAGTGGAATTTTAAGTACGTTAGATTCTAGGTCTAACGTTAGATCTAGTAGGTCTACATCACTAAGTTAGAGTTCTATAGATTATGTAGACTAGTCTAACGTTAGACCTAGATCTAACGTTAGATAGGAGTTTAACGACAAAGTTAGATCTAGATATAACGTAGATCCAGAGATAGAAAAGGATGAAGCTTGACTAGATTCTATGCCTAACTTAGTGTTAGTCCGACGGCATCAGACCACGCTAGAACGGGGTCATACTCAGAACATCAAACTTCTCTGCATAGATCTAAATTCAAATTTTCGTATCGCAGCTCCCTGAATCTGAATAGTCTGCTAGCGTACAGCTAGCTGCAGTGGTTTCATGCAAAGCTCATGCCAGACGGCCGGCTGGGTAATAGTTACTGTATGATATAGCGATCCTCAGTGTTGTCATCGGGTTCGGAGCCATTCATCATGTCAGCAGACATGTGATCAGATGGTGCTTGAATCTACCACAGCCGGCAGGAGAAAACATATGATAACCTTACAGAATGCTTGCCCAATAACACTAAAAAACACATTCACAGCTGAGCTAATGAGTTTGAACGTGTATGACGTGTATTTGTGCGCCTCTCCGTGTTTAGTCCGTTTTACTCGCTTTTTTCATATTTTGTACGAAATATATCTCGTACAATCGTCAATGATGACTTCTCAAAGGACGAGACGTTGGAAGGAGGACAAAAGGAGATTTAATAACTCAGGAAGAAGAGGAAAATCTGGACAGATCTTCGCACTTCTCTTCTGAAGACGATGGAACGAACCACGTGAAATCGCCTCCACGGAACCTGCCCGACGCAGCTGCTGGCGATACGCAATCTACGGTCGACTGCCCATCACCAAATGTAAGCACTGAACACATCGATCAGTATTTTATTGCCATGACAGAAAAAATTGAGCAAATGATCAGGAAGGCTGTTGATTCTATGGTTGAAAGCGTGACGAGAGTTCAGAGAGATCTCGGGGCGGCCATCGAGTTCGAGTCCCAACGAGTAACCGAGCTATTCGCCGAAACAACGTGCGCCTCGTAGGAAAACCCGAAACCGCCGATGAGGACTGCATCGGCATCGTACAGAACATCATTAGCGAGAAATTCGGGATCAATCCACACATCGAACGCGCTCATCGCGACGGTAAGCCATCAACCGACCCAGATCATCCCCGGCACATATTATTTAATCTCCTATCTTTCCGCGATAAAGTAGCCATACTGAAGTCGGCGCGATCCACACTGGCCAACAAAAGCTACTTCGTAGTCGATGACCTTACCAAGGAAGACCATGCAGAAAAGCGAAGATATTCTCAGGAAGTAAAACGACTCTACCAACAGGGAACTAAGCTAAAGTTCACGGCCGGAAAATGGCGACATAGGAATGGAACCACTTTTGACTTTACGCAGACGTGTCAAGCAGAAGCCGAGTTGTAAATATATATATCTCTCATAATTTTGTTCACATGATAATTGACTAAAAATTTTCTGTATATATTTTTCAGTCTGACTAAAAGTTGATGAGATAATGATTTTCGTGACCAATTATGTAATGAATATAAGAAATCGTATGTTTACACTGGTCTGACAGTAAAACTATAGTGGTTTTTGTTAGTATAATTTAAAATAAATATATATATTTACTTATATCTAGTCGATATAAATTACTCAGAAGTTACTTCTACTTGTTTTTCCTTTATTGTCATGATCTGGAAAACAACAAACTTTTTTATCATTCCATACTCTGTAAAATCAAACGCATCTTCCATTGTCGAATGTTGTACATAATTCTAGATAATATTAATCTTTCTTTTTGCTAATGAAAATTGTTAGGCTCTGAGGCCTCTCGAGTACATGGCAAGTTAATTCATTTAGGATATTTCGTGTGTACAGTACAATGTATATACGGCGAGGTTGATGTTTTCATTTTTGTTGTAACACGGAGAGGTACCTACACCATCTTTGATTGTAATTTTTTTTCTTTTTGTGCACTCACTGCACAATTTGTGTCTCCAGCTGTTATTTTGCTTAACCTGTTGCTGTTCTTTGTTCTTCTACCCTTCTTTTCTTCTCTATCCCTGTACCTATACCCTTTTCTCTGGTATGCTTAGATTTCTTGTAAATTGTATCGCAAACTCTCGAACTGTTTGTTCTCTGGGTACATCAATTATTTTTAAACACAATACCGGTATTGTCATACGAAGGCATTGTCGTACCTTATCTAGGCAGCGTACGTTTCACTCAGGTTTAGTTATGCCCGCGATATTTGTTGTCAACCTTGTCTTTAAAGGACAAGTCCACCCAACAAAAAGTTGATTTGAATAAAAAGATTAAAATCCAACAAGCATAACACTGAAAATTTCATCAAAATCGGATGTAAAATAAGAAAGTTATGACATTTTAAAGTTTCGCTAAATTTCACAAAACAGTTATATGCACATCCTGGTCGGTTCGCAAATGAGGAGACTGATGACGTCATCCACTCACTATTTCTGTTGTATTTTATTATATGAAATATGAAATATTCTAATTTTCTCCTCACTGTCAACTGATACAATGATTAATTCCTCCCTGAACATGTGGGATTAGCATTGTTTAATACTATATGATTCAGTCAAGTTGGTCCTTATTGTCAAATATGAAAAAAATGAAATATTGTATAATTCAAACAATAAAAAACAAAAGAAATAGTGAGTGATGGACATCATCGACTGACTCACCTAGTTGTGCATATCACTGTTTTGTGAAAAATAAGCAAAACTTTAAAATGTCATAACTTTCTTATTTTACATCCGATTTTGATGAAATTTTCAGCACTATGCTAGTTTGATTTTTCTCTATTTTTTCAAGTCAGCATATTCCTGGGGTGGACTTGACCTTTAAATGAGTAGTACTGTATTGATGCCTAATGATAATAATGTCCTATTACGTAATCAAATCTACTGTCAATCATGCAAATGTAACGTTGTATATAATGAATGGAATGAGAGCCTGCTCGTGTGTATCCATTGTTCATCCAATGTGTTCCCGTTTCATTCCGTAGATGATTTGGAATCGGCTATATCATGCCCCACCGAAGTTGTCAATTTAAACCTCAGGTTTAACCCATTTATGATTGAGAGTGACATGCATAATAATAATGTAAATATAGACCCCGACATCAATTATTTTGCGGACTATGCGACGTCCAGTTCAAATTATTATGAAGCGGAAAACTTTGCTAAAACATTTAGAAGCATAAATGTTAATGAATCTTTTTCCAATATTCATTTTAATACGAGGAGTATTCTTAAAAACTTTGATTCCCTTAAACATTTTTTGAGCCTCATAAATTTTCAGTTTGATATAGTTGGTATGTCAGAGACTTGGTTAACAGACGATTGTCCTTTATTGAACATCGATAAATACACATTTGTTTGTAAGAATAGGCATCATAAACATGGCGGAGGTGTCGGAATGTACATTGCAAACTCATATACTTATTTTCAAAGAGATGACCTGATGCTCGATGCAAATTTATGCGACTCCTTTTTTATAGAAATAATTCAAGAAAAAAGAAAGAATATTATTGTAGGTGTCATATATAAACTCCCAAACGTTCCAATTGACGATTTTTCAGAAGCAATGGACGCTGTGTTTGCCAAACTCACCAGCGAATGGGTGATTTCAATGTTGACCTATTACAACATGATCAAAACAATTATGTTAAAAACTTTATTAATATGATATTTAGTAATTCATGCTACCCTTTAATTAACAAACCCTCACGTATTACGAAGTCGTCTGCCACGTTAATCGATAACATATTCACAAACATACATTCATCTATTGATTCTGGTTTATTGAATTGTAATGTCTCTGATCACTTGCCAGTCTTTCATATATCAAAATATCCTGTAAGTCTAGCATCCTAAAGCTTATAATACTGCAAAAGAGGATTGTTCGTATTATATCTGGATTACATTTTCAATCTCACACAAATCCTGTATTGAAAGAGTTAACATTATTGAAATTTAGCGATATTAATTTTCATCAGCAAAGTATTTTTATGTACAAAAGCACGAACAACATTTTCCCCTCTCAATTTAGTAATCTCTGTCATTCTAACTGCAATTCGGATATTCAGAAGTATAGTACGAGAAGCGCTACCCAAATTCATTTACCAAAACATAGAACCCGAAGATTTCAATACGATATTCGATACTCTGGGCCAAACTTTTGGAACAGTTTACCAGCCCGCCTGCAAAACTCTCTTTCTTTGCAATCTTTCTCATATAAAATGAAACTTTATTTAAATGCTCGCTAAGCATCACTATTTGAATCTGATGTTTGTAACTTCTTTTATAATAAGCCTATTTATATATTGAATCGCAGAGCACCTGTTTCTACATGTATACGCATCTAATTCTCTATATACGCTTGAGTGAAAACGAAACACATCGTTTCCAGTTGAATGTCTCCTCCTGATTCTAGGTCACTGACAGAGATCATTGACATGTTGACATGATTGAACTACCTTCCATTTCTATTGTTAATTAATGCACATGCCTTACCCGTTGCTATGCTAGACAAATGTCAGTCGAGCTCTTTATACATGTACCAATGTTACGTAATTGCGACCAGTTTACTCTGTTATTCAAATGAACTTATCTTCTAATGCCTACATTTCTTCTCCCTCTTCTCCATCTACTGTATGTTTCTTTTCTACTCTTAACTTTCTTAATTATATGCAATTACATATGATGTCATAACAGTACGTAACTTGTTATTTATTTATATCTGGCGACCCCAACTCAAGCTCTCCTTTCCTGGTTTTCGCCTCCTTCAAAAATGTGTCGAAATATATAGTTTGATTTTTCTCTATTTTTTCAAGTCAGCATATTCCTGGGGTGGACTTGACCTTTAAATGAGTAGTACTGTATTGATGCCTAATGATAATAATGTCCTATTACGTAATCAAATCTACTGTCAATCATGCAAATGTAACGTTGTATATAATGAATGGAATGAGAGCCTGCTCGTGTGTATCCATTGTTCATCCAATGTGTTCCCGTTTCATTCCGTAGATGATTTAGAATCGGCTATATCATGCCCCACCGAAGTTGTCAATTTAAACCTCAGGTTTAACCCATTTATGATTGAGAGTGACATGCATAATAATAATGTAAATATAGACCCCGACATCAATTATTTTGCGGACTATGCGACGTCCAGTTCAAATTATTATGAAGCGGAAAACTTTGCTAAAACTTTTAGAAGCATAAATGTTAATGAATCTTTTTCCAATATTCATTTTAATACGAGGAGTATTCTTAAAAACTTTGATTCCCTTAAACATTTTTTGAGCCTCATAAATTTTCAGTTTGATATAGTTGGTATGTCAGAGACTTGGTTAACAGACGATTGTCCTTTATTGAACATCGATAAATACACATTTGTTTGTAAGAATAGGCATCATAAACATGGCGGAGGTGTCGGAATGTACATTGCAAACTCATATACTTATTTTCAAAGAGATGACCTGATGCTCGATGCAAATTTATGCGACTCCTTTTTTATAGAAATAATTCAAGAAAAAAGAAAGAATATTATTGTAGGTGTCATATATAAACTCCCAAACGTTCCAATTGACGATTTTTCAGAAGCAATGGACGCTGTGTTTGCCAAACTCACCAGCGAATGGGTGATTTCAATGTTGACCTATTACAACATGATCAAAACAATTATGTTAAAAACTTTATTAATATGATATTTAGTAATTCATGCTACCCTTTAATTAACAAACCCTCACGTATTACGAAGTCGTCTGCCACGTTAATCGATAACATATTCACAAACATACATTCATCTATTGATTCTGGTTTATTGAATTGTAATGTCTCTGATCACTTGCCAGTCTTTCATATATCGAAATTCGGCACTAGCAATGTAAAATCATCAAAATGCAAAGGCTAGTTGTAGAATGATAAATGAGAGAAGTATTGAAGTTTTATATAGGGATTTACAAGAAGTCGACTGGGGAGTAGTATATGATAATGACGATCCAAATCAAAGTTATAATCTTTTTCAGGCGAAATTTCGTAAACTATATGATTAAAATCTCCCTGTCGTAGTTAAAAAATAGGAATAAAAAATTGAAATATTGGATGACGAAAGGCCTGTTACAGTCTATTCGACAGAAGAATAAATGATATAAATGGTATATACGTAATACGTCAGATGAAATTGCTTCCGTTTATAAAAGTTATCGTAATTTTACTCACAGCGCTAATTCGTAAAACAAAATCACAATATTTTCATAATGAATTTTTACTCAATAAATCCAATATTAATCGCACTTGGAAAACAATTAATTTACTACTTAATAAAAGTAAACCAAGTGAAAATTCTGTGTTCAAACATAACGGGAAAACTGTTACAGAACCGAGCACTATATCGAATTCGTTTAATATTTTTTTTCCCTAATATCGGTCCATCTTTGGCAAACAGAATCCTTGAAACTCAAACGGACTATTTGAAGCTTATCAATGATCCACCAACTGACTCCTTGTATCTGTATCCCACCTCGGAGAATGTCGATTTGTAACATTGTTAAAACATTTAAAAACAATAAAGCGGCTGGTTTGGATGAATATAGTCCAAGAGTCAGCAAACAAGTCGTACCATATATTTGTGGACCTTCGTGTCATATATTTAATTTGTCTTTATCAAAAGGAATGTTTCCTCATGAATTAAAAAAGGCCAAAGTGACACAATTTTTTTAATCTGGGGACAAAGGTGAATTTACGAACTACAGACCTATTTCTGTTTTGTCTGTTTCTTCTAAGTTATTAGAGCGTATTGTTTACAAGAGGACTTTCGAATTTCTTGATAAATGTTCTATTCTTTATGAAAATCAATTTGGGTTTCGTAAAGATTATTCTACAAGCATGGCTCTTACAAGTCTCTCTAGTAAAATAATAGATGCTTTTGAAAATAATGAGTTCGCAATTGGAGTTTTCATCGATTTATCCAAAGCCTTTGATACAATTAACCAAAACATATTACTATCTAAATTAAATCGTTACGGCATACGTAGTATTGCTTATAATTGGTTCACCAGCTATCTTAATAATCGTTTACAATGTACTAAATACAAATCGTGTGTGTCAGATTTCAAGACAATAACCTGTGGAATTCCCCAGGGCAGTCTCCTCGGCCCATTGTTATTTATATTATATATTAATGATCTTTATAAATCAGCAAATGAGCTATCCTCTATACTATACGCCGATGATACAAATATATTTTATAGCAATTCAAACTTGAACTCCCTTTGTGATATTGTGAATGCAAATCTTGTACATGTATGTGAATGGTTTAAAGCTAGCAAATTATCTTTAAATGTCAAGAAATGTAACTACATGGTTTTTCATAATAGAAAGAATGTCGATTTGAATTATGCATGTGTTATACTCGACAACGTAATATTACCACGGGTAGACAAGTTCCTTGGAATTTATTTAGATAGTTTTATGACATGGAAATATCATATACATGAGGTCGAAAGTAAAGTATCCAAAAACATTGGTATTATATCTAGAATTGAATATCTCTTGCCAAGTCACATTCTACGTATGTTATATTGTGCTCTGATACTTCCATATTTCTCGTATTGTAATATTATTTGGGCCAACTCCTGTAAGTCTAGCATCCTAAAGCTTATAATACTGCAAAAGAGGATTGTTCGTATTATATCTGGATTACATTTTCAATCTCACACAAATCCTGTATTGAAAGAGTTAACATTATTGAAATTTAGCGATATTAATTTTCATCAGCAAAGTATTTTTATGTACAAAAGCACGAACAACATTTTCCCCTCTCAATTTAGTAATCTCTGTCATTCTAACTGCAATTCGGATATTCAGAAGTATAGTACGAGAAGCGCTACCCAAATTCATTTACCAAAACATAGAACCCGAAGATTTCAATACGATATTCGATACTCTGGGCCAAACTTTTGGAACAGTTTACCAGCCCGCCTACAAAACTCTCTTTCTTTGCAATCTTTCTCATATAAAATGAAACTTTATTTAAATGCTCGCTAAGCATCACTATTTGAATCTGATGTTTGTAACTTCTTTTATAATAAGCCTATTTATAGATTGAATCGCAGAGCACCTGTTTCTACATGTATACGCATCTAATTCTCTATATACGCTTGAGTGAAAACGAAACACATCGTTTCCAGTTGAATGTCTCCTCCTGATTCTAGGTCACTGACAGAGATCATTGACATGTTGACATGATTGAACTACCTTCCATTTCTATTGTTAATTAATGCACATGCCTTACCCGTTGCTATGCTAGACAAATGTCAGTCGAGCTCTTTATACATGTACCAATGTTACGTAATTGCGACCAGTTTACTCTGTTATTCAAATGAACTTATCTTCTAATGCCTACATTTCTTCTCCCTCTTCTCCCTCTACTGTATGTTTCTTTTCTACTCTTAACTTTCTTAATTATATGCAATTACATATGATGTCATAACAGTACGTAACTTGTTATTTATTTATATCTGGCGACCCCAACTCAAGCTCTCCTTTCCTGGTTTTCGCCTCCTTCAAAAATGTGTCGAAATATATACTGTATTCGTTACTATGTCAAATATTATTTTGTATCTGTTTGAAGGGTATAAATGTTATCTATATGTTCTTTCCATGACAGTCTGTCGTCGATAGTTACTCCTAAAAATTTCGAACTTAATACTCTTTGAATATTAATATTATCAAAAGTAATGTTACCTGGGAGTTCATCAATGATATTGCTGAAGAGCATGTAATTTGTTTTAGTGAGATTAAGCGATAATTTGTTGGTTTTGATCCACTCTGAGACTAGTTTTAATTCTTTATTGAGTGTGTCAAGTAAATGTTTGGGATCCTTATGGGAAAAAATATATTTGAGTCGTCGGCAAAAAGAATGAATGATAAAGTACTTGATGATTTATAAAAATCATTAATGTAGACCAAAAAAGAAGCGGACCCAAGATTGAGCCTCGAGGGACTCCACATGAGATAGATTTTGGAGGGGAATTTACATTTGCTATGGAAACATTTTGCTGCCTACTGCTGAGGTAGTTCCTGAACCACTCCAAGGCTATCCCTCTGATTCCATAATAATTAAGCTTGTTTAAAAGGATATCATGGTTGATTGTGTCGAAAGCCTTGGAGAAGTCCTGGAACACCCCAACAGTATGCTCATACTTGTCAATTCCATTGGTGATCTTATTAATCATTCCCAACAGGGCATGAGTAGTACTATGTTTTTCGCGAAAACCAAACTGCAGGGGATAAAACAATTTATGTATATTAAGAAACTTTGTCGTGCGTACAAAAATTACTTTTTCCAAAACCTTCACTATTTGAATCTGATGTTTGTAACTTCTTTTATAATAAGCCTATTTATATATTGAATCGCAGAGCACCTGTTTCTACATGTATACGCATCTAATTCTCTATATACGCTTGAGTGAAAACGAAACACATCGTTTCCAGTTGAATGTCTCCTCCTGATTCTAGGTCACTGACAGAGATCATTGACATGTTGACATGATTGAACTACCTTCCATTTCTATTGTTAATTAATGCACATGCCTTACCCGTTGCTATGCTAGACAAATGTCAGTCGAGCTCTTTATACATGTACCAATGTTACGTAATTGCGACCAGTTTACTCTGTTATTCAAATGAACTTATCTTCTAATGCCTACATTTCTTCTCCCTCTTCTCCATCTACTGTATGTTTCTTTTCTACTCTTAACTTTCTTAATTATATGCAATTACATATGATGTCATAACAGTACGTAACTTATTATTTATTTATATCTGGCGACCCCAACTCAAGCTCTCCTTTCCTGGTTTTCGCCTCCTTCAAAAATGTGTCGAAATATATAGTTTGATTTTTCTCTATTTTTTCAAGTCAGCATATTCCTGGGGTGGACTTGACCTTTAAATGAGTAGTACTGTATTGATGCCTAATGATAATAATGTCCTATTACGTAATCAAATCTACTGTCAATCATGCAAATGTAACGTTGTATATAATGAATGGAATGAGAGCCTGCTCGTGTGTATCCATTGTTCATCCAATGTGTTCCCGTTTCATTCCGTAGATGATTTAGAATCGGCTATATCATGCCCCACCGAAGTTGTCAATTTAAACCTCAGGTTTAACCCATTTATGATTGAGAGTGACATGCATAATAATAATGTAAATATAGACCCCGACATCAATTATTTTGCGGACTATGCGACGTCCAGTTCAAATTATTATGAAGCGGAAAACTTTGCTAAAACTTTTAGAAGCATAAATGTTAATGAATCTTTTTCCAATATTCATTTTAATACGAGGAGTATTCTTAAAAAACTTTGATTCCCTTAAACATTTTTTGAGCCTCATAAATTTTCAGTTTGATATAGTTGGTATGTCAGAGACTTGGTTAACAGACGATTGTCCTTTATTGAACATCGATAAATACACATTTGTTTGTAAGAATAGGCATCATAAACATGGCGGAGGTGTCGGAATGTACATTGCATCTCATATACTTATTTTCAAAGAGATGACCTGATGCTCGATGCAAATTTATGCGACTCCTTTTTTATAGAAATAATTCAAGAAAAAAGAAAGAATATTATTGTAGGTGTCATATATAAACTCCCAAACGTTCCAATTGACGATTTTTCAGAAGCAATGGACGCTGTGTTTGCCAAACTCACCAGCGAATGGGTGATTTCAATGTTGACCTATTACAACATGATCAAAAGAATTATGTTAAAAACTTTATTAATATGATATTTAGTAATTCATGCTACCCTTTAATTAACAAACCCTCACGTATTACGAAGTCGTCTGCCACGTTAATCGATAACATATTCACAAACATACCTGGGAGTTCATCAATGATATTGCTGAAGAGCATGTAATTTGTTTTAGTGAGATTAAGCGATAATTTGTTGGTTTTGATCCACTCTGAGACTAGTTTTAATTCTTTATTGAGTGTGTCAAGTAAATGTTTGGGATCCTTATGGGAAAAAATATATTTGAGTCGTCGGCAAAAAGAATGAATGATAAAGTACTTGATGATTTATAAAAATCATTAATGTAGACCAAAAAAGAAGCGGACCCAAGATTGAGCCTTGAGGGACTCCACATGAGATAGATTTTGGAGGGGAATTTACATTTGCTATGGAAACATTTTGCTGCCTACTGCTGAGGTAGTTCCTGAACCACTCCAAGGCTATCCCTCTGATTCCATAATAATTAAGCTTGTTTAAAAGGATATCATGGTTGATTGTGTCGAAAGCCTTGGAGAAGTCCTGGAACACCCCAACAGTATGCTCATACTTGTCAATTCCATTGGTGATCTTATTAATCATTGCCAACAGGGCATGAGTAGTACTATGTTTTTCGCGAAAACCAAACTGCAGGGGATAAAACAATTTATGTATATTAAGAAACTTTGTCGTGCGTACAAAAATTACTTTTTCCAAAACCTTCGAAAGGCATGTCAATAATGATATGGGGCGATAATTTCCCAACACGGTGTTGTCGCCTTTTTTTTTAAATAGGGATTACTCGGGCTTGCTTTAATGATGAAGGTACAACTCCTGTAGAAAGAGACAAATTAAATATATAAGTCAAAGGTTTAATAATGTGTATCAGGTTTCTTTTCAGGAGAATGTTACTTATATCGTCACATCCTGAACTCATTTTATTCTTAAGTCCAGAAATTATATCAGCTAGTTCTCTTACGTCTGTTGGTGTGAAATATATCGAATTTGGATTAGGGACATTAAGAAAAGATGTGAAGTGTTTAGAAGAGGCAGGGATTGTGCTGGCAAGATTTTGGCCTACGGATGCAAAATAGTCATTAAAAACATTTGCCAAGGCAAGGGGATCCTTTACCAATTCACCATCAACATTTATTTTCGCGGGCGTAGACATTTTGAAGCTACCTTGTATAACGTTTTTATAACTTTCCATGTATTTTTAACATCGTTTCTATAGAGGTCAAATTGATTTTGAAAATAATAATTTTTACATTTTCTCAGTATACCTGTCAGAATATTTTTGTAGTCAGTGTACTTTTTTCTATTACTGTCGCAAGGCTTTGAAATAGTTTTTAAGTAAAGGTTATTCTTTCTGTTTATTGAGCGCAAAATGCTAGGTGTAATCCATGGGGACCTTGGAACCTTTTTGTAATTAGAGCGTTTGAATCGCACTACGGGAAAAGAGCTATTCATTAATGGATTCATTTTATTCATAAAAGCGTCAAATGCATCCTCGGCATTTTGATTACTGTAAATTCCTGACCAATCAACATTTCCTAACTCTTCATTGAACAGATTCATATTTTTTTCAGAAAAATCACGTCGAGTATTATGATCAACTTTGTGTTCAGTGGCGTTGGTATCTAGTTTAAAATGCGAAAATATGGGAAAATGGTCCGACAAATCAGAAAGAATTATTCCCGTAGAGAGAGTACTTCTGGTATTTGTAAATATATTGTCGATGAGAGTAACCGATGTACCTGTGATTCGAGTTGGCTTGGTTATCAAAGGAAGGAAACCTGCTGTCATTATTACATCCGAACAAGTTTGAACAAAAGTATCAGTATCGTATTTTAGTAAGTCAATATTGAAATCGCCGAGTAAAAAACACGTTTTATTGACCATCTCATGGAGTGCCAATAACCCATGGAATATATTTAAAAAGTAATCGTGGGAGGAGTAAGGCGGCCTGTAAATCGTTCCAACCAGAATATTTTTGTCGTTGGGCATAAGAATTTCAACAAAAAGTGTTTCAATAGCATCATTCATTAAAGTAAGATCAGGCCTTAACCTGTAATCGAATTGTTGGGATACAAAAAGAGCAACGCCTCCACCTGATTTCCCTATTCGATTATTTGTGACCAAATTATAACCTGGCAGCGTATAAAAGGATAGTTGAGTACAGTGGGAAAGCCACGTTTCTGACAAACCTATCACAGAACAAAAGAGCTTAGAATTCAATAAAAGGGAACGAAGTGATTCAAAATTTTTGTTGGCACTGCGAATGTTGCAATGTAGCATGAGAAAGTTACTGTTGTCAAGTTGTTTCGACGCTATCTGTTTATCAGTAAAATAGAGCGAGGGGGTATGTTGATACGTATTATCATTATGATCAGAAATAGAATCAATATTAGCTTGTGCATTAAGAGTTTGAGCTACGGAGTCATGAAAAACATAATTTTTACATTCATCAAACTTCGAATTAAAGGCAGCCTGGAAAGTATCGTGTAATTCATCAATATCTATATCAGAAAATGGGAAATTTGTGTTTACAGCCATCACAAAGGATGTCTAGGGGATCTCCAGAGATAGGGAGGAGTATGCGGATCAGCTAAACGAAATAACACAAGACATGATATTACGAGAATGACAGATACGAATACAGACAAGTAACGACAAACACAAAAACAAACAAACAAAAAATAAAGAAAACAAATATACAGGAGCACTTAAATCCTAGGAACCTTCAAATTATAAAAAGATGGAGAATATTCAGAGCTGACTGTATAACAGGAACAAAATAAGCAAAGTATTTTAGGCAATATTACAGACATTAACCCTTCGAGGGAAGACGTAAAATGTGTCTATATTTTCCATGTATATACCTTTCCATGAGGGGAAAGAAGAACCAACAAGCACCAGCAATAATGAGAAAATTGAAAGGTTATTGGAGGAACATGCAAGCCCTTTAAATCGCAAAGCATAGCAAACGAACTAATAATAGACATTGCGATAAGATACTTCGATTTAAAAAGATTGGGACAGCAATCAAAATAAATAAAACGAAAGACTGAGAAACATCTGATACAGTACTGTGTTGGATATGTATCAATAAGTCCAATATGTAAATAATGTTCATATATACCATTTGTGTAAGAATCTCCCAAAAGTAAGACAGTAGGAGGAATTAATTTGATACATTAGCATGAAAAAAAAAATTCTGCATAAGAAGTTCTTTGCAGTAAATCGCTTTGTGTACAATTCAAAACCCAACAAGGGTGGTGCATGCTCCCCCACAAACCCCAATATTACACACAGATTAAAACGGCAGATATAATTAGAAGGAATATTGTAGAAACAACAGCAAGGATGAGAAAGAATGACCAAATGTCGTGTATTAAAGAAAAGGCATACATTCATAGACAAATACCCATAATGATAAAGAAGCATGTAACGATTGTATAAACTGCGAAAAGGGTAACAATCATGTATTTGTCACAAGGGGTTGCATGTGAAAGAGCGAGACCAACAAAAATGAGAAACATGACTAGCGCCCCGTAACCACAGAGACCGACGACCGATCGATCGCAGGCAGATTTATACAAGTGAATTTGAACATCATATGCAAGTGAATCGAGGGAAGCGTTAGGCGCTCGGTCGAAATCTCTGTAAAACGGGACAGAAATCGGCATACTTCCATTGATTAGTGAAAGCGTGATTTTGAGGAACATTTGGACTCGCATGCTGTTAAAGACACAGCTGATGTGAAGAGTGCACTTACATGTTAACTTGTGCACAAAAAAACAACTAAAAACTAGGGGACGAAAATTACGAATATCATTGTGCGACCACACTTCAGAAAATGAACCAGTCCTTCTAACAGTCTAACGACTGGATGGAGGGGCTTCTGTTGCATACTGGCATTTCAAGACCCTAGAGTGAAAGGAATAATTCAATAGTGTTCCAACATGTCAAACGTTGGTTTAATCTGTACTTTATGTAACTTGTTAGGAGTATGATTTTCAATGTTGTACCTGAGTAAACAATGGAGCGGATTTTGCGTGATATGTCAAAACGAAACACATACAACATACAATAACAACGATCTAGAAGGTTCATCACAAAAGGGTCACCAAACACCAGTCTTCAACGGAATAATGATATAGATCATCTTATTTGATGGAGGATATGAAGTAATTACACTTGTTGTACAAGACACTTATTAATATTATATAAAACATAAGGGTACCAACATGTGGCGGTGTAATTAAAAGCCAGATTACGTGAAATGAAATCGATGATAGTATTAATTCAAAAACTCTTCACATCAATTTTAGAAAAAACAAACACAGATACACACGTATATATCTACAAATAGAGAGTAGATCTCACTCTTAGAACGTAAACTCGTGTATAGACACTCTCTCTATCTTGCCTAGCTGGTAAACCAAGTCAATGCAAAGGAATACAAAACCATTAAGCACATTAAATTTCAGCTTTAAATAGCAAAATAGCATGGACTAGCAAACAAAGTATTTTGTAAAAGCCACTATGCGACATATTAAATAATTTTTAACACATGACCGTTCGAGCATGCGGGTAGTCAGAGAGCCTAAATCTTTAAGATCAATATTGGAGGTCAAAAGTAAAAGTAATAAGATATCAATACCACATAGCTAGTAGATAGGCATACCGGCTGAAAATGTATTCATGTATGTGTATATAAAGTATCTGTAAAAAATTTCCTTCAAGATAATTTTTGCCGTATAGCCCTTCTAGCCCGAAATTCCAGTTAACTCAACATTAGCGGTCAACCACTGTAGGGCTCCTTGATAATGAATCTTTTTTTTTCAATCAGGTAGGGAAATATTTCTAAATTAGAAGAGAAAAAACAACAACACAACATATGTATCAATGCCAAACGTAAACGGTATCCTTCGAATATCTCAATTGCAAAGAAAGGGAGGGGAAAACGGTCGGCAATTTCATCGAATCTACAGAACGTTTACCTAATAAGCATATTTAGACTGCTACAAAGCAATGGTGATAGGATCAAGGTAAATGGCAAAAGTTCAGTGAGAACAAAGTTTATCAAGACTTTCAGCACAATATACGTCTTTGTCATAGAATAGGGTAAATAATCTATGTTATGAAGACTCATCTTGCAAAGTTGTAATATCTTCATTTCTTACATAGTTTGTGGTGTCTAATCTTTGAGTTGAGGAGAAATGTAGAGATCGAATTATACTATTATATACCTATATACAAAATAACGAGAGGCAAGGAAACCAAAAACCTATTCTTGATTTGAAAAAAAAGTTCGAAACACTATTATGCCCGAAGTAACAGTGGCAGAGAAGGTAAAATAAAGGCACAAAGATCGATAAAAACTGATGTAGAATATCCTAATCAATGAACTACATGACTTTATAATAATGGTAGAGCCTTTTGTGCCAGGAAGGCGCGAGACCGTTGAAAAGTAACTGATTTTCTTGCCTCTTTACAAAACAAAGTATAATTTTATACAAAGGTTGGCATTTCAAAGTACTTTAGTTAGACATGATCGGCAAGTTCCAGAATAAAAATCAAATCCAAATATACATAACACTCGATAGCCGACGCTGAATTTAGTCACTCTCCGAGCTTCTAGAACATTTCAGAAATCTTTTTTTTTTACGCGCATCAAATGCTATACAGTATAATGTACAAGGTCAGGAGTGCACATAGTTTAAACCCTTTATTGATTATCAAATAAAGACGTTCTAGTATCCTGGAAAGCGACTGCGTCCCAACACACCAGAGGGTTAAATTTTCAATTTTTTATTGTAAAGATCAATACTTGAGTCACGGAGGAAACACACCCTGTTATCGACATCAAATGGCGATAGATAGGAGTTGACCGTGAATGATAACTGATTTTTTTTTTTTTACATTCAAGAGATGATGGCAGGTACACACCCTTTTTAATGGTGTTACATTATATAAAATCACCAAATAAGATTTGATGATACTGACGGGATTATCAAACCCTATCCAATATCAACATATTAATAGAATGAGTATTCTAGGCTATGTAAGATATCTGTACCAATATCCTAGAATATGACAGATAAATCACTTTGAAAACATAGATAAATTAGCATAGAAGTAAAAACTACATCATTCGAACATTGGGCATGTGAATGCAGATACAGTACCTCATTTGTGTGTCAAAAATGATAAGGAGACTGTATGCATGATATAGTTCGTAGCTCGATATTTTGGTTCGCTTGTAGACGCCAAGAACAATAATAATTAAAATATCGGGAAGCTGTAAGGATGACACTCGATGATACAAGGCGTCTATTTTGTCTATATACCAAACAAATGATGTTGCGTTAATATCCTGGGTTATAAAATGAGTGGAGTACTGCATAGCTTTGATTGGATGTAGGGTAATGCAAATGTGCAAAACAAGTTTCAGAACAAAATTTATGGATGATACAGAAAGTGTGGCCAGTGAATTAAGACAGCCGAAACTCAAACGTTCAGAAGAATATCGAATTAAGTGATAAGAAATAAACATTATCAGCATTTGGGATTTATCAAAACGTATAAGTAGGTCCTATAATAAAGTAGAAACATATTTACCGGGCGGCAGCATTCATTCTTTCCATGTGACCCAGTTGTCTTCTTTGCTACGTTTCGTCTGGAGGATGACTTGTGTCTTCACAATTGTGATTCTGGTCATCAACTTAGAATCATGTCGAAGCTTGTAGGCAATGGACGATATACGGCCGCGTTCACGCTTCATAGCTGCAGGTAGATCCGTTCTAACGGTGATCGGTCTGCTGGCGGCGACGTCGTCGCTCGTCGATTGCCGACGGTGATGGACGTGAACAGGTCGCTCGAAGGCTTGAAGTATCTCATCACGATCTTTCATGTTAACGAAACGAACTATGATGGGCTTCGGGAAGTCGCGTGAATTGCTCGACGGATTCCGAACTGAAGGAAGTCGATGTGCATTCGCAATCGGGATCTTCTCGGCTTCTTCGCGAGGTACGTTGAGGAATTCAGTGATGGCAGACGTTGTCTTCGTGAAAACATTTTCATCTTTTACCTGTTCAATTCCATAAAGAAGCAAGTTCATCTTTCTCGTGTGGATTTCCTGCTAGATCAACTTTTCCTCTAAATCATAAACCAATTTCTTACATTCAGCAGCAACATTAGGAACGGTGATAGATTCTATGGTACTCATTCGAGCCGAGTTGTCGATCACGGACACTTCCAGATCAGCAACAAGCTGCTTCGTGGCTGCGAGATCTGCTTTAAAAGTGGATATTTCACGGAGTACCAAATCAAGCTTTTTGTTAATTTCTCCGTAGGATTCGGCGTTGGCCTTCTGCACTGCTGCCTCTACTATAGCTGCGAGTTGCGGTTCGGCCTTTTGTGTCGAGGTGGTGGTGCGTGGCCTAGCCCCAGCTGCTATGTCGGTTCTCCTATTGTCAAGGCGGGGTGTGGTACCACTTGCCGCTGGTTTCAGACCAGCAGCTTTCTCCTTGTTAGACGGGGTTGGATTGGGCATGGGAGTAGCTAGACCTCCGTAAGAATCCTCCTGCGAGCTTGACGGCATATTGAATGGAGATTGAAGACAAGATTCTCCTTTTTCGTCTCTCGAACGTAGGTGGTATTCCTTCATATGCTGCTTTACGATTATACACCTCAGGAATATCCAAGTAAAATCAAAAGTTAGTGTGTATTTTGAAGGGTTTAATGTCCAAAAAGCAGCCTAACAAGTAGCCATGTCATTCGTCACTCGTATCATGAGTATCGTATTTTTGTATTTTTGTATCGTATTTATTTATCGTTTCGCTTTGTGCCGACCGGCCGCCCGCTCCGGCTCAGCTAGCTGTCGAGCTACCGTACCGCATCGCATACCTTTTTTGCTGTCTTCAACTCACTTGCGAATTGCGTTTGTATGTGTGACAATGACCTCTAGCGTAATCAAATATAGAAAACAACTCGGAAGGCCAAGAAGAATAGTACGTTTGATTCAAGATTGTTCTGTGGAATGAGCTATGAGTGGAAATGATCCAGAGGATATAAAAATGGAGTCAAAGACAAAAGGAAAGAAGAAAAAGACGACAGTGTAAGGGGATCGCTGCATGGTTATGAACTGCGGGTCGACGTACCGGTACGGTACCAGACCACTACAGTACACTCAATGCCTGGGTGTTGTGTGTATTGTATAGGCGTGCAGCGCGCGCAGAGCTGAGCAAGCCGCCGGAATTACTTTCCAGCTACTCACTTGATGGAATATCGTGATAAAATAAATGAGAAATAGTGAAAATATCATTCAATAACTCACTGTTTGCAATCTTACATCATGATTTAAGAGTTCATGATAGTTATTCATACTGTTTTTCATACAGGGAAAGTAAAGATTTGTACATATGATTCCTATTTGTTTGATTTGAGTTGCTTTGAAAATAAACTGTAAAATAATATTTCTCTCTCTGCATAGCATTTCTGTATTACACCCAGACACCTCTTATACTAAATTACCCCGGTGACGTCACACTCAGAGTGATTTTTCTGTACACTCGTCTCTCGGGCTCTGACAGGTGGCTAATTTCATAGACTTTCAAAGCAAAATATCGAGAAGGCAGAGGATTTTTGTGACATCTGTTTGAACAACTGATATATACTATATATTGTGTGTGGAACCCATATTTATGGAAACTCACCCCTTCTTAATTCAACTTTAAGTAAATAGGTGGATATAACGTAATAATGGCATGTAGGTATAGTGATTCTGATGGGAAAAAGACTGACCTGCGTGGAAAATTAACACTAATTTAATAGTTAAATCTTTAACCAATGATGATGTCAAAATACAAGTTCGAGGTTAAATTGAGATCAAATAGCACTTTTTAATATATATTGTATTAATGCATTGCCAAAAGTGAAAAAAATAATCACGTATGGTATAATTTGAAATGATGATGTTGTCTATTAAAAAGTAGCAGCATTTATATATGCATTTTATAAATCTAAATCAAGGTACTAATCTCTCTGTAGCAAAAGGTCACTATAAACAAATAGTCAATAAATACTATAAAACCATAACTTAATCTGTAAATGGAAAGGATAGGCCTAACTCTTATGGCAAGCATCATCCGAAAAAAAATTAATATAGCCAGGGACAATGATGAAGAATTGAAATAAGGCAATCATTAGAGCTGCAGCCTTTGTCATAGTAAATGAAGTTGAGTGTCTCAACTTCAGCAAAGAGTAATTTAACTCTTGAAAACCTTCTGATATTTTCAAAACTTTGATCTGGCCCATTCAATGAAAGCCTAACGTTCTTTCAAGGGATATCAGATCAGGATCTATATTATTACTTATATGTTGCACAGCTTGATACTTAAGAACTGGAAGTGGTGCTGTTAGAGCTTTGTTAGGTCGATCGATGTGTACTTGTAAGCTATTATATACTTTGCGAGCAGCCGATTTAAAAAATTCTCAAACCAAGATGAAACATGTGTACAAGAGCATGTATTATAACTAATAAACCCTAAAAACAACCATTATTGAGAATGAAAAGCTAAAACTACAAGGCAAACCCCGATTTTGTAAATAGGTGTCTTATAGACGCCTAAATAGTACACATAGGTGTATGGGATGAAATTAAGATGGTGTTTTCGGTCACTTTATATTTCAATTTTTGAAGCACTAAATTATTATTTTCGAACGCAATTTTTTCTGGGCTTCATTTTTGTAACATATCACAGACACAGGTGACAAGTGTGACCTTCTAGCTCAGATTTTTTAAAAGTCAAACCAATGTTAACCAATCACTTTAACATCTCAAGAGATTCTGGCAGCTCGCAATGAAAGGTAATTAATAATAATACGGGAATTCATCTTTGTTGAAATTGATATACATTCCATTTACTACATGTATGACAGAAGCTGCAGCTCTAATGATGGCCTTCATCTCATCTTCATCATTATCATTCTGCTGTTTGTAAATGCTCTTAGATGATGCTAGCTGTGATATGAGAGTTGGACCTATCCTATCCATTTTCAAAAGATTAAGCTTATAGTTTATAGTATTTATTTTAGCATTGAGGTGAGTGGCCTATCGCTGGAGAGAAAAAGACACGACAACCTTAATTCAGAAATTATGATGCAATAAATGCTGCTACTTAAGATAAAAATCATTAAAAATTATAAACTTGATTTCATTTATTTTTTTCATTGCTTTTGGCAACGCATCGCAGTATATGAAGAAGTGTTATTTGGTTATTAACTTTTTTTAAAACTTAATTTACACTGATATTTTGAAAAGGGTTCATTGACCTCTGACCCTTAAATACATTCCCCATGACCTTCATTATTTCAGACTGAAATTATGAAACCTCCATGTTTTCATTACAAATTAGCCATCTTTATTTACATTATTCACAAACGTAATATGAACACAAATGATAACTTTTTGGTTATTTTTATGTCATACAGATTATATATTTCCTCTGATCGTGGATTTCAAGGGTGAAAGCTTATTCTTAATGCTTATTTTGGTTTAATCTTCATGTACAAATTTTGCATTTTGGCACCGAGATCACCAACCTGCGGTGTTTTATCTCAGAGATACCATTATTAATATCTAATGTTAAAAAAAGGATGTTGACCTTTGTCCTTGAATTTTATGGAAGAATGTGCATTCTCGATGCTTAATTTCATTTTATTTAATCTTCCAGTAAGGATCTGTGTATTTTGACACCAAAAACACCAACCTGCGCCATTTAATCTTAGAGATACAATTATATAATATGGTATATAATGTATAAAATGTTATTGATCTTTGGCCTTAAATTTTATGGGTGAATGTGCATTCTAGGTACTTGATTTCATTTTATTTGATCTTCTGGTAAGAATCTGTGCATTTTGACACCATGATCACCAGCCTGTACCTTATCATCTCAGAGATACCATTATACGGTATGGTATATAATGTAAAAATGTCATTGACCTTTTGAAAGGCTTTGACCTTGAATTTTATCGGTGAATGTGCATTCTAGGTAATTAATTTTATTTTATTTTATATTCTGGTAAGAATTCGTGCATTTTGACACCATTATTACCAACCTGCGCCTTTCCATCTCAGAGATACCATTATACAGTATAATATCATAAGGTCATTGACCTTTGACCTTGAAAAAAACACTTTCTCCAACCCGTTTTCCTCCTAACTTTTTTGGTAAATGTTGACATCCATACCTACTCAAATCAGTCGAAGATCCATTTCCAATAATTTTATTCCACATTGGCTATTTTGGGGTCTAATTTAGGTATACTAAATATTAAAATCCTAAAAAGCAATGGAATCGTTGAAATTTAGTAAGGCTATGAATGCGTATCATTTACATTGACTATCGGTGTACAAACTTAAACCGATATTACCAGCACGTGTGGGTAAGATTTCGAATTATCAGTCATTTTGATGAGTGATACAAAATGCCCAAATTTATGAAAATATAGCGTAAATTTTATACAACATTTCAAAATCCTTGTTTTCAATATAAAAGTTATTTTTTCTTTAAAAACATCTTATTGTATTTACTAGAATTTTCCCAAACTGATAAGGTTGGTAGATTATTTTTCCCGTCCTCTCCCCTTTCTTTCCTCTTCTTCTTTTTTTCTTTCTTCTTCATCTGATTCTTACTACTCTCTCCTTCCCTTTTCTTTTACCCTTGCTTCTTCCTTTCTACCTTGTATCTCTTTGACTATTTATTTATTTTCCTTCTCATTATCACCTTCTATCTTCTTTTCTGTATTCTTCTCCATTTTCCCTCCTTTCTTGCTTTTCACCACTCTGTTTTTTCAACACAAACACTATGCACTATATTTTTTTACGATGCAATCTGGTAAAATATAGAAACAAATATATATTTTTATATCTTCACAATTTACTATGTTAGATTCTAATTATCTATAACTTAAGCAGTTTTTTTGTAGCCTCGCTACCGTTCTCTCTTGTCCTTTTGTTTCTTTTTTTTACGTTGTATCCCCATCTCCAATTAAGTTTTTTTTTTACTATTGATCAGTTACTCCATCTCGTTTATTATGCTATTGTTCTTCTTTTTCGCCTTTAATTCAATTTGCTGCTTTGTTTCTTAATCTTTTGTCCCTTTTCTCCTCGCTCTTGTTATTCTGCCTATATTTTGATCCTTCTATCCTTCATTTCTTGTGTATTCATATATTAAATTTAATCCTTAATTGTACACGAACTGGTACTTTTTTTTGCATAATTTGTATGTTTCATTCTTTTTCTTATATTGATTCACTGACTTTGTATTTTTTTATTTAGTTTTGTGATTCTTGTAATTGACGTTAATGTCATATTATACACATTTTGTCTTGTGATAATTTTTGTTTACCTTATGTTATGTACCATATTTGTTGCTTTATTGTATTATGTTTTGTTGTTATATTCCACACTATGCTTATTCCTTATGGTTTCGAACTTTTATATTTTAGAAGCTTTTTGTAATTCGGCTCTGTACTGCGATGGAAGTTTTTATCTAAATAAACCATTTTGAATGAATGAATTATAAAGACAGAAAAAAAAAATCTACCAACCTTGTCAGTTCGGGAAAATTCTAGTTTCAATGATAATAATAAAACATTATTAGATCCTCTTTAAAACAATAAGAAATGTGAAAATATTGAAAAGAAGGATTTTGAAATGCTATACATATACAAAATGTAAGCTATATTTTCATATTTTTTTGCTCATTGTATCACTCATCGAAATGACTGGTAATTCGAAATCTTACTCCCACTTGCTGGTAAATTCGATATTATGTTGTTCACCGATAGTCAATGTAAATGATAAACATGTATAGCCTTAAATTTTAACGATGACATTAGTTTTTAGGATTTTAATATCGCAGACATTTGGAGAGTGAGCAAGACGATGCTCACAAGCGTTGCTAACAAGATTGTCGGTGACCTACCGCGAGAGGGCCTATGGAAAGGGCTTTAATGGCGCACTCCACTGAGTTGATATATAGCTTATGGGCGGTTAAGTATGTGCGGAGGAACCAAGATAATTCACTCCCAAGTACAATCAATCCTGAATCGCCCGATAATCCCTCCTATGTAATGTTTCTCCTGCGCAGGCGCAAGCCCGAGGGTTAGACCATAAACAACAAATGTGATATTACGTAAGAGCAGCTCTGCTTGTATTAGGCCTTTCGGAATTAAATTATTGTATTTGATATTAAATAAAATTGTCAGAGGCATATTGTATTTCAAAATTCAATGTTATTTTGTTGTCAATTTCGAACGAAGAAAATAGCCCGCCCCCCACAGAAAAAAATGGTTAAAGAGAATAAAACTGAATACACGCGCTAGTGGCCACAGAGTTTGATTCATTCGTCAGGTTGCTTATGCAATAAAGTAAGAAAGAAAGGAAGAAAGAGAAATAATCAAAGAAAGATAGAAGCCGAACGAAGGAAGAAAGAAAGAAAGGAGCCGAGGAAGGAAAGAAAAAAGAAATAAAACAATTTAAAGAAATAAATATAAACTTAAAGAAGAAAAAGAAAGAGGAAACACAGAAACGTAAAAGGGAGAGAGACAGGAAGTAAGAGTATCCATGATATATCAACCCTGTATCGCCTTTAATCCCTCCTATCAGGCAAGCCGTGTTACAACCGATAATTTCGCACCAACGCATAATGTCGCAGATTGCGACATTATGCCAAGAGCGTCCGACGCATAATATCACAGTCAACGCATAATGTCGTAGTTTTACTAACGCATAACGTCACATGTCGCAACGCATAATGTCACTGCGGTCTTTTCTTCAGGACTCGAGCTACAGATAAGATATGAAATATGCTTTTACTAAGTATTTTGAGACACGAGAAAGAGAATTAAGTGATTTGGAAATCAGGATAACTCTTTATATGGATATTTATCGGTTTATTGCCATTTCGTCTACTGCCTTTTTCCTCATTATCGCATGGTCTGATATCATTTCGTCCGCCATAAGTTAATCAACTATTAACATAGTCCAATAACCATTTGGTCTAATTACCATCTCGCCTAATAGCCAGTTGGTTGTTTATTATCATTTAGTCTAATTGTATTTTTTTCAATTGGTCCAATATCCACTTTGTCCAATATCATTACGTCTATTACCTTTTGGCCTAATAGCCAATTGGTCTAATAACCACTTGGTCTACTCTCATTTTGTCCATGTTCCATTTGGTCTAACCTCAGTTGGTTTGCTATCACTTTGTCTAAACCCATTTCGACTAACAATCATTTGGTATCGTTGCCATGGGTCCAATCACAAATAGTGTTATGTAGTATGTATTTAACTTCCTGTTATCCTTTCAGTTATTCACCTTCACTTGTTTACAAACTCCCCCAATGTCATCTAAGAATTCCTACACCCTTAATACCATTTAACTCCTAAACCTTGACCATAAAAACACCAACCCTCAGTGACATCAGCTAACTCAAAGAACAAAAGTTCTAAGAAGTATGACTCACACTTCCAGTCACTTGCACAGAGCATCAACACACCCCTTATACCAGATAAAGTTTGATAGATATTTACCTGTAGACCAATCAGATCAAGTTTACATCACTCCCACCTTAAATTGTTACACCCCCAAAACTAATTATATAAATAAGACTTCTTGATTATTAGAGATAGAATACAGAAGAATACTAGACCCACACTCATCCAGATAGAGACTGACTGACTTCAAAACTTAGACGTCCATTGAATATTAATTTAACTTCACTCCGAATCTCAATCCGATACTTCTAAATTATTTAATATTCATCGTCTCAAATGATATCTGAATCTTCACGTACTTCGAACTGTAGCTGAATATTGATGATTAAATACTTTGTGATTTTGAACTGTATAACTTTCTCCAAAGTTTCCTCATTACGCTTTCCTTCTTATAATTACCGATCCCAACACGACAATAGGTCCAATCACCGGTATTTTCTTCAGGACTCGAGTTACATAACTAAACAATTGACGGCAGCGCGAGCCGAAAAGATAGATTACAGATCTAAGAACAGGATACTCTTTTAATGTTTTGTAAATCATAAAATGGATTGGTAACTAGGTATCTTCCTACATTAATGTTAATAATGCGCGCAGAAGTTTTTTTATTCTGATCTGAAACTGGATAATTCAAGCACATTATAAATATATGGAACAAGCTGCATTTCTCAATAAACTTGAGTGTGCGTTTTTTCTTAGAATTAGACCTATAATTTAGGCAGTTTGAATACATGTTTTAATCATTTCATTTTATTTACTGTTTTCTGTTTCACAATGTTGTAAAATGAACATATCATAGAAGTAAAGAATATAGCAAAACATAACATCTTATAAAACATAATAAGGCCTATAGATTTGATAAACACAATTAATGACATTAAGCTGCCTTAACTGATTTTCTTTTGTATTTTAGAGTAAAACGGAGGGGCTGTCGAAAATAAGCAATGCTTGAATGTGAGGCCCGCCCAAAAACTTAGTTTCATTACCTAATTGTACACGCATGCATAAATATAACTTCGTAATAGTAAAAACAATAATAGTAATAATTATCGATGTATTCTTTGTAAAACAAATCAGTACTGAAAAAGCATAAAAATATTAAGCGAGAACGAAGCGCGAGCTTAAAATACTTCATATTCTAGTCCGAAAAGGGGTCAATTTAAGCACTTTTTTCAAGCACTATGCATGGACATTCTGAAGTGGATGTGGATGCGCGCGCAAAGCGCGAGCGAAAATTTTAGCCCGTATATAGTACATGGTGATTTTTTTTACCTGGTTGCTAAGAAAGCATGAATGATTTAAAAGCAAGCAACCAGAGGACCGACAACTAAAGTTCCTCTCCAAGGGACCTGGTAGGCATAAAGACTATTATGCCTTACCAAGGGGCACTAACGCACCAATTAGGAATCAAATCCGGGTCACCGGAATTATAAACCCCCGCTTTACCGACTGAGCTATCGCGCCTCTTTTGAGACATGAACGATTTTTTTTTATTTACCAAGTCTTCACCTCACCCTATTTTATTCACTCTTCTGTCTCCTCGTATTTTTCCCCATTTCCCCCGGGGGGGGGGGGGGCACTCAGTATATAATGCATAGTGGGTATGTGCCGCGGAGGGGACCACCATTTTTACACTCAAATTTCCGTTCCGAGGCATAGCATTTTTGTCTTATAGAGAAAAAGAACAAAGAAAGCCGCTCCAAAGCATATCATTTTCTTCTTCTCGAGAAAAAAAAATAATAAATCCGCTCCAGGGCTTCGCATATTTTCCGTTACGCCGTTCCGGTCGCAATTTTGGTGAAAAGCGGCCGCAGCTCGCTGTCTGACCATCGCCTCTGCGCTAGCGCGCCCGGAAGTCGTGCCGCCGGGCTAGCTGCATGCGCGTTCCATAGGGATGCATATACGTACTCGCACGCAGGCGACCCGTTCCAAGGACCCCCGTTTTCACAAACATTTGTAGTTCCGTGCCCGTTCCGAGGACCCTCCTTTTTACAATACGCCCGCTCCAAGGCCCCCGTTTTTTGTCTCGCCCGCGGCACATACCTACTACTTTTTTGGTCGAGTGCCCCCCCCCCCCCCCGGGGCCATTTCCCCTCCTCTATTTCCCTTCTTTTCCCTTTTCTTTCGTTCTCCTTCCTTTTTTATGCGGGGGGGGGGGGGTGGTGGGAGGAACCGGGCCTTTCCCTGGATCTGCCTATGCCCTGTCGGCGGATGGTAATATTTTTTTTTGCGCTCGCGAGCTGATCTGAACCACAAATCAGTAGTAGTACTGCAACAAGTCGACAATGATACATATAGTCACCGTAGAGGTGTAGTGCTAGTAGACCATTATGGTTATAAAATGAAATGAATATGCCTATTGGACGAAATGATGATTGGACGAGATGGTGATTGGACCCATGGCAACGATACCAAATGATTATTAGCAGAAATGGGTTTATACAAAGTGATAGTGAACAAACTGAAGTTAGACCAAATGGATTATGGACAAAATGAGAGTAGACCAAGTGGTTATTATACCAATTGGCTATTAGACCAAAAGGTGATAGAAGAAATGATATTGGACAAATTGGATATTGGACCAATAAAAAAAAAATACAATTGGAGTAAATGATAATAAACATGGTTATTATCGTAATGGTTATTAGACCAACTGGCTATTAGACGAGATGGTAATTAGACGAAATGGTTATTGGACTATGTTGATAGTTGACTAACAAATGGTAGACCAAATGATATCAGAGCATGCGATAGTGGGGAAAAGCGCAGTAGACGAAATGGCAATAAACCGATAAATATCCATACAAAGAGTAATCCTGATTTCCAAATCACTTAATTCTGTTTCTCGTGTCTCAAAATACTTTGTGAAAGCATATTTTATATCTTATCTGTAGCTCGAGTCCTGAAGAAAATACCACTGTGACATTGTGAGTCGCGACATGTGACGTTATGCGTTATAAATTTGCTGCGACATTATGAGTTGCGACATGTGACGTTATGCGTTAGAAAAACTACGACATTATGCGTTGACTGCGACATTATGCGTCGGACGCTCTTGGCATAATGTCGCAATCTGCGACATTATGCGTTGGTGCGACATTATCGGTTGTAACAAGCAGAGGGTTAGACCATAAACAACAACTTATATTACGTAAGAACAGCTCTGCCGTTAGTAGGCTTTTCAGACTTGAATTATTTAATTCGATATTAAATCAAATTTTCAAAGGCATATTGTATTTTGAAATCCAATGTTATTCTGTTTTCAGTTTCGAACGAAGAAAAACGGCCCCAAAATAAGAAAACTATTAAAGAAAAAGATAAATGACTGCGTGCGATGGCGAGCGAGTTTGCTTTAATCAGCGCGCTGCGTATGTAATTGCAGTTTTAGTTTTTTGTTGTCGGACCCATCTAGGTGAATAAACACATGTTTAGATACTTAAATAATTGTCCTGGGTGGTTTAGGTATTTCATGGTTCGTACCAGGGGTTTGCCTTCTCCAACGACGGTTTCGCCTCATGTAAAATGTTTCCATTATGCAATATTTTCTCCAATAATAGCAATCGCTTGAAAGAAGATTTTGGTCATCATTCTATCTTCTATCTTCTATCTTCTGATTGTTGAAACGTTGCTTTCTCGCTCACACATTGACATAAACTGCAATTTATTTCTTTATATCACATCGAAGCCCTTGTATTATAGCCATCGAAAAACATCGTAATAGTCTTTTAACTAAAAGATGATAGTATAATGTACAAACTCACAGTAAGTATACACTGCTGGTGATGTACACCACTTGATATTTTTTGGACTTCCTTTAGTCTTCCAAATACTGAAAATTTACTCACTCGCTTCGCTCGTTCACCTATTGATATTAACTGTGTAAATCGTGATAGACCTTTCACTGAAACATTGTTGGATAATATACACATTTACAATATAATGCACGGGATGTGATATTTACTCACCACTTGAAATGGGTTTTGGGATACCATTTCGTCATCCATATACGAAATTTTTTCCTCACTCACATACAGTTTTTAGCTGAAATTCATTACTTTTTTATCACGGCAGATTCATTCCAATATTACCATCGACTTGAATACCGGTATATCCCTTCAACTTAAATATGGTAGTGTCATTTATACAAGTTTATTACCCCACACATACGTAATATACCTTGGTGTGGGGGTGTCCGAACAACTTTGAACTTTTAGGTCAGAATATAGCTATCACACCCACTCCCTCTGTGCTTGGACCGGAATTACCCAAGTGCCGATGATTATTGAAAAGAGGATGGTATACGATTTCATATTATGCCTTAATATTATAATCGCATGTCTTCTTTGTATGTCCGAAAGCTTATGAATTTAGGACAAAGTTAGCCATTTATAGGAACCATAAATCGAAACACTTACACAGTCTGCAGCGTAAGCACAGTAGCGAAGGTTTTGTTTCTTGATGCATCTCGTTAAACATCCAATATGATTGACGACAAACCTGTGAAATGTACCCGCATCACCTGTTGTTCGATAGTTATGCCAATACCACGAGATTGCCCTGCAAGATGATGGGGGATAAGATTACGATTTTTAAATGATAAATCAAAACTCGTTTTTAAGAATATGAATTGAAAGGAATAAAGATTTGTGCAACATATTGGATTCTGTAGCATAAATAACACGAAACATTATTAAAGGTATTATAATAACAAATAATTTTGAGTCGGATAGGATTAACGCATTTCGAGGCGATATGTATTAATACCACACACAACAAATCAAAGGAATTCAAAAATCAATGAAGAATTAAACGCATACATCAGCGAAAGAGCAGAAGTAGTTAGATTTTATGGTGTAAATTTGAAAGCTTGGAATGAAACTCCGATGCATTTCAATATCTAATTTCAAATAAAAATGTAAACGTTTTGCTTGAGAATCTGTATCAAGTTAATTAGATTTACATTTTCCTCCTGAATAATAAGCAGACATCTAATCAAAGCCATGTTTTATCGCATACATTCGTAATTCCGACGCTTCGTTATTCCGAAGGTTCGACTATTCCGAAGGTTCGAAATTTCGAAGGTTCGTTATTCCAAAAACGAAATAAGGTTCATAAGTCCGATAGTTCGTTAGTCCGAAAGCAAAATGAGGTTCATTTATCCGAAAGTTCGTTAGTCCAAATAAAAAATAAGGCTCGTTAATCCGAAAATGAAATATGGTTCGTTTGAAGTACTTATTCTATTCATGCCTTCCATGAAGTTCTCAAAATATTCCTTTTAAGGTGTGATCGTTAGAACTTATCAGCTGGCACTGCATGCTCGCATTTTCATTAGTATGTATAGGCCTACTTCTATATGAATTCTCACAAATTACTGTAAATCTCTCTTTATGACAGTTTATCAAACATTTCAGCTCGCACTTCGCGTTCGAAGTAATAAGTTCAATACGCGTCTTGTTCATAATCACAAAAATTGCTCAGAATGTTCATTTTTTAGGACAAAATTCCTGAAATTTCTATAAAATTTAGCTCGCTTCTCGCGATCGCATTATTCAATCAGGGATTATGAGATACAGCTTTCTTGTTTATAAAAATAAACCCAAGAAGTCACTGTTCGGAGTCCTCCTTGAAAAAACAAAAAAATTATAATCAGCTTTGAGCAGCCGTTTGGGGAAAATGAAAATGAACCCCCCCTTATTCGCAAAAGCTCGATCCACATATGTACAATTAAATGTGTATATTACGGCCACCGCACACCTTACGACTGTTCGCGATCCGATTTTGGAACAAATCGCATTTTGCTCCTTTTCTGAAAATGTGAATGGAACATATCATTTATTAGATGTTTAAATTAATTGAAAGAATACTAATATAACCATTTTGAAAGATAGCAAGCTTTTATTTCGGAGTAAAGGCCAAATTAGTTTAAAATCGTAGCCAATAGATGTTAAATTTGCTTTTATTAAGGATGATAGCATAGTCAGAGATTTGAATATAGGTATTCGGTACGATAATTTAGAACATTACACAGTGAGATATTCCAAGTCTCAATGTTAGCGTCAAATTCTACTACATTTTATTCTGAAATCGGGTCACAGACCAATCTTAAGGTGTGCGGTCGCCTTTATATGCATACACATATAAATTTAATGTGAAATAAGTGTGACCCTGTTACACCCACCAATGTAATAACTCCGACAAATGTAATAACGCCCACAAACGTAACAAGACTTTACCCACAAATGTAATAACGCCCACAAATGTAATAGCACTTATCCACAAATGTAATAATTGTTTTATCACCCACAAATGTAATAACACTTTATCCACAAATGTATTACTTTTACCCACAATTGTAATAATGCACTTTACCCAAAAATTCTTTAATTTTTTTATCACCAACAAATTTTATAAATTTGAAGGGATATTTTTTATAAGTTTGTTGTAAACTAAAACCCATTAGTAATGCATTAATACAGCACATAGGCGCAAACGCTTTTCTCCGGACCGGGATATTTTTAAATATTCAACAAATGTCAAAAAAAAAAAGACCACACAATCTTATTAATGTTGAATAAAATGAAAATAGATTGTAGTCTTTCCTCCAGACCCGAATATCTTAAAATAAAAAAATATTAAAAAACAAAACAAAGACCCTACACTCTAGGTAATGTTGAATAACATAAAAATATAGCATAGTCTTTCCCCAAACCCAGTTATTCAAAATGATAAATAACAATACCAACAAAAAACAGTATAAAGACCAGATAATCTTATTAATGTTGAATAACAGGGAAACGTACCGTAGTCTTTCAGCCAGACCCAGTTATTTAAAAATTATGAATAGCAAAAAAAAAAACAATATAAGACCCCATAATCTTATTTATGTTGGATAAAATGGTGTTTCGCCCAGCAAAAATATTGTTTGAATTTAATACCAATATTTGAAATATTTGAATTTATTTCCTATCATTGATTTAGGATACCATAGATGAATCTTTTTTTTTTTTTGGTTATGCAAATTAAGTCTGCTGAGCGGAAATCTCTATGCATAGGTACAACGTTGATGTGTCGCACTCTATTTTGAAAGGCTTAGGAGTCAGATGCTTGTATCGACCTCCGCAGTTTTGGCGAAATTTTTTGTTGTTTCACTCACAGATAAATGTGGTTTTATGTCCCGCCAGAAAAGAGTAAGCGTTCTAGAAATCATTCATTCCATTATTTATTTCATATTTGTCAGACAAGTTAGGTAAATTCAATTTATAATGTCTTAGGTTGTCGGTCCGGTTTTCGTTTTCGGTTTTCAGTTATTTTATCTAGAGTCATTATATGCTGAATTGAAAGCGTTGATCCACCAAAATTTAATATTTTATTCTGAACTTGTTATTTGTAAAATGAAAAGAAATATGATATTGTGATTTTGATATAACAGGGCAGAATATTATTCGTATTAATAGATATAAAATATATTGACACTAAATCAAACAAGTGTGGATTTAAAATCAAATCATTTCAGAATCAAATGAATGTTTAACTTCATTGATGTATACTAAGAAAAGTATTTGGTAATTGTTTTTACATTTACATACGAAAATACGTGTCCTAATTCAACTGCTGACAAAGTAATGATTTAATGTAGTAACCAATTGTTACTGTTTGTGAAAAGAATAAGAAACAAATTCATATAAGCTTTGCCTTGTTGTTATAATTGGATTGAATTATGTCTATGCAAGATAAGCAAAGCTATTTAAATCAATGTGTGCATAGCTAAACAGCGAATTGATGTAAGAAAGGTATGACTAATTTCAACTAAAAGGAGTGAAATATATATCATCTCTGTTTATTATTTTATCAAACAAACTTATGTAAACAGACTTTAAATCATTAGCATTAGTTCGATAACAATGCGGTTTTTATCATTATAATTATACTGTTTAAGGACATTGGAAATTGCTCATGTATGAGAACAGCAATGAAATTATTACACATGAAACAAGTTTGATAAAACGATTTTATTTTATATGCTGTAAACTGAACCATGAATTAATTTATGTGAACAAATACTTATTATTGTTTTTTATGCTGTTCAAACAGATCAAATAAATATACGTTTCACAACGAACTATGTCAGTACGGCGGGATATCATATAACGGCTAGTGTTCCTTTTTTCGAATATCCATCGCATTTGATTATATTACCTGATCTGGATTATAATTCAGGAAGAAATGGTATCTGAACAAACATCCAATGATCTTAAGTTCAAGCGGAGAACAGCAAAGGCGAAACTAACTCGGCTGTCGAATGGTTTGCAACATTTACTGGACGATGGCAGGGATCTTGATGAGGTAACTAATATGTTTAAGGATTTAAATGTTGCTTATCAGGAATCGGAGGACAGGCACAAACGGTACTGTGAGACAATCGTAGATTTTGAGGTATTCATGACAGAGGATGCCTGGCTATCTGAGTGCCAGACATCATTTATTTACATGCAGAGAAAGGTTAAGGACTATGGCAAGACTAAAGTTAGGTCTGACAGGTCAACAGAGAATTCAGTTGTAAACACCGCTTCTCCCGAAGTTATTACCAGTAAATCGGAAGATGTTTCATCATGAAAGATTCAGGTAGAGCGACCAAAGCTGCCTCGATTTACTGGAGACGTATGATATTACATGACATTTAAATCCGATTTTAAGAATTTAATCGACTCGAGGTATAGCAATAGAGATGCTATCAAAATTCTGAGATCTTCTCTTTATAGGAAAACCTCTTGATCTCATACGTGGTTTGGGGAACGATTACGACTCAGCATGGTCTCATCTTGACAACATTTACGGAGACCCGAGATTTAGTCGATTTGACAGTCCCATAGGCTCAATACACCAACCTAGAAATGTTCTTTCCGATGAAGTTTTTTTCTTGAAACGTGTTCCTATTGGGTCCTAGACCAAATTCAGCTTGGTTGCCCAAAGTTGCCGTTTGGGCAATTTTGCTAATTTGCATAAATCCAAAATGGCGGCCACATGCCATCTTAAAGACTTAACTTTTGAACCCCTTGCCCCCAAATGATGAGTAAAGACTCTTTTTAGAGGTTTAGGGGGATGTAGAATCGATTTATTTTATAATGTTTGCAATATAAGGTCATCTTCAGGTCAAATCCAAGATGGCCGCCAGATGCCATCTTGAAAAATTGACCTTTGATCTCCTTGCCCCAGAATGACGAGTAATACCTCTGTTTAGGGGTTTTGGGGTGTGTAGAATCTCTTTCCGCTATCTATTTTGCAATATAATGTCATCTTCAGGTCAAATCCAAAATGGCCGCCAGATGACGCCATTTTGAAAAAAATACCTTTTGAACCCTTTGTCCAAGAATCATGAATAATACCTCTTTTCGTGTGTTATTTGATGTTGATTCCATTTCTGGTAATAATATTGCAATATAGGATCATTCAGATAAAAAAAAGATGGCCGCTAAACGCCATATTAAAAAAACTACTTCCCGAGACTATTGAACTTTGAACCTTGAAGATACTCTCCCCAAAAAGTACACGCTGTCCTAAAGAGGGTTGCTATTATGTGTATGAGCTCATGGAAGGGTATTTCAGTAAGAATGATTAATTTATTTTAATTTCTCCACTTTTAGTGGTCAAGTCAGGTCTCAGATGATCAGATGGTTGATATATTTCGGCATTAACCGCTCACCTTAGAATGGAACCATTCAAGGTTTGGGCTATGACCCATTTCGGGAGTTCTCATCATTTTTTTTATGTCCAGCCATATTTTTATATTGAAATGACTTAAAAGTAGGCCCTATTATTTTTTATTAAAAAGTGATAAATCCGTATTTTTCAGAAAATTGGTTAACTTATTACCTTCCTTTATAATAATCACTGGACTATTCGTCCTGACAAAAGTCTTTGACTTGGTCAGCACGAGTGCACTTTTTAGCCTCCTGTAGAAGATAGGCTCCCCAAGACTGATCCATGGTCACATCATTACATGAGCACAGTTTGCTACAATGCTGGAACATCTGGTAGCTTCCCTCAATTCCTGTGAGCAGTGGCGTGAAGCAATTATGCTGTGCCTGGCCCTGACACTCATTGGGATCTTCTTCTTCATGCTCCCTCAGTATGCATTTGGCGGATGCAGAGAAAGCATCTACATGTATATCCGTACCAGAGCAGATGGGAAACTTTTCAACATCGACCGGCTTCGTGCCAAAACAATGGTCACGATGGTTCTCATTCGTAAGATGTTGTACGGTAACGACGTGACGTCGCCCTGCCTTTTTATAAAGAAGCGGACGTAGTAGGCCTACAAGACCTAGCAATACAGCCACCTGTCCTGTGCATGTAAGGAGTTTGGATCACCCATCAGCCTGTAAGACAGAAATCCTGATAGACTCAAGACACTGACTGTCCTCCAGATATCTCTATCAACAGCACGCACTCGTCTGGTTGTGGTGGACTCCTCACCTACCTTAGATTGACTATCTGTCTCTAGTTCCCTTTCACTGGACAAGGAGATAAGCACCAGGATGGGAATATCTGTCACAGCCATGGCCAAGCTCCTGAACGGAAATAAGTCCTCGAAAACGTACGCCGATCAATAAAAGCGGCTGAACACCTTCCATGTCAGCTGCCTCGGACGTATCCTGCACATGAAATGGCAGGACAGAGTGAAAAATATAAGGCACTTCAGCGTACGTGCATGCTGTCATCACCAGCTTATTCTCGATTCTTAGTGAAAGGTGCCTCAAGTGGTTGGGGCATGTTCGCCGCATGAAACTTTGGCAAATCCTAGAAGGGATTCACCAATGTAAGGTGAGCTATGTGATTGGTCTCTAGATAGATCACACCTCTGATATAAACACATCTGCAAACGTGACATAAAACTTGGCCGGCATAAACACTAACACTTTTGAAGATGTAGATGATAGTCGTCATCTATGGAGAGCTACTAAGTACAGGGGTCAATACGTCAGAAAATAATCAGAATGCTACATTGGCACTTGGCAGGCCAAAGACCAAGGAGGAAGGCTAGGGCAGCATCACTATCTGAACCTGTTTCAGCGCCATCCTCCTTCATCTGTACAAATTTGCTTTAGAGACTGCCTTCTTCTTCTTCTGTATCCTTCCTCCGCTGTATCGGAGATCCGCAGTTTAATACTGCATTAATATTAGCGTTACATATTTTGACGTGAGAGTAAGGTAGACCGAGAGAGGTAAATCTTATGCAAGAAATTTAAGACAAGTAGGTTGAGGTCGTTTCTGGAGGAGTCTGCTAATTCGACGTCATGAAGAAACAGGACGGAAGCGGTAAATTGTTGAGGTTCTTGATCATTGAAATGCACAAAAAAATACTGCAGTTCCTCGTCTTCTTTTATTAAGTTTAGAAGTGTTTTCCTGTGTGTGCAAAACGCTGGGCATTCTCCAACAAAATGTACAACACTTTCCAGTTCGGAGTGGCAGAACTTGCAGGACTTTGTGGTACTTTGATTCAGAGAGAATAACCTTCTATTCGTTGGGTATGTACTGCAGGATAATTGAGCTCTGATGGACATAGCTTCCCTCAGGAGAGGGTCATGCCCGACCATAGACTTAGAGAAGATTTTTTAGCAATTGCAATTTCAAGGGCAGCATAGTGTTGTTTATACATTTTTCCCAGTGCTAGCTTCTTCCATACTTGATATGGAATGTGATCTCTAAGGATGTTAGTGAGACTTGGAAGCTCATAACTATTGAGGATTTTTATCCAGCGTCTTACCAAGGGTGTATTGTATGCTATACCATTCAACAGGATTCTTCTCTCAGTGCGCTCGTCTGAAAGGCTTGCATATTGCCCAAGTAAGAGAAGAATTTCATAGTCGATTCGCTTATCCATTGGGATGATATCGAGCAATAAATAAACAATTTCGTCCGCCGCACTCCTTGGCAAACCAAGCACACTTTTAAAAAGAAATGTTTGAGCCTTGTTCAAACGGGACAGCATGTAGTTGGTGAGTTGAATAATCTGAATCCCATATAGCATTCTTGGTATGCAGAACATTTTCCAAAGATGAGTACATATTGGTGGCAGCAGGCGTAGAGTTCCTTGCTTGGTTACAGTGAGAGAGAAGAAGGTGTTATATACAAAGGTATTGCTCATCATTCTGGGGCAAGGGGTTCAAATTCAAGTTTACAAGATGGCATCTGGCGGCCATATTGGATTTGACCTGAAGATGACCTTATATTGCAAAAATAATAATAGAAATGGATTCGACACACACCTAAACCCATAAAAGGAGTTCTTCCTCATCATTTTAGGGCAAGGGGTTCAAAAGTTAGTTTTTTAAGATGGCATGTGGCGGCCATTGTGGATTTATGCAAATTAGCAAAATTGCCCAAACGGCAACTTTGGGCAACAGAGCTGAATTTGTTCTAGGACCCCATAGGAACACAAATCAAGTAAAAAACTTCATCGGAAAAAACATTTCTAGGTTCGGAAAGTGTCAAATCGACTAATTGGTAGCTGATGCTATTGTCTATGACTTGGGGAAGCTCCGACCTCTCAAGAATAGAGAGGATGGCCGATTTTGTTACCTTGTCCATCTTATCAGGAGAAGCTACAACTCACTGCAGGAAGTAGGTAGAGCGAATCATATGGTCAACAATCATATTATTTCTTTTTAATAGAGAGAGCATTAAGCAGTGACGATAGAAAGCAATGGTTGAGATTCATTGACCGAGAGCGAACAGATTCATCAGTCCATGCATTACTTTATTGGATCGAAATGGAATTGAAGACGAGTAAGAGCATCTGCTCCGCTTCGAGACAGTATAAGTTTTACAATTGGCCATCTCTCTAAGAATGACGGAATCACGGAAAGAAAGCCCGACTTCAAAGGACAAGTCCACCCCAACAAAAAGTTGATATGAATAAAACAGGGGAAAAATCCAACAAGCATAACAAAACAAAATTTCATCAAAAACGGATGTAAAATAAGAAAGTTATTACATTTTAAAGTTGGGATTACTTTCACAAAACAGTTATATGTACATCCTGGTCTGTATGCAAATGAGGAGACTGATGATATCATCCAATCACTATTTCTTTTGTATTTTATTATTTGAAATATGAAATATTCTAATTTTCCCCCACATTGTCAAATTAAAAAACGACTTATTACTCACTGAACATGTGGAATTAGGATTGTTTAATACTATTTATTCATCTTTTTATTTCACTTTTTAAACAAATAACATAATATACATAACAAATGTATTCGTAAACATATCGTATCAAATATTAAATTACATATCTAATATAAGTATTTAACCCTTTGCGTGCGACGGGTTTCCACAGAAGCCCAGCGAGTTGTTCACTTAGCTACGACGGGCTTCTACAGAAGCCGAGATTTTTTTGGTCTAATTCGATGAAGTTTTTCAGCTTTTTCGTAATTGTTATGTACTAAAACCTCTGCCATTATTTCCTTTATAAACCTATTTCGATAACAGAATGAAAAAAATGTACAGCTACGTGGGGAAAAATCCCGAAAATAGGAAATCATTTCAACTTTACCCGATTTTTTCGTTGGATTCAGACGGGGACGAATAAATTTGGTGACGAGCACGTACGCGCGCGCAAAAGGCCTGATCACGTGACATGTTCGGATCACGTGATTTGATCCATATCGTACACCAACATCTTTTCTGCAAGATCGTCACGTAATAAGCTACGCGTTTATTCACCATTTCCGTCTTATTATTTGTTTCATCAAGGACATTTCACTCTAGAATGATATCTCCTCGGTTTCATCGATCGATTGTATTTTCAGAAAAACAGAAAAGCTTGTACGAGAGTAATGTCTTAGTACTTTGAGCTGATCTCGGTACACTTTTGAACTTTTTCACTCCCCATAATATAATCATCTCTCTTCTTCTCATTATTTTTGTCTACTATTCTGTAAAAAAAAAAAAGAGAAAATAAAGCAGTTTAGCGCACCATTCATCTTATGCTGTTTTCAAAAGGAAAACGTCCATGTTTTTCATGATATCCGCACTACCCGAACAAAAGAAGGTCAGGGCGGCCACTCAAACAAAATCCTTCCGAAAAGAGCAGGATACAGATGGTCAACGCCCCGAACAAAAGGAAGATTAGTGTTTATCGAGAGGATGACTTATTGAATGCTTTTCGTACTTAGCAATACAAAAAGCTTTTATGAATACTTTTTTTTATTTCGACCAACATACCGGAACTAAAAACAACAAACTTTGTCTCATTTACCAACAACTCGTAGGTGCTTATGACATCCGTCAGTGATTCAAAGCGCTTCCCCTTGGTGATGATGCATATAAGGATGAAAGAAGAACCATTTAGGGAAATTGTAGAAAAAAATGTTCAGATGTCACGGAGAACGAGAGAGAATGAGAGACAGAGAATAAAAGGGTTAATAGACAAGTGCGATTTGCTAAAATCCATGAATATCCACTTAAACGAATAACAACATGACTTTATTTTTGGTTATAGATTACTAAAAAAAATCCCACAACGTTTGTTTGTTGCAACTCGGTCTTCAGACCCTTGTCAAACTGATGACTTTTTTTTTTATTATTCTTGTTTGACATACCCCTTCCCCCTCCAGATAGAAATGTTCTGACCTGCACTCTAATATTGCTTGTTTGTCTCCTCTCTCCGATTTTCTGGGTTTTTTTTCGCCAATTTCTTTTTTTTTTTTTTACCGGCGAAAAGCGTGGTAGAAAAGATTCATTTAGAAAAAATCCGACCCACCCGTTTTTGTTCCCGTTACTGCAAACAAACATTTGGGTCGCTTACCCTGGTTAGCATCAAAACCGAAATATCTTATTTCTTACAAAAAAAAAAACAGGGGCCGCTGAGCGTTTTTGATAATGGAGGGGTTGAGCCGATAGTTGGAGGGAGTGCACCGGCTAAAAGAAAAATTACAAATTTATATATACTATTACTATTATGATTTGTTTTAATGATTTATTTATTACCATGATTATTTCATGTGTTTTTGGTTGTGAAATCAAGGAGACACATAAAAAATAGAACAAAACGAAAGAACAAATAAAAAACACTTTTAATTGCAGATGTTATAATTTATTCAAGAAAAAATCATTTCTCTTACTTTTAGTAGTTGCTAGCATGGCTCTTTTTGAGGGAAAAGTAAAATAAAGAAAGAAACGTAGAAAGTGACAAGGAGAGAGTCGGGAGGTATGATTTCAGACTTACAATTTTAGTCACTCGTACTCGTGTAACTTTGAAATAATTTCAGGATATTACAAATCGAATACTGGTGCGCAAACTTCAGGAAGAAAATTATTTTACTATTACAATAGCTGCGTGGCAAATTGAATTAATTGAGACATATAATTTACGAAAAAAAATCTTTAAAAAAATGACTTTTAGTGAAAGATGGAGGCCTCTGTCTTGCCATATCCTTTAGCCCCAAGTTCACAAAAAATAGATTAGTCGTGCATTTTCTTTTGCGATAGATATCTACCCACGTTATTGGAAATGGAAGATGATATAAAATTTATTGTGAAATGACAGTTACAATACTGTAGTAGTTTTAAAAGATTTTTCGGGACTTTTTTTGAGAACCTGGGAGAAAACCCCCCTAAATTTTCGACATGATGGCCACGATGCAATAGGATGAGAGGCTCACAAATGCAACAATATCTGATCAATACAAGTTGGCAAAATCGAGGCATACTCTCGGAACGATTTCCGATGAAGAGAGAGAAAGAGAGAGAGAGGGGGGGAGTTAGAAGTAATGTAAAATGACAGGTACTGAGAAGAAATAAATCAGAGAGAATGGATAGAGGGGGATGGGGCGGGTATATACCTCGTAATCCAAATCGGGGAGAAGGAAGACGATACATATATCATTTAAATGAGAAGAACTAAGGGGGAGGGGATATAGACATACATTAGATATAGGAAAGGGAATGAAAGCGGTAGATAATACATTCAGTTACAGGTTAGAAACCAGGGAAAGGGAAAACGAAAAAACAATCCCTTGGTACCGTTTTAAAATACATGTATTTAAATACATGTAGACTACTACACTTTATATTGACAAATGCGCAATAACCCCCCCCCCCAAAAAAAAAAAAAAAAAAAAAAAAATCATCTGCCAGTCACATATAATGATTTCAGTAGCTTTCCAGTGCCCCTGGTGCACTTTGAATCCCATCCCCCCCCTGCGTTCTTTCATTCTCTCATCTTATTGCTATTATTTTTGTCTTCTTTATATTTCAAAGGAAATAAATAGAGAATAAAGCAATTTAGAACACCGTTTATCCTCTACTCTTTCGAAAATGAAAACGTCCTTATAGTTCTTGATCTCGGCACTCCCCAAACAAAAGAAAGTCATGGCGGACGCTAAAACAAATCCCTTATAAAAAGAGCAGGGAACAAATAGCCAACGCCCTGAATAAAATGAAGATTAGTGATTTCGTCAGGATGACCTACTGCTTTTCGTATTTAGCAGTACAAAAAGCTCTTAGGAATACTGCTTTTCATATTACGACAGTAACATTTAAACAATGTAAATGTCTACTTGTTTATTGACAAACCATGCAGGCGCTTAAGAAATGGCAAGAACGTTTTCTTCTTGAGCATGACAGCACTTTATAAAAAAAGAAATACTTTCCCTTTTTGTATACGTTTCCTGAAGGGGAGGGGGGTGGACTCCCGCCTCCTACCAACTCCAACACCCCTGTACTGTTTTAATTGAACGATTAAAAAGAAAGAGACAAAAAATGATACAAATTTTTCATGATTTATTTATTAATTTTGTTTTCGATTGTGAAAAAAACCAGAGCGGTTAAAAAATGAATAAAATGGAGGAACATAATAAAACACTTTTAATTTAGATGTTACAATTTCATTAGATGAAAATAATTTACTTTCTCTCATTGTGACGAACAGTAGTCGGTAGCATGGTTATTTTGGAGGGAAAAAGAAGATAAGAAAAATGAAACGTAGAACGAGACGAGGAGAGCGTTGGGAGGTATGATTTCAGATCCTCTATATAATTTGAAACTTATTTACACCCTTCACTCTTTGAAATTGCAACGGAAAACATATCGAATACTGGTATGTAATCTTCAGGAACAAAATTGTTTTTTTTTAATACAAACCCTAATTTATGAAAAGATACCAAAGACGATATTTAGTGAAACGTTGAGGCCACCGTCTTGAAGCCCCCAAAAAAATCACAAAATAGTTTCGGACTTTCGTTGCGCGGCATCATCATCGCACTTGCAAGGGAAAATTCGCGCTTTTTTGTTCATTCTGGAAAATAAAGGTATATGGTATGCTGTGATTTCACCCAAAACGGATTATCGTTGTAATTATACACTTTGCAAATGATCTCTCTACAAGGAGGTAAAGAGACAATTCATGAGTAGCGGGACAATAGGCAATGAAAAAAAGCACTAGAGCAGACAACAAAGCGGTATCGATCGAACCCGACCGGTCCGCGCGTGCTGATTGCCCTTACGCATTTTTGTACACAGTGCCTATTGACTTGGGGGAAAAGCGAAGCTTTTACAAAATAACACGACTTTTTCCTCATAAATTTCTTAACTATTCTGTTGATTTGAGAAACGAAACCTGTATTTCTAGAAAGAAAAATGTCTGATCTTTCATCTTTACATTTACTACAAATCCTGAAAATACATCAGTTTGGCGCAATTAGCAATTGATTGGGAAAACACCGCCACAGATCCAAATACCAGCAATGTACCAAAACGGCTCCGCCGCAGGGAGAGGTATCGGGATTCGCGGGTCCGCACGCAAAGGGTTAAACATAAGGTACACTACAAAATGTAAAAAAAAGTGAGGAGCCTAAATAAAAAGCAGAGCTTGTAGAAAATTAGGCTCCCATTGGGAGAAAATATAAGTTGTTACTTTGAGCGAACAAATGTGGAAACGGAATACATATTTACAACATAGATTGTTTTACACAAAATATATCGAAAGGCATCAAGTTAACAGAAAATAATGAAATTAAAAAATATAAAGAAGGTTGTTTGTATGAGCACGAAATCCAGCGTTATTGATTATTCTTACAACACGCTTTTTGACAATGTTGATTTTATCCAAGAGGGTTTTGGAGCTATTACCCCATGTTAGAATACAGTAATTGATGTAGGGCAAGATTAGAGCAGAATAAAGTATACGCAACGCATGAAAGGGTACAAAGTGTTTCAGTTTGTTTATCACACTAGTGTTACTAGATAATATTTTACATAAGGAATCAATCTGTATCCGCCATGTTAGCTTACTGTCGATATATATACCTAAAAATTTGGTAGTATCAACCTGGGAGATGTTTTTATTATTTATAAGTATACTACCGGGTAAAGTGGAAACCGAGTTGCTGAATAGCATAAAATTAGTTTTATCAACGTTAAGGGGCAATTTATTTGCCTGTATCAAATAAAAAACAGCTGTTAGTTCAGTATTAATGGAGCCGTCAGCAAAAAAAAAAAAAAGATAACACTGACGAGGAGTTCTGGAAATCATTGATATATAAAATAAAGAGGAGCGGGCCTAATAATGAACCTGTGGGACTCCACATCTAATGGTTTGAGGGGTTGATTCAACACCATTAATATAAACATATTGTTGTCTATCATGAAGGTAGTCCCTGAACCACTCGAGGGCCTTTCATCGAATTCCGTAGGGAGACAACTTGTATAGCAAAATATCATGGTTAATGGTATCGAAGGCCTTGGAGAGGTCCAGAAAAATACCCACAGTATGTAACTTGCTGTCAATAGCTCTGGCAATTTTATTGATGAATAAGAAAAGGGCATGTGTTGTTGAATGTTGTCTGCGGAAACCAAACTGAGAACCATAAAGCACATTATTGCTATTTAAAAAATCAAAGAGGCGAGAGTAGACAAATTTTTCTAGTATCTTGAAAAATCTGATTAAAAGTGATATAGGGCGATAATTTCCTATGTCATGTTCATTGCCTTTCTTAGAAATAGGTATGACCTTGGAAATCTTCATTTTCTTTGGAACCGAGCCAGTTGTTAAAGATAAATTAAATATAATGATGTGTTAATAATGGACAGACTATTTGGCAAATGACTTTTTTAATAAGGAATTTGTTACACCGTCATATCCAGGGCTTTTCTTAAGCTTCAGGTTGCTTACAATATCAATAATCTCAATTTCTTGAACAGGAAGGAAAAATAAACTATGAACAATTTTGTTACGTAGGAAAGAATGAAAGGGGGAATTGGGAGTAGGTATGTTTTCTGCAAGATTATGTCCTATGTTAACAAAGAATGAATTGAATGCGTTGGCAATGCTAGTCTGATCGTCAATGCATGCGCCTTCAAACTGCATGTCGTTCAAATCATGACTATCATTATTTGTTTTATTTAAAACCTTATTAAATATTTTCCACGTACCAGCAATGTTAGATCTACATAAAGAGAATTGATTTGAAAAGTATTGTTCTTTTGCCATACGTAGAGTAAAAGTTAACTTATTCCTGTAAAGTTTGTTTCTCATTTTTTTTAGTTTCGCTAAGATTTGCTTTGTATTTGCAGAATAATTTGTTTTTCTTTTTTATAGACCTAAGTAAACCTTTGAAAATCCAGGGTGATCTGGGTATCTTCTTATAGTTTCGACGAGCAGAGCATTGAAGGGGTATGGTGGTATCAAGTGATTCAAATAATATATCAATAAATTTATCAAAAGCTAGGTTGTAATCTTCGAGATTAAGTATCGGTTGCCAGCTAATAACTGAAAGACTTTCTTTAAATCTATTAATGTTGTACTCAGATAATTTTTTTTTATTTAAATTTTTTTGGTGGAGAGGAATGTTTCATGTTTGATATGAAGGAAAATATTGGGAAAATTATTAGATAGATCAGAGACAATAATTCCAGAAAGGGAAGGAGAATGTATATTTGTAAAGATATTGTCTATTAGGGTTGACGAGTTATCAGTAACTCTAGTGGGCCTCCTGATGGCCGTAGCGAATGAATGTGTGAGTGAGATCTCGACAAAGTCTATGCAATTTTAATTTTGGTGATATTGAAATAAGTGGATATATTGAAGTCTCCCATGATAAAGCACGGTTTGTTACTGATGATAGGTGAGGACAAGATAGACTGAAGTTTAGATATAAACTGTGAGGAATCAGCATTTGGAGGTCTATACATTTCATATATGATAATGTTTTTATCACAATTCAATTCAAAGAAAATACATTCTATATCTTGAGTCATGTATGTTAATTCAGGTCTAGTATAAAAAAAACTAGCTTATCAGATAAATTAAATGCGACACCGCCTCCTGATTTGCCTACCCTATTGTTGCAAATAAGCTTGAACCCTTCTATTGAATGTATTGATGTGGGCGAGTCAGTAAACCAGGTTTCACAAAGTCCGATAATCGAAAGATTTACATCTAAATCATTGATGAATAATTGGAATGGGTCGAAGTTTTTGTTGAGGCTACGTGCATTGTGGTGTAGTAGAGAGAGTGTACTTGGGCACCTGGCAAAAGTGTTCTCAGATAATTGGCTTGAAAGATAATAGTTAGAAGACAAGTTATTCACAAAATTTTCATCTGAGTCAAGTTGGAACTCAGGCATTTCGTTGTTAAGTTGATTAATACTGCTTACTGCACTATTAGTCGATTTGACACTTTCCGAACCTAGAAATGTTTTTTCCGATGAAGTTTTTTACTTGATTTGTGTTCCTATGGGGTCCTAGAACAAATTCAGCTTGGTTGCCCAAAGTTGCCGTTTGGGCAATTTTGCTAATTTGCATAAATCCACAATGGCCGCCACATGCCATCTTAAAAAACTAACTTTTGAACCCCTTGCCCTAAAATGATGAGGAAGAACTCCTTTTATGGGTTTAGGTGTGTGTCGAATCCATTTCTATTATTATTTTTGCAATATAAGGTCATCTTCAGGTCAAATCCAATATGGCCGCCAGATGCCATCTTGTAAACTTGAATTTGAACCCCTTGCCCCAGAATGATGAGCAATACCTTTGTATATAACACCTTCTTCTCTCTCACTGTAACCAAGCAAGGAACTCTACGCCTGCTGCCACCAATATGTACTCATCTTTGGAAAATGTTCTGCATACCAAGAATGCTATATGGGATTCAGATTATTCAACTCACCAACTACATGCTGTCCCGTTTGAACAAGGCTCAAACATTTCTTTTTAAAAGTGTGCTTGGTTTGCCAAGGAGTGCGGCGGACGAAATTGTTTATTTATTGCTCGATATCATCCCAATGGATAAGCGAATCGACTATGAAATTCTTCTCTTACTTGGGCAATATGCAAGCCTTTCAGACGAGCGCACTGAGAGAAGAATCCTGTTGAATGGTATAGCATACAATACACCCTTGGTAAGACGCTGGATAAAAATCCTCAATAGTTATGAGCTTCCAAGTCTCACTAACATCCTTAGAGATCACATTCCATATCAAGTATGGAAGAAGCTAGCACTGGGAAAAATGTATAAACAACACTATGCTGCCCTTGAAATTGCAATTGCTAAAAAATCTTCTCTAAGTCTATGGTCGGGCATGACCCTCTCCTGAGGGAAGCTATGTCCATCAGAGCTCAATTATCCTGCAGTACATACCCAACGAATAGAAGGTTATTCTCTCTGAATCAAAGTACCACAAAGTCCTGCAAGTTCTGCCACTCCGAACTGGAAAGTGTTGTACATTTTGTTGGAGAATGCCCAGCGTTTTGCACACACAGGAAAACACTTCTAAACTTAATAAAAGAAGACGAGGAACTGCAGTATTTTTTTGTGCATTTCAATGATCAAGAACCTCAACAATTTACCGCTTCCGTCCTGTTTCTTCATGACGTCGAATTAGCAGACTCCTCCAGAAACGACCTCAACCTACTTGTCTTAAATTTCTTGCATAAGATTTACCTCTCTCGGTCTACCTTACTCTCACGTCAAAATATGTAACGCTAATATTAATGCAGTATTAAACTGCGGATCTCCGATACAGCGGAGGAAGGATACAGAAGAAGAAGAAGGCAGTCTCTAAAGCAAATTTGTACAGATGAAGGAGGATGGCGCTGAAACAGGTTCAGATAGTGATGCTGCCCTAGCCTTCCTCCTTGGTCTTTGGCCTGCCAAGTGCCAATGTAGCATTCTGATTATTTTCTGACGTATTGACCCCTGTACTTAGTAGCTCTCCATAGATGACGACTATCATCTACATCTTCAAAAGTGTTAGTGTTTATGCCGGCCAAGTTTTATGTCACGTTTGCAGATGTGTTTATATCAGAGGTGTGATCTATCTAGAGACCAATCACATAGCTCACCTTACATTGGTGAATCCCTTCTAGGATTTGCCAAAGTTTCATGCGGCGAACATGCCCCAACCACTTGAGGCACCTTTCACTAAGAATCGAGAATAAGCTGGTGATGACAGCATGCACGTACGCTGAAGTGCCTTATATTTTTCACTCTGTCCTGCCATTTCATGTGCAGGATACGTCCGAGGCAGCTGACATGGAAGGTGTTCAGCCGCTTTTATTGATCGGCGTACGTTTTCGAGGACTTATTTCCGTTCAGGAGCTTGGCCATGGCTGTGACAGATATTCCCATCCTGGTGCTTATCTCCTTGTCCAGTGAAAGGGAACTAGAGACAGATAGTCAATCTAAGGTAGGTGAGGAGTCCACCACAACCAGACGAGTGCGTGCTGTTGATAGAGATATCTGGAGGACAGTCAGTGTCTTGAGTCTATCAGGATTTCTGTCTTACAGGCTGATGGGTGATCCAAACTCCTTACATGCACAGGACAGGTGGCTGTATTGCTAGGTCTTGTAGGCCTACTACGTCCGCTTCTTTATAAAAAGGCAGGGCGACGTCACGTCGTTACCGTACAACATCTTACGAATGAGAACCATCGTGACCATTGTTTTGGCACGAAGCCGGTCGATGTTGAAAAGTTTCCCATCTGCTCTGGTACGGATATACATGTAGATGCTTTCTCTGCATCCGCCAAATGCATACTGAGGGAGCATGAAGAAGAAGATCCCAATGAGTGTCAGGGCCAGGCACAGCATAATTGCTTCACGCCACTGCTCACAGGAATTGAGGGAAGCTACCAGATGTTCCAGCATTGTAGCAAACTGTGCTCATGTAATGATGTGACCATGGATCAGTCTTGGGGAGCCTATCTTCTACAGGAGGCTAAAAAGTGCACTCGTGCTGACCAAGTCAAAGACTTTTGTCAGGACGAATAGTCCAGTGATTATTATAAAGGAAGGTAATAAGTTAACCAATTTTCTGAAAAATACGGATTTATCACTTTTTAATAAAAAATAATAGGGCCTACTTTTAAGTCATTTCAATATAGAAATATGGCTGGACATAAAAAAAATGATGAGAACTCCCGAAATGGGTCATAGCCCAAACCTTGAATGGTTCCATTCTAAGGTGAGCGGTTAATGCCGAAATATATCAACCATCTGATCATCTGAGACCTGACTTGACCACTAAAAGTGGAGAAATTAAAATAAATTAATCATTCTTACTGAAATACCCTTCCATGAGCTCATACACATAATAGTAACCCTCTTTAGGACAGCGTGTACTTTTTGGGGAGAGTATCTTCAAGGTTCAAAGTTCAATAGTCTCGGGAAGTTTTTTTTTTAATATGGCGTTTAGCGGCCATCTTTTTTTTTATCTGAATGATCCTATATTGCAATATTATTACCAGAAATGGAATCAACATCAAATAACACACGAAAAGAGGTATTATTCATGATTCTTGGACAAAGGGTTCAAAAGGTTTTTTTTTCAAAATGGCTTCATCTGGCGGCCATTTTGGATTTGACCTGAAGATGACATTATATTGCAAAATAGATAGCGGAAAGAGATTCTACACACCCCAAAACCCCTAAACAGAGGTATTACTCGTCATTCTGGGGCAAAGAGATCAAAGGTCAATTTTTCAAGATGGCATCTGGCGGCCATCTTGGATTTGACCTGAAGATGACCTTATATTGCAAACATTATAAAATAAATCGATTCTACATCCCCCTAAACCTCTAAAAAGAGTCTTTACTCATCATTTGGGGGCAAGGGGTTCAAAAGTTAAGTCTTTAAGATGGCATGTGGCCGCCATTTTGGATTTATGCAAATTAGCAAAATTGCCCAAACGGCAACTTTGGGCAACCAAGCTGAATTTGGTCTAGGACCCAATAGGAACACGTTTCAAGAAAAAAACTTCATCGGAAAGAACATTTCTAGGTTGGTGTATTGAGCCTATGGGACTGTCAAATCGACTATATGATATGAGGGAGAAAGAATTTCAGGATCGTGGTTTGCCAAAGAAGCAATATTTGTATCAATGGGGTAATTGATCATGAAAAGAACCGGTTGAGAGTTGGGATTGAAATAGGTGGAATCAACATCAATAGCTTGTACAAAACGGGTTGGACCATGGAGCTAATACAAATCATTAGAACATGTGTGTACAAAAGAGAGCATATGTAACTTTCTGAAAGAAAATAACTATGTAAATACCAGGCTGGCTCGCAACAAGGAATGCAAGGGGAGTTGACAGTAAAAATACAAAACAAATTCCATTCAGAAAGAAAATGGAATATGGTTTTCTTTAATGACTTTATGTAAAACATTGAATATTCAGATGCGTTACAATGTATTACAGAAATAATACCAAATAAGATAACAGTAGTGGTCATAGATTTTAAATGAAAACTCACAGTTGCAACCTAAGTGAATTGAGGAAGAAAATATAACTCCAAAAATATCAATGAATATGTAATTGATACAGAACTAGCCGTATATAAAGAAAGAAAAAAAGTTGTAAAACTATGGTTAGACCAAATATTGTAGATAAGATCTTAAATTAACAACAGGCCTACATGAAATCAATGGAAACTGGTGCTATATCAACTACAGTGTGTATATAAGGAAATAAATAGATAAAGTTTTCCATAACAAGTAAGTCAAACGTAATTACATGACTCTTGATCATTATCAACATCAATAAACCGTAAAGTAATATGGGTAGGATCATTTTTTGTCTAAATAAGACCATATAATAAAAAAGAAATATAAGATGCGTAACATCTCTACAGATTTGTTGTTGCATATTTTATACATTAATAGCCTACAGATTGTCTCCAGACTTTAGCTAGAGAAGACAAAACCGTATGAAATAAGGACAAATCTATATCAAAAAAGTGACTTAAAGATTCATGATATAATAATAACAATGACTAGTCATACTTTAGAATGGAAAGTAAACCAATATCGATATCAGAAAACAGTATGTTTTGTGGACAAGATCATTTCTTGATCATAATTATATGAAATTGATAAAATTTGCTGTTAGTTTGTAGTAAGATGACATTCCATGCAGTTTTACCAGCAGGCTTGTACAAAAAACCCACACTTATCACAACAGTTTGCAGCCTTTTAGACAAAACCGTACGGAAAAAAAAAAAAGTTATAACAAGTTTTTCAAAAATTAAGCAGATTGCGTATTCCATACCAGTCAAAATATTAAGTTCTACATCGGTATAGAAAGTAATGCTCTACCCATATCGAGAAAAATATAAAGTACTATGGACAAAATCTTTTTTCCCCCATATAATTCTGAAATTAATGAAATTTGACTTTGCTTAGCAGCAAAATGCTAATCCATGCAGTTTTGTCTGTACAAAAGAAACCATGTCATCACAATTTAGAACACAAAATCAGTAAGCCTGTGGATTATGCCTTTTCATGTATGTAGTAAAATTTAGTAATAGTTTGAGTGCAGCCTATGACAAGTAGAGACCACGATGAACAGAACAGGTCAAATATGGTGCTAAAGAGATCAGGCTTTCCATACTAACAAGATATTGAATATAGTTTACTTATAAGAAAGCATGAAGTAATGTTGAGATTTTGAAAAGATCATTTTTGTGCATACTGTATAAAGTAATATTTTTATGAACAATGATGAAGTTGGTGTTGATTGGCAGTTTCAAATTTACTACAAATGGTAAATGCACAAAACCAATATTTCCCACAGAAAGTTGGTTCATGTATGTATACTATTAGAAACAAATATTTTGTGAAAAAAAGACAAGACAAAGTTAACAACAACTACAGTGCTTTTCAAAAATTAAAGAGATCTGGTAGTCCGTGCTAATAAAATAAAATTTACATTAGTATGGAAAGTATGCCACTATCCATGTCAGTAAACAAAGTGTTATTAGGATAAGATCATTTCTGTATCATATAAAATTGGTGGGATTAGGTGTCAGCTTGCAAGATGAAATTCCATGCAGTATTGTCAGTATACATAAACCCATACTTGTCACAACAGTTTGCGGCCTTTTAGACAAAACCATACGGAAAAAAAAATCAAGTTATATCAACTTTAGTGTCTTTCAAAAATTAAGCATATTGGGTATTCCTACCAGCCAACATATCAATTTTTACATCAGTATGGAAAGTAAGGCACTATCCATATCGGGAAAAGATAAAGTACTATGGACAAGATCATTTTTCCTTGATATGAAATTGTTGAAATTTGGCTTTGCTTAGCAGCAAAATGCTTATCCAAGCAGTTTTGTCTGTACAAAAGAACCCATGTCATCACAGTTTAGAACACAAATCAGTAAGCCTGTGGATTATGCCTTTTCATGTATGTAGTAAAACTTAGTAATAGTTTGAGTGCATCCTATGACAAGTAGAGACCACGATGAACAGAACAGGTCAACTATGGTGCGAGAGAGATCAGGCTTCACATACTAATGTTGAAATGTTGAAATTTGAAAAGATCATTTTTGTACATACTGTATAAGGTAATATTTTTATCAACAATGATAAAAAAAAGGAAAAGACAAAGTTTACAACAACTACAGTGCTTTTCACAAATTAAAAAGATCTGGTATTCCATGCTAATAAAATATTCAGTCATTTATTAGTATGGAAACTATGCCACTACACATGTCAGGAAACAAAGTGTTGAGGGTAAGATCATTTCTGTATCATATGAAATTGGTGGGATTTGGTGTCAGTTTGCATTAAGATGACACTCCATGCAGTTTTTTCAGTATACAACCCACATTTGCCACACTTCTGTATGCAGTCCTTTAGACAGAAACATATGGAAAAGAAGGAAACAAATTTCTATCAAATATAGTTCCTTTTGTCAATAAAGAGATTTGGTCTTCCATACCAGTAAGAACAAATATCCAATCATATCCATTCTGAGGATTTACAAGGAAATATTTATATTTTTGTCCTTGTATGAGACATGGTGAACAATTTGCAATACGATGCCAATAGTTTTTTTGTCACAACACTACAATCATCAGGTGAAGTACAATTTGTTATGAATCATCTGTGAGCAATCCATCAGCAAACCCATGGATCCTAGGGTCCATGGTAAATCACTGTATGTATGGAAAACAAGAAGACAACATTATCAAACTATGGTAGGAATGGGTAAAGTACTGGTCACCTTGTCATAGCTGTTCAGTCCTGGTAGGTATGCCATGCTGTTGTGTTTCTCTCTTTCCATAGTAGCTGGACTTTGGCGCCGTTGACAATGATTTTTGTCGACAGATTGTTTCTCTTCCTAAGCTCATAAGCTTTCGTGTCGAGGATTCCCCGTTGAATCTTAAGGGCTGGAGGAAGATCCGTGCGAACTGTTACGGTAGTGCGACGATCTACGGAAACTGCGCCGCTTCCAGATGCTACTCCTTGTCTACAATCGCGCTGGTTCTGGTGCTGTAGATCATTACAAGTCTGTAGAATTTTGTTGCGATCTGACATGTAGACGAACTTCGCAATAATCGCGTTGGGCCTTTGGCGTTCACCGGTACGGCGGGTTGGGAGGCGATGGGCGTTTACGATGGGAATGGCGTCGACATCCGATGTGCTGATTCCGATATGAGCAATGTTTTCCTTCAATACATCTTGTACATTTTCGTTGGGCTTTTCCTCGATGCCATAAAATAGGAGATTCATTCTTCGATTGGAAATTTCCACCATGGTTACTTTATATTGAAGGTGTTTTATTTCATCTTCAAACCGCTGCTGGAGATGTGGAATTTTTTTCGACTCAATTTCAGCTACTTTAGTCGAATTCATGGTAACGGCGTCTTCTAGTTCAATCACTTTCATCCTGATGGACGTCATTTCAGATGTCAGCTTGTCAAGTTTGGCGGAAACATCATCAGAGAAACGATTTATAGATCGCATGATGTCAGCCCGGCTCGGTTCTTTGGTCCCAGACAGTGAAGGCTCATGGTTTGGCCGTTGGCCGGAATTTTCCGTAGGCGCAACCGCAGGCTTAGCTGGTTGGAGAGCGGGTGGCGTTCGGGAGCCAGCCGATTCAGCTACCGCGTGAGGTCGAGGTCTAAGCTCACGAGATATGATGGCAGGCGACGCGAAGCAAGTTGAGAGTAAAGTTTAAAGCTAGTAGATCTAATTAGAGGTCCAGAATATTCCAGTAAACAGGGTGAGGTGGATATAGATCTAGGTTATCCAGCAAACCACACGTACTGGCAATTAGTGATTTGGAATATAACAAAATAGGTGGGTGGGCGCGAGAATCTAACGTTAGACGTCCGTCTCCATTGCCGTCACATTGATTACTATATGGGTCAGTCAAGTTGATCGTCATTGTCAAATCTGTAAAAAATGAAATATTGTATAATTCAAACAATAAAAAAACATAAGAAATAGTGCGTGATGGACATCATCGACTGACTTATCTGCATGTCACTGAGTTGTGCATATCACTGTTTTGTGAAAAATAAGGGAAATTTTAAAATGCCATAACTTTATTATTCTACATCCGATTTTGATGAAATTTTCAGCATTCTGCTAGTTAGTTTTTTCTCTATTTATTCGAATCAACATTTTTCTGGGGTAACTTGCCCTTTAAGCGGTGGTTATGTAAGACTTCTGATCACTGGGTCGACCAGTGCAAGGAATTTCTTTCGAAAACCCAAGAAGAGCGATTTCAACTGATGAAAGAAAACGTGGCTTGATTCAGCTGCTTCAAGAGAGCTGGTAAGGGCCATAACTTGAAGACATGCATTCGCAGGAAAAGATGCAATGAGAAAATCAATGCTGGCGATAAGTGTTTTTCCTAACACAACCCTTTGCTTCTTATACAGATTCAGACAGGGAGTGTGGATATTGCCAGTATGACAAGAACATCTGCGCTTCTGCATTTGCTTAAACCGAACTTTCATTGACAAATCATGGGGACATCAAGGCTACATGCCTAGGGGTGTTATGTAACAGACGCCGGCATTTTTTTAATGTTAGCCCGGACCAGCCAAATGGCAGATGGAGACAAGGTCCTGACTTCCTTCGTAAACAAATGACAGAATGGCCTGCAGAAGCCAAACTAGAGGTAAAACCTCCAGAAATTCCAAGGGGACTGTGAAGTACGGTTCTTGACGGCAAATAGTAGAGTTGCGCCCCTGAAACAGTTGACAAATCCATGGCTTGAATTTCAAGCAGCTGTCTTGGCCAGCCGATTGTACACCACTCTAAAGATTGAGATGACGATTGAGTGGGACCAGGTGATCTTCATGACAGACAGCCTGATTGCATTAACATGGATCAAGAGCAGAGCGAGAAACTTCAAGGTATTTGTTTCATTGAGGGTTGGAGAGGTTCAGAGTGCCACAGACCATAGCCAGTGGCGGCATATTCCAGGGAATTTAAAGGGGAATGAAACCTTTGGAACAAGTAGGCTTGTGTGAAAACAGAAAAATCAAAGAATAAAAACAAAGAAAGTTTGAGAAAAATCTGACAAATAATGAGAGAGTAATGAGCATTTGAATATTGCAATCACTAATGCCATGGAGATACTCACATTGGCAATGTGACAAGGATGTGTGATGTCGCATGTAAACAACTTTCCCTTTGATTGACTGTAAAATACCCCCCCCCAAATGTCTCTTCTTGCTTTTTCTTATGGTGATACAAACTCTTTACCCATGATGTATTCTTTAAAAATCTGTATTACATACCCTCCTAAAGAAAGAACACATGATATGCTGATAGATGTGATAAAAGAGGCAGTTTAAGTGAAATATATACTAAAGTAATAGGGAGAGTTGTTCACAAGTGACATCACACATATTTGTCGCATTGCCAATGTGAGGATCTCCATAGCATTAGTGATTGCAATGTTCAAATGCTCATAACTTTCTCATTATTTGTCCGATTTTTCTCAAACTTTCGTTGATCTGTTTCTTTGTTTTTTCTGTTTTCACACAAGCTATCTTATTCCAAAGGTTTCATTCTTCTTTAAATGTTTCAGATGAACTCAGCAGAGGTGTTAGCCCGGACAAGCTAAATGGCAGATGGAGACATTGTCCTGACTTCCTAGAAGCAAAACTAGAGGAAAAAAAAAATTCCAGATGTTCAGAGAGAAGTACGGAGGGAGAGACAAGTTTTGACTGTACAAGAATCCAAATCCCAATATTTGATCGACTGTAAGCAATTTTCTAACTGTAGGAAACATGTGAAGGTGAATTCATTCGTCCTGAAGTTCATTAGAAAGCTGAAGTCAAAGTCCAAGAGAATGGTAGATAAGAACGTCGAAGTCTCAAATGGTAACCTGGCACCAACTGACAGACAGAAATGAGAAGATCATTTGATAACCAGGGTAGACAAACGAGAAATGAAGACGCCCAGTCCGTATAGGGATGAAGCAGTAGATCGTGCTGAGATGCCATTAGCCATGAAGCATCCGGCTTTACTCCCTTGCGAACACTGGACCTCAACCTTGATCATTCGGAATGTTCATGAGGATGGTCATACCGGTGTTGCTACGACTACATCAAATGCCAGGAGAAAGTACTGGATCTTGAAAGCACATAATCTGGCCAAGACGATCAAGTTCAGGTGTACAACGTGCAGAACATTTGAACACAAATTGGAATCCCAGGAGATGGCGGAGCTACCGAAGGAAAGACTGCGGCCGCATACACCGCCATTCCACTACTCATCTTGTGAATACTTTGACCCTCTCATTGTTAAGATTAGGCGGAACAAGACAAGAAAGCATTATGGAGTTTTGTTCACTTGTTTGAATACGAGAGCAGTCCACCTGGAACAAGCCACTGATTGCTCTACAAAGGAGTTTATCCAGGTACTTAGACGGATTTTGCCATTAGAGGTCAGCCATCAAAGTGATAAGTGGCAATGGAACTCATTTTGTCGCGCTGAACACGAGTTGAAAGCAATGGTGAAAGGTTGGTTAGATGAGGACCTAAAATACATGTATGCAGAAAAGGGCGCGGAATGGATTTTCACTACTCCTACAGCTCCACACCAAAACGGATGTACTGATCATTGGCGAAAAGTTGCAAGTATGCCCTGAAGAAGTCAATCGGAGAGCAAATCATCTCACCATTTGACCTACACATTTGTCTTCTGGAAATTGCCAATTTGGTGAACCAGAGGCCGATGGGCAGAATACCCACAGACCCCGATGACGGGAGCTACCTGAGTCCTAATGACATGCACTTATGACGAGCCTCAAGTGACGTTGCGCAAGGACCATTCAGAGAAACTACAAATCCAAGACATCGTGTCGAACTGGTACAACGGATCGTTGACTCATTTTGGCATCGATGGACCAGAGATATCCTGCCACTACTAACACCCATAGGGAAATGGATCACAGATCGTCGGAACATTCGCATGGATGACGTGGTTATGATGACAGACTCCAATCCCAGTGCGTGGAAATGGACAATCGCGCGTGTTGTTCAAGTGTACTCAGGACAAGACGGTAAAATAACGACCAATAACGAAGATCGCACTAATCTATCATGCGGAAGGTTATGAAGACTAAACTCATGAAGAGAAGATTCAGAAGATGAAAGGTGACGAAAGAAGATGAAGAAAACAAAGGATAGTAAATTATAATGTAATGTATAACTCATAAGTCTAACACTATATAATACCTCAAACTGACAAGGTCTATGACAAAGTCTAACAAACACAAAGAGACTAACCACAATGTTAAATACAACACTGAATTTAACCAGTGTAACTATAACTGAACAAGAGAAAGTTAGCATGTAACTGTGTAATCAAATATTGACTATGTAACTTTAATTTAATATTGACTTTGGAAGTTCATGTCATGTAAGTTTTGTTGTTATGAGGAAACAAGACATTCCTTATAGGGCGGGGAGGATGTTTCGCCCAGCGAAAAAATAGTTTTAATATAATACCAATATTTGAAACATTTAATCACTTATTGGAATTTATTTCCAATCATTGATTTAGGATACCGTATAACATGAATCGTATTTTTTGTTATGCAAATTTAGTGTGCTGAGCGGGGTTCTTTGGGCATATGTACAACGTTGACGTGTCGCACGCCATTTTGAAAGGTTTAGGAGTCAGACGCTTGTATTGACCTCCGCAGTTTGGGGGTAATTTTGAATTGTTTAACTCACAGATAAATGTGGTTTTATGTCCTGCCAGAAAAGAGTAAGTGTTCTAGAAATATTGAATACCTTCATATATTTCATATTTGTCAGACAAGTTAAGTAAATTCAATTTATAATGTCTCAATTTGCCCGGTTTAGCAACAAGAGCACGGCGTTTAGGTTTTCGGTCCGGTTTCCGGTTTCGGTTTTCCGGTTATTTTATCTAGATTCATTATATGCTGAATAGAAAGCGTTGATTCACCAAAGTTAAATATTGTATTATGAACTGGTTATTTCTAAAATGAAAATAAATATAATATAATTTTGATATAACTGAGCAGAATATTATTCGTAATAATGGATAAACGTATGGACACTAAATCTAAACAACTTTGAATTTAAAATCAACTTATTCCAGAATCAAATGAATGTTCAACTTCATTGATGCTTACTAAGAAAATTATTTCATAATTGTTTTTACATTTACAAACGCAAATACGCGTCGTATTTTAATTGCTGGCAATAGAATGGTTTAATGTAGCCACCAATTGTTACTGTTTGTGTAAAGAATTAGAAACAAATTCATAAAAGCTTTGCCTTGTTATAATTAAGTTAATTTAAGTCTATGCAAGATTAGCAAAGTTATTTAAACCAATGTGTGCATAGCTAAACAGCGAATTATTAAAGTCAAATAAAGTTATTACTTATTTCAAGTAAAAGGAGTGAACTAAATATTACCTCTGTTTATTATTTGATCAAACAGACTTATGTGAACAGACTGTGAATTATAATAACAATATTGAAGACAATGCGGTTTTTATCATCATGATAATATACTGTTTACGGACATTAGAAATCGTTCATGTATGAGAACAGCAATGAAATAATTACACATGGAACACGATTGATAAAACGTTTTTATTTTATTTTATATGCCGTAAACTGAACCATTAATTCATTTATGTGAACAAATACTTATTGTTTTATATTTGTTCAAACAGTACATATTATTTCCGTGTTATTCAACATGAATAAGATTGTGGGGTCTTTTTTATTTTTATTATTATATATCTTTTTTTATGATTTATTATTTTGAAATAACTGGGTCTTGAGGAAAGACTACGCTACATTTTTTAGTTATTCAACATTGACAACATTGTTCCTGTAATGAGATTGAGGGGTCTTTTTTAATATTGTTTCTTTGTTTTTATGATTTGCCATTTTTAAATAACTAGGTCTGGAGCAAAGACTACACCATATTTCCATTTTCCAAGCTAAAAAAAAATGGAAAAAAAAATAGAAAAGTAAAAGACGAAAAAAGAAGAAAAAATAGAAAAAAAGGAAAAGAGAAACGAAACATAAGATAAAGACAAGAAATAGAGAAAAGAGGGAAGAAAAAAAAAAAAGAACAAGAAAAAAAAAATAAAACAATAAAAAAAGAAAACATAAAAAATGACAAAAAGAAAGGAAAATACAAGAAAGACAAAAAATGATTTGCTTTGTTTAATAACTTTGACTGGAACAAAGACTACATCATATTTCCATGCTATTCAAAGTTAATAAGATTGCGGGGTCTTTTTTGCTGTTGTTTTGTTTTTATAATAATTGTATAACTTGGTCTGCAGAAAAGACTACGATATATTTACCTTGTACCTTGTACTTCCATTCCTTTAAGTCCTTCACCAGGAAGGGTAACTCCGGGCTGACGAGAGTGGGAGTATTATTACGCTGCTTTGTTTTGTAGCAGGTTTTGCATGTTCAGTTTTAATTTAAGTATGTCAGTGCTTTTGGAGGATACCGTATCGGCTGTGAGACTATTCCAGTGGGAGATTGCTTCAGGGAAGAAGGAATTAGCCAGTTGGGTGGTTGTGATGAACTTTGAAGTGACCTCATACAGTTCATCATGGGATCTTCTTAATCTTGTTATTTTTCTTGTGGCATATTTATTTCAGTCAGGTTGAGTTTCTCCATGGATGATCTTATATGAGTTGGTGATTCGGTGATTTCGCCTCCTTTCTTCAAGAGACATCCAGTCAAGTGTTGTTATTGTGTTTGTAACGCTGGATCCCCATGTGTAGTTCCCTGTGGCGAACCGGACGGCTCGTCTCTGTACCAATTTCAGCAATTTGGTGTTGACTGTGCATGGGTGCCATGCTATGGAAGCATATTCCAGGTGGGGTCTAACAAGTGTGTTGTATAGACGTTTCTTCGCTGTTTTAGAGCACTGATGGAAGTTCCTTCTGATAAAGTTTAAAGCCTTCGTACCTTTGGCGGTTGCCTGTTGTGATTGCTTATCCCATTTTACTTCCTGTAATTGTTGACCAAGGAGTGAGTAATTGGTATGTCCTGGTACTCATGACAATGCATTTGAATGCGTTGAATTTCATCCCCCATGTGTTTCCCCATGTGACCAAAATTTCTAAATCTTTTTGTAGTGATTCTTCATCTGAGGGGTTGGATATTACTCTGTAGAGTTTGCAGTCGTTTGCGAACAGTATTGCCGTTCGGTGAACTGCTTCCAAGAGGTCGTATATGTACAAAATGAAAAGGTGGGGCCCAAACACTGTTTCCCGAGCACTATTTCCATGTTGTTAAACATTCATAAGATCGTATTTGTTTTAATTATTATTTATTCTTCATTTTTACTATTATTTGCTATATAAAATATATGGGTCTGGAGGAAAGACTACGCTATATTTCTATGTTATTCAACATTAATGACAAAAAGAAGCTGCTGAAAACTGCTTATCTAATAAAAGAGAGCCAATGGAGTAAATTAGAAAGTCAAAAGGGGCCTAAGCTTTCGATCCAAGCAGAATCTTCGTCAGAGGCAAAATGACAAACATATAAAGTAGAACAACCATAATATAGACCACAGACAAGCTACATCAACACTAGAAACAAGGAGACAAAAGGGGCATTAGTGAGTAGAGAAGACCAATCAGGTTGGTGAAGGGGATGAAAGAAAAGGAGTAGGCAGACACAAAGGGAAGTTAGTGTAAGTAAGGCCAATAAAAAACCTCAAGCCACGAGGGATTAAGATAATGAGTCAGGCAACATCAAACAGGATCTGGAACAAAACAGTGATAGAGGGTATGAGGAAGAGATGAATAACAAGAGAATTAGTGACAGTCAGACCGCAGGTCCCTATGCTAATGGGCAAAAAGGCCAGATTCATCCAAATCATCTCGTGGCTGAATCCTCCTCCTTGCAAAATCTCGTGATTCGTGAGATTTTCTTTCTCTAAGAATTTACCTGTTTTAACCTCAAGTTAAATGAAATATTATTGCACCATCTGATAGAGTAAATGTTACTCTTTCATATTGGTCATTTATTTTGTATACAATATGTTGTTAATAAGTAAATTTCTGGCCTGAAATGTGCCTCAAAACTGAATTTTCTTCCTCTGTTTTCTTTTGCAAATTGTGCAAAACTCTTTATTTTGAGCCTCAATGATATCTATATCACCATAAAGCTGAACTTCTGTACTTTCTCACAATGCCACTCTTGATATGCGGTACCTTTTAATCGGGTCAAGATCACACTTTTCCCACCAAGGTACAAGACGAGATTTCTGAAATTTTGTACTTGCATGAAATTTAGAGTTCTGATTGGCTGGATAAGGTTCACAAAACAACAGGCCCGGGGTATTTGAGGAGATTACCACATGGGAAGTGTGACCTTCCCATGAACCCAGGCACTGGAACCGTTGGAATCTGCCATTTGACAAATCAGAGTGCAGTATTCTTGTTTTCAAGCTGCTTTATGTACTTGGCAAATGAAAAGTGTGATCTTGACCCGATTAAACCAATTCTTATTTTGAAACCTATATCATTTTAAAGCATACATATTCAGCTTTATCATGATATAAAAATCATTTGGGCTCAAAAAAAAAATAAAGTGTGAAAATAGCAGCTTTTGTCAGGTAAAAATAATTATTTTGTAGCATATTTTAGATCAAAATTTTAACCTTTATTACAAAATCTTTGAATAAATTAAAACACATGACCTGAAAGAATGATTCTTCTACTTTACAATCATACCAAATTCATGAAATTCGATGCACAATTAGAGCAGCAATGACCGAATGAAAAGAGGTGTTTTGGTCCGCATCAAGCTCATTAAATATGCAAAACATCTCAAGTCATGAATGTCACTTGGATGAAAGAAGCCACTTTCTTGGGACCTGCCGTCTGACTGGTGAGAGGTGGGTCAAACAGGTTACAAAGAAAGGCATAATAAACTGGTGCATAAGAGTGGGGAAAAAAGGAAAAGAATGGGGAACAACTGATAATGTGCAATAGACATATAAGTATATATGATAAAGCATTAAACAAACTAAGAGAAGAAGGTAAGTGTGAAGATGTATCTATGAGTGACATGTTAATAAATATATCCAAAAAAGAAAAGTATATAAAAAAATATAAATACACATATGGTGTAACTGATATTGTAATCCGCTGTATAGGTGTGATGGGAAAAAAAACATAAGACTATACAGTAGAAAAAAGAAAGAAAAAAAAAACCCTGTATATGTGAAAAAGAGGAAGCAAATTGCCTAAAAAGGTAAAAGCAAATATAGAAGAGAGGGGGTGTATTATGAAGAAACCATAGTATACATGTAAATAAGCAAATGTGGTAAATCTAAAAGAGGTGAGTGGAGAAAAAAATATATACATAATAATTATATCGCCTGAATAAGGAAGGAAAATTTGGAGCTGAGCTTGTATGAGATATGGGAGGAAAGTAGAGGAAGAAACTATAATGTAACTATTCAAAAGAGCTGAGGGGGAAAAATATATGTATATATAAATTGAAAGTGGATAGGAAAGAATAATCAGTCGTTCCCCTCTTGGATGTTCAGGCCATGAGGTTGGGTGGTGCGAAGTCGTCTCATCCAGAACTTCTCCCTGCTAGTACGGACTGAGTCAGGACGGGTACCTAAATATTCGATGCCATGTCAGTGATGGAGTGGTTGGGGAGGTTAAAATGGCGGCCAACTGGAGTGTCCAGCTTTGCTGTGTTGACGGTGGATCTGTGCCCGTAGAATCGTTTCTTCAGTGTGGTCTTGGTTTCCCCTATGTATTGTACCCTACAAACTCTGCAAGTGATGAGATATACAACATTAGTGGTAGTGCATGTGATGTTGCCCTTGATTTGGTGAGACAGGCTGGTAGAGTTAATGGTGAAAGTGTCGCCCTCGTGAAGGTGTATTTCACATATGATGCACCTGTTGCTGGTGCATTTGAAGGTGCCATGCTGTATGGGAGAAGAATGGTTAGTGAGGGAGGGCACTTCAGCACGAACAATGAGGTCCCTGAGATTCGGTGCGCGTCGGTATGCTAGAAGGGGAGTATCGGGAACGGCCTGTTGGAGACGATCAGAAGTGTGTAAAATGTGGTTGTTATCACACAGGATTTTGCGGAGAGGGGGTAGATTGGGATGGAAGGTGGTCACAAGCGGTATTCTGTTGGTAGTCTCCTTGTCACTTTTTGGTTTGAGAACTTCAGATCTGGGGAGAGAACGAACTTTGTTAATTGCCAGTTGCACTGCCCTGGCCCCGTGACCCCTGGCACAGAGATGTTTCAACATTAAGAACAATTAATTTTTGGATCTTTGTTTGGAAGATTGTTTAAATGTTTTATATAACCGGGTCTGGAAAAAAAACTGTGATTTTGCGCTATATGAACGCATCAGAACAGATTCGCCAAAAATCCCTTCAAATTTAATCACATTTGTGGGTAAAGGGATCATTATATTTGTGGGTGATCAAAAATCATTACATTTGTGGGTAAAGTGCATTTTTACATTTATTGGGTGAAATTATTACATTTGTGGGTAAAGTGTTATTGCATTTGTGGGTTTAAAAGCCCCTCCCCCTCATTCCGAAAAGCTGGGTACGATAGCTGCGGATGGCTTTTTTGCCCCGCCTCAGCCAAAAAGGGATGTTTGAGGGCTTGATAACCCATATTCCGGTTCCGTGCAAAGCGATTATCTAAGGTTTATAAGTGGTAAACATTTAATCAAGAATTGATCTTTTCGTGGACATTTTGAACTTTGACAAGACAATTGTAACATGCATCAACACGCCCTTAGCGATATTTAATTTGATAACTTCGATGATAATAATTTTGCTCTTATACGGGCTTTTGTAAATAGTAGTTTTCTCGTTGAATGCATGATTTGTTCTGATCACGTAATTTGATCCATATCGTTCTGATAGATACGCAAAAATTTTTCTGCAAGATCGTCATGTAATAAGCTATGCGTTTATTCACCATTTTCGTCTTATTATTTGTTTCATCAAGGAGATATCACTCTAGAATTATATCTCCTTGGTTTCATCGATTGTATTTTCAGAAAAAAAACAAGCTTATACAAAAGTAATGTCATAGTACTTTGAGCTGATCTCGGTGCACTTGGACTTTTTCCCTCCCTTCTTCTTCTCATTACTTTTGTCTACTATTCTAAAAAAAAGGAGAAAAGATAGCAGCTTAGCACACCATTCATCTTACGCTCTTTTCAAAAGGGAACAATCCATGTAGTTCATGAAATCAGCACTACCCGAACAAAAGAATGTCTGGGCAGCCACTCAAACAAGTTCCGTCCGAAAAGAGCAGGATACAGATGGTCAACGTCCCGAACAAAATGAAGATTAGTTTTTATCAGCAGGATGACCTATTGAATGCTTTTCGTACTTAGCAATACAACAAGTTTTTATGAATACCTTTTTTCGACCAACATACCATGTCTACAAAAAACTTTGTCTCATTTACCGACAACACAGGTGCTTATGCAGTCAGACTGCAGGTCCCAAGAAAGTGGCTTCTTTCATCCAAGTGATATTCATGACTTGAGATGTTTTGCATATTTAATGAGCTTGATGCGGACCAAAACACCTCTTTTCATTCGGTCATTGCTGCTCTAATTGTGCATCGAATTTCATGAATTTGGTACCATTGTAAAGAAGAAGAATCATTATTTTAGGTCATGTGTTTGGATTTATTCAAAGATTTTGTAATATAGGCTAAAATTTTGATCTAAAATATGCTACAAAACAAATATTTTCACCTGACAAAAGCTGCTATTTTCACACTTTTTTTTTTGTTTGAGCCCAAATGATTTTTATATCATGATAATGCTAAATATGTATGCTTTAAAATGATATAAGTTTCAAAATAAGAATTGGTTTAATCGGGTCAAGATCACACTTTTCATTTGCCAAGTACATAAAGCAGCTTGAAAACAAGAATACTGCACTCTGATTGGTCAAAAAGACCACACAATGGCAAATTCCAACGGTTCCAGTGCCTGGGTTCGTGGGAAGATCACACTTCCCATGTGGTAATCTCCTCAAATACCCCGCGCCTGTTGTTCTGTGAACCTTATCCAGCCAATCAGAACTCTGGATTTCATGCAAGTACAAAATTTCAGAAATCTCGTCTTGTTCCTTGGTGGGAAAAGTGTGATCTTGACCCGATTAAAAGGTGCCGCATATCAAGAGTGGCATTGTGAGAAAGTACAGAAGTTCAGCTTTATGGGGATATAGATATCATTGAGGCTCAAAATAAAAAGTTTTGCACAATTTGCAAAAGAAAACAGAGGAAGAAAATTCAGTTTTGAGGCACATATTCAGGCCAGAAATTTACTTATTCAACAAAATATTGTATACAAAATAAATGACCAATATGAAAGAGTAACTTCTACTCTATCTGATGGTGCAATAATATTTCATTTAAGTTGAGATTAAAACAGGTAAATTCTAAGAGAAAGAAAATCTCACGAATCACGAGATTTTGCAAGGAGGAGGATTCAGCCACGAGATGATTTGGATGAATCTGGCCTTTTTGCTCATTAGCATTGGGACCTGCGGTCTGACTGTATGACATTCGTCAGTGATTCATATTGCATAAAAGCGCTTCCCCAGGGTAATGATGCATATCAGGATGGAAGAAGAATCATTTAGGGAAATTATAGAAAAAAAAAGGTTCAGATGTCACGAAGAACGAGAGAAAATGAGAGACAGCGATAAAAGGGGGAATAGACAAGTGCGCTTTCGTAAGTTGGTAAAATTCCATGAATATCTACTTAAACAAATAACAACATGACTTTATTTTTTGGTTAGATTTTTTTAAAGAAATCCCACAACGTTAGTTCGGTCCTCAGACCCTTGTTAAACTGACGACTTTTTGGATTAGAAACAAAAATGAATTCTAAATGTTATGAATGTTTTTTATGATTTATGTATTACTTTGTTTTCGGTTGTGAAATCAAGGAGACAAATTAAAAATAGAACAAAACGAAAGAATACTTTTTTTATTTTTTATTGCGCATGCTATAATTTATTCAAGAAATATACTTTCTCTTACTTTCAGTTATTTCTAGCATGGCTCTTTTTGAGGGAAAAGTAAGATAAAGAAAGAAACGTAGAAAGTGACAGAGAGAGAGTTGGGAGGTATGATTTCAGACTAACAATTTTAGTCATTTTTACTCGTTTAACTCTTTGAAATAATTTCAGGATATTACAAATCGAATACCTGTGCGCAAACTTATTAAATGAGAAAAAATGAGAAAAAATCTATAAAAATTACTTTTATAGAAAAATGGAGGCCTCTGTCTTGTCATAACCCTAAGCCCCTAGTAAAAAAAAAGTTTAGTCGTGCATTTTTATACGATGATCATCATCATCATATTGTCTTATGCAAAAAAAATCTACCTGCGTTATTAATATAGAAAATGGAAGATGATATATAATTCATTGTGAAATGACAGTTACAATAATATTTTTAAAAGGTTTTTCGGGACATTATTTGAGAAACTGGGGGAAAACCCCATAAATTTTCGACATGATGGCCACGCTGCAATAGGACGAGAGGCCCACAAATTCAACCGTTTCCGATCAATACAAGTTGGCAAAATCGAGGCATACTCTCGGAACGGTTTCCGATGAAGAGAGAGGGGGAGACGTTAGATGTAATGTAAAATGACAGGTACTGAGAATAAAAAATCAGAGAGAAAGGATAGAGGTGGATGTGGGCGGGTATAAACCTCGTAATCCTAATCGGGGAGAAGGAAGACGATACAGATACAATTTAAATGAGAACTCATATAAAAAAGGTGTAGAAGGGAGGGGATATAGAAAGACGACAGATATAAGAAAGGGAATGAAAGCGGTAAATAATACATTCAGTTACAAGTTATAAACCAGAGAAAGGGAAAAGGATAAAATCCCTTGGTACCGTTTTATAAATACATGTATATTTTATATTAACAAATGTGCAATAACTTAAACAAATTTACCATTCGCCAGTCAAATAGAAGGATTTCAGTAGCTTTTAAAGTGTCATTGAAAATTTGTAAATAAATTTTATATAAAACGGACCCCTGGTGCACTTTTGAACCCCCCGCTTTCTCTCATTCTCTCATCTTATTGCTCATATTTATGTCATATATTTCAAAGGAAGTAAACATACAATAAAGCAATTTAGAACACCGTTTAGAACACCTCTGCACTTTGGTATGCTGTGATTTCACCCAAAACGTATTATCGTCGTAATTATATACTTTGCAAATGATCTCTATACAAGGAGGTAAAGAGAGCATTGAGTAGCGTGACAATAGGCAATGAAAAAAGCACTAGAGCAGACAACAAAGCGGTATCGATCGAACCCAACCTGTCCGCGTGTGCTGATTGCCCTTACGCATTGTTGTACACAGTTCGTATTGACTTTGGAAAAAGTGAAGATTTGACAAAATAACACGACCTTTTCCTCGTAAATTTCTTAACTATTCTGTTGATTTGAGAAGCGAAACCTTTATTTCTAGAAAACAAAATGTCTTGTCTTTCATCGTTACATTAAGTACAAATCCTGAGAATGCATCAGTTTGGCGCGATTAGCAATTGATTTGGAAAACACCGCCACAGATGCAAATACCACCAATGTACCAAAAACAGCTCCGCAGCAGGGAGAGGTATCCGGTTTCGCGTGCCTGCACGCAAAATGTTAAAATACTGAAAAGGAGGATGTTTTCAATACTTGTAGGGTTTCACAAGCTAAATACTTATTAAGAGGTGCATTTTCATAATCTGGAAAAGACTTGCTTCCCTTGTTTAGGGTGCTTTTCGAAACCCCGTGGTCGTGACTGGTATCCACTCATCAATTTAAGTGGTCCCCCCGGGAATTTGAATCTAATTCCCCATTTCTGGGGAAAGTAAAACATAATGCCCATTACATTGTGTGCTAGAGGCATACCGTTTGTGTAGAAGGAGTATACAAAATAAAAAACCCGCAAATACGTCTGAACTTCAGTCGATTTTGAGGGTTTTTTCCTTTTGTTTACTTCTACACAAACGATATGCCTCTAGCACACAATGTATAGGCCTTTTGCATATCCTGTGTACATATCAACGCATGCGAAATGGTTTCGGCTGCAAAGTTGATCTGACCCATGGAATCAATTGCCAGTCATCCACCAATAATCCACATGAAATGCAATATCGATTCGATGGACTGTAATGATCTATATCTAAGCCTTAATTCAGTAACTTTTTCCTCATTCAATATGTACTCGATTTGTTTAAAAAAACACTTTCTTATTCATGTCATAATCTATTGTAGGTCCTGCATTTCGAATATCTCCAGCCACCAGTCGCAATGTACATGCATGTATGGTGCGGGTATCGCGGGGAAGAATTTTGCACACGAAAAGCAGATCTGTAGGGCCTGTAACACAAAGTTTAGCATTGATTGTAGAGCAGTTTTCGACGTTTGATTCTATTGACTATAATGTACAATCAATCTTAAAAATCAAGTGTATGATTAAGCGTTAACTTTTGTGTTAGGGGACCCTAATATTAGCGTCCGTGAGGATTGCGAAAGGTGGCTATTGATGCCGGAGAGAAGGGGGGATTTTCTGGGGGTAATTGTCCGGGGCGTAATGGTCCGGGGGGGGGTAATGATCCGGGGGGGGGGGGTAATTGTCAGGAGGTAATTGTCTGGGGGGAATTGTCCGTGGGTAATTGTCCGGGGGTAATTGTCCGGGGTAATTTTCCGGGGGTAATTGTCCTTGGGGTAATTGTCATCAGGGGGTAATTGTCCGGGGGTTATTGTCCGGGGGTAGTTGTTCGGGGGGTAATTGTCCGGGGGTTAATTGTCCTAGAACCCTACATAAACCACAAAAAACCTTAAAATTAGGAAGCAGGGGCTTGGTTTGAATGGATGTTCACCTCTATTGACACAGACAAAACAATCATGTTCTGTATTGACCCTTCATGACTATTTTGTTTTGCAGCTTTTCAATTCAGACCTCATCCAACACTTTTGAATGATGGCTTGATCATAACAAGCATGGTTTCATTTTAAACATAATTAAATGATCTTTGGAATGCTGTCAAATATGCATTGTGTATAATTGGGAGTCGGGAGAAATTAATGAGCAAACCCAAAATTCCAAACCTGATTAGATTTTCAATCTTTTTTTTTTTGCTCGTTTTAAAGCTTTTCAATCCAGTCCTCATCCAACACTTTTGAATCCTGCTCTTTTCGTAATGGCATGATCATAACAAGCATGGTATCATTTTAAAGAAAATTAAATGATCTTTTGAATGCTGTCAAATATGCATTGTGTATAATTGGGAGTCGGGAGAAATTAATGAGCAAACCCAAAATTCCAAACCTGTTTTTGCTCGTTTTGCAGCTTTTCAATTCAGACCTCATCCAACACTTTTGAATCCTGCTCTTTTTAGTAATGACATGATCATAACAAGTATGGTATTATTTTAAAGAGAATTAAATGATATTTTGAATGATGTCAAATATGCATTGTGAAAAGGTGGAAGTTGGGAGAAATTAATGGCCAAACTCAGATTATATATATATATATATATATATATATATATATATATATATATATATATATATGCAGCAATGGAGATACACACCTGAAAGTTGACCCTGAGTCAACCGACTTGAAGTCAATTCATGTTCAGGACTTATAATTTTTTCGAGCTCAGAGAGTGTACTGTGGGCGGCAACGATTGCAGTTTCTTTCAGTTGATTTTTCTAACATGTTGTCTGTTTTCTTGATAACTGTTCAACTGGTTTGAGTTATTGCTTGGTTATTCATCTCTATTTGCGTTTCCTGTATTAATTATAATGCCTTAATGACAAAATAATGAGTCTAGATTTGTCATTGTAATGTTCCACGCAGAGCGATTAATGTGGGGTTGTGGTCGCTTATTAGAACAGCCACTATACGTACGTGCATAGACCTACTGCGTACTCTGCGGAGCGAGAGCCGATTTTGTGTAGTCTTATTCCAGGAATAAATAAATAAGTAAAATAATAAGTATAACAATGCTCTAAAATTGTTTTGTTTTGTTTTTGTTGTTCAAACTGTGGTGTGATATTATGGTTCGACGCTTATTTTCCAAGATTCGTCAATTTTGACATCCAATAAAGTGGACTGACAGTGGCGTAGGCCTACTTCTGGAAGGGTTTGTGTCTTTGTGGGGCGCGCTGCTGTTCCCCCACCCCCCCCCCACCCCGCCCATCCCCCATATTTTCTTCAAAAGGTTTGTGTGTGTATGCGTGTGTGTGTGTGTGCGCGCGCGCATGTATGAAAATGTCGATAAATTTGATTTGATTTGATTTGTCAAGTTGAAAATGTAGATCTAGGCCGGATGAGGCAATTCTTGGTAGATATATTGACATTGAATTGTATTTTTTTCAACATAATTAAAATACTAGATCTAGATCTATATGGTAACTATGTCAGATCTCGATACATATCACACCGCAACGCAAAACAATCCACAAAGAGAGTCATAACAACTTGAGGTAAGATGAATACCACCATTATTGACCTGAAGTCAGCAAACTAAAACATATCATCACTTTCAGTCGATTTTAATGAGGGATATATTACTTTATATACTTCATATATTTTAGGTCTGTTTCACGCTAAAGTAAGATACCAACTGCTCCACCCCCCCCCTCAAAAAAAGACAAGAAAAAAACTATTATATTAAGATATGGACAGGATATGGGAATAACGTAATGTCATCTATTCCTGAAAATCCACAAAGAGAGTCATAACAACTTCAGGTAAGATGAATACCACCATTGTTGACCTCAAGACAGCAAACTAAAACATATATTCTCTTTGAGTTGATTATATTAAGGGATATAAGGTAATGTTATCTAGTCCTGAAAATCCACAAAGAGAGTCATAACAACACACTGTCCCATTCGCACGAAATCGCGTGGGCATTGCTGCGTTAAGTCTCCATGCTGCAGAACTACTGGCGAGGAATGTGCGTCTTTAAATATCAACTCCCCCCCCCAAAAAAAAAAAAATAATAATAAAAAAAAATAAAATAAATAAATAAATGAATAAATGGGAAAAAATTGTATGAGTAGGTATGATACGTGGATGTCGGACATGCCGGGATAAATTAAATGTCTCTAGACAATGTACAACATGAAAACCATAAATTGACCCAAAACTTCAAGTAAAGTTAATACTACCCACAAAACCCTCAAGTCATCTAATAAAAAAACATGTCATCACTTTTAGTCAGTTACATGAAGGAATATAATCACACGACTGAGGTTGTTTTATTAACAGTTTTATGCAAAATCATGATATCAATCCCCCCCCCCCCCCCGCTGGAAAAAAAAAGTCATAGACAGGGTATGGGATGAGGTAATATTATCTCAACATGAAAATCTATGAAGTGAGGCATAACAACATCAAGTTAAGTGAATACTACAGACGGTGACCTCCAGTCACCGTACAAAACATTCCATCACTTTTAGTCCATTATATCAAGAAATATAATCATAATACTGAGTATTATGCTATATTAATATATCAACTGCACCCCCCCCCCCTCCAAAAAAAAAAAATAATTGAGACATGGACAGGATCTATGATATGTTATGTATACATCGAAATCAAGTCGATCTACCTTTGTTTTCATTTTTATTGTTAATTCAAATATCAACTGCCCCCCCCCCCCAACTGCAGCCTTGGAAACCCTACTAATCTAGGCATCAGTACATCTAATTGGATGTAATCCAAATTGAATTGAATGAACAAATATTTTGGTGATTAATCTTGGAACCATATTATTCAACTACAAGAACAATCCAAATTTTACTCTTTTTTTGGGTTATTTATTCGTTCCTGGAATAAGACTATACTATTTCACAAAATCAGCTCTCGCTCCGCAGAACACACAGCAGGTCTATGAATGTACGTAGTGGCTGTTCTAATAAGCGATCACACCCCCAACTGTGTTTCCCATCGTGAAAGCACTCCATTGCCGCCCGTAGTTCTGAACATGACTCTGAGTAAATTGACTTCAAGTCGGTTGACTCAGGGTCAACTTTCAGGTGTGTATCTCCATTGCTGCATATATATATACATATATATATATATATATATATATATATATATATATATGCATTATATATATATACATGTATATATATATACATGTATATATATATATATATACATATATATCTATATAATGCATAAGGAATTGATCTGATATCGTTCTTTACATACATTTGCTAGGAACACCACAAAGAGTTTGTATACCAAAATAAATTGTTTAAAGCTTCATTAAGGGAGTTAGAGGAAAAAAAGTATAATTTTGTTACAAATTACGCATAAATTAACATACACCATTTAATACCGACTTGCATAACACTAATTAATTGCTATACAATTTGAGGTCATGTCCAATACATCCTGCTCGCCAACATTTAGATTTAGATTTTTAGATTTATTCATTTTCCGTTCACAAAGCACAACAAAATCAAACAACACATGGTCAAATTTGAAGTACAACATCAATCGGAGTAAGGTATAAACAATGAGAACTAATGCGAACTAAAGTAACTTTGACTATAATGACTATATAAAACAGAACGGAGGGGCTTGCCAAGAAAAGCAAAGCTTGTATGAGAGGCAAGCCCCCGTAACTTAGTTTCTCTACGTATATTACAAAATTATAATACAAAGGAGAGACGTGAGACAATTAAAAAGAAGGGAAAAGGAGGCTATACAAAATATCAAAGGTAACAACGGAAGGGTAACACAAATTAGAATAAGTGATAATAGTAATAATAATAATAAAAAAATAATAACAGTATGGTTACAATAATTGTGATAATGAGGGAGGAACTGAGAAGCAAATGTAGGGAGAGAGGGGGGGTGCAGGTACAATTGGAGGTGCAAAGAGGAGCATGGCAGGTGCGGGAAAAGGTCGGCAGGCAAGTTGTATCCTGGGAGGTTTAAAACAAAAGTTTTTGTTGTATATAGTTTTGGTTATATGGTAGATTGACTTGTTTGTGTAAAGTATTGGCTAATAAGCATCTTTTTAAGGTTATGTTTAAAAACTGTGATGCTTGGGGATTCCTTAAAGGCGTTGGGCATTTGGTGCGATTGCGCGTTCGACGGCCGAGATCTCGCGGGGGGGGGGGGTTGGGGCAGCTGAGAGGCCGTTTTTTATCATGAAATAATTTAAGCTTATTTTCTGAGCTTCTGAACTGAGCTTCTAAACATAACACATGATGATGCCGAGAAGATTCCCATTTCTAACGCACAAGAACTTGGTGCGCTGACGCATGAACTTAGCATGTGTGTCTAGAGTCAACTGCGGTGTAAAAACCCCTATTTACACAAGTTACATCAAAATTATGAGCTATAAATCTGACCGGAAAAGTGCCAGGAATCAAAACAAGCAATATCAACTTCGACCAAGGAGCAAAAAGTCTGAAATTGACTCCAAAACTGCAACCAAAATGGCGTCAGTCTCACCTGCGACACAGAACCAGAAATTGGACATGCCCTACGCCGAGACCACCCCGACCGTGAAGGTAAAGCACGCTGCTAAAAAAACCGAATCAGGAAGTGCCACGCCCCAATCAGCAAATTCCGACATAGCAGCTCAAGGGGCAAGACCGCGCACTAGTGCACGCATGAACCAACACGGAGACGGAGTTTCGGCCAGTATGCTTACCGCGATTTCGCAAGCAGTCAAAAGTGCCGTAGCGGAGTCAAATTCTGAAATTAACCGCAAATTAGATCATGTTTTACGGAATATCGCACATTTCAAGCTAGAGCTAGATGCTACTAACAGAGTGGTAGCTGAGCTGCAGGTTTCCGTTAGTGACACTTCTGAGAGGATTTCTGTCGTCGAAACTTCCACCATTCCAGATGCCATCAACGGAAGCAGAAAAATGGTTGCAGACCTCGAAGAAAAGTTGCTTCTGCAGGAAATTCACCTTAGGAAAATGAACCTTCTGAGTTATGGTGTAAGTCAGAAAAAAGATGAAGATGTCCTTAAAGAATCTACTAAAGCAATCGCTGAGCTTCTAAACATAACACATGATGATGCCGAGAAGATTCCCATTTCTAACGCACACCGCCTTCCGACTACTCGCAATCCTAGAAATCCCAGTGCCTCTCATTCTCCCGATCCTATAATCATCAGATTTGCCAGGATGGTCGATCGAGACAACGTCTTGAAGGCATTCGAGCACCCCGATTACGCTCGCCGTCGACCAGTCAACGACCACGAAAGTGCTGGAGCTCGACGACGTATCACCGTACGGTCAGATCTTCAACCATCTATGAAGCGCGAACGAGGTCGACTGTCCTCCATTGCCTACACGCTTAGGAAAGAAAGGAAACTAATGACAAGAATCAAAGTCGTCAATACATCTGTCACTCTTCAAACAAAACGAAACAGAGAGGACGCCTGGACAACCTGGAATGAGTAACATCATTGGGTAAATATTATAAATCAGATCTGATGTCTCCATTTCATTATTCAACAGGTCACCATCTTGACAAAGCTATGCATGTGACTTACTATGTTTTCTTACAATCCTCGCACCATATTGTAATCACTTTAGCTTACCTGATGAACATGAAAAATGACTCCTCATTCTGAAAAAATACTCAAGAGTTAAACTTCATGGATTTTCAGTCTTACCCACATTTCTATCATGCTTGAAGAGAATGAATAAGCTAGCAAGTTGTTGACTGAGAGAAATGTATCTAACCCCTATATACTTTAAAGATTTATCTCAAATACTCAAATCGACATGCGATATGCATGACATACTTTCTAGATTCATTGAATCTTTGAATTTAAGTTGACAACTTCTTCTTGCATAATAATGCAATTAATCACAGAACAAATTGTCTACTCAATTTATGTGATATATAGTATTATATATTATTCGTATCCTACAAAACCTCGAAGTTGATAAAGAAATTTTGCATCACACACTCTGTAACAACGCCCCTTCTGACATTCAAGCAGGATCATAATACGCTTCATAATGCTTGGCAGGCAATCGCGTAATGTTCTATGTAATAGTTCTATAAATTTAATATGACCTATACACATACAGGCATTTACTGAAATTTCTAAGAAATTGATCAATGGCAAATAATTTGGAGTGGGTTATTAATTTATTGAAACGTTACATGTTTTTCCTTGGTCATTTACATTCGAGAGGTCATTGTATTGATCGTCGTAAGTTTTAAAATATATCTTCAAAACACTTAAGTTTCACAAAATCTTGAACACCCGTGATCGACAATCTTATTCAAGTGCTGTGAAAACAATAACGAATACATTTGATCACAGCTTATGATCTAAATTATGATGTATTCGGAGTTGATTATAAGTATACCTTATAAAATGTATCAATATATGTTCACTAAAATCTCTAAACTTTATTGACGTGTGTTATTAATAAATCACATCAAAGATCCTGACAAGATACTTAATAAAGTGATCACACCTAATAATTATGACACATTGTAGTTTGATCACAACCATGATCTCTTTGATATGCTTTGTAAATTATCCTCTTACTGCACCAAAGCATGCTGCAATCTATATCCACAAGCAAAATGTTTATTGAAATATAGTCTACATCTGTATTGATCATACCCAATTATTGATATGTATTGTAGATTGATCACACCCAACGCCTAAGATCATTTTGAGATGTACTGCAGACTGATGGAAATCAAAATCTATTTTGTTGATTGAGAACAGCCAAGATATTGAGTTTACAGTTACCAAGATGTTGTAGAGCAGTATTAAACATGTTGAAGGCTGATCACACTTAAAATCTTAGTGAGATGTTAGTAATTTGCTTACAATCAAAATCTTACAATAAAACATATTTCAGATTATTCACTATCAAGATCTCAATGAGATGCTGTATCTCAGATTATCATAATTAGTTTTTAATGAGATGCATTTCTTGTTATTCACCATCAAGATTGTATTGGAATATATTGTTAATTGATCACTACCAACTTCTATAATGCAGTTTAATGACAAATAAGGATCTTATTGAAATGTATTTTCATTTAAGATTTTGTACTTTTACAACAGAGATGTGTATGGTAGATTGATAACAACCAGGTTATAATTGTTGATTGATCAAAGCCAATATATAACATGTCTAATGGCATTATATATAGATGATTCACAGCCAGGATCTTATTATAGATTTAACACAGACAAGATCTGTACTGAAGATTGATCCTAGCCAGGCTCTTGAATGTGGATTATTACAATATAGATCTATATTGTAGTTTGATCACAACTCAGATCTTGATGTGATGCATTATCATTATAGACAAAATTTTAATGAAATATATTTTAGCTTATTCACAATCAAGATCTTAATGAGATATGTCTCAGATTATTCATAATTAGTTTTTAATGAGATGCATTTCTGGTTATTAACCATCAAGATCGTATTGGAATATATTATTAATTGATCACTACCAACATCTATAATTCAGTTTAATGACAACCAGGATCTTATTGAAATGTATTTTCATTTAAGATTTTTTACTTTTACAACCGAGATGTGTATGGTAGATTGATAACAACCAGGATCTAATTGCTGATTGATCAAAGCCAATATCTAACATGTCTAATGGCATTATATATAGATGATTCACAGCCAGGATCTTATTATAGATTGAACATAGACAAGATCTGTACTGAAGATTGATCCTAACCAGGCTCTTGAATGTGGATTATTACAATTAAGATCTATATTGTAGGTCGATCACTACTAGATCTTGATGTGATGCATTACTATTATTGATTGTTCACAACCAAGATCAGTATTGCAGTTTGATCACAACTAAGATTGATCACATTGAAGATCGATCTCAACCAGGCTCTTAAAAAAATGTGGATTTATTACAATAAAGATCTACATCGTAGATTGATCACAACTGAGATCTTGATGTGATGCATTATCATTATTGATTATTCACAACCAATATTTTTATTGTAGCTTGATCACAACTAAGATCTAAAATATTTGGTTCACACTTCACAACCTTGGATCTTATTGTAGATCACAAACAAGTTTATTTAGATGCATTATATAGATGGTTCACAACCAAGATCTTTTCGAGATTTTCTGTAAATTTGAAATATCTTGGATCGTCCACAATCAAGTCAATTGAAATATATTGTATGATTTGTGGCGTTCTCATTGTAGTCCTGGATGTACTTTAATATCGCTAAATTTGTTTATAATTCGATGCCTTTTTGGACTAAGATTACATTAATCCAATCAGCATTTTAAATGCATTGTACATGTCATTGATGCCATAGCAAATACTGCATTTGCCTGTCAACATTTACATGATTTACTCATGCTCAAATCTATTCACGAATTCACCTGTGAACACAATACGTAACGTATTCAGGAATCTAAAATAAATTCTTTGCTCTGCTTTTACAACTTTAATTATTATTAATATATTCCATCTAATTTGAGTGACCAAATGTATATTAAGAATCAAATATGTACGATCATTTGAATCTTGAATAGTTAATGACAGAGACTCCTGTAAATACCCCCCCCCCCTTCCAAACACAAATAAATGTGTATGTTCATTATGATAATCACACTTCCCCAAACTTGATTTTATTTGCTTGCATAGATATACTGAGCAGGCCATTACAATTTTTTTGAATAGCATTTATCGTGACACAATACGTATCTAATTGCTATTTCTGGCTCTTTGTATACAATTTTGTTCAAGCAAGTTCCTATCAATCATGCAGAAATTCGTAAATAACAAAGGGAACTTCTGAAAAAAAAATAGCTTAATCTATACACTAGCAGGGGTTAGCCATCGCCGTTTCACAATTTCGCTTATTTCAAACATGCTCTATTTAAATGTTATGTTTTCATTTCATGTCATGTTTTCTTTTATTTCTTTCTCTCATATCATTGTCTCCTCATCACTTAGTTATATCTCACTACACACATGCATTGCACTATCTAGTCCCTATTTCCAAATGTTGGGATCGTTATCCGGCTTGCTCAATTGGAATTCGAAAGTATTTATTACTAAAAATATTTATGTAGTATTGGGATTCGTTCCTCAGTCTCTCTTGCGTTAGCAACGGAATTTCCTTTCAATTCTATTGACGACGACGAGTTTTTGTTCCAGCTTCACGCAGATAGGAAAATAACTAGAGCTATAGATAATCCCGAACACGACAACAGCATCTCTTATGATTTAAATACAAACTCAGAAGAGTTGCCCCTTAACTTTGATGACAATGACCCAATACAACAGTTTGCTTCATCTAAATACTATACGGTAAATGAATACAAATCAAATAGTTTGAACAATATAAATGATAACACGTTTCTTTTACATATGAATATAAGGAGCCTGAACAAGAATTTTGAACAGCTTGATCTACTACTAGAACATTTTAATTCACATAATAGCCCTATTATTGGTCTGACTGAAACATGGCTCCAACACTCTAGTAACTCTCTTTTGAACATTGATGATTATTATTTACTCACAAACAACAGACATAATAGACCAGGAGGCGGTGTTGGTATGTATATACCGAACCGACTAGATTACTCTTGTTTAAAAAATCTTACCCACATGAATGACAGTCTTGAATCACTCTTTATAGAGGTTAAAAATAAATACAGTAGGAATGTTATAATAGGGGTGATTTACCGCCCTCCACAATGTCCCCATGATGATTTCTTAAGAGATATCCAAAACATTTTACAAAGTCCAATTATTCAAAATAAACACTGTTTCTTAATGGGTGACTTCAATGCCAATTTGTTGCAGTCCAATGCTCAAGGATTTCCTCACGATTTTCTTGAAATGATTCTTTCGGCTTCTTTTTTACCTACCATAACTAAACCTACGAGAGTAACAGACCGATCTTCCACATTAATTGATAACATTTTTAATAATATGCAAGATATGCCTTTAGAATCAGGAATCGTTATTTCTGATATATCTGACCATTACCCTATTTTTTGTAGAACTGCTCTTTTAAACACACGAGATGAAAGTCGTAATTCTAAAATAAAAACTCGATGTTTAAATGCCAGAAATTTAGAACGCCTCAATGAAAATTTAAGTACAGTTGACTGGCAACAAATTTATGATTCTGAAGATGTGAATGAGGCTTACGATAATTTTATTGATATTTTAAAGGATAATTTTGATATGTGTATACCATTTAGAGAACGAGTGAGTAACTATAAAAAATACCCTAGATCTCCATGGGTGACTGAATCTATCTTAAGATCGATAAACCGGAAAAATAATATGTTTTATAAATACAAAACTAATCCAAATAATAAGACTCGTGAAAAATACACTCGATATAAAAATATTTTGACCAATTTACTACGACAAGCGAAAAAACAGTATTATGCAATGCAATTTGAGCTTAATAAAAATAACATGAGAAACACATGGAAAATATATAAGAGAACATTAAACAGAAACAGTAAAACGCAAAAAATTATCCAAATTAAATCAGAGACTAACGATATTATTGAAGAACCTCAAGCGATAGCTGAGACTTTTAACTCGTACTTTTCTCAAATTGGAGAAAAACTTGCAGAAAATATTCCGACAACTGGCAGTAAATTTGATAATTATCTGGGGAATAATAACCCATCTTCTTTGTTTTTTGTCCCTACTGACCGTGAGGAAATTATCGGTATAGTGAATAGGTTAGAAGGAAAGAAAAGTTCAGGACACGACGAGATTGATAACTGTCTCCTAAAATCAATAATCTTAACAAGGCGACTCCGCTGGCCCACATTTTTTACCTATCACTCACTAGTGGCATTGTACCAAATAACATTAAAATTGCTAAAGTAATCCCAATATTTAAAAAAGGAGACACATCTGAAACAAAAAACTACAGACCAATATCACTGTTACCATCCTTATCCAAAGTTTTGGAAAGGATCGTATTTATTAGAGTAACAGACTTCTTAAACAAACATAATATTTTTTGCGAATCACAGTTTGGCTTTCGAGCAAATCACAATACAACTCAAGCGGTATTGAAATGCATCGATACATTATCACATACCGTTGATCAACATTTACATACAATTGCAATACTCCTGGACTTTTCCTAGGCTTTCGATACAATTAACCATGCTATCATATTAGTAAAGTTGTCACACTATGGTGTTAGAGGGAAAGCCTTGGAATGGTTCAGGAATTATTTATCGAATAGAAAACAATTTGTTCAAATAGATAATCACAGTTCTGAATTGCGACAAATAAATTGTGGAGTTCCGCAGGGTAGCATACTGGGTCCCTTGTTATTTATAATATACATAAATGACTTTTATAAATCTTCAGATGTTCTATCTTTTATTTTATTTGCAGACGATTCGACATTATTTTATTCTCATGCGAACCAAAATAAACTATTATCTACTATAAATCGTGAACTGAGACATGTAGTTGAATGGGGTAAAGCTAACAAATTATCCCTTAACATCCTGAAGACAAACTTTATGTTATTTAGTATTACTTTGCAAAATCTACCTGGATACATCCTTTTGGATGACACACCTCTAAATAGAGTCTCTTCAACCACATTTTTAGGTCTCATGATTGACGATAAATTGAAATGGAACATTCATATTCAAAATATATCCAAAACTATATCCAGGAATATTGGTGTAATGAATAAAATAAGACACTTTTTTCCAAAATCAACACTTTTTACACTATATTCCTCCCTAATACTTCCCTATCTGAATTATGGAAGAATGACATGGGGTAACGCCAACAAATATCTTACAGACAAAATTCTCATCTTACAAAAGAATATTATAAGAATTATACATAATGCTCCTCCCCGTTCTCATACTAACAATTTATTTTACAAGTCGAATATTTTAAAACTTCCAGATCTATTTCTTTTTCAAACAGGGCAATTCATGTACAAATTGAATTTAAACGAACTCCCAAACATATTAATTAACATGTTTACAAAAAATAACGCCATTCACAATTACCCAACAAGACAATCCCTCCGTTTTCACCTTCCCCGTACCCGCACTCAACTTGCACAAAAAAACAATTTCCTATTACGGTCCTAAATACTGGAATACACTCAGCCACGACATCATTAACTCCGTTAGTCTGAACTGCTTTAAAATCAAGCTAAAAAGCACAATCTCGAATCTTATAGAGTAAGTCCAAATTGAGCGCTCAGGACCCAACATCTCTCTTTCTTACTTTCTTTCTCTTCTTTCCTCTTTGTCCTTCCCTTTCATCTGCCATCACCCTTATTTTGTCCCTTTCTTTCTCTTTCATCCACACAAGTACACCAGTCTTTCTTCTCGGTTACATTTTTTTTTCACATTCATCCATCATTTCCGTACTCCATCCATCACAATAGCATTTTAAGGATTTTTTTCTCGTTCTTGCATTTATACTTATACCTACACACCTGTCTTTTAACTTATTCTTTGAGGAATCCACACTCAACAAGCCCTGCTTTTTAGTGGATCCCTCCATTTCCTCAACATTTATTTAAATAGTAAAGATAAATAAAAGAAATTATATGCAAAATTCTTTATCATGAATAGGCTACAGTTATTATTATGAATACCTAGTTCATTGTAAATATCATTATTAATATGGCTATATTGTTTCGTGTCTATTGTAAATATTTATTTATCTATGTCATTTTGTCATACTGTATATACTTGCGTATTCATTTATATATTTGTAATGATTTATTTGCTGTTAGATTGACTTGAGTTGAAATAAAAATAAACCAAACTGAACTGAACTGAAGCTTATCAATGTTTTTAATTGCTTGCCTTATCGATTATTTCAACTGTCTTAACATAATCACATTCCACATAATTGACCTGATTTCTGTTGAATTTCGTGTACATCCGACATCGTTATCTCCCATTTACTTCAACATGTACCTCTCTCTGCACACTCGATTTTGATCGTGAAGTACTGAACTGAACTTATTGGTCACAAACACACGAACTTCCGAACTTCTAAGGCCTTCAGTATCCTTAAAAAGATTATTGTCCAAGTCGTGTTTAGGTTTTTTGCCATGCTTTTACAGTATACGCTCGTTGTAAATATACGTAGGTTACTTCTCTCTCTGTTTGTCTTTGTTATGAATGGCCAATATTGTATCTGTATTTGTATTGTATTTGTTTATTCTCCGAAATTTACAATTTAAACACAGGTATACGAATGAACATGACGGTATTGATGTATATGATAGAGGAACATCTTCCATGCGTAATCTTCTATGCCGTTCGAATTCGAACTCTGGAATTCTGACGAGACACTGACAGAATGCGTTCATTTTTCTCTGAAAGGATGCTTTAATATGCATTGGTTATATGGACATTCCAGTATGTATGGAGTAGTTTTGGGCTGCATGAAATTACAGGCAAGTTTCGCTGTATTTTCCCCTGATGATTCGGATTCTTTTACTCTGGTCCCACTAACTGTAAACCGTGCTGTACTTTCACGGTGACTGAACTGTTATGCTCGTGCCCCACTCGTGTCCCACTAATTAATGAATATGATTGATAATCTAACACTGATTCTAGGGAGGGAAACTTCCTACTGAACTTCTTTTTTTTTCAAATTGGGAAGATATATCACCACTTTGGAACTATTTTTTTTTACTGCCGGAAGAAGTATTGCCATTTTACTGTCTCAAGTGATGAATTTGATCATGTCAGGAGTAGCTTTCATAAATGCCGATTTATTTTTAAAATGAGCTGGTCGAGGTACCCTTTTCCATTTAGATAATAAAAATGTCAGACATATCCTATCCACTGGTAGTAAACATTCAATTCTCGAATTTCATCCTTTTTAGAGCGCCTCTTTAACACACGAGTCTATGGGAAATGTTTTAGGCTCGTGATACCTCAGCTGCAAAATGGCAGCCATCTTGATATCCAAGATGGCTGCCATGAAAAAAAAATCATTAAAAAAAAATCAAGTATCATAATCATGACGTAGGTATTATTTTGAAATTTTGCATCTTGGGGTATTGAAATTTCCCCTAGTAATCTGTCCAATAGATATGCTGCAAAATGGCGACCATCTTGAATTCTAGAGAGGATTGACTATCATGAAAATTCATAAAAATCATTTTCTTGAGTTTTAAATAATTTGAGGCACTGCATTTTAGACATACATGTACAGGCAGGTATCGGCCTGCTGGCTTTAGAATATTGCTGCCCCAGGGATTGATCCACTGAGTTAGCTGAAAATGACCGCCACTTTTAAATTTAAGATGGCTATTAAGAAATATCTTTCAAAAATGTTTTCCTGAGTTCTACATTACCTGTGACACTGTAAATTTGTATTATGAAGCATAAACTTGTATTGTATGTTAATTTCAAATATGGATAGATAAAGAACATATAACACATAACACACTTCATCTGCCATTTTGAATTCCCATATGACCCGTCATGACACAAAGGACATGATTACCTAGCTAAGTCCTATATATTGATTATTGTGGGGGGGGGGGGGGATAAGTACAATATGATAGCACTAATCAAATTCATGTATGGCATAACTGATGACAATCCATTTATTATTGTTATAGACGGTTGACAGTGAATCTTACAGATCTCCAGGAATTACTTTGGAACGATTCTATTGATAACCATTGTGTGTTCGACAATCTGACAATGGGAGCATGTTCGCCTTACAATCGGGAGATCGGGAGTTCAAGCTCCGACAGCTACAGATCAAAAGACGTTAAAAGAGGGGAGTTGCTTCTACCCTGTTTGTATAGAATAAAAGGGGAAGTTCACCCTTTTAAACATTTTATTGAAACAATAACATCATAAATAATGAAAAAAATATTGAAGGTTTGAAAGAAATCAATCAAATATCTAAAAAGCTATTGGAATTTCGTTTGGTGTATTTGTGACGTCAGATGCAAGCAGTTCCCCCATGTTTCTTATAGTACAAACATCAATGAAAAAAATGATTTTTTTTTTTAGTGTATCGTAAAAATATTAACCAAACAACCAAACAAGTGAAAATTACTGAGAAATCACGAGAGCAACAGGAGTCCAGTCAGCAAACACAGGCATCGTACACGCAATAGTAGATAAAATGAATATTGGACGAAATGATTGGCCGAGGTAGCTATTGGACCTATTGGTGATAAGACCAAATGGCAATTGAACCAAATAATTGTTAGACCAATATGAAAGTAGACTAAGTGATCATTAGATCATTTGCCCTTAGACCAGTTGGCGATTGGACTAAACGGCAATAAACGTAATGAAAATTGACAAAGTGGCTATTGGACTATTTGCCAAAAAAGTTGACAAAATTGCTATTAGACCAAATCATAATAGACTAAATGGTTATTAGACCGATTGGCTATTGGACAAAATGGTAATTGGACGATGTGGGTACTGGACTAACTGATGGTAGACGAAATTACATTAAACCGTGTGGTGAGTGGACAAACTGGCAGTAGACGTAATTGCAATAAACCTGTACCATCACCGAAAACCCAGTGGTTTCACGGCCATTCAAGAATTTGCAGTGTACACCTACCTTCCGTACGGGACACTCTTTCAATAACATGGGCGTGGTGATCTTGGAAAGAGAAAGCAGGTGGTTTGAGACTGTCGGCTTAGGAACTGTGTCCTTTTTGACAAATTGTAAATGTCGTTTTAATCGGGGAAAATCCCCCGCCGGATCCCCGGTTGGCAATATAAGGTAAAAAGCGGCAATATCATGTATGGCCTTTACTTACTCTCGCATAAAAATGATGAAAAATGATTTGTACATACATCTCTTGTAAATATACATAAATATATATATTTCTTTTATTAATAAACATTTATTTTGCATTTGTCAACTGTACATAAACACGCAACCGCACTACCACATATTTCAGGAATTGTTTAAGTTTTAATTACCTCTCTGTCGGATCTCTAACCAAAAGTATGACCTTCGCGTGAGGTTGAACAGCTCGGATGAGTTCAGCGTTTGTGTAAATTGGTTCCGAAGCATTAGGGAATTTCTTTGTCCAATTTAGTCCAATGGTATACGCAGTAGAGATTGATGCATCGCCTTGAAAATGCAGGAAAGTTTGAAGATAAATAAATTAGTGATACATCGCAACACTCGCATTAAGGTCAATCGTTTAATTAGGTGATACGCTGATGGCGTATCACCTAATTAAACGATTGATTGTGATTGTCATAATCTTTTTTATTTATTCTTTATTCTTCTTTCTTTCTTCCTGATTTTTATCGCCCACTTTCTTTAATTTTCCATCATTCAATTAACATGAAAATGTTCATGATCAATGACATTCATCATAAAAATCGTTGTCAAGCTTTTCATGAAAATCAGTAATGCATGACGTCACGTAGGCGCCATTTTGTGTCATGTAATTGACCATATCTTCCTAACTAAACGTCATTTTCAAAATTATTTTGGTAGGCATTAATTTCAGGTTTTCGGAAATTGCGTTGCCATGGTAACAGTACATTATGGCCAAAATTTCTACCAATTCTCATGAATGTTGGCTCACACATTGGTTTTGAGGTAAAGATGCGCAAGACACATTTTTGCATGTGTTGGAAATTGTATTGCCATGGTAACCAATCAAATAACACAAATTTGATAAAAATCTTGTAATGTGAACTACTTTTTCAGTCTCTAACTGGTCAATTCTCTTTAAAAAATGGCACATGCATTAATGTTGAGGTGAAGATGTCTAGTAGGGCGCTGCAAGAAAGTTACGTTGCAATTGATTGCAAATCGAGTGCAACTTTGCACCCTATCCAGATCGACTGCAACTAGCAATCAATCGCCAATTTGCGTTGCAAGAAAAAGGCTTGCGATTGAACGCAAGTTGCAGCCGATTTGCAGCTGTAAACTGGGTCTGCAGCACAAGACTAGCCGAAAAAGCTAAATAATGGCTTGCGACAATCCTGACTCTGGAAGAGAGTAAATAAAAAATATTGTTTTTTTCAGACAATTCTATGTCAATCATGTATGTTTTCAACAAATTTTCTACCGCACATTTTTAATCCCACTCCCACACTTGACTTTTTGTGTCGGTAATGCACGGTTGTATCAACAACACATCAGGTGATTGCCGGTGCAGTGCTGTTAAAAATCACACCGAAGCAAGTAAATGTGTAGGCTCTAATTATGTATGAAACATCGAGAGTGACCTTCAAAGATTATTTTTGTTCCAATTTGAAAAGATTTGTTAAGTTATATCGGTTCAACGGCGAATAGCCATCCAGTAAATATAAAAGACTTCCATTCCTACCTTCTTCGATATTTTTTTCACAAGAAAAAAATCCTTTCCATTTGTCTCTTTTTTTTAAGAGTCTCTCTAACGTTTACCTCCCTTTTTATGACTTTCCTTGGCCTGGCCTGGGATAAAGTGACAATTTTGCTGTTTCGACTTTTGTCTTAGGAGGAAAAAAAAAATGTTATTATTATTATTATTATTTTTCTGTTTTTGGTGGGGGGTTCTCCAGACAACAAAGGTATAGAAGGTCTACATGTATTGGGCTACTTTTAATAATCTATTAGCCACATCTGCTACATTCTTGGGGAAGTATTAACATTAAATAGGGAGTTGCCCGCCCAGGGCACTTTTTTACATTTCTTACAGGCAGATTACACAAGAAGTTATTTGCAAGGAAAGTCTATTTGTGTCGTTGATTTGTAATGATGTGCCGTATGAGTCACATTTTTAATATCCATCACATATAAATATAAAAAGATATACATTTAAATACATTTATTTTTTAGATTCAATATGTAGATCTACTTTGCCGGGGGGGGGGGTACTTAGTTTTGCTTTGGACAAATATTTACTGGTCATTTTGGCTAAAAGGTACCCATTATTAGAGATTCATTACAGGGGCGTATCCAGGATTTCCAAAGGGGGGGGGGGCACATTTTCGCCTGGAAAACTTGACAAGCAAAAGAAAAAGGTTATCGCCCAAAATGTAAGGTAATTTCGTATTTGCACCTAAGACATTGGAGTAGAATATGGACCCATGTTTAAGGCCAGTATCTAAAAATTTGGCCATGTTTAGGGATTTCTTCCAAAAAGGCGACCCATTCCAGCGGCACATCCCCATATGCCCTTTTTCGTGAATATCTCCCCGGGCTACTTTGTATCTGACTCTTAACTTAATTTTTATACAGGCATATGAGGTGCTATATAGATGACATATTTTTTTTCACTTCATATTGTTTAATGGATGATTACAATCCTTTTACATCACGCACAGTACTCGGGGGGGGGGGGGGGGGCATATGGTCCCCCTTGACATTATTCATAATAAATCTGCCACTCAAAATTGTATCACCGCACCGCTGACTGACGTTTTACTTTCAAGTCTCACGCAAATTTTGAGACAAAATTTGAAATTCCAAGGTACAGGGTCCGGAAATTTTGCAACATTGTGTTTGTTTAAGTACATGTCAGACAAAAACATGATTACATGTAAAAAGTCAATATTCATAATTGGGTAATTTTTTTTCAGTGACAATAGTAATCTAATGCCGCTGATGAACTTTGTCTTGAAAATAATAATAATAAAAAATACTTTTAAGAAGATAAGACACACAAAAAAACATGAAATTAATTTATTTTGATACCATATTTTTTAAAGTAAAGTTGTTAGGAATGCTCGAGAAAGGAATATGTACACCAAAGCTTAGCATTCTATTACAAGCTTTTTTTAGTAAATTAAAGCAAGAGGTCTGATTTCATAATTTTGTTTGATTGCGCCGCCCATGGCTAAGGAACCATAGTGCCCCTCCCCAGGCCAGAAGTGACTTTAATCAAAACACCCTGGAACTACTATAATTATTAACACACTGGCAACTGAGCTTAACTTGTATATAAATTTCATGAACATGTTTTATATCTTTGCTTTTTGCTTTTAATTGCTTACTACAGTTATGATGACAACGAAGTCTGGAATAAACAAGAAACCTCAGAACCACGATAACTGTGTCTGCTACAGTGTGTGTTCTTGTAACCATCTGATTGATTCATTTTATCAACTCTTAAATGGTAGGTTACATGTAAAATGTATTATTATCATTAATAATTCACCATGTTCATAATGCGGATGGGGGCGAAATCTGTATGGAAGCAGGAGACCGAGAAAAACACGGATATACCTCGTGTCGTAATTCAATTTACTACACGACGTAAATAATTACGTCGTGTCGTATTTGAAATTACGACACGACGTATATCCGTGTTTTGACGGTCTCCTGCTTCCATAAATCTATACACATTGACCCAAGGATAATGCAAAATGAAAAAAGGCAAACACAAATCTCTATCTTGACTGGACTTGTCAGCAATGAAGACACTCCATTGATGGAGGGGGAGGGTGGTTGTTGTGCTCATCCAAGGTGTACTGTATGAAAGTGTGTATTTTGCTTTCATTGATTTAATTTATTGCATATTTTAATTTCCATGATTCATTTATTTGGGGAAAAACGATCAGTTCACACATTTTTTGATTACATCATGGCAAATTGCCAATTACTATGGTCTCAGAAGTAAGCCACTATCCCTCTACCATATCATCATGTCGGTGCAATCAACGCCCTTACCAGCAGGCATAGGGGCATTTCTGCACCGATGGGGTGCACAAAAATGTTTTGCTAAGGGCGTTCTTGCAATTAAAGGACAAAATTTGATCTAACCCACGCTATGTATGGTTATGGGCTTGCATTATTTCTTATATTATTATTTGTTTTATGGACAGGTTGATTATCAGAACTGAAATCAGAGCTGCTTCTTTCTGTAGTAACATCGTTATTAGAGTGGACTTCAGAATGAGCGTGTTGCTGCTTTAAAAACTTTACTCCATGGAGCTCTCCAAATTCATTTCAAATTAGATGTGTTCCTTCAACCAGAGACGCTTGTGACTTTCCTGACTGGACTTCTATGGATTCTTCTTGCCAACCTTAAGGACTGTGGTCTTCTGCATGAGACACGTCAATTTCAAACAAGATGAAACACTTGATGAAGATGATATAAAATATTATTTGATATAACTGAATCTCAAGTAATTCCTCGGGAGCAAGAAACAATGAAAATGAAAATAACAGGTTCATCAATAATGAATGTTTTGAGCAGTGTTCTTTTTTGTGCACAGATCAATGGATCTTTTCATTTCCAAGCAGGGATAAAGTAAATGCTGACCTCCAGGCAACATTTTGCTGGCCTTGGTCCGAGGCACTGTACATAATCTATGGGAATTTCTCTCAAGCTGCCTCATGACTCGGAAGAATCAGCCTCAACCTCATCCCTGTATGCAAGTGTGATATATATCTACCATGCAATCTCATTATTTAAGAGAGATAAACAAGAGAGCTTCAGATTTTGAAATTTCCTGAAATGTATGTTTTATTTGAAAATTTCAGCTAAAATAACTTAATTGATTTGATTTGATTTGATTTATTGTTTTCTTCTGCATCCATAACATTCGTATAATACATTATTCATAACATAATAAACATAATATGCTAGCATTTTTGGCATGAATCATAAATAAAGAGTATTACAAAGATAATTTCAGACAAAAATGATTAACTATATGATATTCACAATTTGCAGGAGAAGGATTGTCATCATAAGCAGATTGCTTGAAAAAAATGACAATCCCAAACTTATACTAATTGAATTAATTAATACATTTATAAAGCAGAATGGGCATACATTTTCAAATACGAAACATGAATTCATGCAATATTATTGTATGAAGATGATAAAGCTGAGGGTGACGGTGATATGATGATGATGATGATGATGAAGGCCATGGAGATGATGGTGGTCATGATGAAGATATTGGTAATGACTAAATCGAAGGAGGAATACATTCACGATAAAAAGGATATGAGACAGAAATTTTACTTGAAATATTCTGATAATAACATAGATTTAACGTTTGCCTTAAATGAGTGAAGAGACGAAGATTGTTTTACAGGCTCTGGTAGAGAGTTCCACAAATTTGGACCATGGTGTCTTATGGATTTCTGCGCAATAAGCAATTTAGGGTTGATTAAATGGAAATTTGAAGAGTTACGGGTAGGGTAAGAATGAATAGATGTATTCAGAGTATAAAAATTGTGGAATGAAGGTGGGAGCATGTTATGTACGTACTTAAACATAAGTAGTAAACTTTGAAGAGTATTTATGTCAAATACTGTTAGAGTCTTTAGTTTATGGAATAATGGATTTGTGTGTGATAAATATTGGGAATCAGTACAGATTCGAATTGCTTTTTTCTGTAATAAGTATATTGTATTAATTTTAGTTTTTGCACATGTTGCCCAAACTATGTTGCAATATGATATATAAGGCAACATTAATGAATTGTAGAGTATGACAAGAGTTGTATGTGGAATAATGTTTTTCATTTTGTAAAGTATACCAACGTTTCTAGAAATAATAGTAGTTATACAACGTACATGTTAATTCCAATTTAAATTTTCATCTATTGTGACACCTAAAAACGTTGTTTCTCTTTTCCTTTTGAGAGGAGTATTGTCTATGTTTATATTGTAAGGAAATTCGTTATCATGTGAGTGTGTATGCTTGAAATATATAAAGTTTGTTTTATCTATATTGAGTGAAAGCTTATTACACTTAAACCACAAAGATAGTTTTGGTAATTCACGGTTAAGTATATCTACTAAAGTTTCTAAGCTATTATGTGAACAAAAAATGTTGGTGTCATCTGCAAATAATACATATGATAATAAAGGTGTTACAGAAGTCAAATCATTGATATATATTAAAAAAAGCAAGGGGCCTAGGATTGTTCCTTGTGGAACTCCGCATTGTATTAACTGAAAATCAGAAGGAATATTATTGTGAATTACATATTGTTTTCTATTGGACAAATAACTCTTAAACCAAGATAGTGTAATTCCGCGAATTCCAAAATTTTCAAGTTTTTTAAGTAATATCTGGTGGTCAAGAGTGTCAAAGGCTTTGCTTAAGTCCATGAATACGCCTATTATATGTTCTTTTTTTTGCCATTGCATTTGTAATTTTATCGTATATTTGTATTAACGCCCGATCAGTCGAATGTCCTTTCCTGAATCCATATTGGTTAGAATTTAGAAAATGAAAAGTATCTAGAAACTTATAAAGTCTATTGTAAATAATTTTCTCTAATATTTTGGAAATGCTGGGAAGAATAGAAATAGGCCTGTAATTTGTTATTTCATGCGGATTGTCTTTTTTTTAAACAGGATTTACCTTTGCAATTTTTAGGGAATCAGGACATATTCCGGTGCTAATCGACAGATTAAAAATATGACACTAAGGAGAGGCAATATAGTGTATGATCTGCTTAAGAAGGAAAGTACTAATTCTATCAATTCCCTGTGATTTGCTTGATTTGAGATTTTTTGTTATTTCAATTAATTCCTGAACATTTGTTGGGTTAAAGAATAAAGAAGAGTTAATGGGTGTGGGAAGAAAATTTCCAAAATTTTCATCAGTTCTGTCAAGTTTGTTTGCCAATGAGGGTCCTAAGTTAACAAAAAAGGAATTAAAGGTATCAGCTACATCTTCTGAATTTATCGCAACATCATGAGCTGTGAAATTATCTTTGGGTAATATTTTGGGTTTCTTGCCAATCAAATCATTTATAATCTCCCATGTTGCTTTCATGTTTGATTTGACTTTGTAAAGCTTCTCGGAATAAAATAATTTGCGAGAAGCTCGAATTGTATTGGTTAGTCTATTTCTATAAGTTTTGTATTTATTTTTGTTTTGAATAGAAGGGTTCTTTAAAAATGCTTTGTAAAGTTTATTTCGGGTACGTATGGATCTTGAAATTGCTTTAGAAATCCATGGCATTTTTGCCTTCTTTCTTTTGACCAGTGGTATCAGAGGAAAATTTTTCTCGTAAAATGTCTGCAATTTATTGTTAAAATTTGTGTATGCAATGTTTGAATTAGACTCATTAAATACATCCAACCATTCTTCAATAGCAAGATCCCTTTTAAACGATTCAATGTTATTTTGAGATTCTTTTCTATACATTGTCGATTTGAGTATATTTTCTTTTGGAATATCATTATCGCAAAATGAAAAAAACCGGCAAATGATCCGATATATCAGATATTAACAATCCGCTGGTAATATCTCTGTTTAATATATTTGAAAAAATGTTGTCGATAAGTGTTGATGAATGGCTATCAATTCTGGTCGGTTTATCTATATGGGGATAATAGCCAAATGAATGCATTGTGTGTAGGAATAAATCATGTTCATTATTTTGGGATAACAGGTTGATGTTAAAATCACCCATTAAATATATTTGTTTCTCTTCTTTTCTAATAGTATGAATGCACGTTTCCAGGTCTTCACAAAAATAAATTTACTTTATCATGAGGGGGTCTGTAAATCAATCCAATAATTATATTTTTGCTTTTTGGCTTCGTGATTTATATGAATAAAGTTTCACTCTGTTTTAATGATATTTCTTTCCTTACTTTGAATTGTAAATGTTCACTGATGTAAAATACTACACCTCCTCCTCTTTGATCTTCCCGGTCACGCCTAATGAGATTATAGTTTTCCAAACTGAATATGTTAGGTGAAGTATTGTGAAGCCATGTTTCCGTGACACCAATAATGGAAAATTTGAAATTGTTTAAAGTGAAAAGTAATCATTTCAATGACTCAAAATTTTTGTTCAAACTACGAGCATTAATATGAAGCAAACTGAATTTATGTTCCATGTCTCTAAATCTAGAAGTAAAATCTTCGGTTGAGTAATAGTTATTATCAGATGATATATTGTTTGTATTGAACATATAAAAAATGTCCATGTCATTACTCAGGAGGATAATTTGATATTACCAAAAACTTAAGATTATTGGTATGATATGTGATTTGTGTGTAAATTTTCTGTGTCATAACAGCAAGATGGTGGTAGTGATGGTGATGAGATGAAGAGAGGAAGAAGTTTAAAAAAACTAATAAAGGATGAATGTGAAATCGAATTTGCTGTTGGTGACTATGATGATGATGATGATGATGAAAAAGCTGACAATGATGACAATGATGATGGAGGTGATGATTGTAGAATTGAAATCCTACAACCTGAACCTGATAATGAATATTCATAATCGAAATGTAATGAACACTCTTATTTCTGAGTGTCTCAGCCATGATTTGTATGCGAAGGAACCTTTTAAACACAAAGTATCAGTGGCACTGAAATAATAAAGAAATACATTTATATATATATTGATATAATTGGTCATCGACATCACGTAGTGTCTCAGAGGTCAGAGTCAATACAGAATCAAAGAATAATTTTAATTTGTTAATTTCTAATGAGATGTCAATTGTTGAATATCTCGTAAAATTTCAGTCTTTTATTTTTCTTGATCGATCACTTGTGTTGGTATTCAAAATAAAAATTAAATTCTAAAAGCTAGAAATTAAACACAAGTTTCTCAAAATTAGTTCATGACCTCTGAAAACATAAGGATGGTTCGTGAAAAGGATGATAAATTAGCACATAATGTCATGTACAACCAAAGGGTGGTGCCATAATGGATATACTGCATGCGTGCTGCTTTAATCACATAATGCATGGTTGCATAGGGCCTATACACATAATGGCTGCATACAGGTTGATTCAGCAAAAGCTGGTGGATGTAAGAAAGGGAAAATTTCACAATGTCCAATAAATTTGCTACTATTGTCAATAAATGTCTGGACGATCAAATGATTATTATAAAAACTGCCCTGACCTGGCAACGGGTAATACATGGACAACGTGATGAGTTTATTCACCGATTAATAACAATGGAACACCCCGTCACGTCACATGGCCATCGAGATAGCAAGAAACATGTATACAGGTACGGTCCAGTAAACCGCCATATAGGCACAGTTGTTATTATCCGGGGACAAAGCAATGAGGTGTCCCTAAACTCACTCATATAGTGAATTGCAGCAATCAGGAAGTTGATTACATAAAACATTTTTTTTTTTGTATTTCCCTTCCCTTTGTTTATCGATTTAGTCTAATTTTTCACTTGAGGCGCCAAAAACAAGATAAAATAAAATGTAACAATTCGAGCCTTCCAATTTAGAGTTCACTTTTCCCGTAAAAGATTGATATCAGCTCACGGTGAATAAACCACATCCGCGTGTGCACCTTCACATTCTAGTTCTACAGCAAAAGAAAACAACGAGATCTACAAAATACATCCACATGTCTTCATATTAGAGTCTCACAATATGTGATGAAATATGAAGTATACTAATGGTAGTCACTTCTTTAACAATTTCTGCAGAAATTTCGCATCTCCAGTATGAAAAAAAGAAAGATTCACATAGAGCTAGATTTAGCGTACACTTTCACAACTAGCTAAATGAATCTCATGATATATTGAAATTGAAATTTAACTGTGGTGTTTACAAAGACAATATAATATATTCAATATTTTCCTTCTAGATAATCTAGAAATTATCACATTTAACTGAAGCTCTATAAAGACTTACAGGTAGTTGTTTTCCTTCGAACAAAACACAACCAAATATTTTCATATGTTGTTGATTGAATCTAATAATGTATATTGAAATATAATTTGTATATTGATGATAATCTTATATGTTTAATAAAAAATATCTGCAGAAAATGACAAATTTCAAATATTAGATCCAGATAGAATTAGATATGTTTGGATAAAATATTACCTCATATCTTCACATTTGGCAAATGCATCTCACTGTATATATGGTTTGTATACTAATGATAGTTCAATGTTTAACAACTTTTGCAGAAATTGTCGGATCACATATTGTCGGATCACATAGAAATAAAAGATTTAACTGGAGCTAGATATATTTGATACAGAAATGACATATTTATTTTTTAAATATGATTGAAAAAAAGTGTCTACAGAGTCGTTACATTCCAAGTAAAAGATTGATAATGAATCGAATGTATTTTAATAAAATGCAACCGCGTGTAAACATTCACATCTATGAGTCTCACGATATATTGGCAAATTATTCAGATTTGGTTGTTTACAAAAATAATTTATTTAAATAATTTCCTCGAACAAAACACAACCAAATATTTTCAACTTTTAGCTGAATGGATCTGATAATATATAGTGAGATATGATTTATATACTAATGATAATCTTATGCTTTGATGACAATATCTGCAGTAATTGTCACATTTGAAACAGAAGTTCCACATTGAATTAGATGTATTTTAGGATTATATATATTTCACATTTAGTGAAGGATTTATATACTTATAATAGTCTTGTGTTTAACATCTGCATAAATCGTCACTATTTAAGTTAAAGATAGATCCCGACTCGGATGTATTTGAGCAAGCTATATACAACCGCGTGCAAATTCATATATAGTTAGATGAAATACACACTGTATCTTCAATTCATTCAAATTGATTTGTTAACAAAATGTTTTTTCTCCATATTCTTCCATTATACAATCTATATGAATTGTGACATTTATAGTTTTTCTTTTCCCCAAACAACAAAACCACATAATATCTGCACATCTGGCTGAATGGATATCATAATAAGTGCATAGTAAGGTATGAAGATAATGTTATGTTTAGCAATCTCTGTAGAAATTGACAGATTTCAAATAAAAGATTCACATTCTAATACAAGTCCTCACATTTTGGCGAATGCATCTCACAATATATATTTTGTGTTTACTAATCATTGCAGAGATTTTTTTTTCTTTTTTATTTGCTTTAGGTGAAGGACTTATGAAGATTTGGATGTTGTTGTTTTGGTTTGTTTGGGGGATAAATTACAACCTTTACATTGCAGCTGTATGAATATTAAATGTGTTTCGTTTACTAAACGATTTGGAAACCATGTTTATGTCAAAATATGGATTATACACTACCAGGCCGATAAGAATTCGATATTACAGATATTTGGTAGAGACACTAACACAAGGTTAGCTTCTTGTAAGCAATTCAAACAGCATACACCTGTGTATAAAGTCTGTAGGCCTATGACCGTGTTGGTGAGCTTTGATCCAACTAAGGCGTTTGATTTTTACATAGGATATGAGTTACTAGAATTTGAAGAACATTCCGGAAAAATTGTTTGTGCTTATCATTATATTATTATTTTAAGACAACTTTGCTCTAGTATTAGGAAAACAAGAATAATCGTGGGTTCTTACTCTTTTATTCTTGGTAACGCTTCCATTCTGTTGACTCTTTTGATTTGGTGTACAGGATAACTTTTGTGCCGGCAACAACTATTTTGGTTGAAAGGTTGTCTTCTTTCCTGAATTTGTACGCTTTTGCAGCCAGAATTCCTCTCTCAGCTTTCAACACTGGGGGTAAGTCGGTGCGAACACTGATTTTTGTTTTGCTGGGTTGCTCATTTCCTGGACGTTGTGGCCTCCTTTCAAATGCAGATAGCAACCGATTCCTTTGGGCCATGTAAACAAACTTGGCGATGATAGGCTCTGGTGCGTTGGTGTTGGTTGCTCTACGAGTTGATGGGAGACGGTGAGCATTGATCAAGGCTACGGACTGTGATTCCTCGTCACTCAAACCAAGCGAAATAAATGCATCACGAAGAACATTCAAAACATTTTCATTTTCTTTTCTTTCCAACCCATAAAACAAGAGATTTGATTTCCTTTGATATATTTCGGATAGTAGTAGCTTTTCCTTTAGAGAGTCGATCTCATCTTGTAACTTTTTTTCCAATTGAGGCAGTTTTTCTTTCTCCAGATTCAGCATTCGTACCGAATTATCCTCAGCAGCCGCTTCTAGATCCGATACTTTTTTCTTTATTGAAGACAGGTCTGTGTGAATGATATCAAGTTTAGCACATACCCGACTAGAGAACTCGGAGAATGATTTTTGAAGATCCGCGATCGATGCCTCCGTAGCTGGCATGTTGTCTGCATTTATGTGCTTACGTGGCGACGTTGGGTCTACCTGAAGTGGGCGTTGGCTCGATGCACTAGCACGCGCACTGGTATTGCGTTGATGTTGACCGGGTCTGGATTTACTTCTCAGATCGTATCCTTTCTTCATGAGGAGAAAATCCCCCAAAATATTTCAGATGATACACCGAATGTTATATTGATATAATAAACCGGTCTTTACCTCAAATAATGGTTCCTGACGATAAAAGTCATATTATGAAAATTTCATGACTAGAACTAAAAAATGGCGCTCCTACTCCATTCCGCTGCGCATTGGGCATGTTATTCATTATGATATTTATGAATGAAAGCATTGAAGCAATTTGGTGCTCTTGAAAAACAAATTCTGTATTGTATTTACTGCAAACCCTCAGAAATATTGATAAGCACTTGCCAGTACATGAAGTGTTGTAACAAAGAGTGGCTTCTGTGCCTATGGAGAGTTATAATTTCTTCAACATTTCTTCGTACAAATTATTTGAGAAATCATAATTTGAGTATTCCATGACCTCTGATAACAAGAGCAGAATATCTTTGGTGATTGACACACTTTAAAATGATATTAGGAGAGAATGTAGTGAAGTTGTGTGAAAATAATGGCATAATTGCTGTAGAGGCCTATGAAGATTGAAAATAACATTATTTAAAGTTTTTCTTGAAAACACGTATGGAAAATTGAAAATGGCATAATTTACACAAGTTTTCAAAAAAAGATTCAAAGAAGATTCAAATGTTGTTGTTGCTCTGTGTTGTAAATAAGATGGTTTATATCAATTATTATAAGTGACAAAATACTTATTGATGTCAAAATAATATTACTAATAGTACGTAATAAAAATGTTGTGACCATTTTGATCATTTTGGCCACTTTGACTGTTTATACAATGTATGACTTTAGCAGTAAATAAACATGACTGTGGAGCAATTGTGGAAATGCGTTCAATCCCTTTCGATTGGAAATATTACAAGCTCACCTTGACTAAAAATCGTTCCAAATACCTAACTACTGTCTTATGTGGCCCAATTGGTCACTGCTTGGTCCTTAACCCTTTGGGTGCATGGCCGTAATTCCGAATACACTCACCTCTGACGAAGCCGTTTTCGCGTTTTGACAATTTTGTCCACATTTATGAGTAGCTTCATTTTGAATCACTTGTATTTTTCTTTAAAGTAAGCAAAACTAAAAATTGTGTACATAAAACCTACAGAGTAGAATCTCTTCTTTCAATTGACGCAACGTGATACAAAACCACAAATATTAGAAGCACACATTTTCAAGATGAAAATGCGATCTTTTTCGGACTTCGAATTTTTTTTACTTCTCCCTTGGATCATGTACAAAACCGGTCGCTTGCATTGTATGGGGCGCCAAGTGTCCGCCAGTATTTTTCGTCCAAGTCATGACGCTGTTTTATTTCGTATATGAAATTGATTTTTTGTCACACAAAATTAATTTCGTCTAGACAAAATGCACGAAATAAATTTCGTCCAGACGAAATGTAATGGCGTCCACAAACTTTATTTGGCGTGCCATACGAAATAAATTTTGATCAAACGAAATGGCGCACCAAATGTCCGATGGTAAATTCCGTCCAATTCACGCCATTCCGTACACAATTTTTTTTTGGTTCATATGAAAATGATTTCGTCATGACCGTAGTTTTATTTCGTATACAAAATTATTTTTGTCACACAAAATCAATTTTCGTTGAGACGAAATGTAATTGCGTCCACAAAATGTATTTCGCACGTACGAAATTAATTTTGATCTAGCGAAATGGCGCCCCAAGTGTTCAATGGAAAATTCTGTACGAAAAATTGTGTTTCACTCCAACGAAAATCATTTCGTCATGATGCAGTGTGATTTTGTATACGAAATTTATTTTGTGTCACACTTATAATCAATTTCGTCGAGACGAAATAAAATTGTGTCCACGAAATTCATTTCGTTGCGATGCCAAAATCTATTTCGTCGACGAAATGATTTTGTGTCAAAACACCAAAAAAAAATCGTCGACGAAATGATTTTGTGTCAAAACACGAAAAATTTAGTCGACGAAATGATTTTGTGTCAAAATACAAAAAAAAATTCGTCGACGAAATGATTTTGCGTCATACACCAAAAAAGTTCGTCTCCTCTGTCTGGTAGGGGATATAAGAAGGTCGCTGATTGGCTGCACCTTGCTCAAGCTGTTTTCGCTCCGGGACGGTCACATCTCCTGAACTTGCTGAAGGTTGGCATGTTGGTGAACTTATTAGCTTAGATTTCACGTTATTCATGCCTACATGAGCTGCATACAACTGCTCTAATCGGTAGGATGTGGACGGACATTGCATTCGTAAGTTCAGCTATGTTTTCGACTTCAAAATTACGTTGAAAAAGGGGAATTCGTTAGTTGTTACCAAACTTGCATTTGCAAAAAGCTGTGTAACAACAGTCCCGTGTATTTAAGTTTATGTACTGTAGTCAGCAGACCATAAGGGGGTAGGGGGGGACGGGGTTGGTCTTTTCTGCACACCTAAAAAGTAAAATGGTTATGAATTATACAGGCTGAATATATTTAGGCCTTGATCTTAAAATAATGTAAAATTCATAACGAGCAAAATGCTGAAAATTGAATCGAAATTGGATGACAACAAAAGTTATTGAACAGTTTGGGCTTTGGCTTTGCCTGGCCGTATGAAACTCTAATGTTAGGCTACTCCACTCACAGGTATTGCGAGGTTAGTATTAGTATACTAACCTCGCACCATTAACCACGTTTGGTAATGGATTTCTAACTAGTGGGTCACGCGTGCTGCGATCCCACTTCTGGTGTCCACAACACACAACTTCTATTGCTTGATTTTTCTGTGCGCGGCGGCATGTAATGAACCATTGAGTGACTAGGCCTATAAGTATAAAACTCAGGCGATGGTTTGTATAGCCAGCCATTAAACACTCCACTATAGGTGAAGCGGAGGTTAGCGGTAGTGAAGTGCAGTGGAGCCTACACGAACCATCGCCTGCTGTACTAGTATAGTTGTGGTAGCCTTGGCCGGCCTGGCCCCATGCACTCATTACTAGTTGCTTATATTTGTAGTTGCTATATATAGTTGCTACATGTACAAATCTACTAACCTCGTACACCGAACTGCATTTGGCCCTGGATTTCTGTGAAGTTGGCAAACATCGCTTCATTACAATACAGAATTAATATTTGGCGGAACTCCTCGCTACTCACCGGGGCGCTTTGCGGTGAGTAGCCATAATACAATAGTATATTTTTTAATTCTTAAATCAAAATCATATTTTAAAAAATTTGATTACTTTGGAGTTTGGACTGGAAAGTGACTTTGCGTGTCTCTTCTTTCTACGGAAATAAAAGGAAGCCCGATGGTGGCGCTAATAAATTTCACAGCCTTGATTCAGGCTCGCTTCAAATTCGTCTCCTCGGTAATTATGCCCCCGCAGACAAAGTCCGGAGGGGGCATTAAGCGTTGCCCCTGTCCGTTGATTTGCCCGCCCCCCCCCCCCCCCACTTGGTTTATATTTGATTGATTAAAAAAAAATTTAGTGTGTAGGTACATGACACCATAGTAGAGGCAAAGTTTGAATTCGGAGTCTGCAGGTCCAAGGTCACAGCTCATGGAATATCCAAGTTTGTTTCCGCATGATAACTTATGAAATATTTATTAAAACAAATTTGAGTGTGTAGGTACACTGTAGATGATACCAATACAGGCTAAGTTTGAATTCGGAGTATGCAGGTCAAAGATCACAGCTCCTTAAAAATATCTTATGAAATATTGAACAGATTTAAAAAAATGTGGGTGTGTAGGTAGATGATGCACAGTATTTGTATAGCACCATATATCTGTCAAAGACATTCAAAGGCATATTGGAGGAGCCAGCCAATCTGGGTCGCCTACAAGGACGCGCACACAGAACTGTGACCCGCAGGTCTCTCCTGATAACTGGTTGGGGGAATGCAGGTGGACCACTACACCGGGTCATTAAATATGCGAGTTGGATTCCTCATAATAACTAATAAAATATTCAACAGATTTATAAAACATTAGGGTGTGTAGGTAGATGACACCAAATTTGCCAAAATACCGGCTAAGTTCAAATTCGTAGTCGGCAGGCCAAAGGTCGCGGCTCATTAAATATGCAATTTAGTTTCTGCATGATAACTTATAAAATATTCAACATATTTATAAAAAATTAAGGTGTGTAGGTAGATGACACCAAAATACAGGCAAAGTTCGAATTCGTAGTCCGCAGGCCAAAGGTCACGGCTCATTAAATATGCAATTTAGTTTCCGCATGATAACTTATAAAATATTCTACATATTTAAACAAATTTGAGTGTGTAGGTACACTGTAGATGATACCAATACAGGCTAAGTTTGAATTCGGAGTATGCAGGTCAAAGATCACAGCTCCTTAAAGTTATCTTATGAAATATTCAACAGATTTAAAAAAAAATTTGGGTGTGTAGGTAGATGATGATGATGCACAGTATTTGTATAGCACTATATATCTGTCAAAGACATTCAAAGGCATATTGGAGGAGCCAGCCAATCTGGGTCGCCTACAAGGGTGTGCACACATAACTGTGACCCACATGTCTCTCCCAATAACTGGTTGGGGGAATGCAGGTGGACCACTACACCGGGTCATTAAATGAGCGAGTTGGATTCCTCATAATAACTTATAAAATATTCAACAGATTTATAAAAAATTAGGGTGTGTAGGTAGATGACACCAAAATACAGGCTAAGTTTGAATTCGTAGTCGGCAGGCCAATGGTCACGGCTCATTAAATATGCAATTTAGTTTCAGCATGATAACTTATAAAGTATTATACATATTTAAACAAATTTGAGTGTGTAGGCACACTGTAGATGATAAGGCTAAGTTTGAATTTGGAGTATGCAGGTCAAAGATCACAGCTCATTAAATATGCGAGTTGGTTTCCTCATGATATCTTATAAAATATTCAACAGATTTATAAAACATTAGGGTGTGTAGGTAGATGACACAAAATTTGCCAAAATACCGGCTAAGTTCGAATTCGTAGTCGGCAGGCCAAAGGTCACGGCTCATTAAATATGCAATTTAGTTTCCGCATGATAACTTTAATATACAATATTCCACAGATTTATAAAAAAATAGGGTGTGTAGGTAAATGACACCAAAATACAGGCTAAGTTCGAATTCGTAGTCCGCAGGCCAAAGGTCACGGCTCATTAAATATGCAATTTAGTATCCGCATGATAACTTATAAAATATTCTACATATTTAAACAAATTTGAGTGTGTAGGTACGCTGGAGATGATACCAATACAGGCTACGTTTGAATTCGGAGTAAGCAGGTCAAAGATCACAGCTCCTTAAAGATATCTTATGAAATATTCAACAGATTTAAAAAAAAAATTGGGTGTGTAGGTAGATGATGCACATTATTTGTATAGCACCATATATCTGTCAAAGACATTCAAAGGCATATTGGAGGAGCCAGCCAATCTGGGTCGCCTACAAGGGCGTGCACACAGAACTGTGACCCGCAGGATTCTCTTGATAACTGGTTGGGGGAATGCAGGTGGACCACTACACCGGGTCATTAAATATGCGAGTTGGATTCCTCCAAATAACTTATAAAATATTCAACAATTTTATAAAATATTAGGGTATGTAGGTAGATGACACCAAAATACAGGCTAAGTTCGAATTCGTAGTCGGCAGGTCAAAGATCACAGCTCATTAAATATGCAAGTTGGTTTCCTCATAATATCTTATAAAATATTCAACAGATTTATAAATCATTAGGGTGTGTAGGTAGATGACACCAAATTTGCCAAAATATCGGCTTAGTTCGAATTCGTAGTCCGCAGGCCAAAGGTCACGGCTCATTAAATATGCAATTTAGTTTCCGCATGATAACTTATAAAATATTCTACATATTTAAACAAATTTGAGTGTGTAGGTACACTGTAGATGATACCAATACAGGCTAAGTTTGAATTCGGAGTATGCAGGTCAAAGATCACAGCTCCTTAAAGATATCTTATGAAATATATTGAACAGATTAAAAAAAAAATTTGGGTGTGTAGGTAGATGATGCACAGTATTTGTAAAGCACCATATATCTGTCAAAGACATTCAAAGGCATATTGGAGGAGCCAGCCAATCTGGGTCGCCTACAAGGACGCGCACACAGAACTGTGACCCGCATGTCTCTCCTGATAACTGGTTGGGGGAATGCAGTCGGACCACTACACTGGGTCATTAAATATGCGAGTTGGTTTCCTCATAATAATTTATAAAATATTCAACAGATTTATAAAGAATTAGGGTGTGTAGGTAGATGACACCAAAATACAGGCTAAGTTCGAATTTGAAGTCGGCAGGCCAAAGGTCACGGCTCATTAAATATGCAATTTAGTTTCTGCATAATAACTTATAAAATATTCTACATATTTAAACAAATTTGAGTGTGTAGGTACACTGGAGATGATACCAATACAGGCTAAGTTTGAATTCGGAGTATGCCGGTCAAAGATCACAGCTCCTTAAAGATATGAAATATTCAACAGATTTATAAAAAAAATATTTGGTGTGTAGGGTGATAATTATGATGCACAGTATTTGTATAGCACCATATATCTGTCAAAGACATTCAAAGGCATATTGGAGGAGCCAGCCAATCTGGGTCGCCTACAAGGGCGTGCACACAGAACTGTGACCCGCAGGATTCTCCTGATAACTGGTTGGGGGAAATGCAGGTGGACCACTACACCGGGTCATTAAATATGCGAGTTGGATTCCTCATAATAACTTATAAAATATTCAACAGATTTATAAAAAATTAGGGTGTGTAGGTAGATGACACCAACATACAGGCTAAGTTCGAATTCGTAGTCGGCAGGATAAAGGTCACGGCTCATTAAATATGCAATTTAGTTTCTGCATGATAACTTATAAAATATTCTACATATTTAAACAAATTTGAGTGTGTAGGTACACTGGAGATGATACCAATACAGGCTAAGTTTGAATTCGGAGTATGCAGGTCAAAGATCACAGCTCCTTAAAGATATCTTATGAAATATATTGAACAGATTAAAAAAATATTTGGGTGTGTAGGTAGATGATGCACAGTATTTGTAAAGCACCATATATCTGTCAAAGACATTCAAAGGCATATTGGAGGAGCCAGTCAATCTGGGTCGCCTACAAGGACGCGCACACAGAACTGTGACCCGCATGTCTCTCCTGATAACTGGTTGGGGAATGCAGGTGGACCACTACACTGGGTCATTAAATATGCGAGTTGGTTTCCTCATAATAACTTATAAAATATTTAACAGATATGTAAAAAATTAGGGTGTGTAGGTAGATTACACCAAAATACAGGCTAAGTTCGAATTTGAAGTCGGCAGGCCAAAGGTCACGGCTCATTAAATATGCAATTTAGTTTCCGCATGATAACTTATAAAATATTCTACATATTTAAACAAATTTGAGTGTGTAGGTACACTGGAGATGATACCAATACAGGCTAAGTTTGAATTCGGAGTATGCAGGTCAAAGATCACAGCTCCTTAAAGATATCTCATGAAATATATTGAACAGATTAAAAAAAATATTTGGGTGTGTAGGTAGATGATGCACAGTATTTGTAAAGCACCATATATCTGTCAAAGACATTCAAAGGCATATTGGAGGAGCCAGTCAATCTGGGTCGCCTACAAGGACGCGCACACAGAACTGTGACCCGCATGTCTCTCCTGATAACTGGTTGGGGAATGCAGGTGGACCACTACACTGGGTCATTAAATATGCGAGTTGGTTTTATCATAATAACTTATAAAATATTCAACAGATTTGTAAAAAATTAGGGTGTGTAGGTAGATTACACCAAAATACAGGCTACGTTCGAATTTGAAGTCGGCAGGCCAAAGGTCACGGCTCATTAAATATGCAATTTAGTTTCCGCATGATAACTTATAAAGTATTCTACATATTTAAACTAATTTGAGTGTGTAGGTACACTGTAGATGATAAGGCTAAGTTTAAATTCGGAGTATGCAGGTCAAAGATCACAGCTCATTAAATATGCGAGTTGGTTTCCTCATAATATCTTATAAAATATTCAACAGATTTATAAAACATTAGGGTGTGTAGGTAGATGACACAAAATTTGCCAAAATATCGGCTTAGTTCGAATTCGTAGTCCGCAGGCCAAAGGTCACGGCTCATTAAATATGCAATTTAGTTTCCGCATGATAACTTATAAAATATTCTACATATTTAAACAAATTTGAGTGTGTAGGTACACTGTAGATGATACCAATACAGGCTAAGTTTGAATTCGGAGTATGCAGGTCAAAGATCACAGCTCCTTAAAGATATCTTATGAAATATATTGAACAGATAAAAAAAAAATTTTGGGTGTGTAGGTAGATGATGCACAGTATTTGTAAAGCACCATATATATGTCAAAGACATTCAAAGGCATATTGGAGGAGCCAGCCAATCTGGGTCGCCTACAAGGACGCGCACACAGAACTGTGACCCGCATGTCTCTCCTGATAACTGGTTGGGGGAATGCAGTCGGACCACTACACTGGGTCATTAAATATGCGAGTTGGTTTCCTCATAATAACTTATAAAATATTCAACAGATCTATAAAGAATTAGGGTGTGTAGGTAGATGACACCAAAATACAGGCTAAGTTCTAATTTGTAGTCGGCAAGCCAAAGGTCACGGCTCATTAAATATGCAATTTAGTTTCCGCATGATAACTTATAAAATATTCTACATATTTAAACAAATTTGAGTGTGTAGGTACACTGTAGATGATACCAATACAGACTAAGTTTGAATTCGGAGTATGCAGGTCAAAGATCACAGCTCCTTAAAGATATCTTATGAAATATATTGAACAGATAAAAAAAAAAATTTGGGTGTGTAGGTAGATGATGCACAGTATTTGTAAAGCACCATATATCTGTCAAAGACATTCAAAGGCATATTGGAGGAGCCAGCCAATCTGGGTCGCCTACAAGGACGCGCACACAGAACTGTGACCCGCATGTCTCTCCTGATAACTGGTTGGGGGAATGCAGTCGGACCACTACACTGGGTCATTAAATATGCGAGTTGGTTTCCTCATAATAACTTATAAAATATTCAACAGATTTATAAAGAATTAGGGTGTGTAGGTAGATGACACCAAAATACAGGCTGAGTTCGAATTTGAAGTCGGCAGGCCAAAGGTCACGGCTCATTAAATATGCAATTTAGTTTCCGCATAATAACTTATAAAATATTCTACATATTTAAACAAATTTGAGTGTGTAGGTACACTGGAGATGATACCAATACAGGCTAAGTTTGAATTCGGAGTATGCCGGTCAAAGATCACAGCTCCTTAAAGATATGAAATATTCAACAGATTCATAAAAAAAATATTGGGTGTGTAGGTTGATGATTATGATGCACAGTATTTGTATAGCACCATATATCTGTCAAAGACATTCAAAGGCATATTGGAGGAGCCAGCCAATCTGGGTCGCCTACAAGGGCGTGCACACAGAACTGTGACCCGCAGGATTCTCCTGATAACTGGTTGGGGAAATGCAGGTGGACCACTAACCCGGGTCATTAAATATGCGAGTTGGATTCCTCATAATAACTTATAAAATATTCAACAGATTTATAAAAAAATTAGGGTGTGTAGGTAGATGACACCAACATAGAGGCTAAGTTCGAATTCGTAGTCGGCAGGATAAAGGTCACGGCTCATTAAATATGCAATTTAGTTTCTGCATGATAACTTATAAAATATTCTACATATTTAAACAAATTTGAGTGTGTAGGTACACTGTAGATGATACCAATACAGGCTAAGTTTAAATTCGGAGTATGCATGTCAAAGATCACAGCTCTTTAAAGATATCTCATGAAATATATTGAACAGATTTTAAAAAAAATGTGGGTGTGTAGGTAGATGATGCACATTTTTTGTATAGCACCATATATCTGTCAAAGACATTCAAAGGCATATTGGAGGAGCCAGCCAATCTGGGTCGCCTACAAGGGCGTGCACACAGAACTGTGACCCGCAGGATTCTCTTGATAACTGGTTGGGGGAATGCAGGTGGACCACTACACCGGGTCATTAAATATGCGAGTTGGATTCCTCATAATAACTTATAAAATATTCAACAAATTTATAAAATGTTAGGGTATGTAGGTAGATGACACCAAAATACAGGCTAAGTTCGAATTCGTAGTCGGCAGGCCAAAGGTCACGGGTCATTAAATATGCAATTTAGTTTCCGCATGATAACTTATAAAAAATTATACATATTTAAACAAATTTGAGTGTGTAGGTACACTGTAGATGATACCAATACAGGCTAAGTTTAAATTCGGAGTATGCAGGTTAAAGATCACAGCTCCTTAAAGATATCTTATGAAATATATTGAACAGAAAAAAAAATGTGGGTGTGTAGGTAGATGATGCACAGTATTTGTATAGCACCATATATCTGTCAAAGACATTCAAAGGCATATTGGAGGAGCCAGCCAATCTGGGTCGCCTACAAGGGCGTGCACACAGAACTGTGACCCGCAGGATTCTCTTGATAACTGGTTGGGGGAATGCAGGTGGACCAATACACCGGGTCATTAAATATGCGAGTTGGATTCCCCATAATAACTTATAAAATATTCAACAAATTTATAAAATGTTAGGGTATGTAGGTAGATGACACCAAAATACAGGCTAAGTTCGAATTCGTAGTCGGCAGGCCAAAGGTCACGGGTCATTAAATATGCAATTTAGTTTCCGCATGATAACTTATAAAAAATTATACATATTTAAACAAATTTGAGTGTGTAGGTACACTGTAGATGATACCAATACAGGCTAAGTTTAAATTCGGAGTATGCAGGTCAAAGATCACAGTTCCTTAAAGATATCTTATGAAATATATTGAACAGATTAAAAAAATATTTGGGTGTGTAGGTAGATGATGCACAGTATTTGTAAAGCACCATATATCTGTCAAAGACATTCAAAGGCATATTGGAGGAGCCAGTCAATCTGGGTCGCCTACAAGGACGCGCACACAGAACTGTGACCCGCATGTCTCTCCTGATAACTGGTTGGGGAATGCAGGTGGACCACTACACTGGGTCATTAAATATGCGAGTTGGTTTCCTCATAATAACTTATAAAATATTTAACAGATATGTAAAAAATTAGGGTGTGTAGGTAGATTACACCAAAATACAGGCTAAGTTCGAATTTGAAGTCGGCAGGCCAAAGGTCACGGCTCATTAAATATGCAATTTAGTTTCCGCATGATAACTTATAAAATATTCTACATATTTAAACAAATTTGAGTGTGTAGGTACACTGGAGATGATACCAATACAGGCTAAGTTTGAATTCGGAGTATGCAGGTCAAAGATCACAGCTCCTTAAAGATATCTTATGAAATATATTGAACAGATTAAAAAAAATATTTGGGTGTGTAGGTAGATGATGCACAGTATTTGTAAAGCACCATATATCTGTCAAAGACATTCAAAGGCATATTGGAGGAGCCAGTCAATCTGGGTCGCCTACAAGGACGCGCACACAGAACTGTGACCCGCATGTCTCTCCTGATAACTGGTTGGGGAATGCAGGTGGACCACTACACTGGGTCATTAAATATGCGAGTTGGTTTTATCATAATAACTTATAAAATATTCAACAGATTTGTAAAAAATTAGGGTGTGTAGGTAGATTACACCAAAATACAGGCTACGTTCGAATTTGAAGTCGGCAGGCCAAAGGTCACGGCTCATTAAATATGCAATTTAGTTTCCGCATGATAACTTATAAAGTATTCTACATATTTAAACTAATTTGAGTGTGTAGGTACACTGTAGATGATAAGGCTAAGTTTAAATTCGGAGTATGCAGGTCAAAGATCACAGCTCATTAAATATGCGAGTTGGTTTCCTCATAATATCTTATAAAATATTCAACAGATTTATAAAACATTAGGGTGTGTAGGTAGATGACACAAAATTTGCCAAAATATCGGCTTAGTTCGAATTCGTAGTCCGCAGGCCAAAGGTCACGGCTCATTAAATATGCAATTTAGTTTCCGCATGATAACTTATAAAATATTCTACATATTTAAACAAATTTGAGTGTGTAGGTACACTGTAGATGATACCAATACAGGCTAAGTTTGAATTCGGAGTATGCAGGTCAAAGATCACAGCTCCTTAAAGATATCTTATGAAATATATTGAACAGATAAAAAAAAAAATTTGGGTGTGTAGGTAGATGATGCACAGTATTTGTAAAGCACCATATATCTGTCAAAGACATTCAAAGGCATATTGGAGGAGCCAGCCAATCTGGGTCGCCTACAAGGACGCGCACACAGAACTGTGACCCGCATGTCTCTCCTGATAACTGGTTGGGGGAATGCAGTCGGACCACTACACTGGGTCATTAAATATGCGAGTTGGTTTCCTCATAATAACTTATAAAATATTCAACAGATCTATAAAGAATTAGGGTGTGTAGGTAGATGACACCAAAATACAGGCTAAGTTCTAATTTGTAGTCGGCAAGCCAAAGGTCACGGCTCATTAAATATGCAATTTAGTTTCCGCATGATAACTTATAAAATATTCTACATATTTAAACAAATTTGAGTGTGTAGGTACACTGTAGATGATACCAATACAGGCTAAGTTTGAATTCGGAGTATGCAGGTCAAAGATCACAGCTCCTTAAAGATATCTTATGAAATATATTGAACAGATAAAAAAAAAAATTTGGGTGTGTAGGTAGATGATGCACAGTATTTGTAAAGCACCATATATCTGTCAAAGACATTCAAAGGCATATTGGAGGAGCCAGCCAATCTGGGTCGCCTACAAGGACGCGCACACAGAACTGTGACCCGCATGTCTCTCCTGATAACTGGTTGGGGGAATGCAGTCGGACCACTACACTGGGTCATTAAATATGCGAGTTGGTTTCCTCATAATAACTTATAAAATATTCAACAGATTTATAAAGAATTAGGGTGTGTAGGTAGATGACACCAAAATACAGGCTGAGTTCGAATTTGAAGTCGGCAGGCCAAAGGTCACGGCTCATTAAATATGCAATTTAGTTTCCGCATAATAACTTATAAAATATTCTACATATTTAAACAAATTTGAGTGTGTAGGTACACTGGAGATGATACCAATACAGGCTAAGTTTGAATTCGGAGTATGCCGGTCAAAGATCACAGCTCCTTAAAGATATGAAATATTCAACAGATTCATAAAAAAAATATTGGGTGTGTAGGTTGATGATTATGATGCACAGTATTTGTATAGCACCATATATCTGTCAAAGACATTCAAAGGCATATTGGAGGAGCCAGCCAATCTGGGTCGCCTACAAGGGCGTGCACACAGAACTGTGACCCGCAGGATTCTCCTGATAACTGGTTGGGGAAATGCAGGTGGACCACTAACCCGGGTCATTAAATATGCGAGTTGGATTCCTCATAATAACTTATAAAATATTCAACAGATTTATAAAAAAATTAGGGTGTGTAGGTAGATGACACCAACATAGAGGCTAAGTTCGAATTCGTAGTCGGCAGGATAAAGGTCACGGCTCATTAAATATGCAATTTAGTTTCTGCATGATAACTTATAAAATATTCTACATATTTAAACAAATTTGAGTGTGTAGGTACACTGTAGATGATACCAATACAGGCTAAGTTTAAATTCGGAGTATGCATGTCAAAGATCACAGCTCTTTAAAGATATCTCATGAAATATATTGAACAGATTTTAAAAAAAATGTGGGTGTGTAGGTAGATGATGCACATTTTTTGTATAGCACCATATATCTGTCAAAGACATTCAAAGGCATATTGGAGGAGCCAGCCAATCTGGGTCGCCTACAAGGGCGTGCACACAGAACTGTGACCCGCAGGATTCTCTTGATAACTGGTTGGGGGAATGCAGGTGGACCACTACACCGGGTCATTAAATATGCGAGTTGGATTCCTCATAATAACTTATAAAATATTCAACAAATTTATAAAATGTTAGGGTATGTAGGTAGATGACACCAAAATACAGGCTAAGTTCGAATTCGTAGTCGGCAGGCCAAAGGTCACGGGTCATTAAATATGCAATTTAGTTTCCGCATGATAACTTATAAAAAATTATACATATTTAAACAAATTTGAGTGTGTAGGTACACTGTAGATGATACCAATACAGGCTAAGTTTAAATTCGGAGTATGCAGGTTAAAGATCACAGCTCCTTAAAGATATCTTATGAAATATATTGAACAGAAAAAAAAATGTGGGTGTGTAGGTAGATGATGCACAGTATTTGTATAGCACCATATATCTGTCAAAGACATTCAAAGGCATATTGGAGGAGCCAGCCAATCTGGGTCGCCTACAAGGGCGTGCACACAGAACTGTGACCCGCAGGATTCTCTTGATAACTGGTTGGGGGAATGCAGGTGGACCAATACACCGGGTCATTAAATATGCGAGTTGGATTCCCCATAATAACTTATAAAATATTCAACAAATTTATAAAATGTTAGGGTATGTAGGTAGATGACACCAAAATACAGGCTAAGTTCGAATTCGTAGTCGGCAGGCCAAAGGTCACGGGTCATTAAATATGCAATTTAGTTTCCGCATGATAACTTATAAAAAATTATACATATTTAAACAAATTTGAGTGTGTAGGTACACTGTAGATGATACCAATACAGGCTAAGTTTAAATTCGGAGTATGCAGGTCAAAGATCACAGTTCCTTAAAGATATCTTATGAAATATATTGAACAGAAAAAAAAAATTGGGTGTGTAGGTACATGATGCACAGTATTTGTATAGCACCATATATCTGTCAAAGACATTCAAAGGCATATTGGAGGAGCCAGCCAATCTGGGTCGCCTACAAGGACGCGCACACAGAACTGTGACCCGCATGTCTCTCCTGATAACTGGTTGGGGGAATGCAGGTGGACCACTACACTGGGTCATTAAATATGCGAGTTGGTTTCCTCATAATAACTTATAAAATATTCAACAGATCTATAAAGAATTAGGGTGTGTAGGTAGATGACACCAAAATACAGGCTAAGTTCTAATTTGTAGTCGGCAAGCCAAAGGTCACGGCTCATTAAATATGCAATTTAGTTTCCGCATGATAACTAATAAAATATTCTACACATTTAAACAAATTTGAGTGTGTAGGTACACTGGAGATGATACCAATACAGGCTAAGTTTGAATTCGGAGTATGCCGGTCAAAGATCACAGCTCCTTAAAGATATCTTATGAAATATATTGAACAGATTAAAAAAATATTTGGGTGTGTAGGTAGATGATGCACAGTATTTGTAAAGCACCATATATCTGTCAAAGACATTCAAAGGCATATTGGAGGAGCCAGTCAATCTGGGTCGCCTACAAGGACGCGCACACAGAACTGTGACCCGCATGTCTCTCCTGATAATTTGTTGGGGAATGCAGGTGGACCACTACACTGGGTCATTAAATATGCGAGTTGGATTCCTCATAATAACTTATAAAATATTCAACAGATTTATAAAAAAAAATTAGGGTGTGTAGGTAGATGACACCAAAATACAGGCTAAGTTCGAATTCGTAGTCGGCAGGCCAAAGGTCACGACTCATTAAATATGCAATTTTGTTTCCGCATGATAACTTATAAAATATTCTACATATTTAAACAAATTTGAGTGTGTAGGTACACTGTAGATGATAAGGCTAAGTTTAAATTCGGAGTATGCAGGTCAAAGATCACAGCTCATTAAATATGCGAGTTGGTTTCCTCATGATATCTTATAAAATATTCAACAGATTTATTAAACATTAGGGTGTGTAGGTAGATGACACCAAATTTGCCAAAATATCGGCTTAGTTCGAATTCGTAGTCCGCAGGCCAAAGGTCACGGCTCATTAGATATGCAATTTAGTTTCCGCATGATAACTTATAAAATATTCTACATATTTAAACAAATTTGAGTGTGTAGGTACACTGTAGATGATACCAATACAGGCTAAGTTTGAATTCGGAGTATGCAGGTCAAAGATCACAGCTCCTTAAAGATATCTTATGAAATATATTGAACAAATTAAAAAAAAAATTTGGGTGTGTAGGTATATGATGCACAGTATTTGTAAAGCACCATATATCTGTCAAAGACATTCAAAGGCATATTGGAGGAGCCAGCCAATCTGGGTCGCCTACAAGGACGCGCACACAGAACTGTGACCCGCATGTCTCTCTTGATAACTGGTTGGGGGAATGCAGTCGGACCACTACACTGGGTCATTAAATATGCGAGTTGGTTTCCTCATAATAACTTATAAACTATTCAACAGATTTATAAAGAATTAGGGTGTGTAGGTAGATGACACCAAAATACAGGCTAAGTTCGAATTTGAAGTCGGCAGGCCAAAGGTCACGGCTCATTAAATATGCAATTTAGTTTCCGCATAATAACTTATAAAATATTCTACATATTTAAACAAATTTGAGTGTGTAGGTACACTGGAGATGATACCAATACAGGCTAAGTTTGAATTCGGAGTATGCCGGTCAAAGATCACAGCTCCTTAAAGATATGAAATATTCAACAGATTTATAAAAAAAATATTGGGTGTGTAGGTTGATGATTATGATGCACAGTATTTGTATAGCACCATATATCTGTCAAAGACATTCAAATGCATATTGGAGGAGCCAGCCAATCTGGGTCGCCTACAAGGGCGTGCACACAGAACTGTGACCCGCAGGATTCTCCTGATAACTGGTTGGGGAAATGCAGGTGGACCACTACACCGGGTCATTAAATATGCGAGTTGGATTCCTCATAATAACTTATAAAATATTCAACAGATTTATAAAAAAATTAGGGTGTGTAGGTAGATGACACCAACATAGAGGCTAAGTTCGAATTCGTAGTCGGCAGGATAAAGGTCACGGCTCATTAAATATGCAATTTAGTTTCTGCATGATAACTTATAAAATATTCTACATATTTAAACAAATTTGAGTGTGTAGGTACACTGTAGATGATACCAATACAGGCTAAGTTTAAATTCGGAGTATGCATGTCAAAGATCACAGCTCTTTAAAGATATCTCATGAAATATATTGAACAGATTTTAAAAAAAATGTGGGTGTGTAGGTAGATGATGCACATTATTTGTATAGCACCATATATCTGTCAAAGACATTCAAAGGCATATTGGAGGAGCCAGCCAATCTGGGTCGCCTACAAGGGCGTGCACACAGAACTGTGACCCGCAGGATTCTCTTGATAACAGGTTGGGGGAATGCAGGTGGACCACTACACTGGGTCATTAAATATGCGAGTTGGTTTCCTCATAATAACTTATAAAATATTCAACAGATCTATAAAGAATTAGGGTGTGTAGGTAGATGACACCAAAATACAGGCTAAGTTCTAATTTGTAGTCGGCAGGCCAAAGGTCACGGCTCATTAAATATGCAATTTAGTTTCCGCATGATAACTAATAAAATATTCTACATATTTAAACAAATTTGAGTGTGTAGGTACACTGGAGATGATACCAATACAGGCTAAGTTTGAATTCGGAGTATGCCGGTCAAAGATCACAGCTCCTTAAAGATATGAAATATTCAACAGATTTATAAAAAAAATATTGGGTGTGTAGGTAGATGATTATGATGCACAGTATTTGTATAGCACCATATATCTGTCAAAGACATTCAAAGGCATATTGGAGGAGCCAGCCAATCTGGGTCGCCTACAAGGGCGTGCACACAGAACTGTGACCCGCAGGATTCTCCTGATAACTGGTTGGGGAAATGCAGGTGGACCACTACACCGGGTCATTAAATATGCGAGTTGGATTCCTCATAATAACTTATAAACTATTCAACAGATTTATAAAAAAATTAGGGTGTGTAGGTAGATGACACCAACATAGAGGCTAAGTTCGAATTCGTAGTCGGCAGGATAAAGGTCACGGCTCATTTAATATGCAATTTAGTTTCTGCATGATAACTTATAAAATATTCTACATATTTAAACAAATTTGAGTGTGTAGGTACACTGTAGATGATACCAATACAGGCTAAGTTTAAATTCGGAGTATGCAGGTCAAAGATCACAGCTCTTTAAAGATATCTCATGAAATATATTGAACAGATTTTTAAAAAAATGTGGGTGTGTAGGTAGATGATGCACATTTTTTGTATAGCACCATATATCTGTCAAAGACATTCAAAGGCATATTGGAGGAGCCAGCCAATCTGGGTCGCCTACAAGGGCGTGCACACAGAACTGTGACCCGCAGGATTATCTTGATAACTGGTTGGGGGAATGCAGGTGGACCACTACACTGGGTCATTAAATATGCGAGTTGGTTTCCTCATAATAACTTATAAAATATTCAACAGATCTATAAAGAATTAGGGTGTGAAGGTAGATGACACCAAAATACAGGCTAAGTTCTAATTTGTAGTCGGCAGGCCAAAGGTCAAGGCTCATTAAATACGCAATTTAGTTTCCGCATGATAACTATAAAATATTCTACATATTTAAACAAATTTGAGTGTGTAGGTACACTGGAGATGATACCAATACAGGCTAAGTTTGAATTCGGAGTATGCCGGTCAAAGATCACAGCTCCTTAAAGATATGAAATATTCAACAGATTTATAAAAAAAATATTGGGTGTGTAGGTAGATGATTATGATGCACAGTATTTGTATAGCACCATATATCTGTCAAAGACATTCAAAGGCATATTGGAGGAGCCAGCCAATCTGGGTCGCCTACAAGGGCGTGCACACAGAACTGTGACCCGCAGGATTCTCCTGATAACTGGTTGGGGAAATGCAGGTGGACCACTACACCGGGTCATTAAATATGCGAGTTGGATTCCTCATAATAACTTATAAAATATTCAACAGATTTATAAAAAAATTAGGGTGTGTAGGTAGATGACACCAACATAGAGGCTAAGTTCGAATTCGTAGTCGGCAGGATAAAGGTCACGGCTCATTAAATATGCAATTTAGTTTCTGCATGATAACTTATAAAATATTCTACATATTTAAACAAATTTGAGTGTGTAGGTACACTGTAGATGATACCAATACAGGCTAAGTTTAAATTCGGAGTATGCATGTCAAAGATCACAGCTCTTTAAAGATATCTCATGAAATATATTGAACAGATTTTAAAAAAAATGTGGGTGTGTAGGTAGATGATGCACATTATTTGTATAGCACCATATATCTGTCAAAGACATTCAAAGGCATATTGGAGGAGCCAGCCAATCTGGCTCGCCTACAAGGGCGTGCACACAGAACTGTGACCCGCAGGATTCTCTTGATAACTGGTTGGGGGAATGCAGGTGGACCACTACACTGGGTCATTAAATATGCGAGTTGGTTTCCTCATAATAACTTATAAAATATTCAACAGATCTATAAAGAATTAGGGTGTGTAGGTAGATGACACCAAAATACAGGCTAAGTTCTAATTTGTAGTCGGCAGGCCAAAGGTCACGGCTCATTAAATATGCAATTTAGTTTCCGCATGATAACTAATAAAATATTCTACATATTTAAACAAATTTGAGTGTGTAGGTACACTGTAGATGATACCAATACAGGCTAAGTTTAAATTCGGAGTATGCATGTCAAAGATCACAGCTCTTTAAAGATATCTCATGAAATATATTGAACAGATTTTAAAAAAAATGTGGGTGTGTAGGTAGATGATGCACATTATTTGCATAGCACCATATATCTGTCAAAGACATTCAAAGGCATATTGGAGGAGCCAGCCAATCTGGCTCGCCTACAAGGGCGTGCACACAGAACTGTGACCCGCAGGATTCTCTTGATAACTGGTTGGGGGAATGCAGGTGGACCACTACACTGGGTCATTAAATATGCGAGTTGGTTTCCTCATAATAACTTATAAAATATTCAACAGATCTATAAAGAATTAGGGTGTGTAGGTAGATGACACCAAAATACAGGCTAAGTTCTAATTTGTAGTCGGCAGGCCAAAGGTCACGGCTCATTAAATATGCAATTTAGTTTCCGCATGATAACTAATAAAATATTCTACATATTTAAACAAATTTGAGTGTGTAGGTACACTGGAGATGATACCAATACAGGCTAAGTTTGAATTCGGAGTATGCCGGTCAAAGATCACAGCTCCTTAAAGATATGAAATATTCAACAGATTTATAAAAAAAATATTGGGTGTGTAGGTAGATGATTATGATGCACAGTATTTGTATAGCACCATATATCTGTCAAAGACATTTAAAGGCATATTGGAGGAGCCAGCCAATCTGGGTCGCCTACAAGGGCGTGCACACAGAACTGTGACCCGCAGGATTCTCTTGATAACTGGTTGGGGGAATGCAGGTGGACCACTACACTGGGTCATTAAATATGCGAGTTGGATTCCTCATAATAACTTATAAAATATTCAACAAATTTATAAAATGTTAGGGTATGTAGGTAGATGACACCAAAATACAGGCTAAGTTCGAATTCGTAGTCGGCAGGCCAAAGGTCACGGGTCATTAAATATGCAATTTAGTTTCCGCATGATAACTTATAAAAAATTATACATATTTAAACAAATTTGAGTGTGTAGGTACACTGTAGATGATACCAATACAGGCTAAGTTTAAATTCGGAGTATGCAGGTCAAAGATCACAGCTCCATAAAGATAACTTATGAAATATATTGAACAGAAAAAAAAAATTGGGTGTGTAGGTAGATGATGCACAGTATTTGTATAGCACCATTTATCTGTCAAAGACATTCAAAGGCATATTGGAGGAGCCAGCCAATCTGGGTCGCCTACAAGGGCGTGCACACAGAACTGTGACCCGCAGGATTCTCTTGATAACTGGTTGGGGGAATGCAGGTGGACCACTACACCGGGTCATTAAATATGCGAGTTGGATTCCTCATAATAACTTATAAAATATTCAACAAATTTATAAAATGTTAGGGTATGTAGGTAGATGACACCAAAATACAGGCTAAGTTCGAATTCGTAGTCGGCAGGCCAAAGGTCACGGGTCATTAAATATGCAATTTAGTTTCCGCATGATAACTTATAAAAAATTATACATATTTAAAAAAATTTGAGTGTGTAGGTACACTGTAGATGATACCAATACAGGCTAAGTTTAAATTCGGAGTATGCAGGTTAAAGATCACAGCTCCTTAAAGATATCTTATGAAATATATTGAACAAATTTAAAAAAAAATTTGGGTGTGTAGGTAGATGATGCACAGTATTTGTAAAGCACCATATATCTGTCAAAGACATTCAAAGGCATATTGGAGGAGCCAGCCAATCTGGGTAGCCTACAAGGACGCGCACACAGAACTGTGACCCGCATGTCTCTCCTGATAACTGGTTGGGGGAATGCAGTCGGACCACTACACTGGGTCATTAAATATGCGAGTTGGTTTCCTCATAATAACTTATAAACTATTCAACAGATTTATAAAGAATTAGGGTGTGTAGGTAGATGACACCAAAATACAGGCTAAGTTCGAATTTGAAGTCGGCAGGCCAAAGGTCACGGCTCATTAAATATGCAATTTAGTTTCCGCATAATAACTTATAAAATATTCTACATATTTAAACAAATTTGAGTGTGTAGGTACACTGGAGATGATACCAATACAGGCTAAGTTTGAATTCGGAGTATGCCGGTCAAAGATCACAGCTCCTTAAAGATATGAAATATTCAACAGATTTATAAAAAAAAATATTGGGTGTGTAGGTTGATGATTATGATGCACAGTATTTGTATAGCACCATATATCTGTCAAAGACATTCAAAGGCATATTGGAGGAGCCAGCCAATCTGGGTCGCCTACAAGGGCGTGCACACAGAACTGTGACCCGCAGGATTCTCCTGATAACTGGTTGGGGAAATGCAGGTGGACCACTACACCGGGTCATTAAATATGCGAGTTGGATTCCTCATAATAACTTATAAAATATTCAACAGATTTATAAAAAAATTAGGATGTGTAGGTAGATGACACCAACATAGAGGCTAAGTTCGAATTCGTAGTCGGCAGGATAAAGGTCACGGCTCATTAAATATGCAATTTAGTTTCTGCATGATAACTTATAAAATATTCTACATATTTAAACAAATTTGAGTGTGTAGGTACACTGTAGATGATACCAATACAGGCTAAGTTTAAATTCGGAGTATGCATGTCAAAGATCACAGCTCTTTAAAGATATCTCATGAAATATATTGAACAGATTTTAAAAAAAATGTGGGTGTGTAGGTAGATGATGCACATTATTTGTATAGCACCATATATCTGTCAAAGACATTCAAAGGCATATTGGAGGAGCCAGCCAATCTGGGTCGCCTACAAGGGCGTGCACACAGAACTGTGACCCGCAGGATTCTCTTGATAACTGGTTGGGGGAATGCAGGTGGACCACTACACTGGGTCATTAAATATGCGAGTTGGTTTCCTCATAATAACTTATAAAATATTCAACAGATCTATAAAGAATTAGGGTGTGTAGGTAGATGACACCAAAATACAGGCTAAGTTCTAATTTGAGGTCGGCAGGCCAAAGGTCACGGCTCATTAAATATGCAATTTAGTTTCCGCATGATAACTAATAAAATATTCTACATATTTAAACAAATTTGAGTGTGTAGGTACACTGGAGATGATACCAATACAGGCTAAGTATGAATTCGGAGTATGCCGGTCAAAGATCACAGCTCCTTAAAGATATGAAATATTCAACAGATTTATAAAAAAAATATTGGGTGTGTAGGTAGATGATTATGATGCACAGTATTTGTATAGCACCATGTATCTGTCAAAGACATTCAAAGGCATATTGGAGGAGCCAGCCAATCTGGGTCGCCTACAAGGGCGTGCACACAGAACTGTGACCCGCAGGATTCTCCTGATAACTGGTTGGGGAAATGCAGGTGGACCACTACACCGGGTCATTAAATATGCGAGTTGGATTCCTCATAATAACTTATAAACTATTCAACAGATTTATAAAAAAATTAGGGTGCGTAGGTAGATGACACCAACATACAGGCTAAGTTCGAATTCGTAGTCGGCAGGATAAAGGTCACGGCTCATTTAATATGCAATTTAGTTTCTGCATGATAACTTATAAAATATTCTACATATTTAAACAAATTTGAGTGTGTAGGTACACTGTAGATGATACCAATACAGGCTAAGTTTAAATTCGGAGTATGCAGGTCAAAGATCACAGCTCTTTAAAGATATCTCATGAAATATATTGAACAGATTTAAAAAAAAATGTGGGTGTGTAGGTAGATGATGCACATTTTTTGTATAGCACCATATATCTGTCAAAGACATTCAAAGGCATATTGGAGGAGCCAGCCAATCTGGGTCGCCTACAAGGGCGTGCACACAGAACTGTGACCCGCAGGATTCTCTTGATAACTGGTTGGGGGAATGCAGGTGGACCACTACACCGGGTCATTAAATATGCGAGTTGGATTCCTCATAATAACTTATAAAATATTCAAAAAAATTATAAAATGTTAGGGTATGTAGGTAGATGACACCAAAATACAGGCTAAGTTCGAATTCGTAGTCGGCAGGCCAAAGGTCACGGGTCATTAAATATGCAATTTAGTTTCCGCATGATAACTTATAAAAAATTATACATATTTAAACAAATTTGAGTGTGTAGGTACACTGTAGATGATAACAATACAGGCTAAGTTTAAATTCGGAGTATGCAGGTCAAAGATCACAGTTCCTTAAAGATATCTTATGAAATATATTGAACAGAAAAAAAAAAATTGGGTGTGTAGGTAGATGATGCACAGTATTTGTATAGCACCATATATCTGTCAAAGACATTTAAAGGCATATTGGAGGAGCCAGCCAATCTTGGTCGCCTACAAGGACGCGCACACAGAACTGTGACCCGCATGTCTCTCCTGATAACTGGTTGGGGGAATGCAGGTGGACCACTACACTGGGTCATTAAATATGCGAGTTGGTTTCCTCATAATAACTTATAAAATATTCAACAGATCTATAAAGAATTAGGGTGTTTAGGTAGATGACACCAAAATACAGGCTAAGTTCTAATTTGTAGTCGGCAGGCCAAAGGTCACGGCTCATTAAATATGCAATTTAGTTTCCGCACGATAACGAATAAAATATTCTACATATTTAAACAAATTTGAGTGTGTAGGTACACTGTAGATGATAAGGCTAAGTTTAAATTCGGAGTATGTAGGTCAAAGATCACAGCTCATTAAATATGCGAGTTGGTTTCCTCATGATATCTTATAAAATATTCAACAGATTTATAAAACATTAGGGTGTGTAGGTAGATGACACAAAATTTGCCAAAATATCGGCTTAGTTCGAATTCGTAGTCCGCAGGCCAAAGGTCACGGCTCATTAAATATGCAATTTAGTTTCCGCATGATAACTTATAAAATATTCTACATATGTAAACAAATTTGAGTGTGTAGGTACACTGTAGATGATACCAATACAGGCTAAGTTTAAATTCGGAGTATGCAGGTCAAAGATCACAGCTCCTTAAAGATATCTTATGAAATATATTGAACAGATTAAAAAAAAATGTGGGTGTGTAGGTAGATGATGCACAGTATTTGTAAAGCACCATATATCTGTCAAAGACATTCAAAGGCATATTGGAGGAGCCAGCCAATCTGGGTCGCCTACAAGGACGCGCACACAGAACTGTGACCCGCATGTCTCTCCTGATAACTGGTTGGGGGAATGCAGGTGGACCACTACACTGGGTCATTAAATATGCGAGTTGGTTTCCTCAAAATAACTTATAAAATATTCAACAGATTTATAAAGAATTAGGGTGTGTAGGTGGATGACACCAAAATACAGGCTAAGTTCGAATTTGAAGTCGGCAGGCCAAAGGTCACGGCTCATTAAATATGCAATTTAGTTTCCGCATAATAACTTATAAAATATTCTACATATTTAAACAAATTTGAGTGTGTAGGTACACTGTAGATGATACCAATACAGGCTAAGTTTAAATTCGGAGTATGCAGGTTAAAGATCACAGCTCCTTAAAGATATCTTATGAAATATATTGAACAAATTAAAAAAAAAATTTGGGTGTGTAGGTAGATGATGCACAGTATTTGTAAAGCACCATATATCTGTCAAAGACATTCAAAGGCATATTGGAGGAGCCAGCCAATCTGGGTAGCCTACAAGGACGCGCACACAGAACTGTGACCCGCATGTCTCTCCTGATAACCTGTTGGGGGAATGCAGTCGGACCACTACACTGGGTCATTAAATATGCGAGTTGGTTTCCTCATAATAACTTATAAACTATTCAACAGATTTATAAAGAATTAGGGTGTGTAGGTAGATGACACCAAAATACAGGCTAAGTTCGAATTTGAAGTCGGCAGGCCAAAGGTCACGGCTCATTAAATATGCAATTTAGTTTCCGCATAATAACTTATAAAATATTCTACATATTTAAACAAATTTGAGTGTGTAGGTACACTGGAGATGATACCAATACAGGCTAAGTTTGAATTCGGAGTATGCCGGTCAAAGATCACAGCTCCTTAAAGATATGAAATATTCAACAGATTTATAAAAAAAAATATTGGGTGTGTAGGTTGATGATTATGATGCACAGTATTTGTATAGCACCATATATCTGTCAAAGACATTCGAAGGCATATTGGAGGAGCCAGCCAATCTGGGTCGCCTACAAGGGCGTGCACACAGAACTGTGACCCGCAGGATTCTCCTGATAACTGGTTGGGGAAATGCAGGTGGACCACTACACCGGGTCATTAAATATGCGAGTTGGATTCCTCATAATAACTTATAAAATATTCAACAGATTTATAAAAAAATTAGGATGTGTAGGTAGATGACACCAACATAGAGGCTAAGTTCGAATTCGTAGTCGGCAGGATAAAGGTCACGGCTCATTAAATATGCAATTTAGTTTCTGCATGATAACTTATAAAATATTCTACATATTTAAACAAATTTGAGTGTGTAGGTACACTGTAGATGATACCAATACAGGCTAAGTTTAAATTCGGAGTATGCATGTCAAAGATCACAGCTCTTTAAAGATATCTCATGAAATATATTGAACAGATTTTAAAAAAAATGTGGGTGTGTAGGTAGATGATGCACATTATTTGTATAGCACCATATATCTGTCAAAGACATTCAAAGGCATATTGGAGGAGCCAGCCAATCTGGGTCGCCTACAAGGGCGTGCACACAGAACTGTGACCCGCAGGATTCTCTTGATAACTGGTTGGGGGAATGCAGGTGGACCACTACACTGGGTCATTAAATATGCGAGTTGGTTTCCTCATAATAACTTATAAAATATTCAACAGATCTATAAAGAATTAGGGTGTGTAGGTAGATGACACCAAAATACAGGCTAAGTTCTAATTTGAGGTCGGCAGGCCAAAGGTCACGGCTCATTAAATATGCAATTTAGTTTCCGCATGATAACTAATAAAATATTCTACATATTTAAACAAATTTGGGTGTGTAGGTACACTGTAGATGATACCAATACAGGCTAAGTTTGAATTCGGAGTATGCAGGTCAAAGATCACAGCTCCTTAAAGATATCTTATGAAATATATTGAACAGATTAAAAAAAAAATTTGGGTGTGTAGGTAGATGATGCACAGTATTTGTAAAGCACCATATATCTGTCAAAGACATTCAAAGGCATATTGGAGGAGCCAGCCAATCTGGGTCGCCTACAAGGACGCGCACACAGAACTGTGACCCGCATGTCTCTCCTGATAACTGGTTGGGGGAATGCAGGTGGACCACTACACTGGGTCATTAAATATGCGAGTTGGTTTCCTCAAAATAACTTATAAAATATTCAACAGATTTATAAAGAATTAGGGTGTGTAGGTGGATGACACCAAAATACAGGCTAAGTTCGAATTTGAAGTCGGCAGGCCAAAGGTCACGGCTCATTAAATATGCAATTTAGTTTCCGCATAATAACTTATAAAATATTCTACATATTTAAACAAATTTGAGTGTGTAGGTACACTGGAGATGATACCAATACAGGCTAAGTTTGAATTCGGAGTATGCCGGTCAAAGATCACAGCTCCTTAAAGATATGAAATATTCAACAGATTTATAAAAAAAAATTGGGTGTGTAGGTAGATGATTATGTTGCACAGTATTTGTATAGCACCATATATCTGTCAAAGACATTCAAAGGCATATTGGAGGAGCCAGCCAATCTGGGTCGCCTACAAGGGCGTGCACAGAGAACTGTGACCCGCAGGATTCTCCTGATAACTGGTTGGGGAAATGCAGGTGGACCACTACACCGGGTCATTAAATATGCGAGCTGGATTCCTCATAATAACTTATGAAATATTCAACAGATTTATTAAAAAATTAGGGTGTGTAGGTAGATGACACCAACATAGAGGCTAAGTTCGAATTCGTAGTCGGCAGGATAAAGGTCACGGGTCATTAAATATGCAATTTAGTTTCTGCATGATAACTTATAAAATATTCTACATATTTAAACAAATTTGAGTGTGTAGGTACACTGTAGATGATACCAATACAGGCTAAGTTTAAATTCGGAGTATACAGGTCAAAGATCACAGCTCTTTAAAGATATCTCATGAAATATATTGAACAGATTTAAAAAAAAATGTGGGTGTGTAGGTAGATGATGCACATTATTTTTATAGCACAATATATCTGTCAAAGACATTCAAAGGCATATTGGAGGAGCCAGCCAATCTGGGTCGCCTACAAGGGCGTGCACACAGAACTGTGACCCGCAGGATTTTCTTGATAACTGGTTGGGGGAATGCAGGTGGACCACTACACCGGGTCATTAAATATGCGAGTTGTATTCCTCATAATAACTTATAAAATATTCAACAAATGTATACAATGTTAGGGTATGTAGGTAGATGACACCAAAATACAGGCTAAGTTCGAATTCGTAGTCGGCAGGCCAAAGGTCACGGGTCATTAAATATGCAATTTAGTTTCCGCATGATAACTTATAAAAAATTCTACATATTTAAACAAATTTGAGTGTGTAGGTACACTGTAGATGATACCAATACAGGCTAAGTTTAAATTCGGAGTATGCAGGTCAAAGATCACAGCTCCTTAAAGATATATAATGAAATATATTGAACATAAAAAAAAAGTTGGGTGTGTAGGTAGATGATGCACAGTATTTGTATAGCACCATATATCTGTCAAAGACATTCAAAGGCATGTTGGAGGAGCCAGCCAATCTGGGTCGCCTACAATGACGCGCACACAGAACTGTGACCCGCATGTCTCTCCTGATAACTGGATGGGGGAATGCAGGTGGACCACTACACTGGGTCATTAAATATGCGAGTTGGTTTCCTCATAATAACTTATAAAATATTAAACAGATCTATAAAGAATTAGGGTGTGTAGGTAGATGACACCAAAATACAGGCTAAGTTCTAATTTGTAGTCGGCAGGCCAAAGGTCACGGCTCATTAAATATGCAATTTAGTTTCCGCATGATAACTAATAAAATATTCTACATATTTAAACAAATTTGGGTGTGTAGGTACACTGGAGATGATACCAATACAGGCTAAGTTTGAATTCGGAGTATGCCGGTCAAAGATCACAGCTCCTTAAAGATATGAAATATTCAACAGATTTATAAAAAAAATATTGGGTGTGTAGGTAGATGATTATGATGCACAGTATTTGTATAGCACCATATATCTGTCAAAGACATTCAAAGGCATATTGGAGGAGCCAGCCAATCTGGGTCGCCTACAAGGGCGTGCACACAGAACTGTGACCCGCAGGATTCTCCTGATAATTGGTTGGGGAAATGCAGGTGGACCACTACACCGGGTCATTAAATATGCGAGTTGGATTCCTCATAATAACTTATAAAATATTCAACAAATTTATAAAATGTTAGGGTATGTAGGTAGATGACACCAAAATACAGGCTCAGTTCGAATTCGTAGTCGGCAGGCCAAAGGTCACGGCTCATTAAATATGCAATTTAGTTTCCGCATGATAACTTATAAAGTATTCTACATATTTAAACAAATTTGAGTGTAGGTACACTGTAGATGATAAGGCTAAGTTTGAATTCGGAGTATGCAGGTCAAAGATCACAGCTCATTAAATATGCGAGTTGGTTTCCTCATGATATCTTATAAAATATTCAACAGATTTATAAAAAATTAGGGCGTGTAGGTAGATGACACCAAAATACAGGCTAAGTTCGAATTCGTAGTCGGCAGGCCAAAGGTCACGGGTCATTAAATATGCAATTTAGTTTCCGCATGATAACTTATAAAAAAATCTACATATTCAAACAAATTTGAGTGTGTAGGTACACTGTAGATGATACCAATACAGGCTAAGTTTAAATTCGGAGTATGCAGGTCAAAGATCACAGCTCCTTAAAGATATCTTATGAAATATATTGAACAGAAAAAAAAAATTGGGTGTGTAGGTAGATGATGCACAGTATTTGTATAGCACCATATATCTGTCAAAGACATTCAAAGGCATATTGGAAGAGCCAGCCAATCTGGGTCGCCTACAAGGGCGTGCATACAGAACTGTGACCCGCAGGATTCTCCTGATAACTGGTTGGGGAAATGCAGGTGGACCACTACACCGGGTCATTAAATATGCGAGTTGGATTCCTCATAATAACTTATAAAATATTCAACAGATTTATAAAAAAAATTAGGGTGTGTAGGTAGACAGTGGCGGACCGTGACCCGGAGGAGACAAAGCATTGGTGGGGCACAGCATTGTTCACAAACAATACAGTGCCCCTCCAATGCTTTGTCTCCTCCGGGTCACGGTCCGCCACTGTAGGTAGATGACACCAAAATACAGGCTAAGTTTGAATTCGGAGTATGCAGGTCAAAGATCACTGCTCATTAAATATTCGAGTTGGTTTCCTCATGATATCTTATAAAATATTCAATAGATTTATAAAAAAATTAGGGTGTGTAGGTAGATGACACCAACATACAGGCTAAGTTCGAATTCGTAGTCGGCAGGATAAAGGTCACGGCTCATTAAATATGCAATTTAGTTTCTGCATGATAACTTATAAAATATTCTACATATTTAAACAAATTTGAGTGTGTAGGTACACTGGAGATGATACCAACACAGGCTAAGTTTGAATTCCGAGTATGCCGGTCAAAGATCACAGCTCCTTAAAGATATGAAATATTCAACAGATTTATAAAAAAAATATTGGGTGTGTAGGTAGATGATTATGATGCACAGTATTTGTATAACACCATATATCTGTCAAAGACATTCAAATGCATATTGGAGGAGCCAGCCAATCTGGGTCGCCTATAAGGGCGTGCACACAAAACTGAGACCCACAGGTCTCTCCCAATAACTGGTTGGGGGAATGCAGGTGGACCACTACACCGGGTCATAAAATTTTCGAAATGGTTTCCTCATAATAACTTATAAAATATTCAACAGATTTATAAAAAATTAGGGTGTGTAGGTAGATGACACCAAAATACAGGCTAAGTTTGAATTCTTAGTCGGCAGGCCAAAGGTCACGGCTCATTAAATATGCAATTTAGTTTCCTCATGATAACTTATAAAGTATTCTACATATTTAAACAAATTTAAGTGTGTAGGTACACTGTAGATGATAAGGCTAAGTTTGAATTCGGAGTATGCAGGTCAAAGATCACAGCTCATTAAATATGCGAGTTGGTTTCCTCATGATATCTTATAAAATATTCAACAGATTTATAAAACATTAGGGTGTGTAGGTAGATGACACCAAATTTGCCAAAATACCGCCTAAGTTCGAATTCGTAGTCGGCAGGCCAAAGGTCACGGTTCATTAAATATGCAATTTAGTTTCCGCATGATAACTTATAAAATATTCTACATATTAAAACAAATTTGAGTGTGTAGGTACACTGGAGATGATACCAATACAGGCTAAGTTTGAATTCGGAGTATGCCGGTCAAAGATCATAACTCCTTAAAGATATGAAATATTCAACAGATTTATAAAAAAAAATATTGGGTGTGTAGGTAGATGATGCACAGTATTTGTATAGCACCATATATCTGTCAAAGACATTCAAAGGCATATTGGAGGAGCCAGCCAATCTGGGTCGCCTACAAGGGCGTGCACACAGAATTGTGACCCGCAGGATTCGCCTGATAACTGGTCGGGGAAATGCAGGTGGACCACTACACCGGGTCATTAAATATGCGAGTTGAATTCCTCATAATAACTTATAAAATATTCAACAAATTTATAAAATGTTAGGGTATGTAGGTAGATGAAACCAAAATACAGGCTAAGTTCGAATTCGTAGTCGGCAGGCCAAAGGTCACGGGTCATTAAATATGCAATTTAGTTTCCGCATGATAACTTATAAAAAATTCTACATATTTAAACAAATTTGAGTGTGTAGGTACACTGTAGATGATACCAATACAGGCTAAGTTTGAATTCGGAGTATTCAGGTCAAAGATCACAGCTCCTTAAAGATATCTTATGAAATATATTGAACATTAAAAAAAAAGTTGGGTGTGTAGGTAGATGATGCACAGTATTTGTATAGCACCATATATCTGTCAAAGACATTCAAAGGCATGTTGGAGGAGCCAGCCAATCTGGGTCGCCTACAAGGACGCGCACACAGAACTGTGACCCGCATGTCTCTCCTGATAACTGGATGGGGGAATGCAGGTGGACCACTACACTGGGTCATTAAATATGCGAGTTGGTTTCCTCATAATAACTTATAAAATATTAAACAGATCTATAAAGAATTAGGGTGTGTAGGTAGATGACACCAAAATACAGGCTAAGTTCGAATTTGAAGTCGGCAGGCCAAAGGTCACGGCTCATTAAATATGCAATTTAGTTTCCGCATGATAACTAATAAAATATTCTACATATTTAAACAAATTTGGGTGTGTAGGTACACTGTAGATGATACCAATACAGGCTAAGTTTGAATTCGGAGTATGCAGGTCAAAGATCACAGCTCCTTAAAGATATCTTATGAAATATATTGAACAGATTAAAAAAAAATTTGGGTGTGTAGGTAGATGATGCACAGTATTTGTAAAGCACCCTATATCTGTCAAAGACATTCAAAGGCATATTGGAGGAGCCAGCCAATCTGGGTCGCCTACAAGGACGCGCACACAGAACTGTGACCCGCATGTCTCTCCTGATAACTGGTTGGGGGAATGCAGGTGGACCACTACACTGGGTCATTAAATAGGCGAGTTGGTTTCCTCAAAATAACTTATAAAATATTCAACAGATTTATAAAGAATTAGGGTGTGTAGGTGGATGACACCAAAATACAGGCTAAGTTCGAATTTGAAGTCGGCAGGCCAAAGGTCACGGCTCATTAAATATGCAATTTAGTTTCCGCATAATAACTTATAAAATATTCTACATATTTAAACAAATTTGAGTGTGTAGGTACACTGGAGATGATACCAATACAGGCTAAGTTTGAATTCGGAGTATGCCGGTCAAAGATCACAGCTCCTTAAAGATATGAAATATTCAACAGATTTATAAAAAAAAAATTGGGTGTGTAGGTAGATGATTATGTTGCACAGTATTTGTATAGCACCATATATCTGTCAAAGACATTCAAAGGCATATTGGAGGAGCCAGCCAATCTGGGTCGCCTACAAGGGCGTGCACAGAGAACTGTGACCCGCAGGATTCTCCTGATAACTGGTTGGGGAAATGCAGGTGGACCACTACACCGGGTCATTAAATATGCGAGTTGGATTCCTCATAATAACTTATAAAATATTCAACAGATTTATAAAAAAATTAGGGTGTGTAGGTAGATGACACCAACATAGAGGCTAAGTTCGAATTCGTAGTCGGCAGGATAAAGGTCACGGGTCATTAAATATGCAATTTAGTTTCTGCATGATAACTTATAAAATATTCTACATATTTAAACAAATTTGAGTGTGTAGGTACACTGTAGATGATACCAATACAGGCTAAGTTTAAATTCGGAGTATACAGGTCAAAGATCACAGCTCTTTAAAGATATCTCATGAAATATATTGAACAGATTTAAAAAAAAATGTGGGTGTGTAGGTAGATGATGCACATTATTTTTATAGCACAATATATCTGTCAAAGACATTCAAAGGCATATTGGAGGAGCCAGCCAATCTGGGTCGCCTACAAGGGCGTGCACACAGAACTGTGACCCGCAGGATTTTCTTGATAACTGGTTGGGGGAATGCAGGTGGACCACTACACCGGGTCATTAAATATGCAAGTTGTATTCCTCATAATAACTTATAAAATATTCAACAAATGTATACAATGTTAGGGTATGTAGGTAGATGACACCAAAATACAGGCTAAGTTCGAATTCGTAGTCGGCAGGCCAAAGGTCACGGGTCATTAAATATGCAATTTAGTTTCCGCATGATAACTTATAAAAAATTCTACATATTTAAACAAATTTGAGTGTGTAGGTACACTGTAGATGATACCAATACAGGCTAAGTTTAAATTCGGAGTATGCAGGTCAAAGATCACAGCTCCTTAAAGATATATAATGAAATATATTGAACATAAAAAAAAAAGTTGGGTGTGTAGGTAGATGATGCACAGTATTTGTATAGCACCATATATCTGTCAAAGACATTCAAAGGCATGTTGGAGGAGCCAGCCAATCTGGGTCGTCTACAATGACGCGCACACAGAACTGTGACCCGCATGTCTCTCCTGATAACTGGATGGGGGAATGCAGGTGGACCACTACACTGGGTCATTAAATATGCGAGTTGGTTTCCTCATAATAACTTATAAAATATTAAACAGATCTATAAAGAATTAGGGTGTGTAGGTAGATGACACCAAAATACAGGCTAAGTTCTAATTTGTAGTCGGCAGGCCAAAGGTCACGGCTCATTAAATATGCAATTTAGTTTCCGCATGATAACTAATAAAATATTCTACATATTTAAACAAATTTGGGTGTGTAGGTACACTGGAGATGATACCAATACAGGCTAAGTTTGAATTCGGAGTATGCCGGTCAAAGATCACAGCTCCTTAAAGATATGAAATATTCAACAGATTTATAAAAAAAATATTGGGTGTGTAGGTAGATGATTATGATGCACAGTATTTGTATAGCACCATATATCTGTCAAAGACATTCAAAGGCATATTGGAGGAGCCAGCCAATCTGGGTCGCCTACAAGGGCGTGCACACAGAACTGTGACCCGCAGGATTCTCCTGATAATTGGTTGGGGAAATGCAGGTGGACCACTACACCGGGTCATTAAATATGCGAGTTGGATTCCTCATAATAACTTATAAAATATTCAACAAATTTATAAAATGTTAGGGTATGTAGGTAGATGACACCAAAATACAGGCTCAGTTCGAATTCGTAGTCGGCAGGCCAAAGGTCACGGCTCATTAAATATGCAATTTAGTTTCCGCATGATAACTTATAAAGTATTCTACATATTTAAACAAATTTGAGTGTAGGTACACTGTAGATGATAAGGCTAAGTTTGAATTCGGAGTATGCAGGTCAAAGATCACAGCTCATTAAATATGCGAGTTGGTTTCCTCATGATATCTTATAAAATATTCAACAGATTTATAAAAAATTAGGGCGTGTAGGTAGATGACACCAAAATACAGGCTAAGTTCGAATTCGTAGTCGGCAGGCCAAAGGTCACGGGTCATTAAATATGCAATTTAGTTTCCGCATGATAACTTATAAAAAAATCTACATATTCAAACAAATTTGAGTGTGTAGGTACACTGTAGATGATACCAATACAGGCTAAGTTTAAATTCGGAGTATGCAGGTCAAAGATCACAGCTCCTTAAAGATATCTTATGAAATATATTGAACAGAAAAAAAAAATTGGGTGTGTAGGTAGATGATGCACAGTATTTGTATAGCACCATATATCTGTCAAAGACATTCAAAGGCATATTGGAAGAGCCAGCCAATCTGGGTCGCCTACAAGGGCGTGCATACAGAACTGTGACCCGCAGGATTCTCCTGATAACTGGTTGGGGAAATGCAGGTGGACCACTACACCGGGTCATTAAATATGCGAGTTGGATTCCTCATAATAACTTATAAAATATTCAACAGATTTATAAAAAAAATTAGGGTGTGTAGGTAGACAGTGGCGGACCGTGACCCGGAGGAGACAAAGCATTGGAGGGGCACAGCATTGTTCACAAACAATACAGTGCCCCTCCAATGCTTTGTCTCCTCCGGGTCACGGTCCGCCACTGTAGGTAGATGACACCAAAATACAGGCTAAGTTCGAATTCGTAGTCGGCAGGCCAAAGGTCACGGCTCATTAAATATGCAATTTAGTTTCCGCATGATAACTTATAAAATATTCTACATATTTAAACAAATTTGAGTGTGTAGGTACACTGTAGATGATAAGGCTAAGTTTAAATTCGAGGTATGCAGGTCAAAGATCACAGCTCATTAAATATGCGAGTTGGTTTCCTCATGATATCTTATAAAATATTCAATAGATTTATAAAAAAATTAGGGTGTGTAGGTAGATGACACCAACATACAGGCTAAGTTCGAATTCGTAGTCGGCAGGATAAAGGTCACGGCTCATTAAATATGCAATTTAGTTTCTGCATGATAACTTATAAAATATTCTACATATTTAAACAAATTTGAGTGTGTAGGTACACTGGAGATGATACCAACACAGGCTAAGTTTGAATTCCGAGTATGCCGGTCAAAGATCACAGCTCCTTAAAGATATGAAATATTCAACAGATTTATAAAAAAAATATTGGGTGTGTAGGTAGATGATTATGATGCACAGTATTTGTATAACACCATATATCTGTCAAAGACATTCAAATGCATATTGGAGGAGCCAGCCAATCTGGGTCGCCTATAAGGGCGTGCACACAAAACTGAGACCCACAGGTCTCTCCCAATAACTGGTTGGGGGAATGCAGGTGGACCACTACACCGGGTCATAAAATTTTCGAAATGGTTTCCTCATAATAACTTATAAAATATTCAACAGATTTATAAAAAATTAGGGTGTGTAGGTAGATGACACCAAAATACAGGCTAAGTTTGAATTCTTAGTCGGCAGGCCAAAGGTAACGGCTCATTAAATATGCAATTTAGTTTCCTCATGATAACTTATAAAGTATTCTACATATTTAAACAAATTTAAGTGTGTAGGTACACTGTAGATGATAAGGCTAAGTTTGAATTCGGAGTATGCAGGTCAAAGATCACAGCTCATTAAATATGCGAGTTGGTTTCCTCATGATATCTTATAAAATATTCAACAGATTTATAAAACATTAGGGTGTGTAGGTAGATGACACCAAATTTGCCAAAATACCGGCTAAGTTCGAATTCGTAGTCGGCAGGCCAAAGGTCACGGTTCATTAAATATGCAATTTAGTTTCCGCATGATAACTTATAAAATATTCTACATATTAAAACAAATTTGAGTGTGTAGGTACACTGGAGATGATACCAATACAGGCTAAGTTTGAATTCGGAGTATGCCGGTCAAAGATCATAACTCCTTAAAGATATGAAATATTCAACAGATTTATAAAAAAAAATATTGGGTGTGTAGGTAGATGATGCACAGTATTTGTATAGCACCATATATCTGTCAAAGACATTCAAAGGCATATTGGAGGAGCCAGCCAATCTGGGTCGCCTACAAGGGCGTGCACACAGAATTGTGACCCGCAGGATTCGCCTGATAACTGGTCGGGGAAATGCAGGTGGACCACTACACCGGGTCATTAAATATGCGAGTTGAATTCCTCATAATAACTTATAAAATATTCAACAAATTTATAAAATGTTAGGGTATGTAGGTAGATGAAACCAAAATACAGGCTAAGTTCGAATTCGTAGTCGGCAGGCCAAAGGTCACGGGTCATTAAATATGCAATTTAGTTTCCGCATGATAACTTATAAAAAATTCTACATATTTAAACAAATTTGAGTGTGTAGGTACACTGTAGATGATACCAATACAGGCTAAGTTTGAATTCGGAGTATTCAGGTCAAAGATCACAGCTCCTTAAAGATATCTTATGAAATATATTGAACAGATTAAAAAAAAAATTTGGGTGTGTAGGTAGATGATGCACAGTATTTGTAAAGCACCATATATCTGTCAAAGACATTCAAAGGCATATTGGAGGAGCCAGCCAATCTGGGTCGCCTACAAGGACGCGCACACAGAACTGTGACCCGCATGTCTTTCCTGATAACTGGTTGGGGGAATGCAGGTGGACCACTACACTGGGTCATTAAATATGCGAGTTGGTTTCCTCATGATATCTTATAAAATATTCAACAGATTTATAAAGAATTAGGGTGTGTAGGTAGATGACACCAAAATACAGGCTAAGTTCGAATTTGTAGTCGGCAGGCCAAAGGTCACGGCTCATTAAATATGCAATTTAGTTTCCGCATGATAACTTATAAAATATTCTACATATTTAAACAAATTTGAGTGTGTAGGTACACTGTAGATGATACCAATACAGGCTAAGTTTGAATTCGGAGTATGCCGGTCAAAGATCACAGCTCCTTAAAGATATGAAATATTCAACAGATTTATAAAAAAAATATTGGGTGTGTAGGTAGATGATTATGATGCACAGTATTTGTATAACACCATATATCTGTCAAAGACATTCAAATGCATATTGGAGGAGCCAGCCAATCTGGGTCGCCTACAAGGACGCGCACACAGAACTGTGACCCGCATGTCTTTCCTGATAACTGGTTGGGGGAATGCAGGTGGACCACTACACTGGGTCATTAAATTTTCGAGTTGGTTTCCTCATAATAACTTATAAAATATTCAACAGATTTATAAAAAATTAGGGTGTGTAGGTAGATGACACCAAAATACAGGCTAAATTTGAATTCTTAGTCGGCAGGCCAAAGGTCACGGCTCATTAAATATGCAATTTAGTTTCCTCATGATAACTTATAAAGTATTCTACATATTTAAACAAATTTGAGTGTGTAGGTACACTGTAGATGATAAGGCTAAGTTTGAATTCGGAGTATGCAGGTCAAAGATCACAGCTCATTAAATATGCGAGTTGGTTTCCTCATGATATCTTATAAAATATTCAACAGATTTATAAAACATTAGGGTGTGTAGGTAGATGACACCAAATTTGCCAAAATACCGGCTAAGTTCGAATTCGTAGTCGGCAGGCCAAAGGTCACGGTTCATGAAACATGCAATTTAGTTTCCGCATGATAACTAATAAAATATTCTACATATTTAAACAAATTTGAGTGTGTAGGTACACTGGAGATGATACCAATACAGGCTAAGTTTGAATTCGGAGTATGCCGGTCAAAGATCACAGCTCCTTAAAGATATGAAATATTTAACAGATTTATAAAAAAAAAATTGGGTGTGTAGGTAGATGCTTATGATGCACAGTATTTGTATTGCACCATATATCTGTCAAAGACATTCAAAGGCATATTGGAGGAGCCAGCCAATCTGGGTCGCCTACAAGGGCGTGCACACAGATTTGTGACCCGCAGGATTCTCCTGATAACTGGTTGGGGAAATGCAGGTGGACCACTACACCGGGTCATTAAATATGCGAGTTGGATTCCTCATAATAACTTATAAAATATTCAACAGATTTAAAAAAAAAAATAGGGTGTGTAGGTAGATGACACCAAAATACAGGCTAAGTTCGAATTCGTAGTCGGCAGGCCAAAGGTCACGGCTCATTAAATATGCAATTTAGTTTCCGCATGATAACTTATAAAATATTCTACATATTTAAACAAATTTGAGTGTGTAGGTACACTGTAGATGATAAGGCTAAGTTTAAATTCGGAGTATGCAGGTCAAAGATCACAGCTCATTAAATATGCGAGTTGGTTTCCTCATGATATCTTATAAAATATTCAACAGATTTATAAAACATTAGGGTGTGTAGGTAGATGACACCAAATTTGCCAAAATATCGGCTTAGTTCGAATTCGTAGTCCGCAGGCCAAATGTCACGGCTCATTAAATATGCAATTTAGTTTCCGCATGATAACTTATAAAATATTCTACATATTTAAACAAATTTGAGTGTGTAGGTACACTGTAGATGATACCAATACAGGCTAAGTTTGAATTCGGAGTATGCAGGTCAAAGATCACAGCTCCTTAAAGATATCTTATGAAATATATTGAACAGATTAAAAAAAAAATTTGGGTGTGTAGGTAGATGATGCACAGTATTTGTAAAGCACCATATATCTGTCAAAGACATTCAAAGGCATATTGGAGGAGCCAGCCAATCTGGGTCGCCTACAAGGAGGCGCACACAGAACTGTGACCCGCATGTCTCTCCTGATAACTGGTTGGGGGAATGCAGGTGGACCACTACACTGGGTCATAAAATTTTCGAGTTGGTTTCCTCATAATAACTTATAAAATATTCAACAGATTTATAAAGAATTAGGGTGTGTAGGTAGATGACACCAAAATACAGGCTAAGTTCGAATTTGAAGTCGGCAGGCCAAAGGTCACGACTCATTAAATATGCAATTTAGTTTCCGCATGATGACTTATAAAATATTCTACATATTTAAACAAATTTGAGTGTGTAGGTACACTGGAGATGATACCAATACAGGCTAAGTTTGAATTCGGAGTATGCCGGTCAAAGATCACAGCTCTTTAAAGATATCTTATGAAATATATTGAACAGATTTTTAAAAAAATGTGGGTGTGTAGGTAGATGATGCACATTATTTGTATAACACCATATATCTGTCAAAGACATTCAAAGGCATATTGGAGGAGCCAGCCAATCTGGGTCGCCAACAAGGGCGTGCACACAGAACTGTGACCCGCAGGATTCTCTTGATAACTGGTTAGAGGAATGCAGGTGGACCACTACACCGGGTCATTAAATATGCGAGTTGGATTCCTCATAATAACTTATAAAATATTCAACAAATTTATAAAATGTTAGGGTATGTAGGTAGATGACACCAAAATACAGGCTCAGTTCGAATTCGTAGTCGGCAGGCCAAAGGTCACGGCTCATTAAATATGCAATTTAGTTTCCGCATGATAACTTATAAAGTATTCTACATATTTAAACAAATTTGAGTGTAGGTACACTGTAGATGATAAGGCTAAGTTTGAATTATGAGTATGCAGGTCAAAGATCACAGCTCATTAAATATGCGAGTTGGTTTCCTCATGATATCTTATAAAATATTCAACAGATTTATAAAAAATTAGGGCTTGTAGGTAGATGACACCAAAATACAGGCTAAGTTCGAATTCGTAGTCGGCAGGCCAAAGGTCACGGGTCATTAAATATGCAATTTAGTTTCCGCATGATAACTTATAAAAAATTATACATATTTAAACAAATTTGAGTGTGTAGGTACACTGTAGATGATACCAATACAGGCTAAGTTTAAATTCGGAGTATGCAGGTCAAAGATCACAGCTCCATAAAGATAACTTATGAAATATATTGAACAGAAAAAAAAAATTGGGTGTGTAGGTAGATGATGCACAGTATTTGTATAGCACCATTTATCTGTCAAAGACATTCAAAGGCATATTGGAGGAGCCAGCCAATCTGGGTCGCCTACAAGGACGCGCACACAGAACTGTGACCCACATGTCTCTCCTGATAACTGGTTGGGGGAATGCAGGTGGACCACTACACTGGGTCATTAAATATGCAAGTTGGTTTCCTCATAATAACTTATAAAATATTCAACAGATCTATAAAGAATTAGGGTGTGTAGGTAGATGACACCAAAATACAGGCTAAGTTCTAATTTGTAGTCGGCAGGCCAAAGGTCACGGCTCATTAAATATGCAATTTAGTTTCCGCATGATAACTTATAAAATATTCTACATATTTAAACAAATTTGAGTGTGTAGGTACACTGTAGATGATAAGGCTAAGTTTAAATTCGGAGTATGCAGGTCAAAGATCACAGCTCATTAAATATGCGAGTTGGTTTCCTCATGATATCTTATAAAATATTCAACAGATTTATAAAACATTAGGGTGTGTAGGTAGATGACACCAAATTTGCCAAAATACCGGCTAAGTTCGAAATCGTAGTCGGCAGGCCAAAGGTCACGGTTCATTAAATATGCAATTTAGTTTCCGCATGATAACTTATAAAATATTCCACATATTTAAACAAATTTGAGTGAGTAGGTACACTGGAGATGATACCAATACAGGCTAAGTTTGAATTCGGAGTATGCCGGTCAAAGATCACAACTCCTTAAAGATATGAAATATTTAACAGATTTATAAAAAAAATATTGGGTGTGTAGGCAGATGATTATGATGCACAGTATTTGTATAGCACCATATATCTGTCAAAGACATTCAAAGGCATATTGGAGGAGCCAGCCAATCTGGGTCGCCTACAAGGGCGTGCACACAGAACTGTGACCCGCAGGATTCGCCTGATAACTGGTTGGGGGAATGCAGGTGGACCACTACACCGGGTCATTAAATGAGCGAGTTGGATTCCTCATAATAACTTATAAAATATTCAACAGATTTATAAAAAATTAGGGTGTGTAGGTAGATGACACCAAAATACAGGCTAAGTTTGAATTCGTAGTCGGCAGGCCAAAGGTCACGGCTCATTAAATATGCAATTTAGTTTCCTCATGATAACTTATAAAGTATTCTACATATTTAAACAAATTTGAGTGTGTAGGTACACTGTAGATGATAAGGCTAAGTTTGAATTCGGAGTATGCAGGTCAAAGATCACAGCTAATTAAATATGCGAGTTGGTTTCCTCATAATATCTTATAAAATATTCAACAGATTTATAAAACATTAGGGTGTGTAGGTAGATGACACCAAATTTGCCAAAATACCGGCTAAGTTCGAAATCGTAGTCGGCAGGCCAAAGGTCACGGTTCATTAAATATGCAATTTAGTTTCCGCATGATAACTTATAAAATATTCCACATATTTAAACAAATTTGAGTGTGTAGGTACACTGGAGATGATACCAATACAGGCTAAGTTTGAATTCGGAGTATGCCGGTCAAAGATCACAACTCCTTAAAGATATGAAATATTCAATAGATTTATAAAAAAAATTTGGGTGTGTAGGTAGATGATGCACAGTATTTGTAAAGCACCATATATCTGTCAAAGACATTCAAAGGCATATTGGAGGAGCCAGCCAATCTGGGTCGCCTACAAGGGCGTGCACACAGAACTGTGACCCGCAGGATTCGCCTGATAACTGGTTGGGGAAATGCAGGTGGACCACTACACCGGGTCATTAAATATGCGAGTTGGATTCCTCATAATAACTTATAAAATATTCAACAGATTTATAAAAAAATTAGGGTGTGTAGGTAGATGACACCAAAATACAGGCTAAGTTCGAATTCGTAGTCGGCAGGATAAAGGTCACGGCTCATTAAATATGCAATTTAGTTTCTGCGTGATAACTTATAAAGTATTCTACATATTTAAACAAATTTAAGTGTGTAGGTACACTGTAGATGATAAGGCTAAGTTTGAATTCGGAGTATGCAGGTCAAAGATCACAGCTCATTAAATATGCGAGTTGGTTTCCTCATGATATCTTATAAAATATTCAACAGATTTATAAAACATTAGGGTGTGTAGGTAGATGACACCAAATTTGCCAAAATACCGGCTAAGTTCGAATTCGTAGTCGGCAGGCCAAAGGACACGGTTCATTAAATATGCAATTTAGTTTCCGCATGATAACTTATAAAATATTCTACATATTTAAACAAATTTGAGTGTGTAGGTACACTGGAGATGATACCAATACAGGCTAAGTTTGAATTCGGAGTATGCCGGTCAAAGATCACAACTCCTTAAAGATATGAAATATTCAACAGATTTATAAACAAAAATATTGGGTGTGTAGGTAGATGATTATGATGCACAGTATTTGTATAGCACCATATATCTGTCAAAGACATTCAAAGGCATATTGGAGGAGCCAGCCAATCTGGGTCGCCTACAAGGGCGTGCACACAGAACTGTGACCCGCAGGATTCGCCTGATAACTGGTTTGGGGAATGCAGGTGGACCACTACACCGGGTCATTAAATGAGCGAGTTGGATTCCTCATAATAACTTATAAAATATTCAACAGATTTATAAAAAAATAGGGTGTGTAGGTAGATGACACCAAAATACAGGCTAAGTTTGAATTCGTAGTCGGCAGGCCAAAGGTCACGGCTCATTAAATATGCAATTTAGTTTCTTCATGATAACTTATAAAGTATTCTACATATTTAAACAAATTTGAGTGTGTAGGTACACTGTAGATGATAAGGCTAAGTTTGAATTCGGAGTATGCAGGTCAAAGATCACAGCTCATTAAATATGCGAGTTGGTTTCCTCATGATATCTTATAAAATATTCAACAGATTTATAAAACATTAGGGTGTGTAGGTAGATGACACCAAATTTGCCAAAATACCGGCTAAGTTCGAATTCGTAGTCGGCAGGCCAAAGGTCACGGTTCATTAAATATGCAATTTAGTTTCCGCATGATAACTTATAAAATATTCTACATAATTAAACAAATTTGAGTGTGTAGGTACACTGGAGATGATACCAATACAGGCTAAGTTTGAATTCGGAGTATGCCGGTCAAAGATCACAACTCCTTAAAGATATGAAATATTCAACAGATTTATAAAAAAAATATTGGGTGTGTAGGTAGATGATTATGATGCACAGTATTTGTATAGCACCATATATCTGTCAAAGACATTCAAAGGCATATTGGAGGAGCCAGCCAATCTGGGTCGCCTACAAGGGCGTGCACACAGAACTGTGACCCGCATGATTCTCATGATAACTGGTTGGGGAAATGCAGGTGGACCACCACACCGGGTCATTAAATATGCGAGTTGGATTCCTCATAATAACTTATAAAATATTCAACAGATTTATAAAAAAACTAGGGTGTGTAGGTAGATGACACCAAAATACAGGCTAAGTTCGAATTCGTAGTCGACAGGATAAAGGTCACGGCTCATTAAATATGCAATTTAGTTTCTGCATGATAACTTATGAAATATTCTACATATTTAAGCAAATTTGAGTGTGTAGGTACACTGGAGATGATACCAATACAGGCTAAGTTTGAATTCGGGGTATGCAGGTGGAAGATCACAGCTCCTTAAAGATATGAAATATTGAACAGATTTTAATAAAAATGTGGGTGTGTAGGTAGATGATGATGACTCACAGTATTTGTATAGCACCATATATCTGTCAAAGACATTCAAATGCATATTGGAGGAGCCAGCCAATCTGGGTCGCCTATAAGGGCGTGCACACAGAACTGTGACCCACAGGTCTCTCCCAATAACTGGTTGGGGAAAGCAGGTGAACCACTACACCGGGTCATTAAATGAGCGAGTTGGAATCCTCATAATAACTTATAAAATATTCAACAGATTTATAAAAAATTAGGGTGTGTAGGTAGATGACACCAAAATACAGGCTAAGTTTGAATTCGTAGTCGGCAGGCCAAAGGTCACGGCTCATTAAATATGCAATTTAGTTTCCGCATGATAACTTATAAAATAGTCTACATAATTAAACAAATTTGAGTGTGTAGGTACACTGGAGATGATACCAATACAGGCTAAGTTTGAATTCGGAGTATGCAGGTCAAAGATCACAACTCCTTAAAGATATGAAATATTCAACAGATTTATAAAAAAAATATTGGGTGTGTAGGTAGATGATTATGATGCACAGTATTTGTATAGCACCATATATCTGTCAAAGACATTCAAAGGCATATTGGAGGAGCCGGCCAATCTGGGTCGCCTACAAGGGCGTGCACACAGAACTGTGACCCGCACTATTCTCATGATAACTGGTTGGGGAAATGCAGGTGGACCACCACACCGGGTCATTAAATATGCGAGTTGGATTCCTCATAATAACTTATAAAATATTCAACAGATTTATAAAAAATTAGGGTGTGTAGGTAGATGACACCAAAATACAGGCTAAGTTTGAATTCGTAGTCGGCAGGCCAAAGGTCACGGCTCATTAAATATGCAATTTAGTTTCCGCATGATAACTTATAAAATATTCTACATATTTAAACAAATTTGAGTGTGTAGGTACACTGGAGATGGTACCAATACAGGCTAAGTTTGAATTCGGAGTATGCCGGTCAAAGATCACAACTCCTTAAAGATATGAAATATTCAACAGATTTATAAAAAAAATATTGGGTGTGTAGGTAGATGATTATGATGCACAGTATTTGTATAGCACCATATATCTGTCAAAGACATTCAAAGGCATATTGGAGGAGCCAGCCAATCTGGGTCGCCTACAAGGGCGTGCACACAGAACTGTGACCCGCACTATTCTCATGATAACTGGTTGGGGAAATGCAGGTGGACCACCACACCGGGTCATTAAATATGCGAGTTGGATTCCTCATAATATCTTATAAAATATTCAACAGATTTATAAAAAAAACTAGGGTGTGTAGGTAGATGACACCAAAATACAGGCTAAGTTCGAATTCGTAGTCGGCAGGATAAAGGTCACGGCTCATTAAATATGCAATTTAGTTTCTGCATGATAACTTATAAAATATTCTACATATTTAAACAAATTTGAGTGTGTAGGTACACTGGAGATGGTACCAATACAGGCTAAGTTTGAATTCGGAGTATGCCGGTCAAAGATCACAACTCCTTAAAGATATGAAATATTCAACAGATTTATAAAAAAAATATTGGGTGTGTAGGTAGATGATTATGATGCACAGTATTTGTATAGCACCATATATCTGTCAAAGACATTCAAAGGCATATTGGAGGAGCCAGCCAATCTGGGTCGCCTACAAGGGCGTGCACACAGAACTGTGACCTGCATGATTCTCATGATAACTGGTTGGGGAAATGCAGGTGGACCACCACACCGGGTCATTAAATATGCGAGTTGGATTCCTCATAATAACTTATAAAATATTCAACAGATTTATAAAAAAACTAGGGTGTGTAGGTAGATGACACCAAAATACAGGCTAAGTTTGAATTCGTAGTCGGCAGGCCAAAGGTCACGGCTCATTAAATATGCAATTTAGTTTCCGCATGATAACTTATAAAATATTCTACATATTTAAACAAATTTGAGTGTGTAGGTACACTGGAGATGGTACCAATACAGGCTAAGTTTGAATTCGGAGTATGCCGGTCAAAGATCACAACTCCTTAAAGATATGAAATATTCAACAGATTTATAAAAAAAATATTGGGTGTGTAGGTAGATGATTATGATGCACAGTATTTGTATAGCACCATATATCTGTCAAAGACATTCAAAGGCATATTGGAGGAGCCAGCCAATCTGGGTCGCCTACAAGGGCGTGCACACAGAACTGTGACCCGCACTATTCTCATGATAACTGGTTGGGGAAATGCAGGTGGACCACCACACCGGGTCATTAAATATGCGAGTTGGATTCCTCATAATATCTTATAAAATATTCAACAGATTTATAAAAAAAACTAGGGTGTGTAGGTAGATGACACCAAAATACAGGCTAAGTTCGAATTCGTAGTCGGCAGGATAAAGGTCACGGCTCATTAAATATGCAATTTAGTTTCTGCATGATAACTTATAAAATATTCTACATATTTAAACAAATTTGAGTGTGTAGGTACACTGGAGATGGTACCAATACAGGCTAAGTTTGAATTCGGAGTATGCCGGTCAAAGATCACAACTACTTAAAGATATGAAATATTTAACAGATTTATAAAAAAAATATTGGGTGTGTAGGTAGATGATTATGATGCACAGTATTTGTATAGCACCATATATCTGTCAAAGACATTCAAAGGCATATTGGAGGAGCCAGCCAATCTGGGTCGCCTACAAGGGCGTGCACACAGAACTGTGACCTGCATGATTCTCATGATAACTGGTTGGGGAAATGCAGGTGGACCACCACACCGGGTCATTAAATATGCGAGTTGGATTCCTCATAATAACTTATAAAATATTCAACAGATTTATAAAAAAACTAGGGTGTGTAGGTAGATGACACCAAAATACAGGCTAAGTTCGAATTCGTAGTCGGCAGGATAAAGGTCACGGCTCATTAAATATGCAATTTAGTTTCTGCATGATAACTTATGAAATATTCTACATATTTAAGCAAATTTGAGTGTGTAGGTACACTGGAGATGATACCAATACAGGCTAAGTTTGAATTCGGGGTATGCAGGTGGAAGATCACAGCTCCTTAAAGATATGAAATATTCAACAGATTTTAATAAAACTTTGGGTGTGTAGGTAGATGATGGTGACTCACAGTATTTGTATAGCACCATATATCTGTCAAAGACATTCAAATGCATATTGGAGGAGCCAGCCAATCTGGGTCGCCTATAAGGGCGTGCACACAGAACTGTGACCCACAGGTCTCTCCCAATAACTGGTTGGGGGAATGCAGGTGAACCACTACACCGGGTCATTAAACAGGCGAGTTGGAATCCTCATAATAACTTATAAAATATTCAACAGATTTATAAAAAATTAGGGTGTGTAGGTAGATGACACCAAAATACAGGCTAAGTTTGAATTCGTAGTCGGCAGGCCAAAGGTCACGGCTCATTAAATATGCAATTTAGTTTCCGCATGATAACTTATAAAATAGTCTACATAATTAAACAAATTTGAGTGTGTAGGTACACTGGAGATGATACCAATACAGGCTAAGTTTGAATTCGGAGTATGCCGGTCAAAGATCACAACTCCTTAAAGATATGAAATATTCAACAGATTTATAAAAAAAATATTGGGTGTGTAGGTAGATGATTATGATGCACAGTATTTGTATAGCACCATATATCTGTCAAAGACATTCAAAGGCATATTGGAGGAGCCGGCCAATCTGGGTCGCCTACAAGGGCGTGCACACAGAACTGTGACCCGCATGATTCTCATGATAACTGGTTGGGGAAATGCAGGTGGACCACCACACCGGGTCATTAAATATGCGAGTTGGATTCCTCATAATAACTTATAAAATATTCAACAGATTTATAAAAAAAACTAGGGTGTGTAGGTAGATGACACCAAAATACAGGCTAAGTTCGAATTCGTAGTCGGCAGGATAAAGGTCACGGCTCATTAAATATGCAATTTAGTTTCTGCATGATAACTTATAAAATATTCTACATATTTAAACAAATTTGAGTGTGTAGGTACACTGGAGATGATACCAATACAGGCTAAGTTTGAATTCGGAGTATGCCGGTCAAAGATCACAACTCCTTAAAGATATGAAATATTCAACAGATTTATAAAAAAAATATTGGGTGTGTAGGTAGATGATTATGATGCACAGTATTTGTATAGCACCATATATATGTCAAAGACATTCAAAGGCATATTGGAGGAGCCAGCCAATCTGGGTCGCCTACAAGGGCGTGCACACAGAACTGTGACCCGCAGGATTCGCCTGATAACTGGTTGGGGGAATGCAGGTGGACCACTACACCGGGTCATTAAATGAGCGAGTTGGATTCCTCATAATAACTTATAAAATATTCAACAGATTTATAAAAGATTAGGGTGTGTAGGTAGATGACACCAAAATACAGGCTAAGTTTGAATTCGTAGTCGGCAGGCCAAAGGTCACGGCTCATTAAATATGCAATTTAGTTTCCTCATGATAACTTATAAAGTATTCTACATATTTAAACAAATTTGAGTGTGTAGGTACACTGTAGATGATAAGGCTAAGTTTGAATTCGGAGTATGCAGGTCAAAGATCACAGCTCATTAAATATGCGAGTTGGTTTCCTCATGATATCTTATAAAATATTCAACAGATTTATAAAACATTAGGGTGTGTAGGTAGATGACACCAAATTTGCCAAAATACCGGCTAAGTTCGAATTTGTAGTCGGCAGGCCAAAGGTCACGGTTCATTAAATATGCAATTTAGTTTCCGCATGATAACTTATAAAATATTCTACATAATTAAACAAATTTGAGTGTGTAGGTACACTGGAGATGATACCAATACAGGCTAAGTTTGAATTCGGGGTATGCAGGTGGAAGATCACAGCTCCTTAAAGATATGAAATATTCAACAGATTTTAATAAAAATTTGGGTGTGTAGGTAGATGATGATGACTCACAGTATTTGTATAGCACCATATATCTGTCAAAGACATTCAAATGCATATTGGAGGAGCCAGCCAATCTGGGTCGCCTATAAGGGCGTGCACACAGAACTGTGACCCACAGGTCTCTCCCAATAACTGGTTGGGGGAATGCAGGTGAACCACTACACCGGGTCATTAAATGAGCGAGTTGGATTCCTCATAATAACTTATAAAATATTCAACAGATTTATAACAAATTAGGGTGTGTAGGTAGATGACACCAAAATACAGGCTAAGTTTGAATTCGTAGTCGGCAGGCCAAAGGTCACGGCTCATTAAATATGCAATTTAGTTTCCGCATGATAACTTATAAAATATTCTACATAATTAAAAAAATTTGAGTGTGTAGGTACACTGGAGATGATACCAATATAGGCTAAGTTTGAATTCGGAGTATGCCGGTCAAAGATCACAACTCCTTAAAGATATGAAATATTTAACAGATTCATAAAAAAAATATTGGGTGTGTAGGTAGATGATTATGATGCACAGTATTTGTATAGCACCATATATCTGTCAAAGACATTCAAAGGCATATTGGAGGAGCCAGCTAATCTGGGTCGCCTACAAGGGCGTGCACACAGAACTGTGACCCGCATGATTCTCATGATAACTGGTTGGGGAAATGCAGGTGGACCACCACACCGGGTCATTAAATATGCGAGTTGGATTCCTCATAATAACTTATAAAATATTCAACAGATTTATAAAAAAAACTAGGGTGTGTAGGTAGATGACACCAAAATACAGGCTAAGTTCGAATTCGTAGTCGGCAGGATAAAGGTCACGGCTCATTAAATATGCAATTTAGTTTCTGCATGATAACTTATAAAATATTCTACATATTTAAACAAATTTGAGTGTGTAGGTACACTGGAGATGATACCAATACAGGCTAAGTTTGAATTCGGAGTATGCAGGTGGAAGATCACAGCTCCTTAAAGATATGAAATATTCAATAGATTTTAATAAAAATTTGGGTGTGTAGGTAGATGATGATGACTCACAGTATTTGTATAGCACCATATATCTGTCAAAGACATTCAAATGCATATTGGAGGAGCCAGCCAATCTGGGTCGCCTATAAGGGCGTGCACACAGAACTGTGACCCACAGGTCTCTCCCAATAACTGGTTGGGGGAATGCAGGTGGACCACTACACCGGGTCATTAAATGAGCGAGTTGGATTCCTCATAATAACTTATAAAATATTCAACAGATTTATAAAAAATTAGGGTGTGTAGGTAGATGACACCAAAATACAGGCTAAGTTTGAATTCGTAGTCGGCAGGCCAAAGGTCACGGCTCATTAAATATGCAATTTAGTTTCCGCATGATAACTTATAAAATATTCTACATATTTAAACAAATTTGAGTGTGTAGGTACACTGTAGATGATAAGGCTAAGTTTAAATTCGGAGTATGCAGGTCAAAGATCACAGCTCATTAAATATGCGAGTTGGTTTCCTCATGATATCTTATAAAATATTCAACAGATTTATAAAACATTAGGGTGTGTAGGTAGATGACACCAAATTTGCCAAAATATCGGCTTAGTTCGAATTCGTAGTCCGCAGGCCAAAGGTCACGGCTCATTAAATATGCAATTTAGTTTCCGCATGATAACTTATAAAATATTCTACATATTTAAACAAATTTGAGTGTGTAGGTACACTGTAGATGATACCAATACAGGCTAAGTTTGAATTCGGAGTATGCAGGTCAAAGATCACAGCTCCTTAAAGATATCTTATGAAATATATTGGACAGATAAAAAAAAAAATTTGGGTGTATAGGTAGATGATGCACAGTATTTGTAAAGCACCATATATCTGTCAAAGACATTCAAAGGCATATTGGAGGAGCCAGCCAATCTGGGTCGCCTACAAGGACGCGCACACAGAACTGTGACCCGCATGTCTCTCCTGATAACTGGTTGGGGGAATGCAGGTGGACCACTACACTGGGTCATAAAATTTTCGAGTTGGTTTCCTCATAATAACTTATAAAATACTCAACAGATTTATAAAGAATTAGGGTGTGTAGGTAGATGACACCAAAATACAAGCTAAGTTCGAATTTGAAGTCGGCAGGCCAAAGGTCACGGCTCATTAAATATGCAATTTAGTTTCCGCATGATGACTTATAAAATATTCTACATATTTAAACAAATTTGAGTGTGTAGGTACACTGGAGATGATACCAATACAGGCTAAGTTTGAATTCGGAGTATGCCGGTCAAAGATCACAGTTCTTTAAAGATATCTTATTAAATATATTGAACAGATTTTAAAAAAAATGTGGGTGTGTAGGTAGATGATGCACATTATTTGTATAACACCATATATCTGTCAAAGACATTCAAAGGCATATTGGAGGAGCCAGCCAATCTGGGTCGCCTACAAGGGCGTGCACACAGAACTGTGACTCGCAGGATTCTCTTGATAACTGGTTGGGGGAATGCAGGTGGACCACTACACCGGGTCATTAAATATGCGAGTTGGATTCCTCATAATAACTTATAAAATATTCAACAAATTTATAAAATGTTAGGGTATGTAGGTAGATGACACCAAAATACAGGCTCAGTTCGAATTCGTAGTCGGCAGGCCAAAGGTCACGGCTCATTAAATATGCAATTTAGTTTCCGCATGATAACTTATAAAGTATTCTACATATTTAAAAAAATTTGAGTGTGTAGGTACACTGGAGATGATACCAATATAGGCTAAGTTTGAATTCGGAGTATGCCGGTCAAAGATCACAACTCCTTAAAGATATGAAATATTTAACAGATTTATAAAAAAAATATTGGGTGTGTAGGTAGATGATTATGATGCACAGTATTTGTATAGCACCATATATCTGTCAAAGACATTCAAAGGCATATTGGAGGAGCCAGCCAATCTGGGTCGCCTACAAGGGCGTGCACACAGAACTGTGACCCGCATGATTCTCATGATAACTGGTTGGGGAAATGCAGGTGGACCGCCACACCGGGTCATTAAATATGCGAGTTGGATTCCTCATAATAACTTATAAAATATTCAACAGATTTATAAAAAAACTAGGGTGTGTAGGTAGATGACACCAAAATACAGGCTAAGTTCGAATTCGTAGTCGGCAGGCCAAAGGTCACGGCTCATTAAATATGCAATTTAGTTTACGCATGATGACTTATAAAATATTCTACATATTTAAACAAATTTGAGTGTGTAGGTACACTGGAGATGATACCAATACAGGCTAAGTTTGAATTCGGAGTATGCCGGTCAAAGATCACAGCTCTTTAAAGATATCTTATTAAATATATTGAACAGATTTTAAAAAAAATGTGGGTGTGTAGGTAGATGATGCACATTATTTGTATAACACCATATATCTGTCAAAGACATTCAAAGGCATATTGGAGGAGCCAGCCAATCTGGGTCGCCTACAAGGGCGTGCACACAGAACTGTGACTCGCAGGATTCTCTTGATAACTGGTTGGGGGAATGCAGGTGGACCACTACACCGGGTCATTAAATATGCGAGTTGGATTCCTCATAATAACTTATAAAATATTCAACAAATTTATAAAATGTTAGGGTATGTAGGTAGATAACACCAAAATACAGGCTCAGTTTGAATTCGTAGTCGGCAGGCCAAAGGTCACGGCTCATTAAATATGCAATTTAGTTTCCTCATGATAACTTATAAAGTATTCTACATATTTAAACAAATTTGAGTGTGTAGGTACACTGTAGATGATAAGGCTAAGTTTGAATTCGGAGTATGCAGGTCAAAGATCACAGCTCATTAAATATGCGAGTTGGTTTCCTCATGATATCTTATAAAATATTCAACAGATTTATAAAACATTAGGGTGTGTAGGTAGATGACACCAAATTTGCCAAAATACCGGCTAAGTTCGAATTTGTAGTCGGCAGGCCAAAGGTCACGGTTCATTAAATATGCAATTTAGTTTCCGCATGATAACTTATAAAATATTCTACATAATTAAACAAATTTGAGTGTGTAGGTACACTGGAGATGATACCAATATAGGCTAAGTTTGAATTCGGAGTATGCCGGTCAAAGATCACAACTCCTTAAAGATATGAAATATTTAACAGATTTATAAAAAAAATATTGGGTGTGTAGGTAGATGATTATGATGCACAGTATTTGTATAGCACCATATATCTGTCAAAGACATTCAAAGGCATATTGGAGGAGCCAGCCAATCTGGGTCGCCTACAAGGGCGTGCACACAGAACTGTGACCCGCATGATTCTCATGATAACTGGTTGGGGAAATGCAGGTGGACCACCACACCGGGTCATTAAATTTGCGAGTTGGATTCCTCATAATAACTTATAAAATATTCAACAGATTTATAAAAAAAACTAGGGTGTGTAGGTAGATGACACCAAAATACAGGCTAAGTTCGAATTCGTAGTCGGCAGGATAAAGGTCACGGCTCATTAAATATGCAATTTAGTTTCTGCATGATAACTTATAAAATATTCTACATATTTAAACAAATTTGAGTGTGTAGGTACACTGGAGATGATACCAATACAGGCTAAGTTTGAATTCGGAGTATGCAGGTGGAAGATCACAGCTCCTTAAAGATATGAAATATTCAATAGATTTTAATAAAAATTTGGGTGTGTAGGTAGATGATGATGACTCACAGTATTTGTATAGCACCATATATCTGTCAAAGACATTCAAATGCATATTGGAGGAGCCAGCCAATCTGGGTCGCCTATAAGGGCGTGCACACAGAACTGTGACCCACAGGTCTCTCCCAATAACTGGTTGGGGGAATGCAGGTGGACCACTACACCGGGTCATTAAATGAGCGAGTTGGATTCCTCATAATAACTTATAAAATATTCAACAGATTTATAAAAAATTAGGGTGTGTAGGTAGATGACACCAAAATACAGGCTAAGTTTGAATTCGTAGTCGGCAGGCCAAAGGTCACGGCTCATTAAATATGCAATTTAGTTTCCGCATGATAACTTATAAAATATTCTACATATTTAAACAAATTTGAGTGTGTAGGTACACTGTAGATGATAAGGCTAAGTTTAAATTCGGAGTATGCAGGTCAAAGATCACAGCTCATTAAATATGCGAGTTGGTTTCCTCATGATATCTTATAAAATATTCAACAGATTTATAAAACATTAGGGTGTGTAGGTAGATGACACCAAATTTGCCAAAATATCGGCTTAGTTCGAATTCGTAGTCCGCAGGCCAAAGGTCACGGCTCATTAAATATGCAATTTAGTTTCCGCATGATAACTTATAAAATATTCTACATATTTAAACAAATTTGAGTGTGTAGGTACACTGTAGATGATACCAATACAGGCTAAGTTTGAATTCGGAGTATGCAGGTCAAAGATCACAGCTCCTTAAAGATATCTTATGAAATATATTGAACAGATTAAAAAAAAAATTTGGGTGTATAGGTAGATGATGCACAGTATTTGTAAAGCACCATATATCTGTCAAAGACATTCAAAGGCATATTGGAGGAGCCAGCCAATCTGGGTCGCCTACAAGGACGCGCACACAGAACTGTGACCCGCATGTCTCTCCTGATAACTGGTTGGGGGAATGCAGGTGGACCACTACACTGGGTCATAAAATTTTCGAGTTGGTTTCCTCATAATAACTTATAAAATATTCAACAGATTTATAAAGAATTAGGGTGTGTAGGTAGATGACACCAAAATACAGGCTAAGTTCGAATTTGAAGTCGGCAGGCCAAAGGTCACGGCTCATTAAATATGCAATTTAGTTTCCGCATGATGACTTATAAAATATTCTACATATTTAAACAAATTTGAGTGTGTAGGTACACTGGAGATGATACCAATACAGGCTAAGTTTGAATTCGGAGTATGCCGGTCAAAGATCACAGTTCTTTAAAGATATCTTATTAAATATATTGAACAGATTTAAAAAAAAATGTGGGTGTGTAGGTAGATGATGCACATTATTTGTATAACACCATATATCTGTCAAAGACATTCAAAGGCATATTGGAGGAGCCAGCCAATCTGGGTCGCCTACAAGGGCGTGCACACAGAACTGTGACTCGCAGGATTCTCTTGATAACTGGTTGGGGGAATGCAGGTGGACCACTACACCGGGTCATTAAATATGCGAGTTGGATTCCTCATAATAACTTATAAAATATTCAACAAATTTATAAAATGTTAGGGTATGTAGGTAGATGACACCAAAATACAGGCTCAGTTCGAATTCGTAGTCGGCAGGCCAAAGGTCACGGCTCATTAAATATGCAATTTAGTTTCCGCATGATAACTTATAAAGTATTCTACATATTTAAAAAAATTTGAGTGTGTAGGTACACTGGAGATGATACCAATATAGGCTAAGTTTGAATTCGGAGTATGCCGGTCAAAGATCACAACTCCTTAAAGATATGAAATATTTAACAGATTTATAAAAAAAATATTGGGTGTGTAGGTAGATGATTATGATGCACAGTATTTGTATAGGACCATATATCTGTCAAAGACATTCAAAGGCATATTGGAGGAGCCAGCCAATCTGGGTCGCCTACAAGGGCGTGCACACAGAACTGTGACCCGCATGATTCTCATGATAACTGGTTGGGGAAATGCAGGTGGACCACCACACCGGGTCATTAAATATGCGAGTTGGATTCCTCATAATAACTTATAAAATATTCAACAGATTTATAAAAAAACTAGGGTGTGTAGGTAGATGACACCAAAATACAGGCTAAGTTCGAATTCGTAGTCGGCAGGCCAAAGGTCACGGCTCATTAAATATGCAATTTAGTTTACGCATGATGACTTATAAAATATTCTACATATTTAAACAAATTTGAGTGTGTAGGTACACTGGAGATGATACCAATACAGGCTAAGTTTGAATTCGGAGTATGCCGGTCAAAGATCACAGCTCTTTAAAGATATCTTATTAAATATATTGAACAGATTTTAAAAAAAATGTGGGTGTGTAGGTAGATGATGCACATTATTTGTATAACACCATATATCTGTCAAAGACATTCAAAGGCATATTGGAGGAGCCAGCCAATCTGGGTCGCCTACAAGGGCGTGCACACAGAACTGTGACTCGCAGGATTCTCTTGATAACTGGTTGGGGGAATGCAGGTGGACCAATACACCGGGTCATTAAATATGCGAGTTGGATTCCTCATAATAACTTATAAAATATTCAACAAATTTATAAAATGTTAGGGTATGTAGGTAGATAACACCAAAATACAGGCTCAGTTCGAATTCGTAGTCGGCAGGCCAAAGGTCACGGCTCATTAAATATGCAATTTAGTTTCCGCATGATAACTTATAAAGTATTCTACATATTTAAACAAATTTGAGTGTAGGTACACTGTAGATGATAAGGCTAAGTTTGAATTCGGAGTATGCAGGTCAAAGATCATAGCTCATTAAATATGCGAGTTGGTTTCCTCATGATATCTTATAAAATATTCAACAGATTTATAAAAAATTAGGGCGTGTAGGTAGATGACACCAAAATACAGGCTAAGTTCGAATTCGTAGTCGGCAGGCCAAAGGTCACGGGTCATTAAATATGCAATTTAGTTTCCGCATGATAACTTATAAAAAATTATACATATTTAAACAAATTTGAGTGTGTAGGTACACTGTAGATGATACCAATACAGGCTAAGTTTAAATTCGGAGTATGCAGGTCAAAGATCACAGCTCCTTAAAGATATCTTATGAAATATATTGAACAGAAAAAAAAAAATTGGGTGTGTAGGTAGATGATGCACAGTATTTGTATAGCACCATTTATCTGTCAAAGACATTCAAAGGCATATTGGAGGAGCCAGCCAATCTGGGTCGCCTACAAGGACGCGCACACAGAACTGTGACCCACATGTCTCTCCTGATAACTGGTTGGGGGAATGCAGGTGGACCACTACACTGGGTCATTAAATATGCAAGTTGGTTTCCTCATAATAACTTATAAAATATTCAACAGATCTATAAAGAATTAGGGTGTGTAGGTAGATGATGCACAGTATTTGTATAGCACCATATATCTGTCAAAGACATCCAAAGGCATATTGGAGGAGCCAGCCAATCTGGGTCGCCTACAAGGACGCGCACACAGAACTGTGACCCGCATGTCTCTCCTGATAACTGGTTGGGGGAATGCAGGTGGACCACTACACTGGGTCATTAAATATGCAAGTTGGTTTCCTCATAATAACTTATAAAATATTCAACAGATCTATAAAGAATTAGGGTGTGTAGGTAGATGACACCAAAATACAGGCTAAGTTCTAATTTGTAGTCGGCAGGCCAAAGGTCACGGCTCATTAAATATGCAATTTAGTTTCCGCATGATATCTAATAAAATATTCTACATATTTAAACAAATTTGAGTGTGTAGGTACACTGGAGATGATACCAATACAGGCTAAGTTTGAATTCGGAGTATGCCGGTCAAAGATCACAGCTCCTTAAAGATATGAAATATTCAACAGATTTATAAAAAAAATATTGTGTGTGTAGGTAGATGATTATGATGCACAGTATTTGTATAGCACCATATATCTGTCAAAGACATTCAAATGCATATTGGAGGAGCCAGCCAATCTGGGTCGCCTATAAGGGCGTGCACACAGAACTGTGACCCACAGGTCTCTCCCAATAACTGGTTGGGGGAATGCAGGTGGACCACTACACCGGGTCATTAAATGAGCGAGTTGGATTCCTCATAATAACTTATAAAATATTCAACAGATTTATAAAAAATTAGGGTGTGTAGGTAGATGACACCAATATACAGGCTAAGTTTGAATTCGTAGTCGGCAGGCCAAAGGTCACGGCTCATTAAATAAGCAATTTAGTTTCCTCATGATAACTTATAAAGTATTCTACATATTTAAACAAATTTGAGTGTGTAGGTACACTGTAGATGATAAGGCTAAGTTTGAATTCGGAGTATGCAGGTCAAAGATCACAGCTCATTAAATATGCGAGTTGGTTTCCTCATGATATCTTATAAAATATTCAACAGATTTATAAAACATTAGGGTGTGTAGGTAGATGACACCAAATTTGCCAAAATACCGGCTAAGTTCGAATTCGTAGTCGGCAGGCCAAAGGTCACGGTTCATTAAATATGCAATTTAGTTTCCGCATGATAACTTATAAAATATTCTACATAATTAAACAAATTTTAGTGTGTAGGTACACTGGAGATGATACCAATACAGGCTAAGTTTGAATTCGGAGTATGCCGGTCAAAGATCACAACTCCTTAAAGATATGAAATATTCAACAGATTTATAAAAAAAATATTGGGTGTGTAGGTAGATGATTATGATGCACAGTATTTGTATAGCACCATATATCTGTCAAAGACATTCAAAGGCATATTGGAGGAGCCAGCCAATCTGGGTCGCCTACAAGGGCGTGCACACAGAACTGTGACCCGCAGGATTCGCCTGATAACTGGTTGGGGGAATGCAGGTGGACCACTACACCGGGTCATTAAATGAGCGAGTTGGATTCCTCATAATAACTTATAAAATATTCAACAGATTTATAAAAAAATTAGGGTGTGTAGGTAGATGACACCAAAATACAGGCTAAGTTTGAATTTGTAGTCGGCAGGCCAAAGGTCACGGCTCATTAAATATGCAATTTGGTTTCCTCATGATAACTTATAAAGTATTCTACATATTTAAACAAATTTGAGTGTGTAGGTACACTGTAGATGATAAGGCTAAGTTTGAATTCGGAGTATGCAGGTCAAAGATCACAGCTCATTAAATATGCGAGTTGGTTTCCTCATGATATCTTATAAAATATTCAACAGATTTATAAAACATTAGGGTGTGTAGGTAGATGACACCAAATTTGCCAAAATACCGGCTAAGTTCGAATTCGTAGTCGGCAGGCCAAAGGTCACGGTTCATTAAATATGCAATTTAGTTTCCGCATGATAACTTATAAAATATTCTACATAATTAAACAAATTTGAGTGTGTAGGTACACTGGAGATGATACCAATACAGGCTAAGTTTGAATTCGGAGTATGCCGGTCAAAGATCACAACTCCTTAAAGATATGAAATATTCAACAGATTTATAAAAAAAATATTGGGTGTGTAGGTAGATGATTATGATCCACAGTATTTGTATAGCACCATATATCTGTCAAAGACATTCAAAGGCATATTGGAGGAGCCAGCCAATCTGGGTCGCCTACAAGGGCGTGCACACAGAACTGTGACCCGCATGATTCTCATGATAACTGGTTGGGGAAATGCAGGTGGACCACTACACCGGGTCATTAAATGAGCTAGTTGGATTCCTCATAATAACTTATAAAATATTCAACAGATTTATAAAAAATTAGGGTGTGTAGGTAGATGACACCAAAATACAGGCTAAGTTTGAATTCGTAGTCGGCAGGCCAAAGGTCACGGCTCATTAAATAAGCAATTTAGTTTCCTCATGATAACTTATAAAGTATTCTACATATTTAAACAAATTTGAGTGTGTAGGTACACTGTAGATGATAAGGCTAAGTTTGAATTCGGAGTATGCAGGTCAAAGATCACAGCTCATTAAATATGCGAGTTGGTTTCCTCATGATATCTTATAAAATATTCAACAGATTTATAAAACATTAGGGTGTGTAGGTAGATGACACCAAATTTGCCAAAATACCGGCTAAGTTCGAATTCGTAGTCGGCAGGCCAAAGGTCACGGTTCATTAAATATGCAATTTAGTTTCCGCATGATAACTTATAAAATATTCTACATATTTAAACAAATTTGAGTGTGTAGGTACACTGGAGATGATACCAATACAGGCTAAGTTTGAATTCGGAGTATGCCGGTCAAAGATCACAACTCCTTAAAGATATGAAATATTCAACAGATTTATAAAAAAAATATTGGGTGTGTAGGTAGATGATTATGATGCACAGTATTTGTATAGCACCATATATCTGTCAAAGACATTCAAAGGCATATTGGAGGAGCCAGCCAATCTGGCTCGCCTACAAGGGCGTGCACACAGAACTGTGACCCGCATGATTCTCATGATAACTGGTTGGGGAAATGCAGGTGGACCACTACACCGAGTCATTAAATATGCGAGTTGGATTCCTCATAATAACTTATAAAATATTCAACAGATTTATAAAAAAATTAGGGTGTGTAGGTAGATGACACCAAAATACAGGCTAAGTTCGAATTCGTAGTCGGCAGGATAAAGGTCACGGCTCATTAAATATGCAATTTAGTTTCTGCATGATAACTTATAAAATATTCTACATATTTAAACAAATTTGAGTGTGTAGGTACACTGTAGATGATACCAATATAGGCTAAGTTTGAATTCGGAGTATGCAGGTGAAAGATCACAGCTCCTTGAAAATATGAAATATTCAACAGATTTTAATAAAAATTTGGGTGTGTAGGTAGATGATGATGACTCACAGTATTTGTATAGCACCATATATCTGTCAAAGACATTCAAATGCATATTGGAGGAGGCAGCCAATCTGGGTCGCCTATAAGGGCGTGCACACAGAACTGTGACCCACAGGTTTCTCCCAATAACTGGTTGGGGGAATGCAGGTGGACCACTACACCGGGTCATTAAATGAGCGAGTTGGATTCCTCATAATAACTTATAAAATATTCAACAGATTTATAAAAAAAATAGGGTGTGTAGGTAGATGACACCAAAATACAGGCTAAGTTTGAATTCGTAGTCGGAAGGCCAAAGGTCACGGCTCATTAAATATGCAATTTAGTTTCCGCATGATAACTTATAAAGTATTCTACATATTTAAACAAATTTGAGTGTGTAGGTACACTGTAGATGATAAGGCTAAGTTTGAATTCGGAGTATGCAGGTCAAAGATCACAGCTCATTAAATATGCGAGTTGGTTTCCTCATGATATCTTATAAAATATTCAACAGATTTATAAAACATTAGGGTGTGTAGGTAGATGACACCAAATTTGCCAAAATACCGGCTAAGTTCGAATTCGTAGTCGGCAGGCCAAAGGTCACGGTTCATTAAATATGCAATTTAGTTTCTGCATGATAACTTATAAAATATTCTACATAATTAAACAAATTTGAGTGTGTAGGTACACTGGAGATGATACCAATACAGGCTAAGTTTGAATTCGGAGTATGCCGGTCAAAGATCACAGCTCCTTAAATATATCTTATGAAATACACTACTCAAAAAAAGTTAAGGACCACTTTTTAATGTGTGTATACAATTTTCAAACCGGGTGCTGTATCTCTAGAAATACCCGAATATGGCTGTCTTGAATCTCCTCAAACACCCTGTAACAATTTCACACATGGGTGGTTTCAGTTGTTGCATGATGTCTCTCGCATTATTGCATATCCTGAAAAGTGGGCCCATTGTTAAGTGGTACAAATGTGGATTCAAATGCATTTTCTGTCTTTAGTCTCTACAATCAACAAATTGCTGACAACAGCAATGCCAAGATACAGCTGTCCAGGATGCCATCAAACACAATGAAATCAATTTCACACATGCAGTTCTTTCATGTCTCTTGCATCATTGCAATGTGCCCGTACAAAAGTGGCTTCCAAAGCATTTTCTGTCTTTAGTCTCTACAATCAACAACTTGCTGACAATAGCAATGCCAAGATACAGCTGTCCAGAATGCCATCAAACACAATGACATCAATTTCACACATGCAGTTCTTTCATGATGTCTCTGGCATCATTGCAGTGGGCCATAAGACAAGTGTCTTCCAAAGCATTTTCCGTCTTTAGTCTGTACAATCAACAACTTGCCTACAACAGCAATGCCAAGACACCACCTAAGTGAAACAGATGTAGCCAGAGCCCTAGGGATGCTGGAAGCTGGCCTCAGTCAGCGAAGAGTAGCCATAATGATGGGCGTGTCACACAGTGTCATTAGCAGAGCAAATCAAAGACACCGAGAGACAGGGCTATACTCCGAGAGACCCCGCAGTGGCCGACCAGTTTCGACAACCCCTAGAGATGATCGCTACTTGACGAATCTCAGCCTCCGCAACCGCTTTCACAGTGCACGCCGCCTCAACAATGACTTCGCTGCAGCAACTGGAGTGATTGTTTCCACTCAAACAATCCGTAACCGACTTCACAGAGCCAATATGCATGCCAGACGGCCAGCTCAGTGTGTCCCACTCACCCCTGCTCACAGAAGAATTCGTCTCAACTGGGCCCGGGAGCATGTCAGATGGACCAGACAGCAATGGCGTAGAGTTCTGTTCACAGATGAGAGCAGATTTTCCCTTGACCACAATGATGGACGTTCGAGAGTCTGGAGGCGACCAGGAGAGAGATTTGCAGACCCCTGTATTGCAGAACATGACCGTTATGGGGGAGGCAGCGTCATGGTGTGGGGAGGCATCACCTACGCCAACCGTACTCGTCTCTACGTGGTCCCAGGGGGAGCAATGACAGGAGTGAGGTACAGGGATGAGGTCCTTGAACCTATAGTGGTGCCATTTGCAGAAAATGTGGGACAAAACATCATTTTCATGGATGACAATGCCCGTGCCCACCGAGCTAGGGTGGTGACCGAGTTCCTTGAGGGCCAGGGGATTGAGCGTATGGAGTGGCCAGCGAGGTCCCCGGACTTAAACCCGATAGAGCACGTCTGGGACATGATGGGGAGGAGTCTCGACCAGCTCGAAGCCCATCCACTTGGACTGCAGCAGCTGGGTGTGGCTCTGGAGGCTGCATGGGATGCACTGAACGTCAGAGACATCAATCGCCTCATCAGCTCCATGAGACAGCGCTGTGAAGCCGTTATTGCTGCAGGAGGTGGTCACACTCGTTACTGAACTGCCTGAAAGACACTCAGACATTCGTTTTTACCACTTCATGTCGGTAGCTGATACCCCTCGGGGCCCACTTTTCAGGATGTGCAGTGATGCGAGAGACATTGTGCAACAACTGAAACCACCCATGCGTGAAATTGATTACAGCGTGTTTAAGGACATTTAGGACAGTTGTAATGAGGAATTTCCAGAAATAAAACACCTTGTATAAAATCTTTATGTACGTTTTAAAAAGTGTTCCTTAACTTTTTTTGAGTAGTGTATTATAGTACATTTATTGTTTATTAGTACTATCATTAATTACTATTATTATCATTGTTATATGATGAGTGATGATTATCATTTTTCGGTGTGCATTTGTTAAAAAAAAATGAGGGTAAATTCCAAATCAAAGGACCCTATTTCAATTTTATCATTTTTAACCACTCCAATTCCCCCTTTTGTGTGCGTGATGTGGTAGAGAGAGCGGGGGGGGGGGGGGGGAGGCTGCATGCTGTACCGCATCATTCCATTCCTGATAGCAGGCCTAGTTATATATTTTCAGTAATTACAAGGTATATTTAAGAAGTCATTTCGCCCCCCCCCCCCCCCTCGGATAATGCATTGTATTTGTATTCGACAACATGGCTATTGGACCAATTGGATATTAGACTAAATGACTATTGGACGATTTGAGAATAGGACGAACTGGGTATAAGACGATTTGGTTGTTAGACAAATTGATTATTGGACCTAATGGGTGGTGGACGAAATGATAGACGAAATGGCAATTGGACGAAATGACAAGTACCGGTAGATAATTTGGATATTGGACCAACTGATATTAGCCAACATGGCTATTGGACTAAATGAACATTGGACGAACTGATTAATGGACGAGATATAGAATTAGACTAAATGGGTGGTAGACGAAATTGCTATTGGACGAAATGACATTAGACAAAATGAAGGTAGACCATGTGGTGAGTGGACTGAATGGCAGTAGATGAATTGGCAATTTACCTTAAAATATGTGTTTACAATTCTTAGAAAACGCATATTTCCTAAAACAAGTCCCTACCGCTCGTGAGTGAATGTGTCGCTCCCTTGCACATATTCCAAAATATTTTGACTGACCCTGTGTAAATAAACAATCACAAAAACAAAAATGGTGTTTTTAATCTGAGACTTTTTAATGCCCCTCAAAAGTTCACCTGTTTTCTCACTCTCCCCCTCTCTATCTTTGTTTTTATTCATTTTCATTTTACAATTCTTTCTCTCTCGAAAAGAAAACATAGCTGAACTTACGAATGCAATGTCCGTCCACATCCTACCGATTAGAGCAGTTGTATGCAGCTCATGTAGGCATGAATAACGTGAAATCTAAGCTAATAAGTTCACCAACATGCCAACCTTCAGCAAGTTCAGGAGCTGTGACCGTCCCGGAGCGAAAACAGCTTGAGCAAGGTGCAGCCAATCAGCGACCTTCTTATATCCCCTACCAGACAGAGGAGACGAAATTTTTTTGTGTATTGATACAAAATCATTTCGTCGACGAATTTTTTTTGTATTTTGACACAAAATCATTTCGTCGACGAAATATTTTGTGTTTTGACACAAAATCATTTCGTCGACGAAATTTTTTTGTGTTTTGACACAAAATCATTTCGTCGACGAAATAGATTTTTGCATCGCAACGAAATGAATTTCGTGGACACAATTTTATTTCGTCTCGACGAAATTGATGATAAGTGTGACACAAAATAAATTTCGTATACGAAATCACACTGCATCATGACGAAATTATTTTCGTTGGAGTGAAACAAATTTTTTCGTACAAAATTTTCCATTGAACACTTGGGGCGCCATTTCGCTAAATAAAAATTCATTTCGTACGTGCGAAATACATTTTGTGGACGCAATTACATTTCGTCTCAACGAAAATTGATTTTGTGTGACAAAAATAATTTCGTATACGAAATAAAACTATGGTCATGACGAAATCATTTTCATATGAACAAAAATTGTGTACGGAATGGAGTGAATTGGACGGAATTTACCATCGGACATTTGGTGCGCCATTTCGTTTGATCAAAATTTATTTCGTATGGCACGCCAAATAAAGTTTGTGGACGCAATTACATTTCGTCTGGACGAAATTTATTTTGTGCATTTTGTCTAGACGAAATTAATTTTGTGTGACCAAAAATTAATTTCATATACGAAATAAAACAGCGTCATGACGAAATGATTTTCGTCTAAAAAAAAAAAACATTTTGTGTACGAAATGGCTTGATTTGGACGAAAAATACTGGCGGACACTTGGCGCCCCATAGCATTGCAGCACGCACGATTTGTTCATTGGGCCTGATTGACTATTGTCTTACTTCTGGTTATTCCAAGAGCATTGCGTTGTCTGCTAAATTTGTTAAAAGCGCGGTGTACGAAGCTTTGTTGCCACACAATATGGCTAGCAGCTCTGTTGTGTCATGGATTAGGCCTAATACAAATTACAGGGATCATTTATAAAGTAGGAAAGATGACGCTGATATACTCAGAAGTTTATTGGTAATTTACACTGCTCATCCATAAAAATAAAAATTGACATTTTCTCCCAAGATTTTTCGAAATATTTCGAAAGACAAAGCATACTTTGAAAGTGCGTTTCTAAAGAATGATTTTTTGCTCATTTTGAAATTATGATAATTTTTTTTTTTTTCTTTAATACCACAAAATTTCCAAAGTGATCTATTAGGCAATGGGTGACATTTGGATTATTTTGTCAAATTCAGTGAAATATCGTCCTTTTTTCATTATTTGGTATTGACAGTGTAGAATTATATATTTTCACGCCAACTTTATAATTTATTATATTTATAGACCAATTTTAGGCCCTATGATCAAAATCATGTTGATCTGGTTATTATTAGTCTTTTTTATTAACTCTTACTCTGCCAGGCCCAATACCCCTCTACTGCCAGGGATATTCGAGGGAATCCTAAATTGACCGAAACGTGAGAAGCAACTGATTTTAGAACGGTCATAATTCTTTACCCATACGTTGTATAATAAAACCTTCTACACATGAAATGATGCATGGTTCATGGGCTTTATGGTCGTGTTATTATCTTTCATATTTGCGTTTCGAAAAATGGAGAAAAGATGTAATATTTTACATCGTTTTTTTCTTTAAAAAGTAAAACCTAGAAAATTATGATTTCATGAACATTTCAAAGAGTAAATAACCTGAGGAATTGTAGAGATACCAAGAAATTAAGAAGATTAAATGGATGTTCAATGTTTACCCTTTCAAATGACGTATGTATTGATGAAAAAGAACAAACAGAAATAACGAAAAATAATGCTCTTTTGAATGAAATACTATTTTGCTATTCAAGTTATTTCCTCTGAACTACGATAGAGTATGTATATACACACGCAATTGAAAGCGACTTGTTCCAAAAAAGGGCATTGTCGTCGATCAAGTGACCAATCACAGCACAGCTGCGATCCCCACGCAAAACACACACAATAATAAATTAGAGCCATGTATCTTCAAAGTGCGGCCAACCGTACCCTTTAATTCGTGTAGTCTTCAAAATAAGACTCTGTAATTTTTTTTATTCGTAGTGTAACAAACAAAGTAATTGCCAGTCAGAAGGAGACAAAATATAAAATAACTAAAGATGATATATTGAAATATAGATAAATAATGGTCGGATAGATTCAATAATTACAAGTTTGGGGTATAAAATCCCACAAAATAATATGGGTGTTAATGGCAAAGTGCACAGAAGTAAGAAAAAAAAAGTTTAGTTTTCGTGAATCAAAGAAGAGGGAATGCAGATCAGTTACAAACAAAAAAATCAATACCAATTTTCAAAAAGAAAATAGGCCTATTTGTTCTGTATTACTGGCCTGACCAAAGTAGCCACCTGTTAACATTCTACGCGACTACATTCTTTTGTTCATGCCACCAAGTCATGGACAATAGATGCCCAGACTCTCTTTCATGAGGAATCTCTAATCCGCATTCCCTCCTGACCTATTATCTAGGAGAGTAATTTAGCACAGGATGTTCATAGAAATCGGGGCTCACGCGCGTCTTTTGATTTGACTTTTGAATACTTTCAAAAGTTCTGGTATTGATTTATTATGGGTGACCTCCTACAGAAAAATCCTGCATCCGCCCAGGGCCTCCCCAGCTAAAAGAAATAATTTGTCAGATAACATAGTGTACAATAATATGCGTGGTATAAAAAAATGTAATATTCAACCCGTTATCATTTTCATTTTCTACTCTCTAAGTCGTTTTAAAATCCCCTTGATAGTGACGTCAATGATGCAGCAACAAACAGGTCGGTCTGATCGGTTTTTTTAATATATCCCTTTCTTTCTTTTCCTCAAAACATCTGATATTACTGTATATACTCCGTTTACCTTTTCTCTCACCAATGGTTTGATTTCGCAAAGGAAAAACATCCACCTTGAAAAAAAATAAATCTTGAGAAGAATAAAGCGGTATTATCGGCCGTTTGAATTATCACTTTTTTTTTTGCTTCTTCCTATTTTATTAGAGGAGAATATTGAACGATTCATATTTTTGTAAGAAGCTTGAATATGATATTGATATGCATAACAATGTCAGTAATTATTGTTTTATAATGTATTGGGCTATAAAAACACAAACGAATATGAACCGTTATTTACCTGATCTTAAGTTTATGAAGAGAGTTTGGCTGCAGAAGGAATGCAATTGATATGATTACAATTATTTTTGAATAATAATCATAATGATGATGATGATGATTCTGATGGCAATAACATTAATAATAATAATAAGAAGAATAATGATAATAATTATAATAATAACAATAATAATGATTACGATAATAGTAATACTAATAATGATTATAATAATAACAATAATAAATGAATAAATAAATAATGAGTGTGATGATTGCAGTGCGACAAGAGTTGGAAATGACAGCCTTCTTTACTCATATATTTATAACGAGAACAATTTTGTGAGAATGCTAAAAAAACAAAGTAAAATACCTTTTCCCCGCCCCCCAAAAATCTCCCCAAACCTTGCACATTTGCAGGCAGAAAAAAGCCTTGACACAAGAATACTACCATACCGGCCTGCAAAAGACCCAATCGATAGCTCATGAATATTCATAAAACAATAGCGAATGGGCGAGTAGCGTTGGGTGAGAGACATCGTACCGCTCTGTCATTGGTCAATTCCGAGCTGAATGCCTTCGCACACTCGTCTCTGCTCTGCCCATAGAAGTATGTGTATTGCTACACACAACTTTTATATCACACGTGTCTATAGGGAAAATCTTGATTCAGATCGCGGCAATATCCTAAATCAACTCTTCAAAATAATGATGCAAAAATCCCATTTTACTCAAAAAACTGATGTCTATGTAAACCACTATTTTTTATATGACAAAATCAATTGTGAATTCCTTGCCAATATAACAACATAAAAAACACAGAATATGGTGTTGATTTTCTGGCTGTAAAATTTGTTAAACAAAAAAAAGTTACTTGAGCAACTATAGCTGCCAATGGCACTAGAGGGCTATGGGCAGCTATAGCTGCCAATGGCTCTCAAAGAGTTAATGAATCATTGTTTTCTGATTCTCAAGGACGTCTTATGAATAAAATTAAAAATCAGAAACATTACTCTGTTTTCTTTCTCAATTTTGTAAATACCTATCTTATTTTTTCCACTCTAAGTCAAGGAAGGATAAATTCATGTCTTGCTCTGCCAGCCCCGCCTGTAGCTCCAGGCATTATACGATTACGGTACTTATTCTCATTTCACATTACTGCAAGTAAACAAAAAAAGGACAATTCTCATCGAATTATCAATTCAAAAGACATTATTTACCACTTTTTCCTAATTTTATTTAATTCGCTTAACAGAGAAAGATTTCTAAGAGTTTATTCAACAAAGGAAATCATTAGCATATTTCATTTTCTCCTTACTGTATATGGATTTGTCAATGACAATATCTTTCGATTCGTTTATATAGTTCTTGGCAATATATGCATGCTTATTGCCTTACCTCAAACTTGTCATAAAGTTCTTCAATATCTTCCAAAACGCACAAAATAGCACAAAAAGGTACAAAATAACGTTTTAAATGATTGTTGGGATATTGTCGTTGATTATCGAAATATTGGCGTTGTGTTGTCATGATACACGCAAAGGATTGTGGGATACTAGCTTGTGCAGGCGCGCGCACACGTACGTGCGTCCGCTCTTAACCCGTACATGTGCATATCTATCTAAAAAATTGAGCTCGCGCTTCGCGCTGGCATCAATAAATTGTTTAGTTATATACGCATCCCGACCTTACAGTTTTTTGTGCGAACGAGAAGCACAAGTTGAAAATATTTGATATTCTAAACTGACAACTGAAAATGTATTTTTCATTTCATCATTATAAAAGTTTTCAGCTAGCGCTTCGCGGTCGCATTCATTTCTTAATAGATATTTCATCATATGTTCATCATAACAACTACTAACATAGGCGGATTGAGGCGGCCCGAGGGCAACCTCCCCCCCTATTGACAGAGCAAATAAATTGTGAAAAACGGGGAAAGAAAAAAAGGGGGAAAGAAAGGAGAAAAAAAGAAGACAAAACATAAAAGGAGGAAGACGAGTGAATAAAATAAGGTCAGGAGAAGACTTGGAAAACAATTTTAAAAAATATTTAATGTCACTATATTAAAGTTTCGCTCGCGCATCGCGCTCGCATTGCCTGTTCAATGAGATACATATCTTGCTCAATAGGCTGATATGTAGTTTAAAATATCAAGTTTTGATATCAATATACAAAAGAAATTCTGCTCGGACATCGATCTTCCATTATTTTGTTTTTTTTACCAATTTATGTTTTTAAGTGCTCTGGAAAATGTCCGTTTTATGGTTTGAATCAACATTTACAACATTTAATTTGTGCGCTCGCACTATTTGCCAAGTAGGCCTTCCTATTGTCTTTTTGTATTTCATATAAGATTTTCTAAATATACCTTTTCAGGTGTCTCGATTGTAAAAATATAATAATAAAGGCCTATGAGCTAGCGCTGTGCGCTCGCATTTTGATTGATGAGTTATGTATACCTATATATTAATTCTATAACAAACTACTTAAATCCCCCCATAAAAAAATTCCGGATCGCGATTTGCGCTCGCATTATTTGCTAAAAATATATCAATGAATCCTATTCATGATTACAAAAATACTTAAAATATCCAGTTTTCAGGCCTCATGCACTGTCAACAAATTTCACACACTAGGCTTAACAGATTAATAAATATTAAATAAAATTTGTATGAATTCATAATAACTAAATTGTCCCTTTTTCAGAAATAAATATCGACAAGTTTTAGGAAAAAAAATAGAAGACAGTCATCATTCTTATATGATGACAAAATGTCCTTAGGCCTAAAATGTCTCGATCCTAGGTCAAAATAATAATAAAATATCAGCTCGCGCTTCGCGCTCGCATTATTTATATAGTGCTATCAAATTCCACTATATACACAGTGCTGTAAACAGTGCTTAAATTGACCCTTTTCATATCAGAATTTCAAATATTATTTTCAGCTCGGGCTCTGCGCTCGCATTATTGATTTTTATGATGAAAAATGAAATGTATTCAGATTGCCAGGATTCTGTCGAACTCTAAAACACGCGCACGCATGTTTTTTGAGATACAAAGCTTGATCTTATTCAAAATGTGCTAAAATTATCCAGTTTCGGATCAGAATATCAAAAATTTTCTGCTCGCGCTTTGCGCTCGCATTATTATTGTAAAAAGATACCAAAAATTACCCATGCTTTTTCATGATTGACATACATGAAACGAATGTCCAATAGGGGGATTTGAAATCTCATCTTTTTAGGTTGGAATATCAAAAATGTTCAGCTCGCGCTTCGCGCTCGCATTATTTAATCGTTGAAATATGTATCGTCTTAATGGCTAACTACAAAACATCCTTAACAGGTCCCTTTTCGACCAGGCCATAAAGAATATTTTACATTTCTGCTCGCGCTTCGCGCTCGTGGTAATTATCTAGTTACATACGCGTCCTGTTCAGGTTCACAAACATTGCCCAAAATGTTCAATTTTCAGGACAAAATACATGACATTTCATTTTTAGATTACATAGGGCTTAAGAGATTATTACACATTTATGTGGCTTATAAAATAAAGCTAGGAAATGACTGTTAGCACACGGGCGTTTTGCCCACCCCCCCCCCCAAAAAAAAAAAGAGAGAATCAAGACTAAGAAAAAATAGAGAGAAAAGGAAATGGATTAGGATGAAATATATTATTATTTACCAAATATTATGTCAAAATCTATCACAACCTTGTATTTTTGTAATAAAAATGTCGGCATATTTGCTTGATCGCTTCGCTCACTGGCAACTTCTTATTAATTTCATGCGATACACCATATCGAGCCCCCTCGAAATTGTTGGCTCATTACGGCACTGGGACAACCCCTTCAAAGAAAAAAAATCAACTTTGTGCGGCCGATCGGGGAAAATATGGGTGAAAAAATGGCCCCTCCCCCTATTGGCGGAAGCTGGGTCCGCCCCTGACTTAGGCTTTCAGGATATAATACATGAAAAATATTTTTTTAAAAATCAGATCGCGCTTCGCGTTCTCATTATTTATTTAGGCCATGTGGGATTCCTCAATGTGTTTTTGACAATGAAATCTCAGATTTTCTTTAACGTCTACCCCCCTCCCACTTCATTTATTTTTTTTAACTTGGTGCCGTCGCCACCCCCCCCCCCCCCCGTGCACCCATGCTGAATAAATACGCCACTGATGAGGAGAATTGCTTCGAGATTGCATTATTCCCAAGAGGTTATCATTAATATTATTGAAGGGTATTCTAAATCAACAGTACAGAAACTACAGCTCCCGTTCACACAATATTCTAGTAGGGCCTACTCTGGTTAGAAGTTAAACCAAATTGAACCTTCCCCCAAAAATAAATCGCTCGTGCTTCGCGCTCCCATTGATATCACATTATGTATTGATGGATTTTTTTTTATAGAATACATGAAAAAGTGGTCTTTTTTTTTTTTTTATGTGATTATAAGATAATTCAAAATCCATTTAAGGCACTTAAGTTAGCCTGGCCAGGAGGGAGTGGGCGCCATTTTTCGAAAAGTACACATGGGCGCCAAAAATCAGGTCAAATCCCCCCCCCCTCCCTCCCCACGAAATCCTGGATCCGCGCCTGGGTTCTATAACAATAACCCAATTAGGGCAATCACCCCCTGACAACTACTTCAAGGAAAACATTATCCCCATATTTTTACCGCCGGGGACTGTTACCCCCCCCCCCCGGAAATTTACTCTCCAGACAATTACCCCGGATAATTACCCCTAGTACGGAGCCTTGAAAATGCCATCAACGTGAAGACATGGCGTGGTACTTTATCTTGCCATGTCTTAATTAATCATTGGTGGCGGAAGGCAAAAAAATTTAGGGGGTCCACCTGAAATTTTGGGATGGACACAGGTAAAAATTTTGACAAGTAAATCAACCAAAATTTATAGGAGGGACGACCAAAATTTCTTGACAAGAAAAAAAAAAGGTTATCAACCAAAATTAGGGGGGGGGGGACAAAAAGATTTTAGGGGGGCCCACCTCAATTTAGGGGGGGGGGGGGACGTAGAAAACAAATTGACAAGCAAACAAAAAGGTTCTCAACTAAAAATCTAGGGGGACCGTCCCCCACCTCAAATTTAGAGGGGAAATACCCCCCCCCCCCGCTTCCACCTCCTAAGTAATTAATACGCTTATTATTTCGACATATTCTATCTTGTCAAGTCGATATGTCCACATGGCGAGATATGAAGTGTACAAGTCCCGGCGAGAATCCCGATATATCGCCTTGTTGACATGTAACTTATTTAAGTCGACTTGGCAAGATAAAATATCTCGCCATGTTGACATATAACTTTTTATAAGTGGACTGACTTGGCAGGATAACGTATCACGCCATGCGGACATAATAAGCTTATTTAGTCGACAAGGCAAGATAAAGTATTTCGCCATGTCGTCAAGTCGATGGCATTTTAGAGGCTCCGTATGGCGTCTAGAAGGTAAATTTCCGGGGGGGGGGTAACAATCCCTGCACGAAAAAAATATGGGGATAATATTTTCCTTGAAGTAGATATGTCAGGGGGCGATTGTCCTTTGGGTCATCGTTATAGAACCCCATGGACTCGTATCATTGGCCTTTTGACCTCTTGATGACATTGGATCTCGCTATATCCTGATCATAATTTTACACACACCGCGGACTATCGGACCCGCGGACTATCGGACCCGCGGTCTATCGGACCCGCGGACTATCGGACCCGCGGTCTATCGGACCCGCGGTCTATCGGGCTGTAACCAAAAAATGTGGTAACATAGAAAAACTTAGTATCAGAATATAAAGCAAGGTTCACTTTATTAACTCTATTAAAAGCAAACTCCCATTAATTGTTGTTTTGGAGATACATACAATGAAAGGTGTGAAAAATTGTGCCATGTAATGTCAGTTACCGTGAAAATGCCCATAGGCAAGTATTGTTTCATTTTGGTAACTGAAAAGTATATTTTCTTAACTTTTTCGTTATGTTCATGACCAATTAAAATGCCTCAATGATTCAAAGGCGTTTAATTTAACATTCACGCGTGAATGAACATGTGAAATGTGATTAGTTCTTTTTTACGTTATTGGAAAATATGCAATTTGTAACTATGGATATCTGTCACAAACATCCTTGCGTAGTTCATTTGATTTGATTTTCATGAAAATCCCGATGTTTAATGCATCAGTGAGCACAAAATATTCGAAAATTATGCAAATGAGAAGAAAGTTCAAGGCCTTGGCCCCACTTTGTTCCGTATCGAATGGTTATTTTGGGGTGCGCGCCTTTTGGATAGTGTTACTCTGAAGCCTACCTCGGGCGAAGTTCGTGCAGGCTCAACTCCACTTCACTACCGCTACACTACGCTCCACCTATCCGAACTTCGGGACCGTGAACTCGATAGGCTATTCCGAGTAACCAAAGTGGTTTATTGTAAGAATTATAGAATAGAATTATAGAATTTAACTATACACCCTTATTTCACTCCGTGTCCATCATCCGGTTATCCAAAAAAATTGTGATTTTTGGCCAGTATCTAATTCCTCACACGTATTATTCACGGCCGATTTCAAAAGATCGCATGTGATCGGTCGCAGGCCAAACAGCATAAATGTTTATTATATTGGATGGCTCAGAAAATACCATAAATATTTAAAGAGTTTGAAAAAATATTCCACTGATTCTGGGAATATTTTCCCAAACTCTTAGAATATTTCTGGTATTTTAAATAAGGGTGTAGAGTAAGAAATTGATTTTTCTATCTCGTTATATTTTTTCTATAATTTTTACAATAAACCACTTTTTGATCCCACCTTTGTCACTCGGAATATTTGATCGAGTTCATGGTCCCGAAGTTCGGGTAGGTGGAGCGTAGTGTAGCGGTAGTGTAGTGGAGTGGAGCCTGCACGAACTTCGCCCGGGGTACCTGAAGTCATGTGCGAGGTTTCATGAAATAACTGTTGGCAGACTTGTGTACATTATGGGTGCATATGTTTAAGAATAAGTAGCCCCTTATTCAATATGGTGGAACTTTTTTTTCAAGGCTGTCTTTAGCAATGTCATTTTGGCAGTAATGTTTAACAACATATGGGCAGAATTCTGTGCATAAATAAAATCGATTTGTTTATCTGTGGATAAGTGAACATGCATCAAAGTGGGAAAATTTGTATTTTCAATGTCACAGACTCATTTTAAAGGGTAATAAAGTGAATATTCGGGGAAAATTCAGTTTCATACGTGACTTTAATTGCTGTTGTTTTTATCATCCATAATTTCTATCACCACACACTTTCCGAACTTTAAACATTTTCATGGTTGAGCGAGCACATTTGAAAACTTAGGAATGAATACTCTTTATACTGCATAAATGTATTATTTTCCTAACAATTTCTCATGATCAGTTTAATTTATGGACAAATCAGTGGTGGATCCATAATTTTAAAATGGGGGAGGGGCCTATAATCGGGAGAGCCACCAACATTTTCACATTTTAACATGATCGAACAAGTTGTAGACGATACTACAATAAACCCCTATGATGATACGTCACAAGACAGGGGCCTTGGAACGGTTTTCAAAGTGGGGGTGGGGGCTGACCATGCAAAAAATCACAATTGTATGGTCATTTTTACATTTTTACATGCTTCCGCGCCCACTGCAATACATTGTGCTCACTCAACCATGAACAAACGTATCACAATTGTGTGTGGAATGGCTAAATGATGGATAGTAAAACAGCATAACACCACAAAATTCATTTAAAAACAACTTTTGCCCAACTTTGTATTTGCACAATCTGAAAAACAACTCTTGTGACTCTAAAAAAAATGTCATTTTAATTCAATCTTTAATAACTCATGCATGACCCAACCGATCAATCTAATTTTTCCCCATGCAGGAGTTGCTTAATGAGTGCAATAAACCATCTACGAGATATCATATCTCAAAATAATTCCGTTCAAAAGTTAGAGCAATTTGATTTAGTGGGACTTACTTTTTTGTTGGTTATATATCATCATGTTTGTAAGAAAAACTAAGATGTACTTTAAGCTACAGACGTAAGCGTAGACTACCCCGTAAACAAAAAATGTAAACAACAGCTTTCAGCAGCCGACTCTGGAAATACGGGTGATTGTTTTCATTTGCAAAAGGGGCAAAGGAAAATCACTATTTTTTTCAAAATGTGTTAGATCGATTTCAGTTTGTGTTTAAAAGGGGCTAGACCTACAATGGTCATTCTTATAGGAAAAAGGAAATATCAAGACAGCAAGATTTATGCCATACCCAAATATTATCTTTATATGGCCGGGTGACAATTAAGTTTCGCATACGAATATTGCAATATGGGAGAATGAAAATATAAAATATTTTCTTGGAATTGTCTAAAGTGGATCTTTCCATTTTTGCAAACAAGCTATTTTGAGGAGCTAAATTGCAAAAGGAGTTGAATTCATTTCTAACAAAATTTGATTTTTGGGGGTCCTAAAGTATAGATTTTTATACGCTTAGATGATACTAAGGAACTGTTGAAATTTCCATTAAAACGTTAAAAAGAATGACAAGGAAAAAAAAAATTCTCGTCAAGAGTTTGTTAAGTTTTTTTGCAAAAGGAGCTAGATCCACAATTGTAATTTTTTTGGAAACAATTTTTTGGAGCAAAATGAAGACAGGTAAATTTCTTTTATACCAAATTTTATGTTCATGTGGAGGGCAGTATACCATGAGGACTTAGTTTCGCATAAGGATATTGCAAAATTGGAGAATATATATATATATATATTATCGGAATGGTCACAATTGGAAATTTGACAAAAAATTCAGCTCGCGCTTCGCGCTGGCATTAATTATTTAGGAAGATACCATTTATATCATGATTAAAAAGTAAAAAAGAATGTCTCTTTCGAACTTTTGGCTCTCCCTAAATTCAAGCCTGTGCTTCGTGCTCGTAATAGTTGTTTACTAAGATACATAACAGGTCTGAAAATAGATGATCCCCTCAAATGTGAAGGTTGGATGGAGGACCCTGCTCTTACTCACTGGAGGCCATACGTTTTCATGATATTTTGATATCAAACCAAACAAATATTTTAATATGTAGCATTTTTATGATTTTTTGTACATTATTTTGTATAAACAAGTATGTTAGAACGAAACACGCTACTGAAATAGCAGTCTTGGGCCAAGTGCTATTTCAAGAGTATTCAATCCGTTTAGAGGCTATCTATAATAACGATAATGACTTGGAGTAGTTCTAAAGAACTAAATCTACATTGATTATGTGCCCTTGGCGATGTGAAAAGGAAATAAGAGTACATGACTGTAGGCCAAAAGCATTAGGCTAAAAAAGGCTTAAGAAATGACATTTGCTGTAACAAGCTGATTTTCTGGATTAGTCCAGGAATATGTATAGAATAACAAACTATAAGTCTTCCCAAATCATTATTTGTGTTTTTCCGTAATTAAAGATGGCGTCCATACTGGCCGCCCTTTACAAAAAAAATATTTAGACTCCATTTTGGAAGCCATCTTGGATTTTAGGGCATACTGGGCCACTGACAGTCCTTTAAAATTGTCTTAATGCATTATTTGACCCCTTAGACCATGGATTAAACACCAACATTATACGGTGCGTCCCACAAAAAAACGAAACCGAGATTTATCGATGATTTATCATAACTTAATCGCAAATACAATAGACAAATGACCTATAATTTTTAAGCTTAAAATCTCGTCTTTCATCTGAAATTACTTAGATTATTTTACATCCACACATGAGTGAGCAAAAACAATTTGAAAAGGGGATACCAAAAATCACTTGGCGGGCCGTATCTGGGTTTTAAAAAGAAAACCACATTTTTAAAAAGTTCAATATCTGCTCTTTAATTTGATACCTCAATTACAGAAAATGGTCAAGAAATAAAAAAGTTCTGGTTATTTGAAATAAGGCTTGAATTTCAATAATTTCATAAAATGAAGAGGTTTTTACAAGCTAGAGTTCACACTCACTCGAAACTCCGTTTTGTTGACGATCAGCCATGCATTAAGTCTTTTGTTACCGTGCGATAGCTTCAGTGGGAAACCGGTGAAAATACGTTTATTTTAAATGAAATAATGGAAATACAAGCATTGTTTCGAGGGATCATAACTTTTTTACTACCTGACCATTTTCTGTGATTTAGGTATCAAAGAAAAGAGGAGATATTGAACTTTTTAGTCATGTGATTTTCTTTTTGAAAATCAGATACCCCCCGCCAAATGAGTTTTTGGCATCCTTTCTTCGAATTGTTTTTGCTCAATTATGCGTGAATGAGGAATAATCTAAGTAATACAAGATGAAAGAGGAGATTCTAAGCTTTAAATTGGTATGTCATTTGTCTATTTTATTTATGATTAAGTTATGATAAATCATCGCTAAATCTCGGTTTCGTTTTTTCTGGGACGCACTGTATATACTAATGTAATAATACCATTGAATAAAAAGGAAATTAATGACAATAAAGTAATAAATAAATTGTGGATTTTTAGGCTTCGGAAGTTAATTTTAGCCGCCATCTTGGATTTTCAGGTACCCTGTCTGCTGATGTTCACTCTAACCTGTATTAACAAATATTTGTATTCCCTGAATATTGAATATGCACCAATTTTTTGTTGCATAAGGCGTGGATGATAAGTCAATTTTTGTCCGTTTTCTGTAAAAGGTTGTCATTTTGGACGCCATCTTTAATTACGACCCCCCCCCCCCCCGATGATTTGTCAAAACTTTAGGTATGTTTTTCCTGATATATTCCTGGATAAATCATGAAGTAAATCAGCTTGTTACCAAAGATTTATTTCGTTAAGACTAATGTTATTGACCTAATGACGCAGAAAAAGACAAAGGATAAAAGAAACACAATTCTAAAAATAAAAAGGATTCTGCTTGAAGGCAATACTAAATAAAAAAAAATTCGAGCGATTATTAAGTAATTGATGTTTTAAATTATATGAATGAAATATGACAATTTATTCCACAAGGAAGGTCCCACATGTGCAAATGACCGACCCCCATGATTTGTTTGATTTAGGAACTTCAAGCAATTTGGAATCAGAATGTCTTAAACTAATCAAAATAAGAAGATTCTAAAAGATCCTGTTGTGTTCTAAACTTGCTTAGATAAACCCATTATTGCGAATGCATTCAAAAATAGAAAAAAAAATCAACAAAAGAGTTACATTACCAAATATTGTTTCATATCGAGGTTGACCTTCTGTGGTTAGCACCTTATTGCGTATAAGTCGTGGAATTGCGGTTAATTTGTAGAGATTTAAATACCATTCCAATGAGCTGTCATCTAATCCTCCGGTCATGTTTCGCACGGCTAACACTGAAAAAAAAAATGTATACCAGTCATTCAGAAGTGAATTCAATACATAGCATATAGTCCGGTCAAAATATAAAATAACCCGAAACATATTAGAAAAGATCTATTATACTTTGCGTGTCAAACAAAAGTTTACACTCAGACAAAATCATTGAAAACTGTACATTTGTAATGTCCTGACACTAAGACAAAGTCACCTTTAAAAAGTTCGTGAAAAGTTATTTGCGTAGAACTTAGAAATGGTTCAATGAAAAAAAGAAGGCGTTAATCACGAATGACATATCTTGCATTTCGAGCTACTTCCACAGCTTTTAACCGATTGTCATGACATTTTGAACACACATTGGTCTTAACCTTTCAGGTGCGGCAGGCCAATATATGGCCCACTTGCATCCTACTCGCTCAGACGGCAGACCCCAAAATATCCAACACTAGGACATTTTTTTTCAGTTTAGTATTTTACCCATTATTTCGAACTGATTCGAGCTAGAAAAGTTCTGGAGTTCTTCTGCAGATGACCAAATGACACTATTGTCCAGTAAAATTACATGCTTCCGAATTGAAAAATCTGAGAAAAACCTCTTTGTCCAAAATCTGTGACTAAGTTCTGTGTATATATTTCTCGTCGAAACTCGTGCATAGATATGCACATGAATGGGTTCAGAGCGGACACACGTACGTATCCATGCGCCTGCACACGCTAGTATCCCATAGTCATTTGCGTGTATTATAACAACACAACGTCAATATTTTGATAATCCGACGATAACATCCCAACAATCATTTATAACGATATTTTCTACCTTTTTGTGCTATTTAGAATTCATAGTTTTGCTTTTATAGTATGATTGCACAGAAAATTAATTTAGTTTTGAACCCACAAGCGAAAATAATTTTGATGTGAGAAATAGGAAAAGGAATTCCCTTTCCTCTGAGTGGTGACAGAGTAAGAAAGTGCTGGATGGGGAGGGGCTATTGAGATGAGCGAGCGAGAGAGAAAGCGTAAACAAAAATGATAAAGGTGATGGTGGTTGAAAATGATTAGAAAGGCATAAAAGGGGATCGGGGAAAAGAGGATAAACGAAAAGATTGAATACGAAGGATATGTAATAACAAATATGTCATGGATGTGGAGGCACAAGGTCAGGGATAAGAACGACAATAGAAGGGTGAAAAGAACAATATTATGATCGGGCAAAAAATAGGAAAATAAAGAAAGAGAAAAAAAAGGTATGAAGAAGTGATTGAGAGATAGGGGATGACAGAATGGGGAAATACAAAGAAGAGACGGAAAATAACTTGTAACAGCTGAAAATAATAAAAAAGGTGGTCAAGTAGGAGATCAACAGGAGGAACAAAAATAATGAAAAAAGAGGTAACGAAATGTAGAGAAACATAAGGAGTAGACAGCAGGACACTGGAAATGGGGACAATATGTGAAGAAAAATGGGTCGAAGAGTTAGGTGAAGGAAGAAAACGAGAGGAGAAAAGAGATAGAAAAGGGGCAAGATCCAGGCTTTTTGTAGGATGGGGACACCCCGCTTATGGTATATGTTCAATGTTAGGATGTTCGGTGAAATCAAACCGAATTTATCACGATAAACATATTGAATTAATTCATAATTATAAAACACAAACGTATCGTTGTGTCGATGACGAGCCCCTAACTAAGATTTGCATAATTATAACTGTTGTAAAAAACCAAAAACAATAGAATGTCAGTATACTTTGTTATTTACATCTGATTTTGATGACATTTTCAGGTTTATACTTTGATTTCCCTCTATCTATCTCTCGTGTCCACATTTCTGTTTGGGGATTTTAGGGAATGGTTGAGTGAGAGTTGAACCTTTCGCTGAACTTTACTTCCCGTCTTTTGTTTTCATCTTAAAACCCTAAATGTGGGTAAATTTGTGGCGTTATTTCGAATGAAGTTCTTCCAAAAAGGTTTTTATTCCAAAGGTTCGTTTGTCCAAAAATGTAAACAAACAAACTTTTGTTTATTTCCGGATTAACGGACTTTCGAAATTGCGTATACCTTCGAAATAACGCCACAAATGTTTGGGTTAACGAAACCTTTAAAATTTTGGGACAAACAAATATCGAGGTATTTGGTATCTACGTGTTTTGGAATAACGAATCCTTGGGATAACGAGCTGCACCTTATGCCTTCATCAGGGGCTGGACGTATTAGAACGAAGGAGGATAATTAAGTTATGCAGTACACACTGGATGAACAGTTCATAAGAGCTGAAGTGGGTTCCCTGGGTAAATAAGAATTATCATTATTGTTGCTGCTGTTATTATCTATTGGAAAGTAAAGGCTTAGAATATCTGACATCATGGCCAACATTCAACTTTTAACATTTTTATACTTTCCTTTCTTATGAATTCGACAGTTGCCGGAATTCGGTTAAGTATCGATCCGTTTTATATGTTTAATGGAATAAGCAATCGTTATTCCACCAGGCATATCCATATTAAAAATTATTCGAATGTTGCATATTTGTTTTTTTTTGGTAAATAAAATAAAATGAAAACGTATGCAGCATCGGGTTATTTTTTTCCCTGCGATATAGAGGACCTCTTAGGTAATTTTTAATTTCGTCATCATGTCCCTCTCTGTTATTTATCCGCAAGGGCAAAGAACTATGGCTGATAAAACAAAATTCACTCTAAAAAATATTGGGTAAAAGACTAAAAGTGTTCCATGAGGGTAACTATGTGTCCAACCAAGATTGGGCATTTCTTTTTGTCATTTTTGTTTATCTTAAATGATGAAAACTTTGCCCTTTAAAAGAAAAGTCTGCTTATTAACCTTACTGGACAATATGCTTCCCGCATTGGGTAAAATACTGCCCCAAATAGGTTGGACACGTAATTAACCTCGTGATGGTAAAAATTTTACCAAATATTTTTACAGTGTACAAAAATAATACTCAATGAGGGAATCATGAACTGCCCACATCTATTTGGCCTGGTATATTTCATTATTTTCTTCACTGTTTGGGAAGATTTTGAACAAGTTTTTGACCATTTTGAGGTAAAGCAATATGCATCCATATATTACCGAGAACTATATAAACGAAAGATCTTGTCATTGACAAACCCAGATAAGGATATAATGAAATATTTTAAGAGTCCCTTTGTTGAATAAACTCTTAGAAATCTCCGCTTAACGAATTGAATGAAATAAGGAAAAGTGGTAAATGGTGTCTTTTGAATTGATAAATCAATTAGAATTTTCCTCTTCTTTTTGTTTACTTGCAGTAATGTGAAATGAGAATACGGTGCTACAGGCGGACTGGTAGCGTAAGACATGCATTTCTCCTTCCTTGACGTAGAGCAGAAAAAATAAGTACACAGATATTTAGCTGGAATGGTCCATTTGAAACCACAGATACAATAGTTATTTACAACAAAATGTGATCAAGTAGGAATAATCAACTAGAAAGTCTATAAATACATCTATAATGTGAACAATTTGGCAACTGTGGCCACGACAAAATTTATTCGAGCCACATTCGGGATGTATTGGGATGGAATTCGATTGAATTTGGGGAGGCATTTGGACAATTATTTTGGGAAGTCAATAATGCTCTGATTCGGGACTTATTCCAGACCGATTTGACTCTGATTCGGTCTGAAATTGATTGGGAGAATTTGGTTTTGGTGTTTATTCATAATTTATTTATTCATAAGCCAATAAAGAAAAATCACTGAAATTATTCAGGTCACCGTCAACCAAGGGACGCCATTTTGCTTTGTGAATTTTACTCTATGTATTGATATGTAAATATCTCCAAATGGGACCATCCCTTCATAAGGTAAACTCTTTGGTAAAAATTGTTTATTTGTAAAAGAAGAAAAGCAAGATCTGCAAAGATATCATTTTCTTAATTTATTTTGATTTTTGGCCTCAGTGCATAGCATTTCTCTATAAATAAGCTAAATCGAAGTCCTGGTTCAAAGATAATTTTAGATGTTTCTCAGTCTTCTCATGCTCATCTTTTCTCATATTCGTCACATCTTTTCATATTTCCACAATACTTTTACTTGCCTCATACCAGTGCTGGTGCTCACACACATTATTCATATATTCAATTTATTTATATAATCAATTTATAAATCTTGCAACACCCCATAATGGGGTGTTGCAAGAAACTTGCAATTGATCGCAAGTCAACTTCATGTCCCAAAATCAATTGAAATTCATGCATTTCATTGCAAATTTGCAACTTACTGATGGCCTGCATTTTGCATCAACAAGTATAAATTGATTTGCTTGAGTTTAAATTGATCTATTACTTGTAAATTTGCATCATAAATTTGCAATTGATCGCAAATATTTTCTTGCAACATCCCAACATTAATTTTAAGGCATCTATGAATTTGACATACATCAAGTATTAAAACTGAAGCATCACCAGGCTTAAACATTATAAAATGAATGAATGTAAGTCATTATAATAAGCTTAAGATACAGTACATAAAGCACTCAAGAAACACATGTGCATATAAAGTGCTGATGTAACTTTATTGAAGAAAAAATCAACAAAATACACTCAGATGTGAAGCAAATCTAGTCGTCAATATCCTTCATAAAACTCTTAGATTAAGAAAGACAAAAGTCATGTTATCTGTATGGGTAACAGATACTCTACTCCACAAAACTATTCAAATAATAGTTTAAATTAAACTACATATATCTCATACCATAAGGAAGACCAAACAATTTAGATTAGAAGGCCACACCCCGATGTGTACAAGACAACATTTTACTTGAGGTGGAGTGGGCCTGTTTCTATAAAATATATGTACATAAAAGAAAGAGCAATCAAAAGAAACAAACGTACTAGCAAAATGATGCTATATATATCTTGTTAAGGAGAACAAAGCAGCAAAATAAAGCAAAGTATAAAGCAAATGAATACTCTGTGAAACTCCTAAAAACAAAACTAGACAAAAGCATTATATATACGACATAAAATTCTTAGAATACAAAAAAAAAATCATATACCCGAGTTATTAAAATACAATAATATGGCAAGTCAACTATATATTGTTGTTTGTGGGTGGGGGTGGGACGCAAAGCCAAATCCTCGACCACTAAGCCAGAACCCAATCCTGATACATTCAGAAGCCTGAAATTGATGATTGCACAAACATGAATATCCAAAAAAATATGGATCTATATAGCCAAAATAATAACAGTTTTATGTCTTCTGACTCCATAATTACCAGAGAAATACTATATATTGGATATATACAAATTTGATCAATAAAACTGTAAAAGAGATATTCTAATAAAAAACTTTTGATTTGAGATCCAACGCGCAATGTTCACTTTCCAACAATGAGCAGCTCGCCACCAACAGGAGATAGGTACCAGTCAGTGGCGTACCGTGGGTCACGGCATTGGGGGGGCACCAGCAAAAATTTCGGGTCACTTAGGGAGCGCGCAAAGCGCGCTCAGTTGTCAGGTATACTGACCTATTAGAGATATTTTAAGGACATGCAGTGCCATTAAGCGGATATGTATCTCACTAATTAAATAATGCGAGCGCGAAGCGCGAGCTGACAATTTTTATATTCAGAGGACATTATAAGCATATTTTTTGGTAATCATGATACTTATTGTCTCGCTAAACAAAAAAAATGCGAGCGCGAAGCGCGAGCTTAATTTTTTGTATATTTGACCCTAAACAAGGAAATTTTAAAGATTATATTTTAGAATCCATTAACAGTATAAATATCTCACCATAGTCATCTAATGCTAGTGCTATCCTTTGCTGATTTGGTTAGAAGTACATCTAAACACATGAAGCACTTTTTGAAGTCATTGTAAACATGATTATCATACGCATCTCACTAATCGAATACTGCGAGCACGAAGCGCGAGCTGAAAATCTAGGAAATTCAGACCTGAAGAGGGGCATTCTAAGGCTTGTTTGTAGGAATTCACTAAGACCCTACGTATTTCAATAACCAAATGATGCAAGCGTGAAGCGCGAGCTAAAATTGTTTGATATTCAGATCAGAAGAATTGACATTTTAAGGACTGATTTTATGAGTTCATGAAGAGCAGAAATCTCACCAATCCACTGATGTGAACGTTAGCACGGACAGGAAATGTTTTATATTAAGACCTTAAAATAGGGTAATCACTTTCAGTAATCATGAAAAAGAAGAATATGTTACTACTTAAAACAATAACTCTAATTGCGAGAAAATATATAATTTTGTTGTATATTGATTTGAAAAAGGGAGGCTTTAGTACAGCAGGTTTATATATCACGTTAAACAGTCTATGCAAGCACCAGGAACAATGAAGACACAATTAAGCAAATCATGTTTCATAAAGTTATGAAAAAAATGCTTCTTATGTTATATAACATAATATAATATAACACTATAATTAAAAACTATTTCTTCTTTCTCCACTACGTTTCTCTTCCTTTTTCCCTTTTTTTTTCTCCTTTTCCCCGTTTGTTTGTTTGGTTTTTTTTTTGCCAGCCGATTGGGGGGGGGGGCACGTGCCCCCCATGGCCCCCCACCCCCCCCCCCCCCGTAGTTACGCCACTGGTACCAGTGACGCCCTGGAATAGACCGGTTTACTAATATAGTCAAATTTATGGATGTTTCTTCCATCGGGGCCTAGTAACGAGTTATTCGATTAACCTGTACCTATTAATGGTATTTCAATACTCGGAATCGACTTTGCATACATTTGTTGTTGCTATTTTCGGCAAATATCAGGCAAGCTTTCCGGTTGTTAGAAGCAACCTTTGTTAAACTGGTATGCATAAAATTTGAATATGTTAGTAAACCGGTCTATTGATCCTTGTTTAATTCATATAAAATTAGAATGCATATAATTAGAAATGTTTATTTTGCAGGTTTTATTCTTCCTTGCATTCATGTCATAAAATGATCAGCGTGATGTTTTTGTAAAAAAAAATCCCCCAAAAAATAAGAGTGAAAAAATCCTCAAAGTCACAAATGGCTTTTTAGGTATTAAATAATAACTTGGCTTAAAATTGAAACAACTTATAGTGTAACCGGGCCTTACAAATTAACCTGAAATTAAAAAGTAATCTAGCTTTGTTAATAGACTTTAAAGTTTGAAACCCGTGCTTATTGTGTAACCTGGCCTTATAGTTTAACCTGCAAAGTGTTAACTTCTTAAAACAATAACCTTGATTTAAACCTGGCTTAAAACATATCCTGATCTTTAAGTGTAATCTGGGCCTAGTTGCCTGATAGTGTGATACCTGTGCTTATTGTGTAACCTTGCCTTATAATGTAACCTGCAATTAAAAACTCATGTGGCTTCCATAGACCTTTTCAGTGTGATTCATGTGATTATTGTGTAACCTGGCCTAATAATTTAACCTGCTTTAAAGAGTTACCTTCTTTAAAGCATAACCAGGCTTTAGAGTGTAACCTGGCTTTAGAATGTATCCTGATCTATAAGTGTAATCTGGGCCTATTTGTGTGCAGTATAAAAGACATCACCGCATTGGTCAGATCATGCTGAGAGGACTCGCACTACTGCGTACAGTATTGATAAAAAAGATTCACGTTGCATGTCATGTAAGAGTCATATTAAAATATTTGTGAAACACCCCTGACCTTAGAGCGTAACCTGACTAAAAGTGTAACATGGCCTGATAATGTAGTCTTGCCTTGTAATGTAACCCAACATTAAAGAGTAACTAGGTTAAAACTGAAACATGGTCAACGTAACCTGGGGGGTGTTTAACAAATATTTTAGTATGACTTAAATCGCACTTAAATGCCGATGCGTATCTGAAATGCAACGCGCAATCTAATTCATCAATACGCAATAGTGCGCGTCCTCTTTGCATGATCTGACCAATGCGCAATGCGGTCATGGCTTTTACACCGCGCAAAACTAGACATTTAAGTGCGACTCTAAGTCATAATTAAATATTTGTGAAACACCCCCTGGCCTATATAATGTAACCTGGAATTAAAAAGTAATCTGGCTTTGATAGGCTTTAAAGTGTGATACATGTGCTTATTGTGTAACCTAGCCTTATAGTTTAACCTGCAAAGAGTTAACTTCTTAAAACAGTAACCTTGCTTTAAACCTGGCTTTAAAATGTATCCTGATCTTTTATTGTAATCTAGGCTGAGTTGCCTGATAGTGTGATACCTGTGCTTATTGTGTAACCTTGCCTTATAATGTAACCTGCAATTGAAAAGTCATGTGGCTTCCATAGACCTTTTAAGTGTGATTCATGTGATTATTGTGTTACCTGGCCTAATAATTTAACCTGCTTTAAAGAGTTACCTTCTTTAAAGCATAACCAGGCTTTAGATTGTAACCTGGCTTTATAATGTATCATGATCTATAAGTGTTATCTAGGCCTACTTGCGTGCAGTATAATAGACATCACCGCATTGGTCAGATCATGCTGAGAGGACTCGCACTACTGCGTACGGTATGATAAAAAGATTCATGTTGCATATCATGTAAGAGTCATATTAAAATCTTTGCGAAACACCACTGACCTTATAGTGTAACCTGACTAAAAGTGTAACATGGCCTGATAATGTAGTCTTGCCTTGTAATGTAACCCAACATTAAATAGTAACTTGGCTTAAAATTGAAACAACGTATAGTGTAACCTGGCTTTACAATGTAACCAGGGTGGTGTTTCACAACGATTTAAGTATGACTTAGGTAGCACTTAAATGCCAACGCAAATAGGCAGTAGTGCGCTGCCTCTACTCATGACCTGACCAATGCGGTCATGCCTTTTAAATCGCACGTAATGAGGAATTTAAGTGCGACTCTAAGTCATACTTAAATCTTTGTGAAACACCCCCTGGCCTTATATTGCATGCGTGAGTAGCAGACAGCATGGTAGTCGGATCGCAAGGTGTGCAGTGTCAAAGCTTAAATCGCATGGTAGTCATAAGCCTCGACACCGCACACCTTGCGATCCGACTTTCATGCTATGCTGTCTTTGACTCACGCATGCTGCGCTTTTTGCCATAGCAACTGAGAAAATAGCGCTTACTACGTACAGCGTATGCATGTTGTATATTATATACGCGTCGTGCAACTCTGCTGTCTGATTGGTTGGAAGTTGGATTGAGCCTGCCGTTCAGTCATAAGAATTTGACATGTCAAATCCTTACGGTTTCCTTGCGACTTGTCTCTGACCGGTCTGCGACTCTCAAGCTGACAAGAGCTGTGACGCTGGATCGGGTCGTAAGGTGTGCGCTTGCCTTAAAATACATCACCACATTGGTCAGATCATGCTGGGAGGATCTACCTTTTCCTCATCTAAAAATGGGCGGATATCTTTCCATAGGTCCTCTTCCCTCTTCTTGGAAAGTTCCATTGTTGACTTAACTGGGGGCATCTGAAAAAGTATTGGGATGTCCGCATAGTTCACCATAAAATATCATTTTTCTTCCTCTGCATTGCTTGCCTTCATGTTCCAGTCATAATGCCTTGTTCCGATAACTTAAATCTGCATGTTGGATGAAAGCAAATGAAAAGTGTTATAAAAATACTTACATTGCTTTATGATTTGGAGAGCATATCGAGATTAGAGTAACAAGTGAAATGCCTCTGGCAGTCTTACCTGCATCACGCGATTCAATATAGCAGCAGTGCTGACTTTGAAAACTACTATAACTCGCACAAGATGTTCAGTGATACTTGGTTACTCTTACGTCCACGTTTTATGAACTAGACCAATACACTTACAGAGATATGATGGTAATTCAACAAATACCCCCAACATGGCCAAAGTTCATTGACCTTACATGACCTTTGACCTTGAACATGTGACCTAAAACTTGCACAGGATGTTCAGTGATACCTGGGGAGCGTTTCATCAATATTTTCATCGGACAATTTGTCAGACCTGACATCTTTCCATGATTGTGATTGGCAGAGAGGCACTGTTCCTATGGTAACTGTCGGATAAAATGGGACTTGTCGGATAAAACGTTCGACAAGTCCTTTCATAAAATGCCCCCCAGATTACTCTTATGTCCAAGTTTCATGAGTCAGATCAAAAAACTTTCAAAGTTATGATGAAACAAATTTGTATATTTGATGAGATGTGACCTTTGAACAGCGGTCTCCGAATTCAAACTTTGCCTTTTTTTTTGGTGTCATCTACCTACATACCCAAAAAATGTAATCCATTAAATATTTTCGAGTTTTTGCGCAGAAACCAACTCGCATATTTAATGAGATGTGACCTTTGACCTACATGCAGACTCCAACTTGCATATTTAATGAGCTAGAAACCAACTTGCATATTTAATGAGCTGCGACCTTTGACCTGCAGACTCCGAATTCGAACTTAGCCTGTATTTTAGTGTCATCTACCTACACACCAAACAGTTTTGAAATCCATTAAATATTTTTTGAGTTATTGCTTGGAAACCAAGTGGGGGGACGGACAGATGGACGGACAAGGGCAACGCTTAATGCCCCCTACGGACTTCGTCTGCGGGGGCATAAAAACCCGAAATTGTCATGTATCACGGGTGCACCATCTCACTATTAATTTTGTATTTTCAACTTGCTACACTGTAAAAACTGTGGTGTTCAACCTGACACACGTAGGTGTCTATAGAGGACCACACACTGAAGTGCTAAAATTACACACTAGAGATTGAATGTAACACCAGCTAGTGTAAGTGTAACAACCAAAAGTGTTGTAATAACACTTAACACTGTCAATTTAACACCGGTGTAAAATGACTGGTGTGTTCCTCTATGTACACCGGTTAACACCACAGTTTTTGCTGTGTATCAACCACTGCCCCCCTCCCTCAGGTCAACCATAATTGTTCCAGAATCTAGTAAAAGATTCCACATTTAAGTATGGAAATTGGTAGGTTCATGAGCTCCAAACCCATATTGTTAAGCTGAAGGTAAGCCAGCAAATCCAGCTTAATTATCCCAGCCCCATCACTGGTTTTGCCCCATCAATAAAGGATAAAAAAACAACCTTTAAAAAATTAAGAGGGAAAAACAGTGACTTCGGCTGTTTCTTCGGCTGTCATGCAACTCCCACTTCCCTGGTTTATTCAACTTAATAAATAAACATATGGCCATTGAGTCCATGTACAGATTGAATTAGAACTTCGGTCTCTGTATTTGGTGAGTGGAGCCACAACATAGTTCAGCGGAACAACCAATATAAGTTACTGAGACCAAAACTTTTGGTCTAGAGCCAGAGGTACACAGACAGTCAATTAATTACACTGCTACAACAAGATCTATTCTCGAATAACAGAAGTGAGTCAACTTGACAGTCAGCATGCATGTATTAAACAATGTCGAGGATAGAACTTGCAACCCAAACACCGTAACACAGTTAATCCATGGCGATATGACCCGTTCCGCCTATTTGGAAACCGTATAAACCTAAACGAAATTCAGGTTAGTCATTCGCCGGAACTCTCCGCATGCACTGTCAGCGTCACACCGCTAGAGACAGATAGAGCAGCCAAGGCAAGAGTATTCGAAGCAATCACCGCAATATTTGTTGGCGATGTTATTACATACAAATATCGAATGAAGTGCATTAGCTTGTATAAATTCACGCCCGCAGTTATATACGGTAATTACTCCCTAACATTACATAACTGATATAGTACGATTCTTTCAATAATACTCACGTATTTTATGGAAAATTGATGGTACCGTGTACGGTACTGAATTGATTTTCTAGCACAAACTCCCCATTTAGTGCGCGCGCGTACATTATATTTGCAATAGAACACTTTTTCGCGAACTTACCCGGCGAGTTACACGTTAAGCCCGAGTCGCTTTTAAGACCTTAACAGTCGTCTAATAAGGTCAACCATTATGACTAATTAACCTTGACGTAAAATATTTCCTAGGTAATTGGTTGTATACCAGCTTGGTATTTACCAACAAAACGTTGTCCTGTCGAGTTCCTACTTGAGTTACAATAAACAAATACCGATTTTTGTTTGCAGTTCATTTGTTAATATAATTACAAATAATTAAGAAATTTGCAGTTATATTCAATGATTTATAGCCAATAATCTGATTTTATGCATAAATTAGCATAATTAATGAAATTAGCTAATTTTAGAAATTTGACTACCGTTATGCATCTTTGTAGATAGCATCGTGGGCGAAATGCATGTCGATTTTTGGCGCCAAGATCTATGGGGGCCCTGTGAGCCCCCCCCCCCCCCCCAGCCATATGATCTTCCTAAATAGCCTGGTCAGTGTTAGGGTTAAGATTTGTAATCTGTATTGTCTATTTGTCGTCAAAAAATGTCAATATAATGATCAATGGGGTCGGCACTTCTGTCTTTCAGGAGCCTGCGTGAAGACCCACCAGGGTTCCAAAGAGACGAATATTGAATAAGTCATATGGGAATTTCTCAATCAAACCCTATTACGGGAAGGAGGAAATGGAAGGTAAATTGTTTTACTATGTGTATTTTTATCAGAATACAAAACATTTGTTGGAAGATAATACCAGATCACTTTTTTCACCAATTTTTGCTTGGGCATGAACCCTAATCTCATTGGGCTTTTTTTAATCACACAAGTCCATTGTGCCCCCTCCCCCTTAGGATTACGGTTCTAAAAAATGTGTATTTTTTTTGTTACGGTGTATGTGCCGTTTCAAAGGGATGGACCCAATATCAAGCCCAAATTATGAAGCAGACTATTAGTCAAATTTTGCTCTTGTTGATGGGGGTGGCCGGATTCACCTCACCGGTCTCCAGACTTAACATTTCGGACAGGCAATACTATGTGTGTATATCATTGCAGATACAATTTTGATTTTTATTTTTCATTATGCAAGTTTGTCACCAAATGAACTTGTATAGGCGTTGTTTTTAGGAAGGTGGATTACCATACCCCCCTAGTTTATTGTGGTATAGTTGAAATGAACCTCAATTTATGAATAAATATTTGCTCTGATTTGCAGAAACCTGACGCCTTTAAGGCTGGAGTTCCAGCTGCCGCTGCCAATGATGAAGCTGAATTGGTTGCTGCAGATAATGTTTTTACAGATACAACCGAAAATGAGTAGCAGGGTGCCATTGATAATTAATTTGAAATTTACCAGAGGTCAATCACACCAATTATGCCAAGTTTTCTTTGTCATTTAGTTTGTTCATGTTTTCAGTACAAATTAACATCTTTTCAGGAATCAAAGATAAAACTACGGGTTCTATAAATCACTCAAGTGACTTTTGTTGAGTATGCTGTAACCAAAAATGCAATGTGTGTGTTGCCAAATTTTCTACACTACATGTATTTATAGTCGTGCCTTTTTTATATTAAGCCAAGTAAATTTGGGTTTTAATACTTGCCAGTTATAACATATCTTCAACTTTTACCTCATTAATTTAAATAATTATGTGTTAGTTGTTACTGTTATATGATGGATTTGGTATTTCGTGCAAGATGACATTTCTAATGCTGGCTTTTGATAAAACTGGTATATAGCACAAAACTGGACATGACTTTAAAATGTGTCGTGGATCAAAAGGACAATATAGTAAATGGTAATTTGACACATACTATACAGTTCCCGATGCTCCGAGCTGAAAATAATATGGTTTGAACAGATAGAGAAAAATCAAGACAAACAAAACACTGAAAATTTGATCAAAGTCGGACAAGGATTAATAAATCAGTTATATCGGGAGGAGAAACCTGCGGGTCATAGTGATTCAGTTCGCTTTTCACCTCCCAGGCACAGGTGACGCCAAAACAAATAATAATAAAGTTATGGATTTTTTTAAGCTTGGCATTATTCTGGTAAAACAGTTCTAGGCATGTCATCATAAATATTCTTTAAGCAAATTGATGGTGTCATATCCCCACTTGTTCTTTTTCGTTGTATTATATGAAATTAGGTTTATTTTAAAATTTTCTCCCAAGAACTTCAAAAATTTAACTGACAACTGATTTAGAGCATTATATATTCATCACTGCAACTTTTTTTTTCATTATAAAGGAGACACATGTATGCACAAATTAAACAATTTCGACTTCATTTTATAACATATAAAACAGGAAAGTGGGGATGTGACATCATCAGCCCACCTAATGAATTCATGATGACGCGCATATAACTATTTTCACAAAATATTGCTAAACTTTAAGATTTAATACCTTCGCCATTTGTAATCCGATTTTGATGAAATTTTCAGCAAATTGCTCTGTGAATTTCACTATTTATTTATATTTGAATATTTTCAGCCCAAAGAACACTTTAGGTTTTACCAGAGGTCAATCACATCAATTATACCAAGTTTTCTTTGTCATTTAGTTGGTTTTTGCCAGATTCTCTACACTACATATAATTATAGTCGTGCCTTTTCTATGTTAAGCCCAGTAAATTTGGGTTTTAATACTTGCCAGTTTAACATATCTTCAACTTTTATCTCATTAATGTAAATAATTATGTGTTGGTTGTTATTGTTATATGATTGATTTGGTATTTCGTGCAAGATGACATTTCTAATGCTGGCTTTTGATAAAACTGGTATATAGCACAAAACTGGACATGACTTTAAAATCTGTCGTGGATCAAAAGGACAATATAGTAAATGGTAATTTGACACATACTATACAGTTACTGATGCTCCGAGCTGAAAATAATATGGTTTGAACGGATAGAGAAAAATCAAGACAAACAAAACACTGAAAATTTGATCAAAGTCGGACAAGGATTAATAAATCAGTTATATCGGGAGGAGAAACCTGCGGGTCATAGTGATTCAGTTCGCTTTTCACCTCCCAGGCACAGGTGACGCCAAAACAAATAATGATAATAATAAAGTTATGGCATTTTTTTAGATTGGCATTATTCTGGTGAAACAGTTCTAGGCATGTCGTCATGAATATTCAATGAGCAAATTGATGGTGTCATATCCCCACTTGTTCTTTTTCATTTTATTATATGAAATTAGGTTTATTCTACATTTTTCTCCCAAGAACTTCAAAAATTAAACTGACAATTGATTTAGTGCGTTATATATTCATCACTGCAACCTTTTTTTTCATTATAAAGGAGACACATGTATGCAACAAATAAACAATTTCGACTTCATTTTAAAACATATAAAAAAGGAAAGTGGGGATTTGACATCATCAGCCCACCTAATGAATTCATGATGACGCGCATATAACTATTTTCACAAAATATTGCTAAACTTTAAGATTTAACACCTTCGCCATTTGTAATCCGATTTTGATGAAATTTTCAGCAAATTGCTCTGTGAATTTCACTATTTATTTAGATATGAATATTTTCAGCCCAAAGTACACTTTAGGTTTTACCAGAGGTCAATCACATCAATTATGCCAAGTTTTCTTTGTCATTTAGTTGGTTTTTGCCAAATTCTCTACACTACATATATTTATAGTCGTGCCTTTTCTATGTTAAGCCCAGTAAATTTGGGTTTTGATACTTGCCAGTTATAACATATCTTCAACTTTTATCTCACTAATGTAAATAATTATGTGTTGGTTGTTATTGTTATATGATGGATTTGGTATTTCGTGCAAGATGACATTTCTAATGCTGGCTTTTGATAAAACTGGTATATAGCACAAAACTGGACATGACTTTAAAATGTGTCGTGGATCAAAAGGACAATATAGTAAATGGTAATTTGACACATACTATACAGTTCCCGATGCTCCGAGCTGAAAATAATATGGTTTGAACGGATAGAGAAAAATCAAGACAAACAAAACACTGAAAATTTGATCAAAGTCGGACAAGGATTAATAAATCAGTTATATCGGGAGGAGAAACCTGCGGGTCATAGTGATTCAGTTCGCTTTTCACCTCCCAGGCACAGGTGACGCCAAAACAAATAATAATAAAGTTATGGATTTTTTTAAGCTTGGCATTATTCTGGTAAAACAGTTCTAGGCATGTCATCATAAATATTCTTTAAGCAAATTGATGGTGTCATATCCCAACTTGTTCTTTTTCGTTGTATTATATGAAATTAGGTTTATTTTAAAATTTTCTCCCAAGAACTTCAAAAATTATACTGACAACTGATTTAGAGCATTATATATTCATCACTGCACCTTTTTTTTTCATTATAAAGGAGACACATGTATGCACAAATTAAACAATTTCGACTTCATTTTATAACATATAAAACAGGAAAGTGGGGATGTGACATCATCAGCCCACCTAATGAATTCATGATGACGCGCATATAACTATTTTCACAAAATATTGCTAAACTTTAAGATTTAATACCTTCGCCATTTGTAATCCGATTTTGATGAAATTTTCAGCAAATTGCTCTGTGAATTTCACTATTTATTTATATTTGAATATTTTTAGCCCAAAGTACACTTTAGATTTTACCAGAGGTCAATCACATCAATTATGCCAAGTTTTCTTTGTCATTTAGTTGGTTTTTGCCAAATTCTCTACACTACATATATTTATAGTCGTGCCTTTTCTATGTTAAGCCCAGTAAATTTGGGTTTTAATACTTGCCAGTTATAACATATCTTCAACTTTTATCTCACTAATGTAAATAATTATGTGTTGGTTGTTATTGTTATATGATGGATTTGGTATTTCGTGCAAGATGACATTTCTAATGCTGGCTTTTGATAAAACTGGTGTATAGCACAAAACTGGACATGACTTTAAAATCTGTCGTGGATCAAAAGGACAATATAGTAAATGGTAATTTGACACATACTATACAGTTCCCGATGCTCCGAGCTGAAAATAATATGGTTTGAACGGATAGAGAAAAATCAAGACAAACAAAACACTGAAAATTTGATCAAAGTCGGACAAGGATTAATAAATAAGTTATATCGGGAGGAGAAACCTGCGGGTCATAGTGATTCAGTTCGCTTTTCACCTCCCAGGCACAGGTGACGCCAAAACAAATAATAATAATAATAAAGTTATGGCATTTTTTAAGATTGGCATTATTCTGGTGAAACAGTTCTAGGCATGTCGTCATGAATATTCAATGAGCAAATCGATGGTGTCATATCCCCACTTGTTCTTTTTCATTTTATTATATGAAATTAGGTTTATTCTACATTTTTCTCCGATGAACTTCACAAATTGAACTGACAACTGATTTAGTGCATTGTATATTCATCACTGCAACCTTTTTTCATTATAAAGGAGACACATGTATGCAAAAAATAAACAATTTCGACTTCATTTTATAACATATAAAAACGGAAAGTGGGGATTTGACATCATCAGCCCACCTAATTAATTCATGATGACGCGCATATAACTATTTTCACAAAATATTGCTAAACTTTAAGATTTAATACCTTCGCCATTTGTAATCCGATTTTGATGAAATTTTCAGCAAATTGCTCTGTGAATTTCACTATTTATTTATATTTGAATATTTTCAGCCCAAAGTACACTTTAGGTTTTACCAGAGGTCAATCACATCAATTATGCCAAGTTTTCTTTGTCATTTAGTTGGTTTTTGCCAAATTCTCTACACTACATATATTTATAGTCGTGCCTTTTCTATGTTAAGCCCAGTAAATTTGGGTTTTAATACTTGCCAGTTATAACATATCTTCAACTTTTATCTCACTAATGTAAATAATTATGTGTTGGTTGTTATTGTTATATGATGGATTTGGTATTTCGTGCAAGATGACATTTCTAATGCTGGCTTTTGATAAAACTGGTGTATAGCACAAAACTGGACATGACTTTAAAATCTGTCGTGGATCAAAAGGACAATATAGTAAATGGTAATTTGACACATACTATACAGTTCCCGATGCTCCGAGCTGAAAATAATATGGTTTGAAAGGATAGAGAAAAATCAAGACAAACAAAACACTGAAAATTTGATCAAAGTCGGACAAGGATTAATAAATAAGTTATATCGGGAGGAGAAACCTGCGGGTCATAGTGATTCAGTTCGCTTTTCACCTCCCAGGCACAGGTGACGCCAAAACAAATAATAATAATAATAAAGTTATGGCATTTTTTAAGATTGGCATTATTCTGGTGAAACAGTTCTAGGCATGTCGTCATGAATATTCAATGAGCAAATCGATGGTGTCATATCCCCACTTGTTCTTTTTCATTTTATTATATGAAATTAGGTTTATTCTACATTTTTCTCCGATGAACTTCACAAATTGAACTGACAACTGATTTAGTGCATTGTATATTCATCACTGCAACCTTTTTTCATTATAAAGGAGACACATGTATGCAAAAAATAAACAATTTCGACTTCATTTTATAACATATAAAAACGGAAAGTGGGGATTTGACATCATCAGCCCACCTAATTAATTCATGATGACGCGCATATAACTATTTTCACAAAATATTGCTAAACTTTAAGATTTAATACCTTCGCCATTTGTAATCCGATTTTGATGAAATTTTCAGCAAATTGCTCTGTGAATTTCACTATTTATTTATATTTGAATATTTTCAGCCCAAAGTACACTTTAGGTTTTACCACAGGTCAATCACATCAATTATGCCAAGTTTTCTTTGTCATTTAGTTGGTTTTTGCCAAATTCTCTACACTACATATATTTATAGTCGCGCCTTTTCTATGTTAAGCCCAGTAAATTTGGGTTTTAATACTTGCCAGTTATAACATATCTTCAACTTTTATCTCACTAATGTAAATAATTATGTGTTGGTTGTTATTGTTATATGATGGATTTGGTATTTCGTGCAAGATGACATTTCTAATGCTGGCTTTTGATAAAACTGGTATATAGCACAAAACTGGACATGACTTTAAAATCTGTCGTGGATCAAAAGGACAATATAGTAAATGGTAATTTGACACATACTATACAGTTCCCGATGCTCCGAGCTGAAAATAATATGGTTTGAACGGAAAGAGAAAAATCAAGACAAACAAAACACTGAAAATTTGATCAAATTCGGACAAGGATTAATAAATCAGTTATATCGGGAGGAGAAACCTGCGGGTCATAGTGATTCAGTTCGCTTTTCACCTCCCAGGCACAGGTGACGCCAAAACAAATAATAATGATAATAAAGTTATGGCATTTTTAAGATTGGCATTATTCTGGTGAAACAGTTCTAGGAATGTCGTCATGAATATTCAATGAGCAAATCGATGGTGTCATATCCCCACTTGTTCTTTTTCATTTTATTATATGAAATTAGGTTTATTCTACATTTTTCTCCCAAGAACTTCAAAAATTGAACTGACAACTGATTTAGTGCATTATATATTCATCACTGCAACCTTTTTTCATTATAAAGGAGACACATGTATGCAAAAAAATTAACAATTTCGACTTCATTTTAGGGGCTGTTATGTAGTATGTATTCAACTTCCTGTTATCATTTCAGTCATTCACCTTCACTTGTTTACAAACTCCCCCAATGTCATCTAAGAATTCCCAAACCCCCAATACCATTTAACTCCTAAACCTTACCATAAAAATACCAACCCTCATTGACGTCAGCTAACTTTAAGGAACAAAAGTTCTAAGAAGTATGACTCACACTTCCAGCCCCAGTCACTTGCATAGAGCATCACCACACCCCTTATACCAGAGAAAGTTTGATAGACAGTTACTGGTAGACCAATCATATCAAGTTTAGAGATCACTCCCACCTTAAATTGTTACACCTCCAAAACTAATGATATAAATAAGACGTCTTGATTATTGGAGGGATATAATACAACGATATAATACTAGACCAACACTCATCCAGATATACTGACTGACTTCAAGACTTAGACGTCCATCGAATCTTAATTTAACTTCACTCCGAATCTCAATCTGATACTTCTCAATTATTTTATATTCATCGTATTATATGATATCTGAATCTTCATGTACTTGGAACTGTAGCTGAATATTGATGATTAAATACTTGAACTGTATAATTCTTTTCAAAGTTTCCTCATTACGCTTCCCTTCTTATAATTACCGATCCCAACACGACATTATGGTTGGGAGGTTGGCCAGAATTATGTCAGCGTGGATGTGAGGTTGGGAGAGACTTTGAGTCCTTGAGCTCTACGATGCAAATTAGGAGCATGGAAAATGTTAAGGACATTTTGTGTACCACGATTTACGGTGCTCCTGTGAGACATTACATTATAGTTGGGAGGTTGGGAAGAATTATGTCAGCATGGTTGTGAGGTTTGGGGAGACATTGAGTCCTTGAGCTCTATGATGCGCATTACGAGCATGAAAAATGTTTAGGAATTATTGTGTATCACAATTATGATGCTCCTGTGAGACTTTACATTATGGTTGGGAGGTTGGGAAGAATTATGTCAGCATGGTTGGGAGGTTGAAAGAGACATTGAGTCCTTGAGCTCTATGATGCAAATTAGAAGCATGGAAATGTTTAGGACATTTTGTGTACCACGATTTACGATGCTCCTGTGAGACATTACATTATGGTTGGGAGGTTGGGAAGAATTATGGCAGCATGGTTGGGAGGTTGGGAGAGACATTGAGTCCTTGAGCTCTATGATGCAAATTAGGAGCATGGAAATGTTTAGGACATTTTGTGTACCACGATTTACGATGCTCCTGTAAGACATTACATTATGGTTGGGAGGTTGGGCAGATTTATGTCAGCATGGTTGGGAGGTTGGGAGAGACATTGAGTCCTTGAGCTCTATGATGCACATTAGGAGCATGGAAATTTTTTTAAGGAAATGTTGTGTATCACGATTAAAAATGTTCTTGTGAGACATTACATTATGGTTGGGAGGCTGGGCAGGATTGTGTCAGCATTGGCTGTGAGGTTTGGAGAGACATTGAGTCCTTGAGCTCTATGATGCAAATTAGGAGCATGGAAATGTTTAGGACATTTTGTGTACCACGATTTACGATGCTCCTGTAAGACATTACATTATGGTTGGGAGATTGGGCAGATTTATGTCAGCATGGTTGGGAGGTTGGGAGAGACATTGAGTCCTTGAGCTCTCTGATGCAAATTAGGAGCATGGAAAATGTTAAGGACATTTTGTGCACCACGATTTTTGATGTTCCTGTGAGAAATTACATTATGGTTTGGAGGCTGGGCAGGATTGTGTCAGCATTGGCTGTGAGGTTTAGTAAGACATTGAGTCCTTGAGCTCTATGATGCACATTAGGAGCATGAAAATGTTTAGGAATTCTTGTGTATCACGATTATGATGCTCCTTTGAGACATTACATTATGGTTGGGAGGTTGGGAAGAATTATGTCAGCATGGTTGGGAGGTTGGGAGAGACATTGAGTCCTTGAGCTCTATGATGCAAATTAGGAGCATGGAAATGTTTAGGACATTTTGTGTACCACGATTTACGATGCTCCTGTGAGACATTACATTATGGTTGGGAGGTTGGGCAGAATTATGTCAGCAAGGTGGGAGGTTGGGAGAGACTTTGAGTCCTTGAGCTCTACGATGCAAATTAGGAGCATGGAGAATGTTAAGGACAGTTAGTGTACCACGATTTACGATGCTCCTGTGAGACATTACATTATGGTTTGGAGGTTGGGAAGATTTATGTCAGCATGGTTGCGAGGTTGGGAGAGACATTGAGTCCTTGAGCTCTATGATGCAAATAAGGAGCCTTGAAATGTTTTGGAAATTTTGTGTACCACGATTAAAGATGTTCCTGTGAGACATTTCATTATGGTTGGGAGGTTGGGCAGAATTATGTCAGCATGGTTGTGAGGTTGGGGGAGACATTGAGTCCTTGAGCTCTATGATGCAAATAAGGAGCATGGAAAATGTTTCGGAAATTTTGTGTATCACGATTTACGATGCTCCTGTAAGACATTACATTATGGTTGGGAGGTTGGGAAGAATTATTTCAGCATGGTTGGGAGGTTGGGAGAGACATTGAGTCCTTGAGCTCTATGATGCAAATTAGGAGCATGGAAATGTTTAGGACATTTTGAGTACCACGATTTACGATGCTCCTGTGAGACATTACATTATGGTTGGGAGGTTGGGCAGAATTATGTCAGCATGGTTGTGAGGTTGGGAGAGACATTGAGTCCTTGAGCTCTATGATGCAAATAAGGAGCATGGAAAATGTTTCGGAAATCTTGTGTATCACGATTAAAGATGTTCCTGTGAGACATTACATTATGGTTGGGAGGTTTTGAAGAACTATGTCAGCATGGTTGGGAGGTTGGGAGAGACATTGAGTCCTTGAGCTCTATGATGCAAATTAGGAGCATGGAAAAAAATTAGGAAATTGTGTGTATCACAATTAAAGATGTTCCTGTAAGACATTACATTATGGTTGGGAGGCTAGGCAGAAGCGTGTCAGCATGGTTGTGAGGTTTAGAGAGACATAGAGTCCTTGAGCTCTATGGTGCAGAATAGGAGCTTGGAAAATGTTTTGGAAATTTTGAGTATCAACATTTATGATGGTCCTGTGAGACATTACATTATGGTTGGAAGGTCGGGCACAATTATGTCAGCATGGTTGGGAGGTTGGGAGAGATATGGATTTTCTGTTGGACATTAGAAGCACGGAAAATCTGAAGGCAACTCTTTGGCCTGCATAAGGTTAAAAGGTTGGGTGGGCAATAACAGTGTTTGTCTAGAAGGAATACACAGATGCAACATGGTTGCGGAGACAATCATAGTATGCATACACATGTCATATGTATTTTCAGACTTAAGGAAGCATACATGTAGTTCGTAATGTGGCTAATTTTGGTTGTTTGTTTGTTTGTTTGTTTTTATTTCCGAATCAGATAAAAAAAAATATACAATTTACAAGAGAGATACATACACTAACGGAGGATCACCCAATTCATGGTTGTTTGTTTGTTTGTTTGTTTTTATTTCCGAATCAGATTAAAAAAAATATACAATATACAAGTGGCTAATTTTGGTTGTTTGTTTGTTTGTTTGTTTTTATTTCCGAATCAGATAAAAAAAAATATACAATATACAAGAGAGATACATACACTAACGGAGGATCACCCAATTCAGCTGTATTTTAAAAACACTGCTGTTCTTCCTTGGGGTCCTACATTTACCATACAAAGTAATATACAACATAAAAAAAAAAAAAAAAAAAAAAAAAAAATCAGAGTAAAATACATTGACAGAAAAAAAAAACTTACAAAAACAAAAAGAAAAAGAAAAAAGAAATACAAATGCTCAATCTAAATAATCATATAATAGAGTATGAAAGGAACTTAAAATTGGTGCACTACGAATTTCATTGGGCAATTGATTATAAATTGATATCCCCCTATAGAAAAATGTCCTTTTACAATTGTTAGAATTTGGCTTGGGTAAATTAAGGTTTTGGTTCGAACGAAGCGAATAATTTAAAGTTCTTATAGAAATGTTATCAGACATATAGTTTGGAAAAAGATTGTGCAATATTTTATAAATCATTGTACATATATGCTTTTTATAGCGGCATTCAAGAAATTCCTATTTCAAAGTCTCATGAATATGTTGTTTGGAGACAAAAGAGTTGGGATTTATTTTCATAATTATACGGCCAGCTCTATTCTGGAGTTTTTGAAGGGCTGACAGAGAACCTTGTGGAGCGGAATACCAAATGACGTTCGCGTAATCAAAATGTGGCAAAATGGCGGATTTGTATATCAAATTTAAGCTTGATTCATTAACAAAATGTCTTAACCGTTCAAGAAAACTAACCAGTTTACTGATTTTCTGACACATGTTATGTATATGAATATCCCATTTCAATTCAGCGTCAATGTGAATTCCGAGATATTTTGTAGTATTAACTTTTTGGACGTTGGTATTGTCTATTTTTACATCTAGTGCCTTACACTTCTTTACATCTCGTACCAAAGAGCATACTGACAGTCTTCGTATAGTTAACCAATAACTTGTTTTGAGACATCCACTTATCTAAAGCTTGCATATCTGTGTTTAAAGTGGATTCCACAGCTTTAACGTCTTTGTCGGAATAATATATAACCGTATCATCTGCATACAGATGAACACGACATGACTGAAAGACGTTAGGTAAGTCATTAATGAAAATACAAAATAGCAAGGGGCCAAGAAGTGAGCCCTGGGGCACGCCATGGGTTAAATATTCTTCATTGGACAAAGCATCGTTGACCTTAGTCACTATCCTCCTCCCAGTTAAATAACTCCCGAACCACTGAAGTACTACACCTTTTATCCCAATATTAGACAATTTGTTCAACATAACATAGTGATCGACTGTGTCGAAGGCTTTTCGTAAGTCCACGAATATTGCCCCAGTGTATTCACCTTTATCCATGGCCAAAAACCATTCATCTGTTACCGTAACAAGGGCAGTCACAGTAGAGTGTTTTGCTCTGAATCCCGATTGAACTGGCACTAATACATTGTTGGCGTTAAGATGATGTGATAACTGTAACAAAACTACTTTCGAAATACAAGGCAGTAAAGATATTGGCCTATAATTATCGGGGTTTAACTTATCTCTTTTTTTATGTAGCGGTATTATCTTGGCAATTTTCTACTGTTCTGGAACATTGCCCTCTATAATAGATTTATTAATCAAATGAGTTTATAGACTTAATCAATATATCAGCACATGCTTTCAGAACCTGAACCGATATTCCGACCGATTTTTAATTTTTAATTTATTAATAACATCCATTACCTGGGCCTCAGAGACAACCGTAAATGAGGACATAATGTTATGACATGGTACTGACTCTGAACTAGTAATATTCACTTCATTCTCCCTAAGCTTATTTTACTTAACAAATTTGTGGTGACATTAGCAAAGTGTTCATTAAATTCAGAAGCTTTACTGAAGGAGTCATCGCATGATAGATTGGATGTTGCACTATTAACTTGGCAAAAAAGATTTAAGAACATTCCACGTTTGGTTTCTACCAGAGCACTCAGATAGTTTATCAATATAATATTGTTTCTTAGTTTTCCTAATAACATAAGTGACTTTATTTCTCAGCCGCCTATACTCCTTCCACAACTGTTCATCATTTTGAGAAACCGCTTTCTTTTTTGCTTTATCTCCTTTTCTCATTAATCTATAGATTGACTCGTTCAGCCAGGGGGAGTATTTTATGCGCATGCGCTTTGTCTTTATCGGCATGTGTTTGTTAATAACCAGTAACACCTTTTCTTCTCATTTCTTAACGGCATCACCCAAATTAACAATAGCCTCAATTTCTTTCCAGTTTTGCTCAATGAGATCTTTATGAAGCGAATCCCAATCAACATCCTTAGACTTTCTAAAAGTTACATAATTATGATCATGGTTGGGGGGATGGTTTGTTTTTCAAATTAAGTAATTCATAAAATGATCACCCATGCACACTTCAAGAACACCTGAGGTTTTTACATACAAACAATTATTTGTCAGCATGTGATCAATAAGAGTGGCTGTCTCATTCGTAACTCTGGTGTATTTTGTAGTATTTAGATACTGGAATCCATAAATGTTATTTATTTGATCATATTTATTTGTATGCAGAAGGAAGGGTTTTCGGTAGATATCAAAATTTGTATCACCCATAATAACTGAATGATGATTGAAGTTTGCCATAAATAACAGCAAATCATCGTATGTATCTAAGACTTCACGTCCAGAACTAGGTGGCCTGTACCAATTTAGGAAAAAAATGGGTTGTGAGTTTTTTAATTCAATCGAAATGAGAATAGCTTCTAACCCAAGTAAGGACCTATTTTCCAAAACTTTGAAACAGATACTATTATGAACGTAAACGGCCACTCCACCTCCATATCGGTTTCGGTCTTTTCTTACAATGGAATAACCAGGGATTTGTACTTCACCATCTTGAATTCCTTCGTCTAACCTGGTTTCGTTGAGTGCACATACATGAACGTCATTTTTCAAGATTATTGATTTCAACTCATCAACATTTTTCATCAGACTAACAATATTCAATTGTATGCATTTCAGACCCTTTTTACACAATGCCTCAAATTTAAATTCACTTGGCCCGTCTGCCTATTTCACCGCTTGAGGGTTGTGATGTTTTTTTTTGTTTGAATCATTTATAACTTTCTCATCATAAAATGGCAATAGCTTCATTAAGCACTTTTGACACATCCAACAAGGAAAATGTTCTGATAAATCACTGTAGACATCTACGGGGATGCTTGCACATGTTATATGCACCCAATTTTCACAATGTGTACATAAGAGTCCCCTTTGATTATTTTTGACACATTTAGAGCATAAGTTGCATGGGTATTGCTTAACCATAACAAAACACGCAAAATAACTGTGCAAGGAAAAAAAAAACACACACACACACACAACAAACCTCTAACTGAAAAGTTAATCAGCAATAAGTCACTAAACACTGCACCAAATCATTGGAACAAATTTGTTATGTCACTAGTAAGACATTTTGACAAATTAAGCTACAATTATGGCAACAAAGATTTTGTAATTATACCCTTTGCCCTTAATTGCGCTGTAAAAATATATGTACACAACAGCCACGTTAATTGCAAGACACAGGTTTACTATGTAGAGCATATACATGTAAAACAACACGACAAAATAAACAAATATTACATCAATTGGTCTCAAGCCCATAATCGTCTGAGCCTACTACCGTAACTGCAATAAGCGAGCACTCGGCTTGTGTGCCAATTTAATGTCATATGTACAATCAGATAACGAAAAATGGCAAAACCAGCCGGAATCAAGCTAAAACGCTTTTTTAAAGTTTTTTTTAGCGTTGAGTATCATGCCTTCCAATGCATTGTATAAAATGACACGATTAGGTCAACTTCACTCCGTAGTTAACAAATAATTAGCTTGAGAAAAAGACTGCTGATCGGGAATTTATATGACTACTGAATTTCAGGGCAAATACAAAGTCACTATGCATGGTTACCAATTTCTTGTTACATTATAACAATAGCAGCCATGGTCGTAGCAAAACACGAGCTCATTATGTCAAACATAATAAAACGACGAAAACGCTGAGGCTTAAATTTTGCACTGATCGTGAGTGAACTATTATACAACCTGTGTTATCTCGTGACAATACAAGGGGTGCTAAGTTTGGGTGGAGGCGAGTATAAGCCCACGCATCAATGGTCGCTAATCGTTCCTTGCTAAGACTTAGTATACAAGGCATGCACTGAAAGTGAATAGATCGTGCAGTTTAATAGTATAAAAAACAAAGATTGCACCAATTGTGTGCGGGAAAGGCCTGAGCCTTGCCTCTTATTGACAACCATGACGTTAAACATATACTCGTGCTATGTCCATTATGTACGATGCATTGTATAAACTGACACGAATTAAGCCCATTTCACTCCGTATCCAAGAAATATTTAGCTTGAAATTACTGTATAAAATGATCATGTATATACGACATAAAAAGGACACAAAACCGCCGGGGTCGAGTTACGCTTTAATTGTTTCTATTATGTGTGTAAAACGTAAAAAAAAAAAAAAAAAAAATCAATTGTTTGAGTTTTCATACCATCAAACGAGAAGGTTACAGTATCAATATTACGTTATACATGTACATGTATATTAAACGATTAGGTCACATATTTTACTCTACAGTTTAATAACAACATATTAGCCCGGCATTAAATTCACAGTAAAAGTTAAATACACATGACAGTCAATAAACTACAAAGGCCTAATCCGTTTTAAGTGAGTGCTATTCCATAGAGTAACACGGCGATCGTCCCGTGTAAGCACTTTTATGCGGCCATCTTGGGTCCACAAGCTTTTGATGTCACTTGTCAGTTTCGTCTTAATTTCCCAAAACAAGTCAGTTCTTGCCTTCGTAAGACTCTCCTGAATGAAAACTTGGGGTCCTCTTTGCTCACGTAATGTCCTCCTTTTCTGATATACGCGATTTCTGATGCCGTAGTTCGTGAATTTGGCGATTATCCCTCTGGGTTTTGGCTTCCCTTTGGCAATTCCAAGCCGATGTGTCCTGTCGAGGTCGTTGACTTCGAGGTCGATCTCTAGCCTTTCCTTACACACCTTTCTCACAACAACATCAGTGATCTCTCCCTCCTTTTCCAGCAGGCCATGAAAAATCAAGCAGTTTCTTCTTGAGTACTGTTCCATCTCATCCTGTTGTAATTTAATCTCGTCAATTTCTTTTCATAACTCAGAATTTTTTTTATCTCTGATCTCTGAATCAAATTCATGACTCTCTCGCAGGGATTCAGCAACTTTCACTGCAATAACATCCGTCAACTCACAAATTAGTGTTTCCTTAATTTTTAACACCAGAATATCCACCAACTCACCGTTGACGTCCAGCGCCTTCCGCACTTCGTCCCGAATGTTCTCCGATATATCAACCGGCGACGAGCGTGTTGTGCGTTTCGCTTCTTTGGACATGATTCGACAATGCAGGGCTATCAGGACCGTTCAAAACAAAGTTAGTTTCACTAAAAAATTACAGCTCCTAGACAAATGCAGCGACTCCAAATCTGGCTGAAGAACAAAATTTAACGAATATTTGGTGCAGTTAGGTGATTCAATTTAGAGAGTAACCGAGACACGTCCGCACGCCATAGCTTCGTAAATGGTAAGGTGGAGTATGAAAGGGTTGCCTTATACAGCATGTAGAAGGTTTGTGTTCAGAAACAAATTGTTTGAAACCTGACAGATCACCAATATTAATATCAAAGAATATGCTCCCAAGATGTTGATTACCAAGATTTAGGAAAAAATACCCGTGGGATCTACTGTACTATCCTTTGGGTGGGTCACGTGATCAACAGCTCCAGGGAGGAGTTACTACCCTCCTGGTGTTCACGTGACCATATCTTTCATTATGCCAAAGTTCTAATGCATATGTAGTCTTATGTCTCACGACATTATTCAGATTGTGTTGATGTTCATTACCTTTTATGTTATTTAGGCATATTGCCATATGTGTTTTGATGCCTCGTATGGAATTAAATGGCAAGCAATGGCAAATTATTTGTACACTTGTTTTCTTCTCAAAATTTGAAACCATTCTTTATCAAAAGCCTACACTTAGTTAGCAAAACAAATTAAAAAAACACTATATAATCCATCAAAAATGGATAAATAAGAAATTTATGACATTTTTACAAGACAACTGTACATCCTGTCAACAAGGAGCTTATGATGTCCAATACCCCCAATTTAGTTTTTTTTTATCATACGCAATATCAAATATCTCAATTTTCATAGCTTTGTTGAAAAATAAGTCATCGATTTGTAATAATCTGGATAAAGATGATTTAATGAAAAATCAAACAAATTTTACAGTAATGAGAGATTTCAGAAATATTTCAAACAATAATGCAAATGTTATATTAAGCTTGTGTGACATCAATTACTTGGTACTGCCAGTGAATGAGAAAAAACCTTGGGGGATTTAATTAAATTTGATGAAACAGTGGGGGCTTTTGCTCTGTTTTTTTTTTACATGTAAGACCCAATTTCTGTATTTACATTTTCTAATTCCTTTTTTTTACGTGAACTTGAAATTTTTTTAGCCGAAAAATCATTATGAATGAAATAGGTAATAGAATGGTCTAAAGGTGCTTTGATCATTTTGAAAATGTGTAATAAAATTAAAGATGACCATTTCTAAAGTAACATTTGAGGCTTTAGGAATAGACTACATGTATATGAATTGATGTTTTTTAATTTTTTTGGTGTTTATTTTCTAGACTTGAGACATAATACCAGGTGGCATTTCATGTTATATATTTATTTTTTAAATTCCCCTTTTCAGTTAGAAACGATGAGACAGATGATCGAACTTACTAGAATGCAGATGCAACAGCAGAGAGAAGAGGCAGAGAGAAAGGAAAGAAGGGAGAGGGAACTCCGAGAGAAAAAAGACAAGAAGTGGTAAATGTTTTTCTCGTCTTTTATGAGGCAACCAGGACCTGCTATGTCTGCTCCACAGCCACCATACCCTCAACAACATACCAACTAACCTTTCGTAGACCCTCCACAACTAACACCTGCAACTTACACGCCAACATCCCATTTGCATAATCAGCAGTCATTAAGGCATCTTCATTCATAGCCATCTTCTCACATGGGAGGAACACAAAGTGATGCAGAGAAAGATCAGAATGAGAAGATTTATCATATGCTTTGAACTTTGAACTGACTTCACACTTCTGAAGGGCTTTTTGTGACCACCATTGGAGCAGGAGATGGTGATGGGGGTATTTTTGGCATATGTCCGTACAATTAGGACGCCACGTTCGCTCACTTAGTACACCAAAAGGGTTTTGTTTTTTTTGTATAAATACATACGTCACAAGGGTCTAAGTGACCAAACCAACAGAAAGGGTATACGTTTCAATCGATCTGCGTTAAGGGTATATTTCTGTACGTTGTAATCGCCTTGGAAGCCACAAGATGATTACTTGTTAATAATTGATTGAGAAAGTTAATGTACGAGCATGGTGTCCAATAAGTAATGACAGTTCACCCCCCCCCCCCATTTTTTTTCTATTTTATTTCATTTTCTCATTGACCTGAAGTCATAACCATGGACTGGTCTGAAGGAGTCAAGACATTCTGAGAAATTATATAAATACATGGATAATAAACAGAAATAAGACGGCACATTTAAAGTATGAAGGCAATTCCACATATTTAGGTAAAAATTATGCTGAACATATAAGAGTTTAGTTGCAAAAGGGCTTAGGTCCACTTTGGACCATTCCGAGAAAAACCATGTTTTTTATTCTCACTTAATGCAATATTCTTATGAGAAACTAAATTATCACGATGTATTACCCCATCATGTGAACATGAAATTGGGTATAAAAGAAATCTACCTGTCTTCAATTTTTCTACAAATCTTTAAAAAATTATCATTGTGGACCGGAGCCCTTTTGCAAGTAAACTGAAATGAATCCAATCTCTTTTGATAAAAAAGTGTTTTTTCTATGCCACTTTCATTCACGTTTTCATTTGAATTTCAAATTGTCTTTGGTATCATCAGAGTGACTAAAACATTAGAGGTTTAGAGACAGAAAACAATTAAATTTATGAAAAATTGACCTAACCCCTTTTGACAAATTAGTTATTCAGAAGAGTTTAGTTGCAAAAGGGGTTAGGTCCACTCCAAGAAAATATTTTTTTTAATTCTCCCATAATGCAATATTCTTATGCGAAACTGAATTGTTATGATACCCTACTCTGAAAACATAAAATTGGGTATAAGAGAAATCTACCTGTCTTCATATTTTTAAAGATATTCTTTTCCCAAAAAATTATGTGTGGACCTAACCCCTTTTAACAAAAGTGATTTTTCTTTGCCATTTTTGTTCACTTTTTAATAGGAATTTCAACTTTTCTTTGGTATCATCTTATAGAGCTACTAAAAGTCTATACATTAAGACATAAAAATCAAATTTGATGAAAAATTGACCTAACCCCTTTTGCAAGTGAGCTCTTCATATATTAATGAAAACTTCTCAAGACAAAGAAAAAAATGAATAATGGCAAGTGGAAAATGACAATGTACATGTAAACAATAAAACATGATGTTTGTAAATATTTAGTGTTGTATAATTAATCACTTAAGTCCATTATTCCATGTCAAATTCCAAGAATACCAACATAAATGACATCTGACCGTTTCTGAAAGTTCATTCAGTATTGCGAATGACGGATATATATCTATTCATACAAGTGATAGCAAAAATATTTCTCTTCTTGTGTAATTAGTTTTGAACGTCATGTGAACACTGATGATAGAAGTTAAATTTCAAAACAAACATTGGTATTTTATGTTATAAAATTGAAGAATTAATAAAAATTCAGGCCAAACTACCTCTCTTTCATCCATTTTCCATTGCATTATTTACTCGTGTGTATACTGTGGTGCAATCCCTTGTCATCATCAATGCAATATCTTGCCTGTTATGTACAAGGTTACATCATACTTGCCGTTTTTTTTACTTTACTCAAATGTACTGTGCATATAGTTTTCAGAAGATATTGCTAGTTGCAATGATCTAAACCATCATGGGCAAGGTTGTACATGTACATCTAACTTCAAAGTTTTACAACTACATGTAGTTAAATAGATATTTGAATGGTTATAGGCTGGAATTGATAGGTAAAGAACTTATGCCCTGTTCAAAACAGATGTAAGAAGTGTTTTGCTCATTACAAAGATATATCCATTATAGTCATTTTGAATGTACACGATATCCCTTTATTTTTACGCGGAAAAATGACTCAGTTATCTACTTTGTTTTCCTACCTTGTGTAGTTTACCTTTATGGAAAAAGAAAAGGATAAGATGATAATAGCAGATTATGATGCAATTAATGTTGATCCAGAAGTGTTTAGCCCATTTCATATGGAATTCATGATGGTAACTAGGTCATTACTACCACACATATAGTAAATTAAGCTCAGCAGTCCAATGTCAGTTATATTTTAGTAACCATTATTGGAATGTTAGCAAAATTGTGTTTTGTATGAACCGTTAATTAGTAATAGTTTTATCCATAGCATTACAGGAACAGGGTAGTGTGGTAGAGTTAGATGATTTGTCAATAGACTTTGCTTATATTCATAGGTAAATGTATACATGTTTTTACTACACATGTAGACTGTAGTTGAGTTCTTATTCTTAACATTTGAAATATGCCATAGAAACATTTATGTGTGTAGACAGTTAGCAGAATTGAAAGTTTCTTTCTTGAAATGGACTGTTAATTATACAATAGTTATATACATAGCTTTAGAGTCACAGGGTACTTTGTGGTAGAGTTAGATTTATCTTCAGTAGACTTAGCTTACATTCATATGCAAATGTATACTTGTTTTAACTACACCTGCAGTTGAGTTATTCTTAGCCATTGAAACTTTTTGCCAAAGAAACATTTATGCGTGTGTATCAAGAGACATGTGCCTTAATCGCTTGTGCACAGATTGCTGAAACATATTTTTAACCTGAACAAAAAGTATTTATGCTTTGCTTAATTTTTTTTTGGAAACCACTTTTTTTTCTCTCCAGATATTCAATGAGGAATGGGGTAATGAGAGCATGTTGCGTATGTTACATATAAATTTACCTATAAATCAGTGAATACTTGCAATACACTTTTTTTCTTCCTGGCCTGTATTCAATTTTTTTTTAATTACATGAATGAAATAACATTTAGCATATTTATAGATAAATTTCTTTAAAAAAATCAAAAGTAAATGTTACAAATGTATTTACATATGGTGATTTCAAGTACTTTTCTGTAATAAGGTGTTACAAAAACACCAACACCAGTCATATTACTGCACTTGAAACTATAATAGGGTTTGGATTGCCCTTAGAAAATTGTATTCTTGGCAATTTGAGGGCTGTAGTAAAAAGGAAGTTCACTGTTTGTCAAAAAATATCAGAAAAATAAATATTGGTGAAAGTTTGAAGAAAGTACATTAAAGATTAAAGTTTTTAGAAGTTTAAGTTTTGGATTTGTGACATCATGAATGAGCAGCTGCCCCATATGTTAAGTAATATAAAATGCATAAATATTTTACCATACGATACTTAGGAAGGCTCACATATGATGTCACAAATTAAAACATTAAAATTCTAATAACTTTGTTATTCTTTGGATTTTTATCATACCTTCAGTAAAAATTTTTATCATTTTTTCAGCTTTTGGTCACGGTGATCATCCCCTTCTTTAAATGCCACCTGCTGAAAAGATCATCACAGCTTATTTTGATGATTTACATATAATGTCTCAATTCACAAACACCTGGCCATTGAGACTGGATAAATCAGGATTTCGGGCTGACATCAATAAAAGCATTCCTGTAAAGTTAACTCTTATGTTTACAGTTAAGGTGATTGCAAATATTAAGAGCTTTATAAATTTTAACTAAAATGTTGACTCTTGTAGACAATTCAATCTGCACCCCCCCCCCCTTTCTCATGTTCAGATGAGATGATGTGGTAGATTAGTGATGTCAATAGCTGTCTTAACCCATCTCAGAGTTGGACACTGACATCAAAATCACCAGGGGCGGATCCAGGAGATTTTTCCAAAGGGGAGGGGGGGGGCACTTCTGTTTTAATGGCATTTTACATTACTAATTTTAATCGTGCCCCTCCAGGGGGAGGGGCACGGGCAAGTTTGCCCCCCTGGATTAACCTGTGGAAATCATCAATTACTTATGCCATACATGGGTGTGTGTATCATCATGAATATGCATTACATGAACCAATGTCACATTCTTACCTTTCCTTTTTTGTTCCATTTTAATGTAAAATCCTTGCTTCCTTTCTTAAGTGATATTAATGATACAATTTCTTATTTTAATGAATTATTTGCAGCAATGATAATCTTACCAAATTTGAAGGAATTGAGGTGCTTTCACTTTTTTGCGCAGAATGTTTGAATAGTGTCATTATTGCATACGTAAGTATGTAATTATACACATAAAGATTCATTGGATTTTAAATTTTTGAAAAAAATCCTATTGTTTTCAAGCTGAAGTACGCAGATATTTATAAAATGGGGGTTGCATGTTTCAGTAACCTACATGTATAGATCACAAAGGATCCCCTTTTGTTTTTGTGAAAAGTTCTTTAGCAACATCGCACAGTACACAGAGGAAGAAATAACCAGTCAGTAAACTTAAACTGTATGGTAAAATTTTTTCCTATAGTAAAAAAAAATAAATCTTATGCTGTGACGTAAGGGGAACTTTCTCCACACTGTGACAATAAAAAACCCCAATAGAATGTCATTTACATATGAACATTAATATTCCACTATCTTTTTGGCAGTCTACAAATAAAATATGAGCTTGCTTTGTATACAAGGGCGTCACAGCTAGAGCGGGGGTCAACCGCCTCCATAAATTTGAAAGTCATTAAAAATGGAGAAGGCAAGAACTGAATAACTTAGCAACCCACGGTTGAGGGTCATGTAATACGCAAATATTATTGGGTATAACATTGAGATATTTCACAATGACATAAAGATTAAAAAAACAAAAATGTTAAGTCCAACCTCTCCTCAATATGCCAAGTGTTAAGAGCATTTCTCACTGTGGCAGCTTGCGCCATGTTCCTTGCATTAGCATGTACAGGGTCTTGTTGGGCATTTTCTTGGTCATTGTTCTCAATCGCGTCAACTTCCCATTGATTCATAAATGGATCATGGTGCATTTCTATTATGTTGTGCAGAATACAACAAGTCATTATGGTGTTTGGCACATTTTTTCAGTTCATGGTCCATCGTCTTGTGGAGGATCCGCCATCGCCATTTAAGTCTACCAAAGGTATGCTCTACAGTAATCCGACAGCTGCTCAACTCGTTGTTAAATGTAATCTGTTAATTGGTCAGCCTGCCATTATCACTAAAGGGTTTCATCAGGTTTGGAAGAAGGGGGTAAGCTGGATCTCCAAGTAAGAGGAGGGGTACATTACAACCGCCGATTTGGATAGGTTGCTCAATAGGTGCCAGGTAAAAATGGCAGAGGTAAAAATGGCAGAGGTAATATTGTCAGAGGTAAAAATGGCAGAGGTAAAAATGGCAGAGGTAAAAATGGCAGAGGTAATAATGGCAGAGGTAAAAATGGCAGAGTTAAAAATGACTTAGGTAAAGATCATGACATGCTATATCAACAAGGAAAAGACAGAGCCTTTCCAGTTAATATCAGTCATAATTATTGGCCTTGAATGGAATCCTATCGAGGGAATGAGCATTATGAACTGAAATATATTATCTAGATTTGTTTATCATTTTAGGTCAGCTCTATACATTTTCATCCCAAAATGAGTTCAATTAGTGAGTGATGAAAGGATTTATCTTGGCTATTTCGTATTTTAGAACAGCACTTCATCACGATACCAAACGAATTTTAGTGTAAACACCAAAATGTGTGCTACCATTAACGCACTGAAATAGACAAGTTCAGGATTTCTTCGAACCACTTGCATTACTTGGATGACAGAAAACTAATAAAACGTTCTGTAATAAAAGTATTTTTTCTAATTTCAACATCATAATGGATCCGAATAGATATTGATATGATACGTATATAGTTTAATGTAAATGATATAATAATAACAATTAGTGTTTAATTTTTTCAGAGCAATACCTCATTGCAGCTAGTCCTGTGGATGGCAGGTTCCTAAACTAGTTTCTATGGTAACAGTTACCGCATGAATTTGGAAATGTGTAGCGAATCAAGAATTTTATTTTAAATTTATAGGCTTTTCCTACGTACCATTCTATCGACCTGTTTTGAAGGGGAAATTCACCCTGACAAATGATTTACTGTAAAAATAACAGAAAATTTATTGGTGATGGCTTACGGAAAACCCATCAAATATTAAGAACGTTATTTGAAGCTTGAGTTTTTGATCTGTGAAGTCATAAACGAGCAGCTGCACGGTATTACTTTTCAAATTTTTTATCAGTGGTTCATGATTGCTAAAAAAGGGTCTTTCATGAGCGGATGTGAAATGATTTGTTTATTGATATACTACAATAATTGTTTAGAGGGGTCCACACAATACAAACACTGCTTTTTAGTGGATCCCTCCATTTTCTCAGAATTAGATTTTATAATGATATTTTGCTAAAATATAATATTTGTTTTGGTTTACTTAAGGAAAAATATCATATATTGTACATGCCTCAATTTATATTGTCTGTATAAGTTCATTGTAAGTATTTCGACCACTTTACTTCGTTTTGTTGCAAAAAAAAAAAATTGAAATTGAAAAAAAAATGAAAAACAATAAAAAACACTTTAATTTTTTTTTTATTACATTTCATTGATATTTTTCATTACACCACATTTGGAAAAACAACTGCTCGTAAATGACGTCACCATTAAAATATACAATTCGAATAGCTTTTTAAATCTTTGATGGATTCCCTTAAATCCTAACCAATATCACTTTAATTATTTTCTGCTATTTTTCAATTAACTTTATGTCAGGGTGAATTTCCCCTTTAATGAACTAAGTATCAGACTTGGGATCCAAAGTGTGCTTCGAATTTGAATATTAGAATAGCGATTTGACATGAGAATGCTGTGCATGTAAGTCCAGGAATAAATTAAGAAAAACCAACTCAGGTGATATCAATTTGGTGCAGAAAATCTACAGTATGATTAAAAAATTGTTACCCTTTCCATTAGTCAAACATTATAATTCTAATTTTCTTTTCAGAACCTTTCTTATTTAAGCTATTGTACATGCAGGGGCTTTTGGATTTTTTGGCATGGGGGTTTAAGACTGGCTATTTATACCTCTGTCATTTTTACCACTGCCATTATTACCTCTGCCATTATTACCTCTGCCATTTTTACCTTTGCCATTTTTACCTTTGCCATTTTTACCTCTGCCATTTTTACCTCTGCCATTTTTACACCGAGCCGCTCAGGAAAGGCACTACCATTCATCTTTGTTGGTATATAGTAGAATTAGTAAAAGCTCGTGCGTCATGTACACTGCCTGGCCAACCCACATTTACATCAATGAACTGCCAAAGCTGTCGACAACTCCTTGCAAAATGACAGAGTAAAAACCCTTCCTGTTAAAGTAATATTTTGGATTTTAACGGGCCTTAATTGGGATGTGTGATCCATCTTTGGCACCGACTGCTTGTGGGAATCTTCCAGCAAATCTTGCGACACATTCCTGGAGGGGGGGGGGGGGGTGGATGGAAAAGAAATGAAAAAGATAAAACTCTCATTCACACTTACAAATATATACATGTATGTACATAGGGGTTGATCTATGAGGGATACTTGTGTACTAGTATTACTACCCATGGGAGAAAAGGCATATCCTGTCATATTAAAAAAATGATTAAGTGGGTGTATTGGTATGATTTTATTTATTTTTACACACGAAACAAATATATATTTGTGATACAAAACATAAATGTAAACATATTGTAATAACTTAATAGTTTCTACAATAAATGTAGACACCCATAAAGAAAAATGGTAGTTGTTTATGTTTTTTCAGCTGGTTCGGATTTTAAGAATACAACAAGATAAATATATATGCAATTTCCATTTCCCATAAAGTTTCTGCTAATTTCAAGCTCCTTTAAAACTTTCTTTATCAAATCAATGTGAAGCTCCTTGGTAACGTTTTAACATACCTCAAGATTTTGCCCAGCTGGAATTCTAATCATTCCTTCCTGAAATACATTAATGATTTCCTGGCACGTGTCAACAACGATAAATCCAACAGTTGAGCGACCGACTCCAAAGAGCCAAGCTAAAGTGCGATACTCTTGGTTTGTTGCCAACCTCCATAAGGTGATGGCGAGGTGATGCTCAGGTCTTATTGCCTTGCGAAAATTTGTATCCATTCGATGAATTAAAGGTCCAATTTCCCGCAATATGAATTTGAAGGTGTTTTTGGTCATCCTGTTAAAAATGAAAATGAATTTTGAAGATAACAATACCATAGAATCTTAAAAATATGCTACAAGAAATAACCTAGGGGGCGTGAAATAAACCTGGAGATGTTTAAATTTTTTTTGAGATTTTTTTTGGCTTGTCATTTTTTTTCAGGTACGGAATATCCTTAATTTGTGGTCGATTTTTTTTTTTGGCGTGTCAAAATTTTCCTCTGAAAAATTTGCCCCCCCCCTTTTGGAAAATCCTGGATCCGCCCCTGCAGAGGATAGATTATGTAGGACCGATAATTGGTCTTTAATGAGTATGATACAGGCGTGCACCGCTTGGTATTCGTGAACTGGTATCATCCATAAATCGAAATGACCGACGAGTTGTAAACGCAGTTGGAGGTTGTAGGCGGGATGGCTTCCAGTTCGGATGTTACAGTACTCTCAAATAAAAGCAATATTCTATTACAAAGTTTTCAATTTTGCAAAATCCACACAAATGTATAATTTAATAGACACTGGTGTGATGATGATGATGATTATGGTATTAGGTTGATATAAAAATAGCATCGGACTCGACATGCAATCATGTTTGATATTGACAATTCGAAAATCTTTCAAAAATCAAATGAAGGCTCCTCACTCCATCTTTTAAAAACTGTTGTATCTTTGAAAACTTTGAAAACATTGATGAGTTGTGTGTGTGTGTGGGGGGGGGGGGGGGACTTACAGAGTGGGTATCCCTCCAAACCGTTTATGTGTCAGAAATTGACACCCCTTCCTCTCTCTCTCAAATTCACTTAAGATCACTCCTATGAACATTAGTACTTTGTATTTCGGATTACTATATAATTTATAATGATTTTGCTCTGAAAAATGTTTTAGAAATTGATATGACGGTACGAGGAAGAACAGAAACGGAAAGAAAACAACTAGATTAACATGGATATTTCGATGTAAGCAGAAAGAATGTTTGGTTTGAAACATCCGTGAATACTTTTTGCATATTATTTCAGTTGTTTATATTGTTGAAATTATTGTCTTTTTTTAATAAATGTTTTTTTTTTCTAGATGAGGTTATCACCTGATTGTGGATAAATACATGAAAAAACCTGTTATTCATATTCACTGTAGAAGGGGATTAAAGGGGTGGTCCGGGCTGGAAGTATTTATAACTTAATAAATAGAGTAGTATTCACTGAGCAAAATGCCAACAATTTCATCAAAATCGGATAACAAATAACAATGTTATTGAATTTTAAAGTTTAGCAATATTTTGTGAAAACAGTCATCATGAATATTAGGTGGGCTGATGATGTCACATCTCCACTTGTTTTTTTTTGTATTTTATTATATGAAAACAGGTTTATTCAATTTTGTTTTCCTCCAAGAACAAAAAAAAATGGAGTGACAACTGATTTAGTGCATTATATATTTATTGCTGCAACTTATTTCATTATAAGGGAGACATATTATTCACCCAAGTATGAAAAAAAAAAAAATGATTTTATGTAATAACATAAGAAAACGGAAAATGGGGATGTGACCTCATCAGCCCACCTAATGAATATTCATGACGACTGTTTTCATAAAATATTGCTAAACTTAAAACTTTATTATTTGTTATCCGATTTTGATGAAATTTTCGGCATTTTGCTCAGTGAATTCTACTCTATGTATTAAAATATAAATATTTTCAGCCTGGACCATCCCTTTAAGGGATAAAGAAAAAAAAAGAACAACAAGGAGATCACGAAATCACTATAAATCAATCAAGGACAGCCGCAATAACTTCAGTTACCAGTCAAGGAAACACCCGGTTTTCCGAGATCGACAGAATCTCGAATAACAGGGATTGATCGTCGCATGACGTCATCTTTTAGGATCTCACCGAATAGCTCTCCTGTACAAAGTGAATGGGGTTTTCTGACATACCCTCACTAAAAAATCATATAAAAAAGAACCACGGTGGTGGATTTTTATTTTCAAATATGTTAAAGAAAATTAAATTTCTCGTCTATATGCAAAATAAGAAAATTCGCCACCGTGGTGCTTAGATGCTATTGAAGAAAGAAGACACGTTTATGATGAAAAAACGCAAGCAAAATTTACGTTAGTCTTTGCGTTCAGTTCAGCCTTTGTGCCGCGATACTCCACTGCAACAGCAGAACGCGCGGTATGTGTGTGTACTGCGTGTATAATGTGTAAAGTGCTATAGGCCTACGGTACTTCCATGCATGATCAGGCTGAAAGTTATTTCGGGTACTGTATTACGTAATTCATGATTAGAAAGACCTGGAAAATATATTCGTTCCCATGGTAACTAACTCTTGGTCAGTGATATCGGTCATGTCGGTGTTACCAGGGAAGTGTTTCCCTGGTGTTACCATCTAGAGCATGGGCCATGTTCATAATACCATCGATCTCACCCCTGTTCGCTGCTAGCATTGATCATGGAGAATATGGTCATGATCATCATGATAGTTTTCGTTTTATATCTATTGCTTAATTGTAACTCATCTGGGCTGGAAGTTGGGGATGTTTTGGCATGGAGCTGACAAGCAGACTTTTATAATGCACTTGAGTTGGTGGCCGCTAGGTATGTTTGTTTTGAAGGTGAATTCCAAAAAAAAAATTCTTAATTGGCTTCGTCAACCAGAGCAATGATTGATTTAGGACAGACGTATTTTTGACATGTTTTGAACTCGCATATTGACTTAATAATCGGTGTAATTTCCATAATTTCCGCCGACAGTAGTGGAAATTATATTCTAATGTATTGATCATGGATTGTGCAGCAGATCATAAACTGAAAATGAATGTTCAGGAATTTGCAAGAAAGTTCGATATTATGGTACAGTTACATGTTGCTGCATTGCAATTTACGGCGGTGAATGTGGTACGGCACATGGTACGCCCGGACTATGGGTAAGTGATGAACAAAATTGATATTACGGAAATTGAATGTTTGAAAGAGGGAGGGAGAAACTAAATTAGGAGACAGAGAGGGGGGAAGATTGAGGCACGTGTTTTTACAAATAACAATGGACGGTGGTATATAGTATGTAGGAGATACATGCGTGCACATGTATTTTCACCGCTCTTGCTAACGGAGTGTTTCACACACAGACAATAAGGTCTGAAAACAGCCGAGAAAGACTACACAGGGCGAAGGTTTTCAGCGCTGATTCATGCTTCGGTAATCGTAACTATCTTGGAAAAGAGACTTTTCAAACGATCTCGGAAAAGCGGGAGTTTCCTTGACTGGTTACATGTGAATATTCGATCACAAATATGATGATAATCAACAACACATTCTAGGATAGAGATATAAGATGATAATAACGATTGTTCTCAAGAAACCTTATTATTATTTTTGTACAGGTAATTTGCTAACTAAAGACTGATTCTTCTGTAATCATTATGCCGTACCAACGTGATAAAAATATATATTTTAGGCTTTCCTAACATCCGGAATGCCTTGAATACTCAATCTCCCCACCCCTAAAAACGTATGTAAATAAGGAAACCAACGTCACAATCGATCACCTAGTGAACTTTTTGATATGCAAATTAGGGAAACCTAATCAAGCAGAGCGGCATTTTGATTGATTTTCCGCTCTAACATCGGGCGTCTAAGTGTTGAGTATGTAAATGAAGACAACACACTTCAAGTTCGAACACAAGCTGTGCTTCGATTGGCTGATTATTCTTACATGGAAGGCAGGCAGGGGCGTCGATCCATTTTTCAGATTGGGGGGGCAAAATCATTAACATTCCAAAGGCGCTCGATCGTATAAGACTTAAGACACCCATCCACACCCCCACACACCCACACACACTCACATACACACACACACATACACCCATATATATATATATATATATATATCTCATGAGACACGTATCTCACCAACAAATTAATGCGAGCGTGAAGCGCGAGCTGATTTTTTTTTTTGCATACTGACAGGAAAAGCGTGCCTGTTTAGGGCGGTTTGTAACTCATGAGGATACATATCTCACTACACAGATAGTACGAGTGCCGAAAGTGAGCTGAAATTTCTTTATATTCTGACCTGAAAGAATGATTACGATTGGTATCTAGAAGAAGAATAGATGCGAGCGCGAAGCGCGAGCTGATAATTTTGATATTTCGATCTGAAAAAAATTACAGTTTAATGGAAGTTTTTGATTAAGAACAAGATATATATCCAAGAAAATATGATTGCAAATAGAAGCAGGAGTTCTTTTGAAGCTTAAAACTGAAAATGGGACATTTACATTCACCTATTCAATCATGAAAAGTTTGGGTTTTTACTACAGAAATTATGCGAGCGCGAAGCGCGAGCTAAAAAAATGTATATTCCAATCTGAAAAGCAGACATTTTTAGCACGATTTTAAATAAAGAACGAGTTGCGTATCTCAATCTCGCTTGCTGAACATTACAATCTTGTTTTTTTTTTTTGGTATATCCGGAATTATTGGGGGTCAAATTAATATGTTTGCCCCCCCCAATATGTTCATTGGTGGGGCGATCGCCCCCCTGCCCCCCCCCAGGATCGACGCCTCTGAAGGCAGGTAACCAAGGCTCGGCTTTCGAGACGATTACTAGAGAAATAATATATTTCAACGACATTTTCCAAGGGCAAATCACATCTTTTGAAATAGAGACCACCTTGATTAATAAGTAAAGTATTTGAAATTTTGTAATGATGTAAACTGATGTAAATATCATGACTAATTTCATAGTAAAACTGCATGAAAAATTTGTTGGAAAATATCCTAAAAATCACGCACCCGGCGCACAATGTCTCGTTCTTAGGGTGTGAGTGTGGAAAAGCTAGAACGAGTTATCTTGTTATTCGGGTGGAACTGGTTAAAAAAATAAACAATGAATATGACCATCACTCTTTCCCAGCAAGAATGACATTCTGACCAACAATAACATAATATGAAACTTGTTCAAAAGGGGTAGTTCATCAATAACATCGAGAACTATTGACCCTTTTCTGTACACAGTGCCACAAAATGTCAATTTTTATTATCATGGACACGTCATCTTCTGAATTCTGGTACTTGTGTTGCAAAGGCAGAAAAAATCCTCCAAATCTCTTACAGCACAATTAACAACTTCACCAGCATCAATCCTGAAGATTTCTGGACCTTGTTGCCACCTGCAACATTGACTAATCTGACGTCTTGAAGCAGCAGTAGCATATATCCTTAAAACAACAGACCACACTTGCCAGTATTTTACTCAGGTGGTGTTTTGCCTCAAAGCGCACAATCCACATGTGAATTAGTGGTCCGAATTCCTTTATTACAATGGGACAATGAACTAAAAGGTAATGCTTTGGAAGAAGCCTAGTGGTGGGGAATATTTCACGAAATAGGGTATGGTGGTCCTGTATCAGATTCTTCAGGTACAAAATTAGTCCATCTGTAATATCATCCGAAAATGCTATATATCAACAATTTCAAGATCAACTTCCAGTGCATATTATCCTGAGGTATGAGGGAGCCAATCAGCAATGGTAGTTCAAGGATAAGACACCACATTTGACTAGCACTCTGTTTTAAAGAATTACCTGTTCCCCTAATTGTTGACTCTAGGACAAGACTTGGTTTGTTTTTTCTATCACAAAATCCATAATTATGAGATGACAAAAAGGTGTTGAAGTCAGAAAATGTGAAGAAATTATCGTCGTAAATGAATCTGCATAATACTAACTTGACTTCCATGGAAGCTATCCCCTCCAAAAAATCATGCATTATGTCGACAGCAACATTCGATGTGACATGAAATTATTGCAATGAATTCAAAATACAATCCCTCTTTACACCACTGTTTGCGACGAAAGCAGCATCATTTCTCACCTCTTCTACATGCAAACGGTGGGTGATGTTTATATCTGTGTTTAAATTCTTCTCCATCGAATTTGGTCTGAAATTAATCTCTATGTCCGAGACAAATCCTGCATGGCATGTTTGCTATAAAACTTTTTCCACAAAACCTAAATGACTATTGAGTCCAAGGTTGTCTCCGCAAACTTGAGACAACATACTACGAATTATCTCACCGAGTTATTAGGAAGAACTATTTCTGCACCTTATCCATACTCTTATTTTCTGAGATCGGCCAAAAATGGAGCCAATATAAAATCAATTTCATATCAAATCCAATTTTTGATATCAAAACAATAGCAGAGAGCAAGTAAATGGATATTATCAAGTGATGAGTTCCATTTATGGGGAATATTTCTTGAAATAGATATAGAACGCTTGTGATAGCCTCTTTTTTATCCTAATAGATTAACAACTTCAAACTCATCATCATAAAGGCAAATTTGAATAGCCTGAGGATTGCTTGAAAAAAAAGAAGATGATTTTTGTACTGTTGGCCATCACTTATGTCATGCATTGTATCATTCGTACTAGAATGTCCTATCTCTATTTCATGTATTACATGTCCTTCCCCAAGTACCAAACCTAGTGTAGATAAAACTGAAATAAACTGGAAAGTTTCTGGTACAGATACTGCTTTGGAGTTACCACTTTTTACCGGCAGTCCGAAAATCATTGCGAAAGCCTAAAAAAAAAGATTTGGATTTCACTAGCCCTAGAATAATCTTGTTAAACAAATGTTCTTGTTTGTATCTCGTTTCTAGCCCATGGAAGCTATTTTTGTAAATGAAATTCAGCTAAGAGATTCTTACATCCTTCATTCGCCAAGTCAATACACACGGCCTCAAAAGTCTGAATCACTTTGCTTTTTAAACAGTCAATGACATTAGTATTCAAAGATGTCGGAGCAGATAAAACTCTGTCACAGCATTTGTCATGTTGGTATTTGATAAAAAGGGAACAAATAAATAAAGCAGCTGTTTTTGTACGGTCATTATGCATTACTCCATCTGGTAAGCCTGTATATCATCATCAAAATTTAATACATCATCTGCTGCAGGATAATGTACTTTAAGTTCAACAACATCACCATGATCATCAGCACACAAATTAGCATCCACTGGACCATCCAATGGAGGCTCAATACCCTGTCAAACTTCAGGTTCAGATTATTCTTGTGGATGTTGGTTTAAGAAATGTTTCCTGTAAGAGTTAAAATCCACATCCACCTTGACCACATACCAAATGCAAACGGGGCATGTCAAACAACGCATTGGCCACATGTAAATGGCCGATCAACTTTCCAACAGGCCCTGGAATAATCAAATAACATTTATAGCAAATATATCACATTTTCGAAGTTTGACTAGACTCATAGTTTAGGCCTAACGTTTTACGGTACCGTACTAGATCTGCTCGAATGTAGAAAAGAACCCTTCAATCTAATAACCTAAGCCTAACGTTAAATCTACTTGGTTTATTTCATTGCTTACCTCGCCAGCTTTGATCCCTTGAGTTGAGGCTTGACTGCTCTGCTGCATAGGTCAGAAGTTGCTGCGGCTGCCAGCCCGAACACTTTGACTGTAATCCCGGTACCGGTAGGCGGTAAGGTGCGCACGGCGACGTCGTCCCCGGGATATCCGGACAGGTGAATAAAGCTACAGATGCACGTGCACGCTCTGTTTGCTCAATTACAAACGATTATCGCGAGAGAACACAAGTTTTGACAAATCTGGGTCCAAGCTTACTAACCGACCAATCAGATCAGGTTTTCAGTAAGTACTCGATGTCAAGTGCCGCATATTGCTGCAGCACCCATTTTCTGCACTCAAATATTCATCGCTTTCGGTTTCCTCGTTTAAAGGTATTTGCAAACATTGATTTGACTTTAAACAAATCTGAGCTGCGAGGTCCCACTTGTCACATGCATCTGTGATATGTTACAAAAATGAAGCCCAGAAAGAATCGCGTCCGAAAATCATTATTAAGTGCTTCAAAAAAGTGAAATATAAAGTGACCGGAAATACCATCTTAATTTCATCCATACACTTATGTGTTCTATTATTATCGGCACGATAGAAATTACACAAAACCATCAATTATAACGTATATCGAAAGGATTTCTTTCGATTTTTTTTGTTGTTTTAGAGTTTTTAGGTAGACAGAAAGGCATTCATGTACATATTTCATCTCTACTTTGATATTTTTGAAATTACATGTCTACAACGTTAGCATATGCCTTTAAGCTAACCCATCAAGTGCTGAGAGTGGTACTTTAAGTGTATGATCCTGATCAGCACCGACAATTTAGCACCTCAGTTTTTTTGTGTAATAGTATATTGTTGTTATTATTTGATGAATAATTTTCAATGAAACGACTGGTTCAGAAAACTATTCAATACAGCCTTTCGTGAAAAGCTCCCCCGGTTGTCCCGAAAAGGTGCGTTTATTTGATTTCCCTCCCCCAACCCACCCTCTGGAGAAAAGCTCACCGGTTTTCTCGAAAGCGTGCGGCTATCCCCGCTCTGCGAAGGTAGACGATCTTAACAAGGCCGTTAAACGTGCGTGACATTAAACACCTTGTTCACATTTTCAATGGGAGAATCTTAGGCTGATTGATGTAAATAATCAAACGGTCATAAGATTATCATTCTATATTGATTCTTCCTGGAACTTTCATTGGTGAGTTTCTATGATTTCCCCATAATACGAACTCAACTAGATTGTATTATCCTTTTACGTAAATTAACAAAATAGATTAGTATCTAGAGTTTTTTATATTATGATGAGACAAAAGATTGGCGAATGTTGAGGTCGAACTGAATGATTATTTGCCGAAACTGCAATAATAACGAGCAATTTCTTAGCTATCGAGGAAATGGATGGGTTATATCTCCAAGTTTTGAATCATTAAACACTCAATAAAATACCCACAGCTATCACAATTTACCTGTTTTCTTATGTGCTGATGTTCCAGTGTAACCAAGGCGACGAGGTCCCCACCAATGGGGTTCTTTTGGGACGTTGATGACATCTGGGTGGGCAACGATCTTTGACCAAATATCGGTTGTGCCGCATTTAAACATACCGATAATATAGAAGTAAGGAAGACAATTGAGTTCCGTGCCGTTCCGCACCCAACACGGGTTTTTGAAGTTTGCAAGGAAGTGAAGAGGAACCTTCTCATAAACCTGTTAAAAAAAAAAAAATAGCAGTCATTATTATCAATATTACTATGTCGCCTGAGAAGCATAGAGTCGTTAACCAAAAAAAATGTCCCCGGTTGGATTTTGGGTTTTACATGCCATCTTTTCGATTTTTTTTTTTGCTTACAATACAAATTAAACAAATTAATATTTTTAAAAAGATATCAATGAGAAACATTTTGACGTTTACTCTTTTTCTCACTAGTCTTGAAAAGCCTGGCGTTATTTTGAACTTTTATCCCTTACTAAAAATTTGTGGCCATCTGATTGGTCGAGCCCTGAGAGCCCTTCACGTTAATAATAATATTTTGACCACACTTATTAAATTGATCGGAGATCAAAATAATTCGTGACGTCAGAATTATATATATATATACAATTGTGAGGAGCAGGGACCTACACATTGCGAGGGTGCTTTTAGTATAATATATTTGAGAGGATGCTATAAATACAGCGAGAATAAGCAATGAGACGTAGTCGGGATTCAGTTCATCAAGTTGAATCACAAGATTTCGGCCATAATTGGGCCTTCTTCGCGTATCTGATGTACAAGAAAAACAAGTGGTCATAATGTACAAACAAATTAGCGGAATATGTATACAAAGAATAATGTTACTATAACTTAAGTAAGGCTAATTTACGTTGTTGAAGTCAATCATGATTTGGCGGCCGCCTTATGAAAATTTATAAACAGACGTCTTAAAGAATATATAAATACTGTATATCATCATATATATGGGTAGGCAGATTATATATTATTATTATTATTTGTTAGGCGTCACCTGTGCCTGGGAGGCGAAAAGCGAACTGAATCACTATGACCCGCAGGTCTATCCTCCCGATATAACTGATTGGGGGGAACGGTTATGGACTTATACCAAAAAAAAAGGGAAAAAAGGGTTTATTTTTAAGGATATTGGTTTTAAATATGTACAGTTATATCAAAATTCACATGTCATTCAGATTCCTGAAGAATGCCCAATTATGGCCGAAAGCTTGTGATTAACTTGATAAACTGAACCCCGGCTACGTCTTACTGCTTATGTTAGCTGTATGTATAGCATCCTCTGAAATACATACATATATATATATATATATATATATATATATATGCAGCAATGGAGATACACACCTGAAAGTTGACCCTGAGTCAACTGACTTGAAGTCAATTTACTCAGGGTCATGTTCAGAACTTAGAATTTTTGTTGAGCTCGGAGAGTGTACTACGGGCGGCAATGGAGTGCTTTCACGATGGGAAACACAGTTGGGGGGTGTAATCGCTTATTAGAACAGCCACTACGTACATTCATATACCTGCTGTGTGTTCTGCGGAGCGAGAGCTGATTTTGTGAAATAGTGTAGTCTTATTCCAGGAACGAATAAATAACTAAAAAAAAAAAAGAGTAAAATTTTGAATTTTTTTTTTGGTAGTTGAATAATATGGTTCCAAGATTAATCACCAAAATATTTGTTCATACAATTCAATTTGGATTACATCCAATTAAGTGTACTGAGGCCTAGATTAGTAGGGTTTCCAGGGCTGCAGTTGGGGGGGGGGGCAGTTGATATTTGAATTAACAATAAAAATGAAAACAAAGGTAGATCGACTTGATTTCGACTTGAATTGTACTTTTTTCAACATAATTAAAATACTAGATCTAGATCTATATGGTAACTATGTCAGATTTCGATACATATCACCCCGCAACGCTAACAAAATCCACAAAGAGAGTCATAACAACTTGAGGTAAGATGAATACCACCATTATTGACCTGAAGTCAGCAAACTAAAACATATCATCACTTTGAGTCGATTTTAATGAAGGATATATTACTTTATATACTTCATATATTTTAGGTCAGTTTCACGCTAAAGTAAGATACCAACTGCTCCACCCCCCCCAAAAAAAAAAAAAAAAAAAAAAAAAAAAATAGTATATTAAGATATGGACAGGATATGGGAAGAACGTAATGTTATCTATTCCTGAAAATCCACAAAGAGAGTCATAACAACTTCAGGTAAGATGAATACCACCATTATTGACCTCAAGTCAGCTAAGTAAAATATATCATCACTTTGAGTCGATTATATTAAGGGATATAAGGTAATGTTATATATTCCTGAAAATCCACAAATAGAGTCATAACAACTTCAGGTAAGATGAATACCACCATTATTGCCCTCAAGTCAGCAAACTAAAACATATCATCACTTTGAGTCGATTTTAATGAGGGATATCTTACTTTAGATACTTTATATATTTTAGGTCAGTTTCACGCTAAAGTAAGATACCAACTGCTCCACCCCCCACCCAAAAAAAAAAGAAAAGAAAGAAACTATTATATTAAGATATGGACAGGATATGGGAAGAACGTAATGTTATCTATTCCTGAAAATCCACAAAGAGAGTCATAACAACTTCAGGTAAGATGAATACCACCATTATTAACCTCAAGTCAGCTAAGTAAAATATATAATCACTTTGAGTCGATTATATTAAGGGATATAAGGTAATGTTATCTATTCCTGAAAATCCACAAATAGAGTCATAACAACTTCAGGTAAGATGAATACCACCATTATTGACCTCAAGTCAGCAAACTAAAACATACATTCTCTTTGAGTTTATTATATTAAGGGATATAAGGTAATGTTATCTAGTCCTGAAAATCCACAAAGAGAGTCATAACAACACACAGTCCCATTCGCACGAAATCGCGTGGGCATTGATGCGTTACGTCTTCATGCTGCAGAACTACTGGCGAGGAATGTGCGTCTTTAAATATCAACCCCCCCCCCAAAAAAAAAAAAATAAATAAATAAATAAATAAATGAATAAATGGGGGAAAATAGTATGAGTAGGTATGATACGTGGATGTCGGACATGCCGGGATAAATTAAATGTCTCTAGACAATGTACACACATGAAAACCATAAAGTGACCCAAAACTTCAAGTAAAGTTAATACTACCCACAAAACCCTCAAGTCATCTAATAAAAAAACATGTCATCACTTTTAGTCAGTACTTTTAGTCAGTTACATGAAGGAATATAATCACACGACTGAGGTTGTTTTTATTAACAGTTTTATGCAAAATCATGGTATCAATTCCCCCCCCCCCCCCGCTGGAAAAAAAGTCATAGACAGGGTATGGGATGAGGTAATGTTATCTAAACATGAAAATCCATCAAGTTAGCATTAAAAGCATGAAAATAAGTACATCTCACAGTGACCTCAAGTCACCAAGCATATCACTTTTAGTCGATTATATGAATGAATATTATCACTGCTGTTTTATTTTTAGTTTCATGTTAAATTAACATATCAACTGCCCCCCAGAAATAAAAATTAAGACATGGTCAGGATATGGGATAAGATTATGTTATTTATTTCTATGGAAAACCATCAAGTGAACCAGAACAACTTCAAGTAAACTAAACACCAGTAACACTAACCTCAAGTTATGAACAATAGCACGTCCTGACTGATAGTCAACCCACTTTGGTTTTCATTTTTAGGGTAAATGTAAATATAAACTGCACCCACCCCCCCCCCCCCCACCCCAAATGAATGAATAAATAAAGGGAGACAAAACAAATGACCTGAGGCCGTATGATACACGGATCTCCGATAATTCAACTGTTTAGTATAAATGGAAACCCATTATAGCGAGCCATAACATGAAGTAAAGTCAATAAGTCATCTTACAAAACCATGTCATCACTTTCAGTCGATTATATGAAGGACACTTCTGGGGCCTATTTCATAAAGGTACAGCGTCAGCGTCAAGTCCCAAAACAGCGTCAAATTTTCACCTGCAGCGTCAAATTAAATATTTGACGCTGCAGCGCATTTCATAAAAAGTTGACGCTCCAGTAGGAGCGTCAACTTTTTACTGGAGCGACAAGTATGGTTACTGGAGCGTCAAATAGGGTTAAATATTTGACGCTGGTCATGGGGGAGCGTCAAGTTGACACTGTAAAGGGTTTTTCATTGTTAAGAATGGTGTACGTTGTGCTCAGGCATGCCCAAAGGGCTCTTACAAGAGAACATATATTTAGAGCAATGTCTGTGATAATGCTAATAAAGAAAATATTAATGTAATGCTTTCTAGTAGAAATGCTGTTTCTTTTTTTTTTTCTACTTCCCCCCCCCAAAAAAAAAAAAAAATTCTAAAAATTCCTCCGAAACAGCAAATTTTTCAGTCTTTCCCAGGGCAGGCAAAGGGAAAAAAAGGGAGGCAAGTTATAGACAGACTTTAAAAAAAAAAAAATTTAAAGGATTTTTTTTCTTGTGGGAAAAAATAGAGGAAGGTAGATCTATTATGTGGAAGTGTTTAATGCAAGGCCTAAATTAAAAAAGCCCTAAGCCATAAAAAAGGTTACACTTCGTAATTCCGAAACACGTAAATTGCCTATACCTCGATGTTCGTTAATCTGAAAACGTAAAAGAGTTCGTTAATCCGAACATTTGTGGCGTTATTCCGAAGGTTCGACAATCCGAAAACGAAATAAGGTTTGATGTTCCGAAGGTTCGTTAATCCAAGAACGAAATAAGGTTTGTTGTTCCGAAGGTTCGTTAATCCGAAAACGAAATAAGGTTCGTTAGTCCAAAAACGAAATAACGTTCGTTAACCATTTCGTTTTCGGATTAACGAACCTTCGGAATTACGAACCTCACTTCGTTTTCGGACTAACGAACCTTCGGAATAATGAAGCTTCGGAATTACGAATGTATGCGATAAAAAAATGATTGCTTTTTTTTTCTGTTTCTGACTTTCTCAAAAAAAAAAAGTTGTGGCCATGGCATTGTTGAATCCATTTAATATAGGGTATTTATATTGCGCACATATTCACCTTGTTAGGTGCTCAAGGCGCTCCTATATTACCCGGCTAAGCTAGGCGTTCATAGCGCACACAGCTTTTTAAGGAATTACTTCCTACCGGTACCCATTTACCTCACCTGGGTTGAGTGCAGCACATTGTGGATCAGTTTCTTGCCGAAGGAAATTACGCCATGGCTGGGATTCGAACCCACGACCCTCTGTTTCAAAGTCCGAAGACTAATCCACTGGGCCACAACCATTTACTGAATGGTTATTCACCGTTGAAACCGATAACTTAAAAATCATTTCCATTTTGAACAAAAATAATCTTTTAAGGTCATTTTCGATGTTTCATGCATAATTAGAGCCTACAAATTTACTTGCTTCAGGGTGATCATACAGCACTGCACCAGCAGTGGGCCGCCGCCTGCCTTGTTGTTGATACAACCTTGCATTACCGACACAAATAGTCAAGTGTGGGACTGGGATTAAACTTGTAGTACGGTAGAAAATTTGTTGAAGGTGAAATTTTGACCGGCAATAATAATAAATTTTCCCCCTTTTTTAAATAATTTTTTCCCTGGCATAGGGCTAAATGAAATCAATTCTCTGAAAACTTACACAATGGAGAAACAATGCTATGCCATCCTGTGACAAATAGATATTTTCTTCTTATTCTCTTCTAGAATTGCAAACTATCGCCATAGAGCCATCACTCTGCTTCAACTGCTAGTCTTATGCTGCAGACCCTGTTTGCAGCTGCTAAATAAAAATTTCGCTCCCGAAAAAATTAATAAGCAAAAAAATAATAATATTCTCTTTCAATTTTTCTTCTTCTAATTTTGCTTCTCAAAGGTGTGGGGGGGGGGGGGGGTGTTGCACCCACAAATGTAATAACGCCCACAAATGTAATAACGCCCACAAATGTAATAACACTTTACCCACAAATGTAATAACGCCCACAAATGTAATAACACTTTACCCACAAATGTAATAATTTCACCCACAAATGTAATAATGCACTTTACCCACAAATGTAATAATTTTTGATCGCCCACAAATGTAATAATGACTTTACCCACAAATGTAATAAATTTGAAGGGATTTTTGGCGAATCCGTTCTAAACTAAAATCCTATAGTAATGCGTTCATATAGCACAAAAGTGCAAATTCTTTTTTTTCCAGACCCGGTTAATTAAACATTATAGTACAAGTCCAAAGTCTTTTTTCCAGACCCGGTTGTTTCAAAATTATAATATACGTCCAAAGTCTTTTTTCCAGACCCGGTTAATTCAAAATTATAATATACGTCCAAAGTCTTTTTTTTCAGACCCGGTTAATTCAAAAATTATAATGCAAGTCCAAAGTCTTTTTTCAGACCCGGTTGTTTCAAAAGTTATAATATAAGTCCAAAGTCTTTTTTCCAGACCCGGTTGTTTCAAAAATTATAATATACGTCCAAAGTCTTTTTTCCAGACCCGGTTGTTTCAAAAATTGTAATATACATCCAAAGTCTTTTTTCCAGACCCGGTTGTTTCAAAAATTATAATATACGTCCAAAGTCTTTTTTCCAGACCCGGTTGTTTCAAAAATTGTAATATAAGTCCAAAGTCTTTTTTTCAGACCCGGTTGTTTCCAAAATTATAATATACGTCCAAAGTCTTTTTTCCAGACTCAGTTGTTTCAAAAATTATAATATACGTCTAAAGTCTTTTTTCCAGACCCGGTTGTTTCCAAAATTATAATATAAGTCCAAAGTCTTTTTTCCAGACCCAGTTGTTTCAAAAATTATAATATACGTCCAAAGTCTTTTTTCAAGACCCGGTTGTTTCCAAAATTGTAATATAAATCCAAAGTCTTTTTTCCAGACCCGGTTGTTTCCAAAATTATAATATAAGTCCAAAGTCTTTTTGCAGACCCGGTTATTTAAAAAAATTTAATATAAGTCCAAAGTCTTTTTCCAGACCCGGTTATTTCAAAAATTATAATATAAATACAAACTAAGTTACGTTAATGGTATTGCAGATAAAAAAATGAGAATCGAGCTAAGTCTTTTCTCCAGACCCAGTTAATTAAAACTGGTGGAATTAATGTCTCTGTTGTTGTTTCAACTTGTAAGGCGTATATTGTGAATATATGCGCTAAGAGTAAATTGAGAATCAAGCAAAGTCTTTTCTCCAGACCCCGTTACTTAAAACTAAAAACTAAACCCTATAGCAATGCGTTCATATAGCACAAAAGTGCAAAGTCTTTTTTCCAGACCCGGATTATTAAACAATTACAATATAAGTCCAAAGTCTTTCCTCCAGACCCGGCTATTAAAAAATGAATTGAAAAACTTCAAATCTAAGACCAATTTTTTAAAGTTTCACTCAGTAAAAAAAAAATGTCTTTACCCCACACCCAGTTTAATAATGATACTAAGACCCCTACAAAACATTGTAATAATGCATGGGTAAAGCAAACATCCTTTCTCCAGACTTGGTTATTATTTGAAAAAACATTAATTAGTTTGTACAAATATTCTAAAACGAATACCCAATAATCTAAGTACTGTGGAATAACATGAAGACCGATTGTCGAAGATCGACTTTCCACCAGACACAATTTTTTTCAAGACTAAAAAAATTAATAAAACCCAACCCCCCAAAACGAATCTTAGAACCAACAATCCTCCAAATTAAGACCATGTATGTAGAAAAGCACATGTTTAGAGCGTTGTCTTTATTCCAGACCCAGTAATTTAAAAATGATTTAAACAATCTTAAAAACAAAGGACTTTGTCATATTCTTATTCTTGTGGAACTTTTGTCTAGACCCGATTATTCAAAAGATAAACAAATATTGAAAAAAAAAATCACAGCTAAGACCAATCTTCAAAATTAAACCCACTTAAAATGCTTGGGCTTAGAGTGTTGTCTTAACCCCTCACCCAGTTCTCTTTAAAATACAAATTAAGCGAAACATTAATCTTAAAACTTAGACCCCAGCATCTTCCAAACTATAAAACCCTTGTGATAACGTATACTTAATTTGACTAGACCAGTTTATAAAAAAAAAAAAAGAACCAAAAAAAATTAACCCTCTTCCAGCCTAACATCCTGTAATAAATGATGTAATTGAAAATTCATTTTTTCTTCCAGGCAAAGAAATTTATAATAAAAAAAAAACAACATCAAAACTTGGAGCCCGGGGAGTATTTCATGAAAGGAGTTGTCTGACGTTTTATCCGACACTGGTAGCACTGCTTCTTAGCCAATCAAAATCAAGAACAGTTGTCAGATCTGACAACTTGTCGGACATAAATGTTGATGAAATACTCCCCCAATCATCTTATTCATGTTGAACAGGTACAAGAATATAATTGAGTCTTAGTTATGAGGATTTCATTTATCTTATTTTTGAAATGACAAGTTCTGGAATAAAGAAAACTCTCTAAACTTTTATTTATTGAAGGTTCTTAGTTTGAAGGATAGTTGGGCCTTAGATTCTGTTATTCTTTTTTAATGATTTTGGTTATTTTGAAATAATTGGGTCTGGATGAAAGACTACACCATATTCAATGTTGATAAGATTGCAGGGTCTTTGTTTTGTTGTTGTTGTGTTTAAAATGACTTTTATAACTGGGTCTGGAGGAAAGACTACGCTATATTCCATGTTTTTCAACATAAAGAGGATCGTGGGTCTCTGTTTGCTTTTTTATTATTACTAATAAATTATTATTATTCATAATTTCTTATTTGAAAGATCTGGGTCTGGAGGAAAGACTACGCTATATTTCCATGTTATTCAACATAAATAGGATCGTGGGTCTTTGTTTGCTTTTTTATTATTACTAATGTATTATTATTATTAATTTGTTATTTGAAAGATCTGGGCCTGGGGAAAAGACTACGCTATATTTCCATGTTATTCAACATAAATAGGATCGTGGGTCTTTGTTTGCTTTTTTTATTATTACTAATTTATTATTATTATTCATTTGTTATTTGAAAGATCTGGGTCTGGATGAAAGACTACGCTATATTTCCATGTTATTTAACATTTACAAGAGAGTTGGGGTCTTTGTTACTTTTCCACCAGTTTTAATTAACTGGGTCTGGAGAAAAGACTAAGCTCGGTTTTCATTTTTATTCCACTTAGAATATCATTATCGTATCTTAGTTTGGACTTATAATAATTTTGAAAATACCAGGTCTGGAAAAAGACTTTGGAAGTATATTATAATTTTTGAATTAACCGGGTCTGGAAAAAAGACTTTGGACGTATATTATAATTTTTGAAACAACCGGGTCTGGAAAAAAGACTTTTGGCGTATATTATCATTTTTTAAACAACCGGATCTGAAAAAAAGACTTTGGACTTGCATTATAATTTTTTAATTAACCGGGTATGGAAAAAACTCTTTGGACGTATATTATAATTTTTTAATTAACCGGGTCTGGAAAAAAGACTTTGGACGTATATTATAATTTTGGAAACAACCGGGTCTGAAAAAAAGACTTTGGACTTGCATTATAATTTTTGAATTAACCGGGTCTGGAAAAAAGACTTTGGACGTATATTATAAATTTTTTAATCAACCGGGTCTGGAAAAAAGACTTTGGACGTATATTATAATTTTTTTAACAACTGGGTCTGGAAAAAAGACTTTGGACTTGCATTATAATTTGTTAATTAACCAGGTCTGGAAAAAAAACTTTCGACATATATTATAATTTTGAAACAACCGGGTCTGGAAAAAAGACTTTGGACTGATATTGTAATTTTGGAAACAACCGGGTCTGAAAAAGAGACTTTGGACTTGCATTATAATTTTTGAATTAACCGGGTCTGGAAAAAAGACTTTGGACATATATTATACATTTTTTAATTAACAGGGTCAGGAAAAAAGACTTTGGACGTATATTATAATTTTTGAAACAACTGGGTCTGGAAAAAAGACTTTGGACGTATATTATAATTTTTGAAACAACCGGGTCTGGAAAAAAGACTTTGGACTTGCATTATAATTTTTTAATTAACCGGGTCTGGAAAAAAGACTGGACGTATATTAAATATTTGAAACAACTGGGTCTGGAAAAAGACTTTGGACTTGTACTTTGATGTTTTATTAACCGGGTCTGGAAAAAAAACTTTGCACTTTTGTGCTATATGAACGCATTACTATAGGATTTTAGTTTAGAACAGATTCGCCAAAAATCCCTTCAAATTTATTACATTTGTGGGTAAAGTCATTATTACATTTGTGGGCGATCAAAAATTATTACATTTGTGGGTAAAGTGCATTATTACATTTGTGGGTGAAATTATTACATTTGTGGGTAAAGTGTTATTACATTTGTGGGCGTTATTACATTTGTGGGTAAAGTGTTATTACATTTGTGGGCGTTATTACATTTGTGGGCGATTATTACATTTGTGGGTGTAACAGGGGGCACGGGCCGGCTGTGCCCCCCCCCCTGGATCCGCCAGTGCTTTCTACCAAAACTTATGACTTGAATTGAAAACAAAAAACTGGAGAGAAAGGGGATTCCCCCCTAATCAGCCTCGTACATGACTATTCAAATAAATAGCTGGAAAGTCAAGCTGACTTTCCAGCGAATGTGCTTTTATGAAATGCAAAGTTGCTAGCATAGGAAGTACAAGCTGCTATTCTACCAGAGTTGCTATGATAGCAACTTGCTATGATAGCAACTCTTTATGAATTGGGCCCCTGGGGTTGTTTTATTTTCAATTTTTGGCAAAATCATTGACTGCCCCCCCCCCCTGAAAAAAATATAATTAGACACAGACAGGGATATGGGGTGAGGTAATGTTATCTCAACATGAAAATCCATGAAGTGAGGCATAACAACATCAAGTTTAATGAATACTACAGACAGTGACCTCCAGTCACCGTACAAAAACATTCCATCACTTTTAGTCCATTATATCAAGAAATATAATAATAATACTGAGTATTATGATATATTAATATATCAACTGCACCCCCCCCAAAAAAAAAAAAAAAAAAAAAAAATTGACATGGACAGGATCTATGATATGTTATGTATACATCGAAATCAAATCGATCTACCTTTGTTTTCATTTGTATTGTTAATTCAAATATCAACTGCCCCCCCCCCCCCCCCCCGAACTGGAAACCCTACTAATCTAGGCCTCAGTACACTTAATTGGATGTAATCCAAATTGAATTGAATGAACAAATAGTTTGGTGATTAATCTTGGAACCATATTATTCAACTACAAAAAAAAAAAATCAAAATTTTACTCTTTTTTTTTGGGGTGTTATTTATTCGTTCCTGGAATAAGACTACACTATTTCACAAAATCAGCTCTCGCTCCGCAGAACACACAGCAGGTATATGAATGTACGTAGTGGCTAATAAGCGATCACACCCCCAACTGTGTTTCCCATCGTGAAAGCACTCCATTGCCGCCCGTAGTACACTCTCCGAGCTCAAAAAAATTCTAAGTTCTGAACATGACCCTGAGTAAATTGACTTCAAGTCGGTTGACTTAGGGTCAACTTTCAGGTGTGTATCTCCATTGCTGCATATATGTATATATATATATATATATATAGTGTGAAAGAAATGGATGAAGAGAACAATGGTAGGCGTAGCTTAAATCAATGTTCCCCAGAGCTATCTACCCTTTTTGGAAAAATTGGTGATGCCGAAAAAATGTCCCTGCCGGGAATCGAACCCGGGCCCCCAGCTTTGAACGCCGGTGCCTTAACCACTAGACCACAGAGACGGGTTAGTGGCTAGGGCGACCCCGATCCGATTGACCGTCAGATAGACAGATTTTCGACACCATACCAATTATAATTTCCTTTGTCGGGTGAAGGTGGGTTTTGAACAATGACAAGCCGCCATGCCTCAGCTGGATCAAAGCTATTGCTTTGATACAGTACACGTATGGGAGAAAGTATACAAATGTGTGAAGTTATACATGTACTACAGCTTTGGCAATTCTTTTATATTTAAATATTGTGTGAAAGAAATGGATGAAGAGAACAATGGTAGGCGTAGCTTAAATCAATGTTCCCCAGAGCTATCTACCCTTTTTGGAAAAATTGGTGATGCCGAAAAAATGTCCCTGCCGGGAATCGAACCCGGGCCCCCAGCTTTGAACGCCGGTGCCTTAACCACTACACCACAGAGACGGGTTAGTGGCTAGGGCGACCCCGATCCGATTGACCGTCAGATAGACAGATATATATATATATATATATATATATGTTGATCCAAACTGAAAACGACGCATTTTACTCATGCACAACGCACGACTGGCTGCCTCCAATGATTAAGTCTAGTGATGTGACGGCGCAGACATTTTATAAGGGTTTGTTGAGCATAGCGTAATCAGCCCAGGTAACAAAGTTATGCTAGCTGAATCACTAACTGTGCGATAACTAAATGTCAATTCGAAATCGCATCTTGCTTGTTTATGAAGAATCTGTAAAAAGAAATTAAGAGTAATAATAATTATCAATAATAATTGTCAATAATTATCAATTCTATTTATAATAGGTTTGTTTTGCATACCGACCGGGATGTTGTTACGCTCGTTTATCGCTCAAATGTATTGTCATTTCTGCTGTTTTCTTGTATATCCATCTATAATCATATGATTAAATCTGTGTAGAATATATTGTATTTCTACTTCTTGCAATTAGGATTGGCAAACTTGTGAATATGATGAGGTTATGCATTTTGTTTGAGTGGGATTTTGTTTGAGAGGGACCTAATTATTGTGTGTGTACTCTGTGGCAACTATACTGCACCATAGTTCCGTTGTATAATACTGTGCTGGTCTTCTTTGATCGTCGCAATAAACTTTAGACGGGTCAATATATGGTTTGACCCGGAACAAATTGCAACAAATGATTTTTCAACCGTTTCTAGCAGTATATGACATCAGGAACATACTTAAAATCTACCGAAATCCACATCCGGGAAAGTGATTATTTTCAAGATGGCGTCCAAGATGGCCGCCATTCACTAAAAATTGATATAACTCACTCATTATCCACCCTAGAATCCTATTTGGGTTCATATTCCATGGTCCAATGGGTAAACGAATTTATTTATATAAGTTTTTTTTTTTTTTTTTTTTTTTTTTTTTTTTTTTTTTTTTTTTTGGTAGCGCGCGCCAGGTGGCGGCCCACCCACGGAGCTCTTGGTTTTTCACTTTATTTTTACTGTTTACAGTTTTCTTTGAAAGTAAATTGTGTTAGTTTACCTGAATGTCTGTCTTCAGTACCCATAGGTAAAGTTTTGAGAGTTTGTTATGTTGTATATTTTGTGTACTTTGTGATTTTGATTTCAAATTTGCTATGCATGTTTGAAAATAGGCTATACACTGTAGGCCTACAGCATTTAACTCTGTATACTTGACCTGGGAACCTTCCCATTATATTTTACACAATGGTGCCATTGAGAGTGCATTTCATTGTATTGACTGTGCTTCTATTATGTAAGAGCACTCAGCTACCTATTACTTATTGTTGTATGATTGCCAGCCACTCTCACTTGTTCAATGCCTCTGATGTTCAATTTAAGGAGAAGTATGTGGTGGGTTTAACCCTGTACTATCACAACTCTTTGTCTACTTTCCGTGTTAAACTATTGAGTTGTGGTGACATTCACCCTAATCCAGGCCCTGGTGATGATCCTGCTGTTAGTCCTACCAGAAACAGAATTCAATATACTAGTGAATTTCTTCACTCAATTAATTCTAGAAATGCAAGATTTTCAGCAAAATGGCAAGAGGAAAACACCATGGCCTGGAGAAGGGTTTTGTCTCTTGGTATTTATCGAAGGCGGAGGACACATCGGGGGACCCGGGGTGGCCGCGACAGATTTAGGGACCATCTTAAATTGAGCTCTATCAATGCACGCTCCCTTCGAAATAAATCAACAATTTTCCAAGATTTTGTTAAGGATAACGAGTGTGACATCACTGCAGTTACTGAGACTTGGCTGTCTGCCTCTGATGATGCAGTCATCGCGGATCTTACTCCCCCAGGTTTTGCTTTTTTGCAGCATCCTAGAGGGTGTAAGCGTGGAGGAGGTGTCGGGTTTCTGTACAAAAAGAATCTCACTGTCACTGAAAACCACTTAGTTGATCGTACCAGTTTTGAATACATGTCTGTGACTGTATCTAGTGGTACAACTTCTCTTGAGGTTTTGGTAATTTACAGACCACCTGGTTTCAAATGTTTTTCAATGTTCATGAACGAATTTTCGGATTTGCTGGATGAAAGATTATATACATTATCTCCTTTGGTTATAACTGGAGATTTAAATATACATCTAGACGATCTTTCTTCCTAACACACCCGAGGATTCAATGACCTTATCGACAGACATGGACTGCGCCAGTTAGTGACAGAGTCTACCCATGACCGTGGCCACATTCTTGATGTCATCCTGGTCAGGAACTCTGACAGACTGCTCCATAGTCGTCCGCGTGTCATACTTGGTATATCTGATCATCTCGCCATTAACTGTTTTCTCCGTTTTGACAAGCCTAAATGTGATGTTTCCACATTCACCTCTCGCAATATCAAGAGAATCAACAGGAATTACTTCATCAATGATATCAAAGACAGTAACATCATGTCTTCTGCTTCAGAGAGTGTAGATGCCGCTGTCTTACGTTACAACTTGGGACTCGGCACGTTGTTAGACTCTCATGCACCAGCCAGGACTCGTAAAGCAAGATCACACCAACAAAGTCCCTGGTACAGCCATGACATTACTGAAGCCAAGAAAGAGCGGCGGAGACTGGAGAGGAAATGGCGTGAAAACGGAAAGCTCGAGATTCACCGACAGATTTTTCAAACTCAGAGAGACCGGGTGAACTATCTTGTTTCGAAAGCGAAACGTATATACCACACCAAGCTCATCGAAGAATGCGGAAAAGACAACAAGAAGCTCTATAATGTCGCCAACCGACTCCTCAACCGGAAGCAAGCATCTCTTCTACCCACGCACTACGACGGCAATTTATTAGTAGAATCTTTTGGTAATTTTTTCCATGATAAGGTTAAAAATATTAGAGAATGTCTCAACCCAATTGTCATACCACCAGAACCTGTCACCTCTTCCACTTTGTCAACAATCCAGCACACCTCCGCTGATGAAGTCCTTTCACTTTTACGTAAATTGCCTCCAAAATCCTGTCCCTCAGATCCCATTCCTACAACTCTTTTAAAAGAATGCGCATCGACCGTTGCCCCAATCATATCTCAAATCATTAATCTCAGCATAGACCAAGCCACAGTACCCTCAGTTTTGAAAACTGCACTCGTTCGACCGTTGCTCAAAAAGCCGTCTTTAGACCATGAATCTCTGAAAAATTACCGACCTGTGTGTAATCTGCCATTTTTATTCAAAGTTCTCGAGAGAGTTGTTTTCTCTAGACTTTCCGACTATTTGCTCGAAAACAATTTACTTGACCCTCTACAATCTGCCTATCGCCCCCATCACAGCGTCGAGACTTTGCTCGTTAACGTGACTAACTCCATTCTTCAAGATATGGATTCCGGTCGTGTCACGGCCATGGTCCTCCTCGATCTGTCCTCAGCCTTCGATACCATTGACCATCATATTCTTCTGAATACACTGGAAAGTTTGGGTGTCCAAGCCAAAGCACTTGATTGGTTTAGATCATACCTTTCTAGCCATTCCCATTTTGTATACCTGAATGGCTTTACTTCCTCCTCTAGGTCGATAGTCTGTGGAGTACCCCAAGGCTCTGTGGGCGGGCTAAATTATTTTCTATTTACCTCACCGGTCTCCGGAATGTTTTCTCACGCTATCAAGTGCGTTACCATCTCTACGCAGATGATATACAAATCCTAGTCTCTTTTCCACCAATCCAAACCCAAGCTATTCAAACCTTGCATCATTTGGAACAATGTGTCGCTGATATTGTCTCTTGGTTGAAGTCGCATTCACTGTCCCTAAATCACAGTAAATGCGAGTTCCTCCTTTTTGGTTCAAAAGCGCAGCTGAAAAAATTGAATATCGTCTCCATTTCCATTTCGGGTTATACAGTTCCTTTGTCTGATTCTTGCCGCGATCTTGGCGCTATGCTTGATTCACAAATGACCATGTCAAAGCAAATCACCAACATCTGTAGATCGGTTCGCTACCAATTACGTAATATCGGTTTTATCCGTAAATATTTAACTCGTTCTTCAACAGAAAAGATTGTCCATTCGTTAATTTCTTCCCGCCTTGACTTTGGCAACAGCCTTCTCTACAACCTACCAAATACTTCAATATCACAGCTACAAAAACTACAAAATGCAGCTGCACGCATTATTTCTGGGACAAAGAAACACTCTCATATTACACCTATCCTTCAGAAGCTTCATTGGCTACCGGTCAAGGAACGCATTGTTTTCAAAATCCTTCTCTTGGTCCACCACATTATTTACGGAACTGCCCCCCAATACAACATATCCTTATTGCACCAGTACCAACCAATACGTACCTTACGCTCTTCCAACTCTGTCCTTCTTCAAATACCTTCTTCCAAGAAATCCTGGGGGGATCGTGCTTTTGCTCACGCAGCACACACGCTATGGAATTCCCTTCCTTTGGTCTTGAGGAATTCCAATACTACTTCATCTTTTAAAACTAACTTAAAAACCTACTTGTTTAACACTGCATTCTGAAGACAGGCATTCATTTATCTATTTCAACTTGTATTTTTCTTGTTCTAGTTCACTTGTTTCTTACATTAAATTATAATTCTAGCTCCTCTTTTTCAAGCGCCTTGAGCATTTCAACAAAGTGGATAATGGCGCTATATAAATCTCATGTATTATTATTATTAATATTAGCACTCCAGGTTACCAGGAAATCCAAGATGGTGCCCAAAATGGCTGCCCTAGTCTAAAAAATCAACAATTCATCTATTACTTACTTAAGTGGCTTTAATTTGGTTTTCATTCGATTGTTTTAATGATGAAGTAGCACATCGGGACAAGTTACAAGGACAGCCAGTGGTCTGGTGTGTCCAAAAATACAAGATGGTTACCAAAAATTGAGTTTAAAATGGTTGTTTATCCTTAAAATGGGCATCGCTCATATCACATCTACCTGAGAGATATGATTTTGGTGTCTAGACCATGGTTTCAATGGTCAAATAATACATTGTGACATATTACAAGGACAGTCAGTGGTCCGGTATATTCAAAAATCCAAGATGGCTTCCAAAACTGGAGTAAAAAATGCTGTTGCTACTAAAAAAAAACCGACATAGTTTGTTCAATATCCGGGAATATGATTTTTGTGCCTATACCATGGTTAAATGGGTCAACAAATAAATTGGGATAAGTTACAAGGACGATGGGTGGTCAAGTATGTCCAAAAGTCCACGGTGGCTTAAACAATTGTATCAATTAGCCGCGATGGTATTTAAGAATGGACATAGTTCATGTTATATTCGTCAAGGGCATATGATTTTGTTGCCTATATCATGGTTTCAAAAGGAAAAAAAATTGTTACAAGGACAGTCAGTGGTCCAGTATGTCGAAAATCTAAGAAAGCTTCCAAATATCGGAGTCTAAAATGACTGCTGTTACTTTTAAATTAGTTCATTTAAAATCCACCAAGGAGATATGATTTCGGTGTCCACACTATGGTTTCTTGGTTAAAACAATACGTTTGGACTGGTTACATTGATATGCAGTTGTCCAGTTTGCCTAAAACACAAGAGGGTTTTTTAAAAAGGAATCTAAAACGACTCATATTCAATAGTGGTCAGAGTTCTACAATATTAATCTGTGAAAAATAATGTTGGTGTCCAAATTGTGGTATGAAGGGTCAAATAATACAATCGGACAAGTAACAAGGATGGTTAGTACTCAATTTTGTCAAAGAATCCATGATGGATTCAAAAATTTCATCAAAATGGGTGCTGTTACCAACTCATGAAACAATAATAACTTGTCCCATGCATTTAAGTGTAAGAACCAAGATTATTTCTAACAGGTAGATATTTTACGTAACAGTAGTCACTTTAGAACCCATTTTTTAAGCCAACTTGGATTTTGAGGCAAAATGGATAGCTGCATATCACGGTAACCAGTCCCAAAGTATTGTTTGGCCCTTGAAACCCTAGTGTAGACACCAAAACAATATCCCCGAGGTGTATTTATATTGTTCTACATCCACTTTTTAGTAACATCAGTCATTTAAGACCCCCATTTTTAAGTGAAATGGTCATTGAACTCATTGACTATTTCCTGTTGATCAGTTATTGTACTACCATTTATTTCTAACCCTCTTACAATTGTTTTCGATATATTTCTATTTAAAGTCTGGTTTATAACATTCCATGTCCCTTTCATATTACCTTGTAGTTTCGCAAATTTCGTGTGAAAATACTCGCGTTTCTTTTCTCTTATCAAGTTACCGAGATCATTACGGCACCTTTATAGGCGTTTTCACATGTATCAGATTTACTCTTCAGGTATTTTTGGTACAAAGCATGTTTTCGTTTACTTAGGTTTATGATATCTTTCGTTATCCATGGTTTTCTTTTTGTGTTTACTTTCTTTTTCTTTATCTTTGCACTAAAATATCGATTATAAACATCTCTATACAGTTTCAGAAAACAATCATACCTTATGTTTACATTGTCAATTGCGTTCAAAACATCCCAATTTACTTTGCTTAGTTCACTACAAAATAGGTTTATATTTTCATCACTGTAATCTATTTTTTCAATTTCAATATCTTTTTCCTTATTAAAGTTATTATTTTCCAGTACAATAAATGGTGCCAAATGATCACTAACGTCCGTAATTACAATACCACTTTGAATAACTTTTTCAGGAAAGTTATAAAATATATTATCGACAGTCGTCGCACTAGTGTTGGTAATTCTTGTTGGGTTATGAATAAAAGGTAAGTATGAGAAAGTAACGAAGCTATTGAAAATATCTGATGTGTCAATGTTTTCATTTCTTTTGAGAAAATCGACATTAAAGTATCCCATTATTATGCATTCTTTATTTTCTCCTGCAATCTTACTCATACTTCCACTAATATCGTTTAAAGCATCTACAATTTTTCGATTTGGCGGACGATACATCACAGCTACAATATAATTCTTAATCTTATTTGGAATTTCAATGAACAGGCTTTCTATATTTTCAGTAAATGTGACCAAGTCTGGGCGTTTAATATATTTCATGTTATCATTTATATACATGCCTACGCCTCCTCCTCTTTTGTTATTTCTGTGTTTGCCTACAAATGTATAACCTGGAATCATACATTCATGTTCTTCCTCATTATTGAGCCATGTTTCACAAGTACCAATAAATGACAATTTCTGACCAATTTCATCAAGACAATTAGTGAATGTCTCAAAATTACACTTTAAACTACGGCAATTGAAATTTGCCAAAATCAGATGATTTTTCTCACCATGTAATTTCAAGACATTTCCGAATTCCGTAGGGGTATAATATTTATTATTTATCAAATTTTCAAAGTACCCATCATTTTCATCAAAACTAGTTTCAGATTCCTGTTCATTTCTTAAAGGCCTACATAAGAAACAATCGTTACAAGTTAAGTTACATTGCCTGCTACATAATACACAATTACAATGTTGATAAGATTGCAGGGTCTTTGTTTTGTTGTTGTGTTTTTAATGAATTTTATAACTGGGTCTGGAGGAAAGACTACGCTATATTTCCATGTTATTCAACATAAATAGGATCGTGGGCCTAATTCTTTTTTTTTATTATTATTAATCTATTATTATTATTCATCATTTGTTAGTTGAAAGATATGGGTCTGGATGAAAGACTACGCTATATTTCCATGTTATTTAAAATTCATAAGGTATTGGGGGTCTTTGTTACTTGTTGACTCTTTAAAAATGATTTGTAATTTTGAAATAAGTGGGTCTGGAGGAAAGACTACGCTATATTTCCTTGTTATTCAACATCAATAAAATTGTGGGGCCTTTGTTTTATTATTATTATATATCTTTTTATGATTTGTTATTTTAGAATAAATGGGTCATGAAGAAAGACTAGGTTATATTTTAAAGTTATTCAACATCAATGAGATTGTGGGGTCTTTGTTAATATTGTTCTATGATTTGCTATTTTGAAATAACCGGGGTTGGAACAAAGACTACACCATATTTCGATGCTATTCAATGTTGAAAAGATTGCGGCGTCTGTTTTCGGTTGTTGTTGTTTTGTTTTTGAATGATTATTTTATAACTGGGTGTGGAAGAAAGACTATGCTATATTTACATTTTGTTCAACATAAACAAGATTGTGGGGTCTTTTTTTATTTTTTATTATTATTTATCATTTTTTATTTGCTATTTGAAATATTTGGGTCTGGAGGAAAGACTACGCTAAACTTCTATGTTATTCAACATTAAGAAGAATTGATTTTGGGATCTTTATTTGGAAGATTGTTTAAATGTTTTATATAACCAGGTCTGGGGAAAAAAGACTGACTTTGCGCTATATGAACGCATTACTATAGGGTTTCAGTTTAAAACAGATTCGCCAAAAATCCCTTCAAATTTATAACATTTGTGGGTAAAGTCATTATTACATTTGTGGGCGATCAAAAATTATTACATTTGTGGGTAGAGTGCATTATTACATTTGTGGGTGAAATTATTACATTTGTGCGTAAAGGGTTTTAGTTTTTAGTTTTAAGTAACCGGGTCTGGAGAAAAGACTATGCTTAATTCTCAATTTACTCTTAGCGCATATATTCAAAATACGCGCCGTATAAGTTAAAACAACAACAAAGTCATTTATTCCACCAGTTTTAATTAACTGGGTCTGGAGAAAAGACTAAGCTCGATTCTTAATTTTATTCCACTGGAATATCATTATCGAATCTTAGTTTGGACTTATATTATAATTTTTGAAACAACCGGGTCTGGAAAAAAAACTTTGGACTTATATTATGATTTTTTTAACAAACGGGTCTGGAAAAAAGACTTTGGACTTATATTATAATTTTTGAATTAACCGGGTCTGGAAAAAAGACTTTGCACTTTTGTGCTATATGAACGCATTACTATAGGGTTTTTGTTTCTAGCTACCTGTATCGGCCGCACAGAAACGCTGTTAGCGTAACATTTCACTAACACTGCGCTAACGAATGGCCCTGTTAGAACCGGTAATCTCGCCGTGATGGCTATAATGCATTATTTACATCTGAGATCAACGCTTGTCATCACAATCTGTATAGTATTATCCATCAACAAATCAGCTCCTAACAACATGGGTAGAATTACCGCACAGAAGGCACAGAAAGCTGTTGTTAGGGGATTAGAGTTAGGCAAAATCTATAATTTGTGCGTCGTGATCTAGATTTAACTTAGATTTAGTTATGATTATTTGCACATCCTACAAGTTTAAAATCTTGTCTAGGAAAGGGTAAAGGAATGTAATTCATTATCATAATTATAGGCCTACAAAATTGAATTATTATTACATTTTAAACATGAATTGGCAGCAGTTAGTAAATATATATTTACTAATTTAATCTAAAAATATAGAATCAGCTTCAAAAAGATTTAAAAAAAAATTAGCCTATCATGATATTACGATGGAGATTCTGTACAAAAAAAATGCAATCCCACTTTTCATCAGTTTCTTTTGTTTGAAAATGCTCTTCACAGACTTCACTCATCATGCTCATGACAGAGTATTTGCCAATGATGGTTATCATGCGATACATTTCATCAGCTAATGTTCTTCTTTCTAATGTAGGGTCTATTCATAATAATGTCTTCAAACACCTAAATAAATGATATATCTTGGAAGAAAAAAAATATTTGAAAAGGATCATATATCTTGGCACTAATCATCATCTCCCGCTATATACTTATTCCTGAAGAAAATAATACGGTTTAAACAGTAAAGTGAGATAAAAAAAACACTGACAAATTGATAAAAATTGAAAATGAATACAAACAATTATGGTATCTTAAAATTTTGCATTAGGCCCTATTTCGGTGAAATTTATATTCATGTCTTCAGGAATATGCAATGAGGGTCTGTTGTATCATACAAAATTAGGTTTATTTAAATTTTGTCCACAGAGAATATTGCTTCAAAGATCATCATTTTGTTACTCGGGCGACGTAAAATCAGAAAAAGGGGAAAGAGCTATAGAATATGGCAATATCGTTCCATTTATTGCATATTCATGGCCACATGCTGCACAGTAATATCAGTTGCAAAATACAGTGTTTAATTTTTGATATTCAAGAATTTTGTTATTTTTTTATAAGATTTTGATGAAATTTTCAGCAATTTGCTAATCTAATTTTACTCAATTTATTCATATATTGTTGGGCCCAGAAAACCCCTTTAATTCGGTCGAGGTTTATTCTAAATTACTTGGTATAAGAAAGGGAGACAAGTTTTAAAGAGAGAAATTATTCACTAACATCGTCACTATTGGTGCCTTTGGCACTGTTAGTGATTTGTATTAACATTAGTGCCACTGTTAGCTTCTGCTTAGCCTTTTATTGTTATATTTTTAGGATTTCGGCTAAGCTTCTGTGAGTTTATCGATACCGGTAGGCCTACTTTTAGTGCTCTGTTAGTGAAAACAATGCGTCAAGGCGGTGGTCACCCGTGAAAGGTGTGACTGGCCCTAATGTTAGCGTTTTGTTACGTTAACAACGCTTCTGTGCGGTCGCCACTGGTCTCGAGAAAAGACTATGCTTGATTCTCACTTTACTCTTAGCGCATATGTTTACAATACGCGCCGTATAAGTTAAAATAACAACAAAGACATTTATTCCACTAGTTTTAATTAACTGGGTCTGGAGAAAAGACAAAGCTCGATTCTCATTTTTATTCCACTGGAATATCATTATCGTATCTTAGTTTGGACTTATATTATAACTTTTTTAATAACCGGGTCTGGTAAAAAGACTTTGAACTTCTTTTATTATAATTTTTGAAACAACCGGGTCTGGAAAAAAGACTTTGGACTTTATTATAATTTTTGAAACAACCGGGTCTGGAAAAATACTTTGGACTTATATTATAATTTTGGAATTAACCGTGTCTGGAAAAAAGACTATGCACTTTTGTGCTATATTAACGTATTACTATAGGATATTAGTTTAGAACGGATTTGCCAAAAATCCCTTCAAATTTATTACATTTGTGGGTAAAGTCATTATTACATTTGTGGGCGATCAAAAATTATTACATTTGTGGGTAAAGTGCATTATTACATTTGTGGGTGAAATTATTACATTTGTGGGTAAAGTGTTATTACATTTGTGGGCGTTATTACATTTGTGGGTAAAGTGTTATTACATTTGTGGGTGTTATTACATTTGTGGGCGATTATTACATTTGTGGGTGTAACAGGGGTGCCACCTGAAAACGATTTGGGACAGAAAGATCGTTGATCCCAACCCATTTTCATCGGAATTGTACATTTTGGCTTCTGCATAAGTTATTTCAATGATATTTGTATCAATGTCTATGTTATCTTAAAAAGATTCATAAATGCTGTCTTTGTACTTAAAATTAAATAACCCTTATTTAATTTGGAAGGGGGTCAATTTGACCCCCTCTTGACAGATTTTGTCACGATCTTAAGTGCATGTCAGACCCAAAATTGTTCAAAAATGAGTTTTACATTGACTTTGTACACAGAAACACGTTTTTGTGCAATTTTGGGTCTGACATGCACCTACAAAATGTTGCATGATTTCGGAACGGCTAACCTGGGCATCGCAAATTTGGTATACGAAGATGCGTTAGGCTTGCAAGTTTAAAAGTCATCGAGCGACAAGGTAAAAACAATTTATTGCGGTCGCGTAGTAACAAAATTTGTTTGGAGGGTCAAATTTACTCCCAAATTAAGTAAGGGTTAAATTTTAAGTACAATGGCAGCATTTATCCATCCAAATGTTGTTGAAAATAAATTCCTTGTCCAAAATAATGTAGAATTTGACACAAACATTATTTAAATAGCTTATGCAGAAGCCGAGATATCCAATTTTGGCAAAAATGGGTTGCGGTCAACCAACCTTATTGCCTCAAATTATTTTTGGGTGGCACCCCCTCAATTTTTGGAAGATTTTTTCAGAAAAAGGTGTCAAAATGCTTAGAAGCACAAACTGCATCTTTCAAGCTGGTCATGCCGAAAACCTCTGTGTGAGGACTGTATACCCCAGTGTTCGTTTGAAGGTCCAAAATATTTATTTCCAAGCGCTATCAACCCTGCACGGCCAGGTAATCCCTACTATCTCAATTTTCACCTCCACAAGCCAGTTTGAGCGTAGAGCCTGGGTGAAAAGATAAACAACAGCTGTGGTATTACGTAAGAGCAGCTCTGCCTGCAGTAGGCCCTTCGTAAAGACAAATACAAAAGCTGCAGCCTCCGCCTAGATTATAGGCTAGGGTTTGACGTAATGGTCCTCTCTGTGATTTGAAACATTCACATTTTTTTTCATCCTGTACAGCTCACCACTATTTCCATACAAAGAAGCAGATCAAGTGAGTTTGCTGTCAAAAAAAAAAAATCACAAAGCTGACCTAAGTCACTGGAAAATTACCAAGGGTCTACCTTTTAAAGGAGAATGATATCCTTGGAGCAAGTTACATGACGCTTGTGCGAAAGCAGGAAAATCAAATCAACAATTTTTTTTTGTAAAATTGGATAGGTAATAATAAAGTTATGAGCATTTGAATGTCGAGATCACTAATGCTATGGAAACGTTCCCATTGGCAATGCGATCAAGATCTTTGGTGTCACAGATGAACAACTCTCCCATTTGGACACTGAAAATGTACCCCAAAACATCTCATTTTGCTCATTCTAATGATATAACAAATAATTCATCCATGATATTATGTGAAACCTCTGTACTTGTCCCTCCATTGAAAAGAACACCTCCTCTTGCAATAGACTCTATAACATAGATAATTTAAGTGAAATAAGTATTAAAGTAATGGGGGAGTTCTATGTGTGTGACATCAACTGCTATTCCATAGCAATACACACATGTTTTTTTTTTCGAATTGTAAATAGATCTCTAGATTTAGATCTAACGTTAGATCTATGCAAAGAAGTTTGATGTTCTGAGTCTGACCCCGTTCTAGCGTGGTCCGATGCCGTCAGACTAACAGTTAGGCCTAGTCTAGCTTCAATTTTTTCTATCTCTAGATCTAACGTTAGACTCCTATCTAAAGTTAGATTTCTAGGCTAGGTCTAACGTAAGACTAGTCTACATAATCTATAGAACTCTAACTTAGTGATGTAGATCTACTAGATCTAACTTAAATCTAACTTAGGATCTAACCAACCTAAAGTTCCACTTCATTACCCAGTCTTATTCGTAACTATACCTAACAGTTAGGATATATGTCTTAGTCTGCGTGGAGTGTAGGACAAACCTGTAGATCTAGGGTCTATCCTTTTTTTATTTGATAGAGTCTAGAATTCTAAGTTGGATCTAGATAAGTTAGAATCTAGTCTTGCATTTCAGATCACACACATTATTAAGTTATCTAGAATCCAGATATAGAGTTCTAACCTACATGTGCAACAGTTAGGTCTATACAGCTCTAGTGTAACTGTTAATGTTCGTGTGAAAATTTTAAAGTGCATGCCATGACAACTTTGTTGTCAGCGAAATGAACGATTCGTCTTGCAGTGGGTTTATGTGCAGTGCTACATGACAGTTTAATTTTCATGCATGACAAAATATTTGTCATACATTACGAATTAATTTTTATGCATGACAAACTTATTTCTTTGCATGACGAATCAAAATGAAAATTTGTCAAATAAGACCACTTTTCATTACGAATTAACATTTGTCTAATGACAAATCTTTTCCCATAAATACTTGACGAATTCAATTTGTCGAAGAAATCTGCTTGCATAACAAATTTATTTGACAAATTCAAAGTTTGTTAAATTTGTCAATTTTATTTGACAAATTCAAAGTTTGTCAAATAAGAACATGTTTTGACGATTTTGTTTTGTCAATTGACAAGATATTTTTAAAAGTGTATATAAACTTGTACATTATGTCAAACTCTCGCCCTCAATTTTTTTTTTATTGTTTGACCCGATGTAGAGTTGACATGGTCGAGCGAGCTAATAGTCCTTCGCTGATGCTCTGTTGTCTTTATCCTAAAAATCAATACCGATTTACTGAGAACCAGGAGAGTGCTTTTTTACTATTGTGCATCTCTTGCACTGCCGTTATAGCAACCAGTATCCTGCTTGTATACTTATAGTCTCTGCAGGTGTTAAGGTGTATAGGTTTATAGTTTAAGTTAAGCCATTCAGTTTTAGGAGCACAGCCAAGATGACTCTGTAATGATAATTTGGATGATGATAAATATAGTTGATTATGATGATAATGATTATGATGATGATCATGATGATGATTCCCCTTCCCCATGGATACATGGATATTATTTCAAAACTTTATAGTAGGCAATTTAAAGCTATCCAGTTAGAATTTAAATTCTTGATTCACTGGTTGTTGTTTTATAAAAAAGCGAGATAGATTGATCTAAGAAATTGTGAAATATAGGGAGAAATAAAATAGGTATAGAAAAGGAGAGGAAAAACAGAAAGGGCGGGGAGTTCATGAGACTGAAGAATTTTGAATTCTTAATTGCATATACTGATAACTCCGGGCAAAAATAATTGGACAGAGACAAACACACACTAAATGCTGCATCAAAATCAGATGAAGAATAACGAAGTCAATAAATTTATTTTTTATATTATATTTTGGTAAACAGATATTTGCACAGGGTCATAAATATGCAATGATTGTGCTGTCTAGATGTCACGTTTCCACTCCCCCCTTCGTTGTTACATTAAACCCCCATAATGGCACACATTCGAGAACAAGATGTATCCTCCGGATAAATATTAATATAACGAATTATTATCTCACATATTGAATCAGCAGTTAACCCTAAACGTGGGTAGATTTGTGGCGTTATTTCGAAGGTAAGTTTTTCCGAAAGTTCGTTATTCCAAAGGTTCGTTAGTCCGAAATTGTAAACAAACAAACTCTCGTTTATTTTCGGATTAACTGACTTTCTAAAACGCGTACCTTCGAAATAACGCCACAAATGTTTTGGTTAACGAAACCTTTAACATTTTGGGACTAACAAACTTCGAGGTATTGGAATTTACGTGTTTTGGAATAATGAGCTGCGCCTTATGCCTTCATCAGGCGGTTGACGTATCAGAACGAAGGAGGATAATTATAACTATGTTATGCAGGACCCACTGGATGAACAGTTCATAAGAGCTGAAGTGGGTTCCTGGGCAAAATAAGAATTAATATTATTGTTACTGCTATTATTATATATTGGAAAGTAAAGACTTAGAATATCTGACATCATGGCCAACATTCAACTCTTAACATCCCCCCTTTCTTTTGAATTTGACAGTTGCCAGCATTTGTTTAGATGTCGATCCGTTTTATATTTTTGATGGAATAAGCAATCATAATTCCACCAGTCATATCGATGTTTACATTTTTCGAATGTTGTATATTTGTTTTATTTGGTAAATAAAATGAAATATTTAATTTCAACATCATTCCCCTCTCTATGACTTATCCAGCAAGGGCAAACAACTATATGGTTGATAAAAACGAAATTTGCTCAAAAAAATGGGTAAAGTTTTCGTTTTCGGATTAACGAAGATCGAGGTATACGCAATTTACGTGTTTCAGAATTACGAACCTTCAAAATTACCAAGTGTAACCGAGATAAATGGGTACCGGCAGGAAGTAATTGCTCAAAAAGCTGTGCGCACCAAAATCGGTAGACTAGCTTAGCTGGGGTAATAGGAGCGCCTTGAGCACCTAGCAAGGTGGATACGTGCGCTATACAAATCCTATATAATTAATTATTTTATTTATGCTGCGGAGCCAAACGAAATTTCAGCGGAGCATTTTCCTGAAAGAAATATATCAAAAAGCTAGATTAGACATATTTATCAGTCTAGGCTAAGGTCGGCGAAGGCAGGGCATGTCGGGCCAGGCCGGTGGCAGTGCACTGCCACTGCCAACTCCCAGCCCAAGCCAAACAAGCAAATGCGGCGGCAGGTACTGTACCGTACCGATACTGAACGTCGCCAGACATTGTTCTTTTTAGGCCCGCTTTTCGGGCCTGAGCTACCTGCGTAAGCCTGGCCCTGGGCATCGACGGACACGGGAGCTGGCGTAGGGCCGTAGCTATTGGCTAAACACCAGCGAGCGCATGTGACGCCCTGTTTTACGTGCAATATTTGGCCCAAAAATGTCTCACACTCTCACCACAAGCTACCGTGGACAATTACTCAGTAAATCAATTGAAATTAGAAATTATTCAATTCCATCATACAAATACATAATATTACAAACGGTAATTACATTTATTATTAAAGAAACTTACATTTTTTGTGACGTGAAGGGTTCTTCGCAGCGATCCGATAGAAAATGTTCTCTTCATGCGCGAGCGCGTTGGCGCGCGGGGTGCCGACCAGTTTATGTTGACTACACAGCATACACATTGGGGAAATTATAAACAAAACTAATCTCAGTTGGCTCTATGTTTTAACTGACTATTTTACAAATCAGTTTCGTACAGTTCAAAATCTATAATTTAAATTATAAGTAACATAATTTCTTAGTATGATACAGATCCAAAATCATGATTTATATTTGTAGTTTACTGATAACATTTGGTAAAACAGGTGCGCAAGTATATCGTGAACGTGTTCAAGACAATGCGTGTCATAAAATGTCCCGCGCTGGCACGTATACATGCGGGGGCAATGCTTGCACCACAGTATGTGCAAGTGTCAAACGGGCATTTCAGTTAGGTTTACGTACAGAAGCATGCCCAATGTGTATACAAACACGTCTTAAAGTGTATGGTACATTGAGAAAAGTGCTGAATCTTTTTAAATGTTTGGAAATGAGTTAAAAGAAGAAAACTTACCTCGGGTGCCCATTGAACGAGCTGCCTTTTAGCTCCTGGCATCATGGACCATTTACATGAAAGACCACGACACTTTCCTTCATCATTATACGACGCGGGATTTGAGAAGTCTTTATGTTTATAATTCCTATAAACTATTGTGTGATTTGTTTGTCTTTTCAGGATCGCCGAATTCTTTTCTTGCACATAGTTCCCAACACGTGTTTCACAGTCGTTACGACGTTGCAGCGAATAATAGTGATTCGTGAGAATGCAAAGAGTAACGCATGCCGTTGTTGCAGCAACTAATGTGTGTTTTACCGCCTAAAGAGAAAAGGTCCGATAAAAGTGAATATATAAGTTCTAGTGATAACCATAACATAAACAAATAACAAAAGATGAATTAATTAATTATGATAATCAGTTCTGGGAAAATTTTCAACAAAACTCAACATTCCGTGGTTCAATGAGCACTTGATTAAAAAGTAGTTCATTTTCCAAAGAAGGTCACACTCACCATGTGGTTATCTCTTCAAATTACCCGCGCTTGTTGTTTTGAAAACAATATCCAGCCAATCAGAACTCTAGATTTTATGCTACTAAGAAATTTCAGAAATCTCGTCTTGCATCTTGATGGAAAGGGCTGGCTGCTGACCCATCTAAAAGGTGTTACATATTAAGAGTGACATTGTATGAAAGTAGAGAACCTGAGCTTTCAGAAGATATAACTAATGTTTGAGCCCAAAAACACAAAATTTTGTACAATTTGCAAGAGAAAACAGAAAAAGAAAACTCTGTTTGAGGCCTCTAATTAGTAAAATAGTAACGTTTACCCGTTCTTATGGTACAAAAATAATCAATTTTACTCAAGGAGAAAATTGTTAAATTCTTTGAGAAAAATATCCCACAATTTACAAGATTTTGCAGGGATATGAATTCAGCCACGAGAGGACTAAAATAAATCATGCTCATCAACATAGGGGCTTGCAAACTGACTGTAATGATTAAGTAGTGTCAATGAAATTAGGCAACGTAAGTTTATACTGTAAGTAGCGGAAACACCCCCTCCCTGCACCCCCCCCCCCCCCCATAGAGAGGCGTTTCGTGCGTGCAGTAAGTATTTCGCACGATTTGCGTGCTTACCACCGCTCCCTTAAAAATCCTAGCAACGGCACTGATTCTAAATTTAGTTACTGGGAATTATTTCCCCCCCCCCCCGACAACAGGCAGATAATGTGAGAGGAGCGGGCTCAATATTAAGTGTTTTGCCACTTCACCTGCTCACTACCACCCCCTCTAGTGAAATCTTTCTGGACTTAGTTACCGGGAAATATTTTGGCTCTACCCCCCCCCCCCCCGAAAACAGACAGAGGACGTATTAAGATGAGCGGGAGCAGACAAGAAACGATTCACAGGAACGTCGGAGTTTCAACGGTTCTCGTGGGGGACACTCCCACTCCCTGCACCCCCCCCCCCCCCCGGAGTGCGCTTCCCGTGCTTACTCCCGCCCCTAAATTGAAATCCTTGGTATGTCACTATTTGGCTCTGCATCCTCCCCCTTCGATAACAGGCATACGCCGCTAAAACGAGGCGCCTTAAACCACTCGGCACCTGATGAAGGAAAAAAAAAATCGGTTTTGCGGGCCTTCGGTCAAGTGGTCGGACCCCGACTCGATCAATCTTACTGCATAGGCATCTATTTACATTGAAGCTTATTTGAGGAACTATGACGAACCTCAATGTCGGCATTGAGGTTCGTCATAGTTCCTCAAATAAGCTTCAATCTGCCCTCACTACCCATAAGGACAAGCGCAACTCCAGTGACCTCCCTGGAGTTTACCGAATTCCTTGTGAATGCGGTAAAGTTTACATCGGAGAGACGGGTCGTTCCTTGACCTTCAACACTCGGATTAAGGAACACAAGGCCCATGGTAGGAGAGACGAGAGGGAAAAATCTGCAATGATCGATCATGCCCATACGCATGATCGTCGGATTCTTTAGGATGAGAGTAGACTGGTCACCCGTGTCCCCTACTGGCATCAGCGGAGAGTCAGAGAAGCGTTGGAGATTGAGGAACATAACGCTGTTCTTCAAGACAGCGGCCTCCAACTCAGCAATATCTGGCTTACCGTTCTAGACAAAGAGGCTAATTTGCCTAATTAGCCTACCCGGACGTTCCACACACGTGTGAGCACTGCAGTGCATGGGCGGAAGTGGTGACTATTGTCATTCATGCTAATCCTAACGAGAATAATAACCGACAGCATTTCCGGTCGTCGATGGTTTTGCGCGCCCAATTTGTGTGTTATCACCCACGTCCGCATATGTGGATGTCATGTGACCTATCTAGCCAATCAGTACCCTGCGAGATACCGTGCATACGGCACTTCGACAGAGTATATAAGGCCTGCTTTTACAAACTTTGCTCATTCTCCTGAGGACGACAAGAACACACTTGTCGAAACGTCGAGATTGGGTGGTCCTTTTCAGGACCAACATCTGCCCAAGAAAGATACATGGTGTACCGTGAAACCTACTACACTAGGCAAGAAGTAGATACTAAAGAATGTGTTGAATGAAGAACAAAGTTAATAAATATCATGAGATATTTAAAAAAAGTATTTGAAAGTTATAAGCAAGATAAGGAGAAACAAAAGCGCAGAAATTATAAGGAGGGAAAAGATGAATAAAAGTGAAGAACAGAGTCGGAAGCAAGATAGAGATAATCAAGACTGTTTAAAAGTGAATAACAAAGTAAAAAAAAAGGGGGAAATAAACGATATTTTATAGTACCGAGCTGAAATAAAAGCAAAATCTAAGAGAAAAAAACTGAGTAAAAGTGAAGAACAGGATTATACATGTAAGCATAGTAGAGATAATTTCAAGACTGATAAGTAGGAAAGAATATAGACAAATCTGAGAAATAAAGAATTATCAGCAAGGTTAAAATAATTTTAAGAGTGATTTTAAGAACAGAATAAAGTTCTAAGTAAGATAGATATAATTACAAAGACTGATTAAAAGTGAAGAACACAATTAAAAGGGATATATCGATAAACCACTGATCAATTATACAGAGCAGGGATACAAGTAATCGGAGACAAAAAAAATGATTTAGAGTGAGAAATAGAGTTATAAGGGAGACGGAGATAATAAAAAGAATGATTACAAGTAAAGAATAAGAGTCATAATTAAGATGGAGAAAAAAAAAAGGATTCAAAGTAAGGTGAGATATAGAGCATAACGCACTGGCCTATCTGTAAAGAGAGTTATAGGCAATAAAACAGAAATACTGATAAGAGGTGAAGAATAGACTTATAAGCAAGATAGAGTTAAGACTGTTTAAAAGTGAAGGAAAAACGATAATTAAAAGACGTAGTAAAAGTGAATAACAGAATCGCAAGCCAGATAGAGAGAATTGAGACTAAAAATGAAAAACAGATTTATAAGATACCGGGAAATAAGTACTGATTGATAGTACAGGGCAGAAATATAAGCAAAATTTGTGAAAAAATGGACATCGGTAAAAGTGAAGAACAGAATTATAGGCAAGGTAGATATACTAAACAGAGTGATTACAAATAATGAATAGAGTTAAAGGCAAGAAATCTATAATTAAAAGACGGACAAAAAGGATGAACTTAGTAATAAAGTAGATTATAGAGGATTAAAAAATTGTTTAAAATTGGAGAGCTCAATTATAAGCACGGTAAGAGATAATTATAGGGCTTAATTTAAAATAAAGACTAAAGGTTGAAATTGAGATCTAGAGAAAAATGCAGTAATTGTTTAAAAGTACAGGTGGAAGAAAAAGAAGAAAACAGATAAAAAAAAGAAAAAAAAGATAGAAAACAGTTGGTTCAAATAATATAGGGAAATATATTAGGTGAAAAGGTGTATTTTGTTCTATATTACTAAAGCATTGATAGTGACCTGATTAGAGAAAAAAGGTATTTTATCTAAATCTATTTGAATAGTTTGACATTCATAGTACGGCAGCCCAGGAGATTTATTCAAACAAAGACCTGACAAGCAAATGACCCCATAGCTGGATGGCATGGAACCTAAAGTTTACAAAAAATGCATTCTGCCGGGTTTTATCTGTGGTCTTCCCGCCGAAATGACGTAATAAATGACGTCACTACATAAAGGCCCTATTTCACTATTTTTTTGACATTCTACACCTAGCATGAAGTCACTGGAAAATATCTCAGCCAAACTATGTTTGTTTTGTATGTAACTTTCAAAATATAATGTTCAATTTGTGCATAAGAAACGTGCGAAATTTTACGGACAGAAATTATTGTTTACATATGCAAATTGCGTCATGAAATTTTCATATCATTAGTTTGGGAGATTTCTTGCTTTAAAAATTGTCGAAAATCGATTTAGAATTTTTTTTCTTCTTTTCAGTGTACGTTTTTTGATATATTTCCTGAATACGCATTTCATTATGATTTGAATAGCATAAATCGGTTGAAATCGTTTTCTGGATAGTCCGGTTAATAAAAAAAAAATATTATAATTCATCCAAAAATTTGAAATTTGAATAATAATTTACATTTTTAAATAAATCCAAGAGGGCCGCCAAAGATATCAATTTTGAACCCCGTTGGACACGATTTTGCAAAGGTTAATTTTCAGAATACAGCCTGTTTACCTCATATATTCATATTCAGCGTAAGAAACTGGTATAGAAGCACTATATGAACATTTCTCCTTCTCCGAGTGGCACCTTGCTCAATTATAACCCGGACTACAGGAGATGGAATAATACCTTATCTAGAGTATTTAGTCAAGCTATAATCGCGTTATAAAAGCCAAGAACACAGAGTATTCGATTCACGGTGTGTTTGTAAGGATTATTTTCCCCGGCTCATTTTCATTGAAAATAACAAGAACATGTTTCAGATTCTCTCGTCATAGGCCCATGATCAGCATGTTTTCATTAAGAAATGTATTAGAAAGCATTTCCCAAAGAAACTAGTTGTTCAAATCCTTAAAAGTATGGACTGTTTATGAATGTGAGTTGATCTAAAGTATTATTTTCAAAAAGAAACAAAATTTATTATAAAAGCTTGTGCGTCGGGGGAAGGGGGGGGGGGGGTTTCCGGAAGCTGAAACAATAAATTATTTATAATTATTCATTAATGAGATAATTCAAGCACGTTTTAAATAAAGAACAAGATGTGTATCTTAATAACATATCATTACATATATCATTATTTCGACATAGCACCGGGACATTCTAAGGATACTTTTTCTTCCTATTCCTCCTCCTAAGCGTGATATGAAACTTGTTGTTATTCCATTCTGAGAATTAGCTAGGAATTCATGAAAATATTGTTTTATAAATATAGGTAAGCCAAATGAGAGCGTGAAATTTGTTGATATTTAGGAGTGAAAGTTGGACATTTTAAGCATATTTGCGAACGCACAGCGCAAACCAAAAATGTGGATATTCACACGGTATAAAACGCACATTTTAGAGAGCATTTTAAAAAGTCAATTTGAAAATCAAACAAAAAAATGAAAGCCCAATGTCCGAAATGAAATATGTTTTGCATATTGACTTCAAATCTTGATATTTTAAGCAACGTATCAGCCTATTGAACAAGATATGTGTCTTATCGAACATGAAATGCGAGCACGAATTGTATTTAGGGACGCGAAATATATTTTAATGTCGCGAAATCTCCCCGACCTTATTTTTTTTACTCGTTTTCCTCCTCTTATGTCATCTTCGTTTTCCCTCCTCTCTACTTACCCCTTTTTTTCTTTCTTTCCCTCTTTTCCCCCTTTTTTGCGCCGACAATGGTGGGGCGTCGGTCCCCCTGAATCCGCCTATGCCACAGTTGCATTACATGATTTGTTATGCATGGAAGATGCACATTACAGTAAACTATCATTGAAAGAAAAAAGATCAATTAAGTTATCTTTATTCAAACACTGCATTACGGCAACAAAAGAAAGAAGAAAAAAAAATCCTGTGATTTTCCCTTTCATTCCCCCAAAGCAGGATGTTGACATTGACCTGTATCGGCCGCACAGAAACGCTGTTAGCGGAACATTTCACTAATACTGCGCTAACAAAGGGCCCTGTTACAACCGGTAATCTCGCCTCGATGGCTATAATGCATTATTTACATCTGAGATCAACGCTTGACATCACAATCTGTATAGTAGTAACAAATCAGCTCCTAACAACATGGGTAGAATTACCGCACAGAAGGCAGAGCAAGCTGTTGTTAGGGGATTAGAGTTAGGCAAAATCTATAATTTGTTCGTAGTCATGGTAGTGATCTAGATTTAACTTAGATTTATTTAGGATTATTTGCACATCCTACAAATTTATATGCAGTGGCGTAACAGGCGGGGAGGGCAAGCTGCGGGAAAAAAAGAAAAGGGAGGGAGGAAGAAAGAATTAGGGAAAGGGGAAATGAAAAGAAGAAAAGAAGAAAAAAAGGAAAGGGAAAAGTGAAAAGAAAACGAAGAAAAAAAAAGGAAGGAAAGCGGGAAAAGGAACGAAAGAACATTTGAGAAGGAACACATCATTCCGAAATAGGCCTTTGTAATGCAAAAGCATGATGGGAAATAAATCAAAAGATGACAAAATGGCAAACAATAGCGGGAAATGAAGGTAGAATGGAATTAGTCAAAAGTTAAATTGGAATACAAAGAAAAGGACAAGAAAAAAACAATAATAACATGACCGGGCTGCCGAGGATAGAAAATAAAGAGCGGGAAGAAAGATGGACTGTATACAACATTGTGCTATAAGCTTGCTAAATTTTATGCAAATAAGCTACCGGGGCTTTGCACCAGACCCCATGCCGTAGGGGCTCTTCATCTATAACCTTCAAATTGCTCTATAACGCCCCCCTGTAGGGACCCTTCCTACATTAAGCTTTACGTTCAATCACTGGCGTACAGGCGGGGGGTTGCTTTGCTCGCTTGCGACTTTTTACAGATTTTTCCACATTGCTGTTTTGCCTCCTGAAAATATTTGGTTCAACTTGGTTGAATAAATTTGTTGCGTAAAAGCTATATTCTGTATATACCCGCGATTTGATCCAAATTTCCGGGGGCTCCAGAAAGAAAAAAAGGAGGAAGGAAAAGCAAAGGAGAAGTGTAGGATAAGATTTTATTTACTGAATATAATTTCAAAAATATCTCAAAGTTAAATTCTCATGAAAATGTTATTTTTCATTCTCGCTCGCTTCGCTCGCTCGGGACTTATATTAAGCAGCTTTCTAGTACATGCGCCATACTGCGCCTCTCGTTTTGTTTACTCTTCGCGCTGCTGCCGCAAAAAATCATGTTCACAGTGGCATGCAGACCACAAAAAAGGAATGGAAAGAGAAAAGAGTGAAGTATATTATTCTTTTGATATCATGTCAAAATTTGATTTTTGTATTTAAAATGTCAAAATTTTTGCTCGCTCGCTTCGCTCGCTCCTAACTTCTTTCCTTAGGATAAATTCTGCCTGATACGCAATATCTGGCCCTCTCAAAATCGTCGCCTCATTACACCATTACGCCTGTTCATACCGTGGTATTTATGACCGGGAATTTTTTGGCTCTTCAACCCCCCCCCTTGGCCACCGAGCCCTGTTACGCCGCTGAAATCTTGTCTAGGATAGGGTAAAGGAATGTAATTCATTGTCATATAGGCCTACAAAATAGAATTATTATTACATTTTAAACATGAAATGGCAGCAGGTAGTAAATATATATTCACTAATTTCAATCTAAAAAATATAGAATAAGCTTAACAAAGATGCAAAAAAATGCAATCCCACTTTTCATCAGTTTTTTATTGTTTTGAAAATGCTCTTCACAGACTTCACTCATCATGCTCATGACAGAGTATTTGCCAATGATGGTTATCATGCGATAAATTTCATCAGCCATTGTTCTTCTTTCTAATGTAGGGTCTATTCATAAAAATGTATTTAAACACCTAAATAAATGATATATCTTGAAAGAAAAAATCTTTGAAAAGGATCATATATCTTGGCACTAATCAACATCCCCCGCTATATACCTATTCCTAAAAGGGTACTCCAGGCTGAAGAAAATAATACGGTTTAAACAGTAAAGTGAGACAAACAAAACACTGACAAATTGATACAAATTGGAAATGAATAAATAAAAAAAAATGGTATCTTAAAATTTAGCATTAGGCCCTATTTCAATGAAATTTATATTCATGTCTTCAGGAATATGCAATGAGGGTCTGTTGTATCATACAAAATTAGGTATATTTACATTTTGTCCACACAGAATATTGCTTCTAAGATCATCATTTTGTTACTCGGGCGACATACATACATTTGAGACAATTCAATTCTGTTTTAGGTCCAGTTCAAATCTACTCGACCTTTCTCATTCTTTATATTTTATATTTTTTTAATTTCCATTTTCTTTGTTTCACACTTTTTTTTATTCAAGGTCCCTTTCAGCTTGATTTAATTAACTTTGTGTATTCTTATTATCATTCTGTTTTAGGTCCAGTTCAAATCTACTCGACTTTTCTCCTTCTTTATATTTTGATTTGTTATGAATATCCATTTTCTTTGTTTTACACAATTTTTTATTCTAGGTCTCTTTTCTACCATGACTAACCATCTATCTTTATTTCACCAGCTCAGGAAGATCAAGCTGAAGGACCTCAAGAACTCTTTTCACCAGGACAATTACAGATTTTATTCCCTCGATCGCATTATACCCACAGGCCTCCAACTTCATTGCACTCCTGGTCTCGGTACGCTCACACCTGAACTTCGCAAACGATGGAACCATACCTTACATGGAGCTTCAGTTCGACTAATTAGCATCCTCTCTGAACAGTGTATTGCTTCTCTTGATTCTTTTTCAGCTGACATCAGTAGCCTGGAAGACGAACTACGTTCTTGCTGTACCCAAACCCAATGGCTTCAGTATAATGATGAAATTGAATCTGATCTCTCTAAACACAGGTCTCTCCTCACTGAACGCAGGAACAAGAAAATAAGCAACCTCACAAAGAAGCGACAACGGTCAAACAGATTTAGACGACATACCAACAACAATGATGCATCCCCCCGTTTGGTTGTTAATCTCTCATCCTCCCTTCTCTCCCAAGCATAAACCCCTCTTCTCTTTTGCCCCACGCCACCAGAAGTTGAACAGATAGCTCTCAGCCAAGACCTCTCTACATTATATCGCAGGATACGTCTCAAAGAGTTCTATTTAGATGCACCCCCTTCTGATCCCGAGCCCTTCTACAAGAAAAGCACATGGATTCCACCCAAGAATAGAGTTCCTTCCCTTGAAACCTACATCCAAGCTGTCTCATCCCAAGTTCGCTCCACAGATACCCTCGACACCAGAGCACATGACAACCTTCCTCGAGAAGAACGCCAGGCTCTCTCATCACTCGAAAACAGGTCCGACATCATCATCAAGCCTGCAGACAAAGGATCAGCCGTCGTTGTTATGGACCGCCAGCAGTACATCGATGAAGCCATGAAACATCTCAATAATCGATCTCACTATGCACTCCTCGATTCTGACCCTACTTGTAATTTCTCCCTACATATCCAATTAACACTGAATGACATGAAAGAACGCAAGCATCTCTCCGAGAAGGCCCACAAATCTCTCTCCCCTACTAATGCTAAACCTGCCCGCTTCTATCTCCTCCCGAAGATCCACAAACCTGGCAACCCCGGTCGACCAATCCTCTCAGGAAATGTTTCCTCAACAGAGAACATCTCCCTTTTTGTTGATTACCACATTAAGCCCCTTGTCTCACGTGCACCCTCTTACATCCACGACACTCCAGACTTTCTCAGGAAACTAAATGACATCAAGGACCAGATACCCGAGACTGCGATCATCGGCACTCTCGATGTTTCTTCACTGTACACCAGCATTCCCCACGACGAAGGTATCCAAGCATCATGTGAAGCCTTGGCCGCCAGTGGCCATTCCAGTCCCCCCATATCCGATATCAAATCTCTGATGTCTCATGTACTAACAAAAAACAACTTCACATTCATGGGCAAGCACTACCTACATATATTCGGTACAGCAATGGGCACCCGGATGGCTCCTTCATTCGCCTGTCTCTTCATGACCAAGCTGGAACAGCAGATGTTAGATTCAGCCCCCTGTCGCCCATGGATTTGGTGGCGTTACATAGACGAAATTTTCTTCATCTGGACCAGGGATGAAGATAACCTCCATACATTCATTGACCACATCAATTCCTTCCACGGGACCATCAAATTCACTTCTGATTTCTCCCAACAGGAAACCCACTTCCTTGATGTCACAGTCCAGAAAAAGTCTAACGGTATCACCACTACCCTATACTCTAAACCCACAGATACCAACTAGTACCTCCACTCATCCAGCTGCCACCCCCGTCACTGCAAAACCGGCATTGCTTACAGTCAAGCCTTCAGACTTCGCCGTATCTGCTCCGAGGACACTGATTTTTTCCTTCCATGCCAGGAATTTGCAGAAATATCTCTGTGCCAGGGGACACGGGGCCAGGGCATTCCAACTGGAAATTAACAAAGCTTGTTCTCTCCCCAGATCTGAAGTTCTCAAACCAAAAAAGTGACAAGGAGACTACCGACATAATACCGCTTGTGACCACCTTCCATCCCAATCTACCCCCTCTCCGCAAAATCCTGTGTGATAACCACCACATTTTACACACTTCTGATCATCTCCAACTGGCCGTTCCCGATACTCCCCTTCTAGCATACCGACGCCCACCGAATCTCAGGGACCTCATTGTTCGTGCTGAAGTGCCCTCCCTCACTAACCATTCTTCTCCCATACAGCATGGCACCTTCAAATGCACCAGCAACAGGTGCATCATATGTGAAATACACTTTCACGAGGGCGACACTTTCACCAGTAACTCTACCAGCCTGTCTCACCAAATCAAGGGCAACATAACATGCACTACCACTAATGTTGTATATCTCATCACTTGCAGAGTTTGTAGGGTACAATACATAGGGGAAACCAAGACCACACTCAAGAGACGATTCTACGGGCACAGATCCACCGTCAACACAGCAAAGCTGGACACTCCAGTTGGCCGCCATTTTAACCTCCCCAACCATTCCATCACTGACATGATGCTACAGGGCATCGAATCTTTAGGTACCCGTCCTGACTCAGTCCGTACTAGCAGAGAGAAGCTCTGGATGAGACGACTTCGCACCACCCAACCTCATGGCCTGAACATCCAAGAGGGGAATTACTGATTATTCTTTCCTATCCACTTTAAATTTATATATACATATAATTTTTCCCCTCAGCTCTTTTGAATAGTTACATTATAGTTTCTTCCTCTACTTTCCTCCCATATCTCATACAAGCTCAGCTCCAATTTTTCCTTCCTTATTCAGGCGATATAATAATTATTATATATATATTTTTTTTTTATCCACTCACCTCTTTTGGATTAACCACATTTGCTTATTTACATGTATACTATGGTTTCTTCATAATACACACCCTCTCTTCTATATTTGCTTTTACCTTTTTAGGCAATTTGCTTCCTCTTTTTCACATATACATGCTTTTTTTTCCCTACTGTATAGTCCTATGTTTTTTTCCCGTCACACCTAGCGGATTACAAGATCAGTTACACCATATGTGTATTTATATTTGTTCATATACATTTCTTTTTTTGATATATTTATATACATATTTACACTTACCTTCTTCTCTTAGTTTGTTTAATGCTTTATCATATATACTTATATGTCTTTTGCACATTATCAGTTGTTCCCCATTCTTTTCCTTTTTTCCCCACTCTTATGCACCAGTTTATTATGCCTTTCTTTGTAACCTGCTTGACCCACCTCTCACTAATTCTCTAGTTATTCATCCCTCTGTCACTGTTTTGTTCCAGATCATTTTTGATGTTGCCTGCCTCATTATCTTAATCCCTCTTTGCCTTAATTACACTAACTTCCCTTTGTGTCTGCCTACTCCTTTTCTTTCATCCCCTTCACTAACCTGATTGGTCTTCTCTACTCACTAATGCCCCCTTTGTCTCCTTGTTTCTAGTGTTGCTGTAGCTTGTTTGTGGTCTATATTATGGTTGTTCCACTTTATAGTTTGTCATTTTGCCTCCGACGAAGATTCTGCTAGGATCGAAAGCTTAGGCCCCTTTTTGACTTTCTAACAATTCAATGAAATCAGAAAGAGGGGAAAGAGCCAGAGGATATGGCATTATCGTTCCATTTATTGCATATTCATGGCCACATGCTGCTCAGTAATATCAGTTGCAAAATACAGTGTTTAATTTTTAATATTTAAGAATTTTGTTATTTTTTTAAATCAGATTTTGATGAAATTTTCAGCAATTTGCTCGTCTATTTTTCTCAATTAATTCATACATTGTTGGGCCCCGAATACCCCTTTAATTCTGTCGAGGTATATTTTAAATTACTTGGTATTAGAAAGGGAGACAAGTTTTAAAGAGAGAAATTAATCACTAACATTGTCACTTTTGGTGCCCTTGGCACTGTTAGTGATTTGTATCAACATTGGCGCCACTGTTAGCTTCTGCTAAGCCTTTTATTGTTAGATTATTAGGAATTCGGCTAATCTTCTGTGAGTTTATCGATACCAGTAGGCCTACTTTTAGTGCTCTTTTAGTAAAAACAATGCGTCAAGGCGGTGGTCATCCGTGAAAGGTGTGACTGGCCATAATGTTAGTGTTCTGTTACGCTAACAACGCTTCTATGCGGTCGCCACAGGTTGACTCCTTTGTCAAAAAAAGGCTCACTTGTGGGGGGTTTTAATGGGAGAGATTACCCCATTGTCAAGGGTGACTAACCGGGATACTTTGATTTCTCGTTCCCTTTGAACCTCTTTTTTCAACAAACCGTATCCTAAGCTTTGGGAGCTTTGTAAGGTATCAGAAGAAAGATTATTTCTCCATAGTGTTGGTTTGGTGATAACATTTCAAGGGAGGAAAAGTCATAATAAATATGGAATAAAATGGTGTTTATTATTGTTTTAAATATGATAACTCCATGTATTAAAAATGAAGTGTCATGAAAATATTTTATACCCTACAATTTAACAATATCTTTGTTATTATCAAGTATTGAAGAGCTATCGCAAGTTGATTTGGAAGACTCAATAACGGTGTACCAAAAATGCGTGTACCTGAAATTCGTAGTAGGGTCCATGCTGAAATAATGTGGCAAAGGCAGATATTTTTAGAGGCGCATAATGAACTTTTACTCATCAACATGACGAAACATTTAACAGGAGCTTCCTTTTATATGCTTTGACATTATACAACAGAGTAGAGCAAACACATGCTATGCCTGATAACAAGTGTGATCTATAAGAGACGAGATCACGAGATCGAGCAAATTATTCCCACTGTCTCAATAATATAAGCATTAATAACACGTAAATTTGTAAGGGAAAAAATGATGGCCTATCTCCATTATAACAGGTTCATATTTATAGAAAAAAAAGACATGAACTATTTTACAGAGATAATTTATTTAATTGGACCATACGTCGATTGGCATTCAAATAACACGTTGACACAACGAAACCAGGGAATCCTCCCCAATGGTTTTAGATCCGACCGTTTCTTACAATAATTAGGTAGAACATGCATGACATTTTAATTTCTTTGATTAAGATATAAATCCCTTGTATAATCAAGAAGTTTCTATAACCTCCTTGGTGTAATCACGGAAATTAAAACCAAATTTAACATCGTCGTTGTCATGCTAGGGCATTTCGATTAGCATAGCGGTGACAAAGTATATTTTTTCCTGGCGCGGAGTCAAAACGGAAGTCAAACTTCAAATGCGTTTTCCTCTTGATTTTGATTTCCAAGAGCCCAATTAATATCGCGTTCAAAGGCTAATATCTCCATTTGTATTTACTCTTACGGGTCGAGTTATATACCATATTAAAGGTAATAAAATGGGAAATAATAATCACCAATAAAAGTGTATTTGAAAAATTCCGACTAGTCTCTCATTTCGGTGTGATGCGTCACATTTGTTCTTAAGTTATACTCATTGTTAAGATGTTACTTTTGTTATATAACACTATGTTAAGGGGGCCCCGTCAAGAAGCTGTGCTTCACTGGGGTCCCAAACCTAACATTCTGAGTTCTATGATTTTGTGTTTTGTACAACTGTTTGTGTTTGATATATGGTTTGAATAAATACTATGCTATACTATATGTAGCAGATAGAGGAAACTCTACTGTTTTATCTCCATGTAGTTTAAAACCAATAACAGTGGCCTTACTACATAGCAGAAACGCTATTCTCCTCAATGGGGGCTCGAAAATTGCATATTTTTCCCATAAATAGGTTTTAAAAAATGGAATAGGACTGTGTAAATTTGGCAGTCCCCAGAGTGTATAGGCTGTGCTGTACCAGCACTTCTTTATATGTAGCAGATAGAAGAAACTCTACTCTTTTTGTCTTCATGTAGTTTTGAAATTATAAAAGTGGCTTTATTACATAGCAGAAACACTTTTTGCCCCAATAGGGGCCTCCAAAATTGCATATTTTCCGATAAATGGGTAAAATGCGTAAAAGGGGTGGGTAACTTCGGCAGTCCCCAGAGGGGACAGGCTTTGCTGAACCAGCACTTTTTTATATGTAGCAGATAGAGAAAACTCTACTCTTTCGTCTGCATATACTTGTAGTTTAAACACAATAACGGTAGCCTTACTACATAGCAGAAAAGCTTTTTGCCCCAGTTGGGGCTCCAAAATGGAATATTTCCCCCATAAATAGGTAAAATACGTAAAAGGGGTGGGTAGCTTTGGCAGTCCCAAGCGGGGGTATGGTTTGCTGTGCCAGCACATCTTTATATGTAGCAGATATATAGAGGAAGCTCTTCTCTTTTATCTCCATGTAGTTTCAAAACAATAAAAGTGGCTTTACTACGTAGTAGAAACACTTTTTCCCTCAATGGGGGCTCGAAAATGGCATATTTTCCCATAAATAGGTAAAATATGAAATAGGGGTGGGTGATTTCGACGACCCCCTAAAGGGGGTTTGCTTCAATATGCCAGCACTTCTTTACACGTAGCAGATAGAGGAAACTCTACTCTTTTGGACGTCATGTAGTTTAAAAACAATAAAAGTGGCCTTACTATATAGCAGAAACGCTTTTTGCCTCAATGGGGGCTCCAAAATGGCACATTTCCCATAAATGGCTAAATTACGTAAAGGGGTGGGTTAACTTCGGCAGTCCCCAGAGGGGACAGGCTTTGCTGTACAAGCATTTTTTTTATAAGTAGCATATAGAAGAGACTCTACTCTTTCGGCTACATATAGTTTAAAAACAATAAAAGTTGCTTTACTACATAGCAGAAACGCTTTTTGCCTCAATGGGGGCTCCAAAATTACATACTTTTTCCATAAATAGGTAAAATACGTAAAAGGTGTGGGTAGCTTCGGCAGTTTCCAGAGGGGATAGGCTTTGCTGTACCAGCACTTCTTTATATGTAGCAGATATTAAAAAAAAAACTCTACTCTTCTGTCTCCATGTAGTTTCAAAACAATAAAAGTGGCTTGACTGCAAAGCAGAAACGTCTTTTCCCTTCAATGGGGCTCCCAAAATGAAAAAAAGAGATGGGGGACTTCGGCGGTCCCTTAAAAAAAAAGGGGGGGGGGTACGCTTTGATGTGCCCTCACTTATAATGTAGCTGATAGAGAATAGCCTACTGTTTTGTGTCCAAGTTATTTCAATAAAATAATAGTTTTTTTAACATAGCCGAAACACCATCTTGCCACATTGGGGGCTCAAAAAAAGCACGATATTTTATTATCAAGCTACTGATAAGGAAATGGTTATTTCCTCATGCTCTTGCGGGTGTGACTAATGGGGCGTTGCAAGAAACTTGAGTTGCAATTGATTACACATCGACTGCAACTTTGCAGCCGATTCCGATCGACTGCAACTAGCAATCAATCGCCAATTTGCGTTGCAAGAAAACGTCTGGCGTTTGAACGCAAGCTGCAGCTGATTTGCAGACGATTTTTATTATTTTGCAGCTACAAACAGGGTAGGCAGCAATAGCCTAGCTGATGAAGCAAAGTAAGGGCCTGCGATAATCCTGATTCTGGAAGAGAGTAAGTAGGAAATATTCATTTTTTAGAGAATTCTTTCTCTATTATATCCAGGAACTGGACCGACCACCAGGGCCGAGTGGGGCATATCAAGCCAGAGGAGATGATGGGGGCTTTAGTCAACTACTGTTTAAGTTAAGTTTTATTTTTCTTTATATTTAAGTTTTTATTGAAATAAATCATAACAATCACAATATTTACAAATGATTAGTATAATGAAAAAGCATAAAATCATGAAACATTACAATAAAAAAAATGCAGATATTAGATCATCTAAACGTTTTCAAGAGGGAAGCGCCGAGATAAAAACAAAAGGACCGCCCTAAATAAAAGGAGAACAGAAGCCAAAATAACGAAATCGGACTAGAATGAGTACAAGCATCTGAAGGACCCCCCGCCCCAATTCCCCCCCTCTCTCTCTCCCTCTCTCACTCTCCCTCTCACTCTCCCTTCACTCGTACACACGCAAATTAAAACCTTATCCCCGTACAAACACAAATATCTTTGCCCCCCATCCTGCATACGACACACACACACACGCTCACGTAAAGAAAAGGGGAGGAAACCCTCAGCCATGTGGCTCCATCCAATCCAAGATCCTGCCAAATATGGACCATCAATCTCATAAATTTGGAAACACTTTGTAAGTTCGAGAAAAAGGTCAGGGGGTTAAACACTTTCCAGAATACGCTTGCATAGATTAAGTCTCGGAGGTCGCCCTTGAAAGTACATACATGTATGTATATAATATACGGACGAATCAAGCAGTACATTCTTACATCGTACTATGCATTGAAAGATAACAGTTCAAAGATAAACATGGTTTTCTTCATATCAAAATAATGTACAAACAATAATCAATATATTATAATACAGTGGCAGTATGAATTCTAACTTAGATATTATTAGGTAAGGGGAACAATATAGGTACCAACAATCTGTAAAAAAAAGAGAAAAAGAAAATTTAGATATCAGAATCGTGGGTCACAGGAATAAATATAGAGTTGGCATGGACAATTCTACAAGAAAATTCTGTAATGTAGAGGAAATAATGGAGCATGGTCACTAGCTGTAAAGTATACATGCAATAATGATACACACCCTTAAAGTTCAAAACGCATTTTTTTTAAATGACTATGCAGTCTATTTTTCTTTTTAGCTAAAATATATTCAATTTCTTTTAGTTTTTTAACAACATAATTAAATGAAATAAAATTTGGAAGAATATGTCTAAACTTGCAGGAATAAATGTGATATTTCGAATGTAAAAATAAATATGAAAGAAATCTGTCAGTGCTGATGCCAAAAAGCATTTCAAAGTTAGTTACAGAAAAGGTCGATTTCAATTTCTGTGAGACAACAGTGATAAGGTTATGCCAAATAGGAGTAATCTTTTCACAATCACAGAACATGTGGATTAAGGTTTCCTCCTTCTTTCCACAGAAATAACAGTCAAGAGAATCTTTCCTCTTGATCTGAAATAGGAAACTGTTGACTGCAATAGTTTTATGAAAAAAAAAATTAATAAACAGACCTTAATTTAGTGTCAATAGTACAACAGAAATTAGTGTAATGAATCTTCTCCCAGCTAATATCAACAGGTAACAATAAATTATCATTCCAGAATGCATATTTCTTGATTGGAACATGGGGGCTAAGTAGGATGTTGTAAACACTCTTAGGTACTTTTTTGTATTGTAACAAATTAAACACAATAGTATCATGAACTTCAACAATGTCAACATCAAATTCGACCAACCAGCTCTCTGGGATATTTTTCATCAAAAAGTTAAACTTTCTTCTATCTCTCAAGGATATACAAAAATCAAGTACCAATTCTTCGAAAAGTTTATGTCCGGGAAAAGGAGGATTAAACAAATCTGAAATTGTAAGGTTGTTTTTATTAAACCATGCTTCATAATATAAATAAGGATTTGATTTTTAACGAATTAATTTGTTATACCATAATGACTGACATGCACTTAGTTCTGAGAATTTGTGACCATAAAATTCCTTATCGGCTTCTTCTCTGTATAAATACCATGAACGTAAAGAACCAGCCAATTGAATATTGCCAAGAGAGTTCAAAACACACTCTGGCGCATTACATTTCCACAAAAGAGAAACATCTTGATTAAACTTTTCCAAAAAGGTCAACTCGATTTTTTCCAGAAAGCATCAAAATTTTCATCATGAAGGTTTTTAACCCAAGTCAATTTCTGGAAAATGGCGAATAATAGGGGATCAATCATTTTAAGACCAGCATTTCTATAATCATTACACATAACTTTTCTCTGCACTCTATCCCTACCTCTACTCCAAATAAACTTGTAAAAAATCTTGTTCAACTCTGTGAAAAAGGAGCGAGGTATTTTTATACAAAGAACTGAGAAAAGATAAATCAATTGTGGCAGTACAAGAGTTTTAATTACACACATTTTGCCTATTAAAAAGAGATTTGTCATCCGCCAACAATTTACAGTATTTTCTATTTTTTCAATCTCTCTTTGTAATTCAAACAATACAAGAGACTTAAGTTTAATGAGAAGTGTACACCTAGACAATAGAATTGAGTAGTTTTCCATGAAACACCCTGGTTAGAATAAGGAAAATTTTGGCATCCCATTTTAGATCCAATCCAGACCGCCTCTGTTTTACTAAAGTTTATTTTACAACCAGAGTATTTACCAAAATTTGACAAAACATCAAAGAATTTGGAAAATTAATTATTTAAGGCAATCTAATAAACAAACTGAATCGTCTGCAAATAAAAAGATTTTAACTTCAGAATAATTTTGGGAGGGGATACCTTTAATTTGATTATTTTGACGAATAGAAAGAGCCATTATCTCAATAACCAATAAAACAAATATGCGGAAATTGGGCAACCCTGAAAATTTCCTCTCCTCATAGAAATACGATTAGTTAAGAAACCATTATTTAAAACATAGCTTTAACGAGAAGAATACAAGGTTTTTATTGAATCAATAAAATTTGAGCCAAAATTAAATTGTTTCAAAGTTTGAAATAGAAAATTATGAGAAACACTATCAAATGCTTTCTCGATATCGAGTAACAAAATAGTTCCAGGGATATCATTAAAATCTGTATATTCAATAATGTCCAAAATAAAACGAATATTATGACCAATATTTCTTCCCTTCATAAAACCAGATTGGGCATATAAGGATTATAAAATAATTTTGTAATCTGTGGTTAATAATGTGATAGGTCGATAATTCTTTATGAACAAAGGATCTTTATCTTTTTTAGGGAGAAGGGTTATAACTCCATTTCGTTGAGAAGACGACATAACACCATTCTGTAATGAAAATTGGAAGGAATCAATTAACATATCGCATATATCATTCCAAAATACAATGTAAAATTCAACTGGCAGGCCATCTAACCCTCGAGTTTCGTTCATTTTCATTGCTTTAACTGCATTATACAATTCACTTTTGATAAGAGGTGTTTCCATGAACTTTATATCATCAAGTTTTGGAACTGAAATATTAGCAAAAATTGCCCCATTAAGATCATCATCATCTACGCCTGAATTATCATCTGATATATAACTTGGCATAAAAATCATGTATACTTTCTAAGATCTTTGTGGAATTAGCGATCAAATTTTCCTCATTTTCATTTAAGCCTATTTATATTTTTCCTCTGCCAGGATCTGTTTTCCAAATTACAAAAATATTTGCTACTTTTCTCACCTTCTTCTAACCATCTAACTTTAGATCTGATAATCAAACCTTTAGTTTCAAACTCATATATCTTATCCAATTTATCTTCAAGTTCCTCCAATTGTGAGAACAAGGGGTAACCAGCTACATATACATTATTTGATAATTGTATCTTGATTTTATCAATATTAGCCAATAATGTATTTTTTTCTTAATTTCTTTGTTTTATTTTCGTACGGGTTGAGTATTCTATACAAACTCCTGTAATGAAACATTTAAAAGTATCCCAAATAATGTTGTTGTTACATTGGGAGTCTTGATGAAAAAATTTAAATTCCTTAATTTTATCCTTAACTAAATTGATAAATTTAGTATCAAACTGTAAATAATGGGTATTGAGTTTCCAATAACTTTTACCTTTCACTGGTTGATTATAATTAAAATCAAGAGAAACAATTGAGTGATCTGACTGGATTCCTTGTAAAATCTGCGATTTCTTGCAATTATCCAAAAATTTATTTTAAACTAAAATGAAATCTAATATGGATAATACTCTAAGGGACTTTTGATGTCGAGTGTATTTTTTCAAGCCTGGATGGAAAGATCTCCACACATCACATAAGCCATATTCCTCCATTAATACAGAAAGCATTTCACTAGTTTTAATATTTGAATGGTGATCTCTAGAACTCTGATATTCATTGTCATCAATAACTGTGTAAAAATCACCGCCTACTATTATAAATTCATTATCAAATTTTTCAAGTTCTGCAAACACTCTTAATACAAAATCTGGGTCATCGTTATTTGGTCCATAAACATTTACTAAAGTGAGAGGGAGTTCATTTATCATGGCATTTATAATAAAAAATCTTCCATGATGATCCTTAAAGATAGATTTACTATTTGTATTTAACGAGTTTCTTATTACAATGGCCACACCTCTACTATTCGATGCAAAACTAGCAAAAAAAGCTATGTCACCCAACTGGGTTTTCCACTAGTGTTCATCACTAATATCACAATGGGTCTCCTGGAGAAAATACAATATCAGATTTTAGAGAACGCAAGAAATTAAAAACTTTTTTCCTTTTAACATATACATCTGTAGCCCCCTACAATTAAACGAACTGAGCTTAATAAAAATAATTTTTTAAGATTCCAAAACCATCACCACCATATGGAATACAACATAGCACAAAGAAGAAAAGGTACATGAATGTTATGCAATCTGCCATTACAGAAAGGGACATTAAAAATAAGAATAAAAACAAATAAATACATATTACTAAACATGGAAAAAATAAAGCAAGGCAAGCACAGGATCGAACAAAGGGCTTCAAATAAAAAAAACACAGCCCTGTGTATAAGTGCTAATAACCTAAACCAACTGAGATCAAAACAGTACATGTACATGAAGGCACCAACATACTGACTAGAGAGTAGACTCAGATGAAGTGATGTCGATCAAATACTAACCGTAAAGATCACTGGAGTGCAGTAACAATGGATGAAAGTAAAATGAAATTAAAGTAAACAGCCTTTGGGAGTGATATTACACTCATGACAACGAAAAGATACAAAATAAAAATCAACACCAGTTTACATCTCTTTCAAGGTTTCTGATGAAGTAAAAAAAAAACAGTAATACACTACAACGTGTTAAGTCAACCAACGACGTGCAACTTTCCATCTCGAGCTCTGAAGCCCACCCTGTCCGGGTAAAGGAAGAAAGGCCTCTTCTCCTCATCTCTCAAGCGCTTAATGAGATCCAACTTGTTTCTCCGCTTTTGCAAAACACATTTAGAAAAATCTTCAGATACAAAGATCTTCTTTCCCTTATTCTCCTTCAATTTAGCGATGCATGCCTTAAGAACTCGCTCCTTTATGGTATATGATGTGAAGGCCACATGTATGACCCTTGGGCTTGGATCTGGCTTCTGATCTGGGTATGAGCGCTTTGATGTTGGTGTACGGTGACATCTCTCAAATGTAGACTTTTCTGGAGATAAGCCCACAAGTACTTCGATACAGCTTTCTCTAGGGCTTTCCGGCACACCATGAAAAACAAGGTTATTACGACGAGATCTGTTCTCTAAATCGTCTATCTTGGCAATCATGTCTTCTCTCTCTGATTTGAGCTTTTTCACTTCTGCCACTACATCATCAAGTTGAATGGCACATGCAAAGATTTTCTCCTCATTCTCAGACACTTTCAGGTTCACTTCATCTAATCTCTCCAGAAGAAGTAACTCCATGCGCTGTTCCAAACGAATTAAGCTAGACTCAAATCGATCGACAAAACTACTGAACCAATGTGGAGGTGGGTCAGATTTCATCTCACCAACACTGTGCTTAGCCGTTCCGACCAGAATCTCCCCTGCAGACGCCGCCGCCGAAACCTCCCCTGGGGCGTTGGCCTGAGTCGCGACAGAATCTTGCACGATAATTTTCATTGGGGCTGTCAGCTTGGGATTATTCTTTTCAGGAGTGTCTAACTGTCTTTTAGGTCCCATTACTACTCAATATCTGCCACAGATCATCAATCGACAGAAAAATACTTTGCTTACCGCCAGAATCTTCTCTCTGTCAGAATTTTGGTGGAAATTTAGACCAGCATTGTCACATGGCTACTGTCTCATCCCATGGAAAAAGACGCCCTCCAAGTTAAGTTACATTTTGTTATATCCTTGCATATTTCATGTACAATCATTGTAAAAGAAATCAAAATGAAACCACAGAATGACAAAAGAGATTTGATTAAATCTTTTTAATAACTGTATTTATAAGTTTTACGTATTCTTTATTTTGTGTCAAGCAGCAGTAGGTAAATAATAAAATAAAAGTCACTCGCCACGTGACATGTATGTTTTCAGAGAATTTATGTATTTTAGGATACAGCCCGATGGTCCGCGGGTCCGATAGTCCGCGGGTCCGTTAGTCCGCGGGTCCGATAGACTGCGGTCCTATAGTCCGCGGGTCCGTTAGTCCGCGGGTCCGATAGACTGCGGGTCCGATAGTCCTCGGGTCTGATAGTCCGCGGTGTGTGTAAAATTATGATCAGGATATAGTGAGATCAAATGTCATAAAGAGGTCAAAATGCCAATGATACGAGTACATGGGGTTCCATTACGATGACCCAAAGGACAATCGCCCCCTGACAGCTACTTCAAGGAAAATATTATTCCCATATTTTTATCGTCGGAGACTGTTACCCCCCCCCCTAAACTTACCCTATAGACGCCAATTACCCCTAGAACGTAGCCTTTAAAATGCCATCGACTTGACGACATGGCGAGATACTTTATCTTGCCATGTCGACTAAATAAGCTTATTATGTCCAAATGGCGAGATACGTTGTCTTGCCAAGTCCACTTATAAAAAGTTATATATCAACATGGCGATATATCGGGATTCTCGCCGGGACTTTTAGTTTTACACTTCACATCTCGCCATGTCGACATATAGACTTGACAAGATAGAATATAATGCCAAGTCGAAATAATAAGCTTATTAATTAGACATGGAAAGATAAAGTATCACGCCATATCGTCACTTCGATGGCATTTTCAAGGCTCCGTACTAGGGGTAATTATCCGGGCTAATTGTCTGGAGGGTAAATTTCCGGGGGGTAACAGTCCCCGGCGTAAACATAAAGGGATAATATTTCCCTTCAAGTAGTTGTCAGGAGATGATTGCCCTAAATGGGTTATTGTTATAGAACCCAGGCGCGGATCCAGGATCAAATTTGACCTGATTTTTGGCGCCCAGGTGTACTTTTTGAAAAATTGCACCCTCCCTCCCGGCCGGGCTAACTTAAGTGCCTTGAATGCATTTTAAATATCTTATAATCACATTTTTAAGGCAATTAAAGATCACTTTTTTAATGTGTTCATGACAAAAAAAATCCAAGAATATAAAATTTAATGCAACATCAATGGGAGCGCGAAGCGCGTGCGATTTTGGGGGGTTTCAATTTGGTTTAACTTCTCACTAAAGTAGTCCCTACTAGATTATTGTGTGAACGAGAGCTGTAGTTTATTTACTAGTTGTTTTAAAATAGCCTTCAACAACATTCATAATAACCTCTTGGGAAAAATGCAATTTCGAAGGGATCGACTCAATCTCCTCATCAGTGGCGTAGCCGTTATTTATTCAGCATGGGGTGCACGGGGGGGGGGGGGGGGGAGGGGAGGAGGGCTTGTTAAACTTTTGTAGAGGGCACCGAGATACAAAAAAAATGAAATGGGGGGGGGTAGATGTTAAAGAAAATATTAAATTTTATTCTTAAAAACACATTGAGGTATCTCACAAGGCCTAAATAAATAATGAGAACGCGAATCGCGATATGATATTTTCCTTTTTCATGTCTTTTATCCTGAAAGGCTGAGTCAGGGGCGGACCCAGCTTCCGCCAATGAATAGGGAGGGGGGGGGCAATTTTTTTCACCCATATTTTCCCCGATCGGCCGCTGAAAGTAGATTCTTTTTTTTTTGGGGGGGGGGGCAAAACGCCCATGTCCTAACTGTCATTTCCTAGCTTTACTTAATAAACAACCTAAATGTGTAATAATCTCATAAGCCCTATGCGAGCTAAAATAATTGAAATTGTATGTATTTCGTCCCAAAAATTGAACATTCTGGGCAATGTTTGTGAGCCTAAACAAAATGCGTATGTAACTATTTAATTCAATTCAGCATTCATTAAAATACAAGTTGATATCATGATCATGTACAAACAAAGAGACAATAAAAATTAAAACATTTTATTAAAACATAAATAAATACAAGCGAAAGTGATAATCAAAGTATTGTTGCCAGATCATTAAAACAATATAAGACAAGACAAAAGATAAATGAATGGTATTTATAATTATCACGAGCGCGACGCGCGAGCAGAAATGTTTAATATGCGTTCTCGCCTGGTCGAAAAGGGACCTGTTAAGGATGTTTTGCAGTTAGCCAATAAGATGATACATATTTCAACGATTAAATAATGCGAGCGCGAAACGCGAGCTGAACATTTTTTATATTCCAACCTAAAAAGATGATATTTCAAACCCCCAACGGGACACTTGATTCATGTTTTGTCAATCATGAAAAAGGATTGGTAAGTTTTGGTATCTTCCTACATTGCCATTAATACTGCGAGCGCAAAGCGCGAGCAGAACATTTTTGATATTCTGATCTGAAACTGGATAATTTTAGCACATTTTGAATGAGATCAAGCTGTGCATCTCAATAAACATGCGTGCTGGGAATTCTGAATACATTCAATTTTTTTATCATGAAAATCAATAATGCGAGCGCGGAGCGCGAGCTAAAAATAATACTTGGAATTCAGATATGAAATGGGTGAATTTTAGCACCTTTACAGCACGGTGTATATAAGGAAATTGTGAAATGGACGTGGATAGCACTAAATAAATGATGCGAGCGCGAGTCGCGAGGCCTAAGGACATTTTGTCATCATATAAAAATGATGACTATCTTCTATTCTTCTTCCTAAAACTTTTCGCGTTTTTTTTCTGAAAAAGGGACAAATTTGTTTTTTGGGGGCAAAAACTTTGCCCCCTGGATCGGCCTATGTATATTGAACATCGATTCGGCGCTCCCCTAGTTCGAACATCAATTTGGCGCCCCCTCCAAGTTCAAACATCATCACAAATTAATTCGCCCCCCCCCCCCCCTTGTTCAAATATCAATTCGGCGCCCCATAGTTCGAACGTAATTTTGGCGCCGCCTAGTTTGACATCTCTCTCTTTCTTTTCCCATCTCCTTTTATTTATCATTTCCTTATTCCCCTCCCTTTCTCTTTTCCTTCTCTCTTTCTTTCCCCCCTCTTCCTCTTTCTTTTCTTCTTCTCTTCTTTCCTTCCTCCTGTCTCTCTCTCTTTTGTTCTCTTCATTTTCCCCTTTTCTTCCTCTTCTTTCTTTTTTGTCTTCCTTTCCCCTTTTTCTTCTCTTTTTTCCCATATTTTCTTTTCCCCTTTTTTTCTCTCTATTTTCTTTATTTCTTTCCCTCTTTTCCTCTCTCTTTTCTCGTTTTTTTTCTCTTCGTTTCCCCTTTACTCTCTATTTTCTTCTTCTCTTTTTTCCCCTCTTCCCCCCCTCTCTCTCTTTCTTCCCACATTCCTCTCTCTTTTTCTTTGGCCCTTTTCCTGTCTTCTTTCTTAATAATAATAATTAGTCCTTTAATAGCGCATAACACATAGCAATGCATGTCCCTATGCACTTGGATGAAATTAAGGAAAAAAATTAGAACGTAAGTAAAGAGTGTTGGGCACTGAGTTCATTACAAGTTAAACATATACTTTTTAGGCAAATCTTAAAGGTAAATTGTGACATTGGTTTATTTCAAAACTTTCTTTTAGATTTCACTCTTCGCTTTTCAAAATACTCATAAACAAGTTCTGAGTCCATAAAATGTATTGCATTGGCCAAAAGAACTGTTTTTATTCTCAAAAAAATATATAAAGAAGAGAAATTTTGCCAAGTGAGCTTTCTTTTGATGCAGATTTTGAAATTGATATAAAAAATGAAGAGCGCCACCTTGAGACCAAATGACATCAATACCTGCTCATGAATATTCATATCCATCGCCTCTGCGCTTGTCTCACGTGCCGATCTGTATACCGGCTATACAGTACAGTATCGGATTGAACGGCGGAGTCTGTTTGCGACTTTTTCATTCATATCCTGTAGGAGCGTGTGCATTCGCGCAGTCCCTCGACGGCAAATTAAATAACTTGGAAACAACCAAGGAACTTTTTTAAATGACCATCATAATAATTGTGATGTTATGCACGTTGTTTTTCAAATCGCGGAGAATAGGTCCTACGTACATCTTGATATCTGGGCAGAGTACCAGGTACCGAGAGACGGCTTCCTTCCCTTTCCTTGCTTTTCATCTTTGCTTCGTTTCTCTAGCTGTATTTTTTTTTCTTTACTTGTCCAGGGTATGAAGGGAGGGAGAATTATGGTTGCTTGTGAAAGGGCTATTCTTATTTTTTTTCCCGTTTTTTATTTCTATTTTATAATTATATTTACATACGCATTTTTGTTTCGATTCCGATTCACTGAATCGTTATCAATTTCTTCAGGTTCTGTATTTTGATTTGTTCATTATTATAACGTGTTGTAACATTTTTTTTAAAGGAAAAGGAAATCATTTTGTATTGAACTAGCTTTGCCGCCATTCTTCATTATTTTGCTTTGTGCGGTATATAGGCCTATAAGATGCTCTTTCTCTTCCAGTGATTATTTGTCAATATACTGCCTCAATGTATTTATCACAAAAAAATGACAAATACCGCGTGGCCTATGCCTTTTTTTTTAAACAATATATTCTGGGGCGGATCCAGCTTTCACTAATAACGGGGCCGGGGTGAACAATATTTTCATCCACATTTTTCCCGATCGATCGGCAGCTCAAAGCTAGTTTTTGTTGGAATCTATAGTCGTAACAGTACTAAACCCTATAAAAAATGCGAGCGTGAGGTATTATTTTCGGACTGTGTATTGTGTCCTGAAAATTGATCTGAGCAATATGATCATTAAACAATTAAGATGCACACTGACGGATAAGGTGCTCAAAAATTTGAATAAGTAAAGGCCTATTTAGTTCCCTTGTTCGTTTTACTATAAGCCCTTCAACAATGTTTCCGTGTTTTGTATTACATTGATCAGTTAATATTTCTTTATGTCTCATACTATTTCGATATGAATTATACCTTGTCATTGTACTTGTTACTATGATTTTATATACTAATAACTCTGAACTTGTGAACCTGTTTAACCATGACTGAATGAATAAATCAATAAATGAATTGGTATAGATGAATATATGTTCCATCGAACAGGCAATGCGAACACAAAGCGCGGGCTAAATTGTTTTTATACTTGTGTAGTGACATGATTGGCTCCCACCCCTCCCCAAGTCTGAATTCCCCTCACCTTTTTTTATTCATTCTTCCTCTTATATTCCCCCCCCCCCCTCTGCTTTCGTTCATATTACTTTGCGCCGCCGGGGGGGGGGGGGCGTAACGTCGGCCTCCTGGATCCGCCTATGATACCGGTGCGTAGGTCTGTATGTTATAACCATGTAACATCGATCCCCCTCCAAGTTTCTCTTTGCATTTTTCTTTTCAACTTGTTATGGTAGTATACTGAACAAGAACAAGTATGACGTCTCCTAGGTGCCTCTCCCTCCACCCACTCCTCCTCGGTCCGCTGCATGTGCTCGGATAATAAAATTACGTACTTATCATGGTGATATATATATAATAAAATTGCAAATTTTATTGCAAAAACTGCATTACTCGTGAATTTGTGTTTCGCATTTCTGATGTCTTATTAAATATATATATATATATATTCGAGGACATACAGCTAGGCGGAACTATTTGGGGGAAGGGGTCTTCCATCTCTGTGTGATTCCGAAGTTCCGATGATGGTTCAGAGAATGTACTTCATGCAAAATCACGTTTTGGCATGACCTCTCAGCGCTGGGCATATCGACGGACAAAAAAAATGCAAAAATGTGATGGATCGAAATGGTAAAAAATATATATTTTAAAGAAAACCATCGTTATAAAATGCAGTCATACCAACATATTTTTGTTAATACCAGTTTGAACTTAGATAAAAATTATAACCCGAGGCTATATTAGCAGCAGGGGCGGCGGAACCGGGGGGCGGCAGGGGCACTTAACCCCCTACATAAAAAAATCCCAGTAGGAAAAAATGCCTTTTTTAAATGGAGAGTGCACTTATTTCAAAATGATGTACATGAATGTCCCTTTTCAAAATAAAATACCCTTTTTGAAGTCAAACGATACATTTTAGGTTGGAAATCACAAAATTTTTGGCTCGCGCTTCGCGCCCACATCATTTATTTTTTAGGAAGGCACTCACTTTGTTTTGGTTACAACTTGTGCTTATAATGTTCAATTTTCAGGTTTAAATGTCACAAATCTTCAGCTCGCGCTTTCCGCTCGCATCAAAGGTACACAATATGTTCTTGGTTTCAAACTGCTTAGAATATCCAGTTTTCAGGTTGAAATATTACAAATTTTCGGCTCGCCGCGCTTCGCATCAATTATTATTTATTAAGACACCCAATTAAGTTCTTGGGTTAAAAAAGTGCTTAGAATGTCCAGTTTTCTGGTTGGAATATCGCGCTCGCGTCCATTCTTCAATTAGATGCACATCTTTTTCATAACAAAATTGCTCGGAATGTTTGATTTTCATGTCTTATTAGTCATGTTAGTACAAGCAATGTCTAGAATTTATAGCTCGCGATTTGCGCTCTTAAAGGGGAATCCAACCCAAATAAAAACTTGTTTTTATAAGGAAAAAAAAAATCAGACAAGTTGATAGGTGAAAGTTTGAACAATATTGGACAAACAACAAGAAAGTTATGGATTTTTAAAAGTTGTAAATATTGGTAATCACTATACCCATGGAGACTTCAAATTGGCCGCATATGGGATGTCATAGTGATGTAAAGCAAGGACTACTCTTCCATGTACTCCAATACATATTATGGCTAAAATGTCATTTTTTCCAAAAGTTTTTTTTTCAAATTATATTTTTCTTTCATGATGACATAAAAAAATATAATACCTGGGTGATATTTAGATTACTGCCCCGGGGGAATGGGTAGTTAGGATAAAACCACAAATCCCTGATAATAAAGTACATGGCCTATGGGAAAGTTGTCCTTGCCCCTTGTCATAATTTACTTACCCAGTTGCCAATTTAAAATCTACATAGTATTAGTGATCTAAATTTCAAAGCAGCTATAACTTTCTTATTGCTTGTCCGATTTCTTTCAAACTTTCACCATTCTGTTTAATTTATTTTTTCCCTTCCCAACACAACATTTTATGGCCAAGGCTGGATTCCCCTTTAACACCTCGCAAGAATGCTCTTTTAACAATAATTTGCGCGATTTGACCAAAAAGCGGCGAGTTTCACAACTTCAGATTTGAAAATGTTCAAACTGTTTGCTTGCTACGCTCGCTCCCGGAAAAATAAAGCCTAAATAGATATTTTATCAATCAGAAAAGACTTTAAAAAGGATTTGCTCAATTTAATTACTACAAAACGCACAACTACTTAACACAGATGATAATCTCATGGTGAAAATATAAGTTTGCATAAAAAATGCAATTTTTTGCATATCAGTGCCTTTTTTCGCTTTGTCCCCCCCCCCCCCCCAAAAAAAAAAAAAAAAAAAAAAAAAATTGAAAATACGTTCCGTCGCCTATGATTCCGTCACCTATGGCACTCGCTGGTATTTGAATATATCATCATTTACACCCTCTCAAAGAAAGCAGACTTACTTTTGCCCTTTATTTTGCCCACAATGGAACTTACAGGAAAGCATATCAAACAGGATGCAAATGGAGGTCTATTCAGCCGGACGTTATTATACGCTTTGGAGTTTGGATTCTTGTTTGCCTAGAAAACGTAAAGTATTTCAAGAGTTTTTATATTTTCATTACATCTTTGTCCTTATTTCTCTATATCCGTAGCTCTACCATGTGCGTATTCGGGGGCGCCAAAATAGGGAGAAAAGGGAAGGAAAGAAAAGGGGTTGACGAATTGCTGTTTGACATGGGGGGGGGGTGGATGCGCCGAATTGATGTTCAACCTAGAGTATGTATATAGCGGGTGCCGAATTTATGTTTTGCTTAGGGGCGCCGAATTGATGTTCGACCTAGGATGTGCCAAATTGATCTTCATCCTAGGGGGGGGGGGGCGAATTAATGTTTTACCTCGGGGCGCCGTATAGATGTTCGACTAGGGGCACCGAAGGGCACCGAAATGATGTTTAACCTTGGGGATGGGGCGCCGAATAATTTTTTTCTATATACGGTTGTCGAGTTGCTGTTTGACATATAGGGGCGCCGAATTGATGTTCAACCTAGGGGGTGCCGAATGGATATTCACCACACGCCAATTTGATATTTGTCTCGGTGCATCAAATTCAGGTTCAATTTACCTAGGGAGGGGAGGGGGTGCCAAACTCATGTTTGCTCCCATCAATTACCAATCATGTTCATGATTACCAAAAGTGCCTAGAAAGTCCTAATTTTAGATCAGAATATAAAAACAAATTCATCCTACTCTTCGCATTAATTGTTTAGTAAGGTGGCGATCCTGTTCATGGTAAGATAAGTGCTTAGAATGTCTGACTTTGTATCAAAATATATAGATTTTTATTCAGCTCGCGCTTCGCGCTCGCATAAACTGTTTTGTTACTGATCATCCTTTTCATGATAACCGAAAATGCTTACTCAAATGTCCAAATTTTAGGTAAGAATATGAAAAAAATTTCATCTCGCTCTTTGCGGACGCATCAATGTTTAGTTAGATGACAATCCTGTTCATGATTACCAAAAGTGCTTAGAATGTCCACATTTTAGGTCAAAATATCAATCACTTTTTAAGCTCGCGCTTCGCACTCGCACAAATTTACGAGGTCAGAATATCAAAAAATTTATACCCATCCTGTTCATGGTTATAAAAAGTGCTTATGATGTCCAGTGTTGGATTGGGAATTCAAAAATTGTCAGTTCGCACTTCGTGATCGCATAAAATGTTTTGTTACTGATCATCCTTTTCATGATAACCGAAAATGCTTACTCAAATGTCCAAATTTTAGGTAAGAATATGAAAAAAATTTCATCTCGCTCTTTGCGGACGCATCAATGTTTAGTTAGATGACAATCCTGTCCATGATTACCAAAAGTGCTTAGAATGTCCACATTTTAGGTCAAAATATCAATCACTTTTTAAGCTCGCGCTTCGCACTCGCACAAATTTACGAGGTCAGAATATCAAAAAATTTGAACTCGCGCTTAGCGCTCGCATTAATTATTTAGCTATATACCCATCCTGTTCATGGTTATAAAAAGTGCTTATGATGTCCAGTGTTGGATTGGGAATTCAAAAATTGTCAGTTCGCACTTCGTGATCGCATAAAATGTTGATAGATACTCATCCTGTTCTTGATTGCCAAAAGTGCTCATAGATTTTTTTCCCCTCAAATTTTAGGTCAGAATATAAAAAAAATTCAGCCCACGTTTCGCGCTCGTATCAATAATAATTGTTTAAATAATTCATATACATATCATGTTCACGGTTGCAAAAAGCGTAGAATGTTTGATCGGAAAACAGATGAAAATATCCCCCTCCCCTATTGGCGAAAGCTGGATCTAGCCCCGGTTAAGAAATTACAGCTCCCGCACATAATTTTAGTATGGTCTACCACTCTGATGAAAAGTTGAACTAAATTGAAACCCCAAAACGCTTAAAAATTCTATGCTTTCTGGTCGCATTTATTCTTTTCAAGAAGTGGATACAACTTTGATCTTTTTTTACATGGACACACTATGGACACATTAAAAAAAATGGTCTTCGATTGCCTTTTTCACGTGGTTGTGGAATAAGACAATTCAAAATGCATTTAGGCACTTTGATTGCCTGAGTGGTCGGGTCGGGGTGCAATTTTCCGAAAAGTTCACAGGGGCGCAAAAATAGTGTCCCCCTCGTGGTGCAAAATCCTGGATATGCGCATGTCCGTCGGGCATCGTTTCCACTTTTGTACCTCTTTATCTATACCGGTGTGATACTATATAAGTCCATGGATCAGTTTACTTCCATTTCGTCTGATGCCAAATCGTCAAATTGCCAACTCGCCTACTATCATTAAAGTCTACCATAATTATGTTCATCCACTATCGTCTAGTAACCAGTTGGTCCAATAGCCATTCAGTCCATATACCATTTGGTCTAATTGGACAACGTGCTATTGTGCAAAATGAATGAAAATGAATTGGATACTGGACCAAATAGTTGTTCGACGAAATATTGATGGACGGAATGGATATGGACTAAATTAAATCAGACCATGTGGTGAGTGCAAGTTGGCACTTGGCAGTCGACGACTTGGCAATTTACCAATGGACCTACTAGGCCACTAAATTGAACTTGTCCGAGTGTGCCATAACACCTAAACTGCAGGCTCTCTCATATCCGATACCCCCCCCCCCCATCCCCGCCGCCCCAAGAAAGGGAAGGGGGGCATGGAGGAGAGAGAAGAAATAAAGAAAGAAGTAGATTGTTGAAAGGGAATCAAAATAATATGAATCAAAGGGAATGTAAACGCAATATCATACTCTGTTTGAATCGCTTCTCTTTCATGGAATTTATATTTTGAATAGATCGTTTCATTTCAGTCTTTCACATTATTTTACTTTCAACCCTGTATTTCATCAGCTTTACTATCAAAAGCCTGCGTAGCGAATTACAAAACGTCCCATCCTTGTTTCACCACCCATGACATTACGTAATTATCATTTTATTATTATCATGTAATGAAATTCATACTGTGTTTACACGCTGCATCTGCTGTCAGTTTGACTACCTTGTAAATATTTATTTACAAGGTAAAGCTTATTTCCAAGGTAATATTTATTTACAAGGTAAAGCCTATTTCCCCACTGGAAAATAGCTTTAGAGCTTTCGTGGGTCATCCTGTGTAAGCCTGTTGTTTTTAATGCTACTGTATATATATTATGGTGACTTGCGAAATAAAATCAATCAATCAATATTTTTTGACGATATCCAGTTGAAATCAGTGGCGTTCAAAATAATGGGGAAGGATTGGGGCTATATGGATTCCCAAATTTGTCACGGCCAATACAAAAAGAAAGCGAGAAGGGGAACTAATATCTGAATATTATGTCAAAATCTATCACCGATAAAAAATGATTTGTGCCCGACACATATATCTGGCCCCTTAATTCATATATTTTACGTTTATTATTTACGCCAATAGTTCAAGCAAGGTTCCTAACATCTTTCTGTATTTTTCGATGTTTACACAATTCCTAGCCTTGGGTTGGGGGTTGTGTGTATTCCTTATGTTCGCATTTTTTAATGTTATTTTTCTATTTATTTCAATATTATCCTCTCCAACTTTATTATGGTATGACTATTCAAGGAATTATAATTACTCGTTTGCTTGCATGCTCCATGACCGCTTTGCCTTCACTCCGGGGGGGGGGGGGGGCACTTACATTGACGAGTGGATACCATGCGCGACCCCAAAAACACGTAAAAAGGATGTCTTTTTGTCAAAAACACAAAAATATTTAAAAAAGGGTATCTATGTTGCTAGGAAAGCTACGTGTTTAGGGTAATATTTTCGGGGATGATGAAACAAAATTAAAATGTTTTATAAAGGATGTCCTTTTTGCCCCAACACTACGTGTTTAGAGTCCGACTTGCGCGAGTTGTGGAAGGTGCATGGGGCCGTACTAAACCAAAATAATGATGTGTAAAGGTAAAACCAACGACCGACGGACCCGACATAACAATAAAATATCGCTGTACTTGTTTAGGGGTTCATTTCGGGAATACTTGCCAAGAGTATCGTTTTGTTTCCAATACTTGTTAAGGGTCGGTTTGAGACGCCAATACTTGTTAAGGGGTGCAGTTTGAGAATATGGAAAATACGTGTTTGGGTGCTTTTCGAGACCCCATGGTCGCGCATGGTATCCACTCGTCAATGGAAGTGCCCCCTCCCCCGGCCTTCACTTCTCTCAGTGCGTATTCAGAACTATTACTGTATTCTCATTGATCCCCCTGGAGTTGTAAAAAACCCATAAAGGCAAAATATTATATTTTCATCGGCAGCACATGTGCATTAATTACATCATCATAAATTAAGTACATCAGGGTCCATGATCAGAAAAAGCGTATACCCATTAAACCTCGCCAGATGGGGCTTGTCCCAAAATAAAAATTTTATTTTTGTCTCGTTTCGAAATTTCATTTTTATTTTGGCTGCTATATGCTTCAAGCACATATTTGCTTACTGTATATAGTTTGCCTATGCATTTTACTCATTATATATATATTTTTTTATATATTGTATTTCTCCAGTCACTACATATACGATTGTCACTTGTATTATGATCATGTCTCAAGCATTGTAAATTTGTTTTGTATATTATTCCAATAAATGCAAAAAAATCCTGCAAAAAAAGCCACATCACCACATAGTTGAACCATTCCAACTATTTATACGATCAATACGATCGCCTCGACTGATCTGATACGATTAATTATTCCGCGATTATAATTAAGGCCCTTGGAACCGGGGTGGCCCAAGATTTTACAATGGGGTGCGGCGTGCATTATTTTCCATGTAGGCAGCTCCCCCTGGAATTCTGGTATAGGTGTCGAATTGGATAAATGTAGGAAAATTACCAACATTTTGTATTGGAACCTTTTTTAATGTTTTTCTTTTGCTTTGTCAAATTTTCCTCAGCACCGCCACCAAAAAAAAAATCGTGACAGTGTGAACTTGGCACTTTTTTTTCAATCATAAAAAATGATTATATTATTTTCCCGCATGAGTTTTGAAATATTGACACGTACGCCAGAATCTCTTTGGTCCTAATATGAAGCATAAATTTCCACGTCTATAAAACAACAGTTATCATTCGTTTTTCCTATAGTTATAGCAGGGAAATGGGAGTTACAATTCCATTGATAAATAAGTCTAAAATGTTATGCCAATCAAGATGCAAGTCCCGGATGCAAGTAATGTCTTTGTCCTGCTCATGTCGCAGTCATTCACATTTTTTCAACGGTTGAACTGCTCGTGCACACTCTGTATGCGTATAGGCCTTTCCCGGAGGCCTTTCTTCCTCTCATTTGTTATAAAATTTCATCTTTTTATCAATTCTTTCTACTTGTTTACTGTCTATGAAGGGGTAGCAAGTTGATCTCCCATGGGGTGCCCCTATCTATTGCTGCATCATTTGTATCCATTTCTCTTTGACCATCCATTTCTTGGGAAAATACATCAATTGGATGATCCATTTATATATGCCTATCCATCCATTCTTTCAGTCATCCATCCACCGGTCGTGCTGATGGTTTGATTATAGCATGGACCTAATAGGTCCATGATTGTATAAAGTATAAAGCGCCCTACTATATCATTATAGGCTACCCCCACCCCCTCCCCATACTACATAAAAACTCGGCGACCCATGTACACATTTCAAAGCAGACGTAATGTACATGCACAATTCCCTTGTACATATTACACCTTGCTGCTTCTCCAGGTTTGCTTAGTCTTCTTTCACATACGTTGTTGCACTTTGCCCCACGGCGTGCCTTGTAAAGTTCTGTTGTAAGACTCTACATGCTGGTCGGCCCTGGAAATCACAACTCTGAAGCACGTGCACCGCGCAATACTCAACTTCTCATTTTTCCATATCTCGATGCAAGCTTTCTTGTGTGGATGCAAAAATAAGAGTTTTCCCAGAAATCTTGTCCCTGACGTCATGTCTGCCCCCCCTCATTTTTTGACTCATGACGCCTTTACTCTGCTTGTTCGACCTTGAGCCGTTGGTCCCCTGGTTGCTTGCTCACAGGCATTCGTGCTTTCTTAGCAGTCAGGCAAAAACCTCGGCACAGAAATAACAGAAATTAGCAACTTGATGCGTACGTTGGTCACATTCATGCTATCACGGTCTACACAATGTAGACTACACGTACGTACTTCGCATCAACAGGTTTCTCAGCTCACCTTTTGACCTCGCGAGTTCAATCTAAACAAACGAAGAGTAGTCAAGTGTTGCATTGGGATTGTATCTTCGTTATGTTTTACTACAGGCCTATATTTAACCCCGCATTGGGGTTGCATCTTCGTTATGTTTTACTATAGGCCTATATTTAACCCCGCATTGGGGTTGCATATTCGTTATGTTTTACTATAGGCATATATGATTGCATCTTCGTTATGTTTTACTATAGGCCTATATTTAACCCCGTATTAAACAAACCCTGTTTTATATCGTAGAACCTGCTCTGAAAGTAATCGTTTTTCTCTTCGCCCTTTCCCTTCATGCTTGGCTGTAGACAGAATGGTGGTGGCCGTCTGTTTAGAGTTTTAAATATTTTTGGTCTAACTTTTTTTTCCAATTTCTCCTCTGTACTTTGCGAGTGGATCTAAATAATCTGAAACTGACTGAAACATTCAGGAAAGATAAAAAAACACTAAAATATCAAATTAGGGTATGTTGTATCCATATCCCTTTATGATGGCTCTCCTGATTCTCTTTCACCAATCCACTTCTTTCTTTCTTCTCTCTCCTCCCTCCCCCTTTCCTTTGGGGAGGGCCAAGGAGTCAGTATACAGAGTATACATACAGTGAGCTGCGCTATAGCGCCTCGCTGTAGTTCCCGTATATGTATCACGCCAAGCTATACATGAAGGGAAAGGTGCATAAAAGAGCTACAATCCACATGAATAAAGATCAAACTCGGAACTCGGCCCTTGCCCATCTCTGGGATTCTCGTATCTCTTTTAGTCTTGGAGTACTTTCAGATTCATGACATAAGAGTCCGAAAGTAAGCCGTATTGGGCAATCCTTTGCTTCGTCATTCACGTCAGATAATCAACGTGTCTGAATCCTTTTTCACGCGTACGATACATTTATGGATATAGCTCAATATAGTATTCTTATCCTGTGTGTGCTATCGCAAATAGTGGATTATATCTGAAACTAATGCAGAGCGCAAGCATGTCGCTAGCCGCCTAGCATCGGCTCATTGAGCTTGCACGCACCGTTCGATGTTTGCTTTCTACTCAGCTACACACACAGAGTACTGCACTTTGTTGATACGGGGATTTCTTGATACTGCGCATGCGCCATGACGTATTTCATCAATATACATGAGTCGTAATGAATATGCATGATTCGAACGGTGTTCTAATATCAATTTATTTTTTAACCCGAGAGGGCGTCAATAAGAAAGTTCAAACTTTTATCGTTTAACCGAGATTTGTTATAATATATGTTTCACCCCTCAATATCATGAGAATATAAAAGTTATGCAAGTTTCTTTTCCGTGATAAAATAGAGCAATAATATAGGTATTTAATGAATGTAATAATTTCAAAATTGATTCATTGCCCTTGTCTGAGATCAACCAATCATACACTATACCTTTAAACTTATCTAAATCATGAATATTTCTCATATAATTGGGAAGTGCATTCCATAAGACGGAAGAGGCATGTGCAAAGAGTGATCACCATATGTTTTGGTAACAATGGGAGGAATAGCAAACAGCTGCTTTGTGCTTGATATTAGAGTACGAGTAGTGTGATGTATAAAGTTAATAATTCGGTTGAATATGATGGAGCTATCTCATGGAAGCATTCATATGCAAAAACTAATAATTTGATAGAAATACGAGAATGAACAGCCAATGGAAGCCAATGTAAGTTTCGTAGTACAGGGGTGATTGATTCATATTTTCGAGTTTGAGTAACTAACCTTGCAGCAGAGTTTTGGATAGCCTGTAGTTTCTTTATTTGTCGCTGTGGTCATGGGCGGAAATCCCAGGGGGGACAGGGGGGACGTGTCCCCCCTACCAAAAATAGTAGGGGGACACAATATAAAATGTCCCCCCACTATTTTTGGTCTTTTATGATGGAGAAAATGCATCATTCACATTCGAAATAATACATTTTTTAATACTAAATTACCTTACATTTTTGGTGAAAACCTTCGTTTATTTTTGCTTGTCAAATTTTCTAGAGTGAATAAAATAAGATGAGGGGAAAACTTGGAAAGAATCTTTCATGTCACTATATAAAATTTTCGCTCACGCTTCGCGCTCGAATTGTCTGTTAGGTGATTTGTGTCTTACCTGCATAGCAGAGTGAGACTATAGGCGCCGCTTTTCAGACGGCCGCGGCATCAACATCAAATCTTAGCCGAAGGTTAAGTTTTTGAAATGACAGCATAACTCATAAAGTATATAGACCTAGTTCATAAAACTTGAGCATAATAGTGTGGTACGGTATGTCACTGACACAGCTCCCGTAGGACTTGCGTGCCAAAATTGATTTTTTGGTTGTTTTGGCTTCAATAGGGTCCACTTAGACCAAAAATGATGGGGTTCAAATTTTCAGCCCCCTCCTTCCCTTCGTGGGGGGTCCTTTTTGGCGCCATATTGGCCTGTACAAAGCCCAATAGGATAATCCATTGTTTTCAACCTTATTTCTCACTTTTCTTCGCCAATTTTATTTTTAAGTTGTCTGAGGTGTATGAGAATAATTATTTAATGCTGTTGTGATGTCAATGTTTCCTCACTTTTACAATATGGGGGCGGAATTTCTGATAAATGCCCCAAAATTGTAAAATATTACCCATAAAATATTATTTTTCCCTTTTTTGGCACTAGAATTAGGAAAAAAAGGATTACAAAATGAAATGAATATGTCTTGTTATATATGGAAGCAGGAGACCGTCAAAAACACGGATATACGTCGTGTCGTAATTCAATTTAATACACGACGTAAATAATTACGTAGTGTAGTAATTCGAATTACTACACGACGTAAATAATTACGTAGTGTAGTAATTCGAGTTACTACACGACGCAATTTTGAATTACTGCCCAACGATTTAATGTCATGACGTTAAATGAATTAGTGTCGCTACATCAAATAATTAAGGTCGTGTAGTAATTCGGATTAATACACGACGTAAATAATTACGTAGTGTAGTAATTCCAATTACTACACTACCTAAAGAATTACGTCGTGTAGTAAATAATTACTACACGACTTAATTCCGAATTACTGCTCAACGATTTAATGTCATGACGTTAAATCAACCAATGGGATCGTTCGTTATAAACCTATAAAGCAATGCCAGCGCGGGGGAACTTGAATGCCGGCCGATCGCGCTGGACTTATCGACCAATAGCGCCCGACCAATAAGGATTTTGAAGATAGTGAACTTTAAACATAGAGATGTATACTAATTACTAGTCATAGAGACATCTCTATGTTACTAGTATACATCTCTATGACTATAAATCCATAGATTTTGTGTACCGTGTCTACAAAAGCACGAATTGAAATTGAAAGTAAGTTAAAAGATATCGGTATCAAGAGTAAACGATTATCTATTGAAGTTGGAACGAAAAAACTTATAAACATCGATTAGCATTGGTAATGATTAATAATTATGTATTGGAAGATGTCTGACATTGTGTTTTATTGCAAGACTTAAGGGGAAGAAAATGATGTTTAATTTATGAGTTGTCAAGGTATGCATCAATTTGTAAAGACATCCAACTTCTATTTGTTATATGTATTTTATTTTGTATATGAATTGAAGTTGAAAAAAAAAAACTACTGAATACAACAAAAAAATAATAATGATAAGAATAAAAAAACTCATAATGATTGGTGGTTCCGGGAGCCGGATGAGGGGCGCGTACGGATGACAACAAAACAAAGACGGTGATTTTTCGGGTCTTAAAAAAAAATGTATGCCCACAATTCAAAACCAGGATAAAAACACACAGACCATGACCCATAAGAGTAGTTAATGGTGTATGTGTTTGGGAGAGAGGGAAGGGGTGACGGACACAACTTTTGTTCTCTTCAGTGAGGATTTCTATTATTTTTTTTTGCTTTTTTGTTGTTGAAGAGGCTAGTTGTTTTTTGCAGGCGTAACCGTTATTCCAAATAATTATGGGCCACGAGGGGGGGGGGGGGGGGGGTGGCAAACATGGCGTAAAAGACAAAATCTGTTAAAAATGCAAGAGAGCAAAAACATGAAACTATATTATACAGGAACATCAGTCACTCAATTTTGTTGCATGCACAAGAGCGGAAGATGAAATGTGCCGTTTTTCGAAATGAAATATATTTTTTAAATTTGAGTGACTGATGTTCCTGTATAGTTTCATTTTTTTGCTCTCTTGCATTTTCAACAGATTTTATCTTTTACGCCATGTTTGCCACCCCCCTCCCCCCATGGCCCATAATTATTTTGGACTAACGGTTACGCCTGCAAAAAACAACTAGCCTCCCCAACAAAAAAAAATTAATAGAAATCCTCACTGAAGAGAACAAAAGTTGTGTCCGTCACCCCTTCCCTCCCTCCCAAACACATACACCATTAACTACTCCTATGGGTCATGGTCTGTGTGTTTTTATCCTGGTTTTGAATTGTGGGCATAATTTTTTTTTTTTTTTGACCCGAAAAATCACCGTCTTTGTTTTGTTGTCATCCATACGCGCCCCTCATCCGGCTCCCGCAACCACCAATCAGTATGAGTTTTTTTATTCTTATCATTATTATTTTTTTGTTGTATTCAGTAGTTTTTTTTTACAACTTCAATTCATATACAAAATAAAATACATATAACAAATAGAAGTTGGATGTCTTTACAAATTGATGCATACCTTGACAACTCATAAATTAAACATCATTTTCCCCCGCGCTGGCATTGCTTTATAGGTTTATAACAAACGATCCCATTGGTTGATTTAACGTAATGACATTAAATCGTTGAGCAGTAATTCGGAATTACGTCGTGTAGTAATTATTTACTACACGACGTAATTCTTTAGGTAGTGTAGTAATTTGAATTACTACACTACGTAATTATTTACGTCGTGTAGTAATTCGAATTACTACACGACCTTAATTATTTGATGTAGCGACACTAATTCATTTAACGTCATAACATTAAATCGTTGGGCAGTAATTCAGAATTGCGTCGTGTAGTAATTCGAATTACTACACTACGTAATTATTTACGTCGTGTAGTAATTCGAATTACTGAACATCGCAAGTTTCAGGTCACATGACCAAAGTCAAAGGTCATTTAAGGTCATACTTGCCATTTTAGAGGAATTATTCGATTGCTGTCATAACTTTCAAAGTTTATAGATATACATGTAGTGTATAAAATGTGGATATAGGGGTAATCAAGTATCACGTTCAAGTGTTAGGTCACATGATCAAGGTCAAATGTCAATGAACGTAGTATTGTGTCATTATATGAATGGTGTTTTTTGTGAATAATCATTTTATAGTAGTTTTCAAAGTCAGCTCTGCTGCTATATTGAATTGCGTGATGCAGGTGAGACAGCCAGAGGCGTTCCACTTGTTCAATATGGAGCTTAAATATCATGTTTGGAAGTCAATATACATTATACATTTCACCTCGGAAATCGAACTTTCGTTATTTTGTGTGATTTACAAACAGATTTAAAAAAGTGATCTATAAAAATTACAGCTTTATGGTCTGAATATTGACATTTTCTACTCGCTCTGAGCGCTCGCAAAATTCGAATTATTCAGTACCTGCTATTTTTGTGTATTCCATTTAGATTGAAAATATCCCTTTTCAAGTCTGATTGTCAAAACGTAGCAGATAGTGCTACTCGTATTTTGATTGGCGATTGATGTATGTCTCAATATTGATTTTCAACACAGTTTATCAAAGATTTTGGCTCGCGATTTGCGCTCGCATTGATGGTTAAAAATATTTCAACTGATGCATTATATTCCTAATTACAAAAGTGCTTGAAATGTCCAGTTTTCAGGCCATAATATCATCAGATTTCTCGCCCGCATTATGCATTAATAAATAAGATATCAATTTAATGATGAAATTGTCCCTTTTGTTTCATCTCGCGCTTAGTAAGAGGAATAGGAAGATAGTCATCATTTTCATATGACTTGTCCTAAGGATGTCCCGGTCCTATGTCAAAACTCAAATAATAATGAAATATTAAGTGTGATCCATATCCACCTCACAATTTTCCTACAAAGTGCAGGAAATATATAGCTGAAATTGGCTCTTTTTTTCAGATCGAAATATCAAATAGTTTAAGCTCGCGCTTCGCGCTCGCTGATAGATGTGTAAAATGCCGAGATTCTAGGTCTAAATCTGAAAGACGCTCATGTTTATTTAGATATTCAATTTGTTCTTTATTTAAATCATTATCCAGTTTCAGATTACAATGTCAAAATTTTTCTGCTTGCGCTTTGTGCTCACATTATTAACCCTTTGCGTGCGGGCCCGCGAAACCGGATACCTCTCCCTGCGGCGGAGCCGTTTTTTTAACATTGCTGGTATTTTGATCTGTGGCGGTTTTTTCCTAATCTATTGCTAATTGCGCCAAACTGAAGTATTTTCATGATTTTTAGTAAATGTAAAGATGAAAGATCAGACATTTTTCTTTCTAGAATTAAAGGTCTCGCCTCTCAAATCAACAGAATAGTTAAGAAATTTACGAGGAAAAAGTCGTGTTATTTTGTCAAATCTTCGCTTTTTCCCAAGTCAATAGGCACTGTGTACAAAAATGCGTAAGGGCAATCAGCACGTGCGGACAGGTCGGGTTCGATCGATACCGCATTGTTGTCTGCTCTAGTGCTTATTCATTGCCTATTGTAACGCTACTCATGAATGGTCGCTTTACCCCCTTGTATTCAGATCATTTGCAAAGTGAATAATTACGACGATAATCCGTTTTGGGTGAAATCACAGCATACCAAATACCTTTATTTTCCAGAATGAATTAAAAATATAAAGAATATATTCCCTTGCAAGTACGATGATGATGCTGCGCAACGAAAGTCCGAAACTATTTTGTGATTTTTGGCTTCTGGGCTTCAAGACGGTGGCCTCAATGTTTCACTAAAAATCGCCTTTGGTTTCTTCTTTTCATAAATTACAGTTTGTAATAAAAAATAATTTTGTTTCTGAAGATTGCATACCAGTGTTCGATTTGTTTTCCTGTTGCAATTTCAAAGAGCGAAGGGGGTAAATGTGACTCAAATCTGAAATCATACCTCCCAACGCTCTCCTCGTCTCGTTCTACGTTTCATTTTTCTATCTCCCTTTTCCCTCCAAAATAACCATGCTACCGATTACTGTTCGTCACAATGAGAGAAAGTAAATTATTTTTATCTATTGAAATTTTAGCATCTAAGTGTTTTATTTTGTTCTTTCATTTTATTCATTTTTTAACCGTTCTGGATTTTGTTCACAACCGAAAACAAAAGTAATAATTAAGCCATGAAAGATTTGTATCCCGTTTTGGCTCTATCTTTGTACTCGTTCAATTAAATACAGATGCGTTGGAGTCGGTAAGAGGCGTCATTCCACCCCCCCCCCCCCCCGTCCATTCAGCAAACGTATACAAAAACGCGAAGTCCATAAATTTGTGATTTTTAGGGGCCGGATCACTCCCTCCCACATTCAGCTCAACCCCTCCATTATCGACAATTTTCGCGATATATCTGCTGCGCGAAATTTTTTGACCTCGCCGCTCACTGAATTTTTACTTTCAAGTCTCGCGCAAATTTTGAGACCAAATTAGTGTAGATTACATCGCACACTACAAGCGTGCAAATTTTTTGCGTCGCTCGCGCGATCGGCGGCCAAGATCTTAAGGGGGGGCCATAATGCCCCCCCCCCCCGGGAATGACAAGAATAAAAATACCCCGGGAGATTTAGGGTTAAGCGCCTGCATGTTTTAAATTAGTAAACATTTACTTGTTTTATTGTTACTGTCGTAATATGAAAAGCAGTATTCCTAAGAGCTTTTTGTATCGCTAAATACGAGAACCATTTACTAGGTCATCCTGACGAAATACACTAATCTTCCTTTTATTCAGGGCGTTGGCTATTAGTCCCCTGCTCTTTTTTTATAAGGAATTTGTTTGAGCGTCCGCCATGACTTTCTTTTGTTCATTTTTGAAAGAGCAGAGGATAAACGGTGTTCTTAATTCCTTTATTTTCTGTTTGTTTCCTTTGAAATAGAAGACAAAAATAAGAGCAATATCGGATGAGAGAACGAGAGAAAGCGGGGGGGGGGGGGGGGGGGAGGGGTTCAAAAGTTTTCCAGGGGCCCGTTTTATATGAAATTTGTTTACAAATTTTCAATAACACTTGAAAGCTATATCATTCTATTTGACTGGCGGATGGTAAATTTGTTTAAATTATTGCGCATTTTTCAATATAACATGTGCATGTATAATGTATTTATAAAACGGTACCAATTAGGGATTTCCTCGTTTTCCCTTTCTCTGGTTTCTAACCTGTAACTGAATGTATTATCTACCGCTTTCATTCCCTTATATATATATCGTCTTTCTATATCCCCTCCCTTCTACACCTTTTTCTCTGAGTTCTTCTCATTTGAATTATATCTGTATCGTCTTCTTTCTTCCCGATTTGGATTACGAGGTATATACCCGCCCCCGCCCCCCCCAGTCCTTTCTTTCTGATTTTTTCTTCTCAGCACCTGTCATTTTACATTACATCTAACATCTCCCCCCCTCTCTCTCTCTCTTCATCGGTAACGGTTCCGAGAGAACGCCTCGTTTTTGCTAACTTGTATTGATCGGAGATGGTTGCATTTGTGGGCCTCTCGTCCTATTGCATCGTGGTCATCATGTAAAAAATTTGGGGGGTTTTCCCCCTGTTTCTCAAATAATGTCCCGAAAAACCTTCTAAAATTACAATTGTAACTGTCATTTCACAATAAATTATATTCATCTTCCATTTTCTATATTGATAACGTGGGTAGATATCTTTCGCAAAAGACAATATGATGATGATGATCATCATCATCGTATAAAAATGCACGACTAAACTATTTTTTTTTGTGAACCTGGGGGTTAGGGTTATGGCAAGATAGAGGCCTCAATCTTTCACTAAAAGTAATTTCTCTTTCAGATTTTTTCATAAATTATATGTTTCATTTGATTCGATTTCCCACGCAGATATTATAGTAATAAAATAATTTCGTTCCTGAAGTTTGCGCATCGGTATTCGATTTGTAATATCCTGAAATTATTTCAAAGAGTTAAACGAATAACAGTGACTAAAATTGTAAGTCTGAAATCATACCTCCCAATTCTCTTCTTGTCACTTTCTATGTTTCTTTCTTTATCTTATACTATTCCCTCAAAAAGAGCAAAGCAATTACTGAAAGTAAAAAAAAGTATTTTTCTTGAATAAATTATAGCATCCGCAATCATAAGTGTTTTTTTTTATTTGTTCTTTCGTTTTGTTCTATTGTCTCCTTGATTTCACAACCGATAATAAATCATTAAAAAAACATTCAAAATAGTTAGAATTCGTTTTTGTCTCTATCGTTTTAATCGTGCAATCTAATAGTACAAAGGCGGCGGAGTTGGTAAGAAGTTTCCGTCCTCACCCCTTTCAGCAAACATGTACAAAAAAATCCGAAGTCTATATAAATTTCTGATTTTTTTTTCGGCCGGTCCATTCCCTCCCACATTCAGTCACGGAAACAATTTTTTTCCTCTATGAATCTTTTCTACCACGCTATTCGCCAGTTAAAAAAATGAGAAAGAAATTGGCAAAAAAGTAGGAAAATCAATAAAATTTGGGTCGGTATCAACATTTTTTTTTTTTGGGGGGGTGTAGGTTACACATGAATAAAAGTTTGTAGGATTGAGAGGATTCTATCGGGTGATACGCCATACAAACGTGTTTTCTTTGTAGGGGGTGCCTTAGCGTAATTTATCATCCTGTATCATTCTATTTCCTCAATTTCGCGCGAGGAAACTTTTAGTTCATTATTGGTTTTATCATTTGAAGTAATTATGTTTCCGTCAACTTTTCAATGCAAAAGTTTTCATCTGGGTGAGAAAAGGAAATAAGATGAAGAGCTTCTAAAACCTAACCTATTATAAATTCATTCTGTAAAATGACATGAATTAACAAATTGTATTTTTTTAGCCGCTTCATCCCCGTCCCACAGCTCAACACCTGCACCATAAAAAACATTGCTTTTTTCGGTCGTAACGGGGGAAAAAGGGGGCCAGGACGATATTATTCTTATATTTTCTACCGCGTTACTCGCAATTAAAAACAGAAAATCGGAGAGAGGAGACAAACAAGCAATATGAGAGTGTAGGTCAGAACATTTCCATCGAGAGGGTTGGGGGGGGGGGGTCAAACAAGAACAATGATAAAAAGTCATCAGTTTGGCAAGGGTCTGAGGACCGAGTTGCAACAAACAAACATTGTGGGATTTTTTAAAAGTAATCTAACCAAAAAATAAAATGTTGTTATTCGTTTAAGTAGATATTCATGGAATTTTAGCAAAAGCGCACTTGTCTGTTCTCCCTTTTATCTCTGTCTCTCTCGTCCTCCCTGACATTTGAACCTATTTTTTCGATAATTTCCCTAAATAATTATTCGTTCATCCTTATATGCATCATCACCCAGGGGAATAGGTGCAATATGTTGGTCGAAAAAAAAAGATTCATAAAAGCTTTTTGTATTGCTAAGTACGAAAAGCGTTCAATGGGTCATCCCGCCGATAAACACTAATCTTCCTTTTGTTCGGGGCGTTGACCATCTGTATCCTGCTCTTTTCGGAAGGAATTTGTTTGAGTGGCCGCCCAGACATTCTTTTGTTCGGGTAGTGCCGATATCATGAACTACATGGACGTTCCCCTTTTGAAAAGAGCAGAAGATGAATGGTGTGCTAAACTGCTTTCTTTTCTCATTTTTTCAGAATAGTATACAAAAATAATTAGAAGAAGAGGGATGATGGGGAGGGAAAAAGTTCAAAAGTGCACCGAGATCAGCTCAAAGTACTAAGACATTACAAGCTTTTTGCTTTTCTGAAAATGCAATCGATCGATGAAACCAAGAAGATATCATTCTATCTAGAGTGATATCTTCTTGATTAAACAAATAAGACGAAAATGGTGAATAAACGCGTAGCTTATTACGTGACGATCTTGCAGAAAAGATGTTAGCGTATATCTATCAGAACGACGATATGGATCAAATCACGTGATCAGGCCTTATGCGCGCGCGTACGTGCTCGTCACAAAATTTTTCTTCCCCTTCCGACTCCAACAAAAAAATCGGGTAGAGTTGAAATGATTTCCTATTTTCGGGATTTTTCCCCACGTAGCTGTATATTTTTTTCAATCTGTAATCGAAATAGGTTTATGAAGGAAATAGTGGCAGAGGTTTTAGTACATAACAATTACGAAAAAGCTGAAAAACTTAATTGAATTAAACCAAACATTTATCGGCTTCTGTAGAAGCCCGTCGTAGCTAAGTGAACGACTCGCTGGTCTTCCACAGAAGCCCGTCGCACGCAAAGGGTTAATGTAGAAAGATCCCCTATTACTCATCCTTTTCATGATTTACAAAACATGAGTGTCCCGTTTTTAGGTCTAAATCTCGATTTTCTCTGCTCACGCTTCGCTTACATCAATTGTTTAGTTATATAGCTACCCTGTTCACGATTACAAAAATTGATAAAATTTTTTTATTCTTTTTGAAAAAATGTCAACAATTTTAAGCTCGCTATTCGCGCTGGCAATGATTGTTGAAATATGTACCGTCTTCATGGCTAAGTGCAAGCAGCCCTTAACAAGTACCTTTTCGATCAATTCAAATTAAACGTATATGAAAATTTTCTGGCTGCATTTTGCACTCGCTTTATTAATGTTAGGACCGGGTGTAAGAAAGAACCCCTAAGTACTCATCCTTTTCATGATTTACAAAACATGAATAGAGTGTCTCGTTCTTAGGTCTAAATCTCAAAACTTTCCGCTCGCGCTTCGCATCAATTGTTTAGTTATATACCTATTATATGTTTAAGTTACAAAAAGTGCTTAGAATTTCCAGTCTTTAGGTAAAAATTTCAAAAAATTTCAGCTCGCACTTTGCACTCGCATTATTTGATTCTTGAAATATGTAACGTCTTCATGACTAATTGCAAGCAGTCTTTAACAAGTACCTTTTTCATCAGTTAACCTCTGCTCGCACTTCGCGGTCGTAGTAAATATTTAGTTGTATACACATCTTTTTCAGGATAACAAACATTGCACAAAATGTTCAAATTTTAGGGAAAAAAATACATAAATTTTCAAAAAAAAAATTGCTCGCGCTTCGCGCTCGCATTATATAAATAAGGGCAATGATATCATATATTTATGTTGATTTATAAGAATAAAGCTAAAAAATGACCATGAGGACTACTCCTTCAATGAAACAGACAAAAATTACCTTCGAGCGGCCGATCGGGGATTAACATATGGCTGAAAATGTTTTCGCCCCCCCCCCCCGAAGGCTGGATCAGCCCGTTGTCCCCCCCCCCCCCCTTACCTTTCGGGACAGATTTCCGCCAATGGCTGTGGTAAACCGAAAATTAGGCTGTTACATAAATCAATATGACAGAGAACAAATGCATGTATTAGTTTTTCAGTTGTAGGTTTATCCAGATAATTTCGAATTTTTTTCCTATATCCTATTTCGTATCTAGAGCGTATAATGCAGTGCGACATTTATGTGATATAAAGTTCTCAAATGTCATCCGTGAGTCAAAGATTGCCCCTAGATTTATACATGATTTGCTACTACGAATTGATGTTTCATCAAGATCTAAACTCTGTATTGGGGTTGTTTCTCGTAAACGTGATATAATATGAAGGAATTCTGTTTTACTACGGTTCAGTTTAAGACTATTCGTTTTAGACCATTGTTTGATTGCTTGCATACAATGCAAAATTTCAATGGTAGGGTCAGAATTACTCGATCTCGGGAAAGAAACATAAAGTTGCGTATCATCTGCATAAAACATCTTTTGGATATGATTTCTATACATTATGGATTCCAATGGAGAAATATAGAGTGTAAACAAAGTCGGTCCTAATACTGATCCTTGCGGAACGCCTTGATATAAAGGGTGGGTGGATGATCGTTCGTTCCTAGTAACCACACGGTAACTATACCATCATATAATTGTTTAAAGATGAGAGTGGGGTCAGCTGAAATCCATGACCTGAATGTAAAAATATTTTGCCGTCATTGATTGACTTTATCACATAATTTATTTCCATTTCATATCTTATTGATTTTGGGGAAAAACAATTAGTTCACATTTTTTTTTATTAATTCAAGGGGAAATTGCAAATTATCATGGTCTCAGAAGTAAACCACTGTCCCCTTCCATTTATGCATAATTATTTGAAAAATCCCAGGCTATATATGATTATTTTTAAAATGTCCTTATTATTTGTTTATGAACAGGTTGATTATCAGAACTGAATTCAGAGCTGCTCCTGAATTATTGCAATAAGAAATTCAGAATGAGGATGTTGCTGTTCATCTCAAATTTCACTGCTTAAAGGACAAGTCCACCCCAACAAAAGCTTGATTTGAATAAAAAGAGAAAAATTCAACAAGCATAACACTGAAAATTTCATCAAAATCGGATGTAAAATAAGAAAGTTATGACATTTTAAAGTTTCGCTTCCTTTCACAAAACAGTTATATGCACATCTCGGTCGGTATGCAAATGAGGGAACTGATGACATCACTCACTCACTATTTCTTTTGTATTTCATTTTATGAAATATGAAATATTTTGATTTTCTCATCATTGTAATGTGAAATGAAGTTTCATTCCTCTCTGAACACGTGGAATTCCATTATTTTAACATTTTGTGCTTCAGGCAAGGAGGTCCTAATCATCAAATTCGTAAAAATTGAAATATTGTATAATTCAAACAATAAAAAACAAAATAAATAGTGAGTGAATGACATCATCGACTCTCTCATTTGGATGTAACTGGCTCGTTCATATAACTATTTTGTTAAATATTAGCGAAACTTTGAATTGTCATAACTTTCTTATTTTACATCCGATTTTGATGAAATTTTCAGCATTGTGCTTGTCTGATTTTTCTCTATTGATTCAAATCAACATTTTTCTGAGGTGGACTTGACCTTTAAGGAAACCAGATTTGCTTTTTCAGGTAGAGATGTTTGTGGCTATCCTGACTGGACTTGTATCAATTCTTCATGCCAACCCTAAGGATTGTTGTCTTACGGCATGAGACTCCGTCAATATCAAACAAGACATTCAGTGGTGAAGCACTTGGTGAAGAAATACCCACTGACTAAGATATTTTGACAGTAAATAATCTGAAATTCTATTGAATATATCTAAATCTCAAAAGCAAATCCTCGTTAGCAAGGAACAAAGAAAAAAATTAAAAGGTCCATCAATAACGAATGTATTTAACAGTGTTCTCTTCTTTTTTTGTGCACAGATCAATCAATCTTTTCAATTTCAATTAGGGATGAAGTCAAGGCTTGCCTCAAGTCCACATTTTGCCGGCCTTGGCCAGGGTCACTGTACAGAATCTATGGGTCTGAGAAGGTTCTCTCAATGTACTGACATAGTGTGTTTTAAAGCAAATTGAAAATGAAAACTAAAATATATTTATTGGGCATGTTATTAATTAAAGTTTGTATTTAGTGCAAGCCTTCACGAGGATAAATTTATCTTAATTTCAAGGCTACATGAAGATAAATTCATCTTAATTCCAAAGCACCGAAAGACTGACTAGAGAGTAGACTCAGATGAAGTGATGTCGATCAAATACTAACAGTAAAGATCACTGGAGTGCAGTAACAATGGATGAAAGTAAAATGAAATTAAAGTAAACAGCCTTTGGGAGTGATATGACACTCATGACAACGAAAAGATACAAAATAAAAATCAACACCAGTTTACATCTCTTTCAAGGTTTCTGATGAAGTAAAAAAAAAAAAACAGTAATACACTACAACGTGTTAAGTCAACCAACGACGTGCAACTTTCCATCTCGAGCTCTGAAGCCCACCCTGTCCGGGTAGCGAAATTATTTTTCCCACCGAGTTCTGGACCAACATATGAATATTCATAACTTGCGTCTTCGGATTAAGAGTACGCATGCGCGTGGACTTTGCCACAACCAGTGCCGGTCGTAAGCATTCGCGTTGCTCAGAATGAATTAGCATCGTCAAATCACCGGTACCCTTACATCGTTTCGTAGACCTTATACTAGGCTTAGATCTATATCTATATCCAATTCTTAAACACTTATCAAACTAGCTGCCATTAATGGCAAGACATGTGCTAGGGTAGGGCTCGCTTAGGCTAGCGCATTAACTTTACCTCAAATCTGGACCTGTCTAATGCCTAATAATAGGAATAGCCGACTAATGGCATGGTTAACTTCGAACTGGTTAATTCCGAACTTTACGTTTGATTATAGGTTTGGACCAATATTAGCTTATTTACCATGGTTTAATATGTCTATATAGTCCGTATACAGAACCAGTCGTAGATCTAAAAAAAAATATCTTAGTTCTAGTCTAGTCTCTATAGATCTAGACTCTGATCTACGCTGTATCAGCACGGAACCACTAGGTATACCAAAGGGGGGGGGGGCAGACTGCCCCCATGACGAGTCACAACTGCTCCAGGGGACGTCCCCTCTTTTGAACGTGAAGATCTTTTTTTTTTTTGCTTGTCAATTTTTTTCAGCTAAGAAATCCTTAATTTGGGTTGAAGACGGGGATTAAGATCACTGAAGTTAATTTGTGCCTGAAGTTAGAATACATTCCATGCACGCACTGGCGTACCTAGGATTTTCCAGAAGGGGGGCACATTTTTTGGAGGATATTTCGTCCGCGAAAAAATGTGACAAGCCCCCCCCCCCCAAAAAAAAAAAAAAAAAAAAAAAAAAAGATCTTCACGTTCAAAAGAGGGGACAAACGTCTTTTTCATTGCATTTTTAACTTACAAATTATCTATTTGGCTTCTCAAAGGGGGGGGGGGGGGACACGTCCCCTGAATCAGTTGTGACTCGTCAGAGGGGCAGTCTGCCCGCAGTCTGCCCCCCCCCCCTTTGGTACACTAGTGGATGCTGGTACAGCGTAGATCAGAGTCTAGATCTAGAGACTAGACTAGAACTAAGATTTAAAAAAAAATACATCTAGGACTGGTTTTGTATACGGACTAGACATATTAAACCATGGCACATAAGCTAATATTTGTCTAAACCTAATTAAACGTAAAGTTCGGAATTAACCAGTTCGAAGTTAACCATGGCATTAGACGGCTATTCAGTGTTGTAGTCAAGGCTCAAACCTCCAAGGCCAAGGCTTTAATACCCAAGGCCAAGGCTTCAATACCAAAGGCCAAGGCATGGAAACCCAATGCCAAGGCCTGAAAACCTCAAGGACAAGGCATTTCAAACTTACGAAATACAGAACTATGAACTAACAATACTTAGGCGGCAGACATCACACACGGTAAAATGCATGTGAGCGAGAGGATTGAGCGAGAAAAATTTAACCTTTGTACATTTAAAACAAAAATAATTTCATGATAGAGACATATTGAAATAATGATATAGTTACCTGTGTACACATAATCCATAATTTTTCTAGGCGATTTACATTGCAATAATTATTATTACCACAGTCATCTGATCCTGGCATTCTCAACGTATGTTTTTCTCCACTCCCTGGGACAGGGGCAGCAGAAAATTATTAGGGGGGGGGGGGGGTCAACGCCAAAAAGGCACTCATTTATCAAAATTAGGTTTTTTGTGCAAACAGATACATGTATTTTCAAAATGAGATTATGTTTACTGCGTGAAGTAATTGCGTGTTTTGTAGAAATTAACTTGAGCAAAGGCTTTCTAAAGTGATTTTTAATTATAAGATAGATATTTTGATTTGGGTTTTACTTCTCAGCGATAAAGCATAGCGAGCAAGCGGTTTTGAAAAAAAATCAATTCTGAAGTTGTAAAACTTGATTTATGGTCAATTATGGGGCTAATCAATGTTGAAAGGGCATCCTTGCGCAATGTTGCCAGCGCGAACCACCTGCTCAAACTTCTGGGGCCCGTTGCATAAAACTTTTTACCTGAGAAAACTCAGGTTGTTTTTTCCGGAGTTTTTGTGCTGTGTTAAAGTCAATGGCAGAAATCAGACTAACTTTAGTTTTCAGTTTTTACCTGAGTTTTCTCAGGTAAAAAGTTTTATGCAACAGGCCACTGGACATGTCGTGTAATAAGACATGGAAATTAAATATTCTGAGCTGGTTTTGTAATTATGAAAAAGATGTGCATCTAACTAAAAAATAACTTTGCGCTCGAAATTTGTTTTTACATACTGACCAGTAAAGGAATTAAGCAGTTAATTACTGCATTTTAAATAGGATACATAACTCACCAATAAAATTAATACGAGCGCAAAGCGCGAGCTCAAAAATGTGTGATATTCCAACCTGAAAACTGGACGTTCTAAGCATTTTTTTTTGTGTGTGAACGGGAAGAGAACGAGTACAATAATTGATGCGAGTGCAGGAAGCGAGCCAAAAATTTGTGATATTCCAAAAAGCAACATTCTAAACATTTTTGTAACCATGAGCAGGATTAGGTCTGTACTAAACAATAATAATGTTTCATTATTAAAGAAGGTATTTCTTTTTTAAAAAGGGCATATTTCATTTGGAAAACAAAATCCTACAGGGATTTTTTTTTCGTTTTTTTTTTTTTTGGGGGGGGGGGCAAGAGAGCACAAAGCGCAAGCTAAAATTTTCAAATGCTTAAACTGAAATGAGTCATTTTTAGGACTCTTGTCAGTTTTCATATTTTTTTCTGCTTACAACCACTTTTAAATTTCAATTCTCATTTCTTGTATCTTCTACACTTATTTTACCTTTAGTAAACAGAATAAAGAATACTAACAAAATATATATTCAAAAGGATATAAAATAAACAGGGCGCACCCCATACCCTTAGTTGGAAGAGGGTAAATTTTGATTATATCTTAAAAAAAATAATTAATCATTGATTATTAATACTTATTGATGATATAAATAATTATTAATTATTATTTTTTTATTAATCATTATTTCTTGAAACCATATTGACACAAAACAAATACGTTGTTTATTTCCTTGAAACTGTAGAGAAATGAAATTCACTGTTGAACGACATATGATTAAAAAGAAGTAAACATTTTTATCCCTTTGTTTTGTCAATCTGACCCAAAACAAATATACAATTTAGAAGAGAGATAGAGAGAAGAAGAAGTTCCACCACCAATAATAATCTTAGACAAGGGGGGAGGGAAAGGAAAAGATGGAGTAAATGTCATATTATTTTTTAAACCATATATCGCAAAATAATGAGTTGATATGGTTTACTAATTACTTATCAGGTAGAAAACAAACTGTTTATTGTCATGGAAAACTGTCTAAATTTAATAATCTTTATGTAGGAATTCCCCAGGGTAGTGCCCTTGGACCCCTACTTTTTCTTGTTGTTATTAATGACTTAAGTGAATGTTTATTATCATGTTCATGCAATATATACGCAGATGATGTTGTTATTTATATTTCTGATAAAAGTACCGAAGTTATTACGTTTAAATTACAGGCTGATTTTGAAAACATAAGTATGTGGTATAAGAGAAATAAATTAAAAGTTAATGTTGACAAAACGTATGCTATGTTATTAAAACGAAGCACACGTACTTCTCAAGAATTAAACATACATCTGGATAATAACATTATAAAACAAGTAAAACATATTCGCTATCTAGGAATCGAAATTGATTTGAGTCTTACGTGGAATTTGCAGGTAAAGAACCTAAGTAGATCTTTAGCTTTTAAGTTATTTTCTTTAAAAAGGATCAGTAATTTCACTAATACGAGTGTTCTCAATAAAATTTATAATTGTACAGTTCAACCTATACTGGATTACTCTTGTTCGGTATGGGGGAACTGTTCTGACAGTAATAGGAAAATTTTGTTTAGATTACAAAAAAGAGCAGCAAGAATAGAAAAAAAAAATTGATTATACTCATGATGGTATTGACATTATCAAGAGATTAAAGTGGCAGGTTTTAGAAAAAAGACGAAATTATTTCCTTGCATGTATTATGTTTAACTGTGTCTATGGATATGCTCCGGTACGTTTATGTAATTCTATTGATATGGTTTTTGATAGACATCCAATGAATACAAGATATGCCAATTCGCTCAACGTTTTAATACCTAAACCGAACATTGAGTTTTTTAAGAATAGCTTAAGATATGCAGAAGGAAATGTATGGAATAGTTTAGATTCAGAACTTCAGAATGCAACTTCAATTGATACTTTTAAAAGGAAATATAAGAAAACACACTTCGCGTAACACTCTCTCCGCTCTCCATTCTATTCATCTTTATGCCGGTTTATGTTTTAAACTTTCAATTTAGTATTCATCACCCAGTGCACATATATCTTTTGTTTTTTTATATATCTGTGTTTGTTAATACCGATGTCACTATTTTTTTTTACTATTTACTATGTTTGAATTTAAATTGTTTAATGCATTTTTTCTGTACATTGTTAGATGTTTACTGTGTCAACAGGACCATGTTGAAAAACAGTGTATATATTATCTGAACATGCTTATCCTGTATAAAGATTTTTAAATAAATTAATAAAATAAATAAATTAGCTTTTCTTATAGAAAGAGGGGACAAATTTTGTTCACTCGCTCGCTTCAATCGCTTTCTTCTTTTTTTGACAGAAATTTTGCTCTATATGCCATGCTTGGCCCCTCAAAGTTTCTGGTTCATCATGTCATTGACATAACCCATTTGGATATGACAAAATTGAAGACTGTGTTCAAGTTTACCAAATCTTTTTAGAATATCATTAACATTTAAACTTTCTTGTTGGCCAAAGAAAATAATACAAGGAAAATCATATTGGAATAGAAATCAACCTTGTTATCGTTCTTTAGAGTTAGCTATGTTTAAAGTATGAAAATTGTTGTCAAAATTGCAGTCAGATGTCAAACTTATTCTTGTCATCAAAGCACTATTATCTTGATCATGATCATTATTATTTACTGTCATTATCATCATTAGTCACGATTACAACACATTACCAATACATAATGCTATTTGTCATAACTGATGTATTCTTTGTTTGAAAAATATTGATAATGGTGACAATTACAATTGATGACAATGCTAGTACACTTACTACTGCTGCTACTATACTGGTAACTGGTAGTATTGACCATTAGTGTCAATAAATATAAAAAACAATAAATTGAAACATTTGTAATTACTTATTTAAAACAAATGAAAGTACAAAATGCCTTGAAAATGCCTTGAAATTTCAAGGCTCAAATCCTCAAGTCCAAGGCTTGAATGTTCAAGGCAAAGGCTTTGAAAAAAGTAGGCCTTAAGGCCAAGGCCGAGCATCAAGGCACTACAACACTGATTAGTACTAGGCATTAGACAGGTCCAGATTTGAGGTAAAGTTAATGCGCTAGCCTAAGCGAGCCCTACCCTAGCACATGTCTTGCCATTAATGGCAGCTAGTTTGATAAATGTTTAAGAATTGGATATATATATAGATCTAAGCCTAGTATAAGGTCTCCGTAACTATGTAAGGGTACCGGTAATTTGACGATGCTAATTCATTCTGAGCAACGCGAATGCTTACGACCGGCACTGGTCGTGGCAAAGTCCACGCGCATGCGTACTCTTAATCCGAAGACGCAAGTTATGAATATTCATATGTTGGTCCAGAACTCGGTGGGAAAAATAATTTCGCGTCCGGGTAGAGGAAGAAAGGCCTCTTCCCCTCATCTCTCAAGCGCTTGATGAGATCCAACTTGTTTCTCCGCTTTTGCAAAACACATTTAGAAAAATCTTCAGATACAAAGATCTTCTTTCCCTTATTCTCCTTCAATTTAGCGATGCATGCCTTAAGAACTCGCTCCTTTATGGTATATGATGTGAAGGCCACATTTATGACCCTTGGGCTTGGATCTGGCTTCTGATCTGGGTATGAGCGCTTTAATGTTGGTGTACGGTGACATCTCTCAAATGTACACCTTTCTGGAGATAAGCCCACAAATCCATGGAGGAAATCCTGCAGTACTTCGATACAGTTTTCTCTAGGGTTTTCCGGCACACCATGAAAAACAAGGTTATTACGACGAGATCTGGGGAGCGTTTCATCAATATTTTCATCCGACAAGTTGTCAGATCTGACATATCTCCATGATTTTGATTGGTTGAGAGGCACTGTTCCTATGGTAACTGTCGGATAAAATGGGACTGTTCGGATAAAACGTCCGACAAGTCCTTTCATGAAACGCCCCCCTGTTCTCTAAATCGTCTATCTTGGCAATCATGTCTTCTCTCTCTGATTTGAGCTTTTTCACTTCCGCCACTACATCATCAAGTTGAATGGCACATGCAAAGATTTTCTCCTCATTCTCAGACACTTTCAGGTTCACTTCATCTAATCTCTCCAGAAGAAGGAACTCCATGCGCTGTTCCAAACGAATGAAGCGAGACTCAAATCGATCGACAAAACTACTGAACCAATGTGGAGGTGGGTCAGATTTCATCTCACCAACACTGTGCTTAGCCGTTCCGACCAGCATCTCCCCTGCAGACGCCGCCGCCGAAACCTCCCCTGGGGCGTTGGCCTGAGTCGCGACAGAATCTTGCACGATAATTTTCCTTGGGGCCGTCAGCTTGGGATTATTCTTTTCAGGAGTGTCTAACTGTCTTTTAGGTCCCATTACTACTCAATATCTGCCACAGATCATCAATCGACAGAAAAATACTTTGCTTACCGCCAGAATCTTCTCTCTGTCAGAATTTTGGTGGAAATTTAGACCAGCATTGTCACATGGCTACTGTCTCATCCCATGGAAAAAGGCGCCCTCCAAGTTAAGTTATATTTTGTTATATCCATGCATATTTCATGTACAATCATTGTAAAAGAAATCAAAATGAAACCACAGAATGACAAAAGAGATTTGATTAAATCTTTTTAATAACTGTATTTATCAGTTTTACATATTCTTTATTTGGTGTCAAGCAGCAGTAGGTAAATAATAAAATAAAAGTCACTCGCCACGTGACATGTATGTTTTCAGAGAATTTATGTATTTTAGGTTACAGCCCGATGGTCCGCGGGTCCGATAGTCCGCGGGTCCGATAGTCCGTGGGTCCGTTAGTCCGCGGGTCCGATAGACTGCGGGTCCGTTAGTCCGCGGGTCCGATAGACTGCGGGTCCGATAGTCCGCGGGTCTGATAGTCCGCGGTGTGTGTAAAATTATGATCAGGATATAGTGAGATCAAATGTCATAAAGAGGTCAAAATGCCAATGATACGAGTACGATGACCTAAAGGACAATCGCCCCCTGACAGCTACTTCAAGGAAAATATTATCCCCATATTTTTATCGTCGAGGACTGTTACCCCCCCCCCCTAAATTTACCCTATAGACGCCAATTACCCCTAGAACGTAGCCTTTAAAATGCCATCGACTTGACGACATGGCGAGATACTTTATCTTGCCATGTCGACTAAATAAGATTATTATGTCCGCATGGCGACATACGTTGTCTTGCCAAGTCCACTTATAAACAGTTATATATCAACATGGCGATATATCGGGATTCTCGCCGGGACTTTTAGTTTTACACTTCACATCTCGCCATGTCGACATATTGACTTGACAATATAGAATATAATGCCAAGTCGAAATAATAAGCTTATTAATTAGACATGGAAAGATAAAGTATCACGCCATATCGTCACTTCGATTGCATTTTCAAGACTCCGTACTAGGGGTAATTATCCGGGCTAATTGTCTGGAGGGTAAATTTCCGGGGGGGGGGGGGGTAACAGTCCCCGGCGTAAAAATATAGGGATAATATTTCCCTTGAAGTAGTTGTCAGGGGATGATTGCCCTAAATGGGTTATTGTTATAGAACCCAGGCGCGGATCCAGGATCAAATTTGACCTGATTTTTGGCGCCCAGGTGTACTTTTTTGAAAAATTGCACCCTCCCTCCCGGCCGGGCTAACTTAAGTGCCTTGAATGCATTTTAAATATCTTATAATCACATTTTTAAGGCAATTAAAGATCACTTTTTAATGTGTTCATGACACAAAAAAATCCATGAATATAAAATATAATGCAACATCAATGGGAGCGCGAAGCGCGAGCGATTTTTTTGGGGGGGTTAAATTTGGTTTAACTTCTCACTAAAGTAGTCCCTACTAGAATATTTAGTGAACGAGAGCTGTAGTTTATTTACTTGTTGTTTTAAAATAGCCTTCAATGATATTAATGATAAGCTCTTGGGAATAATGCAATCTCGAAGCGATCGACTCAATCTCCTCATCAGTGGCGTAGCCGTTATTTATTCAGCAGGGGTACACGGGGGGGGGGGTGGGGGGGGGCTTGTTGAACTTTTGTAGAGGGCACCGAGATAAAAAAAAATAGATGAAATGGGGGGGGGGGTAGATGTTAAAGAAAATATCAAATTTTATTCTTAAAAACACATTGAGGTATCTCACAAGGCCTAAATAAATAATGAGAACGCGAATCGCGATCTGATATTTTTATTTTTCATGTATTTTATCCTAAAAGGCTGAGTCAGGGGTGGGCCGAGCTTCCGCCAATGAATAGGGAGCGGGGGCAATTTTTTTCACCCATATTTTCCCCGATCGGCCGCTAAAAGTTGATTTTTTATTTATTTTTTTTTTGGGGGGGGGGCAAAACGCCCATGTCCTAACGTTCATTTACTAGCTTTTCTTAATAAACAACCTAAATGTGTAATAATCTCATAAGCCCTATGCGAGCTAAAATAATTGAAATTGTATGTATTTGTCCCGAAAATTGAACATTCTGGGCAATGTTTGTGAGCCTGAACAAAATGCGTATGTAACTATTTAATTCAATTCAGCATTTATTTCCAATTCATTAAAATACAAGTTGATATCATGATCATGTACAAACAAAGAGACACTAAAAATTAAAACATTTTATTAAAACATAAATAAATACAAGCGAAAGTGATAATCAAAGTATTGTTGCCAGATCATTGAAACAATATAAGACAAGACGAAAGAAAAATGAATGGTATTTATAATTATCACGAGCGCGACGCGCAAGCAGAAATGTTTAATATGCGTTCTCGCCTGGTCGAAAAGGGACCTGTTAAGGATGTTTTGCAGTTAGCCATTAAGACGATACATATTTCAACGATTAAATAATGCGAGCGCGAACCGCGAGCTGAACATTTTTTATATTCCAACCTAAAAAGATGATATTTCAAACTGCCAACGGGACAGTTGATTCATGTTTTGTCAATCGCGAAAAAGGATGGGTAAGTTTTGGTATCTTCCTCTATTGTCATTAATGCTGCGAGCGCAAAGCCCGAGCAGAAATTTTTTGATATTCTGATCTGAAACTGGATAATTTTAGCACATTTTGAATAAGATCAAGCTGCGCATCTCAATAAACATGCGTGCTGGGCATTCTGAATACATTAATTTTTTTATCATGAAAATCAATAATGCGAGCGCGGAGCGCGAGCTGAAAATAATACTTGGAATTCAGATATGAAATGGGTGAATTTAAGCACCTTTACAGCACAGCGTATATAAGGAAATTGTGAAATGGACGTGGATAGCACTAAATAAATGATGCGAGCGAGAATCGCGAGGCCTAAAATTAAAATTAAAATTATGACTATCTTCTATTTTTCTTCCTAAAACTTTTCGTGTTTTTTTTTCTGAAAAAGGGACAAATTCGTTTTTGGGGGGCAAAAACTTTGCCCCATGGATCGGCCTATGTATATTGAACATCGATTCGGCGCTCCCCTAGTCCAAACATCAATTTGGCGCCCCCTCCCAGTTCAAACATCATTAAAAATGAATTCGCCCCCCCCCCCTGTTCAAATATCAATTCGGCGCCCCATAGTTCGAACGAAATTTTGGCGCCGCCTAGTTCGACATCTCCCTCTTTCTTTTCCCATCTCCTTTTATTTCTCATTTCCTTATTCCCCTCCCTTTCTCTTTTCCTTCTCTCTTTCTTCCCCCCCCCCCCATCTTGCTTTTTCTTTTCTTCTTCTCTTCTTTCCCTTCCTCCTGTCTCTCTCTTTTTTCTTCTGTTCATTTTCCCCTTTTCTTCCTCTTCTTTCTTCTTGTCTTCCTTTCCCCTTTTTCTTTTCTTTTTTCCCATTTTTTTCTTTTCCTCTCTCTTTTCTCGTTTTTCTTCTCTTCGTTTCCCCCTTACTCTCTATTTTTTCTTCTCTTTTTTCCCCTCTTCCTCCCTATCTCTCTCTTTCTTCCCATCTTCCTCTCTTTTTTTTCTTCTCTCTTTCTTTAGCCCTTTTCCTGTCTTCTTTCTTAATAATAATAATTATAATAATTAGTCATTTAATAGCGCATAACACATAGCAATGCATGTCCCTACGCACTTGGATGAAATTAAGGAAAGAAATTAGAAAGTAAGTAAAGAGTGTTGGGCACTGAGTTCATTACAACTTAAACTTATCTAAATCATGAATATGTCGCATATAATTGGGAAGTGCATTCCATAAGACGGAAGAGGCATGTGCAAAGAGTGCTCACCATATGTTTTGGTAACAATGGGAGGAATAGCAAACAGCTGCTTTGTTCTTGATATTAGAGTACGAGTAGTGTGATGTATAAAGTTAATAATTCGGTTGAATATGATGGAGCTATCTCATGGAAGCATTCATATGCAAAAACTAATAATTTGATAGAAATACGAGAATGAACAGGAAGCCAATGTAAGTTTCGTAGTACAGGGGTGATTGATTCATTTTTTCGAGTTTGAGTAACTAACCTTGCAGCAGAGTTTTGGATAGCCTGTAGTTTCTTTATTTGTCGCTGTGGTCATGGGCGGAAATCCCAGGGGGGACAGGGGGGACGTGTCCCCCCTACCAAAAATAGTAGGGGGACACAATATCAAATGTCCCCCCACTATTTTTGGTCTTTTATGATGGAGAAAATGCATCATTCACATTCGAAATAATACATTTTTTTTTACTAAATGACCTTACATTTTTGGTGAAAACCTTTGTTTATTTTTGCTTGTCAAATTTTCAAGAGTGAATAAAATAAAATGAGGGGAAAACTTGGAAAGAATCTTTCCTGTCACTATATAAAATTTTCGCTCGCGCTTCGCGCTCGCATTGTCTGTTAGGTGATTTTTGTCTTACCTGCATAGTAGAGTGAGACTATAGGCGCCGCTTTTCAGACGGCGGCGGCGTCAACATAAAATCTTAGCCGAAGGTTAAGTTTTTGAAATGACAGCATAACTCATAAAGTATATAGACCTAGTTCATGAAACTTGATCATAATAGTGTGGTACGGTATGTCACTGACACAGCTCCCGTAGGACTTGCGTGCCCAAATTTATTTTTTGGTTGTTTTGGCTTCAATAGGGTCCCTTCAGACCAAAAATGATGGGGTTCAAATTTTCAGCCCCCTCCTTCCCTTCGTGGGGAGTCCTTTTTGGCGCCATATTGGCCTGTACAAAGCCCAATATGATAATCCATTGTTTTCAACCTTATTTCCCACTTTTCTTCGCCAATTTTATTTTTAAGTTGCCTGAGGTGTATGAGAATGAATATTTAATGCTGTTGTGATGTCAATGTTTCCTCACTTTTACCATATGGGGGCGGAATTTCTGATAAATGCCCCAAAATAAAATATTATTTTTCCCTTTTTTGGCACTAGAATATGATTAGGACAAAATGATTACAAAATGAAATGAAAGTGTCTTGTTATACAATCCAATAACAGAGGAATATGTCACATGCAATTTATATAATTATTTTTGGTCAATTGATGTAAAAATCAACCCATTTCAGGATTTTATGCAGAGAAAACCTTACTACAACACTAAAGGGCGCCATAACTTATGATAAGCATTTCCCTTTTAAATAATCGAATTCTAGGCACTGTAATTTTATCAATGAATTTGAAAGCTGACACATTTCAAGAGCAATTATTTCCAATGCCAATTCATAGTATAGGCACCTAATTTGTTTTGATTCTACCCCCCGGGGGGGGGGGCTAAATGGTTGCCTTTGGCTTTTTTTTTTCTATTCAAATGTTTTTAAGGGTTAAGAAGTATATTGGGAAAATTTACAAGGACAGCAAGTGGTCTCGTGCACAGAAATCCAAGATGACTTCCAAAAATGGAGTTTAAAATGGCTGTTGATACTTTAAATGGACATAGCACATTTTATATCAACCTGAGATAGATGGAATTGGTGTCTAGACCATGGTTTTAATGATCAAAATTGGGACAAGAATTTTCAACATTCCGGGACTGTCAGTGGTCCGGTATGTTAAAAAACCCAAGATGGCTTCCAAAAATTGAGTTTGAAATTGCTGTTGGTGCTTGAAAAACAGATATAGTTTGTTCAATATCCGGAAATATAAATTGTTGTGTCTACCATGGTAAAATGGGTCAAATAATACATAAGAATAAGTTACAAGGAGAGTCGTTGGTCGAGTATGTTAAACAATGGAGTATAAAATAGCCACTGTTATTTACAAATGGACATGTAATATCCATCAAGGATATGGTTTTGATGTCTAAACCATGATTTTTAAAGTCAGAAAATTAGTTACAAGCGTTCGAGCGTTGTGGCCCAGTGGATTAGTTTTACTTTTGACTTTGAAAGGGTCGTGGTTTCAAATCCCAGCCATGTCATAATTTCATTCTGCAAAAAAATTATCCACATTGTGCTGCACTCAACCCAGGTGAGGTAAATGGGTACCCGGTAAGAAGAAATTCCTTGAATGCTTGAGCGCCTAGGCAGCCCATTTAAAGCAGGGGTAATAATAATAGCAGGGCCCGCTGGGAGAACAGTTTTAGAACTGAAGTGGCTTCCCTAGGTAAATATACCTATATTACTAATATTATCATATTATAACAAGGACTGTCAGTGGTCTATGTCGAAAAATCAAAGATGGTGTCAAGACATCTGAGTCTAAAGTGACTGCTGTTACTTAAAAATTGACATAGTTCATTTAAAATCCACCAAGGACATATGATTTTGGTGTCCACTCAATGGTTTCATGATTAAAATGATACTTTCGACTGGTTACAAAGATATGCACTGGTCCATTTTGCCAAAAAATCCAAGAAAGTTTTCAAAATGGCATTAAAAATGATTCCTAAAACTCATTAATAATGGTCAGAGTTTAATCTGTGAGGAATAATTTTGGTGTCTACATGGTGGTATAAAGGGTCAGATAATACATTTGACAAATAACAAGGATATTTAGTTTTCCATTTTGTCCAAAATCCATGGTAGATTAAAACATTTCATCAAATGGGTGCTATTACAAACTCATGAATCAATATGATAACTTATCACATACATTTAAGTGTAGGCACCAAAATATTTCTCACATGTTGATATTGAGTGAATGATGTAGCCACTAGTAACAATAGTCATTTTTAGAACCCATTTTTGAAAGCCAACTTGGATTTTAAGGCAAAATGGAAAACTGCATAATAATTGTAACCAGTCCTTAATAAAAGTTTTTAACAAATAAAATACTAGCGTAGACACCAAAATAATAGCCCAAGGTATATGTTTAATGTTCTATATCCACTTTTAAGTAACATCAGTCATTGAAGCAATCTTGGATTTTTTGACAAAGTTGACACCCGACTGTTCTTTCAACTTGAAACAATATACTTGATCCTTTAAACTCTAGTGTAGACATCAAAATGAAATCCACAATGTGCATTTCTAATTAAATATGTCTACTTTTAAGAACCACAGTCAATTTAGACCCTGCATTTTGGAGGCCATATCGCATATTTGACATACCAGACCACTAACTGCCCCTATTAACTTGTCCTAATGTCTTATTTGACCCTTAAAACCATTGATTTAGACACCAAAATTAGATCTCCCAGGCCGATATGAAATGAACTATGTCCGCTTTAAGTATCAACAGCCATTGTAAGATCACATTTTGGAATTCATCTTTGATTTATGGACATACCAGACCACTGACTGCCCCTGCCTTATCCTTATATATATTACTTGACCCAAACCAGTGGTTTAAAGTTAAACATCGAAATCACATTTCCCTGGACGATATGACATCAGCCATGTCTGCTTTAAGTTTAGCAGCAGCCATTTCAAAATATTTTTTTTGAAGCCATCATGGATTTTTGGACCCAACAGACCACTCACTGTCCTTGTAAGTTTTTCCAATTTACTACTTCACCCTTAAAATCATTGAATGGCAACTACATTGTGGATTTTTAGTACACGGCAGCCATTTTTGATACCATCTTGGATTTTCCAGGTATCCTGGGGTCCTTATATTCACTCTACCCCGTTTCAACAAATTATTTTACCTCCTACACCATGGAGCATGAAACCAATTAGGATCCTCGGGTGGATAGAGAGTGAGTCGTATTTATTAATTTTCAGTGAATGGTTGCCATCTTGGATACTATCTTGAAAATAACCACTTTCCCTGATGCGGATTATGGTAGATTTTTAGTATATAATTCCTGAGGTCAAATAGTACTAAAAAGTGTGAAAAACAATTTGTTGCATTTTTTCCGAGTAAGGATATTTTTGATGTACATTGAATAGTCTATAGGCCCTACCTTCGAAATTGAGGCACAATGCATGTTTGTAAGTTCGGAAGTTCTACAAATCTTGTGAAGGTCAATTAATAAAACATCCCATATTATTTCAATAATGATTATGTGCATGTGTGTGCGTGTGTGGGGAGGGGGGCATAAAAACATACTTTATGTGTTTCTTTCTGTCTATCGGTAATTGGAAATTAGCCGAGATGTATATAATTGACAATTCGAATAGAAGTCCTTTAGTTGTAAATTGTACTCTCGAACGAGTGGCTGAATGGTGAAAGTTGTATGCCAGTCAGTTGGGGGGGGGGGGGGGTAGTGGATATGGTTGGTATGATGCTCGTTTAACTGGAAGTCTTCAGATATAAGCATTCTAGCTGTATAGGGATGATAAAATACCATAAATCATTTTATAACCAGGCGCAAAATTGTTAATACACCTGATTTTTTGGGGTCTTGATATAGGTGACCCCCCCCCCTCGGGCAGTGGGTGAGGGTGGGGAAAATTGGAACCCTTTCACTTCCTGATAGATTGGACCCAAGTGAATCCAACATGAAAAAAAAAAAAAATTTGTGGCAAAAGTCCTACAGGAGCTGTGTCATGAAATACCGTACCACACTAATATCATCATGATAAGTTATGGCGCCCTCTAGTGTTGTAGTATGGTTTTCACTGCATAAAATCCTGAAATGGGGTTGATTTTTACATCAATTGACCAAAAATAATCATGTAAATTACATGTGATATATTCTTCTGTTATTGGACTGTATAATAAGACATATGCATTTCATTTTGTAATCTTTTTGTCCTAATTGTAGTGCCAAAAAAAGGGGGAAAATTACATTTTCGGGGTAATATTTTACAATTTTGGGGCATTTTTCGCAAAATCCGCCCCCATATGGTAAAAGTGAAAAAACATTGACATCACAACATTATCAAATATTCATTCTCATACATCTCAGACAACTTAAAAATGAAATCGGCGAAGAAAAAGTGAGAAATAAGGTTGACAACAATGAATTATCCTATTGGGATTTGTACAGGCAAATATGGCGCCAAAAATGACCCCCCACGAAGGGAAGGAGGGGGCTGAAAATTTGAACCCCATCATTTTTGGTCTAAAGGGACCCTATTGAAGCCAAAAAAAAAAAAAAAACAATTTTGGCAAACAAATCCTACGGGATAACACACAATACCGCACTTATAAAGTTAATCAAGTATTACTACACATCCTAGCTAAGTTTCAGGTCACATGACTCAGGTCAAAGGTCATTTAGGGTCAATGAACTTAGACCATGTGGGGGGAATCAACATCAAAATCTCAACATAAGGTTAAGTTTTTGAAATGTCATCATAACTTAGAAAATATATGGACCTAGTTCATGAAACTTGGACAAAAGTATATCAAGTATTACTGAACATCTTGCTTGAGTTTCAAGTCACATGACCAAGTTCAAAGGTCATTTAGGGTCAATGAACTTTGGCCAAATTGGGGGTATACGTTGAATTATAACTTTGGAAGTTTATGGATCTGATTCATGAAACTTGGACATAAGAGTAACCAAGTATCACTGAACATTCTGTGCAAATTTTAGGTCACATGGATCACATGATCAAGGTCAAATGTCAATGAACGTAGTATTGTGTCATTATATGAATGGTGTTTTTTGTGAATAATCATTTTATAGTAGTTTTCAAAGTCAGCTCTGCTGCTATATTAAATCGCGTGATGCAGGTGAGACAGCCAGAGGCGTTCCACTTGTTCAATATGGAGCTTAAATATCATGTTTGGAAGTCAATATACATTATACATTTCACCTCGGAAATCGAACTTTCGTTATTTTGTGTGATTTAGAAACGGATTAAAAAAAAAGGGATCTATAAAAGTTACAGCTTTATGGTCTGAATATTGACATGTTCTACTCGCTCTAAAGCGCTCGCAAAATTCGATTTATTCAGTACCTATTATTTGTGTGTATTCCATCTAAATTGAAAATATCCCTTTTCAAGTCTGATTGTCAAAACGTAGCAGATAATGCTACTCGTATTTTGATTGGCGATTGATGTATGTCTCAATATTGATTTTCATGACAGTTTATCAAAGATTTTGGCTCGCGATTTGCGCTCGCATTGATGGTTAAAAATATTTCAACTGATGCATTATATTCCTAATTACAAAAAGTGCTTGAAATGTCCAGTTTTCAGGCCATAATATCATCAGATATCTCGCCCGCATTATGCATTAATAAATAAGATATCAATCTAATGATTAAATTGTCCCTTTTGTTTCATCTCGCGCTTAGTAAGAGGAATAGGAAGATAGTCATCATTTTCATATGACTTGTTGTCAGGAAAGAAATTTAATTATAAAATGTTTCAGTTTAAACATGTGTTCAACATACTTGTCCAGGTTAGGGTTGTCTTGTAGACAAGCATATACATACGTTTTGAATATTTTAAAGGCAAGCGTTGGAAACGTTTGATACCCCCCCCCCTTTATAATACAAGTGTACCAGGTTGATGCCATATTTCGTATTAGGTATACTATAAGCATTTTCATACAGGTGTCATAAATAGCCAATGCAGTGCTCTAGCATTTATGAATGTAGTTGACAGATGCACAGGAAGTGTCTTTTATTAATAAGAATGTGTTGCTTTATGCACAACTGTTATTTGAAATTCTTTGAATTACTTTATAGAAGTTTTACAGTTAGTCCTAGTAACGGTAGGGTATATGAGGAGGTTAATTTAAGTAATTCAGGGAGAACCACCTAAGCTAGAATAGACTACAGATGTTCGTATAGGCAGTCTAAGTTAAAACTGAGGGACTACGTCGGTGACGAGATAACGACCCCAGCTGACACCGGTTCTCCACCGACATGATTCGACACAATATATGTCATCATTGGGGGCTCGATCTCGTCCACTAATTCGTTGAAGCCACATCTTTGATCTGAGGGCTACTCATGGAGGGGCAACACAGTCTGCGGAGGCCGAGTGGAAGATACATCGCTAGCTGCGGAGGCCAGGAACTGGACCGACCACCAGGGCCGAGTGGGGCATGTCAGGCCAGATGAGATGATGGGGGCTAGAATCAACGATTATCGTTAAGTTAAGTTGTATTTTGTTATATCTATGTATATTTTCATGTACAAATTATTGTAAAACCATCAAAAGAGAACATCAGAAAGATTGAAGAGATATGATTAAATCTTTTTAATAACTGTATTCATCAGTTCTACGTATTCTTTATTTGGTGTCAAGCAGCAGTAAGTAAATAATAAAAAAAAAGTCACTTCCCACGTGACACTTTTCCTAAGGATGTCCCGGTCCTATGTCAAAACTCAAATAATAATGAAATATTAAGTGTGATCCATATCCACCTCACAATTTTCCTGCAAAGTGCATGAAATATATAGCTGAAATTGGCTCCTTTTTTCAGATTGGAATATCAAATAGTTTAAGCTCGCGCTTCGCGCTCGCTGATAGATGTGTAAAATGCCGAGATTCTAGGTCTAAATCCGAAACACGCTCATGTTTATTTAGATATTCAATTTTTTTTTCTATTTAAATCATTATCCAGTTTCAGATTTAAATATCAAAAATTTTCTGCTCGCGCTTTGTGCTCGCATTATTAATGTAGAAAGATCCCCTATTACTCATCCTTTGCATGATTTACAAAACATTAGTGTCCCGTTTTTAGGTCTAAATCTCGATTTTTTCTGCTCACGCTTCGCTTACATCAATTGTTTAGTTATATAGCTACCCTGTTCACGATTACAAAAATTGATTAAAATTTTCGATTCTTCTTGAAAAAATGTCAACAATTTTAAGCTCGCGATTCGCGCTGGCAATGATTGTTGAAATATGTAACGTCTTCGTGGCTAAGTGCAAGCAGCCTTTAACAAGTACCCTTTTCGATCATTTCAAATTAAACGTATAAGAACATTTTCTGGCTGCATTTTGCACTCGCTTTATTAATGTAAGGACCGGGTGTAAGAAAGAACCCCTAATTACTCATCCTTTTCATGATTTACAAAACATGAATAGAGTGTCTCGTTCTTAGGTCTAAATCTCAAAACTTTCCGCTCGCGCTTCGCATCAATTGTTTAGTTATATACCTATTATATGTTTAAGTTACCAAAAGTGCTTAGAATTTCCAGTCTTTAGGTACAAATTTCAAAAAATTTCAGCTCGCGCTTTGCACTCGCATTATTTGATTGTTGAAATATGTAACGTCTTCATGACTAATTGCAAGCAGTCTTTAACAAGTACCTTTTTCATCAGTTAACCTCTGCTCGCACTTCGCGGTCGTAGTAAATATTTAGTTGTATATACATCTTTTTCAGGATAACAAACATTGCCCAAAATGTTCAAATTTTAGGGAAAAAAATACATAAATTTTCCCAAAAAATATACATAAAAAAGTTTCAGCTTCGCGCTCGCATTATATAAATAAGGGCAATGATATCATATATTTATGTTAATTTATAAGAATAAAGCTAAAAAGTGACCATGAGGACTACTCCTTCAATGAAACAGACAAAAAATACCTTCGAGCGGCCGATCGGGGATTAACATATGGCTGAAAATGTTTTCGCCCCCCCCCCGAAGGCTGGATCAGCCCGTTGTCCCCCCCCCCCTACATTTCGGGACAGATTTCCGCCCATGGCTGTGGTAAACCGAAAATTAGGCTGTTACAGAAATCAATATGACAGAGAACAAATGCATGTTTCCTATATCCAATTTCCTATAAAGAGCGTATGATGCAGTGCGACATTTATGTGATATAAAGTTCTCAAATGTCATCCGTGAGTCAAAGATTGCCCTTAGATTTCTACATGATTTGCTACTACGAATTGATGTTTCATCAATATCTAAACTCTGTATTGGGGTTGTTTCTCGTAAACGTGATATAATATGAAGGAATACTGTTTTACTACGGTTCAGTTTAAGACTACTCGTTTTAGACCATTGTTTGATTGCTTGCATACAATGCAACATTTCAGTGGTAGGGTCATAATTACTCGATCTCGGGAAAGAAACATAAAGTTGCGTATCATCTGCATAAAACATCTTTTGGATATGATTTCCATAAATTATGGATTCCAATGGAGAAATATAGAGTGTAAACAAAGTCGGTCCTAATACTGATCCTTGCGGAACGCCTTGATTGAAAGGGTAGGTGGATGATCGTTCATTCCCAGTAACCACACGGTAACTATACCATCATATAATTGTTTAAAGATGAGAGTGGGGTCAGCTGAAATTCATGACCTGAATGTAAGAATATTTTGCCGTCATTGATTGACTTTATCACATAATTTATTTCCATTTCCTATCTTATTGATTCTGGGGAAAAGCAATTAGTTCACATTTTTTTTATATTAATTTAAGGGGAAATTGCAAATGATCATGGTCTCAGAAGTAAACCACTGTCCCCTTCCATTTATGCATAATTATTTGAAAAATCCCAGGCTATATATTATTATTTTTAAAATTTCCTTATTATTTGTTTATGAACAGGTTGATTATCAGAACTGAATTCAGAGCTGCTCCTGAATTATTGCAATAAGAAATTCAGAATGAGGACGTTGCTGTTCATCTCAAATTTCACCGCTTCAGGAAAGCAGATTTGCTTTTTCAGGTAGAGATGTTTGTGGCTATCCTGACTGGACTTCTATCAATTCTTCATGCCAACCCTAAGGATTGTGGTCTTACTGCATGAGACTCCGTCAATATCAAACAAGACATTCAGTGGTGAAGCACTTGGTGAAGAAATACCCAATGACTAAGATATTTTGACAGTAAATAATCTAAAATTCTATTGAATATATCTAAATCTCAAAAGCAAATCCTCGTAAGCAAGGAACAACAAAAAAATTAAAAGGTCCATCAATAACGAATGTATTCAACAGTGTTCTCTTCTTTTTTTGTGCACAGATCAATCAATCTTTTCAATTTCAATCAGGGATGTAGTAAAGGCTGGCCTCAAGTTCACATTTTGCCGGCCTTGGCCTGGGTCACTGTACAGAATATATGGGTCTGAGAAGGTTCTCTCAATCTACTGAAATAGTGTGTTTTAAAGCAAATTGAAAATGAAAACTAAAATATATTTATTGGGCATGTTATTAATTAAAGTTTGTATTTAGTGCAAGCCTTCACGAGGATAAATTTATCATAATTTCAAGGCTGCATGAAGATAAATTTATCTTAATTTCAAGGCACCAAAAGACTGATTAGAGAGTAGACTCAGATGAAGTGATGTCGATCAAATACTAACAGTAAAGATCACTGGAATGCAGTAACAATGGATGAAAGTAAAATGAAATTAAAGTAAACAGCCTTTGGGAGTGATATGACACTCTTGACAACGAAAAGATACAAAATAAAAATCAACACCAGTTTACATCTCTTTCAAGGTTTTTGATGAAGTAAAAAAAAACAGTAATACACTACAACGTGTTAAGTCAACCAACGACGTGCAACTTTCCATCTCGAGCTCTGAAGCCCACCCTGTCCGGGTAAAGGAAGAAAGGCCTCTTCCCCTCATCTCTCAAGCGCTTGATGAGATCCAACTTGTTTCTCCGCTTTTGCAAAACACATTTAGAAAAATCTTCAGATACAAAGATCTTCTTTCCCTTATTCTCCTTCAATTTAGCGATGCATGCCTTAAGAACTCGCTCCTTTATGGTATATGATGTGAAGGCCACATGTATGACCCTTGGGCTTGGATCTGGCTTCTGATCTGGGTATGAGCGCTTTGATGTTGGTGTACGGTGACATCTCTCAAATGTAGACTTTTCTGGAGATAAGCCCACAAATCCATGGAGGAAATCCTGCAGTACTTCGATACAGCTTTCTCTAGGGCTTTCCGGCACACCATGACAAACAAGGTTATTACGACGAGATCTGTTCTCTAAATCGTCTATCTTGGCAATCATGTCTTCTCTCTCTGATTTGAGCTTTTTCACTTCTGCCCCCTCTGCCACTACATCATCAAGTTGAATGGCACATGCAAAGATTTTCTCCTCATTCTCAGACACTTTCAGGTTCACTTCATCTAATCTCTCCAGAAGAAAGAACTCCATGCGCTGTTCCAAACGAATGAAGCGAGACTCAAATCGATCGACAAAACTAATAAACCAATGTGGAGGTGGGTCAGATTTCGTCTCACCAACACTGTGCTTAGCCGTTCCGACCAGCATCTCCCCTGCAGACGCCGCCGCCGAAACCTCCCCTGGGGCGTTGGCCTGAGTCGCGACAGAATCTTGCACGATAATTTTCCTTGGGGCCGTCAGCTTGGGATTATTCTTTTCATGAGTGTCTAACTGTCTTTTAGGTCCCATTACTACTCAATATCTGCCACAGATCATCAATCGACAGAAAAATACTTTGCTTACCGCCAGAATCTTCTCTCTGTCAGAATTTTGGTGGAAATTTTGACCAGCATTGTCACATGGCTACTGTCTCATCCCATGGAAAAAGGCGCCCTCCAAGTTAAGTAATATTTTGTTATATCCATGCATATTTCATGTACAATCATTGTAAAAGAAATCAAAATGAAACCACAGAATGACAAAAGAGATTTGATTAAATCTTTTTAATAACTGTATTTATCAGTTTTACGTATTCTTTATTTGGTGTCAAGCAGCAGAAGGTAAATAATAAAATAAAAGTCACTCGCCACATGACATGTACGTTTTCAGAGAATTTATGTATTTTAGGTTACAGCCCGATGGTCCGCGGGTCTGATAGTCCGCGGGTCCGATAGTCCGCGGGTCCGTTAGTCCGCGGGTCCGATAGACCGCGCGTCCTATAGTCCGCGGGTCCGTTAGTCCGCGGGTCTGATAGTCCGCGGTGTGTGTAAAATTATGATCAGGATATAGTGAGATCAAATGTCATAGAGAGGTCAAAATGCCAATGATACGAGTACATGGGGTTCTATTACGATGACCCAAAGGACAATCGCCCCTGACAGCTACTTCAAGGAAAATATTATCCCCATATTTTTATCGTCGGGGACTTTTACCCCCCCCCCTAAATTTACCCTATAGACGCCAATTACCCCTAGAACGTAGCCTTTAAAATGCCATCGACTTGACGACATGGCGAGATACTTTATCTTGATATGTCGACTAAATAAGATTAGTATGTCCGCATGGCGAGATACGTTGTCTTGCCAAGTCCACTTATAAAAAGTTATATATCAACATGGCGATATATCGGGATTCTCGCCGGGACTTTTAGTTTTACACTTCACATCTCGCCATGTCGACATATAGACTTGACAAGATAGAATATAATGCCAAGTCGAAATAATAAGCTTGTTAATTAGACATGGAAAGATAAAGTATCACGCCATATCGTCACTTCGATTGCATTTTCAAGGCTCCGTACTAGGGGTAATTATCCGGGCTAATTGTCTGGAGGGTAAATTTCCGGGGGGTAACAGTCCCTGGCGTAAAAATATAGGGATAATATTTCCCTTGAAGTAGTTGTCAGGGGATGATTGCCCTAAATGGGTTATTGTTATAGAACCCAGGCGCGGATCCAGGATCAAATTTGACCTGATTTTTGGCGCCCAGGTGTACTTTTTTGAAAAATTGCACCCTCCCTCCCGGCCGGGCTAACTTAAGTGCCTTGAATGCATTTTAAATATCTTATAATCACATTTTTAAGGCAATTAAAGATCACTATTTTAATGTGTTCATGACAAAAAAAAAAATCCATGAATATGAAATATAATGCAACATCAATGGGAGCGCGAAGCGCGAGCGATTTTGGGGGGGGGGTTTCAATTTGGTTTAACTTCTCACTAAAGTAGTCCCTACTAGAATATTTAGTGAACGAGAGCTGTAGTTTATTTACTAGTTGTTTTAAAATAGCCTTCAATAATATTAATGATAACCTCTTGGGAATAATGCAATCTCGAAGCGATCGACTCAATCTCCTCATCAGTGGCGTAGCCGTTATTTATTCAGCAGGGGTACACGGGGGGGGGGGGCTTGTTGAACTTTGGTAGAGGGCACCGAGAAAAAAAATGAAATGGGGGGGGGGTAGATGTTAAAGAAAATATTAAATTTTATTCTTAAAAACACATTGAGGTATCTCACAAGGCCTAAATAAATAATGAGAACGCGAATCGCGATCTGATATTTTTATTTTTCATGTATTTTATCCTGAAAGGCTGAGTCAGGGGCGGACCCAGCTTCCGCCAATGAATAAGGAGCGGGGGCAATTTTTTTCACCCATATTTTCCCCGATCGGCCGCTGAAAGTTTATTTTTATTTTTATTTTTATTTATTTTTTTTTTTTGGGGGGGGGGCAAAACGCCCATGTCCTAACGGTCATTTACTAGCTTTACTTAATAAGCAACCTAAATGTGTAATAATCTCATAAGCCCTATGCGAGCTAAAATAATTGAAATTGTATGTATTTTGTCTCGAAAATTGAACATTCTTGGCAATGTTTGTGAGCCTGAACAAAATGCGTATGTAACTATTTAATTCAATTCAGCATTTATTTCCAATTCATTAAAATACAAGTTGATATCATGATCATGTACAAACAAAGAGACAATGAAAATTAAAACATTTTATTAAAACATAAATAAATACAAGCGAAAGTGATAATCAAAATATTGTTGCCAGATCATTGAAACAATATAAGACAAGACGAACGAAAAATGAATGGTATTTATAATTATCACAAGCGCGACGCGCGAGCAGAAATGTTTAATATGCGTTCTCGCCTGGTCGAAAAGGGACCTGTTAAGGATGTTTTGCAGTTAGCCATTAAGACGATACATATTTCAACTATTAAATAATGCGAGCGCGAGCTGAACATTTTTTATATTCCAACCTAAAAAGATGATATTTCAAACCCCCAACGGGACACTTGATTCATGTTTTGTCAATCATGAAAAAGGATGGGTAAGTTTTGGTATCTTCCTACATTGTCATTAATACTGCGAGCGCAAAGCCCGAGCAGAAAATTTTTGATATTCTGATCTGAAACTGGATAATTTTAGCACATTTTGAATAAGATCAAGCTGCGCATCTCAATAAACATGCGCGCTGGGCATTCTGAATACATTTCATTTTTTATCATGAAAATCAATAATGCGAGCGCGGAGCGCGAGCTGAAAATAATACTTGGAATTCAGATATGAAATGGGTGAATTTAAGCACCTTTACAGCACGGTGTATATAAGGAAATTGTGAAATGGACGTGGATAGCACTAAATAAATGATGCGAGCGCGAATCGCGAGGCCTAAGGACATTTTGTCATCATATAAAAATTATGACTATCTTTTATTCTTCTTCCTAAAACTTTTCGCGTTTTTTTTTCTGAAAAAGGGACAAATTCGTTTTTTGGGGGCAAAAAATTTGCCCCCTGGATCGGCCTATGTATATTGAACATCGATTCGGCGCTCCCCTAGTTCGAACATCAATTTGGCACCCCCTCCCAGTTCAAACATCATTAAAAATTAATTCGCCCCCCCCCCTCCTTGTTCAAATATCAATTCGGCGCCCCATAGTTCGAACGAAATTTTGGCGCCGCCTAGTTCGACATCTCCCTCTTTCTTTTACCATCTCCTTTTATTTCTCATTTCCTTATTCCCCTCCCTTTCTCTTTTCCTTCTCTCTTTCTTTCCCCCCTCTTCTTTTTTCTTTTCCTTCCTCCTGTCTCTCTCTTTTTTCTTCTCTTCATTTTCCCCTTCTCTTCCTCTTCTTTCTTGTCTTCCTTTCCCCTTTTTCTTCTCTTTTTTCCCCATATTTTCTTTTCCTCTCTCTTTTCTCGTTTTTCTTCTCTTCGTTTCCTCCTTACTCTCTATTTTTTCTTCTCTTTTTTCCCCTCTTTCCCCCTCTCTCTCTCTTTCTTCTTAGCTTCCTCTCTATTTTTTCCCCCTTTTCTCTATTTCTTTAGCCCTTTTCCTGTCTTCTTTCTTAATAATAATAATTATAATAATTAGTCCTTTAATAGCGCATAACACATAGCAATGCATGTCCCTACGCACTTGGATGAAATTAAGGAAAGAAATTAGAAAGTAAGTAAAGAGTGTTGGGCCCTGAGTTCATTACAACTTAAACTTATCTAAATCATGAATATTTCTCATAAAATTGGGAAGTGCATTCCATAAGACGGAAGAGGCATGTGCAAAGAGTGCTCACCATATGTTTTGGTAACAATGGGAGTAATAGCAAACAGCTGATTTGTGCTTGATATTAGAGTACGAGTAGTGTGATGTATTAAGTTAATAATTCGGTTGAATATGATGGAGCTGTCTCATGGAAGCATTCATATGCAAAAACTAATAATTTGATAGAAATACGAGAATGAACAGGAAGCCAATGTCAGTTTCGTAGTACAGGGGTGATTGATTCATATTTTCGAGTTTGAGTAACTAACCTTGCAGCAGAGTTTTGGATAGCCTGTAGTTTCTTTATTTGTCGCTGTGGTCATGGGCGGAAATCCCAGGGGGGACAGGGGGGACGTGTCCCCTCAACCAAAAATAGTAGGGGGGACGCAATATCAAATGTCCCCCCACTATTTTTGTTTTTTTATGATGGAGAAAATGCATCATTCACATTCGAAATAATACATTTTTTGGGACTAAATGACCTTACATTTTTAGTGAAAACCTTTGTTTATTTTTGCTTGTCAAATTTTTAAGAGTGAATAAAATAAGATGAGGGGAAAACTTGGAAAGAATATTTCATGTCATTATACACAATTTTGGCTCGCGCTTTGCGCTCGCATTGTCTGTTAGGTGATTTTTGTCTTACCTGCATAGCAGAGTGAGACTATAGGCACCGCTTTTCAGACGGCGGCGGCGTCAACATCAAATCTTAGCCGAAGGTTAAGTTTTTGAAATGACAGCATAACTCATAAAGTATATAGACCTAGTTCATGAAACTTGAGCATAATAGTGTGGTACGGTACGTCACTGACACAGCTCCCGTAGGACTTGCGTGCCCAAATTGATTTTTTTGGTTGTTTTGGCTTCAATAGGGTCCCCTCAGACCAAAAATGATGGGGTTCAAATTTTCAGCCCCCTCCTTCCCTTCGTGGGGGGTCCTTTTTGGCGCCATATTGGCCTGTACAAAGCCCAATAGGATAATCCATTGTTTTCAACCTTATTTCTAACTTTCTTCGCCAATTTTATTTCTAAGTTGTCTGAGGTGTATGAGAATGAATATATAATGCTGTTGTGATGTCAATGTTTCCTCACTTTTACCATATGGGGGCGGAATTTCTGATAAATGCCCCAAAATTGTAAAATATTACCAATAAAATATTATTTTTCCATTTTTTGGCACTAGAATTAGGACAAAAGGATTACAAAATGAAATGAATATGTTTTGTTATACAATACAATAACAGAGGAATATGTCACATGCAATTTATATCATTATTTTGGGTCAATTGGTGTAAAAATCAACCCATTTCAGGATTTTATGCAGAGAAAACCTTACTACCTTATTTTTGTTTTCTATTCAAAGGTTTTTAAGGGTTAAGAAGTATATTGGGAAAATTTACAAGGACAGCAAGTGGTCTCGTGCCCGGAAATCCAAGATGACTTCCAAAAATTGAGTTTAAAATGGCTGTTGATACTTTAAATGGACATAGCACAATTTTATATCAACCTGAGATAGATGGAATTGGTGTCTAGACCATGGTTTCAATGATCAAAATTGGGACAAGAATTTTCAACATTCCGGGACTGTCAGTGGTCTGGTATGTTAAAAAACCCAAGATGGCTTCCAAAAATTGAGTTTGAAATTGCTGTTGGTGTTTGAAAAACAGATATAGTTTGTTCAGTATCCGGAAATATGAATTTTTGTGTCTACCATGGTAAAGTGGGTCAAATAATGCATAAGAATAAGTTACAAGGAGAGTCGTTGGTCGAGTATGTTAAACAATGGAGTATAAAATAGCCATTGTTATTTACAAATGGACATGTAATATCCATCAAGGATATGGTTTTGATGTCTAAACCATGATTTTTAAAGTCAGAAAATTAGTTACAAGCGTTCGAGCGTTGTGGCCCAGTGGATTAGTTTTACTTTTGACTTTGAAAGGGTCGTGGGTTAAAATCCCAGCCATGGCATAATTTCCTTCTGCAAAAAAATTATCCACATTGTGCTGCACTCAACCCAGGTGAGGTAAATGGGTACCCGGTAAGAATAAATTCCTTGAATGCTTGAGCGCCTAGGCAGCCCATTTAAAGCAGGGGTAATAATAATAGCAAGGCCCGCTGGGAGAACAGTTTTAGAACTGAAGTGGCTTCCCTAGGTAAATATACCTATATTATTAATATTATCATATTATAACAAGGACTGTCAGTGGTCTATGTCGAAAAATCCAAGATGGCGTCAATAAATCTGAGTCTAAAGTGACTGCTGTTACTTAAAAATGAACAAAGTTCATTTAAAATCCACCAAGGACATATGATTTTGGTGTCCACTCAATGGTTTCATGATTAAAATGATACTTTCGACTGGTTACAAAGATATGCACTGGTCCATTTTGCCTAAAAAGCCAAGAAAGTTTTCAAAATGGCATCTAAAATGATTCCTAAAACTCATTAATAATGGTCGGAGTTTATACAATATTAATCTGCGAGGAATAATTGTGGTGTCTACATGGTGGTATAAAGGGTCAGATAATACATTTGACAAATAACAAGGATATTTAGTTTTCCATTTTGTCCAAAATCCATGGTAGATTAAAACATTTCATCAAATGGGTGCTATTATAAACTCATGAATCAATATGATAACTTATCACATACATTTAAGTGTAGGCACCAAAATATTTCTCACATGTCGATATTGAGTGAATGATCTATCCACTAGTAACAATAGTCATTTTTAGAACCCATTTTTGAAAGCCAACTTGGATTTTAAGGCAAAATGGAAAACTGCATAATCATTGTAACCAGTCCTTAATAAAAGTGTTTAACACTTGAAATACTAGTGTAGACACCTAAATAATAGCCAAAGGTGTATGTTTAATGTTCTATATCCACTTTTAAGTAACATCAGTCATTGAAGCAATCTTGGATTTTTTGACAAACTTGACACCCGACTGTTCTTTCAACTTGACACAATATACTTGATCCTTTAAACTCTAGTGTAGACATCAAAATCAAATTCACAATGTGCATTTCTAATTAAATATGTCTACTTTTAAGAACCACAGTCAATGTAGACCCTGCATTTTGGAGGCCATATCGCATATTTGACATACCAGACCACTAACTGCCCCTATTAACTTGTCCTAATGTCTTATTTGACCCTTAAAACCATTGGTTTAGACACCAAAATTATATCTCCCAGGCCGATATGAAATGAACTATGTCCGCTTTAAGTATCAACAGCCGTTGTAAGATCAAATTTTGGAATTCATCTTTGATTTATGGACATACCAGACCACTGACTGCCCCTGCCTTATCCTTATCTATATTACTTGACCCAAACCAGTGGTCTAAAGTTAAACATCAAAATCACATTTCCCTGGACGATATGACATCAGCCATGTCTGCTTTAAGTTTAGCAGCAGCCATTTCAAAATATTTTTTTTGAAGCCATCATGGATTTTTGGACCCAACAGACCACTCACTGTCCTTGTAACTTTTTCCAATTTACTACTTCACCCTTAAAATCATTGAATGGCAACTACATTGTGGATTTTTAGTACACGACAGCCATTTTTGATGCCATCTTGGGTTTTCCAGGTATCCTGGGGTCCTTATATTCACTCTACCCCGTTTCAACAAATTATTTTACCTCCTACACCATGGAGCATGAAACCAATTAGGATCCTCGGGTGGATAGAGAGTGAGTCGTATTTATTAATTTTCAGTGAATGGTTGCCATCTTGGATACTACTTGAAAATAACCACTTTCCCTGATGCGGATTTTGGTAGATTTTTAGTATATTATTCCTGAGGTCAAATAGTACTAAAAAGTGTGAAAAACAATTTGTTGCATTTTTTCCGAGTAAGGATATTTTTGATGTACATTGAATAGTCTATAGGCCCTACCTTCGAAATTAAGTCACAATGCATGTTTGTAAGTTCGGAAATTCTATAAATATTGTGAAGGTCAATTAATAAAACATCCCATATTATTTCAATAATGATAATGTGCATGTGTGTGCGTGTGTGGGGGGGGGGCATTAAAACATACTTTATGTGTTTCTTTCTGTCTATCGGTAATTGGAAATTAGCCGAGATGTATATAATTGACAATTCGAATAGAAGTCCTTTAGTTGTAAATTGTACTCTCGAACGAGTGGCTGAATGGTGAAAGTTGTATGCCAGTCAGTTGGGAGGGGGGGGGGGTAGGGGATATGGTTGGTAGGATGCTCGTTTAACTGGAAGTCTTCAGATATAAGCATTTTAGCTGTCTAGGGATGATAAAATACCATAATTCATTTTTTAACCAGGCGCAAAATTGTTAATACACCTGATTTTTGGGGGTCTTGATATAGGTGACCCCCCCCCCCTCGGGCAGTGGGTGAGGGTGGGGAAAATTTGAACCCTATCACTTCCTGATAGATTGGACCCAAGTGAATCCAAAATGAAAAAAAAAAAAAAAATTTGGCGCAAAAGTCCTATATATATTCTTCTGTTATTGGACTGTATAATAAGACATATGCATTTCATTTTGTAATCTTTTTGTCCTAATTGTAGTGCCAAAAAAGGGGAAAAATTACATTTTTGGGGTAATATTTTACAATTTTGGGGCATTTTTCGCAAAATCCGCCCCCATATGGTAAAAGTGAAAAAACATTGACATCACAACATTATCAACTATTCATTCATATACACCTCAGACAACTTAAAAATGAAATCGGCGAAGAAAAAGTGAGAAATAAGGTTGACAACAAAGAATTTTCCTATTGGGATTTGTACAGGCCAATATGGCGCCAAAAATGACCCCCCACGAAGGGAAGGAGGGGGCTGAAAATTTGAACCCCATCATTTTTGGTCTAAAGGGACCCTATTGAAGCCAAAACAAAAAAAAAATCAATTTTGGCAAACAAATCCTACGGGATAACACACAATACCGCACTTATAAAGTTAATCAAGTATTACTACACATCCTAGCTGAGTTTCAGGTCACATGACTCAGGTCAAAGGTCATTTAGGGTCAATGAACTTAGACCATGTTGGGGGAATCAACATCAAAATCTTAACCTAAAGGTTAAGTTTTTGAAATGTCATCATAACTTAGAAAATATATGGACCTAGTTCATGAAACTTGGACAAAAGTATATCAAGTATTACTGAACATCCTGCTTGAGTTTCAAGTCACATGACCAAGTTCAAAGGTCATTTAGGGTCAATGAACTTTGGCCAAATTGGGGGTATATGTTGAATTATAACTTTGGAAGTTTATGGATCTGATTAATGAAACTTGGACATAAGAGTAATCAAGTATGATTTGAATTGAATTGAATTGAATTTATTCAAACCAGTCAAAGGAGAACAAAATACAAACAAAATAAATTGTTACATTATAAAGAACTAAAACAAATGACAGGTTTGGGACCCCAAAGAAGCACAACTTGTAATCAGGGGCCCCTGCATAAGATATTTTACTCAAACATGGAATAACTATGAAAAGAAGAAAAAAAAATACAAGGTATTTAAAGATCACAACAGGAACACTACCCACACGCAAGCATACACACACTCACACAGACAAACACACACATTCACACTCCAAACATGTCACCCCCAGGTGCAACTAACACTGGTCTTAAATTTATCAAGTAGGTATTCATGACATAATTTCTTAAACCGAGACAGGGTACTGCTACTTCTTATATCAGCAGGACACATATTCCATTCTTTAACGCAAATTGTTCTGGAGGATTTCAATGTAGCATTAATTCTAGCATAGGGTTGGTGAATAAGATGTCTCTGACGTGTGTTATAATTATGAATCTTAGAATTAACCACAAAAGTTTCTTGTAAAAAAGAACAATGCAGGGATTGGTATTTATACATGAAAATAACACAATTCAGCGAGACCATTTCATTAAATGGTAACATATTCTACTGCAAAAAGAGCGGAGAACTTTGAGCCAGATAATTTGAATTTGTTACATATCTTATAGCTTTATTTTGAAGAACTTGTAGTTTACGTACATGAGTCATATATGTATTCCCCCAATCAATATTGCAATACATTAAATGTGGCACAATTAAGAGCATTATATAAAGAAACCAATGTTCGTTGAGGTAAGAAATATCTTACTTTTGATATCACACCAACATTACGAGATACTTTAGAACACACATTATTAAGGTGATAATTCCATGACAAGTATTCATCAACTGTGACACCTAGAATGGAGGTTGTGGCCCAGTGGATTAGTATCCGGACTTTGAAACAGAGGGTTGTGGGTTCGAATCCCAGCCATGGCGTAATTTCCTTCGGCAAGAAATTTATCCACATTGTGCTGCACTCAACCCAGGTGAGGTGAATGGGTACCTGGCAGGAATTTATTCCTTGAAATGCGTGTGCGCTGTAATCTTAGTAATTACGGCTGCCAAGCTACAGCTGGGGTAATAATATCCAAGTCCTTTGGAAGCGCATAGAGACATTATTCATAATCGTGATATGCGCTATACAAGAACTGTTTATTATTATTATTATTATTAGAAATTGCACACTTGAGCTGAATTCAATTCGTCGACCACCAACTATTATTGGATCTATATTATCAAAGATCCTCTTTCCCTTTGTTCTAAATAAAACAATTTTTTTTTACTTGTATTCAGTAACAGCTTATTACAACAAAACCAGGCAAAAACATGACAAATTTCAGTATTTACCTCCCGAATAAGACTTTGCAAGTTCTTATGAGAATGTAATAAACAGGTGTCATCAGCATATAAAGAATATGTAAGCCATTTGGAATAATTAACAATATCATTAATATAAATTAGGAAAAGCAGCGGACCAAGAACCGATCCTTGCTCCAAATTTAATATTTCTATATTCTGAGCTGACAACATTGATAACTACAAATTGTGACCGGTTTTCTAGATAACTTTTAAACCAGTTTAAAGCCATCCCACGAATGCCATAATATTCAAGTTTAATTAAGAGTATACTGTGATCAAAGGTGTCAAAGGCTTTACTTAAATCAAGGAATGCACCAAGGCAAAATTTTCCATCATTCATAGCAGTGACAATCGTGTTAATCAAGTTTAATACACCCATGCTAGTAGAGCAATTTTTCCTGAAGCCAAATTGATGTGGTGTCATGATATCATAATGCAGCAAATAATCATTTAATCTTTTGTACATTATTTTCTCTAAGATCTTTGAGAAGATAGGCAACAAAGCAATTGGTCTATAATTTTCAATGCATTTACGATCACTCTTTTTGTAGACAGGAACGATTTTAGCGATTTTTAACTTAATGGGAACAATACCTTGAGATATTGACTTATTGAAAACATGACACAGTGGGTCAGCAATGACATGAATGCAACCTTTGATAACTTTAGGGGAAATGTCATCTGAACCACTTGATTTAGAAGCCTTCAATGATGGCACTAACATTGTGATTTCATAAACTGATGTTGGTCTCAGAAAAAGAGATGATGCATAATTTTGTCTTGGCATGTAATCTTTGAAAGATGTTTGAGCGTCTGGAATTTCTTTACTGATATTTTCAGGCAAATTAATAAAATATTTATCAAAATACTCAACTTTCTGCAGATCTGTAGTGAGTAAATTTTCACCATGATACATTTCATCTGGTATAAGATCCCTTTTCCCTCTTCCAAGCAGCTCATTTATGTGAGTCCAAGTCTACCTAATATCCTTCTGTGTATTTTTAAAAACATTGTCGTAATAATCTTTTTTGCTTTTTCGAACTAGAATTGTCAACGCTTTATTATAAGCAAGATACTTCTTTTTATTTCTCTCATTTTTACATTTAATGTACGTACAGTATAATTTATATTTATGATTAATATATTTTAAGAGACTCTTAGTAATCCATGGTTTTCTACATTTGCGTTTCTTATTCAGTTTAACGATGGGGAAATGAATATCATACACCCGAGAAAAGATAGACAAAAAATAATTATAAGACTCATCTGCATTTGTCAATGTGTAAAGAAATGACCAATCAAAAATAAAGAGATCTTGTCTAAAACTTTCTATCTTTTTATCTGTAATCAAACGCTTGTAGACCTCACTACTTGTTTTGACAGAGATAACAGCCGGCTCTTTATTGATGCTGAATATTGGCATATGATCAGACAAGTCTGAGCAGAAAATACCACTTTCAAAAGCATCTCGCACACAATTTGTGAATATATTATCTATGAGTGTTGAAGAAGAAGAAGTAATGCGTGTAGGTTTTGTAATAAGACTAAAAAAGCCAAATGATGTAAAGAGATCAACAAAATCTTTTACTCGATCATCAGAGTCATAATGCAACAAATTAGTATTAAAATCGCCCATAATATAAATATTATTATTTTCGCAACTAAGAACTTGTAAGTCCTGTTCAAAGTCAAAAACAAATGACCTCACATCATTGTCAGGTGCTCGATATACACATCCAACAACAGTCTTAACATTATTTAAAACAAATTCTATGTATATACATTCGTAGCCCAAAGTTACTTTTGACAAATCATCGCGAATTGTATATTCAAAACCCTCTCTAATATAAAGAGCAACACCACCCTCTCTTTTATTTTGTCGACAAACTTGAACAAGAGAATATTCGGGGATATGAAATAAATTTACATCTGTAGATGGTTTGAACCAGGTCTCTGAAATCCCAATAATAGAACAATTGTGTTTCACACTGGATAAGAAAACGACAAGATCTTCAAAGTTTCTAAATAGACTTCGTGAATTTACATGAAGGAGAGAAAGTTTGCTATTACCTTTAAAAAGAAAATCATTACAATTAATATAATTACACTCATTTTCTACAATCATAGCTTGGTCCTCTATATCATCATCCATGATGAAGAGATGTACATACTAAGTAGAATTTCGGTAGCCTTAAACATCTTGGAATATCAATTTAAAAAATATACATCAAATACCTAAACATGCTAAAGTACAGCTTGGGGTAGCCAATCACGCACGTACACACCCAGACACAAACACACACAAAAAGAAACATACAGGAGCATCAACATATGTAGATGAGTAAATATATACAATGAAAGGTAAATATAGCACACAAAAGTAACAAACATTGAGTTTGTCTTACAAAACACCAAGAAAAAGTGATCAATGATTATTCAAGGTAAAAGAAAAAAAAAGTAATACAAGGAGAAAACAATGAGTTTACCCTCTGGGATACTTTAAGAAAGATTATTAGCAGTTTATAGCTACATACATGTAGTGAAGTAAATATGATCCCAAGAAACAGTTTTCAAGGCAGTAACTTGTTGCAGAGATGTAAAGACCTTCTTAACTTGGACACCATCTTGGGAGTTTTTTAGGGCAGCAATAACCCTTCCATCAGCTGACCAGGCAGCAGCCACTTTGGGGTGTTTCACCAGTTTCATTAAAATCTCATGATTTGCCCTAGTCAAATCCTCTTGGATGGAGATGCCAGAGTCCTTCATCTTTCGTCGATTCTTCAGCAGCGCAAACTTACTTCTGTGTGAACATAATTTCACTAATATCGGGCGGGGCTTGCTGTTTGGAGAGCGGGGCTTTCCGGAACGATGGGATCTATCAATCTCGGCCTTGGTCAAGTTGTAGCCAAGGTGGTTTGACACGATCTTGATCACCTTATCGTCAGTGTCTTCATCTGGTGCTTCTGGGACTCCAAAAACACGCACATTATTTCGTCTGCTGTATTGTTCCAGATCGTCAGCCCTAGTCTGACAAGCCGCCATCCTTGATTCCAGTTTTTCCACAGATGACTTGAGGGTCTTTATCTCCTTCTCCTTCATAGCTAGGTCTACCCTCAAGTCATGGATCTCACCCTCCTATTTATCTATTCTTTCCTCATTCTTTTCAATCCTCGCTTTGAGGATTTTGGCAACACATTTCTCAAGAGCCTCGACGAATTCAGCTGCATTTAAGAGCTCCTTCGGTGAAACAGCTAGGTCTGAATTGAGACTAGTAGTGGTGTTAGTACTAGTATCACTGAACATTCTGTGAGAAAATTTCAGGTCACATGGGTTAATGAACTTTGGGTAAAACTTTGGGTATCTGATGAATTACTGTCATAACTTTGAAAGTTTATAGATCTGATTCATGAAACTTGGACATAAGAGTAATCAAGTATCACCATACATTCTGTGCGAATTTCAGGTCACATGGGTCAATGAACTTTGGTCACAAAGGTCAATGAACTTTGGCAATATGGGGGGTATCTGGTGAATTACCGTCATAACTTTAAAAGTTTATGGATCTGATTCATGAAACTGGGACATAAGAGTAATCAAGTATATTTAAACATCCTGTCTGAGTTTCAGGTCACATGGCCAATGTCAAAGGTCATTTCAGGTCAATGAACTTTGGCCATTTTGGGGGTATTTGTTGAGTTACCATCATAACTCTGTAAGTATATTGGTATAGTTCATAAAACTTGGACATAAGAGTCATCTAGTATCACTGAACATCTCATGCAAGTTTCAGGTCACATGACCAAAGTCAAAGGTCATTTAAGGTCATACTTGCCATTTTAGAGGAATTATTAGATTGCTGTCATAACTTTCAAAGTTTATAGATATACATGTAGTGTATAAAATGTGGATATGGGGGTAATCAAGTATCACTGGCAAGTGTTAGGTCACATGATCAAGGTCAAATGTCAATGAACGTAGTATTGTGTCATTATATGAATGGTGTTTTTTGTGAATAATCATTTTATAGTAGTTTTCAAAGTCAGCTCTGCTGCTATATTGAATCGCGTGATGCAGGTGAGACAGCCAGAGGCGTTCCACTTGTTCAATATGGAGCTTAAATATCATGTTTGGAAGTCAATATACATTATACATTTCACCTCGGAAATCGAACTTTCGTTATTTTGTGTGATTTACAAACGGATAAAAAAAAAGTGACTTATAAAAGTTACAGCTTTATGGTCTGAATATTGACATTTTCTACTCGCTCTGAGCGCTCGCAAAACTCGATTTATTCAGTACCTATTATTTTTGTGTATTCCATTTAGATTGCAAATATCCCTTTTCAAGTCTGATTGACAAAACGTAGCAGATAGTGCTACTCGTATTTTGATTGGCGATTGATGTATGTCTCAATATTGATTTTCATGAAGGTTTATCAACGATTTTGGCTCGCGATTTGCGCTCGCATTGATGGTTAAAAATATTTCATATGATGCATTATATTCCTAATTACAAATGTGCTTAAAATGTCCAGTTTTCAGGCCATAATATCATCAGATTTCTCGCCCGCATTATGCATTAATAAATAAGATATCAATTTAATGATTAAATTGTCCCTTTTGTTTCATCTCGCGCTTAGTAAGAGGAATAGGAAGATAGTCATCATTTTCATATGACTTGTCCTAAGGATGTCCCGGTCCTATGTCAAAACTCAAATAATAATGAAATATTAAGTGTGATCCATATCCACCTCACAATTTTCCTACAAAGTGCAGGAAATATATAGCTGAAATTGGCTCTTTTTTTCAGATCGAAATATCAAATAGTTTAAACTCGCGCTTCGCGCTCGCTGATAGATGTGTAAAATACTGAGATTCTAGGTCTAAATCTGAAACACGCTCATGTTTATTTAGATATTCAATTTGTTCTCTATTTAAATCATTATCCAGTTTCAGATTACAATATCAATTTTTTTTCTGCTCGCGCTTTGTGCTCGCATTATAAATGTAGAAAGATCCCCTATTACTCATCCTTTTCATGATTTACAAAACATGAGTGTCCCGTTTTTAGGTCTAAATCTCGTATTTTTTTCTGCTCACGCTTCGCTTACATCAATTGTTTAGTTATACAGTGCGTCCCAGAAAAAACGAAACCGAGATTTAGCGATGATTTATCATAACCTAATCATAAATAAAATAGACTTTGACCTACCAATGTAAAGCTTAGAATCTCCTCTTTCATCTAGTATTACTTAGATTATTCCTCATTCACGCATGATTGAGAAAATACAATTCGAAGAAAGGATGCAAAAAACTAATTTGGCGGGGGGTATCTGAATTTCAAAAAAAAATTCACATGACTAAAAAGTTCAATATCTTCTCTCTTCTTTGATACCTAAATCACAGAAAATGGTAAAGTAGTAAAAAAGTTATGATCCCTCGAAACAATGCTTGTATTTCCATAATTTCATTAAATAAACGTGTTTTCACCGGTTTCCCTCAGAAGCTATCGCACGGTAACAAAAGACTTAATGCATGGCTGATCGTCAACAAAACGGAGTGTCGAGTGAGTTTGAACGCTCGCCTGTAAAACCTCTTCATTTTATGAAATTATTGAAATTCAAGCCTTATTTCAAATAACCAGAACTTTGTTATTTCTTGACCATTTTCTGTAATTGAGGTATCAAATTAAAGAGCAGATATTGAACATATTAAAAATGTGGTTTTCTTTTTAAAACCCAGATACGGCCCGCCAAGTGACTTTTTGGTATCCCCTTTTCAAATTGTTTTTGCTCACTCATGCGTGAATGAGAAATAATCTAAGTAATTTCAGATGAAAGAGGAGATTCTAAGCTTTAAAATTGTAGGTCATTTGTCTATTTTATTTGCGATTAAGTTATGATAAATCATCGATAAATCTCGGTTTCGTTTTTTGTGGGACGCACTGTATAGCTACCCTGTTCACGATTACAAAAATTGATTAAAATTTTCGATTCTTTTTGAAAAAAATGTCAACAATTTTAAGCTCGCGATTCGCGCTGGCAATGATTGTTGAAATATGTAACGTCTTCATGGCTAAGTGCAAGCAGCCCTTAATAAGTACCTTTTCGATCAATTCAAATTAAACGTATATGAACATTTTCTGGCTGCATTTTGCACTCGCTTTATTAATGTAAGGACCGGGTGTAAGAAAAAAAACCTAATTACTCATCCTTTTCATAATTTACAAAACATGAATAGAGTGTCTCGTTCTTAGGTCTAAATCTCAAAACTTTCCGCTCGCGCTTCGCATCAATTGTTTAGTTATAGACCTATTATATGTTTAAGATACAAAAAGTGCTTAGAATTTCCAGTCTTTAGGTAAAAATTTCAAAAAATGTCAGCTCGCGCTTTGCACTCGCATTATTTGATTGTTGAAATTTGTAACGTCTTCATGGCTAATTGCAAGCAGTCTTTAACAAGTACCTTTTTCATCAGTTAACCTCTGCTCGCACTTCGCGGTCGTAGTAAATATTTAGTTGTATATACATCTTTTTCAGGATAACAAACATTGCCCAAAATGTTCAAATTTTAGGGAAAAATATACATAAAAAAGTTTGCTCGCGCTTCGCGCTCGCATTATATAAATAAGGGCAATGATATCATATATCTATGTTAATTCATAAGAATAAAGCTAAAAAGTGACCATGAGGACTACTCCTTCAATGAAACATACAAAAATTACCTTCGAGCGGCCGATCGGGGATTAACATATGGCTGAAAATGTTCCCCCCCCCAAGGCTGGATCAGCCCGTTGTCCCCCCCCCCTACCTTTCGGGACAGATTTCCGCCCATGGCTGTGTTAAACCGAAAATTAGGCTGTTACAGAAATCAATATGACAGAGAACAAATGCATGTATTAGTTTTTCAGTTGTAGGTTTATCCAGATAATTTCGATTTTTTTTTCCTATTTCCTATTTCCTATAAAGAGCGTATGATACAGTGCGACATTTATGTGATATAAAGTTCTCAAATGTCATCCGTGAGTCAAATATTGCCCCTAGGTTTCTACATGATTTGCTACTAGGAATTGATGTTTCATCAAGATCTAAACTCTGTATTGGGGTTGTTTCTCGTAAACGTGATAAAATATGAAGGAATTCTGTTTTACTACGGTTCAGTTTTAGACTATTCGTTTTAGACCATTGTTTGATTGCTTGCATACAATGCACAAAGTTGCGTATCATCTGCATAAAACATCTTTTGGATATGATTTCTATAAATTATGGATTCCAATGGAGAAATATAGAGTGTAAACAAAGTCGGTCCTAATACTGATCCTTGCGGAACGCCTTGATTGAAAGGGTAGGTGGATGATCGTTCATTCCCAGTAACCACACGGTAACTATACCATCATATAATTGTTTAAAGATGAGAGTGGGGTCAGCTGAAATTCATGACCTGAATGTAAGAATATTTTGCCGTCATTGATTGACTTTATCACATAATTTATTTCCATTTCATATCTTATTGATTCTGGGGAAACACAATTAGTTCACAATTTTTTTGATTAATTTGAGGGGAAATTGCAAATTATCATGGTCTCAGAAGTAAACCACTGTCCCCTTCCATTTATGCATAATTATTTGAAAAATCCCATGCTATATATGATTATTTTTAAAATTTCTTTATTATTTGTTTATGAACAGGTTGATTATCAGAACTGAATTCAGAGCTGCTCCTGAATTATTGCAATAAGGAATTCAGAATGAGGATGTTGCTGTTCATCTCAAATTTCACTGCTTCAGGAAACCAGATTTGCTTTTTCAGGTAGAGATGTTTGTGGCTATCCTGACTGGACTTCTATCAATTCTTCGTGCCAACCCTAAGGATTGTGGTCTTACTGCATGAGACTCCGTCAATATCAAACAAGACATTCAGTGGTGAAGCACTTGGTGAAGAAATACCCACTGACTGAGATATTTTGACAGTAAATAATCTGAAATTCTATTGAATATAATTAAATCTCAAAAGCAAATCCTCGTAAGCAAGGAACAAAGAAAAAAAAATGTAAAAGGTCCATCAATAACGAATGTATTCAACAGTGTTCTCTTCGTTTTTATGCACAGATCAATCAATCTTTTCAATTTCAATCAGGGATGTAGTCAAGGCTGGCCTCAAGTCCACATTTTGCCGGCCTTGGCCTGGGTCACTGTACAGAATCTATGGGTCTGAGAAGGTTCTCTCAATCTACTGAAATAGTGTGTTTTAAAGCAAATTGAAAATGAAAACTAAAATATATCTATTGGGCATGTTATTAATTAAAGTTTGTATTTAAGTGCAAGCCTTCAGAAATATTGATACTCATTTTCCATTGCATGAAGTCGTTTGTGCCTATGGAGAGATATTATTTCTTTAATATATCTTCATACAAATTATTTCAGAAATCACAATTTGAATATTCCAGGACCTCTGATAACAAGAGCAGATTCTTTTTTGGTGATTGACACACTTTAATATTAAATTATGAGAGAGATTGAAAGTGAAGTTGTGTGAAATGAATGGCATAATTGCTGTAGAGGCCTATAAAGATTGAACATATCACTATTCTAATTATTTTTTTTTTAAACAATGGAAAATTGAATATGGCATAATAGTAGACCGGCCAAACGTCAAAAAGGGCTCTAGATAAGGATTCGAAGGCAAAAATTGTTAATGCTTGGTATCCTAGCTAAAAGTCTTGCTAAAATACCATGGAATAGCGTACAGCCGGATGCCAAGCGCACTTTTGCGTGAAAGTGTCATTTTAGCGTGAAATCTGAAAGAATGTCGAAAATCACGCATTTTTATATTTTGACGGAATAGGTTAAGATTTTTGATTACCTTTGATATGCAATCCTTTTTATTTGAATTTTCAAATTATAAGTCTGATAAATATACATTTCAAATTTGAATATTACACACACATATATGGTGCAGTGAAACATAAAACCGCGATTTCCTCAAAATAAAAGTTTGTGAAAACTATCTATAGTTTGACGTTTTTTACACAACTTAAATTCTTCGATTTAAATGCGTTTACCCATTGAATGTATAGTAAATGTCCTAATGTTACAAATATTATGAGAATTTTCAATTAAGATGGAAGATATCTCATTTTATGTTATCCGAAAAGGGTTAATGTATATTTTACCAGGTGCGCATTTTGAATTAAAAATTGAACATACCATACATTATGTTCATAATTACATGTATAAAGTACATACTAAGAGTTTTTATACTTTGGAAGTTTGGATAGCAAAATTTGTAATTTCTTGGCATCCCAGCTTAAAGTCTTGCGGAAATACTGAGGAATAACGTACGGGCGGATGCACTTTTGTGTGAAAGTATCATTTTCGCGTAAAATCTGAAAGAATGTCGAAAATAACTTTTTTGATATTTTGACGGAATATGTTAAAGTTTTTTATTACATTTTTGTTTGATATGCGATCATTCTTACTTGGGGTAAATTAAAATTAAAAGTCTAATAAATATACATTTCAAATTGGAATATTACACACACATATATGGCTATATGGAACACAAAATCGTGATTTACTCAAAATATAAGTTTGTGAAAACTATCAATAGTATAGAATGTTGTGTTCCGCATCTCAAATTCGTCCATTTTAACGCGTTCTGATTTTGTTTATATTTCAATCTATAAACTGGACAATTTAATGACGTTTTGAAATAAAGTACACTATGTATCTATTAAAAAACAGTACAAGCGCGGGCTGCCTTTTTTCAGAAAGGAAACATTCGAAGGCGCGATAGCTCAATGGGTAGAGAGGGGATTCCGGTGACTTGCCTTCGATTCCCACTTGGTGCGCTTGTGCCCATTGGTAAGGTATTTAAATCCACATTAAAGAACACTCGGAGAGGACCTTAAGCCGTCGGTCCTCTGGTTGCTTGCTTACAAGCATTCATGCTTAAATGAGGTAAAAAAATCACCACCAAATCATGAACTATATCAGTATCTAATTGAACGATTGATGCGAGCCCGAACCGTGAGTTGAAAATTTCGAATTAAAAACAGAGCATTTTAAACATGTCTTTCATGGCAGAAAAGGATATATATCTCATCAAACAAAAACGTCAGCATGAAGCGCGAGCTAAAATTGGGAGAGACTGAGAGCTAAAAATTTGATTTGCTATCACATTTGTTTAATAATTAACTTGATGCGTATTTACCTAAACAATGCGAGCGCGAGGGGCAAGCAAAATACTTTGCATTTTCTAACCTGACAATAGCATGCCTTTTAACAGATACCAAGCTGTTTATCTCATTTGTAAAATAAAAAAATGCCAGAGCGAAGCTCGGGTTGAAAATTTATTCGGCATCTTTTTGTAATCCTGAGTAGGGTGCCTATCTCGCTAAACTGAAATAGAAAAAAAACTCTAATATAGTACAGCATATCTTTGGAACCGATTATTTTGAAAACGGGATATTTTCATCCCCAAGTAATCCTTTCGGGCACTACACATGACACATCACTTAGTCAGCAAAGGGAGGGGGGGCATGGTCCTGGGAAGCGGGGGTGCTTAAGCACCCCCAAGATTGGACTGGGGGTGCTGCGTGTATTATTCTTCATTTGCAGCACCCCCCTGGGATTCTAATATAAATTAATAAATGTAACACAAAAGTGCCCCCCCCCTTTCTCAGGACCAAAGTGACCTTGATTTTTAAGTGAATTTTTTTTTTGCTTGTAAAATTTACATCAGCACCCCCGGTTAAAATATCGTTCCCAGGGCCCTTCCAAACCCCCGTGTATTTTTTTTTATATTGTTCTCTAATCCTATATATAAGGACTCTGAGGGCACAATCAGCTCAATGAATGGTTCTGAGCTCAAAAACCAGTGACATAATAGATATTTCCTTATTCGGATCGAATATCTTAACAGAATGTTCTCGATTGCATAATGCTAGTCCAGGGGCCTGTTGCAGAAAGTGTTGCCTTTAAAAACAACTAAAAATCAACCGCAAGTCACTAACCGTGCATCCCATTGGTTTAAAGTCAATTTCATGTTTGATTAATTACGTTTGATTAAAGATGTCATGCCAATCTTCTTAAACCTTCATTTTCCTTAAATTTAAGTATCGGCCCGAAAGTTGTGAGCCGAAAATCTAAAAAAAAAGGAAATAGATAAATAGTGAATAAAGACGTGATTGTGTGCGTACTTTATTCAACGCAATAACGAAACTTGGACTGAGAGGTTTTCTCATGAAATCTGAAAGAAGGCCCATCTCTCTTTGTTTAATGAATAATATCGCATGACATTCAAGCCAGTTGTATGAAAAAATGTTAATTTATGATTACATAAATTATATACAATAGGATTTAGTAATTTCACATTATACTCAGTTAAAGTGCCATTGACATGCTTGTGGGATACGCTGTAGTGTACAATGCTTGGTATGATCATGGAGGTATTCCATGTTATGATCATCCTCTTTGAAACCGGCGTTGTAGTTTTAACATTACTGTTTTTGAAAAAAAGCACACAAAGAAATAATTATTGTTGTGGCCGTATGCTCATGATTGATAACACTCAAAATCTGAAGAACAGACAGTGGTTGTAAACAAAGTCCTAGATCATTGTGAAAACCAATTCAATTAAATCCACGTTTTATAAATATTAACAGTACAATGCACCCAAAATTCAAAAGTTCATAGCGAAACATTACCTCATCCGCATACAATCGTAATTCCGAAGGTTCGTATTTCCGAAGGTTCGTAATTCCGAAGGTTCGTTAATCCGAAAACGAAATAAGGTTCGTAATTCCGAAGGTTCGTTAATCCGAAAACGAAATAAGGTTCGTAATTCCGAAGGTTCGTTAATCCAAAAAAGAAATAAGGTTCGTTAATCCGAAAACGAAATAAGGTTCGTTAATCCGAAAATTAAATAAGGTTCGTATTTCCGAAAATGATAATTATTTATTTTGGTAACAAACACGGTGTTGTCATTACAAGATAACACGATATTATGCAATGATAGTAATAACGATCGATGATACATGCGTGTGTTGTGGCCAAAAAGCATGTATTTCATTAAGAATAGGCGCCCGGATCAAGCATAGGCTAATTTCGATTTTATCTGAGAAATTGCTGCCTTTAGCAAATGGTTTAAGGATGCAGGGGATTAAGTTTGTTGGTCGCGTGCGAGTAACCTCCAGATAATAGGATTTGTATTGGAGGGGATGTCATTTTTAATAACAGCTTCTGCTGGTAATAAAAATAAAAATAATACTAATAATGATCCTTGTGAGATGTTGAAAGCGCGAATCGCAAGCTCAAACTAGTAGACATTTCACGTAACAAGACTTGAACTTAAACATTCTGAGCATTTTTTGTAATCGTGAGAAAGATATGTATCTTACTAAAGAATTAACGCGAGCGCGAAGCACGAGCTGTAATTTGTTTATATACTGACCTGGGGCCCCGTTGGATAAAACGTTTTACCTAATAAAACTCAGATTGTTTTTACCGGAGTTTTTGTCCTGTGCTAAAGTCAATGGCGGAAATCAGACTAACCTTAGTTTTCAGTTTTTACGAGAGTATTCTCAGGTAAAAAGTTTTATGCAACAGGCTTCAGAAAGTAACCTTTTAAGGACTGCATTTAGTGACTCATGAATAGTATATCTCACGAACTAAATAATGAGAGCGCGAACCGCAAGCTTAAAATTTGTGATATTCCAACCTGAAAACTAGACGTTTTATACATTTTTTGTAACCAGGAATAGAATGAGTTCCTCAATAAACAATACTTGATGCGAGCGAAAAACGTGAGCCAAATTTTTCCGATTTTCCAACCTGAAAACTGGACATTCTAAGCATTCTTGTAAAAAAAAATAACTGATGCGAGTGCTAATAAGCGCGAGCCCAAAAGGGTATTCCATTTTGAAAAGGTCCCTTTTTTTTCCGACGGGATTTTTGGGGCAAGTTTCCACCCACCCCCCCCCCCCTGTCCCCGGTTCCGCCACCCCTGAGTGAAGCGAGCAAGATTTTGGAGCATGGTCGATTTAGCTCTAGCAACTTAAACTTCTTTTGTAATCATGAATAGGGTGAGCATCTAAACAAAACAATTAATGCGAATGCAAAGAGTTTTAAATATTTGATATATATATATATATATATATATATATATATATACATTTATATATATATATATATATATATATATATATATATATATATATATATATATATATATATGTATATATTTATAGGCAGAGTGGCCGACTGACAAGAAAAGTGGATATTTCAAAGATTATTACTTGGAGTCCAGGAATGGGATATAAATCTCTCTAATAAAATGATGGGAGCTCGTAGCGCAAGCTAAACATTTTTTTCCATATTCAGTACTTTTGTAATCATGAAAAGAATGCGTAATCGCGTATCTCGCTGAAAGCTACAAAAATCGCATCGTGAGCACAATAATCTGTTTAAATTGACAAAAAAATGGGATATACCTTTAAAAAAAAATTATATACCTTTCCTCCTTTCCTTCACTTTTCCTCCAGGGAACTCCCACACCCCCCCCCCTCCCCGGCCTCTGTCCTGCATATAAGGTAGTCTCAATTCAGACATCCTACATGTCAACAATAAACTTGCATACCATTGAAATGTGATATGACGTCGAAGACCAGATAAAAAGTGAGTTTACACGGACGCAGACAATAGTCATGATAGTTAAGGACATTATTTTAGGATATCTCTGTACTAACCCGATCGCCTCAGTACACCCGAACACACCCACGCAACCACCCACACCAAAACACAAACTCACACAGTCACACACCCCAACACTCTGACACACTGTGATATAATCGTTACAATGTTAGTGTGTTGTTGATTAATAAGCCCTATATGTTGGACTTTCATGACTTTTTCTGTCTCTGATTTCTTGTTCTTTTGACAGTCTGTAATGCTCCCAAATGACCATGACTTGGTCAGTTTATGAAGTGAAGTAAAACTTGAGAAAATGGGGGTCGGACGTACAAAAGGTTATTTTATGGAATTGCCCATATACGTCCCTTGCCTACTCCTCTCCTTTTCTGAATCATCATCAGGATTAATCCTGCATGACGTAGATAATAATGTGAATTGTGGGATGCCTCTAAAATGCAAATATACACATCACCCATTCCTGAAAATGCACTAAGAAGATAATCAACAGGATTTAAACAGTAATAACTCTTTTATTAACTATCTCAAACATGTCAAACAATTTAACATAAATAATAGTCACAAATAAAACATGGACATCTTTCAGAAATTTCTCCAATATACACTCTTAACTCTTTAAGAGCCATTGGCAGCTATAGTTGCCCATAGCCCCCTAGTGCCACTGGCAGCTATAGTTGCCCAAGTAACTTTTTTTTTGTTCAACCAATTTTACAGCCAGAAAATCAACACTATATTTTGTGTTTTTTATGTTGTTATATTGGCAAGGAATTCACAATTGATTTTGTTATATAAAAAATAGTGGTTTACATAGACATTTTTTTTAGTAAAATGGCATTTTTGCATCATTATTTTGAAGAGTTGATTTCGGATATTGCCGCGATCTGAATCAAGATTTCCCCTATAGACACGTGTGATATAAAGGTTGTGTGTAGCAATACACATACTTCTATGGGCAGAGCAAAGGCGAGTGTGCGAAGGCATTCAGCTCAGAATTGACCAATGACAGAGCGGTACGATGTCTCTCAACCAACGCTACTCGCCCATTCGCTATTGTTTTATGAATATTCATGAGCTATCGATCGGTTCTTTTGCAGGCCGGTATGGTAGTATTCTTGTGTCAAGGCTTTTTTCTGCCTGCAAATGTGCACGGTTTGGGGGAGATTTTTGGGGGGTAGGGGAGGGGGGGGGGTTGTGGAAAGGTCTTATACTTTGTTTTTTTAGCATTCTCACAAAATAGTTCTCGTTATAAATATATGAGTAAAGAAGGCTGTCATTTCCAACTCTCATCGCACTGCAATCATCACACTCATTATTTATTTATTCATTTATTATTGTTATTATTATTATCATTATTAGTATTTCTATTATCGTAATCATTATCATTATTGTTATTGCTATTATTATCATTATTATTCTCCTTCACCTTCTTATTATTAATGTTATTACCATCAGAATCATCATCATCATCATTATGCCAGTTGTATGAAAAAATGTTAATTTATGATTACATAAATTATATACAATAGGATTTAGTAATTTCACATTATACTCAGTTAAAGTGCCATTGACATGCTTGTGGGATACGCTGTAGTGTACAATGCTTGGTATGATCATGGAGGTATTCCATGTTATGATCATCCTCTTTGAAACCGGCGGTGTAGTTTTAACATTACTGTTTTTGAAAAAAAGCACACAAAGAAATAATTATTGTTGTGGCCGTATGCTCATGATTGATAACACTCAAAATCTGAAGAACAGACAGTGGTTGTAAACAAAGTCCTAGATCATTGTGAAAACCAATTCAATTAAATCCACGTTTTATAAATATTAACAGTACAATGCACCCAAAATTCAAAAGTTCATAGCGAAACATTACCTCATCCGCATACAATCGTAATTCCGAAGGTTCGTATTTCCGAAGGTTCGTAATTCCGAGGGTTCGTTAATCCGAAAACGAAATAAGGTTCGTAATTCCGAAGGTTCGTTAATCCAAAAAAGAAATAAGGTTCGTTAATCCGAAAACGAAATAAGGTTCGTTAATCCGAAAATTAAATAAGGTTCGTATTTCCGAAAATGATAATTATTTATTTTGGTAACAAACACGGTGTTGTCATTACAAGATAACACGATATTATGCAATGATAGTAATAACGATCGATGATACATGCGTGTGTTGTGGCCAAAAAGCATGTATTTCATTAAGAATAGGCGCCCGGATCAAGCATAGGCTAATTTCGATTTTATCTGAGAAATTGCTGCCTTTAGCAAATGGTTTAAGGATGCAGGGGATTAAGTTTGTTGGTCGCGTGCGAGTAACCTCCAGATAATAGGATTTGTATTGGAGGGGATGTCATTTTTAATAACAGCTTCTGCTGGTAATAAAAATAAAAATAATACTAATAATGATCCTTGTGAGATGTTGAAAGCGCGAATCGCAAGCTCAAACTAGTAGACATTTCACGTAACAAGACTTGAACTTAAACATTCTGAGCATTTTTTGTAATCGTGAGAAAGATATGTATCTTACTAAAGAATTAACGCGAGCGCGAAGCACGAGCTGTAATTTGTTTATATACTGACCTGGGGCCCCGTTGGATAAAACGTTTTACCTAATAAAACTCAGATTGTTTTTACCGGAGTTTTTGTCCTGTGCTAAAGTCAATGGCGGAAATCAGACTAACCTTAGTTTTCAGTTTTTACGAGAGTATTCTCAGGTAAAAAGTTTTATGCAACAGGCTTCAGAAAGTAACCTTTTAAGGACTGCATTTAGTGACTCATGAATAGTATATCTCACGAACTAAATAATGAGAGCGCGAACCGCAAGCTTAAAATTTGTGATATTCCAACCTGAAAACTAGACGTTTTATACATTTTTTGTAACCAGGAATAGAATGAGTTCCTCAATAAACAATACTTGATGCGAGCGAAAAACGTGAGCCAAATTTTTCCGATTTTCCAACCTGAAAACTGGACATTCTAAGCATTCTTGTAAAAAAAAATAACTGATGCGAGTGCTAATAAGCGCGAGCCCAAAAGGGTATTCCATTTTGAAAAGGTCCCTTTTTTTTCCGACGGGATTTTTGGGGCAAGTTTCCACCCACCCCCCCCCCCCCTGTCCCCGGTTCCGCCACCCCTGCCTGAGTGAAGCGAGCAAGATTTTGGAGCATGGTCGATTTAGCTCTAGCAACTTAAACTTCTTTTGTAATCATGAATAGGGTGAGCATCTAAACAAAACAATTAATGCGAATGCAAAGAGTTTTAAATATTTGATATATATATATATATATATATATATATATATACATTTATATATATATATATATATATATATATATATATATATATATATATATATATGTATATGTATATAGGCAGAGTGGCCGACTGACAAGAAAAGTGGATATTTCAAAGATTATTACTTGGAGTCCAGGAATGGGATATAAATCTCTCTAATCAAATGATGGGAGCTCGTAGCGCAAGCTAAACATTTTTTTCCATATTCAGTACTTTTGTAATCATGAAAAGAATGCGTAATCGCGTATCTCGCTGAAAGCTACAAAAATCGCATCGTGAGCACAATAATCTGTTTAAATTGACAAAAAAATGGGATATACCTTTAAAAAAAAATTATAAACCTTTCCTCCTTTCCTTCACTTTTCCTCCAGGGAACTCCCACACCCCCCCCCCTCCCCGGCCTCTGTCCTGCATATAAGGTAGTCTCAATTCAGACATCCTACATGTCAACAATAAACTTGCATACCATTGAAATGTGATATGACGTCGAAGACCAGATAAAAAGTGAGTTTACACGGACGCAGACAATAGTCATGATAGTGAAGGACATTATTTTAGGATATCTTTGTACTAACCCGATCGCCTCAGTACACCCGAACACACCCACGCAACCACCCACACCAAAACACAAACTCACACAGTCACACACCCCCACACTCTGACACACTGTGATATAATCGTTACAATGTTAGTGTGTTATTGATTAATAAGCCCTATATGTTGGACTTTCATGACTTTTTCTGTCTCTGATTTCTTGTTCTTTTGACAGTCTGTAAGCTCCCAAATGACCATGACTTGGTCAGTTTATGAAGTGAAGTAAAACTTGAGAAAATGGGGGTCGGACGTACAAAAGGTTATTTTATGGAATTGCCCATATACGTCCCTTGCCTACTCCTCTCCTTTTCTGAATCATCATCAGGATTAATCCTGCATGACGTAGATAATAATGTGAATTGTGGGATGCCTCTAAAATGCAAATATACACATCACCCATTCCTGAAAATGCACTAAGAAGATAATCAACAGGATTTAAACAGTAATAACTCTTTTATTAACTATCTCAAACATGTCAAACAATTTAACATAAATAATAGTCACAAATAAAACATGGACATCTTTCAGAAATGTCTCCAATATACACTCTTAAATGTTGGACAACACACTGTCCACACAAAAATTGGTTAAAACTTTATCCAATTCTGGGTATTGAAAACATGTCATCTTGCTCGAGAAAAGAAAATGACGACCTTAAGAAACATTTAAGTAGTGAATATCCTTTCACTGTCAAAAACAACAATTTTAAACAGAATCGTTGATAAGGCATTGTTGCAGAAAAGAAAATGGAAAAAAACAGAAACATTTCAGTCGTGATAATTATTTCACTGTGATCAAATGTATTTCAACCATTTTTAAAATATTAAACTCAACGACTTTTCTGTTCTTACTACATAGAAATCTTTGATAAACCATTGTTGCAGAAAAGAAAATAACAAACTATAGAAACATTGAATATGTTTAAGTCATGAATATCCACTCACTATGATGAAATAATGTTTCTGAACGCTTTCCTTTTTAATGAAGAGCTCACTTGCAAAAGGGGTTAGGTCAATTTTTCATCAAATTTGATTTTTTTTTTCTTAATGTATAGATTTGTAGTAGCTCTATAAGATGATACCAAAGAAAAGTTGAAATTCCCATTAAAAAGTGATCTAAATCGCAAAGAAAAATCACCTTTTTTCAAAAGGGGTTAGGTCCACACATAATTCTTTTGGAAAAGAATATTTACAAAAATATGAAGACAGGTGGATTTCTTTTATACACAAATTTATGTTCTCATGGTAGGGTATCACGAAAATTTAGTTTCGCATAAGAATATTGCAATATGGGCGAATTAAAAAAGAGATTTTCTTGGAGTGGATCTAACCCCTTTTGCGAGCAAACTATTCTGAATAGCTAATTTGTCAAAGGGGGTTAGGTCCACTGTTCATAAATTTTTATTTTCTGTCTCAAAACCTCATAATTTTTAGTCTTTCTGATAAAAACAACGAAAATTTGAAATTCACATGAAAACGTGAATAAAAGTGGCAAAGAAATATCACCTTTCTAATCATAATACATTTGATTTATTTCAGTTTAGTTGCAAAAGGGGTTAGGTCCACAATGATATTTTTTAAGGAATATATAGAAAAAAATGAAGAGTGGTATATTTCTTTTATACCCCATTTTATGTTCACATGATAGGGTAGTACATCATGACAATTGAGTTTCTCATAAGAGTATTGCAATAAGTAAGACTAAAAAACGTGATTTTTCTCGGAATGGTAAAAAGTGGACCTAACCCCATTTGTAACTAAACTCTTCAAATATAAAAACGTAGAAACTCGTCTGTCATTACTATTCAAATCTTTGATTAGACATTGACGGAGAAATGAAAATGACATACTATATACAAATTTAGGTCGGGAATACTCATTCACAATTTTCACTGTAATTCTATAATTATTTATCACTTTAAAATAATAAACTCGACAACGGAAGATGACACACTATATAGAATCATTCACGTCGTGATTGTCATGTCATTATTACTTAGCACTGTTCTAAAAAAAACAAAATTGTGAGCTTATTAAACATGTTAAATGCATTTTTTGCTGAAACCACAAACTATAGACAATTTAAGTCGTGAATACTTATTCACTATTTTCACTGTAATTATATAATTTTTTATCACTTTATAATAATAAACTTGACAACGTTTCTGTGCTTGATATAAATTGATCTTTGATAAGACATTGCATGGTAAAGGAAAATGACACACTATATAGAATCATTCACGTCGTGATTGTCATGTAATTATTACTTAGCACTGTTCTAAAAAAACAAAATGTGAGCTTATTAAACATGTTAAATGTATGTTTTGCTGAAACGACAAAGTATAGACAAATTTAAGTCGTGAATACTCATTCACTATTTTCACTGTAATTATATAATTTTTTATCACTTTATAATAATAAACTTGACAACCTTTTTGTGCTTGATATATATTGATCTTTGATAAGACATTGCATGGTAAAGGAAAATGATACACTATATAGAATAATTCACGTCGTGATTGTCATGTCATTATTACTTAGCACTGTTCAAAAAAAAAAAATGGGAGCTTATTAAACATGTTAAATGTATGTTTTGCTGAAACGACAAAGTATAGACAAATTTAAGTCCTGCATACTCATTCACCTTTTCACTGTAATTATATTATTTTTAGCACTTTAAATAATAAACTCGACAACTTTTCTCTGCTTGATATATATTGATCTTTGATAAGACACTGTATGGTAAAGGAAAATGACACACTATATAGCATCATTCACGTCGTAGATTTTTCATGTCATTATTACTTAACACTGTTCTAAAATAATGTGAGCTTATCAAACATGTTAAATGTATGTTTTGCTGAAACGACAATTAAGTCGTGAATACTCATTCACCTTTTTCACTGTAATTATATAATTTTTTAGCACTTTCAATAATAAACTCGACAATTTTTCTCTGCTTGATATATATTGATCTTTGATAAGACATTGCATGGTAAAGGAAAACGACAAACTCTATAGAATCATTCACGTCGTGATTGTCATGTAATTATTACTTAACACTGTTCTAAAAAAGTGAGCTTATTAAACATGTTAAATGTATGTTTAGCTAAAATGAACAGCGGCGTTCCACAATGAAATGAGATTCCTATCTCCTCGTTCGAATTCTCTCCGAACTCGAGTTATCCTTCGCGCCAATTCCCTCCACTTTCTCCTTCTCCTGGGGAGCCGATCTCCTCTCTCCACCCGCTGAAGAAGGTTCAGGGTTCTGCTACCCTCATCTTTGATACGGCGTATCACACGCCAGATGTTTGGATGTGGAACAGCCAAACACTTGTTCCATCTGTTGTGAAAGGCTGTTTAAAGAAGAAAGAGTTGATTTCATGCCAGTAAAAGTCAACGAAACGCTTTGCAAAATCAACTCAATTCAAAATTATAATATACCCAGTTAAAATGAAGGTGATTTTTTTCATGGGGAACATTGGCGGTCACCCCCCCCCCCCCGTAGCTACGCCCCTGATACGTATGTATAAAAACTCTTACAAAAAATAACTTATTTACATGAGGTATCGGTAGGTCCATTAACGGGTATAACTATTGACATTGCTTTTAGAGTCAGGCGAACATTAATGACCAACGCATTTTGGTTTAAATCGGCGAGGCGAGCAAGGAAGGGAAGAGAAGTCAATTCTTGGAATTCTGATTCGGGGAGTTCCCGAATCCTAGCCAAATAGGTTCCGAATTCCCCGAATCCTTTCGAATCAGGCCATATTCAGGCAGAATCCGTCCGACTTTATTAGGGAGTTACCCTAGCCTCTTGTCGAGGCCCTGGCGGCTGCTTCCCGGGCGAAGCGAGGGATTTTCTAATTTGCTTCGCGAATTAGCCCTGATGAACGCAGCGAGGTGCACTCTGCTTCGCTATATCCCTCACTTTGCTCGGCAGGGCCTCGACAAGAACCTAGAGTTACCCTGGCTTACAACATCTGATTTGTTTTGTCTACTCGTTTGCACCTTCCCTAAATGGTACAACTCCTCATCTTAAAAGGTCAAGTCCAACCCAGAAAAAATGTTGAGTTGAATAAATAAAAAAAAATCAAACTAGCAAAACTCTGAAAATTTCATCAAAAGCGGATGTAAAATAAGAAATTTTTGAAACTTTAAGTTTTGCTTATTTTTCACAAATAAGTGATATGCACAACTCAAATGAGACAGTCGATGACGTCCCTCACTCACTATTTCTTTGTTTTGTATTGTTTGAATTATACATTATTTCATTTTTTAAATACAGATTTGACAATAAGGTCCAACTTGACTGAACCATATAATATAAAACAATACTCATTCCATTTGTTCAGGGAGGAATTAATCGTTGTTTCACTTCAAAGTAAGGAGAAAATAAGAATATTTCATTTTCAATATAATGAAATACAAAAGAAATAGAGAGTGGATGACGTCATCAGTCTCCTCATTTGCATACCCACCAGGATGTGCATATAACTTTTTAGTGAAATTAAGCAAAACTTTAAAATGTCATAACTTTCCCATTTTACATCCGATTTTGATGAAATTTTCAGTGTAGTGCTTGTTGGATTTTTTGCTTTTTATTAAAATCAACTTTTTGTTGGGGTGAACTTGTCCTTTAAGGGTGCAAGATGTAGTTACCTTCACCCTTTATCATTGTTTATGGAGCCAGAAATATTAGGGTTAAAATCAGTTGTGCCCAGATTTCAATTTGCATTTGAAGGATACAAAATTGAACACTTAGTTTTGTCCGTGGAAGACCGTCAGTTTGTCTTACTTTTGCAGTAGTTGTTTGTTCTTGTCTCCATGGTGCGGTTGTACTCATTCCAGAAATGGACTGAGAAGACAGGTCCATTAACATATGTCTGTTCCACATACGCGAAGAACGTTCGCAGTGCTGGATACTGCTGCACCATCTCCTGAACATGTCTGCTGTTGGTGTATGTCCTGAAAAAAAAAGGCAACATCTCAGCAATATTTCCACATATCTTAACAATTTACCCATGAGAAGACTTAAAAGATCACATTAAATCTAATAAATATTTCGAATATATTTTTTCTTAAAATATTGAATGCTGCATTGTTTCTGAATATGATTTCAAAGATATTTTTCTTCTATTTGCAATATTTTCCTTTTCATTCGCATCGTTGTATTAGGCTTACATTTTATGAATATATATAGACCTACAGAGGCCCGTAATGCTTTTCTTATCTTTTTCCTTCTTTGGGAGGGGGGGGGGGGGGTGAGGAAGGAATTTTACTTACTGAAAGTTCATCGCAATGTGTGCAACCGGAAGATGACCGAGAGACAGAATGTTGCCCAGAACTTTTTGTAGGAGAGGATGTACGTTGAATGCAACCTTCAAGCCAAGCTCAGCAACTTTTCGCCATAGACTCTGACAAAAATGGAAGTAGCAACCTCTCCTAAGTGCATTTGGTAGCTCCGATCTGATTGCATTCATTAGCCCCACTTCGAAATCGGTGATCACCATATGTGGTGTAAATGGTGCCTCTGTGGCATCAAGAACTCCTCTCTTTATTTCTTGCAGAATGTATCTATACTGATCTTCACGCTTTCCTGTGACCATACACATTCCAAGGGCTAGAACCCATCCACGATATCGACCATGAAGAGTCACGATCTGGGTATAGGGGGTAGGCGCTGTATGAAAAGTGCCATCAATGTACACTTCGTTGAACTGTCCAAGAATTTGGAGTTCTTGCCTGCTTGCGAAGATAGCCACTCCAACATCATTGTTTATTGCTAGCAGCTTTCTGTCTCCTTCCCAAGATTCCGCCCATGTTCCCTGGATATTCACTTATGCAATATTACGTGGGAGAGCGGGGAGTAACGATGCCCTGCAGCGCTGAAGGGAACTTCGAATTTCTTCGAACATAGGAACATTGATCCTTTCATGAATGGGGAGTATGGCGAATACTTGGTCGTATGCCATTCTGGTTGGAATTGATGGGTCTCTTCTGATGATGGACTTTACTTTCCGAAGAAAGGCAAATCTACCAAGTCTTTCATTATCAGGCTGATGTGCGTGCTCTGGGAACTGGTTGCCGAGTAAGATGACTTCACCATCTGGGTCAAAATCGTTGGTCTGTATTGGGACTCTACATGCTGGCAAACTGCACCGCCAGTAGATTTTTGTTCCTGCAATAGTTTTATTTCTCTGGTATCTGTAGCCGTCACAGACTAGAACCATTCCGCGACGACGTTCCGCAGGAACGACGTGAGCTCGTAGATTTGCCATTTCATTAATTTAAGAGTAGAACATCTAACGAATAAGCGTGACCAAACCTGTGACAAGTTTTCAAGTTGTTTTGCTTCTACTTGTTTTAATATCCCGCCAAATTTAATAAGTTGATTGATGCCCTCTATTGACGTTAGTTGTCAATGTGCACACGTTTGTGGATGTGCTTCCGTTGCAATCGGCCCACCAATAATAGCTCCTCTTTTGTCTTGCAAGCCGCCTTTTGTAGGTCACATGTCCTTTTCCCCCGCAGAAAACGGCAATTTTATTTTACCTAGGTTTCCGTTTTTCTAATATTTAGCCAACATTATCTATTTCATGTTTCACACACCACTCAGTTTTATAATTCAACTCTTGATTTAGCAATAAATCGTGTTTAAAGAACTGAATTGGCCCTCTCTAAAGTTCTCTATGGAACCTCATGCGTTCTTATGTGGGCCTATAAAATGTGTCACCAAATATTATTGCCCGCCATTTCATCCGATATAATTTTTATTTTTTATCGATGATGTTTCTTCGAGAACCACACGTAGTTAGAACAAATCGCTTTTGAGATTTCCAAAATGTTGTACGAACTTTTATTTAAAAAAAAATTTCTTTCCTGTTTCGAGGCTCTTTCAATTGAAACCAACTGCGTGACCATGTAAGGTTTTCAAAATTTGTTCACCCTTTCAAATACCAACTTAAACACATGTAGACAAATCACATCGTTCATTTTAATCAGTATGAACTTGTGTCTATCCTCTCCTCTATTTTGTCCTCTCCAGTCCGCTTATCCGCCTTCCTACCGGTTATTTGTTTAACGGCATCAATCACATTTTTCGTGCATTATATTCTTTCCAGGTTATTTTATATATTTTTTCTCCTCTTATACACATCATTGAATCCAGTTTGCTTGAGTCCACGACGGCATGTGTTCTATCTACGTACAGCAGCACCCATCCATCTTCTCAGGGCATTCTCCCCCTTTTTCCCTTTTTTTTTTCTTCTCAAGTTTTTCTGGGGGGGGGGGGGGTGGGAAGGGTAGATATTTTTAGGACGGGTTGTTTTGTCCTTCACCAAACTGTATATTTTTTATTACTTTGTATTTATTTTGTGAGTATTTCCCTCTCATTTATTCATTCTTTTCTCATTTGATTATCTGTATTTATACTTTGTTATTTTGTTATTTGTTGTGTTATCTATTTCTTGAGGGGCCCACATTGTACAAGCATTGCTTTTTAGTGGGTCCCTCCATTTCCATCTTAATTTAATTTCTATTGAAAAATAGTATATATACTTAAAACCTACAATGTGTTGCCCAAATCGTCTAAGTGTTTTTTTTTCACTACATATGTATAATTAATTTTGTTTGCAACGGATACAAATATTTATGTTTTATATATGGTATACAATTTGTTTTTGTTTGATGGAAGTGAAATAAATGAATTTGAATTTGAATTCGAATTGAACTTGCTATAACACTTACTATCATTGAATATTCCATTGTCAGCGCCGTTCCTAAAATACGCTTAATCTCGATTCCTATTCCTTCTTGTCCTTTTGTTATTCCCCCACGCTTCATCCCATATATTTGAACAGTATGTCGTGTCGGTTTTTTTTCTCGATATATATCAGTGATTAAATGAACAAATGATGTGGTATGTCTTCTGCTTGGTTTTTTATTCCAAAATTAAACTTATTAGTACTGTTTAATGCATCGCCTTATGTTTTAACAATTATTTATCTTTTTAAATGTGTTTTTTTTTATGAAAGAGCCCTGAGGAGGACCAGCTTTTAATGTTTGTATTTTGCATATTTATATGATGTATCTTGCCATTTGTATATCGTAACATATTATCGTATGTTTACTTTTTATTTGTTCTTTTTTGTATCTCATTATGTCCTGTTACTATGTTTTTCATATGAAGAGTTTAGTTGCAAAAGGGCTTAGGTCCACTTTGGACCATTCTGAGAAAAAACATGTTTTTTTATTCTCACTTACTGCAATATTCTTATGAGAAACTGAATTGTCATGATGTAATACCCTATCATGTGAACATAAAATTGGGTATAAAAGAAATTTACCTGTCTTCAATTTTTTTTCTATAAATTCTTTTAAAAATTATCATTGTGGACCTAAGCCCTTTTGCAAGAAAACTGAAATTAATTCAATCTATTTTGATAAAAAAACGTGATTTTTCTTTGCCACTTTTTTTCACGTTTTCATGTAAATTTCAAATTTTCTTTGTTTTCATCAAAGCGACTAAAAATTCAGAGGTTTTGAAACAGAAAACAATAAAATTTATGAACAATGGACCTCACCCCTTTTGACAAATGACAAATAATTTTTTTTATTCTCCTATATTGCATATTCTGATGCGAAACTAAATTGTCAAGATTCCCTACCATGACAACATAAAATTGGATATAAAATAAATCTACCTTTATTCATATTTTTTAAAATATTATTTTCCAAACAAATTCGGTGTGGACCTAATCCCTTTTGCAACTAAACTGAAATGGACCTAACCCCTTTTGAAAAAAAAATTATATTTCTTTGCCATTTTTGTTCACTTTTAAATAGGAATTTCAACTTTTCTTTGGTATTATCTCAGAGCTACTAAAAATCTATACATTGAGACCAAAAAATCAAACTTGATGAAAAATTGACCTAACCCCTTTTGCAAGTGAGCACTTCATATATTGTATTTTTTGTTGTTGATCAGGCCGTCCTGTTTAAATATTGAAGATTGAATAATTAAACTTAAAAAAAGGATCTCCTGAATGCATATTTGTCTTCATTTTCAACGACTCTGCGTATGGAGTATCGACATGCATATATTAGTTAACACAAGTGTGTGTGTGTGGGGAGGGGGCCGGGGGCGACGTGAGGCCGTAGATCTGCCATTTCATTTATTTATGAATAGAACATCTAACAATTAGGCATGACCGATCCTGTGACAAGTTTTGTAGTTGTTTTACATCCCTTGTTTTGTTTCTCGTCGTCCCTACTACGAAGGGCATTTTTTTATATGGTGCACTTGCACCATTGGGATGGTTTATATGTGGTGCTGACCCCCTAAAAACGGATGGATGCAGAATTTTCAAAGAAGGAGGGGGGGGGGGGCTAAGGCAAATCCGTACAGCCCCCCCCCCCTCCCCCGCTCATGGAATTTCGCTCTGCTGATGAAGGAAGGGGATGGGATGGTAACTCATGTTCATCGTTTTTCTTTGGCGAAAAGAGGCATTTCCAGAAGACTGATCATGGGTAAAATATGCAAGAATTGCACTGAAAACCTACCCTGCCTTATAACTCTCACAGGTGTACTCTATATCCCCATACTACGTGGCTCTCTTTAGAAAAAGTAATGTTGATAAAAAATGAAACGTGTAGTAAAATAATACGACATGATTATGTCCCGCAGAATACCGTCAGTGGTGGTTAAATTGCTGCTTGTCAAACAGTAAATGGCAAGTTCGAATCTCACTGATTCCATTTGTTTTTTACTTGTGATTTCCATTACAGAGCCAGCTTGCGATCTTAAACACATATGATTGATGCCAATTTTTTTTTTAAAAATTACAATTTCCTTTTATTAAAGCCTCTTTATTTACTAAGATATACAATAATAGTAATATACATGTATATACAATAATATTTTTAATCAAACTAGATAATATTACCATTACTTTTTGTTACTAGCATTACATCATCACCATTGACGTCGTCATCATCAAAATGTCGACCTGCCCGCACCCCCCCCCCCTCCCCGACATCTTCCCCTACGCAAATACCCGAGAGTAATATATGTCGTTTATAACTTCAGCCACTGTGACAGATCAATCTAGACGTAAAATTTTTCTTACGTAATTGGTTATATACCAGCAAAAAAAATGTCCTATCGAGTTCCTACAGGGGTTACCATAAACAGAAACAGAATCACATCTTTTTTATGATTAATTTCGACATCGTCGTAATCAACGGTCGTATGATTATAACGAGTTAAACATTAATATCGTTCACAAAAGAAAAAGTGGCATCCTTAAAATTTCACACTGCGAGATTTCTATTTGGATGCCACTTTACCACCCCCTGACAAATTATAGAGAGAATTGGCAGCTCGAGGGATGTAGCAATGGATAATTTTTCGAACACGCTGGCATTCTGACTTAATTTTCATGAGGTTGGAGCTTTACCACAAGTTCGACATTCAAAAAGTTGTGCCCTATGATATTACAAAGAGTTTTCGCATTTACTACGGGGAAACTCTCTACAACGAATCGAGTCTTCCATTATTTATTCTTTGAAGTATTTATTCTATTAATGTATTTCATGAACTTCTCAAAACATTCCTTTTCAAGTCTGATCGTCAAAACTTATCAACTGGCACTACGCGCATTTTCATTAACATGTAAAGGACGACTTCTATATGAATTTTTACAAACTATTTAAAATCCCTCTTTATGGCAGTTCATCTAAAATTTTAGCTCGCACTTTTCGCTCGAAGTAATTATTTCCATACGCATCTTGTTAATGGCCATCATGAAATTTCAACAACAAAAAAAAAAAAAGCTCGCTCCTCATCAGGTTTTATTTGGTATAAGGTATTCGTCCAGTTCTTGGTAACAAAACATGCATGTCCACTTTTAAGGTTAGAATATCACACATATTTGGTTCGCGTTTTGCGCTCGCACTAATTATTGCTCATTAAGGTAGTCATTCAGATCCTGGTGAAATAGAATTCCCAGAATATCCAGTTTCATGGATAGAATATCACAAATTTTCACCTCGAGCTTCGTGCTTGCATTTATCGATTGGTGAGATATGTAGGCCTAACACATATCCCATTCATGAGTCACCAAATGCAAAAGGTTCCTTTCCTGGTCAGTATATGAAAAATTTCTGCTCGCGCTTCGCGCTCGCGTTTGATTCTTTATTTAAATTCACATCCTTTTTTCATGATTACGAAATAAAATCGGAACGTTTACTTTTTATGTGGGGCGTTTTAGCCCAGTGGATAAGTCTTCTGGCTTTAAGGCAGAGGGTCGTAGGTTCGAATCCAAGTCATGGCATTATTTCCTTCAGCAAGAAATTTATTCACACTGTGCTGCACTCAACCCATGTGAGGTGAATGGGCATCCGGTAGAAATTCGTGAATGCCTTCCTTTGGGCGCCTAGGCAGCCCAGCTAAAGCCGGGATAATAATAATAGCTGGAAGAACAGTTTTTAGAACTGAAGTGGCTTCCCTGGGTAAATAATATCCATATCATTATTATCATTATTATCATTTTAGGCCTACATGAAATTTACATCTTCAGATTTAATTTTTTTCCCCCAAACCGCTTGCTCGCTACGCTCGCAGAATCAATCAGAGATCACTTGAAAAAATATTGCTCAACTTAATTACTACAAAACACACAACCTCTTTACACAGATGATAATCTTATGGAGAAAATATCCGTTTGCACCAAAATGCCTCTATTGGCCCCTTTTTTGGCTTTGCACCCCCCCCCCCCCCAAGAAAAAAAAAGGAAAATACGTTCCGCCGCCACTGGTTGAAACACGCATCGTCTTCATGGCTAACTGCAAAAAGTTCTTAAAATGTCCCCTTTAGATCAGGTCAGAGCTTATATTTAAAATTTCTGTTCGCGCTTCTTGCTAGCAGTTATTATCTAGTTACATAGGCATCTCGTTTTGAAGATCACAAACATATTGCCCGTCATATTAACAAATATATAGCTCGCGCTCGCATTATTTAAAAAGGGTTTATCATGTTATTAAATATTTACTTTATTTTATAAGTATAAAGCTAATTATTGACTGTTAGGACTACCCTTTCAAAGAAACAAACAAAAATCAACTTTAAGCTGCCGATCGAGGAAAATATGGCTGAAAAAAAAAATTACCCCTCCTATTTGAAAAAAGTTGGATCCGCTGGGAGGGAGGCAGGGGGCACTTGTACCCCCAAAATGAAATAAAAAACAGGGAAATGCATATTTTTCCAAAATGGGAAAGTTCCTTTTTCAAAAATGAATATGCTGTTTTTCGAAATAAAATACTCTTTTTAAAGTATACAAGTTAATTTTTTCAGGCTGGAATATTGCAAATTTTCAGCTTCCGCTTCGCACTCTCAATTATTCGATTGGAGAAATATGTATCCTAAAGAGGTCACTAAATGATTTCTTTAACAGGTTCCTTTTCTGGTCAGTATGTTTAAGCTCGCGTTTTGCGCTCGTGTTAATTCTTTAGTTAGATGCACATCTTTTTAATGACAGCAGAAATCTGCTCGGATTTTATAAACTTATTTTCATTTTTTATTGAAATACCCTTAAGTTTTAGCTTGTGATTCACGCTCGCAACACCTCGCAATAATGCCATTTTAAGAATATTTGACCCCCAAAACGAGTTTTACAGCTTCACCTTTAATTTTGTTTACCAAACCACTCGCTCATTATACTCTCTCCCGAAAAATAAAGCCTAAATATACATTTTGCCATAATAAGAAGTCACTTAAAAAACTTTTTCTCTACTTAATTACTATCAAACACACAATGACTTCAAGCAGATGATAATCTTAAGGTGAAAATATCACCAAAGTGCCCATTTTGACGTATGAGTTTCATTTTTTGGCTTTATCCCCCGAACGAAAATTCGCTCGGCCGCCCTTGCCTTCCCATCCTCACAACAATTGAACGACAACAGTGTCCCCCGCTCCCCCCCCCCCTTTGCCTCTGCCTCTGCTTTCCCGGTTTTCATTTTCTGGATTAACGAACCTTATTTCGTTTTCGGATTATCGAACCTTCGGAACAACGAACCTTATTTCGTTTTCGGACTATCGAACCTTCGGAATAACGAACCGTCGGAATAACGCCACAAATGTTCGGATTAACGAACCCTTTTTCGTTTTCGGATTAACGAACATCGAGGTATAGGCAATTTACGTGTTTCGGAATTACGAACCTTCGGAATTACGAAGCTTTGGAATTACGAAGCTTCGGAATTACGAAGTGTGTCCTATATCATCATTGGTGTCTGAGCTTACAATCCGAGCAAAGAGTCCCGCAATTGTTCAGTTTTCCCTAGATTGAGAATTGCAATTAAGTAATTTCAGTATACACGGTAGAGCAAGGCATTGGTATTCCAACAAGTAAAGTCCAAGAAGCAATTCGTTATAGTGTGCCTGTGATAAGAGAAATCTCTTGTCACAGGCACACTGGTATCATTTTAGAGCAATATTGAGTAGTGTATATTGAGTAATGTATATTGACAATATACATGGTATTTTGTTTTAAAAAACATTTCCATAAAAATTTAAAGATCCGTCATAATAGCAAATTCTTAATGGTCATCTGCAATGAAAACGTATAAATTAATTCGCTAGGCACTCTAGGTTATATATTTTTGATGGTTAAAATGTAATGATACACCGGAAACCGGCTATTTCTGACTCAACTATTTTGGTAACGTCTGTAAAATAAATGTGAAGGTGATTATAATCCACTTTGTCCGTTTATACTTATATGAACTTTTATCTTGCAGTGGGTTGAAAACCTTACTTACACGACTAGGCAAATTTATTTGGTGTAGCAGCTAGGTTCTGTCAACCATTGTAACAATTCCTTTTCAGGTCTAATTGTCAAAAGTCATAGCTCTGCGTACTTGCATTTTATGTATACTTTTATATTCATTCTAAATACTACTTAAAATCTCCTTTTCATATTAGTTTATAACAGATTTCGACTCGCGTTTCGCGCGCAAATTAAAAGTTGAAAATATTCATTAACACGCGCACCCTGTTCAGGATTACAAAAGGTGCTTAAAACCTGTAAAATGTCCCATTTTCACGCCTGAACATATATTTAAAGATCGCACTCTCATTAGGCCAATTATTTAATGAGATATATATCTTTTTCATAAATTCCTACGAATAGTCCTAGGTCGGAATATCAAATAGTTTTAGATAGCATGCACTTCGAGCTCGCATCATTGAAAAGGTGTGATCTGTTTTTCTGTTAAATTTCCCCCTTTTCAGATCGGAATATCAAAATTTCTCAGCTCGCGCTCACATAATTTATCCTTTATCATGATTACGGAGGGAAATATAGAGAAAGTTATTTTCCGCTCCTCCCTATTGGCTATTGTATAACAAAACTTCAAATAAATTCAATTTCATGTAACAGAAAAGAAGGTAGGAACATGATATCATTAGCCCACCTATATGACGGCATACATAACTGTTTTCACAATGCTAAATTAAAAAAAAATCAATAATTTTGTTATTATCAGATTATGCCACATTTTTGCGCAGTGAAGTTTTATTTTTTACTTTTTTATATACATAGAGATTTTTTGCGAATCCGATGCTAATCCCCTGTGCCAGCCACTAAACCCTCCTGTGCCACATTGATTTTGGGATCGTGAGTCGTATTCACTCCTTTCAATAGTCATGATTACAATTGCTTCTAACTCTCTAACGATTAGTTTATCCACAAAATAGTGTGTAGTAAAGTTGTAGGAAATTTCATACTTCTTATAATGGTGTCCTCATTACATGGATTGGTTATTATCTTTACCGTTAAAATATGAGTTGTATCAAGTAGTTCCATTTTGTGGAGTGTTTTGTATGGATCAAAAAACCTAGGTCTCTTCCCTCTCGGAGGCGGAGCCATATCTTGTAAAAATGTAGAAATACTCGAAAAGTCGAATGTACACCACGTGAGTAAGTTGATCTGTCAGAAAGCAGAGTTCGCACTGCACACAATAGTGCTTATTACGTCGTGCATGCGATGCGCAATACAATGCAAAACGGCGTAACAATGATTGCAATTCCGAATGTGCGCAGTCATGCACGAAGCAGGCGAGGGTAGGAAACAATGCAAGCACAAAGCAATCAATAGTAGGCGTGCGAGCACGAGTGTGGCTAGTCCAGATTGGACCTTGTTGTTTGGAAGTGCCCTTTCCCAAAGCTAACATAGAGGGCACATGTCTCCCAATCTCTAATCAGCGCCAATCCACTCATCTTCCCTCCCCAACAAGTTAGTCCAGGATAGGCCCCATAGAGAAGGGGTCGAACCTTGTTTTTTTTAGATATACAATGTTTTTTTATGGTTTCTTGTCAATTCGAGGGTGCTGATTCCGAATCGGAATGATGCAACTCTTGTAACCTTGAGCATTTTCCGCAAATTGGCAAAATCCAATATGGCAGCCAAAATATGCAAATTACCCATGAAAATCATAAAATTGCCCACACATTAACTATAAAATGCATGTAGTTGTTGTGCAGAAGTGAAATACTCGTTGGAAAAGCGATGTTTTACAAAATATTTATTTCTTTGATATTCAAAATGGCCGCCATAACCTCTGTATACTTTATTATGTAGAATATGAATGGGGGAAATAATTTTCAAACAAGAGCACTATTATTGCATGTGATTGTGACCTACGAGTGGACTAATGTCTGAAAACATGATAATTAACATAACTATGTCATTGTATACTATCTAATGTGATAAATGCCGTATTATGATATTCAAAATGGCTGTCATAGACCCCCTATATATATATACTGTGTAAAATATATAAGAGGGGACAAATAATTTTCACAACATTTGAATTTGCTTGACTATAAAATGCAAATAACTGCGAAATATTGGTGTAAAAATGTCTGACAACAATGCTTTCTAACGAAACATATAATTACCCTTGCAATTTCGGTAATTATGCTGCATTTTGACATTCAAAATGGCTGCCATAGGTCCTATCAGTATTATGAACAAAGCGAATGAAGAAACTAATTTTCAAAAGAGTAAGAACAAAAAAATGAATGTAATTGTAATCTACGAGTGAAATATTGTCTAAGAACATGTTTTCTAGCGAAACATATCATTTCCTTTTTCATGCATGAGATAAATGCTGTATTGTAAAATTCAAAATGGCCCCTATGGGCCCTAACAGTATTATCTACAATGTAAATGGGGACAAATACTTTTGAAAGAATTAGGATTTGCCTGACTGTGAAATCCAAATTATTCTGTTGTACGAGGAAAATATTTTTTGAAAGCGTGATTTTTTTCTTAATGAAATATAGCATGTAGTTGATAAATACTGTATTTTGACTTTAAAAATTGCTGCTACAAGCCCTTACTATAAAATTATGTATCATGCGTATAGGGGAACTAATTTTCACCAGAATGAGAACCAAAAACGCACGTAACTATGTGATGTATAGGTAAAATTTGGTCTTGAACATGATTTCTAACTAAATACATCACATATTGGTCGAGAAGGTAAAAAATGCCTTACTTTGAGATTCAAAATGGCTGCCATAGCCCAAAGTAGTATGTACATTTTAACTGGGGAGTGATAATTTTGACATAATTTTTACTATGAAAATTGCTTAATTTTGATGTTAGTGTTCACTATTGTCTAAACCCAATGATTTCTAACGAAATATATCATAGCTTGTGTCATAAAGGTGATGAATGCTGCATTTTGAAATTGAAAAATTTCCGCCATAGCCCCTTATCTTAATATGTAAAATTTGAATGAGGAAAGATAATTTCTACAAAAAAAGCATATTGCAGCCATTTGAATATTGAAATATAGCATTTATCTCCTAAATAACATAAGAAATTATCTATTTCGTTAGAAATCATATTTTCAGACGATATTTCACTCATACATGTAACACCATTTAGTCAAGCAAAGCCAAATTCTGTTAAAAGTATATGTTCCCATTCACATACATACTAGACCTACCGTTATGGCCTGTAGCGGCCATTTTGACTTTCAAAATACATTATTTATCCCCTACCTGGCAGAATAAATGATATATCCTGTAAGAAATTATGTTTTTAGACAATATTTTACTCTTAAATCACAATTATATGCATTTTATGGTGCTGACTCCTGTGAAAATTGATTTCCCATATCAATTGTACATAATACAGTCAATGTCTTTGGCGGCAATTTTGAAAGTCAAAATACATGAAACCCGAATAATATATTTCGTTGAAAATTAATATTTTAAGACAGTATTCCACTAATTTACCACAAAGCATGCATTTTAGCGCTCACCTTGTGATTGTTTGTATCCTCTCTCACATCGTACATCATAGTTTTAGGGCCTTTGGCGGCCATTTTAAATATCAAAATACATGATATATCACATAAATGGCATGTTGAATAATAAATTTCGTTAACAATAATGTTTTTAATCAGTATTCCGCTCGTTTATCTTAACAAAATGCATTTTAGTGGTCACTCTCGTGATTTTTTTTGTCACCATTCACATTGTACATAATAGTGTTAGGGCTTTTGGAGGCCATTTTGAATATCAAAATACAGGATTTATCACATACATGACATAACAAATGTTATATATCGTTCATATCGTTAGCAATCCTATTTTCAGACATTTCTTCACTCATAGATCATTATTACTTGCATTCCAGTGCTCACTTTTGTGAAAATTAATTTTCCCTATTCATATTGTACAGGGGTCTATGGCGGTCATTTTGAATATGAAGAAAATAAATATTTTGTCCAAAATCATTTTTTCAGATATTATTTCACTCCGGCAGCACAATTGCATGTACTTTATAGCCAATGTGTGGACAATTTTATGATCTTAATGGGTAATATGAATATTTTGGCGGCCATATTGGATTTTGCCAATTTGCAGAAAACGCTCAAGGTTACACGAGTGGCATCATTCAGATTCGGAATGGGCACCCTCGAATTGACAAGAAACCATTAAAAAACATTGTATATCTAAAAAAACAAGGTTCGACCCCTTCTATCCTGGACTATATAGTAGGATACATAGCGTGCACGAAGCACTCAATGAGTTAACTATTTCAGCCCGGCGTATGATTGGTGTCAAGTGTTTACAGCATTGGTAATAGTTAAACAACATTTGTTTTCCTTCAAAATGCCCACCCGATAAATCATGCATGTCCCCTTTCGGATAGCGTACCATGATATACTTCCATCTTACTTGAAAATTTTTTAATATTTGTGACATTAGGACGACTGATATACATGTATATTCAATAGATAGATGCATTTAAAAAATCGAAGAATTTAAGTTGTTAAATGAATTCGAATTATTGATAGTTTTCACAAACTTTTATTTTGAGTATTAAAATGACGATTTTATGTTTCATAGTGCCATTATGTGTGTGTAATATTCCAATTTGAAAGGTAGTCAAACACTGAAAACCTAAACTAGTCAAGCGGAGGCTCGACTAGACTTTAACTAGTCTGGCATGTTAGTCGAGGCTGCTGGACTAGGAAAAACCTGCATTTGAAACTAGTCCAGCCTCTAAGACCAGTTTTCGGCCTGCTGGACTAGCTTGAAATTAGTCGAAATTGCTCGACTAATGTCCTTTTCGGGGCTGGACTAGTTTAGGGACGGACTAGCTCCTGGCTTGTCAAGCAGGACGGACTAGTTTATGGCTTGTCAATCGAGACAGACTAGCTTTTAGTTTGTCAGACAGGACGAACTAGGGTGTAGCTTGTCAAGCCAGATTGACTAGATTCTGGCTTGTCAAGCAGGAGTGACTAGTTTAAGGCTTGTCAATCGAGACAGACTAGCATTTAGCTTGTCAGACAGGACGGGCTAGCTTGTAGCTTGTCAAGCCAGATTGACTAGCTTCTGGCTTGTCAAGCAAGGCGGACTTGTTTATGACTTGTCAATCTAGACAGACTAGCTTTTAGCTTGTCAAGAAGGACAGACTAGTCTGAGTCTTGTAAATCGAGATAGACAAGCGAACCTTTAGCTTGTCAGGCAAGGTCAAATTTAGTTTCTTACTTGTCTTAATAGCGAACAAGTTTGTCCAGCCTGGTTGTCGAATTTTTGGCAAGTCAAGTCAGATGCTGATAATGAAATAGCTTTTATAATTATTTTTGTTTAACTAAAGTATTTTTGGCTTCACCACAAAAAATTAAGAAAGCTCTTGGATATATCATTGTCCTCTATTTTAATTTCTGCATGATCATTAGTACGCCTAAATCATATAGTTATTAGAAAAGATTCAAGACATCTGTTGAATAATGCAGAAAGTTCTAAAAAACATCAATGATTATCTTGAAGTGCATAAGCAAAAAAAAAAAAGATCAAATGAAAGATGAGCAACATGCAATTAATGTTCTGATTCTTTCAAGATGTTTCCTATAGGTATATTTAACCCATGTCCCACAATCAGTGTTTACAGGTAGACCTAACTGGATCTGAGCCTGTGTATTGAATAACTCGAAAAGCAAACACATGCATAATTGTCAACATGCAGTAGCACTGAGCACTACAAAGAAGTTGCTTATTTGGATACAAAGACCTTTCGCCTTTAATCCTAAGCCAGTTTTTGCGGGAGTTTTTGCTTCAGTTGGAAATTGCCCGCTCAAATTAACGTTTTCACAAACAATGCATCATTTGGGTCATCATTTTGCTGTGTGATACGACCAGGGAAGCACGTCTGAAGTTATTCTACTGAAAGTCTGTATCTTTTGCCTGTTTTCAAGAATCAGTGGAACCATATCGAAAATTTCAACGTAAGTACGACTTTCCTCCTGTTTTTAATTTAAAATCGATATCATGCACGATCCTAAAGAGACAAATCTGGAAGAGGACGAATAATATTTTGCACACAGAAACAGTGCAAATCTGTCACTGTCCGTTAAGTGTTTCCAATATATTTATAAGTGAGGTGTTAGAGGAGTGTGATAATTTTCGTATTTTTAGGAGAGTAATCATAATGCAGATAACTTCGGCTGGGGTTTTCCGGTTATATATATTTTTTTTACTCTGTACTATCTAGGCGTTAAATTGATTTGTGGAATTTTTGAAATTAACAATCAGGAATGCATCTTTTTTCAAGGAAATTCAAATATATTTCATATATTATAGTAGCTTAGCTCAAGTTATTTGAGATTGTTGTGTTTTCTACTTGTAGGAAAGGAAATTCTTTGTGTTTCTTTCTTAACTTTGTAAGATTAGATATGAAATTGTGAGAATAATTATAATTGTTCAGTTGTATCACTGGTTTTATACTTTATTTGTGATTTCTAAAATATCAAGTAGGCCTATATGATTTTTGTAATAATTTTCCATTAGGTGGATCTTTGTATTTGTAATGCAGTCTTTAAATGGAATGTTTTACTCGTTCCCCCATTGTAAGTTGGATTGTGTTGGTTTAATACATTTATACTTGTACCAATATAAGTTTGGAAAGAAGTCTGAACAAGAAATTTTCTTTATTCAGAATCTCCCCACAAACAATTGAAATTGCAGCATACTGTAGGCATTCTTGAGAATATGTCAATTTATTAGGTTAATGTTCACGAAGAAGTGGCTTATATAAATGAACAGATGCAAATAGATGATAATCGATAGGTTTATCCATTTGTATTTAACCCACGAGTAATTTAAAAGACCCCCAACATAAATTGATGTATATATGTTGCTAATGACGATGGCGAACTGCAGGAGCTAGTTTAATATTTTTGTTTATCACATAAAAAATAACAATCCAATAAGACGCACTGATTCCATGTGCTTTGGTATCATTACTTTGATAACGATAATGATATAGTAAAACGATGATGATTTTTGTTTACACAGCTATCTACAGAGATGGGTCGTCTACAGGATAAAGAAAAAAATATGCCGATCATGAAAATGGGTCCGCTAAAAATCTTCTAAGTCATCGATTAAATTTGGGAATGGCAAGAAGAAGCATACCAATCATCAGTGACTATAGACGATAGAGGTCAGGAAGAAAGAGAAGGTGAGGTAGTGCTTCTATGCTTATCTGCTGCTTACAAACGATTTACTTTTTACAAGCATAGGCAGAATAAAAAAAAAACATTATAAACCATTAATTACTGACAAGTTGACCATTACCATATGCCACTGATGATATGGTATAGAACAATGTTTCACTGTTGGTCTTCATGGTGTAAAGGAGCTGTCATGAATGAACTGTTTTTTTGTTTATTGTACCTGACATATTCTGCATCGATTGATAAAAAGAGATAAAAATGAATATAATAATTGAACATCTGTTCTTTACTTCTTTTCATTTAAACATTCCAGAAGCAATGATGAAAGCAGTAGGCCCATTCTTGGCAACAACATGACTTCTTCAGGGGAAGTTTAATGATATCTTTGTGTCATCAGAACTGAGGTTAGTTAAATTTCCATGTGTAATGTTTCGCTTTCCTTCACATTTCCTTAATATTGATATGATTTAACAAATAATTTTATGAAACATTGTGAAATTTCTGCTAAAGTTCATTCCATTTTCAACATCTAACTCCCTTTGTGTTCTCTTCCATTTTTAATAAACACATTCTTATGAAAACTATAGTCACATTAGTCTTTAGGATTTGGTATGTTTATAATGTGATAGCTGTGAGGTAATTGTTTTAAGGGGATTTCTTCATAAGTGTCAGACTGTATGAAAACTATTCATAGTCCATGTAATAATGACGTAAGATACGAGAGTCATCTCTTATAGGCACTTCTATGACAATTAAGACGTTTTATAACAAAAAAGACATGTATATACTATTGCTATGATTTTTAGGGGTGCCTTCCTCGCCAGCACATGCTGCTAATTTTGAATAATATCAATTTCATCCTTCTGATTCTCCATTTGTTTCTATTACACTAATTGTCATTTTCATCGTCTGTTATATCTTTTATCCAGTCACAGAATGCTGTACACATCCAGACGGACACGGAACTCAATCCTCACAATCACAACATCACTCGACCTTCTGTCAGAGGCCACGATGTCAATCTCTTCGTTTTATATCTACTATTTTCAATATCCCACTTGCCTAAGTAAGACGCTCATATTTAAATATTCAAAAGATCTTACTAGATATTCAGGATGAAGATAACATTCCATGCCCCATATTTACATTAACAAAAAATCAAACATGCAGTGAGTTAAGATAATTAAGACTCTATATCTATCTGTGTCAATTATTTATTGCTGAAATCTAGGAATCAACACTCGAGTGTCCTAATAATTTTGGTTATGGTTTGTTCCATAACAATGTCAGATTTGTCTTAAATCTGTATATTATAAAATGTTTTCTCAATTTCAAATCTAAATAGTATTTTCTTTAATAATCAGACGCCATGTATGTTATGATTCTGAGTATTGACTAAGTTTGAATAGGTTTCTTTTGTAAAAAAAAAATATTGTGTAATCAATAAATGCAAATGTTTGTGTTATGACATTGCAGAGCAAAATATTAGTTCTTTTATAATGCATTATGATTTATTTGGACAGCAACAGTATGCACATACCAAATTCTCTAATTTGTATTATCTACATTTTATCACCTTGTTCACAAAGGAATTTATCTGACTATCAATTTGTATTATGGATTTTTTTTTCATAATTCTGTCACTCGAGTACAAACACAAATTTGTCCTTCTACCTTGAATTTGTATCCAAATTATTGTTTTGATATTTTCATGAGGAGCATAATAACATATACTGATACTGCAATGTACAACATTCTTCATGTTTACAGAAATACATCGAAGAAAAGTAAACAAATAAACAGCAAAAAATAATTAAGTTTTCACATGTATATTTTCATATTTGAAGTCCTTCAATTGAATATCAACTATTGAGTACATTCACCTACTGCCATATTTTTATTAAACAAAATATATATATTCCCTGTATCGAGAATGAAATCTAATTAATGATTATAATTACAACTTTGAAACTTTAATTTGATTTTTTTATTCGAATTCATTTTTATTTAATTTTTTCTGCCATGATTTTATGGGGACATCCCGATAGACCGCGGGTCCGATAGACCGCGGGTCCGTTAGACCGCGGGTCCGATAGACCGCGGGTCCGATAGACCGCGGGTCCGATAGTCCGCGGGTCCGATAGACCGCGGGTCCGATAGTCCGCAGTGTGTGTAAAATTATGATCAGATATATCAAATGTCATCGAGAGGTCCAAAGGTCAAATGATACGAGGCCATGGGGTTCTATCAGGTGCGGATCCATGGAGGGCCGAGGGGGAACTGCCTCACCCCCCCCCCACCCCAGCTCAAAAAAAAAAGAGTGGGAAGATGGGAAAAGAAGAGAATAGAAAAGAAAATAAGAAGGAGAAAGGAAGAGAAGAAAAAGGGGAAAGGAAAGACAAAGAAAAAAGGGAGAAGAAAAGGGGAAAGAAGAGGGAAAAAGAGGAGGGAATAGGAAGAGAAGAAAAGAAAGGAGAAAGGAAAAGGAAGAAAAAGAAGAAAAAAAAAGAGGAAGGAAGAGAAGAAATCAATATTTAAATAGAGAGGAAGATGGAAAGAAAGATAAGAAAAAATAAAGAGAGAGGAAGAGGGGAAAAGAAGAGAAGAAAGAGAAAGAGGGAGGAAGGGGAGGGAGAGAAGAAAAAAGATTAAAAGAGAAAAAAGGGAGAAGGAAAGAAAAAGAAAAAGGGAGAAGGGGAAAAGAGAAAAAAAGTGGAAGAGGGAAAAGAAAGAAAAGAAAAGAACGGAGTAAGGAAAAGGGGGAAAAGAAGAAGAAAAAAGAGAGAGAGTAAGTGGGAAGAGAGGAAAAACGAGAAAAGAGAGAGGAAAAGAGGGAAAGAAAAGACAGCAAAAAGAGAAGAAAAGGGGGAAAGAAAAGATGGGGGGGAAGAGAAGAAAGGGGGGAAAAGAAGAGGGGGAAAGAAAGAGAGAAAGAAAGAGAAAGGAAGGAAGGGGAATGAGGATAAAAGAAAGAAAAAGAAAGAAAAGGAGATGGTAAACGGAAGAGGGAGATGTTGACCTGGACGTCGATTTGATGGCGCCAAAATGACGTTCGAACTATGGGGCGCCGAATTGATGTTCGATCTAGCGGGGCACCGAATTGATGTTCGAACTAGGGGAGCGCTAATTTGAATTTTGACCATAATGCGACAAATACATGTTTCAGAGAGGGGGAGGGAGGGCAAAGTTATATTTCACATGGGGGCGCCAAGTTTATGTTCAACCGAGGGCGCCAAATTGACCTTGAACTTAGAGGGCTTCATGCAAATTCATTTTCGACCGGGGACGCAACATTGCCTGTTTATAGTGAAATATATGTCCTGCCAAAAAACTTCAATTAATGCGGCTGAATTAAAATATCCCGTTTTTACGATAACAGAAAAAAAACCGTTTTCGAGTTTTAAGTCTGTTTAGCGAGATAGATACCCTGTTCAGGGTCACAAAAAAGGGTTATAATCAAATTCAGCTCGCGCTACGCGCTCGCAATATTTGATTAATGAGGTATGTATCCTCTGCTTCAATCCCACATGTAAGTGTTAGTGTTTTTCAAGTCAACATACATAGGTCGATCCAGGGGGCAAAGATTTTGCCCCCCCCCCCCATGGTGGCGCAAAAAGGGGTAAGAAACAGAAAAAAGGAAGAGAAAAGGACAAGCAATTAGAATAGGAATTATACCTTAGTCCTTCTTAAGTCAGTATATACAAAATTGAGCTCGCGCTTCGCGCTGGCATCAATAAATTGTTTAGTTATAATTATACGCATCCCGACCTTCCAGTTTTTTATGCGAACGAGAAGCACAAGCTGAAAATATTTGATATTCTAACCTGACAACTGAAAATGTATTTTTCATTTCATCATTATAAAAGTTTTCAGCTAGCGCTTCGCGGTCGCATTCATTTCTTAATAGATATGCATCGTGTTCATCATAATAATTACTAACATAGGCGGATCGAGGCGGCCCGAGGGCAACCTCCCCCCTGTTGACAGAGCAAATAAATTGTGAAAAACGGGGGAAGAAAAAAAAGGGGAAAGAAAGGAGAAAAAAGAAGACGAAACATAAAAGGTGGAAGACGAGTGAATAAAATAAGGTCAGAAGAAGACTTGGAAAACAATTTAAAAAAATATTTGATGTCACTATATTAAAGTTTCGCTCCGCATCGCGCTCACATTGCCTGTTCGATGAGATACATCTCTTGCTCAATAGGCTGATATGTAGTTTAAAATATCAAGTTTTGATATCAATATACAAAACATAATTCAGCTCGGACATCGATCTTTCATTATTTTGTTTTATTTACCAATTTATGTTTTAAGTGCTCTGGAAAATGTCCGTTTTATGGTTTGAATCAACATTTGCAACATTTTGTGCGCTCGCACTATATGCCAAGTAGGCCTACGTATTGTCTTTTTATATTTCATATAAGATTCTCTAAATATACCTTTTCAGGTGTCTCGATTGTAAAAAAAAATAATAAAGGCCTATGAGCTAGCGCTGTGCGCTCGCATTTTGATTGGTGAGTTATGTATACCTATATATTAATTTTATAACAAACTACTTAAATCCCCCCATTAAAAAATTCCGGATCGCGATTTGCGCTCACATCACAGGCTTAACAGATTAATAAATATGAAATAAAATTTGTATAAATTCATTATAACTAAATTGTCCCTTTTTCAGAAATAAATATCAACAAGTTTTAGGAAAAGAAAGAGAAGATAGTCATCATTCTTATATGATGACAAAATGTCCTTAGGCCTAAAATGTCTCGATCCTAGGTCAAATGAATAATAAAATATCAGCTCGCGCTTCGCGCTCGCATTATCTATATAGTGCTATCAAATTTCCCTATATACACAGTGCTGTAAACAGTGCTTAAATTGACCCTTTTCATATCGGAATTTCAAATATTATTTTCAGCTCGGGCTCTGCGCTCGCATTATTGATTTTTATGATGAAAAATGAAATGTATTCAGATTGCCAGGATTCTGTCTAACTCTAAAACACGCGCACGCATGTTTTTAGGATACAAAGCTTGATCTTATTCAAAACGTGCTAAAATTATCCAGTTTCGAATCAGAATATCAAAAAAAATTTGCTCGCGCTTTGCGCTCGCATTATTATTGTAGGAAGATACCAAAAATTACCCATCCTTTTTCATGATTGACAAACATGAATCGAATGTCCCATTGGGGGATTTGAAATCTCATCTTTTTAGGTTGGAATATCAAAAATGTTCAGCTCGCGCTTCGCGCTCGCATTATTTATTCGTTGAAATATGTATCGTCTTAATGGCTAACTGCAAAACATCCTTTACATGTCCCTTTTCGACCAGGCCAGAACGAATATTTAACATTTCTGCTCGGCTTCGCGCTCGTGGTAATTATCTAGTTACATACGCTGTTCAGGTTCACAAACATTGCCCAAAATGTTCAATTTTCAGGACAAAATACAATAAATTTCATTTTTAGATTACATAGGGCTTAAGAGATTATTACACATTTATGTTGCTTATAAAGTAAAGCTAGGAAATGACTGTTAGGACATGGGTGTTTTGCCCCCCCCCCCCAAAAAAAAAGAGAGAATCAAGACTAAGAAAAAATAGAGAGAAAAGGAAAGGGATTAGGGTGAAATATAATATTATTTTCCAAATATTATGTCAAAATCTATCACAACCTTGTATTTTTGTAATAAAAATGTCAGCATATTTGCTTGCTCGCTTCGCTCACTGGCAACTTCTGATTAATTTTATGCGATACACCATATCGAGCCCCCTCGAAATTGTTGGCTCATTTATACGGCACTGTGACAACCCCTTCAAGGAAACAAAAAAAAAATCAACTTTGAGCGGCCGATCGGGGAAAATATGGGTGAAAAAATGGCCCCTCACCCTAATGGCGGAAGCTGGGTCCGCCCCTGACTTAGGCTTTCAGGATATAATACATGATAAATCTATTTAAAAAATCAGATCGCGCTTCGCGTTCTCATTATCTATTTAGGCCTTGTGAGATACCTCAATTTGTTTTTAAGAATGAAATATAAGATTTTCTTTGACGTCTACCCCCCCCATTTCATTTTTTTTTAACTTGGTGCCCTCGCCAAACACCCCCCCCCCCGTGCACCCATGCTGAATAAATACGCCACTGATGAGGAGAATTAGTCGATTGCTTCGAGATTGCATTATTCCCAAGAGGTTATCATTAATATTATTGAAGGGTATTCTAACACAACAGTACAGAAACTACAGCTCCCGTTCACAGAATATTCTAGTAGGGCCTACTCTGGTTAGAAGTTTTTTTTTTTTTTCGAAAAGTACACATATGGGCGCCAAAAATCAGGTCAAATTTGCCCCCCCCCTCCCTCCCCACGAAATCCTGGATCCGCGCCTGGGTTCTATAACAATAACCCAATTAGGGCAATCACCCCCTGACAACTACTTCAAGGAAAATATTATCCCCATATTTTTACCGCCGGGGACTGTTACCCCCCCCCCCCCCCCCCCGGAAATTTACCCTCCAGATAATTACCCCGGATAATTACCCCTAGTATGGAGCCTTGAAAATGCCATTAACGTAACGACATGGCGTGGTACTTTATCTTGCCATGTCTTAATTAATCATTGGCGGCGGAAGGCAAAAATATTTAGGGGGGTCCACCTGAAATTTTGGGATGGACACAGGTAAAAAAATTGACAAGCAAATCAACCAAAATTTATAGGAAGGACCACCAATTTTGAAAAAATTTTGACAAGAAAAAAAAGGTTAGAACCAAAATTAGGGGGACAAAAAGATTTTAGGGGGGTCCACCTTAATTTAGGGGGGACGTAGAAAACAAATTGACAAGCAAAAGAAAAGGTTCTCAACTAAAAATCTAGGGGGGGACCGTCCCCCACCTCAAATTTAGGAGGAAAGGTCCCCCCCCCCCCCCCCGCTTCCGCCGCCTAAGTAATTAATACGCCTATTATTTCGACATAGCGATATATTCTATCTTGTCAAGTCGATATGTCCACATGGCGAGATATGAAGTGTACAAGTCCCGGCGAGAATCCCGATATATCGCTATGTTATTAAGTCGACTTGGCAAGATAAAATATCTCGCCATGTTGACATATAACTTTTTATAAGTGGACTGACTTGGCAGGATAACGTATCGCGCCATTATTTAGTCGACATGGCAAGATAAAGTATCTCGCCATGTCGTCAAGTCGATGGCTCCGTATGGCGTCTAGAGGGTAAATTTCCGGGGGGGGGGGGTAACAGTCCCTGACGATAAAATATGGGGATAATATTTTCCTTGAAGTAGATGTCATGGGGCGATTGTCCTTTGGGTCATCGTTATAGAACCCCAATGGACTCGTATCATTGGCCTTTTGACCTCTTGATGGCATTGGATCTCACTATATCCTGACCATAATTTTACACACACCGCGGGCTATCGGACCCGGGGTCTATCGGACCCGCGGACTATCGGACCCGCGGTCTATCGGACCCGCGGTCTATCGGACCCGCGGACTATCGGACCCGCGGTCTATCGGACCCGCGGGCTATCGGACCCGCGGTCTATCGGACCCGCGGTCTATCGGGCTGTAACCGATTTTATTTAGTGTATTTAAATGTGCAACATTTGTAACGCTTCTCTAATGTTTTCAAGTTCAGGCCTGTCTAGAGTGGGAATTGATTTTGAATATTTAGTATTTAATACTTTATTCATTTCTATCCTCTGTTACTTTTTTTACCGTTTAATTTTTTTTATTTTCATCTACGATTTATTCTAAGATATGTACCTTTTCTTCTACTTTCTTTTGTTATATATTTTGTAAAGATTTTTTTAAATCTCGTTGTATAAATTGAAAAGAAAGGATTTGAATATTATGGTTTACATAACCTTGTTAAAAAAAGACCAAATCGTCAAATAATCATAGTATGTAGTGCGCATTACACGTCCTAAAATAATGTTATGTTTAAATCTCTACAGAAGGAAAATCTTCATTTGGAAAAGTAAATAGGTTAAATTTTGTATATATGTTTGGAAGCTCAATTTCATTTGCAGTCAGATGATAAGATTGATATTATTTTCTTGTGACCAAATAATTCGCAAACAATTTATTGTAAAGAATGCATTGATTAATACTGTCAAGGAGGGTTTTTTTCTACTTTAGTGATAAATAATTTGTCTAAAATATGCTCTTGCCCATCTGGATGCCATTATTTTGATGATGTGATATTACTTTTCATGTTTTGGAAATATATGATAACTGGATAATAAAACTGTATTGTAGCTGTAAATGAATTTACCAATTTTCTTGATTTCATATTTTGTTCTTCGAAAATATTTTCCTTCTTAACTTAGCGATGTCTTGCAACGTGGTCGGAACGCCTGAAGGCACAGCTAGGTTTTCTGGATCATTCATGGCTAGTCCGTCAAGTTAGTCTGTCATGCTAGTAATGCAACCTAGTCCAGCTTGACGTGCAGAAACATGTTAGTTCAGCAACCTAGTCCAGCTTGGTGAACTAACATCATGTTAGTCCAGCAGCAAGACTAGCTTGAAGTTAGTCCCAGTGGGCACCATTTGGACCAACTTAAAACTAGTCAATAACTAGTCGAGTGACTAGCTATATGTTAGTCCAGCTCGCTTGACTAACCAATAACTAGTCGCTGGACTAGCATCAAACTAGTCAGGCTTACATGACTAACGTTAAACTGGTCGCTTGACTAGGAACATGCTAGTCAACCGACTAATGAAAGGCTAGTCTAGCTAGATGGACTAAGCAAAACTAGTCCATCATGCTAGTCCAGCAAAGCAGACTAACTTAAAGCTAGTCCAGGTGGGCACCATTTGGACTAACTTTAAGCTAGTCTGGCGACCAATTTTGGTTTTCAGTGAAGTTTAACATATTCCGTCAGAATATCAAAATGCATGATTTTCGACATTATTTCAGATTTTACGCTAAAAATTATATTTTCACGCGAAAGTGCACTAAGCATCCGCCCAGACGTTATTCCTTAGTATTTCCGCAAGACTTTAAAGGAGGGAGTGAACTGTGTGTGGTCTCTCATTGACTGTGTGTTATAGATGCATAGTCTTAAAATATACGTTCTCAGATATCTACTCATACTGCAGATAATAAATTGAACTATAATTGTATTTGTATAAAGAAAATAAAATGTTTTGAGAGGAAGGGTGATTGTTCTACTATAACTACTGCGGTATAAATGTATTAAGCAGTTATAATTCAAGTGGGTCTATATTACTAGACTTCACTAGCTTTATGGGTCAGGAAACTGGCCAGGTATGAATAGTTGATGACTCGAGAAGGCGCTATTGGTTCGTATCTGCTTTAAGCTGGGATGCCAAGAAATTGTAAATTTTTCTATCCAAAGTATACAAATTATTAGTGCGTACTTACACATGTAATTATGTACATAATGTACGGTATGTTCAAGTTTCCATTCGAAATGCGCACATTGTAAACTACACATTGTCTCCTTCCGGATAACATGAAATGAGATATCTTCCATCTTATTTGGAAATTCTTTTGATATTTGTGGCATTAGGACATTTACTATACATTCGATGGATAAAAGAATTTAAATCGAAGAATTTAAGTTGTGTAAAAAACTTCAAAATATTGATAGTTTTCAAAAACTTTTATTTTGAGGAAATCGCGGTTTTATGTTTCATTGTGCCATATATGTGTGTGTAATATTCAAATTTGAAATGTTTATTCATTGATTGATTGATCGATAACGAATTTATTTCATTCCAAAATTTCAACGAGGATACAAAGTAAAGCAAAATATAATATAACATTATGAAATGAAATAGAAACCTTCTGAAAAGCAAAGCTTGTTATTGAAGGTTTCCTTCAATAAATAAGACAAATTAATGCAATAAATACAAATTTCAATATATATATAAAATATACATATCAGTTCAAAATATATATAATACACAAGTCGTCATATCTTTCTTGTAGAAATTGAATGTAAATCCTTGTTGAATATATTTTTTTACATATTCTCCCAAGTAAAAGATAAACAAGGCTGGATTATATTACAAGATATGACGAAAAAGTGAAAAGGACACAGAAAACAAAACTTTACAAAAACAGGACGTAACAGAACGGTACAAGAACAAGGCATGACAAAAAGTTATACAAAAACATGACATACGAAATAGTATAAGAACAGACAAATTGAAATAAACAAACAACAAAACAAAGGACAAAAAACGAGTAAAAGAAAGCAAACAAAAGAACAAACAAAAAACAAATCTGCACAGGTAGATCGAATAAAAAGAGACAGAGACGAGAATAAAAGCGAAATAAAGGCGGGGGAGGGGGAATCCGGAAGAACAGAAGATCCACAAGATATCCTAAGTAGGATGAATGATTTGAGTGTTATAGTTATTAGTTAGATTTAAGTGCTATATTAAAGCTATGAATAGTTGGCTTATTTCGTAAAGTTTGCGAAAGTGAATTCCAAAGTTTGATGCCAGAAGATATGAACAGTTTGTTTGTTAATAATGTCCTCGTTCTAGGTAAATGGAAAAGTCCAGCAGATCTTGTAGGGTAGTGATGAACATTGATATTTCTTTTAAACATAGAATAAAATACGTCTGGTAGTTCATCTCTACTATTAAAGGTTGTACATAAAAGATCCAAGATTATAATGGTAAAGATCATGTATCTTAAGAATAACATGAGTTTTAAAAATAACATTCGTATGTGCCCGATAATGACAAATAACGCGCAAAGCTTTTTTCTGGAGTAGTAAAAGTCTATTCAAATGAAAATCAGCACAACCCCCCCCCCCCATGCAATAATACAAAAGTTCAAATGCGGGAGTATCAGCGTAGAGTATAAGTTTAACAATATACGAGTCGGGAAGTAGAATTTAACTTTATTTATAATTCCAATATTCCGTGAAATTATTTTACATGTGTTATCTATATGTTCTTTCCATGACAGCCTGTCGTCGATAGTTACTCCTAAAAAATTCTGAGACTTATATTTATACTTATATTTATGAGACTTATATTTTGAAAAAAACAAATACAAAGAATCGTATATCAAAGATAATAAAACATTTTAACATATTCCGTCAAAATATAAAAGTGCGTGATTTTCTACATTCTTTCAGATTTTACGCTAAAAATGACACTTTCACGCAAACGTGCGCTTGACATCCAGCCGTATGCTATTTCTGGGTATTTTTGCAAGACTTTTAGCTGGGATGCCAAGCATTAGCAAGCATTAACAAATTTTGCCGTCCAAAGTATAAAAAAATCGTTTTGGCCGGTCTACTATAATTTACACAAGTTTTCAAAACAATATTTTTTTTCAGAATTAGTACACAAGCCTATGGACAATCAATTGAACGTAAATCGAACGCAAATTCTGCGCGTCCTCCAAAATCTTACATAAGCTACGTTCGATTTGCAATCAATTGCAAAGCTTGCGCTTGATCTACGTTCAATTAACCAAACGCAACTTTTTCTTGCAACAGGATTGAACGTAACTTGCTTATTTCGGTTATCTATTCGTTCGGGTCGACTTTTTGCTGGGGCGGATTTTTACTTTTGCTACAACTTTGATGCATGTCCAACAATCTATTATATGTTTCAGTGCTCCATTCGACCTTGTTAACCGCCTTTTTGTTCAATTACACCGATTTATCGTTCTCTTTATAACTCAATAATCCACAATGCTATTCAATGCCTATGCCATTTGTTAGGCATTTCTTTTTTCCTGTTGTTCTTACTGTTTCCGTACCACACGTACTTATTAATTTGTTATCAACCTTATTCCATATCGCCACTCATTTATGTTTCTTGCTACTTTTGCAAGGTCGAATGGAGGTCACTCTTTATTGTGTATTGGCTGGCTGTTTTTTTTTTTTTTAATCCATATATAATATATACCTTGCTTGTATATTTGCGTTTTTTGTCAATCTATATGTCATATTTTTACCTTGTACTAGCTTTTGTAATTCAGCCTTTGGCTGCAACGAATGTTTTTTGATGTACCAATAAAGACCATTATTATTATTATTATTATAATTGCAGATTTGCGTTTAAATCGGAGGACGCTCAATTTTGGGAGTTACGTTCAATTTGCGTTCAATGGCAAGTTTCTTGCAACACCCCATAACAAAAAGAGGTTGCTTTTATGTCATCTTATCGCAATATCGATTAATACATGGTATTTGCCATCTAACTAAGCAAATTTAGACATTCATACTGTCATGACACGTTTCAGTATTCTCGGTATTATCCTCTTTCGTGTCGAATGCTGATATTTTGCAATAGTTGTTGATGTTAATTATTGAGCAGATAGATATTAATGCACATGCAAATTTTGGACCAAAACCATGACAATTTCGGGATAAATTTTCATTTTTTTTTTCAAAATATATTAGCCGGAAAAAAAAAAAAATAAAAAAAAAACGATTTTAACCGATTTCTGCTATCCGAATTATAGTGAAATGCGTATTCATTTAAGATTGTCCCATTGTTACATTCTGTGCAAAAAATATGAAAATAATTATTTTTCTTTAACTCTTACTCTGCAAGGCCCAATACCCCTCTACTGCCAGGGATATTCGAGGGAATCCTAAATTGACCGAAATGTGAGCAGCGACTGATTTTAAAACGGTCATAATTCTTTACCCGTACGTTGTATAATAAAACCTTCTACACATGAAATGATGCATGGTTCATGGGCTTTATGGTCTTGTTATTATCTTTCATATTTGCGTTTAAAAAAATGGAGAAAAGATGTAATATTTTACATCATTTTTTTTTCAATAAATAAAACCTAGAAAATTATGATATCATGAACATTTCAAAGAGTAAATAACCTGAGGAATTGTAGAGATACCAAGAAATTAAGAAGATAAAATGAAAGTTCAATGTTTATCCTTTCAAATGGCGTATCTATTGATAAAATTGAACAAGCAGAAATAACGAAAAATAATGCTCTTTTGAATGAAATACTATTTTGCTATTCAAGTTATTTCCTCTGAAGTACGAGAAAGCGACCTGTTCCAAAAAAAGGCATTGTCGCCGATCAAGTGACCAATCACAGCACAGCTGCGATCCCCAAGCAAACACACGCAATAATATATTCGAGCCATGTATCTTCAAAGTGCGGCCAACCGTACCCTTTCATTCGTGTAGTCTTCAAAATAAGACTCTGTAATTTTTTTTATTCGTAGTGTAACAAACAAAGTTATTGCCAGTCAGAAGGAGACAAAATATAAAAGAACTAAAGATGATATATTGAAATATAGATAGAGAGGGGTCGGACAGATTCAATACTTACAAGTTTGGGGTATAAAATCCCACAAAATAATATGGGCGTTCTTGGCAAAGTGCACAGAAGTAAGAAAAAAAAAGTTTATTTTTCGTGAATCAAAGAAGAGGGAATGCACATCAGTTACAAATAAAAAATCAATACAAATTTCCAAAAAGAAAATAGGCCTATTTGTTCTGTATTACTGGTCTGACCAAAGTAGCCACCTGTTAACATTCTACGTGACTACATTCTTTTGTTCATGCCACCAAGTCATGAACAATAGATGCCCAGACTCTCTTTCATGAGGAATCTCTAATCCGCGCTCCCTCCTGACCTATTATCTAGGAGAGTAATTTAGCACAGGATGTTCATAGAAATCGGGGCTCACGCGCGTCTTTTGATTTGACTTTTGAATACTTTCAAAGGTTCCGGTATTGATTTCTTATGGGTGACCCAGGTAAAGAGAAAACAATTTGCCCCCCTACAGAAAAATCCTGCATCCGCCCAGGGCCTCCCCAGCTCGTAGCACTATCCGTGGTAAAAGAAATAATTTGTTCAGATAACATAGTGTACAATAATATGCGTGGTATAAAGAAATGTAATATTCAACCCGTTATCATCGTTATCATTTTCATTTCTTCTCTCTAAAGTCGTTTTAAAATCCCCTTGATAGTGACGTCAATGATGCAGCAACTAACAGGTCGGTCTGATCGGTTTTGTTAATGTATCCCTTTCTTTCTTTTCCTCAAAACATCTGATATTACTGTATATACTCCGTTTACTTTTTCTCTGACCAATGGTTTGATTTAGCAAAGGAAAAACATCTACCTTGAAAAAAAATCAATCTTGAGACGAATAAAGCGGTATTATCGGCCGTTTTAACTATTACATTTATTTTTTTGCTTCTTCCTATTTTATTCGAGGAGAATATTGAACGATTCACATTTTTGTGACAAGTTTGAATATGATATTGATAAGCATAACAATGTCAATCATTCATTTTTTTTATGGTTTGGGCTATAAAAACACAAACGAATATGAACCGTTATTTACCTGATCTTAAGTTTATGAAGAGAGAGTTTGGCTGCAGAAGGAATGCAATTGATATGATTACAACAATTATTTTTGAATAATAATAATAATGATCATGATGATGATTCTGATGGCAATAACATTAATAATAAGAAGGTGAAGGAGAAGAATAATGATAATAATAATAACAATAACAATAATAACGATTACGATAATAGTAATACTACTAATGATAATAATAATAACAATAATAAATAAATAATGAGTGTGATGATTGCAGTGCGATGAGAGTTGGAAATGACAGCCTTTTTTACTCATATATTTATAACGATACAATTTTGTGAGAATGCTAAAAAAACAAAGTATAAGACCTTTATATCACACGTGTCTATAGGAGAAATCTTGATTCAGATCGCGGCAATATCCGAAATCAACTCTTCAAAATAATGATGCAAAAATCCCATTTTACTCAAAAATGTCTATGTAAACCACTATTTTTTATATAACAAAATCCATTGTGAATTCCTTGCCAATATAACAACATAAAAAACAAAAAATATGGTGTTAATTTTCTGGCTGTAAAATTGGTTGAACCAAAAAAAGTTACTTGGGCAACTATAGCTGCCATTGGCACTAGAGGGCTATTGGCAACTATAGCTGCCAATGGCTCTTAACGTGTTAAAAAAAGGGCCGCCAAAGATATCGATTTGAACCACGTATGACAAGATTTTGCAAAGGGAACATCAAGATTCATTAAATAGACACTTCAGGCAATACAAAAATGTTGATTAAAATATATTATGATGTAGCACAGGAACTCCCATTTCCGACTCGACTACAATAATGCAGGCATACATGATACATGTTCGTTGTTGAAAACCAGGCTGAAAACGTAGCATATAGACTGCCCAGTGGGCAATCAATCTTTGCCGAAATCATTTATTTATCAGCAGAAACATAATGAAGATGAAAATATGTTGTTTGGAAGATTTGATATCATGCAAAATGCAGGAAACATCAATAAAGTAGGCATAGCGTTCGCACACCTGAGCTATATGGTGAAAAATAGGCCAAAAAAGCACAATTTATATGTGCGCACCATGTTGAAAAGGGGGCTAAAATCACAGTCTATAACCCTTTGCGTGCGACGGGCTTCCACAGAAGCCCAGCGAGTCGTTCACTTAGCTACGACGGGCTTCTACAGAAGCCGAGAAATGTTTGGTTTAATTCAGTTAAGTTTTTCAGCTTTTTCGTAATTTTTATGTACTAAAACCTCTGACACTATTTCCTTCATAAACCTATTTCGATAACAGATTGAAAAAAATATACAGCTACGTGGGGAAAAATCCCGAAAATAGGAAATCATTTCAACTCTACCCGATTTTTTCGTTGGAGTCGGACGGGGAGGATACATTTTGTGACGAGCACGTACGCGCGCGCATAAGGCCTGATAACGTGATTTGTTCTGATCACGTGATTTGATCCGTATCGTTGTTCTGATAGATATATGGTAGTATACTATACGCTAACATCTTTTCTGCAAGATCGTCACGTAATAAGCTCCGCGTTTATTCACCATTTTCGTCTTATTTGTTTAATCAAGAAGATATCACTCTAGATAGAATGATATCTCCTTGGTTTCATCGATCGATTGCATTTTCAGAAAAGCAAAAAGCTTGTAATGTCTTAGTACTTTGAGCTGATCTCGGTGCACTTTTGAACTTTTTCCCTCCCCATCATCCCTCTTCTTCTCATTATTTTTGTCTACTATTCTGAAAAAAAAAGGAGAAAAGAAAGCAGTTTAGCACACCATTCATCTTCTGCTCTTTTCAAAAGGGGAACGTCCACGTAGTTCATGATATCGGCACTACCCGAACAAAAGAATGTCTGGGCGGCCACTCAAACAAATTCCTTCCGAAAAGAGCAGGATACAGATGGTCAACGTCCCGAACAAAAGGAAGATTAGTGTTTATCGGCAGGATGACCCATTGAACGCTTTTCGTACTTAGCAATACAAAAAGCTTTTATGAATCCTTTTTTCGACCAACATACCGTATCTAAAAAAATGTCTCATTACCGACAACACAGGTGCTTATGACATCCGTCAGTGATTCATATTGCAAAAAGGCGCTTCCCCTGGGTGATGATGCATATAAGGATGAACGAATAATTATTTAGGGAAATTATCGAAAAAATATGTTCAAATGTCAGGGAGGACGAGAGAGAATGAGATAAAGGAATATCTACTTAAACGAATTACAACATGACTTTATTTTTTGGTTAGATTACTTTAAAAAAATCCCACAATGTTTGTTTGTTGCAACTCGGTCCTAAGACCCTTGTCAAACTGATGACTTTTTATCATTGTTCTTGTTTGACCCCTCCCCCCCCCCCCCGATATAAATGTTCTGACCTACACTCTAATATTGCTTGTTTGTCTCCTCTCTCCGATTTTCTGCTTTTAATTGCGAGTAACGCGGTAGAAAAGATAAGAATAAAGACCGTCCTGGCCCCCTTTTCCCCCGTTACGACCAAAAAAAAAAAAATCGCATTTTGGGCGCTTACCATGGTTAGCATCTAAACCAAAATGTTTGGAAAAAGATGTTATACAGGGACTGCAATGTTTTTATGGTGCAGGTGTTGAGCTGTGGGACGGGGATGGAGCGGCTAAAAAAATACACTTTGTTAATTCATGTCATTTTACAGAATTAATTTATATTAGGTTAGGTTTTAGAAGCTCTTCATCTTATTTCCTTTTCTCACCCAGATGAAAACTTTTGCAATGAAAAGTTGACGGTAACATAATTACTTCAAATGATAAAACCAATAATGAAGTAAAAGTTTCCTCGCGCGAAATGGAGGAAATAGAATGATACAGGATGGTAAATTACGCTAAGGCACCCCCTATAAAGAAAACACGTTTGTATGGCGTGTCACCCGATAGAATCCTCTCAATCCTACAAACTTTTATTCATGTGTAACCTACACCCCCCCCCCAAAAAAAAAAAAAAGGTTGATACCAATCCAAATTATATTGAATTTCGTACTTTTTGCCAATTATTTCTTTCTCATTTTTTAATTGGCGAATAGCGTGGTAGAAAAGATTCATAGAGGAAAAAATTGTTTCCGTGACTGAATGTGGGAGGGAGTGGACCGCCCGAAAAAAAAATCAGAAATTTATATAGACTTCGGATTTTTTGTACATGTTTGCTGAAAGGGGTGAGGACGGTGAGGACTGAAACTTCCTACCAACTCCGCCGCCTCTGTACTATTAGATTGAACGATAGAGACAAAAATGAATTCGAACTATTGTGAATGTTTTTTAATGATTTATTATCGGTTGTGAAATCAAGGAGACAATAGAACAAAACGAAAGAACAAATAAAAAAAACAACACTTATGATTGCGGATGCTATAATTTATTCAAGAAAAAATACTTTCTTTTACTTTCAGTAATGGCTTTGCTCTTTTTGAGGGAATAGTAAGATAAAGAAACGTAGAAAGTGAAAAGAAGAGAGTTGGGAGGTATGATTTCAGACTTACAATTTTAGTCACTTTTATTTGTTTAACTCTTTGAAATAATTTCAGGATATTACAAATCGAATACCGATGCGGAAACTTCAGGAACAAAATTATTTTATTACTATAATATCTGCGGGGGAAATCGAATTAAATGAAACATATAATTAAAAAAAAATCTAAAAAAGTAAATTACTTTTAGTGAAAGATTGAGGCCTCTGTCTTGCCATAACCCTAAGCCCCAGGTTCACAAAAAATAGTTTAGTCGTACATTTTTATACGATGATGATGAAGATCATCATCATATTGTCTTTTGTGAAAGATATCTACCCACGTTTTCAATATAGAAAATGGAAGATGATATAGAATTTTTTGTGAAATGACAGTTACAATAGTAATTTTAGAAGGTTTTTCGGGACATTATTTGAGAAACAGGGGGAAAAACCCCCAAAATTTTCGACATGATGACCACGATGCAATAGGACGAGAGGCCCACAAATGCAACCATCTCCGATCACTACAAGTTGGCAAAAACGAGGCATTGATCTCTCGAAACCGTTACCGATGAAGAGAGAGAGAGGGGGGGGGGTGTTACATGTAATGTAAAATGACAGGTACTGAGAATAAAAAATCAGAAAGAAAGGATTGAGGGGGATGGGGGCGGGTATATACCTCGTTATCCAAATCGGGAAGAAAGAAGACGATACAGATATAATTCAAATGAGAAGAACTCAGAGAAAAAAGGTGTAGAAGGGAGGGGATATAGAAAGACGATAGATATAAGGGAATGAAAGCAGTAGATAATACATTCAGTTACAGGTTAGAAACCAGAGAAAGGGAAAACGAGGAAATCCCTAATTGGTACCGTTTTATAAATACATTATACATGCACATGTTATATGAAAAAATGCGCAATAATTTAAACAAATTTACCATCCGCCAGTCAAATAGAATAATTTCAGTAGCTTTCAAGTGTTATATAAAATTTGTAAACAAATTTTATATAAAACGGGCCCCTGGAAAACTTTTGAACCCACCCCCCGCTTTCTCTCGTTCTCTCATCCGATATTGCTCTTATTTTTTGTCTTCTATTTCAAAGGAAACAAATAGAAACTAAAGGAATTAAGAACACCGTTTATCCTCTGCTCTTTTAAAAATGAACAAAAGAAAGTCATGGCGGACGCTCAAACAAATTCCTTATAAAAAAGAGGGGACTAATAGCCAACGCCCTGAATAAAAGGAAGATTAGTGTATTTCGTCAGGATGACCTAGTAAATGCTTCTCGTATTTAGCGATACAAAAAGCTCTCAGAAATACTACTTTTCATATTACGACAGTAACAATAAAAAAAGTAAATGTTTACTTATTTAAGACATGCAGGCGCTTAACCCTAAATCTCCCGGGGTATTTTGATTCTTGTCATTCCCGGGGGGGGGGGGGCATTATGCCCCCCCCCCTTAAGATCTTGGCCGCCGATCGCGCGAGCGACGCAAAAATTTGCACGCTGGTAGTGTGCGATGTAATCTACAATAATTTGGTCTCAAAATTTGCGCGAGACTTGAAAGTAAAAAGTCAGTGAGCGGCGAGGTCAAACAATTTCGCGCAGCAGATAAATCGCGAAAATTGTCAATAGTGGAGGGGTTGAGCTGAATGTGGGAGGGAGTGATCCGGCCCCTAAAAATCACAAATTTATGGACTTCGCGTTTTTGTATACGTTTGCTGAATGGAGGGGGGGGGGTGGAATGACGCCTCATACCGACTCCAACGCATCTGTATTTAATTGAACGAGTACAAAGATAGAGACAAAACGGGATACAAATCTTTCATGGCTTATTTATTACTTTTGTTTTCGGTTGTGAAAAAAATCCAGAACGGTTAAAAAATGAATAAAATGAAAGAAAAAAAAATACTTAGATGCTAAAATTTCAATAGATAAAAATAATTTACTTTCTCTCATTGTGACGAACAGTAATCGGTAGCATGGTTATTTTGGAGGGAAAAGGGAGATAGAAAAATGAAACGTAGAACGAGACGAGGAGAGCGTTGGGAGGTATGATTTCAGATTTGAGTCACATTTACCCCCTTCACTCTTTGAAATTGTAACAGGAAAACAAATCGAACACTGGTATGCAATCTCCAGGAACAAAATTATGTTTTATTGCAAACTGTAATTTATGAGAAGAAGAAACCAAAGGCGATTTTTAGTGAAACATTGAGGCCACCGTCTTGAAGCCCAGAAGCCAAAAATCACAAAATAGTTTCGGACTTTCGTTGCGCAGCATCATCATTATACTTGCAAGGGAATATATTCACCCTTTTTATTCATTCTGAAAAATAAAGGTATTTGGTATGCTGTGATTTCACCCAAAACGGATTATCGTCGTAATTATACACTTTGCAAATGATCTGAATACAAGGGGGTAAAGAAACCATTTATGAGTAGCGTTACAATAGGCAATGAAAAAAAGCACTAGAGCAGACAACAAAGCGGTATCGATCGAACCCGACTTGTCCGCGCGTGCTGATTGCCCTTACGCATTTTTGTACACAGTGCCTATTGACTTGGGAAAAAGCAAAGATTTGACAAAATAACACAACTTTTTCCTCGTAAATTTCTTAACTATTCTGTTGATTTGAGAAGCGAGACCGTTAATTCTAGAAAGAAAAATGTCTGATCTTTCATCTTTACATTTACTAAAAATCCTGAAAATACTTCAGTTTGGCGCAATTAGCAATAGATTAGGAAAACACCGCCACAGATCCAAATACCAGCAATGTACAAAAACGGCTCCGCCGCAGGGAGAGGTATCCGGTTTCGCGGGCCCGCACGCAAAGGGATAATGTCATTTACAATTAGTGAACTATATTTTCTAAACGTAAAGATATAGATAAAGAGAATTTTTTTTTTCTATTTATCCTCAATTGAGGTACTTTATTGTCCATAAAAATATCAAAAGATACAAGTTTTTACATCAACAAAATTCATATCGACACAACAATATTTTACAAAAAGTACAACAGATACAGTAAAATATGTTACTTACACCACCAGTCACAATTCCTCGGCCCGCTGTCACCCGTCGAGAACCAGAGAACAATAGATTCAGTGGACTGAATCCATTGTTCTCCGTCTCCAACAGGCCAGCCAACAGCGAACCCAAAAAACCGTGACTGGTAGTGTATTCACTCAAAGTAAAAACGCATCTTTTGCAACTCATTTTCATTAAATCTTTTCTGATTATACTTCAAACTTATGTGAAATCTTATTTCTGCTTTCAAATCTTTCAATAGATAGTTTCCGTGTAACACATGTTTCTTTTTATCATTACATTCTTTGACATAATTCTTATATACAGTATATTGGGCATAATTAAGGATGAAATTGACGAGTTTTGTTTTTCGGTTGCCTATATCATATCCTATAATAATCGTTTTTTCATTAATGTCAATAGCAAGGTCAAAAATATTCCGAATAAGACACGAAACTATTTTCCAAAATATCCTGACTTTTTTGCATGTCAATAAAAAATGACATATAGTTTCCTTGCAATTGCAAGTACTACATAAATTATCATTCGAAATTCCCCATTTGCATAAATTGTCTTTACTAGGCAATATTCTGTGAAAAAGTTTAAAATTGAATTGTTTTATTTTATTGTCATTAATTTGCTGAAATTTGAATTTAAATACTTCACTCCAATTAAATTCGTTTGATAAGTCTAAACGATCTTGCCAAAAATGTAAACAAACGGGTTCTTCTTTATATTTATCCACGAACAAACTATAATAGTGTTTAGCTGACATTTTCTCGACATTTATTGAGTCACCTGTTGCTAACTCAATCACATTTGGTTCTTATGTTTGTAGCCGTTGTGGGGTTCTTGTATTACGTAATTTCTCTAACCAGAAGTGTGGGAATGCCTTTTTTAGTTTTGACAATTCGAAAGAAGTAAGCAATTGCCTGCGTTTAAAATAGTTGCTAATACATGAAAAATCTTTCCAATTCCCATCTTTTATAATCTGTCCCACTTTATAAATCCCCTCTTTGATCCAGTTTTGAAAAAATAACGTTTCTTTCTCATGTTTTATATTGCTATTATACCAGATAATTTCTTGGTTTATATCGAAAACATTAAACATGTGAATATACTTTATTTCAGACCACGATCTAAAAAGGTCAATGTAAAACACAGGTAATTGTTTTCTTTTGCATATTCTTATTATATCATTTTTTTGGCAGTTAAATCTCAAACACATAGGAATGTCAGAAATTTTACTGATCCAATAATTGAATAAAATTTTCCATGGTGTTTTTTCACCTGAGATATATTTTTGAATCCATGATAAACGAAGAGAAAAACATTTGTAAAGTAAATTGACCATTCTAAGGCCTCCTTCTATTTCAGAATTACAGCATACATTTCGCTTGACCTTTTCAGCTTTGGAATTCCATAAAAAAGAGTATATCAATCTATTTACCAATTTAATTATTTTCAAGGGTACTGGGACTGCTGTTGCTGTATATACTAATTGAGAAGTGACTAAATGCTTTATGACAGTCACCTTCCCATACAAAGTTAGTTTTCGCATTTTCCATAAATCTAAAGTACTTTTTATTTTCTTCACTTTACCTTCCCAATTTAAGTTTTCAACTTCTCTATGAAATTTTCCAACATAAACCCCGAGACATTTTATAGCATTTTCTGTAAATTCTAATTCCTCAGTGTTTTGGACATTGATATTAAATCTCATGAACTTAGATTTTGACCAATTAATTTTGGGACCGGCATTTCTACCAAAGTTTTCTACTTCTCTCATTATTTCTTTAACAGAGTTGGCAGAATCGGCAAAAATTGTAGTATCGTCTGCAAACTGAACTATACGAATATCTATGAAGTCTGAACAATCTGATTGAGGGTTAGGTACTTGAATACCTCTAATTTTTGAATTTTGTTTAACTTTTGCTGCTAAAACTTCTGCCAAAATAATAAACAAAAGGGCAGACAATGGACATCCTTGTCTTACACCCCTATCAATCGAAAACTTTTTAGATATCCAACCATAATTTATTATTTTACCACTGGCGTTATTATACAAAGTCTTAATCCATTTAATAAACGAATTTTTAAAACCAAATTCTTCTAGTAAAGTGAATAGGAAATTATGATTAACGGTGTCAAAGGCTTTCTTAAAGTCTAATGACATGATGATACCAGGTGTCTCAGTACTTTGACAAAAGTCAATTATATCCTGTACAAGTCTAATGCATTCAGGTGCAGAACGATTTTTCATAAAACCAAACTGATCTTCAGATACAATGCAATGAATAATTTTCTTCAATCTAACAGTCAAAACACGAGCTGCTAATTTGTAGTCTATATTAAGAAGTGATATGGGCCGCCAATTATCTAGAAGATTTTTGTTGCCCTTTTTATACAAAAGAGTAAGGATGGCTTGACTTTGAGTTGAGGACAATTGTGTTTTGTCATATCCCTGATTCAGGCTGGCAACTACCAGCTGTTTCAAGTCCTCCCAAAAACATTTATAAAATTCAACACTTAGGCCGTCACTACCAGGAGACTTGTTAAGATTCATTGACTTTAGTGCGAGCCAGCATTCATTTTCTGTAAGCTTTCCCTCACATATATTTGCTTCTTCATCATTCAAAACATATAACTTTAAGTTACCTATATATTCTTTAAAATCAGATCTTACATCATCTTTTTGATACAGTTTAGTATAGAATTCATGTATATTTGACAAAATTTTCTCATCTTCCTTAATAATCTTTCCATTAATATCAATACAGTCTATTTCTTTCTTTTTGCCTTTTGCTTTTTCAAGCTGGAAGAAATATTTAGACGATTTCTCTCCAAACTCAAGCCACCTTGCTCTTGAGCGAACATACGCACCTTTGCATTGATATTCATACCATTTATTGATCTCACGTTTTAAACGACTAATTTCGTCTACATCTTCGCTACGTTGATCTTTATCTAGTTTTTGACAAAGTTGATCGTATCTTTTTTCAATGTGTACTATATGTTCCCTCTTCTTCCTTGACACATCAGAAGCATACTTAATGCTGAACTCCTTTATTTTTACTTTACACATCTCCCACTTCAACTGATTATCAAAATTGTTATATTCCATTTTGATCTTTCTAATAACATTTTTTATGCCTTTTTTATACATTTCATCATCAAGTAAGGAATTGTTCAATTTCCAAAAACCCTTTCCCCTCTTTTTTGTTGTCACCTGAAGTTTCATCGTAACAGCATTATGATCGCACTTTAATACTGGTTTAATATCGAGAGAATGCACATACGGAACAAATGCCTTAGAGACTAGCCAATAATCAAGCCGTGAATATATATTGAGTGATAACTGCCTCCAAGTAAATTGTCTCCTCTCTGGGAAGCTCTTTCTCCATACATCTATTAAGTTATTACAGTTTTGAAATTTAACAAACCATTTTTTAGGTAAGTATGTATATGACATTCCACTTGTATCTAACTTTTTATCTTGCACACAATTCCAGTCTCCTCCTGCAATCATAATATCATTCTGTTTCTTTAACCTGTTCACCCAACTATACAGTGACGCATAAAATGACTCCTTCTGTGTATTTTTAGCAGGAGCATATACATTCAGGCAAAAATAAACAAGATCATGACTCATTAATCTTAGTGCTATGGACCTACCATCACCTTTGGCATATATATCAATAATATTAATGTCAAGATCCTTTCGGATTAAAATAGCTACACCCTTTGAGTGTTTCGTTCCATGATCATAAATTCCTAAACCTTTCCATTCATTTGAAATAACATTTTCCAGATCTTTTGACAAAAAAGTCTCTTGTAAAAATGCAATGTCACATTTTTGACGTTTCAACCATAGAAATACTTTCTTTCTTTTAAGTGTGTCACATATTCCACGTACGTTTAACGATACAAAGTGAATAGACTCTGTCATATATTAATTATCAAGATCCAAATGTTTCATATTCATATTTCTTCGAACTCACTTCTTCTTGTTCTTTACTGGTTTCATTTTCCTTTTCTTGGTCTTAGATTCTTTGTTTTTCCCGGTAGCTTTCGATGGAGAGGTCTCAGGTGACAACGTAGATTCATCGTCCTCGCTATTCGTGTAGACGCTACATGTTTCGTCGTCATATTCTCCGTACGTTTGCTGCCGTGCTCGCTGTTCGTCATCGTTACGTTTTGGCGTTGTTCCGCTAGCCTTCACCTGTGATCGCGTGCAGTACGTTGCTCCATGCGAATTGCTCGACGCGGTTCCCGCGCTGTATGAAGCTGATCGCGTCCTCATCGGTGATCGAAGATCGATGGCCTCGGATGTATCAGAATCTCTGCTCTCTGACGGTTGCTGAACAAGCTTATTGATGAAGTCCGCGAGACGAGTTTGTCGCGTCCTGTTGCTTGGATTCGCAGAATCGGCGGACTGCGTTGAATCGCTATCCTTGAGATGTCGTAGCGGTGAAGCGCGAGGCGTTGCTATGTGATTACCTAATGCGCGGTTGTTTTGTGGGCAGGCATTCTTCATATGACCAGCGTTTTTACAAAGTTGACATTTTACATCATTGTGGCATCTGGATACATGGTGTCCCGATTCAAGGCATCTGGAGCATGTGACTGGGCCAGCTGCACCGGAGTGCTCGGGTTGTCCAAGATGATACACGCGTCCCATAAAGTTGGTCCCGAATAACATTTTCCTTGGCAACGGTTGTGTTGGTGGGGTAATGTATAATACCCGATCTCCGTTTAGACAATTTGTAAGTTGACCGTTCACTCTCAGTTTTTGGCGATAGATATCTCCTTGAATCTCGCATTTCCGGTTTTCTATCTCACTGCGTATGACTTCGTCGCTGACGGACAGCGGGATATCTTTCACGGTCACTCTGGTGAGATTTTCGTCCCTAGACCTTGTGAAAGGATTCACATCGTAAATTGCGACGGTTGCTCCGCGGATTACCAGTCCATTGGATATCAAATTGACGCGGTCTTCATGGGAGTTCAAATAAATTCTCCATAAACGGCGAATTTGCTGGATTCCCACTATGTTGTCTAGACTGAGTGTTTTGGCTAAGGCAACGTATATTTCCTCACCTGTGACCTGTTTCTTTTCGTCATTCCTGATATCATCCACACGTAGAAAAATGGGCTTGGGTCCTTTGGGCATGTGTGTTTCTGGGCGTGGCGTCGCTTTATGTGCATACATAGTGCGTGTGTATCCTATACGCATTCAGCGTCACATACGCCAAACAGTTAAACTCCCCGAAATATATGAAAATACGTAGCCAAAAGATCCTTAAAACCAAGATAGGTAATATCAGTGATCCAAAACAGTTCCGTAGGCTAAAGATTACAAACTGATGGTTTTCCAATTTCGCGATATTTCCAGATATTAATTCCGTAATGGAGAGGATGCTAGAGTGATGTCTTAACACCTCGAAAGCGCCCTCTGAATGATATTATGCTTGACAGGAAATATATTTAAAAAAAATACACTAAAAAGAAAACGAATTTCTGAACCGATTTTCGACATTTTTGCTGCAAGAAATCTCCCAAGCTAATGATATGCACATTTTATTACGCAATTTGCATATGTAAACAAATATTTCTGTTTTTGAAATATTGCATGTCTCTTTTGCATCACTTGAACAATACATTTTGAAAGTTTTATACAAAACGAATATGGTTTGGTTGAGATATTTTCCCTTAACTTCATGTTATGTGTAGAATGTCAAAAAAATTGTGAAATAGGGCTATTTTGTAGTGACGTCATATACTACGTAATTTCGGCGGGAAGACCACGGAGAAAACCCGGCAGCAATGAATTTTTTGTAAACTTCAGGGTCAATGCCATCCAGCTATAGGGTCACTTGCTTGTCCGGCTTTCGGTTGAATAAATCTCCTAAGCTGCCGGACTATAATGATTTAATATCTATACTTTTTGTTTATTTTAAATTTTAGATATAAGGCAAAAGAGAGATCAGAATCTGTATGTACGAAAGGTTAAGACAAGTTTGGCAAAGGAGTGTTTATCTTAACTTCTTGGAATGAGCTACCGATCAAATCAGAAGAGACCATCAAGGTCAAATTTTCGTAAAGCTATAGCTGAACGGCTGTGGGAAAACTAAATTTCTGTTATCATTTTTATTGCTTTCATTTGTAAATACTATTATTTTGTTAAATTGTTATGTACGCACTGTTTAGATAATGTAGTGATATGAATAACAGGTGCAGGCATAACTCTTTGGCATACATGTAGAGCCTGAAGTCAATTGTACTGTATGCCTGTATTGTATGCCTGCACCAGGCAAGGTGCTTATGAATAGAAACATTCTTGGTTTGGTTTATATGAGGCGTGTCCTGAACAGGACCATTGATACATGTATGTATTGAGAGAGTAGACAACATGTACCATGCTAAGTAACCTGGCAGTTGACTCTTCATGCTCTTGTACATGTAGTTGTATGTGAACTCGGTTCTTGTAAAGTCTGAAGACTATATTGGAGTTAAAAGCTGAATAAAGTGAATATCAAAATAACTTCCTGATCTGTATCGTTATTTTGTTCCCCGTCTATCTCAACTGGTAGTACGGATGGGGTTCTCAATTGACACACTACAGTCTGCACTTGTCTAGAATGTATGACTACAGGTTTTCTACCAGTTCTACCATTTACAGCACGACTTGGTTTACATTCTCTTTGTCTCTTGTCATTTGAATGAACAGGCTTAGTAAGATCTAACCACTTCATTACAATATTCCAGGCCTCAGCATCTGACCCATTCAAATCATTTACATGGTCTTTCAAATCATACAATACATTACATCCTAGTAACATGACTTTGTTTACTGTCAATAATAGCCTTCCCATGCGCAGAGTCATCAACAATTAAGAAGTGGGCACCCAATGTATGGTCATTTACAGAAAGAGGATTTTCCACATATCCTTCAATTGGGATTTGTATGTGATTTGCACCTACAACTTGTACACATACTTTCCCTAGTTTTGTATTACTTAATTTGTCAGCCAAATGCTCATGATAAAATGATGAACTAATCAGAGAAGTTTCTGCCCCAGTATCTAATGTACACTGAACTGAAACACCAGCCAAATCAACAACTGCTTTGGGGCTCTGTTTAACTAACTTATCTAATATCTCATCAGGTGTCAGTTGAGTGCTAGGAACATGGACATCACCTACAGGGACCGACTGAGTTTCCCCCTCAACATTTCGGTCCCGTGCTAGAGAGGGGGTTTGGCGTTTAAATCACCTGAATTCTGATACTCATAATTCCTATTCTGTGATTGTTTTTGTAACTCCCAACACTGTGCCTGGATATGACCAGGTCTACCACAGTAGAAACAACTTCGATTACGTTTCTGTCTTGTATACTTTGGAGCTGCTGGGGTCTTCCTAGCCAATAACTCTGATAATTGTTCTTGCTGACGCTCCATAATAGTTTGCTGCTGCAATACACATTTTTCTAATGCAGCTTGTTGTTGTACCAAATGATGAATCAAACTACTATCCGTGTGCATGTTACTAGTACTAGCTATCCCTTCAGGACAATCATCAACTGACACCTCATATACAAATCCATGTTTATTGGACGTACCCTCTACCTTTGTGTCAAAGCTTTCCAACAAATCTGAGGCATAATCTCTGATCTCTAAAAATGTTTTATCAGGATTAGCCAATCGGATACGCCGTAACTCTAGGCGTATGCTATTGCTACGTGCACCAGCTACAAACTTGTCAATAAGGGCAGAATCTCTAAGGCCTTTGTGTGCCTCCTTTTCCCTATCTGGTGCTACATCTATGATATCATCATACATGCACATTAAAGCCCTTGAAAACTCATCCAAAGACTCCCCCTCCTTCTGAACTCTTTCATGAAATCTCTTCTTGAGGGTTTGAGTAGTATCTTTAGATCCAAAATGACGTGTTAACAAAGAAAGCAAAGTATCTAGATCATCTGAAGAGACAGAGTGACATCTGATTTCCTGGCGTGCAGCCCCATCTAAATGATTCAAAATAACTTGGACTTTCTGTGTTATGGGAATCTCACATTGATCACAAAAAATATCCACTTCTTCCAACCATTGCGATAATGTTAAATCTCCCACAGAAGTTTTACCTGAAAATCGTGGTAATTTGGGGGCACGCAGATGTGTCACTCTACCTCCTTGCACATTTAAGGCATTAGTAATACCTGTTATCAATTTGTCAACTAACTCATCAGAACTTTCAGCCATCTTGATCACTGGATTAAAGTATTCAAAACTATTTTTTTTTGGCATTCCTATTGGTACCCAAGTACTTTTGAAAAAATGTGCTTTCCCTGGTAGACACAAAATCAAAGATGTGTATGAGAGGGATCAGTATGTTGTCTTATGGCATAATAGAGAAGAAGATGTTTATGCTATCAGGTCTGTCAGAGGAGGAAATGAAAAGGTGGTACACCGACGACTGCTGAGAATATCCCCAGCAATGCAATATGATGATAAACATGGTGATGTTGGTTCTGAGGAGGTAATGATGTCAGATGGACATAATTCTAAGGCCCATGTTAACAAACAAAAAGTAGGGGAGACCCATTGTCACCAACACTTTGATCAATCAGATGATTCAGAGTCAGACACGGATGAAGTGTTGATTAGGGGGTGTAAACAAGGGATTGAAGAGCCAAGTGTTTACAATGTAGGGGAGATTCCTTTCACTACTCCCATGTCTGTAATTCAGTCGCCTGTCGCCCCTGTGCTCCATAGAAGTACACGAGTCACACGGGGTAAACATCATAATCCATTTCGACTTCCAAAGTCTAGCATTTGAAATTTGCTAAAGACATACAAAACTTTACGTGCATTTCAATTGTTTTGAGATAGGTAATTTATTTGATTGTTTTTCGTAAATGTTTGATTGGAAATATATGTAGAATGTGAAAATGGTGACTTAAGTCCCATGCAACCATGTACCAGTATACATAAAAAAAATGCAAATCAATTTGTAATTGTCAAAAAAAAAAAAAAAAAATCCTGACATTTATTGATCAACTTTATTTGTTGTTGGACTTCACCATTATTCCATTTTGAAGTTATAGGATAAGAAGCAGTGTCTATGTATTTGAAGTTGAAGTTTTGTGAAGTAAAAAAAAAAATAGTAAGAACAAAAAAAAAATGTCACTCAGTTAACTGGTTTTTAACTGGCAACGGCTTGTCATATATGTATGTTAATCACTATTCCAAACTTTTATAGATGAATAGATTACTTCTCAAATTTTACAACAAAGAGAGGTCATGATACCTGTGAAAAATAATCAAACCATGCTACAATATTGAAAGCACATGTGTTAAATATTGTAGATTATTATGAATCATATTTGTTGTAATCTCCAGGAGGAGATTATTATAAAGTAGGGGAGAATTGTAGTGATATGAATAACAGGTGCAGGCATAACTCTTGGGCATACATGTAGAGCCTGAAGTCAATTGTATTGTATGCCTGTATTGTATGCCTGCACCAGGCAAGGTGCTTATGAATAGAAACATTCTTGGTTTGGTTTATATGAGGCGTGTCCTGAACAGGACCATTGATACATGTATGTATTGGGAAAGTAGACAACATGTACCATGCTAAGTAACCTGGCAGTTGACTCTTCATGCTCTTGTACATGTAGTTGTATGTGAACTCTGTTCTTGTAAAGTCTGAAGACTATATTGGAGTTAAAAGCTGAATAAAGTGAATATCAAAATAACTTTCTGATCTGTATCGTTATTTTGTTCCCCGTCTATTTCAACAACGAAGTATTTTTTTTCCAAAAAAATGTGAATGAAAGGAGTTGCGCATGTTGTCAATTTTATATATTGATGCTGATCTAATAAGACTGTATTAAGTAAAGTAATATTTAAAAGGAAAATTGTTTTGCTGATAGTACACATACGTATCACCTGTCATATTAAACAAATGCATGGTAAGTAGCGTGCCATGTAGGGGTTCTACAGTAAAAGAAGAAAATAATATTTTGCAAACCTGCTTTTTGAATGTCCTGGACATCTTTCTTCTGAAAAAGAAACAGTGGGTACACATATTATCCATATGAAAGTGCATTTCTCTACAACGATATCATTTGTTTATCCTTTAAGCCAAAAAGGTCCTCCAAGAATTTTGAAAGTTAAGTGTTTTCTGCCTCTAAAAGGAAATAAACATCTCTACTGCCACTTATACAAATGTCGAATGCAAATACCGTTCAGTCTTTGATCGTCGCTTTTTAAAAAGTGCATTCATTCTGATCAGTTTTTTAGCTGGTTGTATTCTCGTATTTAGTATTTAGGTTGTATTATCGTAACAATTGCTATCTTAACCTACGACTTCTCGTTCAGGTAAATTCCGTGTAGCTGCGCAAATCCAATCTGAGCAGGGTTTGTGTGTTTGGATGTGTTGGGTGTGTGATAACAATGCAAGAGCTAAAATTTGACAATTTTTATTTAACAAAAGTTAATGTATACATCGGTGAACAAAAAATACATGTGCCTATTTTTGTCTTGACGGCTAATGGAGGTTCGAATGATTTTGCTGTTATACCCCCACTGAATGACGGCTAGTTTCATCAGGTAAAACTACTGGCGTGAATCCGGACATAGCAGGGGGAGGGGTGTTACACCTACAAATGTAATAATCGCCCACAAATGTAACAACGCTCACAAATGTAATAACACTTTACCCACAAATGTAATAATGCCCACAAAGGTAATAACACTTTACCAAGAAAATGTAATAATTTCACCCACAAATGTAATAATGCACTTTACCCACAAATATAATAAGTTTTGATCGCCCACAAATACAATAATGACTTTACCCACAAATGTAATAAATTTGAAGGAATTTTAGGCGAATCCGTTCAAAACTAAAATCCTATAGTAATACGTTTATATTGCACAAAAGTGCAAAGTTTTATTTCCAGACCCGGTTAATAAAAAAATTATAATATAAGTCCAAAGTCTTTTTTCCATATCCGGTTATTTCAAAAATTGTAATATAAGTCCGAACTAAGATACGATAACAATATTCCAGTGGAATAAAAATGAGAATCGAGCTTAATCTTTTTTCCAGACCTGGTTAATTGAAACTGGTGGAATTAATGTCTTTTTTTTTTTTTAACTTATACGGCGCGTATTGTGAATATATGCGCTAAGAGTTAATTAAGAATCAAGCATAGTCTTTTTACCAGACCCGGTAACTAAAAAATAAAACCCTATAGTAATGTTTTTATATAGCACAAAAGTCCAGCCTTTTTTCCAGACCCGGTTAATTAAAAAATTATAATATAAGTCCAAAGTCTTTTTTCCAGACCCGGTTATTTCAAAAATTATAATATAAGTCCGAACTAAGATACGATAACAATATTCCAGTGGAATAAAAATGAGAATCGAGCTTAATCATTTTTTCCAGACCTGGTTAATTGAAACTGGTGGAATTAATGTCTTTGTTTTTTTTTTAACTTATACGGCGCGTATTGTGAATATATTATGCGCTAAGAGTTAATTAAGAATCAAGCATAGTCTTTTCACCAGACCCGGTAACTAAAAACTAAAACCCTATAGTAATGCGTATATATAGCACAAAAGTCCTATGTCTTTTTTCCAGACCCGGATGTTTAAAAAATAATAAAATAAGTCCAAACTAAGATACAATAACAAAATTCCAGTGCGATGAAAATGAGAATCGAGCTTAGCCTTTTTTCCAGACCTAGTTAATTATAACTGGTGGAATTGAAGGTAAATTGTGTCATTGGTGTATTTAAAAATTTTCTTTTAAATTTCGCTCTTTGCTTTCCACAATATTCATAAACAAGTTCTGAGTCCATACAATGTTTTGCATTGGCCAGAAAGAACTGTTTTTATTCTCAAAAAAATATATAAAGATGAGAAGATTTGCCGAGTGAGATTGTTTGGATTTATTTTTAGAACTAACATAACAAATGAAGAGCGCCACTTTGAGACCAAATGACATAAATACCTGTTCATGAATATTCATATATCTAGCTCTCGCCTCTGCGCGAGTCTCAAGTGCCGATGCACGGTACGGACGCATGGGCGGGTACGGAGTCTGTACACCGTGAATGCACGGGTTTCTTCCCGGGTTTCTATTGCATTTCGTAGAAAGCGTGTACATTGAAAACAAAGTCTGACGGCTTTTTCCTTGCTTTCATCTTTGCTTCGTTGATCTGTATTGTTTCTCTATTTCTCCAGGGTATGGAGGGAGGGAGGGAGAAGGGTGCTTGTGAAAGGGAGAGAAAGGGCTATATTCTTATTCATTATATTTTTTCTAGTTTTTTATTTCTATTCTTTATCATATATACATATGTATTTTTGTTTTGTTTTCCGATTCACTGAATTGTTATCATTTTCTTCAGGTTCTGTATTTTGATTTGTTTATTATTATCACGTGTAGTAATATACGTTGTAATTTATTTATTGTTTAAATAATAGGGCTATGCTACATTTTTTTAAAGGAAAAATTAGAAATCATTTTGTATTGAACTAGCTTAGCCGCCAATTTCGTTATTTGCTTTGTGTGTCCTATAGGCCTATAATATGTTTTCTCTCCACCACTGAATTCGTCAATATACTGCCTCAACGTATTTATCAATTAAATTGGACAAATACCGCGTGGCCTAGTGTTCCTTTTACAATATCCAGGGGCGGATCCAGCTTTCACTAATAAAGAGGGAGGGGGGTTGAAAAATATTTTCCCCGATCGATCGGCAGCTCAAAGCTAATTTTTGTGTATCTATATAGTCGTAACAGTTACTCATAAGCCCTATAAAAATGCGAGCGCGAGGTAAAATTTTCGGAAATCGTGTATTGTGTCCTGAAAATTGACGGATCCATGCAGCACGGGCTGGCTGTGCCCCCTGCCCCCCCCCCCCCCTTAAGAGACACAATCAATATTTCTTATGTAAAAATCTATCGTTATAACCATTTTATTTTTGCTTGTCAAATTTTCAAATTTTCCTCGGGAAAATGTGCCCCCCCCCCCTTTGGAAAATCCTAGATCTGCCTCTGAAGATTAATCATAATAAAACAAAATAATCATAACGGTACGTAGGGCCTATGGTACACTAGTCTGCTATGCAGACTCTGAATGGCTCGTGAAGTGGGATCTGCAGCTGGTTTGCGAAGCAAACCAGCCTGAAAGGGCGAGCGAAGCGAGCCATTTCAGAGTCTGCTTCTTCTTTGGAAATCTTGTTCCCACGGTCAAAATAAGTCCCACCCACCCAGAATTTCAGAGAGCTTTCATTGGATAACTTCATCTGTCTGTAAATCAAATTTTATGACCACTGAGGAGTATAGATAATCCCCTACTTCAACCACAGAGCCATGAGCAGGGTTATTATGTAATACCCTCGCTCAGGCCATCAGACAGTGTTTACATATGACATTCCACTGAGCAGCTGCATGTATGGCCAAAACCTTGCTCCATGGCCCAAACCAATTGTGTATTCATGGTATAGTGGATGGTTTTATCATAGCTCTATATATATATATTCAATTCAATTCAATCTTTATTTCGCAAATAGGATAGAAATACAAGGAAACATCAAATAATGTGATTAGATAATAAAAATAAATTGCGTGGCTTCCCATGAAGGTAATAAGAAACATGTGAGGCTCGCCAAAACATAGTACAAACTAAACAACATTAATACAAAACAGAATCTCATAGTTAATAGTGTATATAAAAAGGAGAAAAAAACACGAGTTGAGGGGGTAGATATGTTACAAGTATGCATTGATATCATGTGTGAGAATTAACAATAATTTACTAGAAAATTTGAATACTGTTTTCTAAAGGAATATATAAATTGTGAATTAGTTATTATTTGGGGAATCTCATTCCATTGTTTGGGACCTACATAACTCAGCTTCGTGACTATAGACCTAATAGACCATAAATGAAATTTATTGAAAGAACGGGTATTATGGTTATGAACTTGATTATTGCATTGAAAAAGATCTGAAAACTACATGGGTAACTACCTCTTCTTGAACTTATAGATAAATATTGTGAGTTCTCGCTTATTAAATAAAGGTGCGGATGGTGCTATTAGAATAGGTAATTATTCTTAAACATTTCTTTTGAATATTGAGTCCAATTCATATGAGGTTACATTGGTATTGCAATATTTTAAATAAGAGAAAATCATGGAATGGTATAAAGTTATCAGATTTTTATGAAGCAAACTAAGCTTAAGTTTGTAAATTAAACCAGTATTCCTTAAAACATTTATCATATGGTACTTAAAACCCAAAATATTATCAAACTCAAAAACACCATTCTCATAAAATTCAGAACTTAAATATTAAATATGATAGTTTACAAAATGACAATCTTAAATTTCACGATTGTAAGTTTGTAAACTATCATACTTTTAATCAAACAGGATAGCTATGTTTTATTTTGTTCCTGTTTGGAATTAACTTCTAACCATAGTTTCTTGATTGGACCTTGTATTTGTAGTCACTTCTCCATGCTACTGTATTCAACCTGTTTTACTGTTATGTTAGCTCAGTTTGATATCAATTAGGCTTAATTAGCCTCGTGTAAGTTGTCATGCCCAGCAGCATTCGTTCACCTTTGTATTAAAAGTGTTCATGCCAGCCATAATGTATGTGATAGTCAGGTACTTTCAAACTCAAAAGTATGCTGAATGAAAATGTTAGCAATTTTTTTATATAAACCTAAATCGGATCTATTTGATTTAAATCAGATTTTTTTAAATTTCAATCTGATTGTTTCTAACATTTTTTTTTTAACAATGTGCAAACACCCAGAATATAACCCTTCACACTGACATCAATTTTAGAATTATGCATTTCACCACCAAAATTATTCTTAACTATTTCATAATCAAATCCAGTAAAAATATAATTTATAGAAAATATTAAAGCCATAAAGAAGCTGACATTTTCTGCTGTGTCTAAAGTATATTGTAGAGAGCTTCTACTTATTGGTTCAAAGGAACTGTCTTGGTACAGCTAATGATGCAAACATGCAAAGTTGGTGCTCATTTTCAAAGCTCTTGTTTTTTAATGAGGATCAGTTTATTTGGAAGAATTCCATGACTCAGAGATTCGAGTTCTCCAGGGAGATATATTTTTTAAATTTTATTTTCAGGTCAAGGTTTGAAGATCATACATGTAAAAAAAAAACTGCATTTATCTTTTGTTTGTTTCAACCCCAAGTTGTTCTTTGAGCCACAGTTGGAACGACTGTTTCAAAGCATTGGCTTTCAAAGCTTTGACCGACTGCATTTATTTTTGTTTGTATCAACCTTAAAGGAATGGACCGGACTGAAAATATACAGATCTAAATAAATAGAGTAAAATGATGAAAATTTCACCAAAATTGGATGACAAATAGCAAAGTTATTGTATTTTAAAGTTTATCAGTATTTTTTGAAAACAGTTATATTTACATCGTCATGAATGTTCATTTGGTGGGTTGATGATGTCACATCCCCTCTTTCCTTTTTCTTATAACATGAAATCATAATTGTTTCATTTTTTTCATACATGTGTAAATAATGTGTCTCCATTATGATGAGATAAGTTGCGGCAATAAATAACTAATGTACTTAATTAGTTGCCAATTCAATTGTTTTTAGTTCTTGGTAAATTCCTTTTTAATAAACCTAATTTCACATAATCATAATCAAAAGAACAAGTGGAGATATGCCATCATAAGCCCAACTAACGGATATTCATGAAGACATGCCTATAAATGTTTTACCGGAATAATCGAAAAGAAATCTTTAAAAAAAAATAACTTTGTAATTTGTTATCCGATTTTGATAAAATTTCAGTATTTTACTCTGTGAATTTTACTTTATTTATTGATACATGTATATTAATTTCTACAGCCTGGACAATTCCTTTAAGTTCTTCTTTGAGCCATAGTTGGAACTATTTGACTGTTTCAAAGCATTGGCTTGCAAAGTTTTGACAAACTTGCAAGTTGATTTAAATGATTTCTTTTACAATAAACTGGAAAACTAGTATTTTGGCAGCAGTTTTGCTAAAATAAGAAAACGGGTTCCCTTATACTACTGTGTCGGCCTATTTATATGAATACAGGAACATGTAAAGGAATAGAAATGTTAAACTATCGGTGTATAGGGTAAGCAGGGACGTTGCCGATTTTTACTTTTATTGTACTCAATTCAAAATATTCACTTAAAAATATACAAACATAAATCCTTTTGGCAAAGGGCACTAAAATGTATAGTTGTTATGATTTAGTCATGTTAGTGCCCTTTGCCAAGAACATTCATACATATTTTAAAATAAATGTACATGTACTTAATTACTGAACCTTTTTCAGTGAACTGGCTGAATGAAGCACAATCCTACTCAGAATGTCTGAACAGGCTTTTTCTAGTATAGGATCCATGGTTATAACCCATCCTGGCAAAAATCTATCATGTTGAGATTCAGCCTAATAAGTTCAGAGTTCCTTTACTTTCTTGAAAACTGCCCTCTAAAACACTTTTGAAATTTGGCATAAAGAAACAAGATCTTTGTTTTACTATTAACAAAGTCTACTCATACATACAAGTTGAGTAGGGGTCGCATATAATGTAGGCTACATGTTCATTATTGGTTTTGCAAGATTGACTTGATTTCATTGATTTGATTTCGATTGTTCTGAGTAGATATGAAGGATTTATTCCTGTTCTCATGATATAAAGTTGGTAAAATCTTTTGAATTTAAAAAGTAAAACTGCCACAAACAATAAAAAAATCCCAAATAATTTGTACATGTTTCAATGGAAGTGATTTAAAGTAAAAGTCATGCACCCCAACAAAAAGCTGCTTTGAATAGTAAGAGAAAATGAGACAAGCATAACGCTAAAAATTTCATCAAAATCCGATCTAAAAGAAGAAAGTAATGACGTTTAAAAATTTTGCTTAATTTCACAAAACCGTGGTTATATGCAAATCCTTGTCGGTATGCAAATTAGGGCGATGACATCACTCATTTTTTTTTGTATTTTATTATGTGAAATATGAAATATTTTGATGAAAAAAATCATTCCTCCCTGACCATGTGGGATTACATTGTTTCAACATTTTGTAGTTCAAACAAGAGGGTCCTATTTGTTAAATTCGTAAAAATTGAAATGTTGTATAATTCAAACAGTAAAAATGCAAAAGCAATAGTGAGTGAGTGACATCATCGACTCTCTAATTTTCATATCACTGAATTGTCATTATAACTGGGGGCCGTTTCATAAAGCTGTTCACAAGTTAAGAGCGACTTAAAGAACGACTGGTGAACACTTCTTACGCGATAAACCATCGCCAATGTGTATACAATTTACCACAAGAAAGGATCACCAATCGTTCTTAAAGTCGAATACGAACAGCTTTATAAAACACCCATCTGTTTTGTGAAAAATAAGCGAAACTTTAAAATGTTATCATAAACTATTTTACATCCGATTTTGATGTAGTTTCCAGCGTTATTCTTGTTTTTTTTTAAATATGTTTATTCAATTAAACTCTTTTTTTCTGGGGTGGATATGACCTTTAAATCAATGATTTGAAAAAAATGATCACAGTGATTTAAATTGCGATTTAAATCGCGATTAAAATCAACGTGATTTAAATCAGCCAATCCTGCTGAATGAACTAAATATCAAACAATTAGCTTTGTCAACACATGCAATGTCGATGCCAAAGATGTGAAAGTTGCATATTGTTATGCCCGGGAGCTATATGCATTGATGTTTTACTTATTAGTGCAAACTACTTACATGTATATGCCCAATTGCTTTGAAGGATAATTATTTTGTTTCAAAATATTAATTTGTTGGATTTGAATTGTGGAAAGTAGGTTTTTTTTTTTTTGTTGTCTGTTAAATATGTGCTTACCAGTTATATTGGATGCAGTGCACTAGCGTACCTACGGGGGGGGGGGGCAATCTGCCCCCCCCCCCCCCGACGAGTTTGAAAGACCTTTATTGCCCCCCCCCCCCCTGACAAACTTGAAGGCCTTTTTTTTTTACATGTCAATATTTTTTCTGGTACGAAAACCTTTATTTTCGATTGAGGACCTTTTCTTTCTTTTTTTTTTGCTTGTCAAATTTTTTGGCGGGCAAATTTGCCCCCCCTGTGGAAAATCCTAGGTACGCCACTGCTGTATTGTATGCTACTTCTTCTAAAAAAAAATGCATTTCATAGGCGGATCCAGGGTGGGCCCGAGGTGTCCGGTGTGATGATGAACAGTGTATATTTCAGGGGCCGTGGAATGGTTTTCCAAGTAGGGGGGGGGGGCTGATGATGCAAAAAATCACAATCATATGATCATTTTTACGATTATGTACACGGCTTTGAAAGTGGGGGCACCCCCCCCCCCGCTTCCGCGGCCCCTGTATTTCATGTGCAATGGGGATGTCTGAATCTCATCTCTAAATGAAATATAAATATAATTTATCTTTATTTGATATTAGCCATAAAACAAAACATCAAAACATTCACAATAGGCTTAATGAAGAAGGAAACATTGAAGTCGAAAGAATAGAATTATAAAGAAAATGTGAAACTAAATTCTAATGGCAGGGCAAACAAAACTTAATTTATTAAGATGTAAGAAGAAGGAACGGAAAAGAAGAAAAGAGACAAAGAAAAAGAAAAGATAACAATTAAGTAAGAAGGAAAGGAATGGGAAGAAATAAAGAGGGTAAGAAAGGAGAACAAGTCATATATTATGTGAGTAGTACATAAGGTTAATGTTGCACGCTAAAATTTCATATAATTTCTTATTTTGTACTTTAGAAAACGGTTTGGTTCATTAAAGGTCAAGTCTACCTCAGAAAAATGTTGATTTGAATCAATAGAGAAAAATCAGACAAGCACAATGCAGAAAATTTCATCAAAATCGGATGTAAAATAAGAAAGTTATGACATTTCCAAGTTTCGCTTATTTTTAACAAAATAGTTATATGAACGAGCCAGTTACATCCAAATGAGAGAGTCGATAATGTCACTCACTCAATATTTATTTTGTTTTTTATTGTTTGAATTACACAATATTTCAATTTTTACGAATTTGATGATTAGGACCTCTTTGCCTGAAGCACAAAATGTTAAAACGTGTTTAGGGAGGAATGAAACTTAATTTCACCATGACACTGACAAGAAAATAAAAATATTTCACATTTCATATAGTAAAATACAAAAGAAATAGTGAGTGAGTGATGTCATCAGTTCCCTCATTTGCATACCGACCGAGATGTGCATATAACTGTTTTGTGAAATGAAGCGAAACTTTAAAATTTCATAACTTTCTTATTTTACATCCGATCTTGATGAAATTTTCAGTGTTATGCTTGTTGAATTTTTTATTCAAATCAAGTTTTGTTGGGGTGGACTTGTCCTTTAATCAATCAGTTCCATTATATTGTAGAAATGATAAAGATACACGTAGGATGATAAATAACATTAAAAAAACAGGACATTGGAGGAAAGGAAGAAGAATAAGAGAGCAAATTAACTAAACATGTAAATAAAATTAAAAAAAATAAGAAAGGAGGAGGAAGGGAAAGAATGAAAGAAAGAAAGAGAGAGAGAAAGAGATAAAAATGAAAAAGGAAGGAAAAATGAATGAATGAAATAAAGAAAAAGGAAGAAAGGAAAGGAAAGAAAGGAAGATATAAAGAGAAAAAGAAGAGAGAAAAAAGAAAGAAAACAAAAGAGAAGAAAAGAGGAAAAGAAAAAAAATCAAGAAGAATGAAAAGAGGAAAAAAGAAAAAGAGGAAAGAAAGGAAGAGAAAGAAAGAAAAAGACAAGGTTTATTCCATGTCACTTATAAAAGACCCGGGGGGTGATCAGGGCATCTTCTACACATTCATATACTGTATTAGTTCCATACACGTTCCTTGCTGTAACAAAAATATTTCAAAATATGCCCTATGCTATTATAACTATGAGCTATTACAGACTTTGGTATCATCATGGACCTATCATCCAAACCATTCCATCTCCTGACTACTCAAGTACATTCATATATGTATCTATGCATGTATATGGATCCTATGTGTATGTAGCAAGCCCCAAAAGTGAAAGAGAAGTATACCCTATTTGTTTATATTCCACAAGATAAGAAATGGTCAGAACAGCTGGATCCTAATCCCTCTCTTGCCCCTACTTCCACAAAGCTGCTGTCAATCATGGTATCTACTGGCAACGGAGGGTTTCAGCAAGCTCCGCCTTGTGTACACGTTTCGTGTACATTGCTCAAACAAGTTGTAGACCCACATCTGCAGCCTCCAGTAGACCTAGTCTGCTATGCAGACTCCTAGAATCAGCTGTGATACACACACTGCAGATGTGGGTCTACAGTTGTAGACTAATGGTACACCGGGTAGCCACTTCAGTTCCGTAAACTGTTCTCCCAGCGGGCCATGCTAATACCCCGGCTTTAGCTTGGCTACCTAGGCGCTCAAGCATTTGAATTAGTAAATGGTAGTTCCCTTGTTTGTTTTACTAAGGCCTGTTTTTGTTTACATTGATCAGCTGATATTTCTTTAATTTTATATGAATAATACCTTGTTATTGTAATTGCTATTTTTACTATGTTTTATTATACAATGACCAAGATGAAAAAAACAGTAATTACAACTCTGCTCTTGTGAACCTGTTTAAATATGACTGAATGAATAAATAAATGAAAAGGTATTGATAAATAGATATTACATCGAACAGGCAATGCGAACACGATGCGCGGGCTAAATTGTTTTATATAGTGACATGGTCCCCCCCCCCCAAGTCTGAATTACCCTCACCTTATTTTATTCATTCTTCCTCTTTATATTTTTTCTTCTCCCCCCACCCTCTGCTTTCCATTCTATTACTTGTTTCCCTTTATTCCCCCTATTATGCGCCGCCGATAGGGTGGGGCGCCCCGCTGGCCTCCTGGATCCGCCTATGAAACCGGTACGTCAAGCCTGTATATTATAAGCAATTGATGTTTATGTAACATAGATTACCCCCCCCCCCCCCGAAAGTTTCTTTTTGTATTTTTCTTTTCAACTTGTTATGGTAGTATATACTAAATAAGTATCACGTTTGACTTTGTCCAACTTTGTGACCAAAACTTTAGTACGGTTTTCTCAGTGAAATTGATGATTACGTCTCCTGGGTGCCCCCCCCCCCCTTCACCCCACTCCTCCTTGGTCCTCTGGGCTTGGCGAATAAAATTACGTACTTATCATGGAGAGATATATATATATATATTCGAGGACATACAGCTAGGCGAAATTATTTGGGGAAGGGGTCTTACATTTCTTTGTTATTCCGAAGTTCCGATGATGGTTCAGCGAATGTGCTCTATGCAAATTCACGTTTTGGCACGACTTCTAAGCACTGGGCATGTCAACGGACAATAACACAATAAATGCAAACATGTCATGGATCGAAATGGTAAAAAATATATATTTTAAAGAAAACCATCGTTATAGAAATTTGATAGAAATATATATTTTTGTTAAATGGAAAGTGCCCTTCTTCCAAAATGATGTGTGCCCCTTTTCAAAATAAAATACCTTTTTTGAAGTCAAACAATACATTTTAGGTTAGAAAATCACAATTTTTTTGGCTCGCGCTTCGCACTCACATCATTTTGAAAAAAGGGCACTTTCCATTTTTTCCCTACTGGGATTTTTTTGGGGGAGGGGTGCAGGTGTTTTGGTTACAACTTTTGCTTACAATGTTCAATTTTCAAGTTTGAATATCACAAATTTTCAGCTCGCGCTTTCCGCTTGCATCAATTATTGTTTATTTTTGGTTTTAACAATTAGAATGTCCAGTTCTCAGGTTGAAATATCACAAATTTTCGGCTCGCGCTTCGCGCTCGCATCAATTATTATTTATTGGTTTCAAAAAGTGCTTAGATTGTCCAGTTTTCAGGTTGGAATATCGCACTCGCGTCCATTATTCAGTTCGATACACATCTTTTCCATGATAACAAAAACAATTGCTCGGAATGCTTGATTTTCAGGTCTTATTAGTACATGCAATGTTCAAAATTTTGAGCCCGCGATTCGCGCTCACAACATCTCGCAAGGATGCTTTTTTAATAATAATTTGCGCGGTAATAATTGACTAAAAAAGCAAGTTTCACAACTTCAGATTTGAAAATGTTTCCAAACCGCTTGCTTGCTACGCTCGCACCCGGAAAAAATAAAGCCTAATTACATATTTAATCAATCAGAAAAGACTTCAAAAAGGCTTTGCTCAACTTAATTACTATAAAACGCACAACTACTTAACGCAGATGATTATCTCATGGTGAAAATATCAATTGCATAACAAAATACATATAAGTGCCCTCTTTTGCCCCCCAAATGAAAATACGTTCCGCCGCCCCTGATTAGCACCAATCGCACTTGCTGGTATTTTTATTTATTGTCATTCACCCCTCTCAAAGAAAAAACGTATACTTTTTTTTGCCCTTTATTTAGCCTGCAATGGAACTTGCAGGAAATTTTATTAAAACGCGAGCATATCAAACAGGATGCAAATGGAGGTCTATTCAGCTCGGCATTATTTATACGCTTTGGATTATTGTTTGTCTAGAAAATGTAAAATATTTCAAGAGTTCTTATATTTTCATTACATCTTTGTCCTTATTTCTCTATATCCGTAGCTCCACCATGCGCGTATTCGAGGGCCCTCGGGGCACGCCCCCCCCCCCCCCCCGGGTAGGCGAAAAAGGGGCGCCAAAAATAGGGAGAAAAGGGAGGGAAAGAAAAAAATAGGGAAAGCAGAGAAAGAGAAAAGGGGGAAAGAAAGAGTGGAGGAAAACAAGAGGGAAAGGGGAGCGCCGAATTGATGTTTGCCCTAGGGAGGGGGGCGCCCAATTGATAATCGACCTATAGGGGCGCCGAATTTAAGTCCAACATAGATAGGGGAGCCGAATTGATGTTCGACATAGGGGGCATCGACTTGATGTCCGAATTAGGGAGGCGCCGAATTGATGTTCGACCTAGGGGGTGCCAATTGATGTTCAGCCTAGGTGGGGGGGGGGGGGGCGAATTAAGGTTTTACCTCGGGGCGCCGTATAGATGTTCCACATAGGAGGGGCCGCATTGAAGTTCGACATAGGGGCAACGAGGGGGCGCCGAATTGATGTTCAAACTAGGGGCTGGGGCGCCGAATCGATATTTTCCATAGTGTTGCCGAATTGATGTTTGACATAGGGGGGCGCCGAATTGATGTTCAACCTAGAGGATGTCAAATTGATGTTCAACCTAGGTGGAGGGGGGGGGGGGGGGCGAATCGATGTTTTACCTCAGGGTGCCGTATAGATGTTCGACATAAGAGGGGGCCGCATTGAAGTTCGACATAGGGGCACCGAGGGGGCGCCGAATTGATGTTCAACCTATGGGCTGGGGCGCCGAATCGATATTTGTTTTATGTTTGACATAGGGGGGTGCCAATTGATGTTCAACCTTGGGGGTGCCAATTGATGTTCAGCCTAGGTGGGGGGGGGGGGGGCAATTAAGATTTTACCTCGGGGCGCCGTATAGATGTTCCACATTTCAATTCAATTCAATTCAATTCTTTATTTCATTTCCATTCAAAACATAATACAAAGTAATATAAAGTAATACAAATCAAGTACAATTTTACAGAAGGGCATTCTTACTTCGTAAAAAAAGACAGAAAAAACAGTATAATATAGAGCATAAATGGAAATGAGGGGGATCCACTAAAAAGCAAAGCTTGTAAATTGTGGATCCCCCTTGGAAAGGAAGTATAGTAGACTTATTCTCATATGCGTACATATATGTATTACAGGAAAGAAAAAGAGAACAACAGAAATCATACGGATGCAAATATAATTACTGAACAAATGCAAAACTTTTCACACAAAGAGGTCTCCGTAGTAAAGGGTGTGTTGCACAAGACAGAATAAAAAAAAAAACAGAAAGAGAGAGGGGATGGCAAGACATAGAAGACAAGACAAAACAAAAGACAGGACAGTACAAAACAAGATAACTACTTTATAAAAGGAGGAAAACTAAGAATGGGAAAGGGCTGACCACGAACCAGCTTGATCTGGTGAAAAAAACAAAAGATGATATAACTGGACAATATCAGATGAAAAAAAGATAAAACAATAAAAGTGAAAAATGTAATGATTAAAATCTAGATAATAAAGTGTTAGTTCCGTTACGAAGAATTATAGGAATTAAGCAGGATAAGTTTGAGTTTACTTTTGAATGAATTTAAGGAGACACTGTCTTTAATATTATTAGCTAGTGAGTTCCAGAATTTAGGACCGTTGAATAGGAATGTATTTTTAGCCAGTAAAGTTCTGTAAAGTGGAATGTGAAGTTCGTTCGAGTGTCTCGTGGGGTAGTTATGATAAAATTGATTTTTAGGAAACATGGCATCAAAAATATGGGAAAGTGCATTATTATTATAACTATACATGCCCTAACTGTAGTAAATACAGGTCTTTGACTTTCAACAGTTTACTTTCTAGAAAAAGTGGGTCCGTATGAGAACGGAAACATGTACTATAAATAATACGAAGTGCTTTCTTTTGCAAAAGCAACAATTTATCTAATAAGTATTGATAGGTATCACCCCAAATAAGAATCCCGTAGTTTAAATAAGGCAAGATTAAGGATGAGTAGAGCATGATTAGTGATGTGGAGGGAATGCACAATTTTAGCCTATTAATAATACCTTTATTTCGTGAAATTATTTTGGATATATTTTCAATATGATTTTTCCAAGAAAGTTTACTGTCAACTGTTATACCAAGAAATTTGGTGTAAGGTACCATTTGTAATGGGGTATTATCAAACTTAATGTTCATCGGTAACTTGTCTATGGAATTACTAAATAACATGTATTTTGTTTTGTTAAGGTTCAAATATAATCGATTGGCTCTTATCCATTCAGTAACATTAATAAGTTCAGAATTGATAACATCAACTAAAGCTTGTGGATTCTGATGAGAAAAAAGATAAGGGACAATATTTTGGATGATCTACATAAATCATCTATATAAATTGAGAACAAAAGTGGGCCTAATAAGCTACCCTGGGGGACTCCACAGTTAACATATTTCAAATTGGAGTTATGATCTTTAACAAACACGTATTGTTGTCTGTTGAATAAGAAGCTCCTGAACCACTCCAAGGCCTTCCATCGCACACCATAGTGAGACATTTTTTAAAGTAGGATTTCATTATTGATGGTATCGAATGCCTTGGAGTAGTCCAGGAAAATACCCACAAGGTGACTAGATTTATCTAGAGCATTGACTACTTTGTTGACAAAATTCATCAGGGCATGAGTGGTGTTGTGCTTTTCGCGAAACCCAAATTGAACATCAGATAAAATATTATGCATAACAAAATGTTTTCGGTTCTAACGTATACTATTCTTTCAAGGATCTTAGAAAATGTGGACAACAGAGAGATAGGTCGGTAATTACCGACATCCAACTTATCACCTTTTTTAAATAAAGGGATTACCTTGGCTATCTTCATTTGATTTGGAACTGTACCATTTTCTAAGGAAAGGTTGAATATGTGCACCAGTGGGGAAACAATATAATATATTACGGATTTTAAAATAAAATTATTAATTTCATCAAAGCCAGGGCTTTTTTTATTTTTCAAACCAGATACGATATCAATAACTTCTTGATTATATGTTGGAGCAAAAAATATTGAATTTGGGTTAGGCGGGCCGTGATAGTCCGAAAAACTTTTCGTCGCGGGAGGAATACCTTTAGCCAGATTTGCGCCAATGGAAGATAAATGGTTATTAAAAATATTTGAAAGGTTGTCACCATCATCAACAATAACATTATTAAATCTAATTTTGGAGATTTATTTATTATTGGATACATTCATGGTCTGTTTTAGAACTTTCCACGTGTTTTGCATGTCGTTTTTATATAGAGCCAACTGTCTCGCAAAGTAATTTTTCTTTTCAATGCGTAATATTTTAGTAAGTGTATTCATATAAGATGTGTATTTTATTTTTGATTGTTCTGTACCTTTCATTTTGAATTTATAAAATAAGTTATTTTTTCTATTAATCGAACGTAAGATAGATGGCGTATCCATGGTGACTTAGATATCGTTTTGTATGTATTACGCTTATCTTTTTTTAACGGTATATGCAGGTCTAATTTATCATTAATTATATTCATAAAAAGGTTAAAGGACGCATTAACATCTACATAATTGTATACAACTGACCAGTCGACATTGTCCAAAGAAGCACCCAATCTGGCTGTATTTTCGTGCGTAGGTCTACGTCTCCGTTGTTGGGAGTGCATCGGTCTAGTTGGTCGTCTTAATGAAAAATGAGTTAGAATCGGAAAATGGTCCGTTATGTCGGAAAGTATTATAGAAGAATCGGGAGGAGGAAGAATGTTGCAGAAAATATTGTCAATAAGTGTAGCAGTTTCATTAACTACACGAGTAGGTTTAGAAATCAGTGGCAAGAAAGAGGCCGAAAAAAAAGTTTCAAGAAAATCTTGAGATATATTGTTGTGTTTCAATAAATCAATGTTAAAATCACCTATAAATACTACATCCTTATTAACGAGGCTGGATTATTTGTTGTTTCGGAAAGGTAATTTAGAAAGTCATTCGTATTTGAGTTAGGGGGTCTATAAACTACACCAATAATCATATTTTTGCTACCAGGAATATTAATTTCAATAAATAGAGATTCTACAGTGGGGTTCATGGAGTTGAGATAATCACAAACCGTATACTCATAGTCATGTGAAATATAGAACGCCACCCCACCCCCAGGTCTGTCTTCTCGGTTATTAATTACGAAATCGTATCCGTTTAGTGAAAATGGATGCTTAGAATCACACGATATCCATGTCTCAGTGAGGCCAATTAAAGAAAAGGGGCATTTTTTTAATTTGAAGTGTTATTCAAAAGTAACTGAAGTTCATCAAAATGTTTATTTAAACTTCTTATATTGGCATGCATTATGCAAAATGTATCGTCATTACATTTTGTTGTAAGATTATTTACCTGATGTTGCGTAATATACTCAGAAGAAGGATTTTGCAATATATTATGATCCTGTTCAAAATCGAGATCTAATTCTTCCGAAGCTAAATTTATATTATTAGTAACAAAATTATCATAAAATGAAGGATTCATTGGGTTGCTAAGTAAAGTATCCTGAGGTCTCAACTCGCTAAAGAGGTCATCATTATCCAATGATGCAAATGGAAACTGGGGTGTATTGTTTATGCTAAGAAGTCAGTACATATCCGAAAGTGTTGTGTTATGTCCAATAAAGTGTCGGTCAAGGTCATATAAAAGGCAGTCAAGCAAAGTAACAGAGCGAGGGGAGAAGGCGAAGAACACAAAACACATAAAGAACGGTTACACCCCGATAGACCGCGGGTCCGATAGTCCGCGGGTCCGATAGACCGCGGGTCCGATAGACCGCGGGTCCGATAATCCGCGGGTCCGATAGACCGCGGGTCCGATAGTCCGCTGGTCCGATAGTCCGCAGTGTGTGTAAAATTATGATCAGGATATAGTGAGGTCCTATGTCATCAAGAGGTCAAACGGTCAATGATACGAGTCCATGAGGTTCTATAACGATGACCGAATGGACAATCGCCCCCTGACAACTACTTCAAGGAAAATATTATCCCCATATTTGTATCGTCGGGGACTGTTACCCCCCCCCCCCCCGGAAATGTACCCTCTAGACGCCAATTACCCCTAGTACGGAGCCTTTCAAATGCCACTGACTTGACGACATGGCGAAATACTTTATCTTGCCATATCGACTAAATAAGCTTATTATGTCGGCATGGCGAGATACCTGCCAAGTCCACATATAAAAGTTATACGTCAACATGGTGAGATATTTTATCTTGCCAAGTAGACTTGTAACAAGTTATATGTCAACATGACGATATATCGGGATTCTGGCCGGGACTTGTACACTTCACATCTCGCCATGTCGACATATCGACTTGACAAGATAGAATATATCGCCATGTCGAAATAATAAGCTTATTAATTATACATGGCAAGATAAAGTATCACGCCATGTCGTCACGTCGATGGCATTTTAAAGGCTCCGTACTAAGGGTAATTATCCGGGGTAATTGTCTCGAGGGTAAATTTCTGGGGGTAACAGTCCCCGGCGGTAAAAATATGGGGATCATATTTTCCTTGAAGTAGTTGTCAGTGGATGATTGCCCTAATTTGGTTATTGTTATAGAACCCAGGCGCGGATCCAGGATTTGGTGAGAAGGGGGGCCCAAATTTGACCTGATTCTTGGCGCCCATGTGTACTTTTCGAAAAATTGCGCCCACTCCCTTCCAGCCAGGCTAACTTAAGTGCCTTAAATGGATTTTGAATTATCTTATAATCACATTTTAAAAAGGCAATTAAAGACCACTCTTTTAATGTGTTCTTAAAAAAAAAATCCATGAATATAATAATGAAATATCAATGGGAGCGCGAGGCGCGAGCAATTTGGGGGGGTTCAATTTGGTTTAATTTTTTACGAGAGTAGGCCCTACTAGAATATTGTGTGAACGGGAGCTGTACTTTGCTAGTTGTTTTAGAATAGCTTTCAATAATATTAATGATAGCTTCTTGGGAATAATGCAATCGCAAAGCAATCGACTCATTCTCCTCATTTGTGGCGTATTTATTCAGCATGGATGCACGAGGGGGGGGGGGGATTTTGTTGAACTTTTGTAGAGGGCACCAAAATAACAACAATCAATGAAATGGAGGGGGTAGAAGTTAGAGAATATCTGAGATTTTATTTAAAAAAACACATTGAGGTATTTCACAAGGCCTAAATATATAATGAGAACGCGAAGCGCGATCTGATTTTTTTTTTTATTTTTGATGTATTTTATCCTGCAAGCCTAATTCCGGGGGCGGACCCAGCTTCCGCAAATGAGGGGGCGAATTTTTTCACCCATATTTTCCCCGATCGGCCGCTCAATGTTGATTTATTTTTTTTTCTTTGAAGGGGTTGTTCCAGTGGCGTAATGAGCCAACAATTTTGAGGGGGCTCGATATGGCGTATCGCATAAAATTAATAAGAAGTTTACAGTGAGCAAGCCAATACGCTGACAATTTTATTACAAAAATACAAGGTTGTGATAGATTTGGACATAATATTTGGAAAATAATATAATATTTCATCCTAATCCCTTTCTTTTCTCTCTTTTTTTTTTTGGGGGGGGGGGGCAAAACGCCCATGTCCTAACAGTCATTTCATAGCTTACTTTATAAACAACCTAAATGTGTAATAATCTCATAAGCACTATGCAAGCCAAAAAAAATGAAATTTCATGTATTTTGTCCAGAAAATTGAAAATTCTAGGCAATGTTTGTGAACCTGAACAGAACGCGTTATGTAACTAGATAATTACCATGAGCGCGAAGCGCGATCAGAATTGTTAAAGGACAAGCTCACCCCAACAAAAAGTTGCTTTGAATAGAAAGTGAAAAATTAAACAAACATAACACTGAAAATTTCATCAAAATCGGATGTAAAAAAAGAAAGTTTAGCTTAATTTTTCAAAACATACATATGCACATCCTGGTCGGAATGCAAATGAGGGGACCGATGACATCACCCACTCACTATTTCTTTTGTATTTTATTATATGAAATATGAAATATTTTGATTTTCTCGTCATTGTCATGTGAAACAAAGTTTCATTCCTCCCTGAACACATGTAAATCAATTATTTTAACATTTTGTGGTTCAAGCAAGGGGGTCCTAATTGTCGAATTCATAAAAATTGAAATATTGTATTATTCAAAAAATAGAAAACAAAAGAAATAGTGAGTGAGTAACCTCATCGACTCTCTCATTTGCATATCACTGAGTTGAGCATAGAACTTTTTTTCTTTTTTAAATAAGCGAAACTTTAAAATGTCATAACTTATTTTACATCCGATTTTGATGAAGTTTTCAGCGTGATTCATGTTTGATTTTTCTCTATTTATTCAAATCAACATATTTCTGAGGTGGACTTGACCTTTTTGCAGTTAGCCATTAAGACGATATATATTTCAACGATTAAATAATGTGAGCGCGAAGCGCGAGCTGAACATTTTAGATATTCCAACCTAAAAAGATGATATTTCAACCCCCCCCCCCCCCAACAGGACGCTCGAGTCATGTTTTGTCAATCATGAAAAGGATTGGTAATTTTTAGTGTCTTCATAATGCGAGCGCAAAGCGCGATCAGAAAATTTTTGATATTCTGATCTGAAACTGGATAATTTTAGTACGTTTTGAATAAGATCAAGCTGCGTATCTAAAAAAAATCATGCGTGCGCGTGTTTTGGAGTTAGACAGAATCTGCATTCTGAATACATTTCATTTATCATCATGAAAATCAATAATGCGATCGCAGAGCGCGAGTTGAAAATAATATTTCAAATTCCGATATGAAATGAGTCAATTTAAGCACTATTTACAACACTTTGTATATAGGAAAATTGTGACGTGGATGTGGATAGCACTAAATAAATGGGGACATCCCGATAGACCGCGGGTCCGATAGACCGCGGGTCCGATAGACCGCGGGCCCGATAGACCGCGGGCCCGATAGACCGCGGGTCCGATAGACCGCGGGTCCGATAGACCGCGGGCCCGATAGACCGCGGGTCCGATAGTCCGCAGTGTGTGTAAAATTATAATAAGATATATCAAATGTCATCGAGAGGTCCAAAGGTCAAATGATACGAGGCCATGGGGTTCTATTAGATGCGGATCCATGGGGGGCCGAGGGGGAACTGCCTCACCCCCACCCCCAGCTCAAAAAGAGGGGGAAGAGGGGGAAAAAGAGAGAATAAAAAAGAAAGAGAAAGATGGGAAAAGAAGAGAATATAGAAAAGAGAGTAAGAAGGAGAAAGGAAGAGAAGAAAAAAAGAGAAGAAAAAGGGGAAAGGAAAAAAAAAAGGGAGAAGAAAAGGGGAAAGAAGAGGAAGAAAGAGGAGGGAAAAGGAAGAGAAGAAAAGAAAGGAGAAAGGAAAAAGAGAGAAAAAAAAGAGGAAGGAAGAGAAGAATATTTAAATAGAGAGGAAGATGGGAAGAAGGATAAGAAAAGAGAGAGAGAGAGAGAGGAAAAGAGAAGAAAAAAGAGAGAGTAAGGGGGAAGAGAGGACAAACGAGAAAAGAAAGAGGAAAAGAAAAGAGAGAAAAAAGAGAAGAAAAGGGGAAAGAAAAGAAAGAGAGAAAGAAAGAGAAAGGAAGGAAGGGGAATGAGGGTAAGAGAAAGAAAAAAGAAAGAAAAGGAGATGGGAAACGGGAGGGAGATGTTGACCTGGACGTCGATTTGATGGCGCCAAAATGACGTTCGAACTACGGGGCGCCGAATTGATGTTCGATATAGCGGGGCTCCAAATTGATGTTCGAACTAGGGGAGCGCTAATTTGAATTTTGACCATAATGCGACAAATACATGTTTTAGAGGGGGAGGGAGGGCAAAGTTATATTTCACATGGGGGCGCCAAGTTTATGTTCAACCGAGGGCGCCAAACTGACCTTGAACTTAGAGGGCTTCATGCAAATCCATTTTCTACCGGGGGCGTAACATTGCTCGTATTGCCTGTTTATAGTGAAATATATGTCCTGCCAAAAAACTTAAATTAATACGGCTGAATTAAAATATCACGTTTTTACGATAACAGAAAAAACAATGTTTTCGAGTTTCAAGTCTGTTAAGCGAGATAGATACCCTGTTTAAGGTCACAAACAAGGGTTATCAAATTCAGCTCGCGCTACGCGCTCGCAATATTTGATTAATGAGGTATGTATCCTCTGCTTCAATCCCACATAGTGTTTTTAAAGTCAAAATACATAGGCCGATCCAGGGGGCAAAGATTTTGGCCCCCCCCCATAGTGGCGCAAAAAAGGGGTAAGAAACATAAAAAGGAAGAGAAAAAGGACAAGCAATTGGAATAGGAATTATACCTTAGTCCTTCTTAGTATATAAAAAAATTGAGCTCGCGCTTCGCGCTGGCATCAATAAATTGTTTAATTATATACGCATCCCGACCTTACAGTTTTTTTTATGCGAACGAGAAGCACAAGCTGAAAATATTTGATATTCTAACCTGACAACTGAAAATGTATTTTTCATTTCACCATTATAAAAGTTTTCAGCTAGCGCTTCGCAGTCGCATTCATTTTTTAATAGATATGCATCGTGTTCATCATAACAACTACTAACATAGGCGGATCGAGGCGGCCCGAGGGCAACCTCCCCCCTATTGACAGAGCAAATAAATTGTGAAAAACGGGGAAAGAAAAAATGGGGGAAAGGAAGGAGAAAAAAGAAGACGAAACATAAAAGGAGGAAGACGAGTGAATAAAATAAGGTCAGGAGAAGACTTGGAAATTTTTTTTTTTTATATTTAATGTCACTATATTAAAGTTTCGCTCGCGCATCGTTCTCGCATTGCCTTTTCGATAAGATACATATCTTGCTCAATAGGCTGATATGTAGTTTAAAATATCAATATACAAAACATACTTCAGATCGGACATGGATCTTTCATTATTTTGTTTTATTTACCAATTTATGTTTTTAAGTGCTCTGGAAAATGTCCGTTTTATGGTTTGAATCAACATTTGCAACATTTTGTGCGCTCGCACTATTTGCCAAGTAGGCCTACCTATTGTCTTTTTATATTTCATATAAGATTCTCTAAATATACCTTTTCAGGTGTCTCGATTGTAAAAAAAATGATAAAGGCCTATGAGCTAGAGCTGTGCGCTCGAATTTTGATTTTGATTGGTGAGTTATGTATACCTATATATTAATTCTATAACAAACTACTTAAATCCCCCCATTAAAAAATTCCGGATCGCAATTTGCGCTCGCATTATTTGCTAAAAATAATATCAACTAATGAATCCTATTCATGATTACAAAAATACTTAAAATATCCAGTTTTCAAGCCTCATGCACTGTCAACAAATTTCACACACTCATTAGGCTTAACAGATTAATAAATATGAAATAAAATTTGTATGAATTCATAATGACTAAATTGTCCCTTTTTCAGAAATAAATATCAACAAGTTTTAGGAAAAGAAATAGAAGATAGTCATCATTCTTATATTCTTATATTCGTATTATTTATATAGTGCTATCAAATTTCCCTATATACACAGTGCTGTAAACAGTGCTTAAATTGACCCTTTCCAAATCGGAATTTCAAATATTATTTTCAGCTCGGGCTCTGCGCTCGCATTATTGATTTTTGTGATGAAAAATGAAATGTATTCAGCTTGCCAGGATTCTGTCTAACTCTAAAACACGCGCACGCATGTTTTTAAGATACAAAGCTTGATCTTATTCTAAACGTGCTAAAATTATCCTGTTTCGAATCAGAATATCACAAAATTTCTGTTCGCGCTTTGCGCTTGCATTATTATTGTAGTTAGATACCAAAAATTACCCATCCTATTTCATGATTGACAAAGTAACATGAATCGATTGTCCGATTGGGGGATTTGAAATCTCATCTTTTTAGGTTGGAATATCAAAAATGTTCAGCTCGCGCTTCGCGCTCACATTATCTAATCGTTGAAATATGTATCGTCTTAATGGCTAACTGCAAAACATCCTTAACAGGTCCCTTTTCGACCAGGCCAGAACGAATATTTAACATTTCTGCTCGCGCTTCGCGCTCGTGGTAATTATCTAGTTACGTACGCGTCCTGTTCAGGTTCACAAACATTGCCCAAAATGTTCAATTTTCAGGACAAAATACATGAAATTTCATTTTTAGATTACATAGGGCTTAAGAGATTATTACACATTTATGTTGCTTATAAAGTAAAGCTAGGAAATGACTGTTAGGACATGGGCGTTTTGCCCCCCCCCCCCCCCCCCTAAAAAAAAGATAGAATCAAGACTAAGAAAAAATAGAGAGAAAAGGAAAGGGATTAGAATGAAATATAATATTATTTTCCAAATATTATGTCAAAATCTATCACAACCTTGTATTTTTGTAATAAAAATGTCAGCATATTTGCTTGCTCGCTTCGCTCACTGGCAACTTGTTATTAATTTTATGCGATACACCATATCGAGCCCCCTCAAAATTGTTGGCTCATTACGGCACTGGGACAACCCCTTCAAAAAAACCCAAAAAAAATCAACTTTGAGCGGCCGATCGGGGAAAATATGGGTGAAAAAATGGCCCCTCACCCTATTGGCGGAAGCTGGGTCCACCCCTGACTTAGGCTTCCAGGATATAATACATGAAAAATATATTTAAAAAAAATAAGATCGCGCTTCGCGTTCTCATTATTTATTTAGGCCTTGTGAGATACCTCAATTTGTTTTTGAGAATGAAATCTCAGATTTTCTTTGACGTCTACCCCCCCCCCCCATTTCATTTATTTTTTTTTAACTTGGTGCCCTCGCCACCCCCTAGTACGGAGCCTTGAAAATGCCATCAACGTGACGACATGGCGTGGTACTTTATCTTGCCATGTCTTAATTAATCATTGGCGGCGGAAGGCAAAAAAAATTAGGGGGTCCACCTGAAATTTTGGGATGGACACAGGTAAAAATTTGACAAGCAAATCAACCAATATTTATTGGAAGGACCACCAAAATTTTTGGACAAGAAAAAGAGGTTTTTAACCAAAATAAGGGGGGGGGACAAAGATTTTAGGGGGGATCCACCTCAATTAGGAGAGAGGGGGGCGTAGAAAACAAATTGACAACCAAAAAAAAAAAGGTTCTCAACTAAAAATCTAGGGGGGACCGTCCCGCCGGCCCACCTCAAATTTAGGGGAGAAAGGTCCCCCCTCCGCTTCCGCCGCCTAAGTAATTAATACGCTTATTATTTCGACATAGCGATATATTCTATCTTGTCAAGTCGATATGTCCACATGGCGAAATATGAAGTGTACAAGTCCCGGCGGGAATCCGGATATATCGCTATGTTGACATGTAACTTATTTAAGTCGACTTGGCAAGATAAAATATCTCGCCATGTTCTTTTTATAAGTGGACTGACTTGGCAGGATAACGTATCGCGCCATGCGGACATAATAGGCTTATTTAGTCGACATGGCAAGATAAAGTATCTCGCCATGTCGTCAAGTCGATGGCATTTTAGAGGCTCCGTATGGCGTCTAGAGGGTAAATTTCCGGGGGTTAACAGTCCCTGACGATAAAAATATGGGGATAATATTTTCCTTGAAGTGGATGTCAGGGGGCGATTGTTTGGGTCATCGTTACAGAAACCCATGGACTCGTATCATTGGCCTTTTGACCTCTCGATGGCATTGGATTTAACTATATCCTGATCATAATTTTACACACACCGCGGACTATCGGACCCGCGGACTATCGGGCCCGCGGTCTATCGGGCCCGCGGTCTATCGGGCCCGCGGTCTATCGGGCCCGCGGTCTATCGGGCCCGCGGTCTATCGGACCCGCGGTCTATCGGGCCCGCGGTCTATCGGGCCCGCGGTCTATCGGACCCGCGGTCTATCGGGCTGTAACCAAATAAATGACGCGAGCGCGAATCTTGAGCTGATATTTTATTATTATTTTAACCTAGGATCCAGACATTTTAATATAATATGGATAAGCATAAGTACACACGATCGCTGACTGTCCAAAATTTAGCAAATGAACACTTAGACTTTAATGGCGATTTAAACAATTAAGGCGAGATTTTGAAGACAAATACCTAATTACATCATTTTTGAAGAATTCCATGAGCTTTATTTTAAAAGAAGAATGAAATTTGGAGCACAAGTGGATTTCAAGTTATATACAAACACTAATTATGAAGTTTTATTAAAAGCTTTGACATTGGCTAGAAATTACTAACGGGAAACCATTTGTTTGCTACTGAGAAGTATATCTCAAGGAAAATAGTTATATTCATATGAATTTACATTTCCATTTTTCGACCGAGGATTTAACCTGAGATCATGAAAGAGAGAATAGAACGCAACAAGTAATTGAAGAAATAACCCAAACTATTTCACCAAATAAACACTTAGACTTAAATGGCGATTTAAACCATTAAGGCGAGATTTTGAAGACAAATACCTTATTACATTTTTTTGAAGAATTCCATGAGCTTTATTTTAAAAGAAGAATGAAATTTGGAGCACAAGTGGATTTCAAGTTATCGCTAATCAAAGTTTGCATTGGAAATGAAGAATTTATACAAACACTAATTATGAAGTTTTATTAAAAGCTTTGACATTGGCTAGAAATTACTAACGGAAAACCATTTGTTTGCTACTAAGAAGTATATCTCAAAGAAAATAGTTATATTCATATGAATTTACTTTTCCTTTTTTCGACCGAGGATTTAACCTGAGATCATGAAAGAGAGAATAGAACGCAACAAGTAATTGAAGAAATAACCCAAACTCTTTCACCAAATAAACACTAAGACTTAAATGGCGATTTAAACCATTAAGGCGAGATTTTGAAGACAAATACCTCATTACATTTTTTTGAAGAATTCCATGAGCTTTATTTTAAAAGAAGAATGAAATTTGGAGCACAAGTGGATTTCAAGTTATCGCTAATCAAAGTTTGCATTGGTAATGAAGAATTTATACAAACACTAATCATGAAGTTTTATTAAAAGCTTTGACATTGGCTAGAAATTACTAACGGGAAACCATTTGTTTGCTACTGAGAAGTATATCTCAAGGAAAATAGTTATATTCATATGAATTAACTTTTCCATTTTTCGACCGAAGATTTAACCTGAGATCATGAAAGAGAGAATAGAACGCAACAAGTAATTGAAAAAATAACCCAAACTCTTTGAAAAAAATTTATTTATCACTAGTACAGCAAAAGGTAGACCAGAGCAATTAAGGACTTGTAAGGAATCTCTAAATACGCCGTCTCTTCGGCGAAGCTCGGAACATTTTGCACGCAAATTACGCGAGATGATCTTGCTGAATATCGTTGCGAACTGTAGCTGCCTGCAAAGCACTAGACGCACCGGGTTATCATTTTTGTCGATATAATCCAAATAGTAAGACCATGAATTGGATCGTTTTGAATAAAAACAAAAAGATATATATGTTCATTTATCTCCCAAATAAGGTTACTGCATATGTGGTGAAAAAATGTAAGAATCATCAAGCTTTTACTTTTGAGACAAGATAAAATATACCAAACCACAGGTTTAATCTAATATGGATAAGCATACGTACACACGATCGCTGACTGTCCAAAATTCAGCAAATGAACACTTAGACTTTACTTGCAATTTAAACCATTAAGGCGAGATTTTGAAGACAAATACCTGATTACATTTTTTTGAGGAATTCCATGAGCTTTATTTTAAAAGAAGAATGAAATTTGGAGCACAAGTGGATTTCAAGTTATCGCTAATCAAAGTTTGCATTGGAAATGAAGAATTTTTACAAACACTAATTATGAAGTTTTATTAAAAGCTTTGACATTGGCTAGAAATTACTAACGGAAAACCATTTGTTTGCTACTAAGAAGTATATCTCAAAGAAAATAGTTATATTCATATGAATTTACTTTTCCATTTTTCGACCGAGGATTTAACCTGAGATCATGAAAGAGAGAATAGAACGCAACAAGTAATTGAAGAAATAACCCAAACTCTTTCACCAAATAAACACTAAGACTTAAATGGCGATTTAAACCATTAAGGCGAGATTTTGAAGACAAATACCTCATTACATTTTTTTGAAGAATTCCATGAGCTTTATTTTAAAAGATAAATGAAATTTGGAGCACAAGTGGATTTCAAGTTATCGCTAATCAAAGTTTGCATTGGAAATGAAGAATTTATACAAACACTAATTATGAAGTTTTATTAAAAGCTTTGACATTGGCTAGAACTTACTAACGGGAAACCATTTGTTTGCTACTAAGAAGTATATCTCAAGGAAAATAGTTATATTCATATGAATTTACTTTTTCATTTTTCGACCGAGGATTTAACCTGAGATCATGAAAGAGAGAATAGAACGCAACAAGTAATTGAAGAAATAACCCAAACTCTTTGAAAAAAAATTATCTATCTCTAGTACAGCAAAAGGTAGACCAGAGCAATTAAGGACTTGTAAGGAATCTCTAAATACGCCGTCTCTTCGGCGAAGCTCGGAACATTTTGCACGCAAATTACGCGAGATGATCTTGCTGAATATCGTTGCGAACTGTAGCTGCCTGCAAAGCACTAGACGCACCGGGTTATCATTTTTGTCGATATAATCCAAATAGTAAGACCATGAATTGGATCGTTTTGAATAAAAACAAAAAGATATATATGTTCATTTATCTCCCAAATAAGGTTACTGCATATGTGGTGAAAAAATGTAAGAATCATCAAGCTTTTACTTTTGAGACAAGATAAAATATACCAAACCACAGGTTTAATCTAATATGGATAAGCATACGTACACACGATCGCTGACTGTCCAAAATTCAGCAAATGAACACTTAGACTTTACTTGCAATTTAAACCAATAAGGCGAGATTTTGAAGACAAATACCTGATTACATTTTTTTGAAGAATTCCATGAGCTTTATTTTAAAAGAAGAATGAAATTTGGAGCACAAGTGGATTTCAAGTTATCGCTAATCAAAGTTTGCATTGGAAATGAAGAATTTATACAAACACTAATTATGAAGTTTTATTAAAAGCTTTGACATTGGCTAGAAATTACTAACGGGAAACCATTTGTTTGCTACTAAGAAGTATATCTCAAAGAAAATAGTTATATTCATATGAATTTACTTTTCCATTTTTCGACCGAGGATTTAACCTGAGATCATGAAAGAGAGAATAGAACGCAACAAGTAATTGAAGAAATAACCCAAACTCTTTCACCAAATAAACACTTAGACTTAAATGGCGATTTAAACCATTAAGGCGAGATTTTGAAGACAAATACCTGATTACATTTTTTTGAAGAATTCCATGAGCTTTATTTTAAAAGAAGAATGAAATTTGGAGCACTAGTGGATTTCAAGTTATCGCTAATCAAAGTGTGCTTTGGTAATGAAGAATTTATACAAACACTAATCATGAAGTTTTATTAAAAGCTTTGACATTGGCTAGAAATTACTAACGGGAAACCATTTGTTTGCTACTAAGAAGTATATCTCAAGGAAAATAGTTATATTCATATGAATTTACTTTTCCATTTTTCGACCGAGGATTTAACCTGAGATCATGAAAGAGAGAATAGAACGCAACAAGTAATTGAAGAAATAACCCAAACTCTTTCACCAAATAAACACTAAGACTTAAATGGCGATTTAAACCATTAAGGCGAGATTTTGAAGACAAATACCTCATTACATTTTTTTGAAGAATTCCATGAGCTTTATTTTAAAAGAAGAATGAAATTTGGAGCACAAGTGGATTTCAAGTTATATACAAACACTAATTATGAAGTTTTATTAAAAGCTTTGACATTGGCTAGAAATTACTAACGGGAAACCATTTGTTTGCTACTGAGAAGTATATCTCAAGGAAAATAGTTATATTCATATGAATTTACATTTCCATTTTTCGACCGAGGATTTAACCTGAGATCATGAAAGAGAGAATAGAACGCAACAGGTAATTGAAGAAATAACCCAAACTATTTCACCAAATAAACACTTAGACTTAAATGGCGATTTAAACCATTAAGGCGAGATTTTGAAGACAAATACCTTATTACATTTTTTTGAAGAATTCCATGAGCTTTATTTTAAAAGAAGAATGAAATTTGGAGAAAAAGTGGATTTCAAGTTATCGCTAATCAAAGTTTGCATTGGAAATTAAGAATTTATACAAACACTAATTATGAAGTTTTATTAAAAGCTTTGACATTGGCTAGAAATTACTAACGGAAAACCATTTGTTTGCTACTAAGAAGTATATCTCAAAGAAAATAGTTATATTCATATGAATTTACTTTTCCATTTTTCGACCGAGGATTTAACCTGAGATCATGAAAGAGAGAATAGAACGCAACAAGTAATTGAAGAAATAACCCAAACTCTTTCACCAAATAAACACTAAGACTTAAATGGCGATTTAAACCATTAAGGCGAGATTTTGAAGACAAATACCTCATTACATTTTTTTGAAGAATTCCATGAGCTTTATTTTAAAAGAAGAATGAAATTTGAAGCACAAGTGGATTTCAAGTTATCGCTAATCAAAGTTTGCATTGGTAATGAAGAATTTATACAAACACTAATCATGAAGTTTTATTAAAAGCTTTGACATTGGCTAGAAATTACTAACGGGAAACCATTTGTTTGCTACTGAGAAGTATATCTCAAGGAAAATAGTTATATTCATATGAATTAACTTTTCCATTTTTCGACCGAAGATTTAACCTGAGATCATGAAAGAGAGAATAGAACGCAACAAGTAATTGAAAAAATAACCCAAACTCTTTGAAAAAAATTTATTTATCACTAGTACAGCAAAAGGTAGACCAGAGCAATTAAGGACTTGTAAGGAATCTCTAAATACGCCGTCTCTTCGGCGAAGCTCGGAACATTTTGCACGCAAATTACGCGAGATGATCTTGCTGAATATCGTTGCGAACTGTAGCTGCCTGCAAAGCACTAGACGCACCGGGTTATCATTTTTGTCGATATAATCCAAATAGTAAGACCATGAATTGGATCGTTTTGAATAAAAACAAAAAGATATATATGTTCATTTATCTCCCAAATAAGGTTACTGCATATGTGGTGAAAAAATGTAAGAATCATCAAGCTTTTACTTTTGAGACAAGATAAAATATACCAAACCACAGGTTTAATCTAATATGGATAAGCATACGTACACACGATCGCTGACTGTCCAAAATTCAGCAAATGAACACTTAGACTTTACTTGCAATTTAAACCATTAAGGCGAGATTTTGAAGACAAATACCTGATTACATTTTTTTGAGGAATTCCATGAGCTTTATTTTAAAAGAAGAATGAAATTTGGAGCACAAGTGGATTTCAAGTTATCGCTAATCAAAGTTTGCATTGGAAATGAAGAATTTTTACAAACACTAATTATGAAGTTTTATTAAAAGCTTTGACATTGGCTAGAAATTACTAACGGAAAACCATTTGTTTGCTACTAAGAAGTATATCTCAAAGAAAATAGTTATATTCATATGAATTTACTTTTCCATTTTTCGACCGAGGATTTAACCTGAGATCATGAAAGAGAGAATAGAACGCAACAAGTAATTGAAGAAATAACCCAAACTCTTTCACCAAATAAACACTAAGACTTAAATGGCGATTTAAACCATTAAGGCGAGATTTTGAAGACAAATACCTCATTACATTTTTTTGAAGAATTCCATGAGCTTTATTTTAAAAGATAAATGAAATTTGGAGCACAAGTGGATTTCAAGTTATCGCTAATCAAAGTTTGCATTGGAAATGAAGAATTTATACAAACACTAATTATGAAGTTTTATTAAAAGCTTTGACATTGGCTAGAAATTACTAACGGGAAACCATTTGTTTGCTACTAAGAAGTATATCTCAAGGAAAATAGTTATATTCATATGAATTTACTTTTTCATTTTTCGACCGAGGATTTAACCTGAGATCATGAAAGAGAGAATAGAACGCAACAAGTAATTGAAGAAATAACCCAAACTCTTTGAAAAAAAATTATCTATCTCTAGTACAGCAAAAGGTAGACCAGAGCAATTAAGGACTTGTAAGGAATCTCTAAATACGCCGTCTCTTCGGCGAAGCTCGGAACATTTTGCACGCAAATTACGCGAGATGATCTTGCTGAATATCGTTGCGAACTGTAGCTGCCTGCAAAGCACTAGACGCACCGGGTTATCATTTTTGTCGATATAATCCAAATAGTAAGACCATGAATTGGATCGTTTTGAATAAAAACAAAAAGATATATATGTTCATTTATCTCCCAAATAAGGTTACTGCATATGTGGTGAAAAAATGTAAGAATCATCAAGCTTTTACTTTTGAGACAAGATAAAATATACCAAACCACAGGTTTAATCTAATATGGATAAGCATACGTACACACGATCGCTGACTGTCCAAAATTCAGCAAATGAACACTTAGACTTTACTTGCAATTTAAACCATTAAGGCGAGATTTTGAAGACAAATACCTCATTACATTTTTTTGAAGAATTCCATGAGCTTTATTTTAAAAGATAAATGAAATTTGGAGCACAAGTGGATTTCAAGTTATCGCTAATCAAAGTTTGCATTGGTAATGAAGAATTTATACAAACACTAATCATGAAGTTTTATTAAAAGCTTTGACATTGGCTAGAAATTACTAACGGGAAACCATTTGTTTGCTACTGAGAAGTATATCTCAAGGAAAATAGTTATATTCATATGAATTTACTTTTTCATTTTTCGACCGAGGATTTAACCTGAGATCATGAAAGAGAGAATAGAACGCAACAAGTAATTGAAGAAATAACCCAAACTCTTTCACCAAATAAACACTAAGACTTAAATGGCGATTTAAACCATTAAGGCGAGATTTTGAAGACAAATACCTCATTACATTTTTTTGAAGAATTCCATGAGCTTTATTTTAAAAGAAGAATGAAATTTGGAGCACAAGTGGATTTCAAGTTATTGCTAATCAAAGTTTGCATTGGAAATGAAGAATTTATACAAACACTAATTATGAAGTTTTATTAAAAGCTTTGACATTGGCTAGAAATTACTAACGGGAAACCATTTGTTTGCTACTAAGAAGTATATCTCAAGGAAAATAGTTATATTCATATGAATTTACTTTTTCATTTTTCGACCGAGGATTTAACCTGAGATCATGAAAGAGAGAATAGAACGCAACAAGTAATTGAAGAAATAACCCAAACTCTTTGAAAAAAAATTATCTATCTCTAGTACAGCAAAAGGTAGACCAGAGCAATTAAGGACTTGTAAGGAATCTCTAAATACGCCGTCTCTTCGGCGAAGCTCGGAACATTTTGCACGCAAATTACGCGAGATGATATTGCTGAATATCGTTGCGAACTGTAGCTGCCTGCAAAGCACTAGACGCACCGGGTTATCATTTTTGTCGATATAATCCAAATAGTAAGACCATGAATTGGATCGTTTTGAATAAAAACAAAAATATATATATGTTCATTTATCTCCCAAATAAGGTTACTGCATATGTGGTGAAAAAATGTAAGAATCATCAAGCTTTTACTTTTGAGACAAGATAAAATATACCAAACCACAGGTTTAATCTAATATGGATAAGCATACGTACACACGATCGCTGACTGTCCAAAATTCAGCAAATGAACACTTAGACTTTACTTGCAATTTAAACCATTAAGGCGAGATTTTGAAGACAAATACCTGATTACATTTTTTTGAAGAATTCCATGAGCTTTATTTTAAAAGAAGAATGAAATTTGGAGCACAAGTGGATTTCAAGTTATCGCTAATCAAAGTTTGCATTGGAAATGAAGAATTTATACAAACACTAATTATGAAGTTTTATTAAAAGCTTTGACATTGGCTAGAAATTACTAACGGAAAACCATTTGTTTGCTACTAAGAAGTATATCTCAAAGAAAATAGTTATATTCATATGAATTTACTTTTCCATTTTTCGACCGAGGATTTAACCTGAGATCATGAAAGAGAGAATAGAACGCAACAAGTAATTGAAGAAATAACCCAAACTCTTTCACCAAATAAACACTTAGACTTAAATGGCGATTTAAACCATTAAGGCGAGATTTTGAAGACAAATACCTCATTACATTTTTTTGAAGAATTCCATGAGCTTTATTTTAAAAGAAGAATGAAATTTGGAGCACAAGTGGATTTCAAGTTATCGCTAATCAAAGTTTGCATTGGAAATGAAGAATTTTTACAAACACTAATTATGAAGTTTTATTAAAAGCTTTGACATTGGCTAGAAATTACTAACGGAAAACCATTTGTTTGCTACTAAGAAGTATATCTCAAAGAAAATAGTTATATTCATATGAATTTACTTTTCCATTTTTCGACCGAGGATTTAACCTGAGATCATGAAAGAGAGAATAGAACGCAACAAGTAATTGAAGAAATAACCCAAACTCTTTCACCAAATAAACACTTAGACTTAAATGGCGATTTAAACCATTAAGGCGAGATTTTGAAGACAAATACCTCATTACATTTTTTTGAAGAATTCCATGAGCTTTATTTTAAAAGAAGAATGAAATTTGGAGCACAAGTGGATTTCAAGTTATCGCTAATCAAAGTTTGCATTGGAAATGAAGAATTTATACAAACACTAATTATGAAGTTTTATTAAAAGCTTTGACATTGGCTAGAAATTACTAACGGGAAACCATTTGTTTGCTACTAAGAAGTATATCTCAAGGAAAATAGTTATATTCATATGAATTTACTTTTTCATTTTTCGACCGAGGATTTAACCTGAGATCATGAAAGAGAGAATAAAACGCAACAAGTAATTGAAGAAATAACCCAAACTCTTTGAAAAAAAATTATCTATCTCTAGTACAGCAAAAGGTAGACCAGAGCAATTAAGGACTTGTAAGGAATCTCTAAATACGCCGTCTCTTCGGCGAAGCTCGGAACATTTTGCACGCAAATTACGCGAGATGATCTTGCTGAATATCGTTGCGAACTGTAGCTGCCTGCAAAGCACTAGACGCACCGGGTTATCATTTTTGTCGATATAATCCAAATAGTAAGACCATGAATTGGATCGTTTTGAATAAAAACAAAAAGATATATATGTTCATTTATCTCCCAAATAAGGTTACTGCATATGTGGTGAAAAAATGTAAGAATCATCAAGCTTTTACTTTTGAGACAAGATAAAATATACCAAACCACAGGTTTAATCTAATATGGATAAGCATACGTACACACGATCGCTGACTGTCCAAAATTCAGCAAATGAACACTTAGACTTTACTTGCAATTTAAACCATTAAGGCGAGATTTTGAAGACAAATACCTCATTACATTTTTTTGAAGAATTCCATGAGCTTTATTTTAAAAGAAGAATGAAATTTGGAGCACAAGTGGATTTCAAGTTATCGCTAATCAAAGTTTGCATTGGAAATGAAGAATTTATACAAACACTAATTATGAAGTTTTATTAAAAGCTTTGACATTGGCTAGAAATTACTAACGGGAAACCATTTGTTTGCTACTAAGAAGTATATCTCAAGGAAAATAGTTATATTCATATGAATTTACTTTTTCATTTTTCGACCGAGGATTTAACCTGAGATCATGAAAGAGAGAATAGAACGCAACAAGTAATTGAAGAAATAACCCAAACTCTTTGAAAAAAAATTATCTATCTCTAGTACAGCAAAAGGTAGACCAGAGCAATTAAGGACTTGTAAGGAATCTCTAAATACGCCGTCTCTTCGGCGAAGCTCGGAACATTTTGCACGCAAATTACGCGAGATGATATTGCTGAATATCGTTGCGAACTGTAGCTGCCTGCAAAGCACTAGACGCACCGGGTTATCATTTTTGTCGATATAATCCAAATAGTAAGACCATGAATTGGATCGTTTTGAATAAAAACAAAAATATATATATGTTCATTTATCTCCCAAATAAGGTTACTGCATATGTGGTGAAAAAATGTAAGAATCATCAAGCTTTTACTTTTGAGACAAGATAAAATATACCAAACCACAGGTTTAATCTAATATGGATAAGCATACGTACACACGATCGCTGACTGTCCAAAATTCAGCAAATGAACACTTAGACTTTACTTGCAATTTAAACCATTAAGGCGAGATTTTGAAGACAAATACCTGATTACATTTTTTTGAAGAATTCCATGAGCTTTATTTTAAAAGAAGAATGAAATTTGGAGCACAAGTGGATTTCAAGTTATCGCTAATCAAAGTTTGCATTGGAAATGAAGAATTTATACAAACACTAATTATGAAGTTTTATTAAAAGCTTTGACATTGGCTAGAAATTACTAACGGAAAACCATTTGTTTGCTACTAAGAAGTATATCTCAAAGAAAATAGTTATATTCATATGAATTTACTTTTCCATTTTTCGACCGAGGATTTAACCTGAGATCATGAAAGAGAGAATAGAACGCAACAAGTAATTGAAGAAATAACCCAAACTCTTTCACCAAATAAACACTTAGACTTAAATGGCGATTTAAACCATTAAGGCGAGATTTTGAAGACAAATACCTCATTACATTTTTTTGAAGAATTCCATGAGCTTTATTTTAAAAGAAGAATGAAATTTGGAGCACAAGTGGATTTCAAGTTATCGCTAATCAAAGTTTGCATTGGAAATGAAGAATTTTTACAAACACTAATTATGAAGTTTTATTAAAAGCTTTGACATTGGCTAGAAATTACTAACGGAAAACCATTTGTTTGCTACTAAGAAGTATATCTCAAAGAAAATAGTTATATTCATATGAATTTACTTTTCCATTTTTCGACCGAGGATTTAACCTGAGATCATGAAAGAGAGAATAGAACGCAACAAGTAATTGAAGAAATAACCCAAACTCTTTCACCAAATAAACACTTAGACTTAAATGGCGATTTAAACCATTAAGGCGAGATTTTGAAGACAAATACCTCATTACATTTTTTTGAAGAATTCCATGAGCTTTATTTTAAAAGAAGAATGAAATTTGGAGCACAAGTGGATTTCAAGTTATCGCTAATCAAAGTTTGCATTGGAAATGAAGAATTTATACAAACACTAATTATGAAGTTTTATTAAAAGCTTTGACATTGGCTAGAAATTACTAACGGGAAACCATTTGTTTGCTACTAAGAAGTATATCTCAAGGAAAATAGTTATATTCATATGAATTTACTTTTTCATTTTTCGACCGAGGATTTAACCTGAGATCATGAAAGAGAGAATAAAACGCAACAAGTAATTGAAGAAATAACCCAAACTCTTTGAAAAAAAATTATCTATCTCTAGTACAGCAAAAGGTAGACCAGAGCAATTAAGGACTTGTAAGGAATCTCTAAATACGCCGTCTCTTCGGCGAAGCTCGGAACATTTTGCACGCAAATTACGCGAGATGATCTTGCTGAATATCGTTGCGAACTGTAGCTGCCTGCAAAGCACTAGACGCACCGGGTTATCATTTTTGTCGATATAATCCAAATAGTAAGACCATGAATTGGATCGTTTTGAATAAAAACAAAAAGATATATATGTTCATTTATCTCCCAAATAAGGTTACTGCATATGTGGTGAAAAAATGTAAGAATCATCAAGCTTTTACTTTTGAGACAAGATAAAATATACCAAACCACAGGTTTAATCTAATATGGATAAGCATACGTACACACGATCGCTGACTGTCCAAAATTCAGCAAATGAACACTTAGACTTTACTTGCAATTTAAACCATTAAGGCGAGATTTTGAAGACAAATACCTCATTACATTTTTTTGAAGAATTCCATGAGCTTTATTTTAAAAGAAGAATGAAATTTGGAGCACAAGTGGATTTCAAGTTATCGCTAATCAAAGTTTGCATTGGTAATGAAGAATTTATACAAACACTAATCATGAAGTTTTATTAAAAGCTTTGACATTGGCTAGAAATTACTAACGGGAAACCATTTGTTTGCTACTGAGAAGTATATCTCAAGGAAAATAGTTATATTCATATGAATTAACTTTTCCATTTTTCGACCGAAGATTTAACCTGAGATCATGAAAGAGAGAATAGAACGCAACAAGTAATTGAAAAAATAACCCAAACTCATTGAAAAAAAATTATTTATCACTAGTACAGCAAAAGGTAGACCAGAGCAATTAAGGACTTGTAAGGAATCTCTAAATACGCCGTCTCTTCGGCGAAGCTCGGAACATTTTGCACGCAAATTACGCGAGATGATCTTGCTGAATATCGTTGCGAACTGTAGCTGCCTGCAAAGCACTAGACGCACCGGGTTATCATTTTTGTCGATATAATCCAAATAGTAAGACCATGAATTGGATCGTTTTGAATAAAAACAAAAAGATATATATGTTCATTTATCTCCCAAATAAGGTTACTGCATATGTGGTGAAAAAATGTAAGAATCATCAAGCTTTTACTTTTGAGACAAGATAAAATATACCAAACCACAGGTTTAATCTAATATGGATAAGTATACGTACACACGATCGCTGACTGTCCAAAATTCAGCAAATGAACACTTAGACTTTACTTGCAATTTAAACCATTAAGGCGAGATTTTGAAGACAAATACCTGATTACATTTTTTTGAAGAATTCCATGAGCTTTATTTTAAAAGAAGAATGAAATTTGGAGCACAAGTGGATTTCAAGTTATCGCTAATCAAAGTTTGCATTGGAAATGAAGAATTTTTACAAACACTAATTATGAAGTTTTATTAAAAGCTTTGACATTGGCTAGAAATTACTAACGGAAAACCATTTGTTTGCTACTAAGAAGTATATCTCAAAGAAAATAGTTATATTCATATGAATTTACTTTTCCATTTTTCGACCGAGGATTTAACCTGAGATCATGAAAGAGAGAATAGAACGCAACAAGTAATTGAAGAAATAACCCAAACTCTTTGAAAAAAAATTATCTATCTCTAGTACAGCAAAAGGTAGACCAGAGCAATTAAGGACTTGTAAGGAATCTCTAAATACGCCGTCTCTTCGGCGAAGCTCGGAACATTTTGCACGCAAATTACGCGAGATGATATTGCTGAATATCGTTGCGAACTGTAGCTGCCTGCAAAGCACTAGACGCACCGGGTTATCATTTTTGTCGATATAATCCAAATAGTAAGACCATGAATTGGATCGTTTTGAATAAAAACAAAAATATATATATGTTCATTTATCTCCCAAATAAGGTTACTGCATATGTGGTGAAAAAATGTAAGAATCATCAAGCTTTTACTTTTGAGACAAGATAAAATATACCAAACCACAGGTTTAATCTAATATGGATAAGCATACGTACACACGATCGCTGACTGTCCAAAATTCAGCAAATGAACACTTAGACTTTACTTGCAATTTAAACCATTAAGGCGAGATTTTGAAGACAAATACCTGATTACATTTTTTTGAAGAATTCCATGAGCTTTATTTTAAAAGAAGAATGAAATTTGGAGCACAAGTGGATTTCAAGTTATCGCTAATCAAAGTTTGCATTGGAAATGAAGAATTTATACAAACACTAATTATGAAGTTTTATTAAAAGCTTTGACATTGGCTAGAAATTACTAACGGAAAACCATTTGTTTGCTACTAAGAAGTATATCTCAAAGAAAATAGTTATATTCATATGAATTTACTTTTCCATTTTTCGACCGAGGATTTAACCTGAGATCATGAAAGAGAGAATAGAACGCAACAAGTAATTGAAGAAATAACCCAAACTCTTTCACCAAATAAACACTTAGACTTAAATGGCGATTTAAACCATTAAGGCGAGATTTTGAAGACAAATACCTCATTACATTTTTTTGAAGAATTCCATGAGCTTTATTTTAAAAGAAGAATGAAATTTGGAGCACAAGTGGATTTCAAGTTATCGCTAATCAAAGTTTGCATTGGAAATGAAGAATTTTTACAAACACTAATTATGAAGTTTTATTAAAAGCTTTGACATTGGCTAGAAATTACTAACGGAAAACCATTTGTTTGCTACTAAGAAGTATATCTCAAAGAAAATAGTTATATTCATATGAATTTACTTTTCCATTTTTCGACCGAGGATTTAACCTGAGATCATGAAAGAGAGAATAGAACGCAACAAGTAATTGAAAAAATAACCCAAACTCTTTGAAAAAAAATTATTTATCACTAGTACAGCAAAAGGTAGACCAGAGCAATTAAGGACTTGTAAGGAATCTCTAAATACGCCGTCTCTTCGGCGAAGCTCGGAACATTTTGCACACAAATTACGCGAGATGATCTTGCTGAATATCGTTGCGAACTGTAGCTGCCTGCAAAGCACTAGACGCCCTGGGTTATCATTTTTGTCGATATAATCCAAATAGTAAGACCATGAATTGGATCGTTTTGAATAAAAACAAAAGGATATATATGTTCATTGATCTCCCAAATAAGGTTACTGCATATGTGGTGAAAAAATGTAAGAATCATCAAGCTTTTACTTTTGAGACAAGATAAAATATACCAAACCACAGGTTTAATCTAATATGGATAAGCATACGTACACACGATCGCTGACTGTCCAAAATTCAGCAAATGAACACTTAGACTTTAATTGCAATTTAAACCATTAAGGCGATATTTTGAAGACAAATACCTGATTACATCATATTTGAAGAATTCCATGAGCTTTATTTTAAAAGAAGAATGAAATTTGGAGCACAAGTGGATTTCAAGTTATCGCTAATCAAAGTTTGCATTGGAAATGAAGAATTTATACAAACACTAATTATGAAGTTTTATTAAAAGCTTTGACATTGGCTAGAAATTACTAACGGGAAACCATTTGTTTGCTACTAAGAAGTATATCTCAAGGAAAATAGTTATATTCATATGAATTTACTTTTCCATTTTTCGACCGAGGATTTAACCTGAGATCATGAAAGAGAGAATAGAACGCAACAAGTAATTGAAGAAATAACCCAAACTCTTTCACCAAATAAACACTTAGACTTAAATGGCGATTTAAACCATTAGGCCGAGATTTTGAAGACAAATACCTGATTACATTTTTTGAAGAATTCCATGAGCTTTATTCTAAAAGAAGAATGAAATTTGGAGCACAAGTGGATTTCAAGTTATCGCTAATCAAAGTTTGCATTGGAAATGAAGAATTTATACAAACACTAATTATGAAGTTTTATTAAAAGCTTTGACAGTGGCTAGAAATTACTAACGGGAAACCATTTGTTTGCTACTAAGAAGTATATCTCAAGGAAAATAGTTATATTCATATGAATTTACTTGTCCATTTTTCGACCGAGGATTTAACCTGAGATCATGAAAGAGAGAATAGAACGCAACAAGTAATTGAAGAAATAACCCAAACTCTTTCACCAAATAAACACTTAGACTTAAATGGCGATTTAAACCATTAGGCCGAGATTTTGAAGACAAATACCTGATTACATTTTTTTGAAGAATTCCATGAGCTTTATTTTAAAAGAAGAATGAAATTTGGAGCACAAGTGGATTTCAAGTTATCGCTAATCAAAGTTTGCATTGGAAATGAAGAATTTATACAAACACTAATTATGAAGTTTTATTAAAAGCTTTGACAGTGGCTAGAAATTACTAACGGGAAACCATTTGTTTGCTACTAAGAAGTATATCTCAAGGAAAATAGTTGTATTCATATGAATTTACTTTTCCATTTTTCGACCGAGGATTTAACCTGAGATCATGAAAGAGAGAATAGAACGCAACAAGTAATTGAAAAAATAACCCAAACTCTTTGAAAAAAAATTATTTATCACTAGTACAGCAAAAGGTAGACCAGAGCAATTAAGGACTTGTAAGGAATCTCTAAATACGCCGTCTCTTCGGCGAAGCTTGGAACATTTTGCACGCAAATTACGCGAGATGATCTTGCTGAATATCGTTGCGAACTGTAGCTGCCTGCAAAGCACTAGACGCACCGGGTTATCATTTTTTGTCGATGTAATCCAAATAGTAAGACCATGAATTGAATCGTTTTGAATAAAAACAAAAAAATATATATGTTCATTTATCTCCCAAATAAGGTTACTGCATATGTGGTGAAAAAATGTAAGAATCATCAAGCTTTTACTTTTGAGACAATATAAAATATACCAAACCACAGGTTTAATCTAATATGGATAAGCATACGTACACACGATCGTTGACTGTCCAAAATTCAGCAAATGAACACTTAGACTTTAATGGCGATTTAAACCATTAAGGCGAGATTTTGAAGACAAATACCTGATTACATCATATTTGAAGAATTCCATGAGCTTTATTTTAAAAGAAGAATGAAATTTGGAGCACAAGTGGATTTCAAGTTATCGCTAATCAAAGTTTGCATTGGAAATGAAGAATTTATACAAACACTAATTATGAAGTTTTATTAAAAGCTTTGACATTGGCTAGAAATTACTAACGGGAAACCATTTGTTTGCTACTAAGAAGTATATCTCAAGGAAAATAGTTATATTCATATGAATTTACTTTTCCATTTTTCGACCGAGGATTTAACCTGAGATCATGAAAGAGAGAATAGAACGCAACAAGTAATTGAAGAAATAATCCAAACTCTTTCACCAAATAAACACTTAGACTTAAATGGCGATTTAAACCATAAAGGCGAGATTTTGAAGACAAATACCTGATTACATTTTTTTGAAGAATTCCATGAGCTTTATTTTAAAAGAAGAATGAAATTTGGAGCACAAGTGGATTTCAAGTTATCGCTAATCAAAGTTTGCATTGGAAATGAAGAATTTATACAAACACTAATTACGAAGTTTTATTAAAAGCTTTGACAGTGGCTAGAAATTACTAACGGGAAACCATTTGTTTGCTACTAAGAAGTATATCTCAAGGAAAATAGTTATATTCATATGAATTTACTTTTCCATTTTTCGACCGAGGATTTAACCTGAGATCATGAAAGAGAGAATAGAACGCAACAAGTAATTGAAAAAATAACCCAAACTCTTTGAAAAAAAATTATTTATCACTAGTACAGCAAAAGGTAGACCAGAGCAATTAAGGACTTGTAAGGAATCTCTAAATACGCCGTCTCTTCGGCGAAGCTCGGAACATTTTGCACACAAATTACGCGAGATGATCTTGCTGAATATCGTTGCGAACTGTAGCTGCCTGCAAAGCACTAGACGCCCTGGGTTATCATTTTTGTCGATATAATCCAAATAGTAAGACCATGAATTGGATCGTTTTGAATAAAAACAAAAGGATATATATGTTCATTGATCTCCCAAATAAGGTTACTGCATATGTGGTGAAAAAATTTAAGAATCATCAAGCTTTTACTTTTGAGACAAGATAAAATATACCAAACCACAGGTTTAATCTAATATGGATAAGCATACGTACACACGATCGCTGACTGTCCAAAATTCAGCAAATGAACACTTAGACTTTACTTGCAATTTAAACCATTAAGGCGATATTTTGAAGACAAATACCTGATTACATCATATTTGAAGAATTCCATGAGCTTTATTTTAAAAGAAGAATGAAATTTGGAGCACAAGTGGATTTCAAGTTATCGCTAATCAAAGTTTGCATTGGAAATGAAGAATTTATACAAACACTAATTATGAAGTTTTATTAAAAGCTTTGACATTGGCTAGAAATTACTAACGGGAAACCATTTGTTTGCTACTAAGAAGTATATCTCAAGGAAAATAGTTATATTCATATGAATTTACTTTTCCATTTTTCGACCGAGGATTTAACCTGAGATCATGAAAGAGAGAATAGAACGCAACAAGTAATTGAAGAAATAACCCAAACTCTTTCACCAAATAAACACTTAGACTTAAATGGCGATTTAAACCATTAGGCCGAGATTTTGAAGACAAATACCTGATTACATTTTTTGAAGAATTCCATGAGCTTTATTCTAAAAGAAGAATGAAATTTGGAGCACAAGTGGATTTCAAGTTATCGCTAATCAAAGTTTGCATTGGAAATGAAGAATTTATACAAACACTAATTATGAAGTTTTATTAAAAGCTTTGACAGTGGCTAGAAATTACTAACGGGAAACCATTTGTTTGCTACTAAGAAGTATATCTCAAGGAAAATAGTTATATTCATATGAATTTACTTGTCCATTTTTCGACCGAGGATTTAACCTGAGATCATGAAAGAGAGAATAGAACGCAACAAGTAATTGAAGAAATAACCCAAACTCTTTCACCAAATAAACACTTAGACTTAAATGGCGATTTAAACCATTAGGCCGAGATTTTGAAGACAAATACCTGATTACATTTTTTTGAAGAATTCCATGAGCTTTATTTTAAAAGAAGAATGAAATTTGGAGCACAAGTGGATTTCAAGTTATCGCTAATCAAAGTTTGCATTGGAAATGAAGAATTTATACAAACACTAATTATGAAGTTTTATTAAAAGCTTTGACAGTGGCTAGAAATTACTAACGGGAAACCATTTGTTTGCTACTAAGAAGTATATCTCAAGGAAAATAGTTGTATTCATATGAATTTACTTTTCCATTTTTCGACCGAGGATTTAACCTGAGATCATGAAAGAGAGAATAGAACGCAACAAGTAATTGAAAAAATAACCCAAACTCTTTGAAAAAAAATTATTTATCACTAGTACAGCAAAAGGTAGACCAGAGCAATTAAGGACTTGTAAGGAATCTCTAAATACGCCGTCTCTTCGGCGAAGCTTGGAACATTTTGCACGCAAATTACGCGAGATGATCTTGCTGAATATCGTTGCGAACTGTAGCTGCCTGCAAAGCACTAGACGCACCGGGTTATCATTTTTTGTCGATGTAATCCAAATAGTAAGACCATGAATTGAATCGTTTTGAATAAAAACAAAAAAATATATATGTTCATTTATCTCCCAAATAAGGTTACTGCATATGTGGTGAAAAAATGTAAGAATCATCAAGCTTTTACTTTTGAGACAATATAAAATATACCAAACCACAGGTTTAATCTAATATGGATAAGCATACGTACACACGATCGCTGACTGTCCAAAATTCAGCAAATGAACACTTAGACTTTACTTGCAATTTAAACCATTAAGGCGAGATTTTGAAGACAAATACCTGATTACATTTTTTTGAAGAATTCCATGAGCTTTATTTTAAAAGAAGAATGAAATTTGGAGCACAAGTGGATTTCAAGTTATCGCTAATCAAAGTTTGCATTGGAAATGAAGAATTTATACAAACACTAATTATGAAGTTTTATTAAAAGCTTTGACATTGGCTAGAAATTACTAACGGAAAACCATTTGTTTGCTACTAAGAAGTATATCTCAAAGAAAATAGTTATATTCATATGAATTTACTTTTCCATTTTTCGACCGAGGATTTAACCTGAGATCATGAAAGAGAGAATAGAACGCAACAAGTAATTGAAGAAATAACCCAAACTCTTTCACCAAATAAACACTTAGACTTAAATGGCGATTTAAACCATTAAGGCGAGATTTTGAAGACAAATACCTCATTACATTTTTTTGAAGAATTCCATGAGCTTTATTTTAAAAGAAGAATGAAATTTGGAGCACAAGTGGATTTCAAGTTATCGCTAATCAAAGTTTGCATTGGAAATGAAGAATTTTTACAAACACTAATTATGAAGTTTTATTAAAAGCTTTGACATTGGCTAGAAATTACTAACGGAAAACCATTTGTTTGCTACTAAGAAGTATATCTCAAAGAAAATAGTTATATTCATATGAATTTACTTTTCCATTTTTCGACCGAGGATTTAACCTGAGATCATGAAAGAGAGAATAGAACGCAACAAGTAATTGAAGAAATAACCCAAACTCTTTCACCAAATAAACACTTAGACTTAAATGGCGATTTAAACCATTAGGCCGATATTTTGAAGACAAATACCTGATTACATTTTTTTGAAGAATTCCATGAGCTTTATTTTAAAAGAAGAATGAAATTTGGAGCACAAGTGGATTTCAAGTTATCGCTAATCAAAGTTTGCATTGGAAATGAAGAATTTATACAAACACTAATTATGAAGTTTTATTAAAAGCTTTGACATTGGCTAGAAATTACTAACGGGAAACCATTTGTTTGCTACTAAGAAGTATATCTCAAGGAAAATAGTTATATTCATATGAATTTACTTTTCCATTTTTCGACCGAGGATTTAACCTGAGATCATGAAAGAGAGAATAGAACGCAACAAGTAATTGAAGAAATAATCCAAACTCTTTCACCAAATAAACACTTAGACTTAAATGGCGATTTAAACCATTAAGGCGAGATTTTGAAGACAAATACCTGATTACATTTTTTTGAAGAATTCCATGAGCTTTATTTTAAAAGAAGAATGAAATTTGGAGCACAAGTGGATTTCAAGTTATCGCTAATCAAAGTTTGCATTGGAAATGAAGAATTTATACAAACACTAATTACGAAGTTTTATTAAAAGCTTTGACAGTGGCTAGAAATTACTAACGGGAAACCATTTGTTTGCTACTAAGAAGTATATCTCAAGGAAAATAGTTATATTCATATGAATTAACTTTTCCATTTTTCGACCGAGGATTTAACCTGAGATCATGAAAGAGAGAATAGAACGCAACAAGTAATTGAAAAAATAACCCAAACTCTTTGAAAAAAAATTATTTATCACTAGTACAGCAAAAGGTAGACCAGAGCAATTAAGGACTTGTAAGGAATCTCTAAATACGCCGTCTCTTCGGCGAAGCTTGGAACATTTTGCACGCAAATTACGCGAGATGATCTTGCTGAATATCGTTGCGAACTGTAGCTGCCTGCAAAGCACTAGACGCACCGGGTTATCATTTTTTGTCGATGTAATCCAAATAGTAAGACCATGAATTGAATCGTTTTGAATAAAAACAAAAAAATATATATGTTCATTTATCTCCCAAATAAGGTTACTGCATATGTGGTGAAAAAATGTAAGAATCATCAAGCTTTTACTTTTGAGACAATATAAAATATACCAAACCACAGGTTTAATCTAATATGGATAAGCATACGTACACACGATCGTTGACTGTCCAAAATTCAGCAAATGAACACTTAGACTTTAATGGCGATTTAAACCATTAAGGCGAGATTTTGAAGACAAATACCTGATTACATCATATTTGAAGAATTCCATGAGCTTTATTTTAAAAGAAGAATGAAATTTGGAGCACAAGTGGATTTCAAGTTATCGCTAATCAAAGTTTGCATTGGAAATGAAGAATTTATACAAACACTAATTATGAAGTTTTATTAAAAGCTTTGACATTGGCTAGAAATTACTAACGGGAAACCATTTGTTTGCTACTAAGAAGTATATCTCAAGGAAAATAGTTATATTCATATGAATTTACTTTTCCATTTTTCGACCGAGGATTTAACCTGAGATCATGAAAGAGAGAATAGAACGCAACAAGTAATTGAAGAAATAATCCAAACTCTTTCACCAAATAAACACTTAGACTTAAATGGCGATTTAAACCATTAAGGCGAGATTTTGAAGACAAATACCTGATTACATTTTTTTGAAGAATTCCATGAGCTTTATTTTAAAAGAAGAATGAAATTTGGAGCACAAGTGGATTTCAAGTTATCGCTAATCAAAGTTTGCATTGGAAATGAAGAATTTATACAAACACTAATTACGAAGTTTTATTAAAAGCTTTGACAGTGGCTAGAAATTACTAACGGGAAACCATTTGTTTGCTACTAAGAAGTATATCTCAAGGAAAATAGTTATATTCATATGAATTTACTTTTCCATTTTTCGACCGAGGATTTAACCTGAGATCATGAAAGAGAGAATAGAACGCAACAAGTAATTGAAAAAATAACCCAAACTCTTTGAAAAAAAATTATTTATCACTAGTACAGCAAAAGGTAGACCAGAGCAATTAAGGACTTGTAAGGAATCTCTAAATACGCCGTCTCTTCGGCGAAGCTCGGAACATTTTGCACACAAATTACGCGAGATGATCTTGCTGAATATCGTTGCGAACTGTAGCTGCCTGCAAAGCACTAGACGCCCTGGGTTATCATTTTTGTCGATATAATCCAAATAGTAAGACCATGAATTGGATCGTTTTGAATAAAAACAAAAGGATATATATGTTCATTGATCTCCCAAATAAGGTTACTGCATATGTGGTGAAAAAATGTAAGAATCATCAAGCTTTTACTTTTGAGACAAGATAAAATATACCAAACCACTGGTTTAATCTAATATGGATAAGCATACGTACACACGATCGCTGACTGTCCAAAATTCAGCAAATGAACACTTAGACTTTACTTGCAATTTAAACCATTAAGGCGATATTTTGAAGACAAATACCTGATTACATCATATTTGAAGAATTCCATGAGCTTTATTTTAAAAGAAGAATGAAATTTGGAGCACAAGTGGATTTCAAGTTATCGCTAATCAAAGTTTGCATTGGAAATGAAGAATTTATACAAACACTAATTATGAAGTTTTATTAAAAGCTTTGACATTGGCTAGAAATTACTAACGGGAAACCATTTGTTTGCTACTAAGAAGTATATCTCAAGGAAAATAGTTATATTCATATGAATTTACTTGTCCATTTTTCGACCGAGGATTTAACCTGAGATCATGAAAGAGAGAATAGAACGCAACAAGTAATTGAAGAAATAACCCAAACTCTTTCACCAAATAAACACTTAGACTTAAATGGCGATTTAAACCATTAGGCCGAGATTTTGAAGACAAATACCTGATTACATTTTTTGAAGAATTCCATGAGCTTTATTCTAAAAGAAGAATGAAATTTGGAGCACAAGTGGATTTCAAGTTATCGCTAATCAAAGTTTGCATTGGAAATGAAGAATTTATACAAACACTAATTATGAAGTTTTATTAAAAGCTTTGACAGTGGCTAGAAATTACTAACGGGAAACCATTTGTTTGCTACTAAGAAGTATATCTCAAGGAAAATAGTTATATTCATATGAATTTACTTGTCCATTTTTCGACCGAGGATTTAACCTGAGATCATGAAAGAGAGAATAGAACGCAACAAGTAATTGAAGAAATAACCCAAACTCTTTCACCAAATAAACACTTAGACTTAAATGGCGATTTAAACCATTAGGCCGAGATTTTGAAGACAAATACCTGATTACATTTTTTTGAAGAATTCCATGAGCTTTATTTTAAAAGAAGAATGAAATTTGGAGCACAAGTGGATTTCAAGTTATCGCTAATCAAAGTTTGCATTGGAAATGAAGAATTTATACAAACACTAATTATGAAGTTTTATTAAAAGCTTTGACAGTGGCTAGAAATTACTAACGGGAAACCATTTGTTTGCTACTAAGAAGTATATCTCAAGGAAAATAGTTGTATTCATATGAATTTACTTTTCCATTTTTCGACCGAGGATTTAACCTGAGATCATGAAAGAGAGAATAGAACGCAACAAGTAATTGAAAAAATAACCCAAACTCTTTGAAAAAAAATTATTTATCACTAGTACAGCAAAAGGTAGACCAGAGCAATTAAGGACTTGTAAGGAATCTCTAAATACGCCGTCTCTTCGGCGAAGCTTGGAACATTTTGCACGCAAATTACGCGAGATGATCTTGCTGAATATCGTTGCGAACTGTAGCTGCCTGCAAAGCACTAGACGCACCGGGTTATCATTTTTTGTCGATGTAATCCAAATAGTAAGACCATGAATTGAATCGTTTTGAATAAAAACAAAAAAATATATATGTTCATTTATCTCCCAAATAAGGTTACTGCATATGTGGTGAAAAAATGTAAGAATCATCAAGCTTTTACTTTTGAGACAATATAAAATATACCAAACCACAGGTTTAATCTAATATGGATAAGCATACGTACACACGATCGTTGACTGTCCAAAATTCAGCAAATGAACACTTAGACTTTAATGGCGATTTAAACCATTAAGGCGAGATTTTGAAGACAAATACCTGATTACATCATATTTGAAGAATTCCATGAGCTTTATTTTAAAAGAAGAATGAAATTTGGAGCACAAGTGGATTTCAAGTTATCGCTAATCAAAGTTTGCATTGGAAATGAAGAATTTATACAAACACTAATTATGAAGTTTTATTAAAAGCTTTGACATTGGCTAGAAATTACTAACGGGAAACCATTTGTTTGCTACTAAGAAGTATATCTCAAGGAAAATAGTTATATTCATATGAATTTACTTTTCCATTTTTCGACCGAGGATTTAACCTGAGATCATGAAAGAGAGAATAGAACGCAACAAGTAATTGAAGAAATAATCCAAACTCTTTCACCAAATAAACACTTAGACTTAAATGGCGATTTAAACCATTAAGGCGAGATTTTGAAGACAAATACCTGATTACATTTTTTTGAAGAATTCCATGAGCTTTATTTTAAAAGAAGAATGAAATTTGGAGCACAAGTGGATTTCAAGTTATCGCTAATCAAAGTTTGCATTGGAAATGAAGAATTTATACAAACACTAATTACGAAGTTTTATTAAAAGCTTTGACAGTGGCTAGAAATTACTAACGGGAAACCATTTGTTTGCTACTAAGAAGTATATCTCAAGGAAAATAGTTATATTCATATGAATTTACTTTTCCATTTTTCGACCGAGGATTTAACCTGAGATCATGAAAGAGAGAATAGAACGCAACAAGTAATTGAAAAAATAACCCAAACTCTTTGAAAAAAAATTATTTATCACTAGTACAGCAAAAGGTAGACCAGAGCAATTAAGGACTTGTAAGGAATCTCTAAATACGCCGTCTCTTCGGCGAAGCTCGGAACATTTTGCACACAAATTACGCGAGATGATCTTGCTGAATATCGTTGCGAACTGTAGCTGCCTGCAAAGCACTAGACGCCCTGGGTTATCATTTTTGTCGATATAATCCAAATAGTAAGACCATGAATTGGATCGTTTTGAATAAAAACAAAAGGATATATATGTTCATTGATCTCCCAAATAAGGTTACTGCATATGTGGTGAAAAAATGTAAGAATCATCAAGCTTTTACTTTTGAGACAAGATAAAATATACCAAACCACTGGTTTAATCTAATATGGATAAGCATACGTACACACGATCGCTGACTGTCCAAAATTCAGCAAATGAACACTTAGACTTTACTTGCAATTTAAACCATTAAGGCGATATTTTGAAGACAAATACCTGATTACATCATATTTGAAGAATTCCATGAGCTTTATTTTAAAAGAAGAATGAAATTTGGAGCACAAGTGGATTTCAAGTTATCGCTAATCAAAGTTTGCATTGGAAATGAAGAATTTATACAAACACTAATTATGAAGTTTTATTAAAAGCTTTGACATTGGCTAGAAATTACTAACGGGAAACCATTTGTTTGCTACTAAGAAGTATATCTCAAGGAAAATAGTTATATTCATATGAATTTACTTGTCCATTTTTCGACCGAGGATTTAACCTGAGATCATGAAAGAGAGAATAGAACGCAACAAGTAATTGAAGAAATAACCCAAACTCTTTCACCAAATAAACACTTAGACTTAAATGGCGATTTAAACCATTAGGCCGAGATTTTGAAGACAAATACCTGATTACATTTTTTGAAGAATTCCATGAGCTTTATTCTAAAAGAAGAATGAAATTTGGAGCACAAGTGGATTTCAAGTTATCGCTAATCAAAGTTTGCATTGGAAATGAAGAATTTATACAAACACTAATTATGAAGTTTTATTAAAAGCTTTGACAGTGGCTAGAAATTACTAACGGGAAACCATTTGTTTGCTACTAAGAAGTATATCTCAAGGAAAATAGTTATATTCATATGAATTTACTTGTCCATTTTTCGACCGAGGATTTAACCTGAGATCATGAAAGAGAGAATAGAACGCAACAAGTAATTGAAGAAATAACCCAAACTCTTTCACCAAATAAACACTTAGACTTAAATGGCGATTTAAACCATTAGGCCGAGATTTTGAAGACAAATACCTGATTACATTTTTTTGAAGAATTCCATGAGCTTTATTTTAAAAGAAGAATGAAATTTGGAGCACAAGTGGATTTCAAGTTATCGCTAATCAAAGTTTGCATTGGAAATGAAGAATTTATACAAACACTAATTATGAAGTTTTATTAAAAGCTTTGACAGTGGCTAGAAATTACTAACGGGAAACCATTTGTTTGCTACTAAGAAGTATATCTCAAGGAAAATAGTTGTATTCATATGAATTTACTTTTCCATTTTTCGACCGAGGATTTAACCTGAGATCATGAAAGAGAGAATAGAACGCAACAAGTAATTGAAAAAATAACCCAAACTCTTTGAAAAAAAATTATTTATCACTAGTACAGCAAAAGGTAGACCAGAGCAATTAAGGACTTGTAAGGAATCTCTAAATACGCCGTCTCTTCGGCGAAGCTTGGAACATTTTGCACGCAAATTACGCGAGATGATCTTGCTGAATATCGTTGCGAACTGTAGCTGCCTGCAAAGCACTAGACGCACCGGGTTATCATTTTTTGTCGATGTAATCCAAATAGTAAGACCATGAATTGAATCGTTTTGAATAAAAACAAAAAAATATATATGTTCATTTATCTCCCAAATAAGGTTACTGCATATGTGGTGAAAAAATGTAAGAATCATCAAGCTTTTACTTTTGAGACAATATAAAATATACCAAACCACAGGTTTAATCTAATATGGATAAGCATACGTACACACGATCGTTGACTGTCCAAAATTCAGCAAATGAACACTTAGACTTTAATGGCGATTTAAACCATTAAGGCGAGATTTTGAAGACAAATACCTGATTACATCATATTTGAAGAATTCCATGAGCTTTATTTTAAAAGAAGAATGAAATTTGGAGCACAAGTGGATTTCAAGTTATCGCTAATCAAAGTTTGCATTGGAAATGAAGAATTTATACAAACACTAATTATGAAGTTTTATTAAAAGCTTTGACATTGGCTAGAAATTACTAACGGGAAACCATTTGTTTGCTACTAAGAAGTATATCTCAAGGAAAATAGTTATATTCATATGAATTTACTTTTCCATTTTTCGACCGAGGATTTAACCTGAGATCATGAAAGAGAGAATAGAACGCAACAAGTAATTGAAGAAATAATCCAAACTCTTTCACCAAATAAACACTTAGACTTAAATGGCGATTTAAACCATTAAGGCGAGATTTTGAAGACAAATACCTGATTACATTTTTTTGAAGAATTCCATGAGCTTTATTTTAAAAGAAGAATGAAATTTGGAGCACAAGTGGATTTCAAGTTATCGCTAATCAAAGTTTGCATTGGAAATGAAGAATTTATACAAACACTAATTACGAAGTTTTATTAAAAGCTTTGACAGTGGCTAGAAATTACTAACGGGAAACCATTTGTTTGCTACTAAGAAGTATATCTCAAGGAAAATAGTTATATTCATATGAATTTACTTTTCCATTTTTCGACCGAGGATTTAACCTGAGATCATGAAAGAGAGAATAGAACGCAACAAGTAATTGAAAAAATAACCCAAACTCTTTGAAAAAAAATTATTTATCACTAGTACAGCAAAAGGTAGACCAGAGCAATTAAGGACTTGTAAGGAATCTCTAAATACGCCGTCTCTTCGGCGAAGCTCGGAACATTTTGCACACAAATTACGCGAGATGATCTTGCTGAATATCGTTGCGAACTGTAGCTGCCTGCAAAGCACTAGACGCCCTGGGTTATCATTTTTGTCGATATAATCCAAATAGTAAGACCATGAATTGGATCGTTTTGAATAAAAACAAAAGGATATATATGTTCATTGATCTCCCAAATAAGGTTACTGCATATGTGGTGAAAAAATTTAAGAATCATCAAGCTTTTACTTTTGAGACAAGATAAAATATACCAAACCACAGGTTTAATCTAATATGGATAAGCATACGTACACACGATCGCTGACTGTCCAAAATTCAGCAAATGAACACTTAGACTTTACTTGCAATTTAAACCATTAAGGCGATATTTTGAAGACAAATACCTGATTACATCATATTTGAAGAATTCCATGAGCTTTATTTTAAAAGAAGAATGAAATTTGGAGCACAAGTGGATTTCAAGTTATCGCTAATCAAAGTTTGCATTGGAAATGAAGAATTTATACAAACACTAATTATGAAGTTTTATTAAAAGCTTTGACATTGGCTAGAAATTACTAACGGGAAACCATTTGTTTGCTACTAAGAAGTATATCTCAAGGAAAATAGTTATATTCATATGAATTTACTTTTCCATTTTTCGACCGAGGATTTAACCTGAGATCATGAAAGAGAGAATAGAACGCAACAAGTAATTGAAGAAATAACCCAAACTCTTTCACCAAATAAACACTTAGACTTAAATGGCGATTTAAACCATTAGGCCGAGATTTTGAAGACAAATACCTGATTACATTTTTTGAAGAATTCCATGAGCTTTATTCTAAAAGAAGAATGAAATTTGGAGCACAAGTGGATTTCAAGTTATCGCTAATCAAAGTTTGCATTGGAAATGAAGAATTTATACAAACACTAATTATGAAGTTTTATTAAAAGCTTTGACAGTGGCTAGAAATTACTAACGGGAAACCATTTGTTTGCTACTAAGAAGTATATCTCAAGGAAAATAGTTATATTCATATGAATTTACTTGTCCATTTTTCGACCGAGGATTTAACCTGAGATCATGAAAGAGAGAATAGAACGCAACAAGTAATTGAAGAAATGACCCAAACTCTTTCACCAAATAAACACTTAGACTTAAATGGCGATTTAAACCATTAGGCCGAGATTTTGAAGACAAATACCTGATTACATTTTTTTGAAGAATTCCATGAGCTTTATTTTAAAAGAAGAATGAAATTTGGAGCACAAGTGGATTTCAAGTTATCGCTAATCAAAGTTTGCATTGGAAATGAAGAATTTATACAAACACTAATTATGAAGTTTTATTTAAAGCTTTGACAGTGGCTAGAAATTACTAACGGGAAACCATTTGTTTGCTACTAAGAAGTATATCTCAAGGAAAATAGTTGTATTCATATGAATTTACTTTTCCATTTTTCGACCGAGGATTTAACCTGAGATCATGAAAGAGAGAATAGAACGCAACAAGTAATTGAAAAAATAACCCAAACTCTTTGAAAAAAAATTATTTATCACTAGTACAGCAAAAGGTAGACCAGAGCAATTAAGGACTTGTAAGGAATCTCTAAATACGCCGTCTCTTCGGCGAAGCTTGGAACATTTTGCACGCAAATTACGCGAGATGATCTTGCTGAATATCGTTGCGAACTGTAGCTGCCTGCAAAGCACTAGACGCACCGGGTTATCATTTTTGTCGATGTAATCCAAATAGTAAGACCATGAATTGAATCGTTTTGAATAAAAACAAAAAAATATATATGTTCATTTATCTCCCAAATAAGGTTACTGCATATGTGGTGAAAAAATGTAAGAATCATCAAGCTTTTACTTTTGAGACAATATAAAATATACCAAACCACAGGTTTAATCTAATATGGATAAGCATACGTACACACGATCGTTGACTGTCCAAAATTCAGCAAATGAACACTTAGACTTTAATGGCGATTTAAACCATTAAGGCGATATTTTGAAGACAAATACCTGATTACATCATATTTGAAGAATTCCATGAGCTTTATTTTAAAAGAAGAATGAAATTTGGAGCACAAGTGGATTTCAAGTTATCGCTAATCAAAGTTTGCATTGGAAATGAAGAATTTATACAAACACTAATTATGAAGTTTTATTAAAAGCTTTGACATTGGCTAGAAATTACTAACGGGAAACCATTTGTTTGCTACTAAGAAGTATATCTCAAGGAAAATAGTTATATTCATATGAATTTACTTGTCCATTTTTCGACCGAGGATTTAACCTGAGATCATGAAAGAGAGAATAGAACGCAACAAGTAATTGAAGAAATAACCCAAACTCTTTCACCAAATAAACACTTAGACTTAAATGGCGATTTAAACCATTAGGCCGAGATTTTGAAGACAAATACCTGATTACATTTTTTTGAAGAATTCCATGAGCTTTATTTTAAAAGAAGAATGAAATTTGGAGCACAAGTGGATTTCAAGTTATCGCTAATCAAAGTTTGCATTGGAAATGAAGAATTTATACAAACACTAATTATGAAGTTTTATTAAAAGCTTTGACAGTGGCTAGAAATTACTAACGGGAAACCATTTGTTTGCTACTAAGAAGTATATCTCAAGGAAAAAAGTTGTATTCATATGAATTTACTTTTCCATTTTTCGACCGAGGATTTAACCTGAGATCATGAAAGAGAGAATAGAACGCAACAAGTAATTGAAAAAATAACCCAAACTCTTTGAAAAAAAATTATTTATCACTAGTACAGCAAAAGGTAGACCAGAGCAATTAAGGACTTGTAAGGAATCTCTAAATACGCCGTCTCTTCGGCGAAGCTTGGAACATTTTGCACGCAAATTACGCGAGATGATCTTGCTGAATATCGTTGCGAACTGTAGCTGCCTGCAAAGCACTAGACGCACCGGGTTATCATTTTTGTCGATGTAATCCAAATAGTAAGACCATGAATTGAATCGTTTTGAATAAAAACAAAAATATACATATGTTCATTTATCTCCCAAATAAGGTTACTGCATATGTGGTGAAAAAATGTAAGAATCATCAAGCTTTTACTTTTGAGACAATATAAAATATACCAAACCACAGGTTTAATCTAATATGGATAAGCATACGTACACACGATCGTTGACTGTCCAAAATTCAGCAAATGAACACTTAGACTTTAATGGCGATTTAAACCATTAAGGCGATATTTTGAAGACAAATACCTGAATACATCATATTTGAAGAATTCCATGAGCTTTATTTTAAAAGAAGAATGAAATTTGGAGCACAAGTGGATTTCAAGTTATCGCTAATCAAAGTTTGCATTGGAAATGAAGAATTTATACAAACACTAATTATGAAGTTTTATTAAAAGCTTTGACATTGGCTAGAAATTACTAACGGGAAACCATTTGTTTGCTACTAAGAAGTATATCTCAAGGAAAATAGTTATATTCATATGAATTTACTTGTCCATTTTTCGACCGAGGATTTAACCTGAGATCATGAAAGAGAGAATAGAACGCAACAAGTAATTGAAGAAATAACCCAAACTCTTTCACCAAATAAACACTTAGACTTAAATGGCGATTTAAACCATTAGGCCGAGATTTTGAAGACAAATACCTGATTACATTTTTTTGAAGAATTCCATGAGCTTTATTTTAAAAGAAGAATGAAATTTGGAGCACAAGTGGATTTCAAGTTATCGCTAATCAAAGTTTGCATTGGAAATGAAGAATTTATACAAACACTAATTATGAAGTTTTATTAAAAGCTTTGACAGTGGCTAGAAATTACTAACGGGAAACCATTTGTTTGCTACTAAGAAGTATATCTCAAGGAAAATAGTTGTATTCATATGAATTTACTTTTCCATTTTTCGACCGAGGATTTAACCTGAGATCATGAAAGAGAGAATAGAACGCAACAAGTAATTGAAAAAATAACCCAAACTCTTTGAAAAAAAATTATTTATCACTAGTACAGCAAAAGGTAGACCAGAGCAATTAAGGACTTGTAAGGAATCTCTAAATACGCCGTCTCTTCGGCGAAGCTTGGAACATTTTGCACGCAAATTACGCGAGATGATCTTGCTGAATATCGTTGCGAACTGTAGCTGCCTGCAAAGCACTAGACGCACCGGGTTATCATTTTTGTCGATGTAATCCAAATAGTAAGACCATGAATTGAATCGTTTTGAATAAAAACAAAAAAATATATATGTTCATTTATCTCCCAAATAAGGTTACTGCATATGTGGTGAAAAAATGTAAGAATCATCAAGCTTTTACTTTTGAGACAATATAAAATATACCAAACCACAGGTTTAATCTAATATGGATAAGCATACGTACACACGATCGTTGACTGTCCAAAATTCAGCAAATGAACACTTAGACTTTAATGGCGATTTAAACCATTAAGGCGAGATTTTGAAGACAAATACCTGATTACATCATATTTGAAGAATTCCATGAGCTTTATTTTAAAAGAAGAATGAAATTTGGAGCACAAGTGGATTTCAAGTTATCGCTAATCAAAGTTTGCATTGGAAATGAAGAATTTATACAAACACTAATTATGAAGTTTTATTAAAAGCTTTGACATTGGCTAGAAATTACTAACGGGAAACCATTTGTTTGCTACTAAGAAGTATATCTCAAGGAAAATAGTTATATTCATATGAATTTACTTTTCCATTTTTCGACCGAGGATTTAACCTGAGATCATGAAAGAGAGAATAGAACGCAACAAGTAATTGAAGAAATAACCCAAACTCTTTCACCAAATAAACACTTAGACTTAAATGGCGATTTAAACCATTAGGCCGAGATTTTGAAGACAAATACCTGATTACATTTTTTTGAAGAATTCCATGAGCTTTATTTTAAAAGAAGAATGAAATTTGGAGCACAAGTGGATTTCAAGTTATCGCTAATCAAAGTTTGCATTGGAAATGAAGAATTTATACAAACACTAATTATGAAGTTTTATTAAAAGCTTTGACATTGGCTAGAAATTACTAACGGGAAACCATTTGTTTGCTACTAAGAAGTATATCTCAAGGAAAATAGTTATATTCATATGAATTTACTTTTCCATTTTTCGACCGAGGATTTAACCTGAGATCATGAAAGAGAGAATAGAACGCAACAAGTAATTGAAGAAATAATCCAAACTCTTTCACCAAATAAACACTTAGACTTAAATGGCGATTTAAACCATTAAGGCGAGATTTTGAAGACAAATACCTGATTACATTTTTTTGAAGAATTCCATGAGCTTTATTTTAAAAGAAGAATGAAATTTGGAGCACAAGTGGATTTCAAGTTATCGCTAATCAAAGTTTGCATTGGAAATGAAGAATTTATACAAACACTAATTACGAAGTTTTATTAAAAGCTTTGACAGTGGCTAGAAATTACTAACGGGAAACCATTTGTTTGCTACTAAGAAGTATATCTCAAGGAAAATAGTTATATTCATATGAATTAACTTTTCCATTTTTCGACCGAGGATTTAACCTGAGATCATGAAAGAGAGAATAGAACGCAACAAGTAATTGAAAAAATAATCCAAACTCTTTGAAAAAAAATTATTTATCACTAGTACAGCAAAAGGTAGACCAGAGCAATTAAGGACTTGTAAGGAATCTCTAAATACGCCGTCTCTTCGGCGAAGCTCGGAACATTTTGCACGCAAATTACGCGAGATGATCTTGCTGAATATCGTTGCGAACTGTAGCTGCCTGCAAAGCACTAGACGCCCTGGGTTATCATTTTTGTCGATATAATCCAAATAGTAAGACCATGAATTGGATCGTTTTGAATAAAAACAAAAGGATATATATGTTCATTGATCTCCCAAATAAGGTTACTGCATATGTGGTGAAAAAATGTAAGAATCATCAAGCTTTTACTTTTGAGACAAGATAAAATATACCAAACCACAGGTTTAATCTAATATGGATAAGCATACGTACACACGATCGCTGACTGTCCAAAATTCAGCAAATGAACACTTAGACTTTAATGGCGATTTAAACCATTAAGGCGAGATTTTGAAGACAAATACCTGATTACATTTTTTTGAAGAATTCCATGAGCTTTATTTTAAAAGAAGAATGAAATTTGGAGCACAAGTGGATTTCAAGTTATCGCTAATCAAAGTTTGCATTGGAAATGAAGAATTTATACAAACACTAATTACGAAGTTTTATTAAAAGCTTTGACAGTGGCTAGAAATTACTAACGGGAAACCATTTGTTTGCTACTAAGAAGTATATCTCAAGGAAAATAGTTATATTCATATGAATTAACTTTTCCATTTTTCGACCGAGGATTTAACCTGAGATCATGAAAGAGAGAATAGAACGCAACAAGTAATTGAAAAAATAATCCAAACTCTTTGAAAAAAAATTATTTATCACTAGTACAGCAAAAGGTAGACCAGAGCAATTAAGGACTTGTAAGGAATCTCTAAATACGCCGTCTCTTCGGCGAAGCTCGGAACATTTTGCACGCAAATTACGCGAGATGATCTTGCTGAATATCGTTGCGAACTGTAGCTGCCTGCAAAGCACTAGACGCCCTGGGTTATCATTTTTGTCGATATAATCCAAATAGTAAGACCATGAATTGGATCGTTTTGAATAAAAACAAAAGGATATATATGTTCATTGATCTCCCAAATAAGGTTACTGCATATGTGGTGAAAAAATGTAAGAATCATCAAGCTTTTACTTTTGAGACAAGATAAAATATACCAAACCACAGGTTTAATCTAATATGGATAAGCATACGTACACACGATCGCTGACTGTCCAAAATTCAGCAAATGAACACTTAGACTTTACTTGCAATTTAAACCATTAAGGCGATATTTTGAAGACAAATACCTGATTACATCATATTTGAAGAATTCCATGAGCTTTATTTTAAAAGAAGAATGAAATTTGGAGCACAAGTGGATTTCAAGTTATCGCTAATCAAAGTTTGCATTGGAAATGAAGAATTTATACAAACACTAATTATGAAGTTTTATTAAAAGCTTTGACATTGGCTAGAAATTACTAACGGGAAACCATTTGTTTGCTACTAAGAAGTATATCTCAAGGAAAATAGTTATATTCATATGAATTTACTTTTCCATTTTTCGACCGAGGATTTAACCTGAGATCATGAAAGAGAGAATAGAACGCAACAAGTAATTGAAGAAATAACCCAAACTCTTTCACCAAATAAACACTTAGACTTAAATGGCGATTTAAACCATTAGGCCGAGATTTTGAAGACAAATACCTGATTACATTTTTTGAAGAATTCCATGAGCTTTATTCTAAAAGAAGAATGAAATTTGGAGCACAAGTGGATTTCAAGTTATCGCTAATCAAAGTTTGCATTGGAAATGAAGAATTTATACAAACACTAATTATGAAGTTTTATTAAAAGCTTTGACAGTGGCTAGAAATTACTAACGGGAAACCATTTGTTTGCTACTAAGAAGTATATCTCAAGGAAAATAGTTATATTCATATGAATTTACTTGTCCATTTTTCGACCGAGGATTTAACCTGAGATCATGAAAGAGAGAATAGAACGCAACAAGTAATTGAAGAAATAACCCAAACTCTTTCATCAAATAAACACTTAGACTTAAATGGCGATTTAAACCATTAGGCCGAGATTTTGAAGACAAATACCTGATTACATTTTTTTGAAGAATTCCATGAGCTTTATTTTAAAAGAAGAATGAAATTTGGAGCACAAGTGGATTTCAAGTTATCGCTAATCAAAGTTTGCATTGGAAATGAAGAATTTATACAAACACTAATTATGAAGTTTTATTAAAAGCTTTGACAGTGGCTAGAAATTACTAACGGGAAACCATTTGTTTGCTACTAAGAAGTATATCTCAAGGAAAATAGTTGTATTCATATGAATTTACTTTTCCATTTTTCGACCGAGGATTTAACCTGAGATCATGAAAGAGAGAATAGAACGCAACAAGTAATTGAAAAAATAACCCAAACTCTTTGAAAAAAAATTATTTATCACTAGTACAGCAAAAGGTAGACCAGAGCAATTAAGGACTTGTAAGGAATCTCTAAATACGCCGTCTCTTCGGCGAAGCTTGGAACATTTTGCACGCAAATTACGCGAGATGATCTTGCTGAATATCGTTGCGAACTGTAGCTGCCTGCAAAGCACTAGACGCACCGGGTTATCATTTTTTGTCGATGTAATCCAAATAGTAAGACCATGAATTGAATCGTTTTGAATAAAAACAAAAGGATATATATGTTCATTGATCTCCCAAATAAGGTTACTGCATATGTGGTGAAAAAATGTAAGAATCATCAAGCTTTTACTTTTGAGACAAGATAAAATATACCAAACCACAGGTTTAATCTAATATGGATAAGCATACGTACACACGATCGCTGACTGTCCAAAATTCAGCAAATGAACACTTAGACTTTAATGGCGATTTAAACCATTAAGGCGAGATTTTGAAGACAAATACCTGATTACATCATATTTGAAGAATTCCATGAGCTTTATTTTAAAAGAAGAATGAAATTTGGAGCACAAGTGGATTTCAAGTTATCGCTAATCAAAGTTTGCATTGGAAATGAAGAATTTATACAAACACTAATTATGAAGTTTTATTAAAAGCTTTGACATTGGCTAGAAATTACTAACGGGAAACCATTTGTTTGCTACTAAGAAGTATATCTCAAGGAAAATAGTTATATTCATATGAATTTACTTTTCCATTTTTCGACCGAGGATTTAACCTGAGATCATGAAAGAGAGAATAGAACGCAACAAGTAATTGAAGAAATAACCCAAACTCTTTCACCAAATAAACACTTAGACTTAAATGGCGATTTAAACCATTAGGCCGAGATTTTGAAGACAAATACCTGATTACATTTTTTGAAGAATTCCATGAGCTTTATTCTAAAAGAAGAATGAAATTTGGAGCACAAGTGGATTTCAAGTTATCGCTAATCAAAGTTTGCATTGGAAATGAAGAATTTATACAAACACTAATTATGAAGTTTTATTAAAAGCTTTGACAGTGGCTAGAAATTACTAACGGGAAACCATTTGTTTGCTACTAAGAAGTATATCTCAAGGAAAATAGTTATATTCATATGAATTAACTTTTCCATTTTTCGACCGAGGATTTAACCTGAGATCATGAAAGAGAGAATAGAACGCAACAAGTAATTGAAAAAATAATCCAAACTCTTTGAAAAAAAATTATTTATCACTAGTACAGCAAAAGGTAGACCAGAGCAATTAAGGACTTGTAAGGAATCTCTAAATACGCCGTCTCTTCGGCGAAGCTCGGAACATTTTGCACGCAAATTACGCGAGATGATCTTGCTGAATATCGTTGCGAACTGTAGCTGCCTGCAAAGCACTAGACGCACCGGGTTATCATTTTTGTCGATGTAATCCAAATAGTAAGACCATGAATTGAATCGTTTTGAATAAAAACAAAAATATATATATGTTCATTTATCTCCCAAATAAGGTTACTGCATATGTGGTGAAAAAATGTAAGAATCATCAAGCTTTTACTTTTGAGACAATATAAAATATACCAAACCACAGGTTTAATCTAATATGGATAAGCATACGTACACACGATCGTTGACTGTCCAAAATTCAGCAAATGAACACTTAGACTTTAATGGCGATTTAAACCATTAAGGCGAGATTTTGAAGACAAATACCTGATTACATCATATTTGAAGAATTCCATGAGCTTTATTTTAAAAGAAGAATGAAATTTGGAGCACAAGTGGATTTCAAGTTATCGCTAATCAAAGTTTGCATTGGAAATGAAGAATTTATACAAACACTAATTATGAAGTTTTATTAAAAGCTTTGACATTGGCTAGAAATTACTAACGGGAAACCATTTGTTTGCTACTAAGAAGTATATCTCAAGGAAAATAGTTATATTCATATGAATTTACTTGTCCATTTTTCGACCGAGGATTTAACCTGAGATCATGAAAGAGAGAATAGAACGCAACAAGTAATTGAAGAAATAACCCAAACTCTTTCACCAAATAAACACTTAGACTTAAATGGCGATTTAAACCATTAGGCCGAGATTTTGAAGACAAATACCTGATTACATTTTTTTGAAGAATTCCATGAGCTTTATTTTAAAAGAAGAATGAAATTTGGAGCACAAGTGGATTTCAAGTTATCGCTAATCAAAGTTTGCATTGGAAATGAAGAATTTATACAAACACTAATTATGAAGTTTTATTAAAAGCTTTGACAGTGGCTAGAAATTACTAACGGGAAACCATTTGTTTGCTACTAAGAAGTATATCTCAAGGAAAATAGTTATATTCATATGAATTAACTTTTCCATTTTTCGACCGAGGATTTAACCTGAGATCATGAAAGAGAGAATAGAACGCAACAAGTAATTGAAAAAATAATCCAAACTCTTTGAAAAAAAATTATTTATCACTAGTACAGCAAAAGGTAGACCAGAGCAATTAAGGACTTGTAAGGAATCTCTAAATACGCCGTCTCTTCGGCGAAGCTCGGAACATTTTGCACGCAAATTACGCGAGATGATCTTGCTGAATATCGTTGCGAACTGTAGCTGCCTGCAAAGCACTAGACGCACCGGGTTATCATTTTTGTCGATGTAATCCAAATAGTAAGACCATGAATTGAATCGTTTTGAATAAAAACAAAAATATACATATGTTCATTTATCTCCCAAATAAGGTTACTGCATATGTGGTGAAAAAATGTAAGAATCATCAAGCTTTTACTTTTGAGACAATATAAAATATACCAAACCACAGGTTTAATCTAATATGGATAAGCATACGTACACACGATCGTTGACTGTCCAAAATTCAGCAAATGAACACTTAGACTTTAATGGCGATTTAAACCATTAAGGCGATATTTTGAAGACAAATACCTGAATACATCATATTTGAAGAATTCCATGAGCTTTATTTTAAAAGAAGAATGAAATTTGGAGCACAAGTGGATTTCAAGTTATCGCTAATCAAAGTTTGCATTGGAAATGAAGAATTTATACAAACACTAATTATGAAGTTTTATTAAAAGCTTTGACATTGGCTAGAAATTACTAACGGGAAACCATTTGTTTGCTACTAAGAAGTATATCTCAAGGAAAATAGTTATATTCATATGAATTTACTTTTCCATTTTTCGACCGAGGATTTAACCTGAGATCATGAAAGAGAGAATAGAACGCAACAAGTAATTGAAGAAATAACCCAAACTCTTTCACCAAATAAACACTTAGACTTAAATGGCGATTTAAACCATTAGGCCGAGATTTTGAAGACAAATACCTGATTACATTTTTTTGAAGAATTCCATGAGCTTTATTTTAAAAGAAGAATGAAATTTGGAGCACAAGTGGATTTCAAGTTATCGCTAATCAAAGTTTGCATTGGAAATGAAGAATTTATACAAACACTAATTATGAAGTTTTATTAAAAGCTTTGACATTGGCTAGAAATTACTAACGGGAAACCATTTGTTTGCTACTAAGAAGTATATCTCAAGGAAAATAGTTATATTCATATGAATTTACTTTTCCATTTTTCGACCGAGGATTTAACCTGAGATCATGAAAGAGAGAATAGAACGCAACAAGTAATTGAAGAAATAACCCAAACTCTTTGAAAAAAAATTATTTATCACTAGTACAGCAAAAGGTAGACCAGAGCAATTAAGGACTTGTAAGGAATCTCTAAATACGCCGTCTCTTCGGCGAAGCTCGGAACATTTTGCACGCAAATTACGCGAGATGATCTTGCTGAATATCGTTGCGAACTGTAGCTGCCTGCAAAGCACTAGACGCACCGGGTTATCATTTTTTGTCGATGTAATCCAAATAGTAAGACCATGAATTGAATCGTTTTGAATAAAAACAAAAGGATATATATGTTCATTGATCTCCCAAATAAGGTTACTGCATATGTGGTGAAAAAATGTAAGAATCATCAAGCTTTTACTTTTGAGACAAGATAAAATATACCAAACCACAGGTTTAATCTAATATGGATAAGCATACGTACACACGATCGCTGACTGTCCAAAATTCAGCAAATGAACACTTAGACTTTAATGGCGATTTAAACCATTAAGGCGAGATTTTGAAGACAAATACCTAATTACATTTTTTTGAAGAATTCCATGAGCTTTATTTTAAAAGAAGAATGAAATTTGGAGCACAAGTGGATTTCAAGTTATCGCTAATCAAAGTTTGCATTGGAAATGAAGAATTTATACAAACACTAATTACGAAGTTTTATTAAAAGCTTTGACAGTGGCTAGAAATTACTAACGGGAAACCATTTGTTTGCTACTAAGAAGTATATCTCAAGGAAAATAGTTATATTCATATGAATTAACTTTTCCATTTTTCGACCGAGGATTTAACCTGAGATCATGAAAGAGAGAATAGAACGCAACAAGTAATTGAAAAAATAATCCAAACTCTTTGAAAAAAAATTATTTATCACTAGTACAGCAAAAGGTAGACCAGAGCAATTAAGGACTTGTAAGGAATCTCTAAATACGCCGTCTCTTCGGCGAAGCTCGGAACATTTTGCACGCAAATTACGCGAGATGATCTTGCTGAATATCGTTGCGAACTGTAGCTGCCTGCAAAGCACTAGACGCCCTGGGTTATCATTTTTGTCGATATAATCCAAATAGTAAGACCATGAATTGGATCGTTTTGAATAAAAACAAAAGGATATATATGTTCATTGATCTCCCAAATAAGGTTACTGCATATGTGGTGAAAAAATGTAAGAATCATCAAGCTTTTACTTTTGAGACAAGATAAAATATACCAAACCACAGGTTTAATCTAATATGGATAAGCATACGTACACACGATCGCTGACTGTCCAAAATTCAGCAAATGAACACTTAGACTTTACTTGCAATTTAAACCATTAAGGCGATATTTTGAAGACAAATACCTGATTACATCATATTTGAAGAATTCCATGAGCTTTATTTTAAAAGAAGAATGAAATTTGGAGCACAAGTGGATTTCAAGTTATCGCTAATCAAAGTTTGCATTGGAAATGAAGAATTTATACAAACACTAATTATGAAGTTTTATTAAAAGCTTTGACATTGGCTAGAAATTACTAACGGGAAACCATTTGTTTGCTACTAAGAAGTATATCTCAAGGAAAATAGTTATATTCATATGAATTTACTTTTCCATTTTTCGACCGAGGATTTAACCTGAGATCATGAAAGAGAGAATAGAACGCAACATATAATTGAAGAAATAACCCAAACTCTTTCACCAAATAAACACTTAGACTTAAATGGCGATTTAAACCATTAGGCCGAGATTTTGAAGACAAATACCTGATTACATTTTTTGAAGAATTCCATGAGCTTTATTCTAAAAGAAGAATGAAATTTGGAGCACAAGTGGATTTCAAGTTATCGCTAATCAAAGTTTGCATTGGAAATGAAGAATTTATACAAACACTAATTATGAAGTTTTATTAAAAGCTTTGACAGTGGCTAGAAATTACTAACGGGAAACCATTTGTTTGCTACTAAGAAGTATATCTCAAGGAAAATAGTTATATTCATATGAATTTACTTGTCCATTTTTCGACCGAGGATTTAACCTGAGATCATGAAAGAGAGAATAGAACGCAACAAGTAATTGAAGAAATAACCCAAACTCTTTCACCAAATAAACACTTAGACTTAAATGGCGATTTAAACCATTAGGCCGAGATTTTGAAGACAAATACCTGATTACATTTTTTTGAAGAATTCCATGAGCTTTATTTTAAAAGAAGAATGAAATTTGGAGCACAAGTGGATTTCAAGTTATCGCTAATCAAAGTTTGCATTGGAAATGAAGAATTTATACAAACACTAATTATGAAGTTTTATTAAAAGCTTTGACAGTGGCTAGAAATTACTAACGGGAAACCATTTGTTTGCTACTAAGAAGTATATCTCAAGGAAAATAGTTGTATTCATATGAATTTACTTTTCCATTTTTCGACCGAGGATTTAACCTGAGATCATGAAAGAGAGAATAGAACGCAACAAGTAATTGAAAAAATAACCCAAACTCTTTGAAAAAAAATTATTTATCACTAGTACAGCAAAAGGTAGACCAGAGCAATTAAGGACTTGTAAGGAATCTCTAAATACGCCGTCTCTTCGGCGAAGCTTGGAACATTTTGCACGCAAATTACGCGAGATGATCTTGCTGAATATCGTTGCGAACTGTAGCTGCCTGCAAAGCACTAGACGCACCGGGTTATCATTTTTTGTCGATGTAATCCAAATAGTAAGACCATGAATTGAATCGTTTTGAATAAAAACAAAAGGATATATATGTTCATTGATCTCCCAAATAAGGTTACTGCATATGTGGTGAAAAAATGTAAGAATCATCAAGCTTTTACTTTTGAGACAAGATAAAATATACCAAACCACAGGTTTAATCTAATATGGATAAGCATACGTACACACGATCGCTGACTGTCCAAAATTCAGCAAATGAACACTTAGACTTTAATGGCGATTTAAACCATTAAGGCGAGATTTTGAAGACAAATACCTGATTACATCATATTTGAAGAATTCCATGAGCTTTATTTTAAAAGAAGAATGAAATTTGGAGCACAAGTGGATTTCAAGTTATCGCTAATCAAAGTTTGCATTGGAAATGAAGAATTTATACAAACACTAATTATGAAGTTTTATTAAAAGCTTTGACATTGGCTAGAAATTACTAACGGGAAACCATTTGTTTGCTACTAAGAAGTATATCTCAAGGAAAATAGTTATATTCATATGAATTTACTTTTCCATTTTTCGACCGAGGATTTAACCTGAGATCATGAAAGAGAGAATAGAACGCAACAAGTAATTGAAGAAATAACCCAAACTCTTTCACCAAATAAACACTTAGACTTAAATGGCGATTTAAACCATTAGGCCGAGATTTTGAAAACAAATACCTGATTACATTTTTTGAAGAATTCCATGAGCTTTATTCTAAAAGAAGAATGAAATTTGGAGCACAAGTGGATTTCAAGTTATCGCTAATCAAAGTTTGCATTGGAAATGAAGAATTTATACAAACACTAATTATGAAGTTTTATTAAAAGCTTTGACAGTGGCTAGAAATTACTAACGGGAAACCATTTGTTTGCTACTAAGAAGTATATCTCAAGGAAAATAGTTATATTCATATGAATTAACTTTTCCATTTTTCGACCGAGGATTTAACCTGAGATCATGAAAGAGAGAATAGAACGCAACAAGTAATTGAAAAAATAATCCAAACTCTTTGAAAAAAAATTATTTATCACTAGTACAGCAAAAGGTAGACCAGAGCAATTAAGGACTTGTAAGGAATCTCTAAATACGCCGTCTCTTCGGCGAAGCTCGGAACATTTTGCACGCAAATTACGCGAGATGATCTTGCTGAATATCGTTGCGAACTGTAGCTGCCTGCAAAGCACTAGACGCACCGGGTTATCATTTTTGTCGATGTAATCCAAATAGTAAGACCATGAATTGAATCGTTTTGAATAAAAACAAAAATATATATATGTTCATTTATCTCCCAAATAAGGTTACTGCATATGTGGTGAAAAAATGTAAGAATCATCAAGCTTTTACTTTTGAGACAATATAAAATATACCAAACCACAGGTTTAATCTAATATGGATAAGCATACGTACACACGATCGTTGACTGTCCAAAATTCAGCAAATGAACACTTAGACTTTAATGGCGATTTAAACCATTAAGGCGATATTTTGAAGACAAATACCTGAATACATCATATTTGAAGAATTCCATGAGCTTTATTTTAAAAGAAGAATGAAATTTGGAGCACAAGTGGATTTCAAGTTATCGCTAATCAAAGTTTGCATTGGAAATGAAGAATTTATACAAACACTAATTATGAAGTTTTATTAAAAGCTTTGACATTGGCTAGAAATTACTAACGGGAAACCATTTGTTTGCTACTAAGAAGTATATCTCAAGGAAAATAGTTATATTCATATGAATTTACTTTTCCATTTTTCGACCGAGGATTTAACCTGAGATCATGAAAGAGAGAATAGAACGCAACAAGTAATTGAAGAAATAACCCAAACTCTTTCACCAAATAAACACTTAGACTTAAATGGCGATTTAAACCATTAGGCCGAGATTTTGAAGACAAATACCTGATTACATTTTTTTGAAGAATTCCATGAGCTTTATTTTAAAAGAAGAATGAAATTTGGAGCACAAGTGGATTTCAAGTTATCGCTAATCAAAGTTTGCATTGGAAATGAAGAATTTATACAAACACTAATTATGAAGGTTTATTAAAAGCTTTGACATTGGCTAGAAATTACTAACGGGAAACCATTTGTTTGCTACTAAGAAGTATATCTCAAGGAAAATAGTTATATTCATATGAATTTACTTTTCCATTTTTCGACCGAGGATTTAACCTGAGATCATGAAAGAGAGAATAGAACGCAACAAGTAATTGAAGAAATAATCCAAACTCTTTCACCAAATAAACACTTAGACTTAAATGGCGATTTAAACCATTAAGGCGAGATTTTGAAGACAAATACCTGATTACATTTTTTTGAAGAATTCCATGAGCTTTATTTTAAAA